>NC_067476.1:142281293-143481293 GCF_947179515.1 Apodemus sylvaticus
AAATCCACACTCCAACACATTTATGTGTGTGTGTGTGGTGTGTGTATATGTGTATAAACAAATAGGTATGGTGGTGCATGCCTTTAATCCCAACACTCACAAGGCAGAGGCAGGTGGATCTCTTGTGAGTTTGAGGCCAGTCTGGTCTACAGAGTTGAGTTGCACAGCCAGAGAGAGCTACATAGACCCTGTCTTAAATAAATAAAATTGCTTTCTCTAAATCCTCTTCCTTTTTTGAACGTTTATTTATTTTGTGTGTCTGCATGTTTGTGTACCATGTGCATGCAGTGCCCACAAAAGCCAGAGGAGGGCAGCAGATCCCCCCGAGTGCCATTTGGGGACTAGGTGTGGAACCTGGGTCCTCTGGAGGAGCAGCCATTGCTCCTAACCACTGAGCCATCACTCCGGCCCTCTCTGATTCACTTAATTATACTTTTAACATTGACTTATTTACTTACTGAGGCAGCATTCCCTCCCCACAGAGGAAGGCTGGGGGCGGATCATGGAGGACAACTTGTGGCATTTTCTGCTTCCACCATAGGGTTCCAGAGAGCAAACACTGACCCCCGTGCTTGGCAGCGGCAGGTACTTTTGTCAGACTCTGAGCCACCTTGACAGTCCCTAAGTCCCCTTCAATGCTGAGGGTGGGACCCAGAGCCTTCCACATGCGAGGCAGGCACTCTACCACAGAGCTACACCCTGACCAGTAAAACTGTTTATTCCTAAATTAAATGCACACTACTCTGCAGCAGTACTTAATCTGTGCCTGGGAGCCCGACAGCACTAAGGAAAAGAGCGGCACCCACACCCAAGTCTGACCACACCCCTGCAACACTTCCAAGTTGAAGTGTAGTAATAAGCTCACTGACACATGCCTTTGAGGCATGGAAACTGCATGGAAAGAAAATCCTTCTACAAAGTCTAAGCAGAGTAAGACAGCCGACTCTAAGAAGTCTTTCCAGATACAACGTTTTGTAATACTCCTTGCCTGCTAAACCTGCAGATGAACTAAACCCCAAATGTTACCTAAATTGTGGGTTACTGGTCACATGCACACATACACACTTTTTTTTTTTTGGATTTGGTTTTTTTCGAGACAGGGTTTCTCTGTATAGCCCTGGCTGTCCTGGAACCTGGCTGTGATTCACACACTCTTTAAAACACACAATAAGCCTTAGATGGCAGAATGCTGTTGAGTTTGTCATGCCCAGACCCCCTTTTAAAATTACACTTGTGAGCCGGGTGTGGTGGCGCATGCCTGTAATCCCAGCACTTGGGAGGCAGAGGCAGGTGGATTTCTGAGTTCGAGGCCAGCCTGGTCTACAGAGTTCCAGGACAGCCAGGACTACACAGAGAAACCCTGTCTCAAAAAAAAAAAAAATTACACTTGTGTGTCTGTGTGTGTGTGTCTGTGTCTGCGCAAGCATGCATGTGTGTAGAAGCCAGACTGGTCCTCTCCTTTTACCGCATGCGTCTCCTGCCTTGGAAGCGAGTGCCTTGACCCACGGACCCACCAACACCTCTCAGCATCCTAACTGCCTTCTTATCTTTGGAGACCCTGTCTTACTCAGAGAGTAGCCCGAGCTCACAGAGATCGACCTGCCTCTGCCTCCTGAGTACTGGGAGCTTTTTTAACAACAGATGAACAACTTGGAGGTTACAGAATGCCACTCACCACCAGAGGCAAAGCTGAGACACCATGATAACCACAGCTGCTCTCCCCTGAGCACAGGCTACTCACAGACACTTTATCAGCTGGGACATCTCGGCCTTACCAAAACCTGCTGTTTCCATAGACAAGAAACCTGAGGGTCGAAGGGTTTGGCAAATTTACAGAAATGACCTGCTATCACCCCAACTTCTGGTGCCGCATGCTTCCTACCACAAGGAACTGTTGCCCAAATTCTTGGGGTAGCTCAATCCATGGGCTCCCGAGGTTGAAGCACACAGCTGCTCAAAAATTAGAGGCTAGGAGCAGGGCCTCCTATCTTTAATCCCCGCACATGGGAGGAGCGGAGGCAGACGGATCCCTGCATGCTAGAGGCCAGCCTACTCTAGATAGCAAGTTCCAGGCCAGCCAGAACTATCCAGGTGAAATCTTGTCTCAAAAAGAAAAAAAGCCAGGCAGTGGTGGCGCACGCCTGTAATCCCAGCACTCTAGGAGGCAGAGGCAGGCTAATTTCTGAGTTCGAGGCCAGCCAGGTCTACAGAGTGAGTTCCAGGACAGCCAGGCCTATACAGAGAAACCCTGTCTCAAAAAAACCAAATCCAAAACAAACAAACAAAAAGAGATGTAGCTAAATAATTATACAATTATAAATTCGGTACCGTCCTGCCAGGCCTCTGCACCAAGTCCCGGCGGGCCTCGCTCAGGGCGCTGCTGAGCCAACCTCTTCACGCTGGCTCTCCCGCCATCCCAGCTGTGTTTCCTCTCCGCCTCAGACTCTTTAAGCAACTGGAGTTCCGCGCTCCCGCCCTGCATCTAAACACCCGGTAAAGCATGACTCTTAAACTTAAATACTTAGCCAAATATATTTATGTATATAAAACTCCCAAATACATAATGCCAATTTACAATGAGAAAATCTTATCCCAATATTTCTAACCTCTCCAAAACACCCAGAAATACGTCTAAAGCCATCTGGCTATAGCCGCCTCTCTCTGTCTGGTCACCAAGCCTCCCCCCCCTCCGCACCCCCCCCCCGTAGCTCCTCCTCCTCTCTCCTCTCCAATCACCAGCCTCTCATTGCCCCAATGTGAATGGATAGGAAATATCTTGCAATAAAAAGAGATTGTTGTGGTGGCGCAGGCCTGTAATCCCAGCACCTGGGAGGCAGAGGCAGGCGGATTTCTGAGTCTACAGAGTGAGTTCCAGGACAGCCAGGGCTATACAGAGAAACCCTGTCTCAAAAAAACCAAAAACCAAAACAAAACAAAAAAAACCCCAAAACAAAACAAAAACAACAAAAAGAAACAAACAAACAAAAGAAGCAGTTAAGTGGGAAATCCACGTGGGATGGAGACAAGAATCTCACAGGAGCCATGAATCGCCATCCTGAAGGCTGGCCTGCTGTGGCTCCTCCTCCATCCGGGAAGGATCCCAGACCTCTTCAGATGAGGTGACTACCTGTCACAGCTGGTCCCTTTGTCACTTCCAACCAATGCAGATTCTTGCGACATTTACTGCGCCTCTGTGACCACCAAGAACCCTAGGAACAGGGCTGCACGAGGCAGAGTCTCCTCCCCACCAGCTTCTCTGACCTGCAGCTCTCTGCTACAGAGCAGGGTACAGAGGAAGACGACCCAGCAGCCACTCTCCTGCCTCACTCCAGACCCTCCCCAGAGGTCAGACACCCCCACCCCCAGCTCACTGTCAGGAAGGCTCTCTCCTTCCAGGATGGATGAAGGCTCTCTACCTATTTGTCTGGCAGTACAGAGACAGGTTCTCAAGCTCTCCCAACAGTGGTTCTCAATCTGGGGTCGTGACCTCTTGGGGGCGGTGTCACACAGCAGATCTCCTGTAGATCAGAAATTTACACTATGATTCATAGCAGCAGCAAAATTAGTTATGAAGTAGCAACAAAAATGATATTATGGTGAGAAGTCGCCACAGCATGAGGTTGAGAACCACCGCTCTAGAGCTAAGGCTGATCTCGAACTCATGACTCTCCTGCACAGCACACCTCTGGAGTGCTGGGATTACTAACTTCAAACACAGGCCTCAGATGTCAAGGAAGCCTCCAAGTCAAAGGGTTTCCCCCCCCCCCCCCCCATTTTATGGAAGTATTGAGTATGGAGTATTGAGGCTTTCTCTCTCTTTTTTCCTTTTTTTAATTTTTTAAGACAGGGTTTCTCTGTATAGCCCTGGCTGTCCTATAACTCACTCTGTAAACCAGGCCTGCCTCGAACTCAGTAATCCTCCTGCCTCTGCCTCCCAAGTGCTGGGATTAAAGGCATGTGCCACCACCGCCCAGCTGAAGCTTTCTCTTTTGAGACAAGGTCGCACAGTGTACCTTTGCCTGGCCTGGAACTTACTTTGTACTCCAGGATGGCCTTGAGCTCACAAAGATCCACTTGTCTTCACCTCCAAGTGCTGAGATTAAAAGCGTGGGTCACCATGCTCGGCACAGTTCCTTACTGTGTGGGGAAATGGGGGAAAGGTTTCTTGCCACAATAGTATCCACAGTGCTGGATTTCAGGTTTACGATTGCTAGAGAAGACTGACTGTACCAAAACTAGATGAGAAGCAGGTGTGTGGCAGGACATACAGACTCAGGAAGCTGCAGTACAGGATTCCAGACTAAACAGGACAACATAGCAAGACCCCCACATCTCAAATAAAAAAAATTAAAAAAAAGGAGAGAAATAATACTCATTTACCACCAGAATCTGAAGCGAGAATATCCTTGAGCTCTGGAGTTTGAGGCCAGCCTCAGCAACAGAGAGACTTGGTCACAAACCAAACCATACACCAGTTGGAAAAAGTTTTCTTGTCAGAATTATCAATACATCTGGCCATAACCCCCTCTAGGTCGAATATTATAGCTGAAAATAAACTCAGGCCAGACCTCTCTGGCTCGGAACACACAGGTTTACGATATTGTATGGTTCCATTGTTATCAATTACCATCCAGACCCCAGGAAGGACACCAGATGTTTGACTTTTCTAGAAGAGCGGTGTGAAGACTAGTCTCATACAAGCTTTAGCTTCGTGTGCAGCTGTTTTGAAAACGTTACCCCAGGAGTGGAAACGCCTGGTATAAAGATGCACACATCTTAAACTCTATTTACAGAGCAGAGGGACCTGGCAACTGTCAAATTCATGGTATATTTAGGCTAGGGAATTTGTTTATGTGAAATCCTCACACAGAGCCAGCCCCCCTCACACCAAACCTGGATCTTTCCAACAGGGTTAGGGAGACCCCAGACCTGTCACCCAGCATGGGGAAGAACATGTCACTCATCTGAGTAGACTTGAGGACACTGGCTTAGCAGGCTGTCACTGGTGGAATCTGTGGAGAGTCCTGTCCCAAAGAAAAGATAAGGCTCTTATACCTGCTGCCCATGCCTAGAATGAGACCAAGCTTAGCAGCTAAGAAGCGGTCACATCTCCAGACTCACCAGGCTGTCTGTCCCTCATTATCCCTCCAAGTCACACCTATATGAAGGTCCCCTGCCTTTTGCCAAGACCTAAGTGGTTTTTACCTTTCTTACCTAAGATTTCCCATCTCCTTCATTCTTTCAAAGGTCTGTGGATGGACTATGACTTGGCCAAGAAACTGCTTTGACCAACTCTCTGAGCTTTGGTTTCTCCATCGGTAAAAAGGGGGGTTCTGGGCAATGTTTTAGATTCTGGATGGCCATCTTGGATTAAAGGATATTCAGGCAAGTCTGGCTTCTATGAAACCCACCTCAAGATGCTTTTAATCAGCATCCTGACTGGCTTAGGGCTTTCTGGGAGGAGAGGTTTACTTTTGTCCCCAAAGTTTTTGTGACTACAGTGCAATGAAAAACAAAAGTTGGTCCTGAAGTAGCAATGACAGCTGTTGTCTCTGTCACTTAGCTGAAGCACGTGTGCCGCTCTTAAGTCTGACCCAAACTCAACAGTAAAGACTGTAAGATAACAGTATTTAGAAAATAGTAATCAAGAGAAGATTGTTCCAGCGCTGTTGGTACTGGCACGTGGGTCTCAGTTTCCTGGGCCTGTAGGGTCATAAACCCAGAAAAGGTCTCTGTTAGCTGGAGTTAGGCTCCGTCACACTAATGCAGAAAGCAAGAGACAGACAGTCAGGGAACCTGGAGGCAAGAAAAACTTGAGGAAAAATGACACTAGCCTGGACCTCTGGAAGCGCCAAGACTCACCCTCTCCATCTGGGGCTAGCCAGCAAGGGAAAGGCTCAGTCGGGCTCTATCATCAGACCCACCTGGGCCAAAGGACACTGGCACACGTGGTAAGTCAGGGACCAGCGAGTAACGGCGGCCACCTCCAAATTACGACACGGTACCTGCCTGCCTCACCCACGCTCCTGGGGCGCAGCCTGTACTCACCCCTGGCCGACCCTCTGCGCTAGGCTTGAGGTTTTATCCAAAGTGGCCTTCGCCGCGACCCCACGGGCGGACAAAACAACCGGTCCCTTAGCACCTGGGAGTTAGCCTCCGCACCTACCAAGCCTCAGTTTCCCCATCCCCACAAGGGCAAGCTCCCAGAGGAAGAGACGAACTTACAGAGGTACGGGGACTGACACTCTTTGTGCCCGGTAGTGCCCCCACCCCCATGGAGGAGCACACAGTAGGCGCTCCGGAAACACTCTCCGAAAGGAGGAGCGGGCTACTTCCTGCCCTGGAGCTGACTCCGGGAGCCCTGGTCCCACCGCTCCGCCCCGGGCCCCCCGGCCATGTGGCATTCCTAAGGTGGGTGGGCGCAGGAAGGAGGTGCCGAGGGCCCGCCCCCTCCGGCGCGTGGGCGGGGCGAAGCCCCCTGGCTCTGCGGGCCCGCCCCCCAGGGTGGGCGTAGCTGGCCACGCTCCGCACAAAGTTTGTTTCTGCCTCGGGGCGGTGGGGGAGGGTGCGGCGGGCGCGAGGGGAGGAGAGGGGATCTGACGTCAGGTCGCGAGGTGCTTTCCAGCCGCGAGCTGTCAGGCGGGTGTCAGACCCGGCAGGTACGCGGCGCGTTCCCCCGGCGCCCCCCGCCCCGGCCGGGTCGTCCCGCACCCCACCGAGGCCGCGTGGGCCGGAAAGCCGCCAGGGAAGGTGAGTGCGGGGCGCCGGAGGACTGGAGACGCCGGAGGAGGCGCGCGGACAACTTGGAAAGTTTCTTGGGGCGGCGGGTCGGGGGAGGGGGCGTCGTCCCGGCGCGTGCGACAGTGGGTGTGTGAACCCGGGGGTGTGTGTGAGTCGGGACCGCGGAACGCTGGCGCGGAATGCCGGCGGGGCCTGTTCGGGGTCTTTGAGGGAGGGGTCGGCTCCCAAAGATCCCAAAGATCCTCCGAGAGAGGGCGGCCGGTGCCCTGCAGCGGGGTGAGCGCGCGGGGAGCGGGTTTGTTTGGTTTCAAAAGTGCACGTTGCTAACCGCCGGCAGTCCCCCCCCCTTCCCGCACGGCGGCGGAGCGGGACCGGGGACCGCCGAGTGACAGCTGGAGGTGGGGGCCGCGGGCGGGGCTCCGACGGAGAGGGCTTGGGAGCCCGCGCGAGTTCTCCTTTCCTTTGGAACAAAGGAAAGTCTGTCTCCGAGGCATCTGTCACTCCCGGGCGGGCCAAGACTGTGGGGCGCGTGGGGCTAGCGACGCGGAGAAAGTTTGTGCGCGCCGGGACCCCGGGGCCAGGCGAAGGGCAGCCGGGCGTCTGGCGGGGGCTGTGCGCGTCCTCGATACAGGGGGGCGGCCAACATGGAGTCTGGGCGCAGAGTTGGGTGGGGGGGCGGCGCGGAGGTTGGAGCCCAGCCCCCTCTTTTCCCCTCCCCCTCCGGGCCGAGTTCGGAGCACAAAGCCGAGCGCGCACGCTCCGGCGGCCCCGCGCCCCAAGAGTCAGCCAGCGCGGAGTACCAGGGAAGGGGTTGGGAACTAAACTTTTTCCTGTCCCAAAATGGACACGTGAGTTTTCTCTCTTGCAGCGGTCCCCGCATCCCCAAGCGCCGGGTGGCGGGCCGGCAGGGGAGCTGTTGCACGCACCGTGACTCCGGTGGGGGACAGTTGAGTGAGGGTGCCTTGAGCGCCGGCGGATTCGTCGGCGCCCCATGAGCCATGTGCTCCGCTGCGTCTGGGCCGCGGGGGAGGCTGCGCGCTTTGTGTGAACTGCTGGGAACTCCAGCCTCAGTGTGCGGCCCGGGGGAGAGTATCTCTAGCTGGGCGAGTTGTCAGAAAGTTCCTGTGGGAGTGGCTGCAGATGGTGTGGTGGGAGTGTGTAGGAGATTGATGGGGTACAGTGTCCTTGGGGTGCCTCCAGTAACCCGGCCAGTGTGAAAACTGATGGATGGCCGGTGTGGTGACGTGCGTGCTCCTGGGTCGGAGAGATCGTGGGTGGGCAGGTCACTTGGGAGTTCATGGGTGGGCGGGTGCAGGAGTTGGGCTAGTTTCGAGAGTCTTAGTCGTTGGTCCTAGGTATAGGGTGTAAAGCAGGGTGTGTTTGTAAAACTCGGGAACTTGTGGGATGTGAGTAGTGGGTCCGGTCGGTTATCTGAGCAGTGTTCAACTTGCATGAGGGATATTGAGGTATCACTGGTTTGTGTGTGTGTGTGTGTGTGTGTGTGTGTATAGCCTGCAGACAGCCCTAGGGTGCAGGACCCAGAGGTGGAAAAAGTTTCCGATGAGGGGTGCTCTTCTGGCCCCACACCGGGAACTCTGAAGACTGGCTTCTGGCAGGCAGCCAGAGTGGAATTCGTAAAGATAACCTTAAGTAAACTTCTCACCCACTGCCCGGGCTGCCTCCCTGAGCTGGTATCCCAGCTGTCCTGGTGGCCGAAATGTCTGCCCTCAGAATGCATCCTCCGTGTGTCCCTCAGGGTAAACAGTGCCCCTGAGCAGTGCCCGGTTCACCTCCAGGTGGCCTGGCTGAAGGTAGACCCTTCCCTCGAAAGTCTGGCTTAGCCAGCCCAGAGATCTGGGCTCAGGCCCAAGTCGAGGAAACAAAACCTGGGAGATGGCAGAGTCTTTTGGCTAGGCGTGCAGGGGCGCTGTTAAAAGGCAGAGAAGGGAGGAGCCTTGAGATACTGGCCCAGCCTTGGCCTAGAACTTGTGCTATTAAAATGTAAATTTCTTTTATTTTTGTGAACTGGAACTTTGTCTGCAGGAGGGGCAGCTGATAGGAGTTATCTAGGCAGAAACCTTTCTTCACGGACCTGGGGAGGAGGAGGGCTTCTAACTCTGAAAGGAGGACTTTTAACTAGGATCACTCTGCACCGTGGAGGTGAAAGCAGGGACCAGAGCCACACTTCATTGGTCAGGATTCTGAGATTAAGTCTTGGACCAGGTCAGAGGCTCCACCTAGGAAGACTGTCTAACAAACCCCTGTTGGAATGACTCACTACCTACTGCACCGCATGGTGGCCGGAGGCTGGTCGTAGTGAACAGTTACCAGGCCCGCCTCTGGGCCTTGGAGGGAAAATTACACGATACTAAATCCTTCTTTGTAGTGAGCCTAAAAGATGGGAGGGTTTTTATTTTATTTTATTTTATTTTATTTTATTGTGTGTATGGATTTTCATCTGAACCTCGGTCAAGAGAGGGGGCATCTAATCCCCCGGAACTGGATTTGTGGGTGATTGTGGTCCTCCCTGCGGGTGTGAGGAATAGGACGGACCCACATCTTCTGTAAGAGCAGCAAATGCTTGTAAGTGCTGAGCTATCTCTTCCAGCCCCAGAAATTCACTTGTAAAATACGCAGGCATGGGGACCCGGGTGAAGGGGAGACTGGAGAAACGGAGACTGGCTCAGTGTTTAAGAACACTTGTTGCTCTTCCAGAGCGCCTGGGTTCAGATGCTGGCACAGACCCAGGGCTCACAACAGTCTAACTCCAGGTCTGGAGGACCCGCCTCATCCTTCTGACCTGCCAGGACTCTGCGTATATGGTGCAGAGACATACATTAGGCAAAACGCCTATATACTTAAAATAAGTAAAATCCTTGAAGGGAGGGGGAGAGAAGGGATTTGGTGGGAGGGGCAAAATAAGAGAAAAGAGCACTTTGGTCAAAGAATATTATATATGTAATAAAACTTTGAATAAAACAAGCAACATTCTTCCATCCCCCCCATCCCTGACTAACCGCTGAGCAACTCTGCAGAGCAGCCTGTTGAAGCGGACATCCCCTCGTCCGTGGAAACCCATAACTGGTCTTTTATGACCGCCGCTTCTCACTGAGCATGTGCTCAAGGCCCATCCATGTCGTAGCAGCATCAGAAGTGTACTCTTTGGTTTTCCCAGACAGGGTTTCTCTGTGTAGCCCTGGCTGTCCTGGAACTCACTTTGTACACCAGGCTGGCCTCGAACTCAGAAATCCACTTGCCTCTGCCTCCCAAGTGCTGGCATTAAAGGCGTGTGCCACCACTGTCTGGCTAGAAATGTACTCTTTCTTTTTATAATTTATTGATTTTTGTTTTATGTCTATGTCATGCCTAGGCATATGTGAGTGCACCGCAGGGATGTCCATGGAGGTCACAAGAAGGCATTGGATCCCCTGGAACTGGAGTTATAGGTGGCTGTGAGCTACCATGTGGGCGCTGGGACCCGAGCCAGGTCCCCTGGAAGAGCAGCCAGTGCCCTTAACCACTGAGCCATCCCTCCAGCCCATTGTATTTCTTTTTATGACCAAATAGCTCGTTTGTACAACCATCTGTTGAAGATCTCTTGATTTCCACCTTTTGGCTCCTGTGAATGAACATTGGTGCACAGGCCTCTGCGTGGGGCCAGGTGTGCATTTCTCTTTAGTAGCTAGCTAGTATTGGGATTACAAGATTCCCTTTTGGGAGTTTTTTTTTTTTGTTTTTTTGTTTTTTTAAGATTTTCTTTATTGTTAATATGTAAGTACACTGTAGCTGTGCTCAGACACACCAGAAGAGGGCATCAGATCTCATTATGGATGGTTGTGAGCCACCATGTGGTTGCTGGGATTTGAACTCAGGACCTTCAGAAGGGCAGTCAGTGCTCCTAACTGCTGAGTCATCTCTCCAGCCGTGTTTTGTTTTTTGTTTTTAAAGACTTATTTATTTATTTATATGAGTACACTGTAACTGTCCTCAGACACACCAGAAAAGGGTCCCATTAAGGATCCCATTACAGATGTTTGTGAGCCTCGGTGTGGTTGCTAGGAATTGAACTCAGGACCTCTGGAAGAGCAGTCAATGCTCTTAACGGCTGAGCCATCTCTCCAGCCCAAGGGAGTTTTCAAAAGAGTTAAGTGAGGTAATAGATGTTCCGTTTGCAGGACAGCCTGGAAAACAGAATTCAAGCTGAGCCTTGGCACCAGGGAGGCAGAAGCAGGAGGCTCCGCCTGGGCTATGTAGTGAGACCCACGGGAGGACGCTGTAGTTCTTTCTAGTCCGGTTCTGTTTTTAAAAGGCACCACCAACAGCTCAGCGGTACCTCCCTGTTCCATGAATCGGTGGCATTTAGGACTTATCCAGCCTGCTCAGGCTACTGTCCAGGATTTGAGACTATGGCCCCTGCTTGTGACGGCAAACTCACTAGGAGACTAAGGAAAGGGGGCACAGGCACTAAGTGGTAACATTGTCCCCACCCCCTTTGTCACCTGCACTAGGCTCCTCAGAGGTCCAGCCTAGCCCCTAGGCACCATGTCGGACAGCGATCTAGGCGAGGATGAAGGCCTCCTGTCACTGACTGGCAAGAGGAAGCGCAGAGGAAACCTGCCCAAGGAGTCAGTGAAGATCCTCCGCGACTGGCTGTACCTGCACCGCTACAATGCCTACCCCTCAGAACAGGAGAAGCTAAGTTTGTCCGGACAGACCAACCTCTCGGTACTGCAGGTAAGACGGGGCCATCCAGTTCTGTCCCCAAGCCTTGTGGCTTTGGCCTATCATAACCCCCGCTGGGATGAGAAGCCCACTCCTGGCCCCAAGCCGCATGTGAGGCTTTGGCCCTTGTGAAGGGATGACGAGTTGTTATTGTTGTATTGATTCTTAAAGGTGAGAAGGCACAGGGGCAGAGGTTCTGGGGTGCGGCCCATAGCTCTGTTGGAACCGGACTTGCTTAAAAATGAATTGAGTGGACTGAGGGGACGACCGACCGACCGACCGGGGATTAAGAGCACTTCCTGCTCTTCCTGGGGTTGCATGTTCCGGCCTCTGCACCCATGAGGCAGCTCAGCCTTCTGTAACCCCAGCTCCAAGGGCTTCTCGCAAGTGCACATATGCCTGTGGATATTTTTTTTTTCAATTTCTTGATGTAAAAGAGAAGGTCTTTTAGCAGTCGAGCTGGAGGTAGACATGCCGGTACACGCCTGTGATCCCAGCCCTCAGAAGGAAGAGGAGGAGGTAGACATTCCTCTCCTGTGCCTGGTGGAGCTGTTAGGAGGAACACATTTTAAACTGGATATAAAAGGACCTTTGTGAACCACATCGAGGAGCACACTCAGACTTCTGTGCTAGAAGTTATATCTCTATTCAGTTGTCTTGCTGACCAGCAGATGGGTTTGCTGTTTGCATAAGTCTGACACACACACACACACACACACACACACCAGTGCACTGGGGTCTGGGTTGGCTCTCAGTCCCTAGTTTATGCAGGAGGCCCTTGGTCTAGACCGGAGACCTGGCCCTATCTTGCCAGCCTCGCTGTTCCTTTTGTGAGCCAGCACCAGGTCTCCCCTGGCGTCTCCTATGGCCTGTCTTCCATTTCTCTAACCCACAAGCCGGTTCCTTCCTCCTGGTATCTCATCTGATCCTGCTACTTCCCACTTCCCGGCTTCCCACCTCTGTTCCTCCTTCCGTGAAAGGGCACGGCAAGTAATCAACCTGTAAAAATCCTGTATGATACATACAGGGGTAACCCAAGTCTTATCTTGAGACAGGGTCTAGACTCAAGTTATAGAACCTGACTGTCAGCCCAGCCTTTTCTCAAGAGGACGCTGGGCTGTCGCTCTGAGCCTCATTTCCTCATCTGACAATGGAACGAAGCTTGGAGCATTCTCAAGAATTCAAACACTATGTGGGACATTTCACATTTAATTCCTGGGCCTGGCTCCTACTACTAGGATACTTTCAAGGGACATCTAGCCTGGGGGTGTGGGGTACAGATTGATGACTAGTATGACAAAACAATAGAGACAAGGGAATGCAGAGCCGGGGACCTGTCAGGACTCCCTGTCACGAAGGTGTCTTCGAACTTACGTGCTCTAGAGGCACATAGGCAAAAACAAAAGGCCTAGAGTTTGAGACCAGAACTGCACAGACAGCCTTTGCCGGTCCCCCTGCCTCCAGCCTTTAGCTTTCAGTCACAGAAGTAGGGATCGGATCATGTCCCACATGCTCCAGGGACTCCACTGTCCTCAGATGGGGTCCAGACTTGAGAGCACCCCCGTGTTCTTGCAGCCCTTCCTGGGGCTGGCTGTTGGTTATGAACCTGCAGGGCCAGTCCTGGCCTGCGCTTGCTTCACTCTCATCCAGCACTTGTCTCTTGCAAACCCTCTATCCTGCCTCCCGTTGGGCGCCATTGTAGCGCCTCCCTGCGGCCCCTCACACCTGTCCTGTCAAGCCACCTGTTGCGGTATTGAAATTGCTTCTTGTCAGGGACACTATTTCTCAAAGCTGAGAGACAGACTGATCCCCTCCCCTTTTGGGGGAGTTCGAGACAGGGTTTCTCTGTGTAGCCCTGGCTGTCCTGGAACTCACTCTGTAGACCAGGCTGGCCTCCAACTCAGAAATCCTCCTGCCTCTGTCTCCCAAGTGCTGGGATTACAGGCGTGTGCCACCACTGCCCAGCTGACTAACCCTTTTTTAAAATTTGGAGATGCCCTGAATGGTAAGGCACTGACTGACCTAGCATACCACGGTTCTCCAGCATGGCACAGGAGAGCTGTTCCATGGCCCTGTCTCCCTTCCAGATGCTAACTTTGTTTTTTTTTTTCTTCTCTCGAGACAGGGTTTCTCTGTGTAGCCCTGGCTGTCCTGAAACTCACTCTGTAGACCAGGCTGGCCTCGAACTCAGAAATCCACGCGCCTCTACCTCCCACGTGCTGGGATTAAAGGCGTGCACCACCATTGCCCAGCCCAGGTGCTAACTTTAGTCATTTTTATTATTGTGTCATAAACGTGCAGTACAAACATAAAGCCGAGTTTAAAACATTTTTGCCCTTATATACAGCTGTAAGACCATTTTCCAAAGTAAATAAGTTTACTGTAGCGTATTTTGCCGCCTGCTCTAGATGTGTAGGAGGATATGATGCACCCACTCATAGACCAGAGTGGAAAGAAAAAAAATCACATATCCTTGCAGAGACCAGTGAGGTTCACAGGACCATTGTGTCCCTTCAGCATCCAAATATAGGGCGGGGCTCAGCCCCTGGAGTGCGTGAGGAGTTAAAGACAAGTGGAGACCTCTGGCACTCTGTAAGGGATACCTCACGGCAGCCTCGGCAGTGAGCCTGCCTTTCCTGAAGACTCTTCAGGCACCTCAAGTGCCTGAGTGGAAATTGACAGTTCCTGTTGGCCCTGCCCTTTCTCGTGCTCCTTTGAGATCTCCAGCCCCTGTACACTGGAATTCCCTTGAGTGTTATGGAATATAAGGTTTTGGTTTGTCTCTTGAGATAAGGTCTTGCTATGGAGCCCTGGATGGCCTTGTCTCATTAAGAGATCTAGCTGCCTGCACCTCCCAGTCCTGGGCCCCAGCAGGTGCTTATAACCTTTTTTTTTTTTTTTTTTGTCTGTTTTGTTGTCTTAGTTTTGTTTGGTGAGGTGTTTGTTTTGTTTGTTTGTTTGCTTACTTGCTTTTTGAGGCAGGTCATCTTGACCTGACAGTCCTGGAACTTTCTGTGTGGACCAGCTCTGGCCTGCAGTTCACAAAGATCTACCTGCCTCTGCCTCCAGGGCGTTGGGATTAAAGGTGCGCGCCACCATGCCTGGCCGGAGTGTAACTTCTTGATTCCATGCTTTTCCCTGTCAATCACTCCAAGACATCAGTTGCCTGTTTACAAGTAGCTCTCATCTCTGACCCACATTCCTGCTGTGTACTCTGATTACCATACTCCCTACTGTGACCAGGGGACCCCAACCTGTAAAGGGCTCAGCTGCTTCCACAGGACCTGGGCATCTGTGCTGGGCCCAGCATTAGGACCTTTAGCTGCCTGCATTTAGGTGGCACAGGGTTTCTGTGGGTATGGGGAGCAGAGACCTTAGTTTTGTTTGTAACTGCTCCATTCCAGGTGGTGGTGGGGGGTATTCTTGTTGTTGTTGTTGTTTTTCTTTTTTAAAATCAGTAGCAGTCAGGAAAGGGCTAAGTAATTGTAATTACAGAAAATGAAATGGTGTTGGAAATGTTCACAGCTTTGTCTGTAGTTTTACATTTTCCTTTGCTCTTAAGGACATTCCAAGCACTCCCACCAAGCCACACTCCTGCCCCAAAGGAAGAACAGTAACAACCAGCCACTGGCCCGACAGGTATCTGCCTTTGCCAAGCTGGTTTCTTCTCCCTGGAGCACCTCTTTTGATTGCGTCTTTTTTATTTGCCCTGGAGCCACAACATTAGCAAGTCAGTGAGTCCTGTGAGTAAGTGGTTTGCTAGGTTGTGTCCAGAGCTAGGCAACTGGGGGAACAGGGCTCCTCAGCGCCCCCCCCCCCCAAAAAAAAAAACAGCTACAAAATTGTGTTGTGCAGGATTTCAGGGTCCTTGGGACAGTCAAAGCCTAAGTTATTGGCTGGATTCATCTGGTTTCCTGTTACAGGGCTGCCTGGAGGGCTCTGAGTCCTTTCCTTAGCTTCCCCACCACCTGGGCTGGCTGGGAGGGCCCCACGCTGTGATGAAGGCAGTCCCAACTGCTCTCTGAGTCCTTTCCTGACATTCCTGAGCCCACTGGCTGCATAACTATTCCTCTTGTAAGAGGAAGAGAGGAGCCTGTAAAGGCTGGGTGGAAGGACCAGCCTGTCTCCCTCTGCAGGCAGTCACTGTATTTATGTCTTGTCCTGTCTTCCACAGGCAACATGTCATCTGTCCCTCAAGGCCCTCTGTATTTTTTGAGCTCCTGTGTGACACTGTTAAAGAACTGTTGGTGCTGGCCAGAACCAGTTGGATAAACCACAGTTCTAAGTCTGCACAACAGCTCCCTAGAGCCCTTGTTTAAAAACTGCATTGCCAGGTGGAGGTAGTAGCTCACATCTTTGACTACAGGGGGATTGCCACCAGTTCAGGTCAGCCTAAGCTACAGAGACCCTGTCACAAAAGAAATCCAAAATTTGGCATGGTGGTGTATACCTTTAACCGTAGCACTCAGGAATAATTGGAGGCAGGTAGATATTAGGCTCCCGGCCAGCCAGGCCTACAAAGTGAGATGTGAGACGCTAATCTAAGAGATGAAAAACAAATAAATCTAACAACAAAACATGTTCCCAACCCCACCTTATCCTGCCTGCCTAAAATCCATAGAGCAGATTGAAAATAGCTATTTTAACAGCATTGTAAAATCCCTCTGAGGACTAGGGATGAGGCTGAGTGACAGGCCCTTATCTAGTACACATGAGGCCCGGGGTCAATCCCTGGTACTGGGCAGGGAATACTGAGGCGCATCTGTGACAAAGGGTTGAGCATGTAGTTCAGTTTGTAGAGTTCTTCCCTAATAGTCAAAGCTCCGCTATGGGTCCCCTAGCACTGCATAAATCTAGGGGTTGCTCTCTCCTCCCCTCAGATGTGCAGTCTTCTGGAAGGAGAAGACAATGCAGTAGTCTACACAGACAGACAATCTGTGGAACAGAGCGAGTGTAGAGGGTATCCTGGTCCGGGTGCCCACACAGCTGGTAGCTGGTACCCAGAAAGCCTTGCTTTCTCCAAAGCTACATTCCTCCATGCTTTGCTAGACAAGTCACTAAAATGGCACCTGCTTCCTGCTCCCACCTCACAGCCAGAGGTGAAGGAGAAAAGTGCATGGCTCCTATTCCGGATGACTGAGGGGGGCAGGAAGCAGGTGGACAGGTGCAGCCTTCAAACCCGAGCCACTGATGGTCACTGCCTCAACAGGGACGATTGCCAACAAAACCATGCCATCAACTAAGAAAGATTAAATGAGTAGGGTGGTCGGGGCTGAGGTTTTGTGTTTTAAGGGATGCTTTTAAGATTATGCAGTTAAGATTACTTAGCTGTCCTTGTGGCAGGCGAGGGAAGGTGGAGACTCTAGCCAAGAGATCAGCTTGTGAAGCCAGCTGTGCGCCCCAAGGCCCTGTGACTTGAGGCATGTCTCTTCGTCTCTGGGCTCTCCTTTGTAAGGTTTGGGGACACGGCCTACCACTTTCCAGACTTGTGTACAGACTTAACAGAATGTCTACAAAGTGCTTGTAAGACACCAATGTCAATTCTGCTTCCAACCCAGCTAGAACTCCAGCCAGTGTCAGCCAGTGCTTGTGTGTAAAAGAAAGCACTGAGGTGAAGAGAGATAAAAGAATCCCGGGGCAGCCCTCTTGAAGCTAGATTGGAAAGGGGAAGAGGAGCCACAGATGGTCAGGCTAGCTTGACAGGCTCTTGGTAGGATTTGGTATAATTGCAGCTGGCTGCTACAGGTCAGTCTCTGTCATGACGGGTGTCTTGTCTCTTTAACTAGACATGGCAGAGATGTCATGAGAAGACTAATACCTAAGAGCTTGCTCAAGAAATGCACCAAGAAAGAAGCCTAGTACTAGTCAGGGCCAGAAGATGGGTACAAGAGGCTGCGTCTCTGTTCTAAACAGCCTATAGGGAAGCACGAGGCATTGCTGGAACCTTCTAAGGAAGAACACTCCTGACGGTGCTTTTTCCTAGAGCAGCTGGTACTCGGTACAGGCTCTGAACATGTCTGCTGATGAACTGACAGGACACAGAAGGACCTAGGGTGTGAAACTTGCCAAACCACGTGGTGTTCCCAGCTATGGGAATCAGCCCTGACGCTGAGAACTCGGCCCCCACCATGACCTCTTCCGTGTTGAATTTTTTTTTTGTTCTTGGACCTGAGGCTTTTACTGGGTTGCTTTCTCAGCCTAGGCTCCTGAGTAACAAGGACCACACAGACAACACATTCACAACCTGTCCATCCGGTAGTCCTTTGTGTTTAACCTGTTTGAGGCAGGGTCTTACTTCGTAACCCATGTTGGCCTCACACTCAGAGTCAGTGTGTACCATCAGAGCTGACTTTGTTGCCTCAGTGCTCATGTGGAGCGGCAGCGCTCGTGCATGGCGGAGCAGGCTGCTGGACAGTGAGGAGCTGTTCATGGCCAACAGGAAGCAGTTAGAGAGGGGTCTCCTAGGTTTATATACTGTTCCTTCCTGTTTCTGGGCACGTCTTGGTGGTCATTCACCTATTTGTTTACTGCCATTGCACAACCAGCTGAGGTCAGCGCTTCAGGCATAGCGAGTGCCTCAGGGCAGGGCATAGCGGAGCGCTGGGGACTGGCCTGGAGCATAGCAGGCAAAAAGTGAGAAGTAAGAAGCCCTGGGAGGGGCTGGAGCGATGGCTCAGCGGGTAAGAGCGCCAACTGTTCTTCCAGAGGTCCTGAGTTCAAATCCCAGCAACCACATGGTGGCTCACAACCATCTGTAATGAAATCTGATGCCCTCTTCTGGTGTGTCTGAAGACAGCTACAGTGTACTTAGGTATAATAAATAAATCTGGAAAAAAAAAAGAATCCCTGGGCTGAAGGCTCTGACTCAGCTGTTGTAGGGACTCCATCAGCTTGGCTCAGGGTCCTGCCAGGTGAGATTCTGCCTTCTGCCAGGCTGAGCTTTAAGTGTGTTCACCAGGAATGCTGGCGATGGCCCAGCCATTTTACAGAATAAAAGTTTGATGCACAGCCTGGCAGTGGTGGCTCACGCCTTTAATCCCAGCACTTGGGAGGCAGAGGCAGATGGATTTCTGAGTTTGAGGCCAGCCTGGTCTACAGAGTTACAGAGTGGGTTCCAGGAGCGGCTGTTAGATAAATCCACACTCTTTTGCCTCTAGAGTGCTGAGATTAAGGACTATCTTGTGCTTTGTTGTTTTGAATGAGCAGGGCCTAAAAGCGAGGTTGCACACGCTGACAGCAGGCGAGCAGGAAGGAATGGTGTCTGGTTGGGAAGGTAGACTGGGCAGGAGGTCTCAGTGCCATGGCTCCGTCTGGACTCAGACTAGTGGTAGTAGGAAACAACAGCCACTTCTAGCCGGATCACCAGCCGCTGCACTTTGAGATGAGAAAGGGAGCTGTCAGGCCGGGAGTCAACTCAGTGATAATCACTCGCCCAACATGAGCAAGACTGTGGGTATAACCTTCAACACTGCAAAGATAAATAATGGACACATGGGGTGGGGGTGTTAGGTCTGTCCCGACACTTACTGTGAGCTTCAAAGTATGACCCTGAATCCACAGGATGACAGACCATGGCCCTGGTGTTGCTTGGAAGCAATCTCTCCTCTCCCTGGTAGCCCCTCCAGGATCTCTGTGTGTCTCTGCTCTAAGCTGCTCTTCAGGCCTAAGAGTGACTCTTAGGTCATTCTCACCACACCCACTACCCACACCTAGTGGGCAGCTATTTTCCTAAACAGATCAAACATTTTCCTCCCAGCACCTCCCTGAATATAATCTGAACTACCATCCTCATCCCATCCCCCAATTCTCTGAACAGTTGGTCTCTCCCTTGCTTAGAACCCTCCTGTGGGGCTGGTAAGATGACTTGAGGATCAGAGAGGTGGTCCAGAGGGTAAAGATGCTGCTACCTGCCACAGAGGCTGAGGACCCACAAGATGAAGAGAAAACCAACTCTCACAAGCCATTCTCTAACGTCTATGGGCACATGATCCACATCTGCGGACACGTGTGGTGGGTGGGTGTGTGAGCGCACCCACCACTCGGAGGCAGAGGCAGGTAGATCTCTACGAGTTTGAGGTCAGCCTGATCCACAGACTGAGTTCCAGAACAGCCCAAGGATTCATAGAATCCCTATCTTGAAAAACCAAAATATAAAGCCAAGCATGGTGGGGTTTTGTTTGGTTTGGTTTTTGGTTTTTTTTTTTTTTTTTTTTTTTTTTTTTTTTTTGGTTTTTTGGATTTGGTTTTTTGGAGACAGGGTTTCTCTGTGTAGCCCTGGCTGTCCTGGAACTCACTCTGTAGACCAGGCTGGCCTCGAACTCAGAAATCCACCTGCCTCTACCTCCCAGAGTGCTGGGATTACAGGCGTGCACCACCAACGCCCGTTGTTTTTGGTTTTTCGAGACAGGGTTTCTCTGTGTAGCCCTGGCTGTCCTGGAATTCACTCTGTAGACCAGGCTGGCTTCAAACTCAGAAATCTGCCTGCCTCTGCCTCCCAAGTGCTAAGATTAAAGGTGTGCATCACCACTGCCTGATTTTTTTTTTTTAAGATTATTTATTTTAAGTGTATGAATACAGTAGCTTTCTCTAGACACATCAAGAAAGGGCATTGGATCCCATTGCAGATGGTTGTGAGCCACCATGTGGTTTCTGGGAATTGAACTCAGGACCTCTGGGCAAGGAGTCAGTGCTCTTAACCGCTGAGACGTCTCTTAAGCCCAAGCACGGTGACTTTAATCCCAGTAATCAGGAGGTAGAAGCAAAGTTTGAGGCCACCTTGGTCTACATAGTAAATTCCAGAACAGCCAGAGCTTTACAGTGACGCCCTGTCTTAAAAAAATGAATAAAATAAAAACCAGTAACAGGTATAGCTCCCTTTGTTCATAGTAAAACTAAATCCTCACTGTAGGAGGTGACCTGATACCACTGCGCTGGGCCACACACGCCTGCCTGGGGCCCACGCCTGCCTCAGCATGTTTCATAGGTACTCTGTAGCCACTTTGGAGCTGTGGCCTCACTATTTAGCCTTGGCTTTCACAGAACTCCATTTAGACCAGGCTGGCCTTGAACTCATGGAAATAAGTACATCTGCCTCTGTCTCTTAAGATTTCAGTTGAAAACTATTTCCTCAAGTCTGCACCCTCATCACCGTTGTCCCACCATTCCACTGGCCAGCATCTTGTCTGAGATGTTTGTTGCTGTCTTGGTGTCTGGAACACTATGAGCATTTTGTAGCTGTTTTGAATGGAATTAACTGCTGAATCTCTTAACACTCTAGATATGCAACTGGTTCATCAATGCGCGGCGGCGCCTTCTCCCTGACATGCTTCGGAAGGATGGCAAAGACCCTAATCAGTTCACCATCTCCCGCCGTGGGGGGAAGGCCTCAGACGTGGCTCTCCCCAGGGGCAGCAGCCCCTCCCTGCTCGCTGTGTCTGTTCCAGCTCCCACCAACATGCTCTCCTTGTCGGTGTGCTCCGTGCCGCTCCACTCAAGCCAAGGTGAGAAGCCAGCGGCGCCCTTCTCACAGGTGGAGCTGGAATCCCCCAAGGCCCTGGTGACCCCTGGTAGCACGCTCACCCTGCTGACGAGGGCAGAAGCTGGAAGCCCCACGGGTGGACTCTTCAATACGCCACCACCCACACCCCCGGAGCAGGACAAGGACGACTTCAGCAGCTTCCAGTTGCTGGTGGAGGTGGCGCTGCAGAGGGCTGCTGAGATGGAGCTTCAGAAGCAGCAGGATCCAGCGCCACCGTTACTACACACTCCGCTGCCTCTGGTCTCAGAAAATGCCGAGTAGGCGCCTGCTCCCAGGCGGCTTGCGGTTCAGGCCAGCTGTCCCAGGTTCCGGGTTCACTTCCCTTTCACACCGAGGGTTATCTATGTACGGATCACTGCCAAGCACCAGGCTCATCTGTCCAGAGGTCCTCAGCAGAAAGACGCCAGCTGATGTCGCTGCACTGCACTGTTACAGGGCCTGTACTCTGCTGAGTGCTATTCCTTCAGGCGTCCTCTCCAAGGAAATGAGGCACCAGAGCCAGGCGTAGTGCTGCTGCTGCTGCTGCTTCTCCAGAGAGCCCTGGGGCGCCTGCACTCCAGCCCGCTTTCCTAGGCAGGCTCAGGAAAGCTGCCAAGTTCAGACGTGAGCTGGGTCCAAGCCGCCCCTAAGCTGCGCCTCTTTTGGTCGAGCCAGGTGTGCACATTCCAACCTATTCAAAGGACAAAGGAAACACCCAGCAGATGTCACAGATCCGACTCCAGTTGAATGTTTAGATTTTTGCTAAATTGTTTTATTTTCCTTTTGCTGTGGTTTGTGTTAATGGCAGTAGGTAGCCCAGAAGCACAGGTGTGGGGAGAGAGCACCTTACGTGGTGGGTGGAGCTTGCTAAGTGGGGTAATCTACAGCTGCACAGGATGATTGTATAAGGGACCAGCAGAACTCTGCAGTAGTGCTGAGTTCAGACTAGAGTGGTTGTTAAATTCTTGGTTTGGTTTACCCTATTATAAAAGACAGAAGGAACATGTCCACAGGTGGTGGGTTATTTGCACCAGACACAGGAGGGGATAAAGCCACAACCACGACCAGCAAACCAGACAGCCATTTAGACACAGCAGACACAGATGATAAAACCAGAGACACTTGCTTCTATTGTATTTTGGGGTGGTTAAGCTAGACTGAAACAGTTTTGTTTTTCTCTCTGTTCTGGGTAACTCCCCGACCCATGCCCACCCCTCAGCACCCCCCCCCCTTTTGTAGCTTGTTTTGGATTTATTCTGGAGCTTGGCGGGAATGTCAAGTGCCAGCATCTCCTACTTGGGGAAGAGTGAGCCATCTGCTGGTCAGGAGGCCCTTCAGACATTCCACTGTCCACAAAGGCAGCTGACACCTTCCTGGAGGAGAGAGGCTAGTGCGGCTCCAACTGGCCCAGCGCTGTGTCTGTTTCACCTTCCTTCAAGTTGCGATTGTGAGGGCCTGCCTGTCTACATTTCCCGGGGAAGCAGACCACACTTGGTCTTAATCTCTTCCCTTGTCCCTGTTTACTTTGCTTAGTTTTCAGCAGCAGTATACCCCATCGTTATATATCCTAAGAAACACTAATCCTAGATTTTTATTAACCCAAATATTTGTGTTCCGAATAACCAGAAGATGTGAGGAGCCCTGACTGTAATTTCCTGGAGTTTACCAGGATGCTGACTGACTTGCAGTGCCTGTCCCAGAGGAAGGCAGAAGCCCACTCTGGCCTTTCTAGGGAGCCCCTGATGTTTACCAGGCTTCCATACCTCTCCTGAGTGGCTTCGCCCATCCCTTGCTGTGCCAGTGGGCGTGGCAGATTTGCTATTTGTAGGGACTGCTTTCCTAGACCCTGCCTGTGCCCCTGGCTTCCTGTTCTCCAGGAGATCAGTGGGTTTGGCTGTCACCCTGAGGCACTGCTGGGAAAGAGCATTTGTGCTCTGCCCACTTCTACCCCACTTGTCTGAGATCCTGTGATTGTTGCAGTATGCTACGGCAGGGGGTGATACGAGGAGGAGGGGTTTTTCCCCCCACAGTGCACTGAGCAGGGGAGGAGGGTGGGAGCCATGCTGCTGACATATTCTGGCATTCCCCCTCCTGGAAAAAAACAGGGCATCTGAAGGGTAGAGCAGTCTCTGCTTAGGTTGCTTGTGAGATAAATCTGGAGAAGCACGGTTGTCCCATTGAACAATATTTGAGCAAAAAACTACTGTAAATAACTGGTTTTTGTCTTTTGTTAAATAAATTGTTTTGGTTTTTATGTTTAAAGTCAAAACTGAATTCTTGATTGGACCCACTGTGCTTTGGAGACAAAGCATTTTTGGATTTTTTGAGCCAGGGTTTCTTTGTAGCTCTGGCTGTCCTGGAGCTCACTCTAAACCAGACTGGCCTCAAATGCAGAGATCCTGGCTCTGCCCCGCAAGTGCTAGGATCAAGGGCGTGGCCAGTCACTGAATTCTGACTCTGCCTTACCTCTGCTGCTCCCCCTCTTGCCACCTAGGTGTTGTGCAAGCCTTTCCTGACTGCATCTGTCCTGTCTACAGGGATGCATTCCCTGTAAGGCTGGCCAGTCTGCTGACTACAGGTAGAACTGCTACTTAGGAGGTGGCAGTTTTGCCCCCCTGGGTGAGAAGTTTGATAGGTTATGAGAGCCACATCTGACCACACAGCTCAAGACAAGACCTCCGTGTCTCTGTTTTGTCAGCCTGTAACTTCCCATTTGATTCCACTAGCTGTGGGTGTATTTTGCCACATCAAGATTATAATTGTGTCATAAAGTACAAAAGACAGCAGTAATTAGTAAACAGCTCTGCTCTGGGCCTGGGCAGGGCTCATCGGTTTCTTACACACTCACACAGGAGATGCCCACGCCCTGAGAGCAACTGAATGAGGATTTAGGTCAGTGTCTTGCTTCAAGGTCACTGAGAGACATCCAAAACCCTGTTACAGTAGTGGTGAGCGGTTTCCTACTAACAGGCATCCAGCTGTCTTTAACATTAATGTGGGTTAAGCACTTCCACAATCAAGTCAGCTGGATGCATTTTTTTTTTCAAAAAATTTTTTTAGATTTATTTCATGTGTGTGAGTGTTTTGCTTGTATGCCCCCAGAAGGTAGAAGAGGGTGTTAGATGCTCTAGAATTGTGGTTACAGAAATTAAAACCCACTATTTGGGCTCTGGGGATCAAACTCAAGTCTTTGGCAGAAGGAACAAGTTCTCCTAACTGCTGGGCCACCTCCCCAACCTTGGTTTGATTGGCATTTTGTTTTGTTTTGTGATAATTTCTCTGTATGCATCTAGTCTAGCCTTGAACTCCTGACCCTCTTATTCCCATTACTCTTTCATATGGGGTCTGTTGGTGTCCCCTACAACTCAACAGTTAGGCCAGGACTTAACAGGAACAGGTAAACTTCAAAAGAGGTTGCTTTTGCTGGGCATAATATCCAGGGCCAGTACTATAGGAGCAGAGGCAGGAAGATCAGCGACTTCAAGGCTAGCCTAGGCTACACAGCAAGATGTTATGCCATCTGTGAAGTAATATTCCGTGGGTAGTTGTTTGGATCTGAAATGTCGCATGAATGCCCTACAGTTTTGGGAGGCAGAGGCAGGCGGGTGGGTTTCTGAGTTCGAGGCCAGCCTGGTATACAGAGTGAGTTCCAGGACAGCCAGGGCTACAGAGAAGCCCGGACTCAAAAAATCAAACTTGTAAACGGATGGGCTTTTGGAAAGGGGCTTGGGGACCTTTTTCCAGGACATAAGGGCTTTAGCTAGCTAGTCAGTGGATGAGTAATTTAGGGGTGTGGGAGAGGAGCGACTAAGGGAGCACTGAGCAGGCCACGGGTGGGTGGGTGTGCCCTAGCAGAACCGGCAAAGATCCCATTGTTTTCCTGTTTCCCTCTCCTTCCCTGCTGTTATATGTAAGTACCTTTTCTCCTCTAGGCAAGCCTTGAGCTAGAATAAACCTTCATTCCTTTACATTATTTCTCAAGGAATATGGTCATGGTGATGAAAATGAGACTGATACACCCTGAAAAAGATTTGTAAAGAGAAACCCTAACTTTTCAGAGAACTAAAACTGAAACTGTCTTCCGAGAGCTAAAGCCATAGCCCCGCTGACAGAGTATTTGCCTGGCGTTCACAAAGCCCTGGGCTCTGTCCCTAGCCCCAGTCTCCCTGGACTGATAAACCAGCCTTGTAGCTCAGACCTGCAATCCCAGAACTCTGAAGAGCCTGAGTGGGCTCAGTGTATAAAAGTACTTGGTGCAAAGCCTGATGACCTGAGTTCAATTCCTAGGACCCCTGTGACAAAAGAGAGAACTGACTACTACAGATTGTCCTTTTGTCTCTCCATGTGAGGTGGGCACACATGTATTCCCACATGCACAGATATTATATTTAAGTTCAGGATGGTCTTCAGCTACAGAGCCAACCAGGTTGGAGGCTACCTGAGATACAAAAGGCCCAGTCTCAAAACACAAAACAAAACAACCCTGAGAAGCCCTGGGTTGGTAATTGGCTTGAGTTTACATGCTGAGTGTGACTGGTGCCTCTTGTATTTAGGACAGAGTCTCACTATGTAGCCCAGACTAGCCTCAAAATCAGGGTCCTTCTGCATCAGTCTCCCAATTCACTCCATCTGTCTTTGTGTGTGTTGGGAAGAAGGGCTGGGGATCAAACCAGAAACTTCCCACCTGCCAGGCACAACAAGTCAGCTAGCCCCAGCTTCCCAATCTCAACAGTTACAAGAAAAGGAAAAAAAGGTCTCGGGCTGGGGAGATGGCTCAGCGGTTAAGAGCACTGACTGGTCTTCCATAGGATCCCAGTTCAATTCCCAGCACCCACATTGCAGCTCACACCTGCCTGTAACTCCAGTTCTAGGCGGTCCACCACCCTCACACAGACATATGTGCAGGCAAAACACCAATGCACATTAAAAAAAAAATGAAGGAATAAAGGAAGAAAAGAAAAGAAAGAGAAAGAAAAGTCCTTCCCTGAATCTTTTGACTCATAGCCCTCCACATCCAGTCTGTAGTGACCTGTAAGTAGCTTTCCTGAGATTTTTCACTTTAATCACTACCCTCCCATTCCTGGATCCACATCATAGATTGAACTAAACCTGCATGTGCTACACTAGTACACCTTCCTTCCCTGTCTTCTACTGTATAACATGGGCAGTGGCTTTCCCCACAGCACGTCAGGTTTCTGCAATGCATCCCTGTGTATCTGCAGCCAGCTCCAACTCCACCGCAAGCAGCTGTCAGGGACATGGGCCTTCCGAGTGGGAAGCAAAGAGTCTAAAGGCTGAGGCCATGTCTGACTAGCTACACCTCACAAAGACAAATTGTGCCCTACTTCCAAATCTCTCCCACCTCCAAACCTGACTTCATCAAGTTCTTAGACTCCATTTTAGACCACCCAAGATGTTTATTTTAACCAGATGGATGCCCTGGGACTCAGCCAGATTCCTCACTTGCTAAGATAAGAAAGCCAGAGAGAACTCAGGAAAGGGACAAGTCAGTCACACCTAAGCGAGGGCTTACCCAGCCCAGCTTCAGGAGAAACCTGATGCACAGACTGGGTTTCCAGTGGGTCTTAACCTCTAAGTTGTTGATCACCTTGAGGTACACGGCAGGATTCCAGATCCTTCCAACCTTCATAAGTTTGCCTGATTCCTATGAAAAAACAAAATGTCATAAATTTAAGAATTAAAGTCGAGGGGCTGGAGGGATGGCTCAGCAGTTAAGAGCACTGACTGCAGTTAGGTACAGGCTTTAAATTTAATTTTTTTTTTAAATATAGGCTGCACTCACATGCTGCTCACAACCAACTCCAGCGAATCCTACAATGGGCTTTGATGGGCACCAAACATAAATGTGTTAAAGATATATACATGAAGGCAAAATACACACATCAAAAATGAAACAATACAAAAACACTAAAAATCTTTAGAAAAACTGAACATGAAAGTCGGAGGGGGCTCTCACTCTCCTACTCTTGCCCCCGCTACTCTTGCCCCCCTCCCTCCCCCCCCACACCTCTTGCTCTCTTGCTCCTCTTTCCCCCTTCCCTTCCCCCCTCCCTCCACATGGTCATGGCCGACCTCTACTTCTCTATAATCTCCTTCTCTCTGCCTTTCTCTGCCTCTACCACTCTCTAAACTCCCCTTCCCCTCCCCTAAATAAACTCTATTCTATGCTAGAGGAAGGAGGAGGAGAAGGGGAAGGAAGGAAGGAAGAAAAGAAAGAAAAGAAAGAAAAGAAAGAAAGAAAGAAGAAAGAAAGAAAGAAAGAAAGAAAGAAAGAAAGAAAGAAAGAAAGAAAGAAAGAAAAAGAAAGAGAGAAAGAGAGAGAGAGAAAGGAAGAAAGAAAGAAAAGTCAGAGGGGACTTTTGGAGAAAAATAGGTTCAGAGGGAATAAGATGAGGAAGGGTAATTAGAGATGGTGAAAATGACCAAGATATATTCTATACATGTATAAAATCATTTTCAAAAAAACTACACAGTTATACCGAGCAGTGGTGGAGCAATATCTTTGGGAGGCAGAGGCAGGCAGATCTGAGTTCAAGGCCAGCCTGGCTACAAAGTGAGTTTCAAGACAGTCAGGGCTACACAAAGAAACCCTGTATCAAAAAAAAAAAAAAAATTAAATAAAGTAGACAAAGAACCCTAAAATAAACGAACCCTTACATGCATGAAGATAGTCAGATTATTCTTAAGAAGGGCCCAGAGGACAATGTGGAAAGACTTTTTGGGAGGGGACTGGGATCTTGATAGTTGTTTCAACAGATGGTGCTAGAAAACTGAAAATCTACATGCAAAAGAATAAAATTAGAGCTTTCACTCACACACAGAAATTAACTCTAAATAGATTATAAAACTGTAGCTTAGCGTTAGAGGGTTTACATAGCCAGGGCTAGGCCCTGGGTTTCATTAACACCAAAAAAAAAAAATAATAAAAAGAATGCAGATGCCATCTGTAATCCCTGAACTAGGGTGGGGGGAGGGGGCATAGGGGTCACCTGTGGGGTAGGCCAGCCTATGACACCCTGGAGGACTGGCCGGGGGGTGGGGCAGAAGAAATCCTGATGAAACTGATGATTTGGTAAAACTTTCTTGGATTTGACACCAAAGATATGTAGCAGAAGAAAGTTGGAAAAGTTAGACTTCAGCAACTTTGAAATCATTCATCTGTGCTCCCAGTTGCCTGGGAAACCAAAGCTGGAGAGCAGATCACTTGAGCCTAGAAGTTTAGGATTAAACTGGGTGACATAGGAGCCGCCCTTTTCTGTTTCATAATATAACAAACAAGCTATTTGGCCTATATGGTAACACAGGCCTGTAATCCCAGAACGGAGGAGGCAAGAGCAGGAGAATCAAGGCTAGCCCAAGGTTAGCCTGGTCTACATATCGCAACCTCGTCTCAAACAAAATCAAAGAAAAACCTTTTACTAAATAAACAACATTAACAACAGAATAAACCCATAGACTGGTTAAGAATCAAAATTACATATGGGTATTAATATCCACAATGAAAAACTAGACTACAAATAAACTAAGACATGGGCAAAGCTCTTGAATAGACCTTTCTCCACAGACACAAACAAGAGATCAGTGTGCACATGGAAAAACACTCAGCATTCCTGAGCATTAGGAAGATGTCCATCAAAACCACAGTGAACAGTTCTGCTCCTGCAGTTCTGGGATCCCTTCACTTGGGAGGCTGAAGGAGGAAGCCAGTTTGGCTACGCAAAGAGCACAGCGCCAACCAGGGATACATAGAGAGGTGGTCCTGTCTCTAGAAAGGTCCTGGAAGCCAGGCATGCAATACCACACCTTCAATTCCAAGAACAGGGGCTAAGAGGCAGGCAGATCTCTGTATCTGAGGCCAGCCTGGTCTACGTATCATGTTCCAAGCCACCCAGAGGTATACAGTGAGATCCTGTCTCAATTTTAAAAAAGACCGGTGGGGCAGGAGTGGAAAATGCCGACTATGAAAATCTGGAAAACTTTGCTAGTAGACTCTGTTGGACCCTGAAGTGAAGACCCAACTACAGGTGACTGTTGATAGATACAAAAGTAAGGTTCTGGCTTTTTGTTTTGTTTTGGGTTTGGTTGTTGTTGTTGTTTTGTTTTTGAAGCAAGGTCTATTTTCTTTATATAGCCCTGGCTGTCTAGGGCATATTATGTAGACTAGCCTAGGTCGAACTCACAGAGATCTACCTGCCTCCATCTCTCAAGTACTGGGATTAAAGGCTGTCACACCTAAAAAACAACTGAATGTCAGTCTGCAGCTCAGGCTAGTCTTGTACTCCTTTTTTTTTTTTTTTTTTAAGATTTATTTATTATTATATGTAAGTACACTGTAGCTGTCTTCAGACACTCCAGAAGAGGGCATCAGATATCATTACAGATGGTTGTGACCTACCATGTGGTTGCTGGGATTTGAACTCAGGACCTTTGGAAGAACAGTCAGTGCTCTTAACCACTGAGCCATCTCTACAGCTCTACTCTTGTACTCTTGATCCTCCTGACTCCATCTTTCCAATGCTGGATTACTCCAAATAAGGTTAATCAATTT
The DNA here is from genome assembly GCF_947179515.1 of Apodemus sylvaticus. Classification (NCBI taxonomy): domain Eukaryota; kingdom Metazoa; phylum Chordata; class Mammalia; order Rodentia; family Muridae; genus Apodemus; species Apodemus sylvaticus. The sequence continues at coordinate 142,310,843 of NC_067476.1, forward strand.
TGAGTATGCCACATGGGCACATCTGCACAGGTGTGCACACGCTCAGTCAAAAATATACACATAAATAAAATAAACTTGAGGGATACGAGACAGGGTCTCACCATGTAGTCCTGCAGCTGAAACTGTGTAAGTTTCACACTAGCCTGGTCTATATAGCAAATTCCAGGCCAGCCAAGGGCTATACAATGAGATCCTATATCACACACACACACACACACACACACACACAGTTGGAGAGAGATGGCACAGTGCTTACGAATTCTAGTTTAAGAATTCAATTCCAGAGCTGGGCGTGGTGGCGCACGCCTGTAATCCCAGCACTTGGGAGGCAGAGGCAGGCAGATCTCTGAGTTCGAGGCCAGCCAGGGCTACACAGAGAAACCCTGTCTCAAAAAAAAAACCAAAACAAAAACCCAACAACAACAACAACAAAACCCCTAAAAAAAAAAAAAAAAGAATTCAATTCCGGGCTGGAGAGAGTTAAGAGCACTGACTACTTTTCAAGAGGTTCTGAGTTCAATTCCCAGCAACCACATGGTGGCTCACAGCCATCTGTAATGGGATCTGATGCCCTCTTTTGGTGTCTCTGAAGATGGCTACAGTGTACTCATTCATTCATTCATACATACATACATATATACATACAATAAATATATAAACTTTAAAAAAAGAATTCAATTCCAAGCACCCAAATGACTGCTCACAACTGTTTGTAGGAGATGTGTCTCCCTCTTCTGGGCAGCAGGCACACAAAGTGGTGCACTGACACACACAATGCAGGCAAAACACCCATACTGTGGAATGAAATAATTATTTTTAAAAAGAATAGAACACGGATTTAGAGTCAAATAGACCCATATACTAATTCAGTGATTACTGGCAAATTACTTTTTCTCTATAAACTCACTACATAAAGGTGATGTTCCAGGCTGGAGAGATGGCTTATAGATTAAGAACACTAGCTGCTCTTCCAGAGGTCCTGAGTTCAATTCCCAGCAACCACGTGGTGGCTCACAACCATCTATAATGGGATCTGGTAGCCTCTTCAGGCCCGCAGGCAAACATGCAATCAGAACACTATATACATAATAAATATTTTTTTTTAGGTGATGTCCCTAAGCATAGCACATCCCGTGTGGCACCATCTGGAGGACGGGATTGTTTGTGCTCATTTGTTTGTTTGAGGCAGCACCTCTCACTAAGTATGCTAGACCAGCCTTACTATGTAAGGGAGGTCAGGCGTGGCACGGGAACTTGGAATGTAGCCAGGCCAGGCTAAAATTCCTTCCTGGGCTGGGATTGCAGACAGGTCTTAGTATGCACACGGATGTGTCTTTGTACAAGTTTGCAGGCGGTGCAGCTCTCTCGGCCCGCCCCAAACACATTCTGCGAAGTGCTAACACCACAGTGAGGACTGATACCTACTACTTTTCTACTTCCCCTGGCGGAGTCCTGCGCTGGTTTCAACTTGCCTTATCCTTAGAAAAGATTTTTTCTCTTGGGATCTCAGCCTCACATTTATCAGAAGAGAATGCTGAGCAAGATGAGCCGTTAGGTTTCACAGAATTATTTTCCTGTTGAGACAGGTTGGCGTGACCCGGGACTCACCATCCTCCAGCAGGTAGATAGGCTTGCACCATCGCCAGGCGAGGGAACTTTATTTACTTGTTTACTTTTGTCCATAGTCATGACGGTGGGTGAATTAACTTCGGGAACAAAGTCGTGAATAACGTGCAGGTTTAGGAGAGAATGCACAGAAGGTAACACCAGCGGGGCAGCCCAGGGCTTCCGGAGGACCCGGCTTAGTAGGCGGAGCAGGATGCTGCCACTTCTACCTGTCGCTCCGGGGGACGAGCCGCGGCTCGGCAGGCATCGAAACGTCAAATCCCGGCTTTCCTCAGAGGGGCTGTGCCTCAGTCCCCACAGCGCCTCCTCGCGCACAGGTCGCTCACGGTGCTTATGTCCCTTCTCGCTCACCCTACCGAGCGCCTGACGCGACCTTCCGTCACTTCCGCCCACCGGAGGACGGCGTCGCTGAGCTTCGGAGCCGACCGCTGCGTGACCGCCGATTGGCTGCGTGCGCACGTCTAAGGACCCCGCCCCTCCCTCCGCGGCGCCTGCTCCGTGGAGCTAGCGAGCCGGCAGCTTGGCAGAGCGAGCCGAGCCTCGGCGTGCCGCGGGACCTCACTGCCTAGAGGTTCGCTGCCGCCCCGCGCGCCGAGACCCGCCATCCCAGATCCCGACTCCCTTTGGCTCGGCCCGCGCGCCCCACGCCCGGCTCGGGCGGCGGGACGGGAGGATGAGCGGCGGGCGGCGGAAGGAGGAGCCGCCTCAGCCGCAGCTGGCCAACGGGGCCCTCAAGGTGTCCGTGTGGAGCAAGGTGCTGCGGAGCGACGCGGCCTGGGACGACAAGGTGCGGAAGGCCCGGCGAGGGAGGACGGGCCCGGGTCTCCCTCGCCCCGGCCGGCCGGGCGCGGCCGTGGGAGCAGGGAGCGGGGTGACAAGGGTGCCGGCGCGTAGTGGGGCGAGCGGAGCTCCTGCCAGCCTGCGCCGTTTGCTCCGCAGGATCCGGAGTAGTTGGTGCGTCCGAAGAGTGCGCACGTGCCGGGCGCGGAATCCCCGAAGTGCGTTTACTTTGCACATTAGGAGGGGTGGTTCTGCCCTTGCTCGATTAGATGAAAAAGAAGACGTGAGCTTTAAGATTCGAGAGCCGGGTTTAAGGCCACCTTAGGAGGGTGTGAGTAAGAAAGTCGCTAGAGGAGGTTGGGGACTTAGAGATGCACTCGCTGGTCATCTTCAGAGGATCTGAGCGTGGACGCCTCCTACCTTTGCTCCATTCTGTGATCTTCAGGACTGTCACCATGCAGCCTGATTGTAGATGGTATGAAAAGAATGCTATATTTGGACTCCTTCCGCTGTTTGGACTGCTGAAATTGGGCTCTCCTTCCTTCAGTTCCGCCATGGAGAGGGGAGTACTTCCTGAAGGTGCCCTTGGCCTGCCCCCAGCCCTGCCCAGCTCTTGCAAAACCTGTAGTCTTTGTGATCTGCTGTGTCATATTTTTATCTTCCTCGGTCCAAGGACTGGTGTCTGGAGTCCAGGGCAGTTTTCAAACCTGAGTGCTCTTTGTTGGGTAAAACTTAGATGTGCTGGCACAGGCCTAAACCAGTTACCTCACCACCATACTTTCCTTCCTCTGTGGCTCTCTCAGAGTCACTGTACAGGAAGGGTGGGTACTGAGGTTAATAGTTTTTCTTCCTGGAGACTGTCTAGAACTTAGCTGGTCAGCTAAGGGTTATCTGTGGCCAGGAGCACAGTGCCCACTGTCACTTAAAAACAAACTTTGATTTGTGCAGCTTCTTTTAAAGAAGTAATGCTTTCTCTAGAATATAGTAGAGTACAGGTTCTGGAATCAGTCAGTGTCTAAATATGTCATCTTCCCATCACACTTTAGTAGAAAAAATGACAGAGGAGCCACATAGGGAGCCAGGCGGTGGTGGTGGTGGTGCACACTTTCAATCCCAGCACTGGGAGGCAGAGGTGGGGGAGTCTCTGAGTTCCAAGCCAGCCAGAGCTACACAGAGAAACCCTGTCTCGAAAACAAACAAACAAAAAAGAGTTCTCTGGGGACTAGAGAGAGGCCTCAGCAGTTTTAGAGTATGCTCCAAGCCACACACACATATGGTGAGCCACAACGATGTGTAACTCCAGTTCTAAGGGATCCAGTGCATCCCTGGGCAGCAGGCACATACGTGGTACACATGTATACATTAAGAAAAAACATACATGTAAAATAAATTTAGAAAGGAAAAAAAAACCACATGCTAAGCTAGACATAGTGGTCCACACCGTTAATTCAGTACTCTTGAGCCAAGGCCTAGTTTACCTAGCAGATTCCAGGCCAACCAGAGCTACTTAATGAGACTGTAGGAAATATCTAAGAAGCTTTTGTCTCTCCACCTGTAGCTGTCCTGTGGCAGCCACGCCAGATAATGCCTACATTGTGTCTTTTCTATAGGATGAATTTTTAGATGTGATCTACTGGTTCCGACAGATCATCGCTGTGGTCTTGGGGGTCATTTGGGGCGTTTTGCCCTTGCGAGGCTTCTTGGGAATAGCAGGGTAAGTCTCGGGTATCACAGTCTTGTGGTTTTGTGTGTCTGAGACAAGAGCTCACTCTGGTGCTTAGAACTTACAGTAATTCTCCTGCCTCGGCCTAACACATGCTAGGATTATGAGCAAGCAACTATGCTCAGGATGCTCATTTCTATTTTTTATTTAATGAAAAAAAATTCTTTTAAAGGAACAGGGTCTCATGTAGCCCAGGTTGCCCCTTGAACTCGTTCCTCTAGCCTCCTTGTCCCAAGGCTGTTGATGGTTACAGGCATGGTCTACGTGCTTGGTCGGCTCTTGGTGTCTTCTCAGCTCGAGGCTCCGCTTTCCTTTTATGACTGGCGCTGTGTGCATTTGATTACTAAAACAAAGAGTCAGCATTAGCACTCCTGGCTGGCGCAGTGCTCCTCAGTTCCTCGGCCCTGGATCATCTCGTGCCAGGCTACTGTCCTAAAGCCTGGGCCAGTCTGTTTATTCATGGGTCTAACATGCCTTCGTGCAAGTGGTTACATAACAGCTGTGGCCTGTGTGGAAGGTTGGGAGGAGGAAGCACTTTGTAGGTGATGACCTTTTTTTTTTTTTCTTTGTATTTTGCTTGATAAACAGCCCTTGGCTTTGGCAGGAGTTATTTTTTAGTTCCCTACATTTTAAAAGTGGAGGCTTGGCTTTGTACATTTTACTTTACTCCTGGCCAGTGACAATGTCTGTGACACCTGCCCTGGTTCAGGTTAGCCAGTTAGTGAAAGCAAGTCTGTGGCGGGAAACTGCATTTAAAGGCAAGAGGAAAATCTTTGCTGGGAATTGCGTAAGCTCTGTGAAAATGAGGAAGGCGGCTTGCCTATCCCTCTCCACACAGGGAATGTAAGAGAGCACACTCTTGTCTCACCTCTCCCCATGGAAAGCCATGATCCCTGCGGCCTGATGGTGTCTCTCACTAGTACTCTCTCTCCCTCTTCCTCCTCCTCCATCATCATCATCATCATCATCATCATCATCATCATCATCATCAGTGTTCTGTCTGCATGTGTGTCCGTAGGACAGGGTCAAATAATGAATACACTGTAGCTATTTCCAGACACACCAGAAGAGGGCGTCAGATCCCTTTACAGGTGGTTGTGAGTCACCATGTAGTTGCTGGGAATTGAACTCTGGACCTTTGGAAGAGCAGTCAGTTCTCTTAACCACTGAGCCATCTCTCCAGCCCCTCTTTTTGGGTTTTTTGTTGTTGTTTTTGAGACAGGGTTTCTCTGTATAGCCTTGACTGTCCTGGAACTCACTCTGTAGACCAGGCTGGCCTCAAACTCAGAAATCCACCTGTCTCTGACTCCCAAGTTCTCCACCCCCTCTTACTAGTAGTTCTTTAGAGGGAGAAGTGAAATGTTTCAGAAATAGAGTTGGATAATTTCTTGGACAGTAGTAATCCCAAAGAAATATATAGTAGTCCCTCTTGTTGACAGATCTATTCCAAGACCCTCAGTGGATACTCAAAACCAAGACATCTCTGAAAAAGTTTAAATTATAAATGAAGAACTAGACATGATGGTATATGCCTATAATCTCTGTACTCAGAGAGGAGGCTCTCTGTGAGTTTGAGACCAGCTGGATTGCATAGTGAGTCCCTGGCCAGTCAGCCAAGGATATGAAGTAAGACTCTGTCTCAGAACACCAGTTTAAAAAAATTACATTGTGAGAGATTAACAATAACTAATAAAGTAACAGCTATAGCCAGACAAAGTGGCACACACCTTTCATCCCAGCACTTGGAAGGCAAAGGTAAGCAGACCTCTATGAACTCCAGGCCAGCCTGGTCTACAAAGCAAGGTCCAGGACAGCGAGGGCTGTTACACAGAGAAACCTTGTCTCTAAAAAACAGAAAACAAAAAACCCAAAGCCGTGTAATAACATCACATGGTTCTTCTTTCTGTCTCAAAGCACCTAATTGTTGTCTACTATTTCTGCTAGTGATGTTAGATATTTGCAGAAAGTACTTAATGGCTTTTCTAGTGAATCCAGATTGTTAGCAGCACTCTAACTTTGAGGCTGTTCCTAAGTAGAGCCAAGGTTTGAGGACAAGCACTGATACCGTCCCAGGTCTGATGACCAAGCCCCCATTGACTGACAGACGGGATAATGTGCAATGTAAATGGCGGGAGGATGCCCGGAAGCAGGGAGGGGCAGCAGACTTCACACACAGCCTTCACACACAAGGGGCCGCAGCCCATGTGAGTGCAGTTTATTTACATGGCACGTGTCTGTTTGTGGAATTTCCCATCTGTCCCTGACTGATGGTAGGTAACTGAAACCACACAAAAACTGAGGAAGAGGGACCTACTATTCTGTGCTTCCTAACCAAAAGGGTGTCCTACATTTTTTTATACTGAGCGAGGCATTACATAAGGAAACCATTAAGAGTTCATGCTGTGGATGCTTGAGATGGGTAGGGGTGAGGAGATATTGGACCTAGGGTTCATACAGCTCCTTCTAGGTGGGAGACGTACAAGAGCAGAATGCTGACCAGAGAACAGTGCCAGAGGACCAGGGGGCTGTCCACCAGTGTAAGGGCGAGGATGCCAGTTCAGAGCTCATACACCTAGCAGAGCTTACAGGACTTCTCTCTCTTTGGTACACAAGCCTGCAATGTATGTGCATGCAGAGGCCAGAACAGAATGCCACGTCTTCCTCTATTGCTCTGTGCAATGCTGCCGTCAGACAGGGTCTCTCACAGAACCAGTAGCTCACTACCAAGTTAGGATGGCTTGCCAGGGAGCTCTCGGGGTCTGCTTGTCTGCAGCCCCCAATAGTAGGATGGCAAGTATATGTTGCTGTCACTGGGCTTTTATGTGAGTGGTGAGGATTTGAACTCAGGTCCTCGTGTTTATAGAACTCGTGTTCTTAACCACTGAGGTATCTTCACAGCCCTTAAAACATTAAAAATATTTATGTTTTTTATTAGTTTTCATGGCAACAGAACACCTTAAAGTATTCTCTCCTTCACTCACTAAGACCCTTTTGTAAGATTTTGTCAGGGTTTCCTTTTTTGAGATGGCGACTTAACCGTAACTCTGGCTGCCTAGAACTCACTTTGTAGACCCACTGATTTCGAAGTCACAGAGATCCATCTGCTTCTGCCTTCCTAGTGCTGGAATTAAAGGTGTGGGACACCATGCCTGGCCCTTCTATAAGATTCTGAAAGGATGTCTATGAAGACATGCAGTCTGGGAATGATCTGAGAAATACCAGAGTAGTTTGTTGCTCTTCCTACTGTGCGCAGACAGCCTTTAAAAACTTCATAGAAAACTGTGCTCAAGGTCTAGGTCTGCCACTTTGAAGTTATAGTCTTAGGCTTACCTGAGATCAGTTTCCTTATCAGTAAAATGGGGACAAGGAGTGACTGAGAAGTGAATTAAATGGGATGAATGAATGACTTGCTAAATGGAGACCAGTTCCTCAGGCACCAGGCATGAGTCAGTCCACCCCTATTGTCATGTGAGTAGAGTACAAAAAGTGGTAAAATGTGCCTGAGAGAACAGGAAACTGAATGCACTTTGTAATGACTGACTCGCCAGTGTAGGGGGCCACTATGCCATAGTTGCCTGTTTCTGGGACTCGGTCCCACACTGTCACCGCAGCCAGTCTCTCACCCAGACTTCCTCTGGGTTGGCACTTTCCCCTGCTTTGGAAAGGCCAAGAACTTTGATTTTGTTATTCCTCCGCCCCCGTCCTCTGTTTGCTTTAGGACTGTCGTTCTGGTGCTCCTCTAGTGACTTTCTTCCCGCCTCTCCAGTCTAGCTGCCCTCTGCCCAGCTCCCATCTTGCTTTGTTTCATTCTATTGTGGCAGTAAAACGCACACTTCCTTTTTTTTGTAATGTCCCTGAGAACTGGCTGATAGCTCTTCTGTCTACTAAGGTGACATTGATGACCCAGCATAGGATCACTGTGTGCTCAGTGCTTAGCTTTTTAAACTGTTTCATTAAGTGTATATGTTACGCGGACTGACTTCCTATGTCTGGAGGGGACTCCCATCCGTGTAGAAGGAAGAGAACAACTTGGAGTCAGTGATAGCCACCATGTGGCTGGAACTCAGATTGGCAGGCACAGCCTTAACTGGGACACATCTCCCTGGCCCTTTTGTGGCGTTGTTTACTGCAGCGGACAGGGACTGTATCATGCAGGCTGGCCTTGGACTTAATCTTCTTCCACATCCTCCCAAATACAAGAATAACCATGAACTATTAGTTTGTTTCCATCTCATGCTGGGTTACATGCTGTGTCTCTTCCTCATTCATTCAATAGAGTGATGCCCAGCCTTGAAACAGTCAGGATGAGGCTCTTCTAGGGCTTTCTCCGCCCAGCCTCTCTAACCTCCCTTTATTTCTGTGGTGTCTGTCTGCATCGGGTATTACTCTGAAAGGAAGCGTCTGTGTCAGCCTTTTCCTTGTCACCCCACTTACAGACTCCGTGGTCCTCCTCCATGTCAGCTCATTATCACTGTGGGCTAATCTGGTTTGGTTTTTCCAAATCCAGCTCCCCACCAACCCGCCCTCCCACCCCCACCCCCCTTGACAGGGTTTCTTTGTGTAGCTTTCACTGCCCTAGAACTCACTTTGTAGATCATGCTAGTCTTGAACTCACAAAGATCAGAATGCCTCTGGGATTAAAGGCATGGAGGACCATTGCTTTGGGGGGGGGGGGGTAGGGTTGAGACAGGGTTTCTCTGTATAGCCCTGGCTGTCCTGGAACTCACTCTGTAGACCAGGCTGGCCTTAAACTCAGCCCCCCAAGTGCTGGGATTAAAGGTGTGTGCCACCACTGCCTGGCTGCCCAGCTTTTTAAAAATAATTATTTTATATATTAGATATTTTGTATGCACATAACATCTATCTGCACATCAGAAAATGTCACCTGATCCCATGAAATTACAGTTATATATAGTTGAGAGCTACCATGTGGTTGCTGGAAATTGAATAACTCAGGACCTCTGAAAGCAGTCAGTGCTCTTAACCCTGAGCCATAGCTCCAGCCCATTTTTCTTTTTCCTTTTTTGGATTTGGTTTTTTCGAGACAGAGTTTCTCTGTATAGCCTTGACTGTCCTGGAACTCACTCGGTAGACCAGGCAGGCCTCGAACTCAGAAATCCACCTGCCTCTGCCTCCCAGAGTGCTGGGATTACAGGCGTGCGCCACCACCGCCTGGCCCCATTTTTATTTTTAAAGACAATTCTTATTCTAGTCCAGACTGGCCTTGAAATTCCAGCAGTGCTCCTTGCCTCAGCCTCCCAAGTATTGGATTACAGGCTTGGGTGACCATTTCCTTTAGGACATAGGAGGTGGCCAGACGCCAAGATTTCTGACAGAAGATGAGGGTGTGGCTACAAATGTAGTCAAATCCTGGTTTCTTTGAAATCTGAGTCCTGTTGGACTGGTAGCCCATTAGATTTAAAATGCCTTTGTCTTGGCTTACCTCTTCAGCCACATGCTTATCCCCCAAGACACATTTGCTCTCTAGCTCTGAAACATGAGTAACAGGTGTACACCAGACTTCCCCACTCCTGTTTCTTCCGCTCATGAGAAACCCATTATATTACTGTCCACAAGCCAGACTTGGGAGCCTGTCCACCCAGTCCTCTCGCCTTCCATAGGATACCAGCGATTCCACCAAACCCGTGTAGTACTTCCGTGCACCAGTCTGTGTTTCACTCCTTGGAAACAATCTGCATCACCCACACACACTCACACCCCTCTTCTGTCTTTTCTATTCATTGTGTTCAATTTCTGCATCAACTCAGTACATCCTGGGGTCAGAGGGATGGTGTTCATAAATCATCAGGTTCAACTCCATTCCCATTGCTGTTATTAGCCACTTAATAGATGAAAACTGGAGGCAAGGGTACTGGCTTACCTCGTCACTGAGTCAGTAACAAGCAGTAGAAGTTCATAAATGGCCTTCTTGGGAATTAATGCAGAGAACAAACAATGTTTTTATTTGCTTTACTAGGCCATAAAGCAATTAAATATGTCTGTCCCCTGATCATCCTTCAGCTGGAGCTATCTGAGGCTCCTGGCTTGTATAGGTCTTATTTAGGGTGGCGTGACAGCCATGTTGATTTTTTTTTTTTTTCAAGGAGGCTGAAAGTCTGTGTGCTTTACATTGGAGAATGAGTGAGTGTAATGGTGTGTTCCCTTAATCCCAGCACTCTGGAGGTAGAGGCAGGAGAATTCTTGTGAGCTTGTGGTCAGCCTGGCTGACCACGTGATAGATTTCCAGGCTAGCCAAGACAACATAGTGAGACACTAAGACACTATCTCTCTCTCTCTTTCTCTTATTTTTTGGGGGTAGAGGGTTCCGAGACAGGGTTTCTCTGTGTAGCCCTGGCTGTCCTGGAACTCACTATGTAGATCAGGCTGGCCTTGAACTCAGAAATCTGCCTGCCTCTGCCTCCCAAGTGCTGGGATTAAAGGCATGCGCCACCACTGCCCGGCTTGTCTTTTTTTGGAGAACCTATCTCAAAAAAAAAAAAAAAAAAAAAAAAAAAAGAAGTGTAGATTGGAAAATTGGGGCAGTGCTAGGAATGGAGCTCAAAACTGAGTGTGCCAGACAAGTGTTCTGCCATTGCATTGGGACCCCCGCCCTGAGCTTTAAATGTTTTAGTTCATGCTTTTGGCTAAAAGTAGTTGTCTTAAATCTCCAATCTCCAGCTTAGTTGGGTAGGTAGGCAGCTCCACTTAAGGTCTAGACATTTGTATGTATTATTTCCTTCACTCCAACCTTAATAACTATTAGAGAGCCCCACCCCCACCCCCGTTTTATATACGAGGGAGCTGAGGCCCCTCTGGAGAGACTCAGACACTCATGATGAAGTAAACAGATTGAGCCTGTCTTCCTAAGCTTGGACCTTCTCTCTGGGGGTCATCAGGGCAGGGTGGGAAGTCACATGGGCAAAGAATAAACTGGAACACAGGGGTGAGGGAGAGCCTGCAGCCTCAGAGCTTACCGTTTGTGTTTGGTATTTATCCCCCTCCCTCCAGGTTCTGCCTGATCAATGCAGGAGTCCTGTATCTCTACTTCAGTAACTACCTACAAATCGACGAGGAGGAGTATGGGGGCACTTGGGAGCTCACCAAGGAAGGCTTTATGACATCATTTGCCTTGTTCATGGTATGTGTAGCTGTAGTTGAGCAACAGCTTCTGTTCGTTTTATGTCAGGTTGCTCAGAGAAACCACTAGTTGACTTATTAGAATTCAGACTGAGCTACATAGAGAGACCTTATCCTCAAAAGGAAGGGAAAAGCCAAAAATGTAGATACGTGTATATGAAATATATCCATTATTCATAATAGGGGAAAGTAACTACTCACATGGCTGTCATCTGAAGTGTAAAATGTCTTCTGTGCATACAATAAATGATAATTGTCTGTGGTCCTGCAGTATAGTGAACCTTTAAAACATACCAAATGGAAGACTCTAGACATAAACGGCTACATGGTCCCCTTAGTAAAATACAGAATACACAGGGCCAAAGACAGGAAGTAGGTTAATGGTTGCCAGTACCTGAAGGGAGAGAGATGGGAAGTGACTATGGGAACAGACCTTTTCTGTGATTTTTGGGATTAATAATTACCCTTTATGAACATCCTTAAGACCTCAGACTTCTGCATTGTCATCTTCATGTGGGGGAGGGGCCTGTGTAGATCCAGGTGATGACCTGACTATTGCTTGTGTCTCCCATAGGTCATTTGGATCATCTTTTACACTGCCATCCACTATGACTGATGGCATTTGCTCCCATCTCTTCTGTCCAGTCCAAAGGACCCTTTTTTTACAGCACAGATACATGCTTATTGAGGCACTCCTGCCGTGTGGAACCGAGAAGACCCACATCTCCTGGACTTAGAATCAGCGTGTTGGGCATCAGTGCTTACTGCAAGGGTTGTGAAACTTTTCAAAGAACCATCCGCCTTTGGGGAAGCATTTCTGAATTTGTCCATCGTCAACTATTTTTTTCTTGGATACCATCATGTAACAGCTGTTTGCCAAGTGGAGCTGCTGTTGAATTTGATGCGCCTCTGGATCCGGATGAAACATTGTCTTCCTTGGTTCTCCGTCAGGTGTACAGTTTTTAAACCATCACTGCATCTCAAGTCTTCTGAAAACACCATGTGTGTGGTCCATGGTACAATACAAGCAGCCATCTAATAAGTTTCCATTGTAGGATGTTTTCAGATACTTGAATAAACAGATCTTTAACTGAAAGTGTGTCGGCATGCCTGCTTACCTACTGACCTACCCTCAGAACCTAGCATAGCCCTCGCTTCCCTCCTCCCACTCCTCCCACAGCAGCAGCACCCAGACTTCCTCTTTTGGCTGGAGTTGGTGAAGGTTATTGCCTTGGCTTTGGCATTTCAGAGAGGGTCCACCACTTGATGTCCTGACTCATTACTAAGATAGGTCTAGATGTGAGATTTCAGCGTTGTCATTTTGTGTTTGTCCACCAGGTGGCAAAACGGGTACGGGAAGGACCTGGCTGTGTTCTGCTGTACACTGAGCTTGGCTGAAAGGTCTTGATGGGAGATCATGGGAAGATCTGGATTGTCAGTCTTCCCCTTGTGTGGGAGTTAGGTGAGGTCCACTGCCGTAAAGCCTTCAAGTGTTCCTCTTGTCTGCTTTCTAAGCCATCTTACCATTTGAGATGTATTTGCATGCCAAACAAGACTTGTGATTTTCCTAGTAGTTTTTCTCTCTATGGTAGTGATGATCCCTCTGCCTTCTAGTAGGGCTGATTAGCTATTGTACTGGATATTTCTCTCCGGAAATAACTTATCAGACCTCAGAAGTATTTTACCCTCTATAGAGGCCCAGCCCTGCTTTGAACTGCTGCATTTGGACTAGCGATTGCAGGCAGGGATGAGGCCATGGAAGAAGACAAGTGACTTATCAGAAGTTCCAGGTGAGGCCCTTAAGTGGCTGCCCCACCCTAGCCGTCTCTGCTCCCACAGCCTTGCCTCCTGGGAGCTTTGTCAGGGTCAGCCGAGTTGGAGTTCTAGGTGCCACAGTCTTAGTTCCCTGTGGCTTTCTGCTGTAGGATTAGGCATCATCCAGGGAGTTCTCCTCAGTCATGCTGATGTAGGAACTGAGGGACTCTCGTAGCCCCTCACTGAGAAGAGATGCCTCCCCACTGGCAGGTGCTTCCAAAAACAGGAGGCTGCTGTGGATGGGGTAAAGTGGGTAAAGGGGTCACTTCCCCTGTGCTTGCCACACAGTTCACTGCCCTCAGAATAGCACCATGTCGCTGACAAACTCAGGCTCTTCGTTTCTTAACTGATCTTACTCCATCTTGCCTCCCTGTTCAGGACTGTGCTCACCCACGCACTCTAACCTTCATCCTACCCAGGCTTCCCTGAGGTCTGTGCCTCCCTTCTCCCCCCACTCTGCCTTGTCCTCTCTACTGCTCAAGCTGGGCTGGAAGTGTCCCCTAATGTGACAGCCCCACTGTGGATTGTGAGTCTGTGTCTTATTCTGCCTTTATGTTTCAGATATTCCCCTTACCTGTCCAACTTTTTCCAGTTCAGTGATGATGTTGGCACAGTCACAGGTAGAGGTGTATCTTTGCCAGGTAGTGGCCCAAGCTTCTGCAGGACACACGGCTCCCTGAGGGCACAGCAGATGCCATCCGCTAGCTCTGTGGAAGAGATCCAAACCCATGATACGGTACCCGCCCCAGGAGTTTTCAGTGCTTGGCATATTGAGGGCATGGTTGCCAAAAAGTAATAGGAAGTGAAATCTCAAGCTATGGGTCTCATAAAGGCTAAGGTGTGGTAAAAGGTCAGCTGGGGCAAAGGTCAGCAGTTATGGGATACTTAGTTCCGTGTAGAACAGAAGAAAAGCAAGTAGGGAGCGGTCAGCCTGGGACCCATCATATCTACTGTAGGAAACCCCAAGTCAACTTTCTCAAGAGGTGTCCTTCCATACACACACAACTTTTTTTTTCTTTCCTCAAGACAGGGTTTCTCTCTCTAGCCCTGGCTGTCCTAGAGCTTACCCTGTAGACCAGACTAGCCTGAAACTCAGATCCACCTGCCCTGCCTCCTGTGTGCTGGGATTAAAGGTGTGTGCCATCACTGCCAATAAGGTTTTCCCTTTTGTCTCCTTGACCCAGAAATGCTAGCTAAGGATGGCACTGTACCCAGGAACAGAGCAGTCTGGCTCCTGTGGGAAGAACTCTGCATCGGGCACACTGATTTGGAATCACCGTGGCCTATGAGATTCTGGCCAGGCTCACAGGTGGCCTGTAGTTCTTGGTCAGCGTGGGATGGAGGCAGCTCCCACCCACATCTCTGCATAAGGGCTGCATAAGAATAGATAGCAGAAGTGCCTCCTTGTCTATAGCTGCAGCGGGTCAAGCGTCTAAGGGCACAACTGACTACCTCCTAGGCCCCTCATGCAGTCTGCAGTGGAGGCGCAATGTAAGCCATACATACCAGAGTAATGCTCCACCAGGGCATGGAGCGAGGGGAAGGTGAGGCGAGGTGAGATGTACAGCCAGCCATTGTCAAGACGCTGTATCCTGTAGTGTCTGATCCGGTCCCAGGATGCAGGGCGGCTGAGTCGGATGGACAGGGAATAGCAGCCTGAGGAAGAAAGGGTCCAGGGTTGATCTGAGGTCCAGCTAGAGACCCAGCCCTGCCTAGGATGGAAGGAGGAAAACCCAATAGCCACAGCCCAGTCCTCAGAGGGATGCTGGGGTCAAAGACAAAGACTATTCGTTGTTATAGATGGGATTCTGTGCTCATCGGGATGGGTGTGGTTGAGTGAGCATTAAGTATTCGCTGTATGGATAGAGAGACTCAGGTGGCACAGGGTTGGAATGAGAAAGTAAAGAGATGTCACCATGGCCAGAGAGAAAGTCACTTTGGAAAGTTTGGCGTTAACAGTTGAGTTATGGGCTGGAGAGATGGCTCAGCAGTTAAGAGCATTAAACTACAGTGTACTCACATATAATAAATAAATAAATCTAAAAAAAAAAAAAACCAGTTGAGTTATACCTCACACCCAGAAGTCCTATCTCATACACAGGAAGAAACACCCAGCATTCAAGAAAAATACAGCGTTCACAAACAGTCTGTTTGGGCCAAGAGTACAGTAAAATGCAGAGGTTGTACCTCAATGGTAAAGTGTTGGCCTCATGTGCACACTACTTTGTGTTAGGTAGAACAATGCTAAGTATGTAGCAGAGTGCTGAGACACACCTGTAACCTCAGGAGGTGGAGGCAGAATAGAATTTAATGCCCTTCTTGGCTACATGGTAAATTTGAGGCCCCCTCAGCTATCTGAGACTATGCTGGCCCAAAAGAAGCCACAGTGGGCAGCAACAAGTTACAGAGTCACTCAGCATAACTCAGCAAGTTCAGAACCTGTGATGGGGACTGCAGGGGACGGGTTCAGCAAGGCTATGAAGAGAGGCTGTTGCTCAAGGCCAGCCTGGTTGATATATGGAGTTCTAGGCTGGGCAGGGCAGCACAGTGAGACTGTCTCTAAAATAAAACAAAAAACGTTAGCCATTCCTGAGGAACCGCACTCCCCCAGTTCTATGACGCCTGTTCTGTAAACCAGGCTGTCTAGATCTCAGTCTCACACAGAGCCATGCTCTGTAGAACCCCAGCCACACACCCCTGCCAGTCCTGGTGTTAAAGCACACCATCTGGCTCACAGGTCTTTTGTTTTGTGACAGTGTTTCTCTGTGTAGCCCCAGCTGTTCTAGAACCTGGTCTATAGACCAGGCTGGCCTTGAACTCAGAGATCTTCCTGTCTCTGCCTCTCCAGGGCTGGGATTAAAGGAGGGAAGGGGGTAGTGATTATCCGGACCTCAGCAGCCGTGAGCATTCAGCCGTGAACCCTGCTTGGCCTGCAGCAGCCCCTCCAGTAAGTATTATCTGTACCCTGGCCCTGAGCTCCTCTGTTCCTTTGGGATGGTTTGAATATGAATGGTCCCCATGGTCTCATATTTAGATGCTTGGTCGCTAGGGAGTGGCACTATTACAGAGGTGTGGCCTTGTTGGAGTAGGTATTGCCTTACTGAAGGAAGTGTCACTGTGGGTGGGGTTTTGAGGTCTCAGACACTTAAACCAGGCCCACTGTCTCTCTTCCCTGCTGCCTGGAATGTCAAACTCTCTCAGTCACCTCTCCAGCACCACGTCTGCCTCCATGCCACATGCTTCCCACCATGATGATAATGTACAAATCCTCTGAACCTGTAAGCCCACACCAATTAAACCATTGTCCTTATTAAGAGTTGCCATGGTTGTGGGGTCTCTTCACAGCAAGGTTGGTTCTGGTAAATCCCACCGTTGTCCCGTCTCTATAGACATGCATCCCTAAGCCCCAAACCCTGGAGCCACTGACCGCTTCCTCACACTGTCTTGATTTGGATCTGGAATGCCTTCCCAAGCCCAAGGTGAAGCCACAGCACCAGTGCAGGAGTGTTCAGAGCTGAGGCCTTTGGGAGGTGATGGGACCATGGCGGCTTGGGCTTTCCCAGCAAGCTTTTCTGTCCCCTGCCTGCTACGAAGCAAGCAGCTTTTCTCCATCCCGTTCTTCCACCACGAGTCAGATGCCTGGGCTAGGTGTCTGCCAGCAGAAACCTGTTAAACCGTGAGCCCGGGATAAACCTTTTCCCTTTGAGCCCTATTATTTTGCCACGGCCTGTCACCATACCCTCCTGGCTATGTTCTGGTCACACCAGGAATCTGACCACCTCTCAACCAGACAGAGCGTGACCGTTTCCCATGTGACTTGCCACTTCCCACTTGTCACCTACAGCAGTAGGTCACTCCTCTTTGCAACCTCTCGTCACATTTATAATCAAAATCCTCACCTTTGAAAAGCTTTGCAGAATCTGACCTCTCCTGGATCTGCTCCAAGCGCACTGGCTCGAGGCTGAGGCATCCTTCCTCAAGGCGTGTCTGCACATGCACTCTTACCCCACGGACACAACCTCACTCTACTTTCTGGTTTCCTTGCGGCACTTAAGTATGACAGGCACTTTGTTTGCTGTCCACTTTGCCATTGAGACTCTGGCTGGTATCTTGCTTTTTATACTTTGGATCTTGAGTGTCTTACTGGTTGTTGTTGTTGTTTTTTTTTATTTTATTTTTTATTTTTTGACAGGCTCATTATGTAACTGAATCTGGCCTTGAAGTGTGATCTATTCCACTGCCTCACACTCCCAGTGCTGGGATTATGAGATACTTGAAGACGTACACTACCCTGTACACTACCCTTGCCCGAGTGGATATGAAGGAGCTGGAGTGGATATGAAGGAGCTGGTGTGTGGGAGGCAAGGTTGGGTCTATCCTTGGCAGTCTGATATTAAACAGACCGCCTATTTAATATATTAAACATCCTGAGGGATGCCATTAGGATCCACCTGTGGGAAATGCTTAGCAAACTCCTCCTGCACTTCTTCCTTGGAGGCGTCCCAGGAGTCAATGGTTTAAAACCACTTTTATTTTTATTTATTTATTTATTTTAGATTATATTAAATGTAGGTTTATTGGGAAGCTGCTTTTAGGTGAGTTCCCTAGCCTTGAGAACTGAGGCCAGGGAAGTCACTATCTAGGGAGAGAAGGGGTAGGGTGGGCGCAAAGAGAGAGAGAGAGAGAGAGAGAGAGAGAGAAAGAGAGAGAGAGAGAGAGAAAGAGAGAGAGAGAGAGAGAGAGAAAGAGAGGAGATACTTACAGAGAGAGCTGAGAGGAAAAAGAGAGAAGACTAAAAACCATTCTTAACCTGTTGGTCCTTAACCTGTGGGTCACGACTCCTTTCAATCTTCTGTCTCCAAAAATATTTACATTACAATTCATAACTAGCAAATTGCAGCTACAAATTTAATTTATGAAAATAATTTTATGGTTGGGAATCATCACAACATGAAGAACTATATTAAAAGGTCGCAGTGTTAGGAAGGTTGAGAAACACTGGCTTAAGAGATGCTGAGAGCTGGGCGGTGGTGGCGCACGCCTGTAATCCCAGCATGCTGGGAGGCAGAGGCAGGCGGATTTCTGAGTTCGAGGCCAGCCTGGTCTACAGAGTGAGTTCCAGGACAGCCAGGACTATACAGAGGAACCCTATGGGGGGGGGGGGGGGAAGAAAAAAAAAGAGAGAGATGCTAAGCTCAAAGTGATCAAAAGAGCCCAGAAGGACATAACAGAGAAGTCAGGGGGCTGGGGAGATGGCTCAGAGGTTAGAACACTGACTGCTCTTCCAGAGGTCCTGAGTTCAATTCCCAGCAACCACATGGTGGCTCACAACCATCTGTAATAAGATCGATGCCCTCTTCTGGTGTGTCTAAAGACAGCTCCAGTGCACTCACATAATAAATAAATAAATCTTAAAAACACTGGGGAAGTGTTAGCACTGGTATCGGGCAGCACTGAGGCCCTGGGGGGAGGAAGGAGCGCCATCTTCTCTGGTCTTCCTTACTGTATCAACACAACACTGGCACAAGGTGACAGCAGGAAAGTGAAGGAATGATGCTTGCTGGAAACTGTCCTCTATCCCGGCACAGCTCTCTGGAGCAGTCCCGTGGCCCTGTGGGTTTTAGGACCTCCTTCATAAAGCAATACTCTGGGGTCAACTCAAGCCTGGCTCTCGCCAGGCCTGGCTCATGACCAGGTAAGCTAGAGGGAACTCTGACATGATATGAGGGGTGGCTGAGAGGGTGGAATGGGCGCTCAGGGCTGCAGGCCGTTGTCCTTTGTAACACATAACCCCAGCCGAGCACTTAGTCAGCAAGCTGGGTGTGCAGTGTTCCTGTAGGTGATTCTGATGCATCCCTGGAGAGAAACCCACAGGTCTATAAGCCATGAACTAAAGTGATCTCTTTGCCCAGGCTAGGTACGTACACCTTTCAGCTTAAGCTATGCTGTGGAAAGGAAGCCTGGAGGAGAACTCCAGGGGTCATGCTTGGGAGGAAACCATTCTAAAGGTCAGCAAGGGAAGGGCTTTTATTTGCAAGCCCGAGGGAGCCTCCTGTCCTGTGTCCTCAGGACCAAGATTACAAGCATACACCACCGTGCCAGGTTTTTTACACATATGCTGGGCTTGAACCCAGGTCCACACGTTTGCAAAGCCAACACTCTTCAAACTGAGGCATCCTTCGGCCCCAATTAGGCCTTGAATTATTTCATTTTGAAAATGACTGACTTATTCTATACCTCCCTCTAAGCCTAGATCTCACTATTAGCCCAAATTGGCCTTGGATTCCTGGGCGAGCCTCCTGCCTCTCGTTCTGAGTGCCAACCTTCTCTGTGGAGACAGCGTCTCACACAGAACACGTATGCCCTGAAGTCTCTGTGTAGCTCAAAGTGACTTTGCATTCTTGATCCTCTGGGCTCTGACTCCCAAGTGCTGGGCTTCGGACATGCTCTACCTCACGGTCTTCAGTTTCTGATGAGAGTAACCTGCTGATGGGCCCACACTAGGTGCTGGCAATGGGGACACTGGTCCCAACCTTTCTGTGGATCCTTCCAAGTCCTTGACGATCTTTAGGGATCCCTCTCGGCCCCTCCCTTACCACTCCATGAATTTCCCGTGTATATGCTCCTTCTTAATCAAGAGGGCAGAACGCACAGCACACAGGTGGTCACTATACTCTGGCACCAGGCCAGAGGTAGGGTGGGGTGGGTATCTGAGCACTGAGCACTTCCTGTGGCTTTTCTAGCTCACAACTGGTAGGTCTGCAGGGTTCCAGTCCCAGTCACCACCACCACTGAGGTTTCCTGTTTGCAGCTGCTGCACTGGGGCCAGCTGCTCCATCACCACCCGCAGCCAGCCAGTGTGTGTGAGGTTTGCATGAGGGTGAGGGTTGATGTTTCCTGGAACTTAGGAGAGGCTGGAGAAAGGTTCATTCAAGAAGCCCCCGAGGGAAGGAAGTGCATGCAGGCCAGAGAATTCAGACTCCTGACAGCCCACCTCAATTAGGGCAGACGAGGGAGGTCTACCCGCACACTGGAAAGTCTCAGCTCCGACCTAGGCTGTCACTGGTGAACTTCGTATTCTTGACCCTGGCTTGTGATGAACATTTTCCGAAAGATCATATCATGTAGTGTCTTATGAAGGGGAATCACCACTGCTGATCCGAGTAAAATACCCGTTGCCAAAATACAGTCTAAGCTGGGATCCCCGTTGGTGAATTCATACCCACTTTGCTCTATTGTCAAAGGATCCTCAAGGAAACAAAGACGCTCCACTCCAAGCCTCCCCCCCCACCAGGAAGTCTCCGTTTGATTGGGGTTTGGTAAACTGTCTTTCCTAGGTCCTCAGAGGCTGGTGGCTCCACCCCAGGGCCTTTTACAGTTCAGGGCCTGGCTGGACCCAAGAAACCTCCGCTGACTGTTTGGAATAGCAACAGCCTGTCTTCTATGGTCTCCTGTCCTGAACCCCACTCTAGAGAGGTGGGGGTGGGGCGGCGTTTACCCACCTCTCCTGGTCTGGCTCTCCCGGATGAGGAAGGCCCCTCCGGGGTTCCCAGGTAACAAGAGTAGTTCCTCAGCTTTCTCCCGGCTCAGGCCCTCGTACAGCCACCTGGAGGGGCAAAGAGGGACAGGGCAGGCTTGTGGGTCTTAGTAGACTCCTTCCACGTGGCCGTATGACCTTGACAAGATCTGCCTTCCCTTGTCCTCTGGGCCTAGAAGTTCTCTGTACCATGAGGAGCAGGCACTCAGCAGCTTAGAGGTCCCCTCTGGCTTTGGCTCTCAGGGTCCTGCTCCAGAATCTTCGGGAGCAGCCTTAAGAAGGTAGCCTCAGGCTTTCCTTGCCTGGAGACTCCATTCCCAAGTGTCCTGACTGATGGACTGATGGCAGCATTGGCTGCTTCCAGCCTTTGTCCCATCACTGCCTGGCCCTCCGGCCTCTCCTCTTGGCCCACTCACGTTTGTGAGAAACACCCCTTTGTGAGTCCATTTTAGGTTGTCCTTATAGACTCTGCCTGTCTCCTACATGTCCCTTTCAGTGTCCTCTACACTTGATCCCAGCCACCTTCCAAAGCCCCACACCATGACACCTCCTCTCTAGGGCCTTCTCTGGGCTCCTACGTCTCCTAGGCCAAGCTGAACAAGACATGAGAGTTGTTCTCTGCTCTTTGGAGGGCAGGGCCTAGGCTCTGTTCAGCCTGTGATCCAGCAGAGAGAACAATGGAGGGAGAGTGGAGGAAGGTCCCCAAGGTGGAGCCGGGCCACGTACTCACCCGTGGGAGACTTTAGCCACATACACATTGGGGATGTGATATTCTCTGCCTGAGACTTCCGACCGGACCATCCACCAGTCTCCATCCCTGTGAGAGATCACAGAGGGCACCACCTTCACTGGGAGTTTGCAAGCACCTTTTCCACTCATTTCCCAGAATTCCCTACACCAGGCAACTCCAGGCTCCTCCTAGGGTAAGGGCCTGGCAGGGTGGCAAATGATCCAAGGCTTCCTGTCCCAAGGCCCGACCCTACTGCCTCTGTCCCTGAAGTGTGTCAGGCTGCCGGAAAGCCACACAGAGACATGGTCACATGGGAGCCTCCCAAGAGGAGCCCTGTGCCTCCCTGCTGGTTTTGGAAAAGTCTCTTCTCCCAGGGACCCAGGGGCCCATTGTTGCAGACTTACTCAGACACAATGGTCAGTGGCTCCCCGAGTCTCAGGGATAGTCCGGCCTGCTCACCTGCTGGGAATCTGCCCAGGGCCACAGCTGTGGCCTTGTATTTTTCTAGAGAGAGGGATAGATACATTTAACCTCTTGGTTAGTCCTCTCTCAAGATGTGAGATATAATTAATTTTTGCTTAGGCTCCCCCCCATACCCCTCCCCACAGGCCTCCTTCAGGAGATGGGTTAGCCCCAGAATCTGAAATGTTTGCAGAAGGCTCTATAGAGCTTGGGAGAACCCAGATAGCTTTGGGGATTCCCATGAAGGCCTTCAGCTCCTGGTTCCTGGCCACACCTCCCTGTGTGTCTTTCTCCAGTTTGATAAAAAGATTCTACAAACTAACAACCCACAGCGCAGAGGCAGGGGATACTGCTTAGAAGAACAGAGCTTGCCTAGAATGTGCAAGGCCCTGGGTCCCATCCCTAGCACCATAACAAAACTAAACAAAAACCCACCACAGCTAGAAGCCTCTATCAAATGGATCTGAGGTGTGCCTCTGAAGCGTGGTGGGACCACACAGCAGCTCTGCAGGCAGGGGAGGAACTCAGGGAGGCTGACAGCTTGGGCTGGGCTCCAGGACTGAGAACAGAATGAGTTCCAGCACAGACACGAGTTGTCTGTCAGGAGACAGAAAGCAGGGTCTATGCCTGGAAGACAACCTCTCTTTCAGGGTGGGGTTCTTTCCCACACACCTGACTCTGGTTTTTCTGTTGCTCTTATGTCAGGCCCCAGGAGAGATGTCCACGCTGAACGGGCTCTGTAAGTCTAGAGCACTGTGCACAGGCACAGAGTGTATTCCCAGTGGCCTATGTCCGGGGCAGTGAGTGAAGGCCCCTCTCTGCCCCTGAGAAATGCCACCAGAGGCTGCTATTGCAGGCTTGACCAGGACAAGTGCCCCAAGGGAGCATGTGACTAAGGGTACCTGGACCCTGCACATCAGGCCCCACTAAGGGCTTCCTCCATAATTTTACTTCTTACTAGACCCTTACCACTGCCCTAATTCTGATATCCTGATGTGTGTGTGTGTGTGTGTGTGTGTGTGTGTGTGTGTGTATCACCAATGTGCAGGAAGGTCTCAAGGCTCTGATGTGTCACGCAGCAATGAGAAGGGCACAGGGCTGGAGAGATGGCTCTGTGGCTAAGAGCACTGACTGCTCTTTCAGAAGTCCTAAGTTCGAATCCCAGCAACCACATGGTGACTCACAACCAGCTGTAATGGCATCCGATGCCCTTTCTGATGAGTCTGAAGACAGCGATAGTGTACTCACATACATAAATAAATCTTTAAAAAATTTTTTATAACTTTGGGGAAAGGTTTTAAAAAAGAGAGAAAGAAGGGCATAATTCCAATCCTATACCACCCTGTTCACGGGCTCAGGCTGGGGAAGAGGGGAGTGTGAGAGGCTGGGTGACAGCCGCACCTCTCAGGAAGGTGTCCAGCTTCCTGACAGGCAAAGGTTCCAGTGGGGGAGTTATGGGCCTGAGTCACGGAAGCAGAGTGAAGCTAAGGTGCCAGTCACTCTAGAAACAGCCAAGAGAACACAGTGGACATGAGGTCCAACTTGGAGGCTGGGCATTAGGTCGCAAGCAGAAGACAGCCCTCCCAGTCTAACCCCCCTCCAACCCTGCAGAGCCTGTGTCTGTTGAAACCTAATTTACCTGCCTCCTATCTCTTTCCTCCCCCCGTCCTTTCTCAGTAAGGCTCTCCAAAAGAGAGCCTTGTTAGTACATGGATACAGGATGCCAGAAAAAGCAGTCAACAGGAAGGGTTCTTTGTCTCTAAGAAGCTCCCAGAGTACCAAGGTCCCACAGGGCTCTGGGATGTGCTCGAGAGGGAGTTAAGAACCAGGCGTAAGAAAGGAAGAACAGACAGGAGGTAGGTGAGGGCGGAAGGGTCTCTGCTGTAGGTGGAATCGAACCTGCTCCCTTGTCATCCCTCTTAAAAGGTTAGTGGAAACCCTCACGGCAGGAAGCTCCTTAGACCCCAGGGTCTTGCTTGCCGGACCCTGGTGTCCCTGCAGCCAAGAATGCCTGATGACCCCTGGGGAGGTCTCTCTCACAGAAGAGTGGAACAAAGCAGCTTGGGAAGGATCCTTGCTCTCCTGAAGGCTGTGGCCATGTATGCCTAGAGGGTGATCCCAGTGCCCAGCTGCACACTCCCCTTCAGAAAGGCTGCTCTGACCTGTCCCTTCGCACACTCTCATCCCTGTAACAAACACCCTGCCACCAAACCTAACACAACCACCACTTGTAACGGTTTAGTTTCTGACTCTGGGACAGAGACTGGGACCATCTTGTCTGTTGTTGTGTCTTCAGTTTCTGTCACATGGCTTGGCACCTGGCAGAACCTCAGTAAGTTTAAGACTGAGGCAGGCCTGGAGGGGAGGGGGGACAAATGACTCCTAGACGTAGACAGGGCTAGTCACAACTTATATCCCTCCTGGGACAAGGCAGCTCCATTGAGAGATATCCTCCTTCCCTTGGAGACTAGATGGAAGGGAGAACATGTCCTCTGAGTGAGGTACACCTGCTGGGGTGGTCACCAGGATGACTCGGCAGCCTGTGGTTGCAACTAGCTCAGTGGAAAAGAAGGCAGTCCCTGTGGTTTTCAGGTCCCTTCCTGAAGGTATCCCACTGCAGAGGAGAGGGCTCCAGGGCCCCTAAGGTCCCGGGGATGTCTCGGCCCTGTGGAGACTGGTACTAGAGAGATAAGAGGCTGAGGTAGACAGCAGGAAGAGAAACCCCACATCTTAAGAGTCTGGGGCCTGAGAACTAGCAGCTTCTGCTCAAGCTCAGTTGCCAAACATCTCTGCTCTGCAGCCGCAGGTGTGGGTAATTTACTACTCCCCAAGGCCCTCCTAGCAGCGCGGCTAGGTTGGGATGATCTTTTTATCTGTCGTGGTTAGATCTCTGGACCACCGTGGCTCCACACAGCGTTTAGATAATGTCTGGTCAAAGCAGTCTGGCTATTTCTGTGAAGATAGTTTTCAAACAAGATCATCCCACTCCCACCCCCATTTTGAAACAGAAGACAGGCTCTTCCAGTATAACCCCAGGCTATAAACCCATGATTCTCTTCGACTGGTCTTCTAAAGGAAGTATAAACTTGTAATGCTGCAGCTAGCTTGATGTTCAGCTTTAAACACATTTTTGTACATGTGCTGGGAGTGGAACCACAAGCTCCCAATATTCTAACCATCAAGTATTCTTTTTTTTTTTTTTTAGATTTATTTATTTTATTTACATGAGCACCCTGTAGCTATCTTCAGACACACCAGAAGAGGGCATCGGATCCCATTACAGATGGTTGTGAGCCACCATGTGGTTGCTGGTAATTGAACTCAGGACCTCTGGAAGAGCAGTTAGTGCTCTTAACCACTGAGCTATCTCTTCAACCGATCCATCAAGTATTCTTTTTTTTTTTTTTTGAGACAGGGTTTCTCTGTATAGCCCTGGCTGTCCTGGAACTCACTCTATAGACCAGGCTGGCCTCGAACTCAGAACTCCGCCTGCCTCTGCCTCCCAGAGGGCTGGGATTACAGGTGTGCGCCACCACCGCCCGGCCCATCAACTATTCTTAACACTGCGTTTCACTCCCAAGCCCTCACATTTAATGTTCTAGCCATCAATGTAGGCTCAACAGAAGCTGGGAGCCTGCCTGGCTCACCGGGAAGGTATTTGTAGGCTCTCACTGAAGCCTGGGCTTGTATTGGGATGGTTGGCCGAAGACCCACTGAGGTACTAAGGTTTAGATTTCTATAGCCTCGTGATGCTTGGGAAGGGCCTGGGGAGCCCACAGACATCACCCACCTGATTGTATGGACACGGGGTCCTGGCCTGGACCAGAGAAGCTGGAGTTGGAGTTGGAGCTTGGGTCGGAGTTTTTCCCTCTGCTGGGCAAACTTCCCATCATTCCTCAGCAGAATCTCAGAAGCACACTGAACCTGAAAGGGAAGCTGCTATGTATACAGAGCCCTGGATCCCAGCTTGGACCCAGATACTTGACTGTCACAGGGGGATGACCAGCGCCCAGGAAAAGGCACCACAAAAATGAAATCTCTCAGGCCAGGCAGTGGTGGCACACGCCTGTAATCCCAGCACTCTGGGAGGCAGAGGCAGGCAGATTTCTGAGTTCGAGGCCAGCTTGGTCTACAGAGTGAGTTCCAGGACAGCCAGGGCTACACAGAGAAACCCTGTCTCGAAAAAAACCAAAAATCAAAAAAAAAAAAAAAAAAAAAAAAAATGAAGTCTCTCAACAGCCAGCCTCTCGGGACCTTGCAAGTAATGGCTATGTTGGACTAACATGGACTCCAAGTTGAGACCATGGACAAATTGGAGGTGATTTTCTCTGTGCGTCCCATCCTTTCTAGACAGTGGCCTTTCTCCATTCAAGTCTTCTGAGCCCCTTCTTATAACCCCGCCCATGGTTAGCCCCTTTTCCCATTCCCTTTGGTCTCTCTGGACCCCACCCTTTCTCAGGAAGCTTCAGTCTTTCTTGATAGTCCTCCTTTGAATTCCTGTGGACTGGAGAACCTTCCGTTCCTTAGGCCTGAGGTCACACTCTTGAGGTGGTGGTAGGGCTGGTCGGAAGACACTGAGCTCCCCCCAGGCAAGCTAGGGTTAAGAGATGGGCCAAGGAGGAGCAACGAGGTCTCGGGATGGGAGTCACAAGCAGAGGTGACACTGAATAGTTACTGGTGCCAATGGCAAGACTGCTGGGAGTCTGTCAACCTATGTGACATAGTGGTGGTTTGCAAGGTTCTGAGGGACTGACTGGTCACTTCCTTTCTTGGTGCCCTTTCCTCATCTCTGAAGTGAGGATAGCCACACCCAACATTTGGGTCTGGTAGATAGTGCCCTGGAAAGCCAGCCCTGGGACCATACTTCCTTCCTGGTCTTGAATGTTCTCTGTAACAAATTCCTCCAGGAACTCTTTTCACTTTTCTGTTGTGTTTCTTCACCGTTTCTTTTTTGTTTGTTTTTGGCTTTTATAAGACTATGAACTGGGGACTGTGTTCCCTAGGTTGGCCCCAAACTCTTGGGCTCAAGTGATCCTCTTGCTTCTTACCCCTGTGACTGTCAGCAGGCTCATTTGTTTGTTCAGTCTGCCATCACCCTGTAGTCCTGTGCTCTGTCCTCAGCATTCGGTTAGGCCACCGAAGGCATCAGCTCACATCAGCAGAGTGAACCAAAGTGAGCAGAATGCTCTGCAGCGTCTCGTCCTCAGACTAAGCAGAGCCTGGGTTTCTAGAAAAAGCTCTTCTTCCAACACTATGGTAAGCATTTCGGTGAGGGGGCTGGGTTCTCTAATCCTTTTCAGATAGTCTCATTGCTTTCAGCAGGACAAGGTGAATTTCACCTGGGTGGTTCCATTCAGCTGGCCAGGCACTGCCCCGGGTTCATGGTTGGCAGGAGCAGTTCACAGACGAGTATGAGGGCACAGTGGGTGCCTTCCTTACCCTAGAGACACACGTTGCCTGCATGAGGGTGTTGTTCACTAATGCCATGGGATGACATCCATGTCCTGGAATTGTCCCCACTGAGTAGACAGAGCCCTGTAGGGATGACAACTCCTCTGTGCTTGTCCCCTCCTCCCACCTGTCTTGCAGCCCTGTGTCATCATCTGGAGAAACAGCATTTGTCTCTGCTGCCTCTGTGCAGGAGCTCAGTGTCCACAGCACAGAGTTCAGGAACACCAAGCAGGCTGGTGCCCCAGGGTTGGCTCTGGACAGTCCCTTCTTCAGACTTTGGGGACTGGGAAGCTTTGGTGAGGGTGGTGGTTCTGCTGCCTCCTGGGCGCTGGCATCTGCTTGCTGCCAGGGCAACTCATCCATTTGAGCTGCCCTGAGTATGAGGTTCAGGCTAAGCTTGGCTTTATGCCTGCCATGGGTAGCATGGGGGACTAACTCAGACACAGCATGCAGCTTGGGGTGTCTCCTGTGACGAAGGATCATAATACTGACTCACTCCACAGGGCCAGAGGGAGGATTGGAGGTGACCAACTTCCTTGCTCTAGTTCAGCAAGACCACAACCTTCAGGACCCTTGGGCCACAGGGGACCTGCTCTTTGCTAGACACCTCTCCAGGATTTCTGAAACATTTTCTTCCTGGTCTGGCCAAGGCATGGTAACCACTGGGGGAGATGCACACGTCTGAGCAGCACCCTAGGGGCTTAGGCACTGTCTGTGGTGTCCCAGCGAGAGAGTGGGCAGAGTGTTGGAGAGAGGCAGCAGAGACTGCACAGTACCCGGGCTGCTCTGCTTCTCTCTAATCCCATCTTCACTGCGATGATCTCGTGTGGAGGATGAGCTGACCGCTGCTCAGGCAGCGGGTGAGACAGTGCAGAGCTAGGACGGCCATCTTTTCTTGTGGATTTTGTGGGCTTGATTTTGCATCTGGGAACTGAGCGCAGAGGCTCAGTGATCTGTACCCTTAACTTTGCTCCTTTTCAATCTGAGACCCACACCCTGTGAGAGTAACTGAGATGCTGTAGGTGACTGTCTTTGGAGAGTAATCTAGAGCCCTTTCCTTCAGTGACCTGCAAGACTCTTTCCTCTGCCCAGGAGAGAAAAGTAGATAGCGGGGAAGAGATCTCAGAGGCATGAGATCTTGGGAAAAGTTTCCTGGAGGCAGCCAGAGCCTACTGTGTCTCTGTGGGTCCTAGAGACCTCCTTGTCAGAGGGGACTATTCTTTTTCACCTGGCCCAAGTCCACCAGAAAACAAAACAGGCATACTCACAGGTTTGCCATCAGAGGCTTGGTGAGGGTGATCAGCTAACGTGCACGCCGGCCCGACAGGTCAGGCCTTTGCAGGTCCCAAGGTAGTCGGCATCTTAGGCCCCAGCAGGTTCTCTTAGCCTGAAGGATCGGTCACCAGAAAGTAGCCAGAGTAGGTTGAGGTACTGAAGTAATCAAGCTTCTTTGTCAGCAGCCAACAATTTCCACGAAACTGGTACAGCAGTCCCTTGCTTCTCAGATTGCCCTACCCAGGACAGCAGGACCAAAGAGCGAGGCCTAGGGATCTGAGTCCCTGTAGACACAGGTGCTACTCCTCAGAGCTCCAGCCCCCAGCTGCAGTCTCTGTGGTTCTCACAACCCCACATTCTCCCCGCCTCTATTTCCTCTGACGCA
This sequence comes from Apodemus sylvaticus, assembly GCF_947179515.1. Classification (NCBI taxonomy): domain Eukaryota; kingdom Metazoa; phylum Chordata; class Mammalia; order Rodentia; family Muridae; genus Apodemus; species Apodemus sylvaticus. The sequence continues at coordinate 142,339,764 of NC_067476.1, forward strand.
TCACATCATAGACCATGGAGGAACCACCTTGCCCCTTTCCTGTTTCTAGGGAGCAGCTGCTCCCTAACACCCCCACATACCTCAGGTTGGAGGCCCTTCTTGGTTTTTTGGCTCCATCTGGTCCAAGAAATAAAGGTACAGGGAGAGATGAGCAGGTTTCCCATGCAGACCTGGCTACTGTAATCACCAGAGCACTCAGTGTTTTGCAATTTTGAGTTCAAAGTCAGAGGGAACTACATATAGGAATCACCTGGGATCTTCAATTATAGACTCTGAAGTGGGGCTCATTTCTGGTCCAGTGTGATGACTCAGTGGATAAAGATGCTTCCCACCAGGCCTGATGACCCAGTGCAATCCTCGGGACCCAGTGGCAGAAGGAGAGAACCGACTTCTGAAAGTTGCCTTCGGATCTCCACCTGATCATATTAGTAAATGATGGGGGAGGGGTAAAAGGATTTCTAACAAGCTTATGGGTAATGCCCATGTTGTTGGTGTAGAAACTGTATTTTGAAAGTTCAGGCTTGAGACTGTTATGTAGTTTAGTAGTAGATGTGTGCTTATTATGTTCTAGACCCTGGGTTCAATCCCGAGCACCTGAAAGAACAACTAGAGTGGACTTTGAAAGCGGATTCCAGGAGCCACAGTGTCAGCCAGGTCGTTAGGTGTGCAGGCTTATCTCGGATCCAGTACATCAAAAAATGCCCTGGTAGTGCCGAGGACCAGCTTCAGCTTGGAGAGGGGCTCCTGAGAGAAGGAGTGTCTGGAAGCAGCAAAAAAAATGACTCAGGGTCAAATGGTGAATTACAAGCTGATGGCCTATATTCTGCTTGAGATAGCTTTCCAGATAGCTCTCTCTGTGTGTCTTCTGTCCAAGACAGCTTTCTCTTGCTATTCTAAAAGCTCTCTGGATAGCTCATCTCTTCCAACCATAAATGCAGTCTTTTATTTACATATCAATTCATTCAAGTTCCCTTTTGACTATCCCAGGAATCAGCACCCCAGGACCAGCCCCTCCACATTAGAAAAAGACAGCAAGCACAGTAACATTGCAAATAAATTCAGAGATCTGCCTGCCTTTGTAAGCAGAATGAGCTAGCGGATGGGTCCTGTTGGGTAGTACCCAAAGTTCAAGGCTCAACCTGGCCTTGAACTCAAAAATCAGCCTGCCTTTGTATCTTCCTGACAAGCTGACTCATAGTGCAGCTGCTCTTTCTCTGTTCTTTTAGGTTTGTGAAACCCCTCAGATAATTCATATTGCATCCTTATATTTTGCATAGTTGAGAAATAATATATTTTTGAACTCACGTTTTTCAGAGTTCTTTCCCACAGTCTTAAAGGCTGTCCTGAAGGTCTCAGCATTTACCATTTTATACACCCTTGCCCCCCAAATTCATTCTGCTTCTAATTATCATGGAGTCATTAACCTTGGCAGGGAGAATATTTCCCGGAGCAGGTACATGAAATAAAATGTATATGTCTTTATACAAACAAGCCTTCCACCCACAGCAACCATCAACACTCACGGAGGCTCACTCTCCGCGTTGCTCACTCTCTTCCAGGGGTGGAAACTATGCTACTCCATCCCTTACATGGCCAAGCCTGACTCAGCAAGGTAGGGCTCCACATTCACATTTCCTGCGTATTTTACAAGTATTTCAGGAGATTCTGATGCTCAAGCCTGAAACTCACAGGAGTCCTATCCAGACCTGACAATTACCTTGACTTTCTCCACTAACAGTGAGCACACCTGCCTACTGTCCGCTCCTTAGCGGCTACTCTTTAACATGACTGAGCTCGGGTAACACAGCCTTTTCTGGGGCTCTCAGTCCTCCTTTGCTCCTGAGGAGGCTGGTTAGAACTTGAGCATCATGCTCCCTCAGCATGCAGGGCAGAAGGGGAGGCAGTGGAAACATTTTCTCTGGAGGAAGGTTATTATATTTGTTTAATGTTGTTGGAAGGAAGTTAACATGGACCACCTCAAGCCTTACCTCCAGACAATTCCGATGTCCATCAGACTCAGTGAGGGGTGTCAGAAACAGCGGAGGTGACAGAGACAGTTCCACAGTGTCACCGGGCAGGCTGAGGGGTCCTTTCTTTTTCTGTCTTTATTTCTATGCCTGTGTATATGTCTGTGGGGGTACACCTATGGCAGGTGAGAGCTGTCTTGGGACTGGGGGATAGAGAGCTGCTCTCCATCAGACCAGGAGCACTTCCTGCGGATGTGTGGGTATCTGGTCAGTGGAATCAGATGCTACAGGGATAGCGCTTTCTCTCTACAGAGCGAAGCTTGATGCTCTGTTTTCCAGCTTTCTTGGCTAATCTAGAGCTTGGGCCAGTTCTCTGGAGAAAACTCCATGGTGTACCAGACATTGTTCGAAGGCTTCAGATCCGTCCCTCTCTCTGATTTATATAATGACAGGTATGAATCCACGTGGACAGGGGAGGTGACTGCCACCCTGCCTGCCTATCTGTGTAACAGGTATTCTTTCTACTTGGTATGATAATTATTTAGTCCCAACTGGGGCTTTCTACCCTGCCTTAAACCATTTAAATTCCAGAGTGAAAGATACACACACACACCTTTATATTTACAATGAGTCTTAAAGAACGCAAGAGCTGGGCAGCTGCCTGCCCTCCACGCTGTTACTCCTAACCCAAACAGGGACCTGAACCCTCAAATAGTTTTGTATCATTTTGGAAGCTGTGTCTTTGTGCTTCCTGCATACCCAGGTAATATTTAATCCCTTCTCAAAGCTCCGATGGGGTTGAAGACTAGATAGTCATAGTCTCACAATTAAACTTAAGTTTTTAGCATTGAAGATGCTCTAGCTTTAAAAGAATGGCTTTCAGGTGGTAATGCAGGTTAAAATCAAACATGATTGAGGTACAGAATTGTAAACTCTTTAAGTTAGGATAGATGATTAAATATTTTATTTAGATTGCCAAATATAATGGACTGGATATTATAAGTGTATATTATGCCTTATAACTTGCATAATTGTTATAATTGTATTTTTTAAAAAGATTTATTATATGTGAGCACACTATAGCTGTCTTCAGACACACCAGAAGAGGGAGTCAGATCTCATCAGATGGTTGTGAGCCACCATGTGGTTGCTGGGATTTGAACTCAGGACCTCAGGAAGAGCAGTCAGTGCTCTTAACCACTGAGCCAGCTCTCCAGCCCTATAATTGTGTTCTAATTTATATCTGAGACAGAAGGGCCTTTTATTGGACTAAAAGAGGGCATTGTCTTTTGCTAGCTATTGTAACACTAAGTGTGGCCCCAGATCTGCAATTGGCATGTAGCCCCCTGTGACCCTGTCCCCAAGTTATTTCTCATTGGTAAATAAAGGTGTCAGCAGCCAACAGTTTGGCATTCCTCATACTTGCTCTCTCCTGAAATCACTCTGCAAGTACTGTTGCCCAAGTGGAACCAAAATCCAATCTTTTGGCCAAACCCACCCAGATAGCCACTCTGCATATTTCCCTTAAAAATGCCACTGAGAATTCAAAAAAGTCCCTTTGCCAAAGCACAACAAGAAAGCATGTCTAAAACCACAGAACTGTGCACACACAGACACAGACATGTGTGCTCACACACACATGGAGTGAGAAATCAAAAAATCTTACACTTGAGGGAGCACGGGGAAAGGCTGGCAAGAGACCATATGGTGATCAGATCAGATCAAGATGTTAGAACATGGGGCCTGGAGGATGACTCAGTGGGTAAAGTCACTTGCTGCCAAACCTGAGCATCTGAGTTCAGTCCCAGTGGTAGAAGGAGAGAACCAGTTCATGAGTATTATTCTCTTACCTCCATGGACACACACTCATACACGCTAAATAAGTAAATGTGAAAATAATTTAAGAAAATGTGGAAATGTTACAGTAATGGCATGGGTGTTGTTCTTGACACATAGGAAAGGGGATGTGTGGAGAGACTGACATCCCAGTTACTAGAGAGAGATGCTGTGGCCATGTGTGAGTGAAAGAAAGTGGAGGCCCGCTGATGGAACGAAATGTTCTATTACAGAGTGGTCATCTGAAGGAGGGACTTGCATGGACCAGGGAGGAGCGTCTACTTAGCAGGCCATTTCCATGGTCTGGTGTCTGTCCGGGATATCCAGGGCCTCTTGGAGTTCTTGAATTCCATCTGACTGAGTGCTGGTCACAGGCTGGCTGAAATAAATTTTTTCAGTTCCAATGTTACTGGGGGCTGAGTGGGTTCGTGATCGGGCGAGCCGGGTCATGCTGGCAGATGGTACTGTAACAAAGAAGCACGCAATCAGGAGGAGGAGCCTGGTGAAGCCCAGACACGCTACAAGGTGCAGCAAAGACTTTACCTTTCCCAGTCCACCTAAGACGGTGCCCAGGATGACATAAGACACACACACACACACACACACACACACACACACACACTTTGCAGTATTTGCTGGAGGTGAGTGACTGTATGCAAGGCTGCTTTGATCCCCTGCATCTGGCTTCTCCTCAGAGTCTCCTTCAGAGTAGGATGGGAAACCCTACAGAGTAAAGCCTCTTAGCTGTGCCCATTTATACAGTGATTAGGAAGGGGGCTTTGGGGACAGATACTGGTCACCAAAATCTGCAGTGCATGCAAGACTAAGCCAAAGAAAGAAAGAGAAGAAAGGAAGGAAGGAAGGAAGGAAGGAAGGAAGGAAGGAAGGAAGAAAGAAAGAAAGAAAGAAAGAAAGAAAGAAAGAAAGAAAGAAAGAAAGGAAGGAAGGAAGGAAGGAAGAAAGGAAGGGAAAGGAAAGGAAAGGAAAGAAAGAAAGGAAGGAAGGAAAGGAAAGGAAAGGAAAGAAAGAAAGAAAGAAAGAAAGAAAGAAAGAAAGAAAGAAAGAAAGAAAGAAAGAAAGAAAGAAAGAAAGAAAAAGCAGGAAGTGTATCACGATAGCATAGGTCTAATAAAAGAGACTGCTGTCCTTTCCCAAGGGCTGCCCGACTAAGGCAGGTGCTGATGAGGGTCCACCCAGCATATGCATGCACAGGTGACTGTCCCACTCATATGCATGCATAGGTGACCGTCCCACTCCCTACTGGTTTCCACTTTAAGTCTGATTAGTCGATGAGTTATACACAAGAGCTGTAGGCTCTCAGATGTCAAACTCAGCCCATCACAAATAAATAGGGAGCACACACTACTCACTGTAGCCCATTCCCTGCAAAAAGTACTTGAAGGCCTCAGTGAGCTTCCCAGGCTGTGGGGACAACAAAGACGGCATTAATTTTTTCGTAGGTAGAGAGGTAGCAATGCGTGCATGTGTGCATGTGTGTGTGTGTGTGTGTGTGTGTGTGTGTGTAAGTGATTGTGTAATTATAACAGACACCTCCTTACCTGAACTACTTGGGGCAGTCCTCCACAGTCTGCCATCTACAAGAGGAAGAACATCTTAGTCAGTGGACTTCCGCTGAGGGGGTGCCCTTGACACCCCCTTTCACAGGGGATATACATATGGAGAGAAGAGAAAGAGAGGGGGAAGGGGAGAGGGAGGATCTCCTGGCTGTCCTAGAACTCTCTATGTAGACCAGGCTGGCTTCCAACCCACAGCAATCCCCCTGCCTCTGTCTCCTGGATGCTGGTATTAAAGATATGTACCACTATGCCCAGCTTTGACTTGTCTCTGTTTAAAGGGATATGAATCCCACGGTTTCATTGCTAGAATTAGAACTTTTTATGTAAAGGGAGCTATGATTTAAGATAATGAATGCCACAAAGAGCCTAAGAGTCTGAGGCTAAGATGGGGGTGGGGTGGGGAGCATGGTTGATTCAGCACCTGCTTTGCAGACGTGAGGACCAGGGTTCAGATCCCCAGCACCAACCCTAGTGACGCTCATCTGTCACCCTGTGCTTGGAAACGGGGGTCATGGGTTGGGGGAGCAGAGAGGCATGCCTCTGGATCCAGTAGCTTGTTGGCCTAGCCGAATCTATGAATGTCTGTCTAGGCTCCGCCCCACAGTTAACCTGGCAACAGCCAGGTGTGCCTGACTCACTGTAAAAGGGGCGGCTTGCCCCTCCTCTCCGTCCCTTTCTTGCTACTGCTCCCCCCTCCCCCCATTCCCCTCTCCTCTCCGTGTGCTCATGTCTGCCCGCTACTCCTCTCCTCTCTCTCTCTGCCTTTCTCTGTCTCTACCCCCTCAACTCCCCTCCCCATGCCCTGAATAAACTCTATTCTATACTATACTGTCATGTGGCTGGTCCCTCAGGGGAAGGGATGCCTCAGCATGGGCCCATAGAGGCACCTGCTTCCCCAACACCTGACTGCACATCCACCAAACATATTCCTTCTCTCTTTCTTTTTATTTATTTGTTTGTTTGTTTGTTTTTGTATTTTTGAGACAGGGTTTCTCTGTATAGCCCTGGCTGTCCTGGAACTCATTCTGTAGACCAGGCTGGCCTTGAACTCAGAAATCTGCCTTCCTCTGCCTCCCAGAGTGCTGGGATTACAGGCGTGCACCACCACTGCCCAGCCTCTCTTTCTTTTTATAAAACACAACAATGAGAGACCCTTTCACTCCCCAGCACCCACTTGGTGGCTCAAAAACATCCAACTGTAGTTTCAGGGGATCCGGTGCCTCTTCTGACCTCCACAGGCTTGTACATGGTTAACATAATAAACTCTCACAGGTACATACAACATACATGCATACTTAAATATATATAAAATAAGTATTAAAAAGAGAAAGGCCCTATCTCAAAATATAAGACAGAGAAGTACACATAGTATTCCACTCTTTTTTTTTGTTTGTTTGTTTGTTTTTGTTTTTTTGAGACAGGGTTTCTCTGTGTAGCCCTGGCTGTCCTGGAACTCACTCTGTAGACCAGGGTGGCCTCGAACTCAGAAATCTGCCTGCCTCTGCCTCCCAGAGTGCTGGGATTACAGGCATGAGCCACTACTGCCTGGCGTATTCCGCTCTTTTAATCCCAGTATTTGGCAGTGGCAGGTTGATCTCTATGTCCAAGTTCAAGACCAGCCTGGGTCATGTGGTAAGAGTCATAGCTAAGGCTACACAGTGTGATCCCATCTGAAGTAGAGAATGACCAAGGAAGACATCGGTGTTGGCCTCTGGCCCCACACATTTGCATGTGACCTCCAGGCATGTTTGTACACATAGAATACAACACACCCCACTCCCAAACATGTGTGCATGCGTGTACATATGAAGTATGAGATTAACAAGAATCCTCCTTACAGTTCAAGGAATAAGATGAGAAAATATGCCAGGCAGTGGTGGCGCATACCTTTAATCCCAGCACGTGGGAGGCAGAGGCAGGCGGATTTCTAAGTTCTAGGGCAGCCTGGTCTATAGAGTGAGTTCCAGGACAGCCAGGGCTACACAAAGAAACCCTGTCTTGAAAAAAAAAAAAAAAAACCAAAAAAGAAAAGATGAGAAAATACTTATTCTCACAAATATATATGAGACTTGACCTGCAAAGGATTTGTTTTAAAGATGGCCAAGCTTATGTGGTAAGTGCCTGTCCCTGCTGAGTTATCTCACTGGACAGGGAGACACTGTTCATACACTGACAGCCATCAAATAACTCAGCATCTGTCTGTCTGCTGTGTTTTGTGGCTGTGGCTGGGAATGTAAACCTGGAAATAACTGCATCTATGGCTATCATAAAGTTCTGTCTGTGGTTTGCAATATTGATTCAGGTCTGCAATGAATAGCTAATTTGAAGCCACAGACTTTTAATCCATATTTTAGAGAAGCCCATCGATCATCTGCAGTCCAGAGCACTAAGCCTGTGTGTGCTCTGAGAGTTACATGTTGCTGTTGGCAACGGGGCTTCCCTTTGACACACACCTGAGAGAGGAAGGGAAGAAGGCAGGAGCCGGTGGATGGAGATGGAGTAGCAGGCCACTTTCCTAAACACGAAAACCCGTGAGTAGAGATTCCAGCTTGGACAAATGCTCAGCCAGATCTCTTCTGTTGGGGACATTAACAGGGGAATTTTTTTTTTTTTGACAAGATCTTACTATATAACTCTGGCTCTGGCTGGTCTTGAATTCACACTTTCCTGTCTGTGCCTTCAGAGTGCTGGGATTAAAGGTGTGTGCCTCCATGCTCAGCCAATGGGGGGAATCTTTCTTTGTTTTAGATCAAGCCTCACTTTTTATTACTTAAAAAAGCCCCATATTCATTTCACTTTCTGACTTTGTGCTGGTGCCCTCAATACTTTCACGATTTTCTGCTCCTCAATAAGGAAGCACTCGTGATCCAGTCTTGGACACGCTCAGCACACATATAGACTCCCACAGGCTCTGCTGACCTTTCTCTGTTTTAGACAGTCTCCTAAGGACTTTAGGTCTTATAGCACGAAACCTCGAAGTCTCCCTGGGCACACAGCACACATGGATTTGGTGCTTTTCCTGACTTCTTGGTATAAAGGTGAACAATCCTACTGCTAGGGGTTTGAGAAGCCTTGTTAGAGGCTGCATTGTAGGAGCCTATGATGCTATGTCAGATGCTGGGCCATTCTGAGTGCCTCGATGCACCGTCCTAGAAGAAGAAAGGAAGGATAATGGGGGCTGGCGGGGGGATCTTCACACTAGCTCAGAAATCTAGGTCAAAAGTGTCTATCCGGAGGCCAACCTTGCCAGTGCATGCCTTTAATCCCAGCAATGCCGAGTGAGTTGGATTTCTGTTAGTTCAAGGTCAGCCTAGTCTACATAGTGAGTTCTGGGCTGGCCAGGACAATGTAGAGAGACTGTCTCAAAACAAAACAAAACAAAACACTAAAGGAGTTGCTGTCTGGTCTGGGGATGTAGGATTAGTATAGTGCATGCCCCAGCAGTCACAAAGCCCAGGGCTCGGTCCCCACATCCCCAGCCCTGCAGCGCAGTGCCCACACCTGTGAGGCAAGCATTCTGCAGTGGAAGCAGGAGGATTAGATGCCTGCTCAAGATCATCTTCAGTAACATGGCAACTTTGTAGCCATTCTGGGATACACGAGACCTTTCACTTGAAAAGGAGCTGCTGTCTACCTACCTGCTTAGAGAACACCTAGCCTCATTATCAGAATACCTCTGGAATTTTCTTACCAATATAACAAGATCAACACTGTAAAAAACATTTCCATCCTATTTTAATTCTCTCAATAACATTAAATTATTAACTTTCAAAAAGCATATTTTCTCTTTTAGAAGAACCATTGGCTTCTCCTCTTCTCCTCTACCCCCCAGGACAGGCTCTAGCTGTGTAGCCCTGGCTGTCCAGGAACTCACTCTGTAGACCAGGCTAGCCTTGAACACAGAGATCCACCTGCCTCTGCCTCCTGAGTACTGGGATAAAAAGCGTGTGCCACCACACATGATCTTAACTATGTAACGCAGTACAGGACAAAGATACCAATACCTTTACCACTATCATCTTTTGTACTCAAGTTCTGAACAATTTAATTACTTTCTGTTTATTCTATTTTCCAGTATCTATGAGGACTGTGTGGGTTTGAAATGCTCTGGCTCCCATAGGATTACATGTCTGAATACTTGATCCCCAGTTGATAGAACTATTTAGGAAGTATTAGGGAGTGTGGCCTTGTCAGAGGAGGTGTGTCATTAGGGGTGGGCTCTGCCTTTTCAGACTACGGTACCATTCCCAGGTACTCTCTGTCTTCTGTTTGTGGATCAGGACGGGAGCGCTCAGCTGTCCCTGCTGCCAGGCCTTTGGAACTGTAAGCCCAGTTGAAAGCTTTCTTTGATAATTCACCTTGGTCACAGTGTGTCATTGCAGCACTAGAAACATATCTAACAAAGGGAGAATAAACTCAGGAAGTTTTGATTCTTTTTGTTTAAAACAGTGACAAACTCCTAAGGAGTAGCTCTCCTGGAAACACCCTCCTGTGAAATCAAGCTAGCTCTCAGTGGTTGGCGGTGACAAAGGACATATTACCTTCAGTAAAGTTGTAGTTATAGGGTTGAGGCGGGAATTACATTCAACCTTTAAAAAAAAGGAGAAAGTGATTTTATTAATTGTTAGGAAAATAATCTGTAGCCTGGCATCAGAATGATCCTACGTGATCAACAGTTTAGCTTGCTGGTGGCCAACCCACTCAGACAGAGTACGGCACAGATTGTGAGCCTTCAAGTGACTCTCATCATCACCGATACTTTAGAACGTGTCTACAGGTCTGGAAGTAAGCTTGTAAGTTGGCTCAGCAGTAAAGGTAATTGTTGCAAAGCCTGGTGACTTGTGTCTGGTCTTCAGAGCTCAAACGATGGAAGCAAGAAGCAATTCTGGCATGTTCTTTGACCTCCACATGTGCACGAGCGTGTGCACACACATAAACACACAGAGTAAGTAAATGTATATAAATAAAAATCTGCCAACTTCATCTTCTCAGTCTGTTACTCTTTAATGAACAGCACGCTGACTCTAAAGTCCCTAAGACTCGTGGGCAGGCACCTCCCTTCTCAGAGAGGTGAAGTGGACTGTGGCACCGCCCTGCTGGGATCTCTTCCATGCATTCCCAGTACAACTGGACCAAGTTGTGTCCGCTGGGCCTAAGTCTGTGTCCCACTCCCTGCTCAGCCCCTCCTACCCGGAGCGGAGCGGACGGCTGCCACGCCCCAGCCTCTGACTCTTCTGACTCAAGGTCTCTGGCTCCTCAGTGTGAAGCTGAACTCCTCTCTTCCGTGCCTCTTCTTGCCCCCACAACTGAGAGCTTCCTGGCCAAGGGTCAGGACACAGATGTTTCAGTTCTTAACACATGTACCAAAGCTGAAGGACTGAAGGGCCATGTTTCTTTTTTTTTTTTTTTTCTTTTTTTTGAAGTTAATCTCAGTGATGTTCCAGCCTCAAACTTGGCAGTTTTCTTTACGATAAATAATAGAACACTAATGTACTCAGAGTAGCCCCCACACTCTGTTCCCACTGACTCAACTGCTTTACGCCACGTATAGTTCATACCCAGCATTTCCATCTTCTGCAGTGCATTATGAATCCTGGAGAAATAAATAGACTGCCATGATCAGAAGAGGCATTACAGTACTGACAGGGCAAGGACCAAGGAGTGGTTTTGTAGGGAACGCTTCTACTAGGAACAGGAGACCAGATATAGTTGAAAATATTCCAAAGCTAAGCAGTGGTGGTGCACTCCTTTAATCTCAGCACTTGGGAGGTAGAGGAAGATTATCTCTGAGTTTGAATACAGCCTGGTCTACAGAGTGAGTTCTAGGATAGCCAGGGCTACACAGAGAAACCCTGTCTCAAAAAAAAAAAATAAAGAGAAGGAGAGAGAGAGAGAGAGAGAGAGAGAGAGAGAGAGAGAGAGAGAGAGAGAGAGAGAGAGAATATTCCAGACCCCAAGATGCCATTTGGTATAATTTACATTGTGGCATATAAAATGTGCTTGGAGTCTTCACCAGTAACAAACCAGGCTCCATATATATATATATGGTATCATATATATATGATTTATATTAGTTATTTTATTAATATAAGTACACTGTTGCTATCTTCAGACACACATCAGAAGAGGGCATCAGATCCCATTACAGGTGGTTGTGAGCCACCATGTGGTTTCTGGGAATTGAACTCAGGACCTCTGGATGAGCAGTCAGAGCTCATAACTGCTGAGCCGTCTTTCCAGCCAGAATCTGGTCTATGTAGACTAACAAGGGCTATGTTTGTTTCTTTTGGGTAATGGGGACACAACTACTCATTCTTCTGCCTTGTAACAGTTCCCTCATTTTCTACAGTGGTCATTCATCACTTTTTTAATTCGAGGTGCACTTCAGAAGGAAGCAAAGAAAGGTTATGGGCCCTTGCCCCCCCTACTAGCCTGCTGGCTTTGTGGTATCTTCCTCCAGGTGGAAGGCTGGCAGAGGCCCAGAACTCTGACAATAAATACACAGTGAATAAATACACAGAGTGGACAGTGGCACACAGAGCCATCAAGGACCACACTGATCAATCCAAGGAGACCTGGTGACACTTCTGGGGAACTGGTTTTCAAAGTATGTCACAATAGAGCCTGGGAGAGGCGATTAGACACAGCATGACCTAGTGTGGTCATATGTCTATGGTGCCAGCAGGGTGCCTGCTATACACCATGGACTACATCAGCACCACTTACCACAGCCTCCACAGCAGGTGAATTGTCCCCCACCACCAGTAAAGTAGAACACCTAGGAACAGGGGGAAGAAGAGGGCCCAGTCAGCAAGGAAGCACAAACACTGCTGACCACGGGTCAGTCGTGACAGGCAGCAACTCAGTGGGGAGACAGGCACTTACTTTAGCGTCTTCAATCTGTTATCATTTTGGCCTGGTTTGGGTCTTTTGATCTTCAGGTCTCTGCGCCTAGACACACAAAGCAGAATCAGCATGATTTACAGGAAAACCAGGGCCCTTCATGTGTCTCCTGGACATGTCACCCAGAGTGTGATGGGCTAGGAACACTGTCTTTTCCTGTACTGAAGATGAAAGGCCCTGAACTGTGCCCCTGAGGAGCTCCTTCCAGGGCACCCTGCATGCTACAGAACAAGAAGGACGGGGGTTTGTGGGATGCTAAAAAGGGGAGAACTTTAAAACTCAAGCAGCCTCACTGCTGAAATCCTCTAGGCTGACAGAATTGTCGAAGTAGAAATTTCTGTAGAAATGAGCTCCGTAGGAGGAGGGAAGGGCATCCTTTTTTGTTTGGGATTGAGTAGTGGGAAGGACTTTCTTTGTAAAGGTCTAGCACAGAATTTTACTTTCAGTGCTGGGATCAAACACAAGACCCTGTACATTTGAGACAAGCATTCTATTAAAAGAATTTCAACTAAAAATAGGGACACCCTGGAGAGCAGGCCAAGCCTGGCTGGGCTCCCTACTGGCTGTGTAACTCTGGGGAAAGTTCTGATGACCCCATTCCTCAGCCTTTTCCTCCTCCCAGAGAAGGAAGAGGAGCCAACATTTCACTCCGGAGAGGTTGTTCCCTGGATAGGAACCAGCACGCCTTGCCTTCTCCACTCTGATGATGGAGGAACCTGTATGTAACGTCTGGAGACAGAAACTTTTGTTTTGTATTTCAGCACCCATAGGCTATGTCTGCCATATGAGACAATTCCAGCCAAGAGCAATTAAGACAGAGCTCAAGTCTTTTACCCTTTGTTTTTTCTATATGCATGGTCAAATAGATCATACAATCTGTCACACAACGCAGGGCAAGTTTCCTGCCCCCTTTCTCTTACAGACGTCTATCCTCCCTTTTGAACTGGTCTACAGGAATGGGTAACACCATACCTATCGTAAGAACGCAGGAAAAGCTCTAGGTTTCCTTGGTTGATATCTTGGGCAATTCGTAGTCTGTAACTTTGAATCAGCTCCAGGTTGGTTCTTAACTCTTCCTAGAATAAGCAGAACACATATTCTAAGCTACTGAGATCAGACAGAGAACCACACACACACACATGCACATGCACACAGGAGGCAAGACCTGTAAGAAACGGAATCCTACCGGGAATGCTAAATGGAATTTGCATTGGAGGGAAAAAGTATATTCAGGAGTCATTAGGAAGATAATAATTTCAGAACAGTATGTAAATATCTTTGTCTCACCACAAAGCATCTTAGAGAAACAGAGATAAGGAAAAAGCCTGTATGCCTTCTACAGCACAAGGGTGAAGAGAGCCAAGAAGATAGAAACAGCTTTCTGAAATAAAAAGCACAGAAACAATTACGCCCAGAAAGCATGGCTGAGGCTCTAACTTCCACCCGACAGCATTACAGTGAGAAAGGTGAATGGTGGAGCTGGGAGCTCAGTCAGTCAGTCCCTGAGGCAGACAGGAGAACCTGTGAAGGAGCACCCAGGAAACTCAGACCTGAGAGGCAGAGATAGCGAGATCCCTGGGGCTCCCTGGCCAGCTAGCCTTGCCTAATCATCCAGGAACAGGTCCCAGTGAGACTGACTCAACAGCGGGACATCTCCCAAGGACAAAGGACAAACTGTCACTAAAGAAAAACACAATGCATACTCACACACACACACACACACACACATACATGCACATACATTCATCATGCACACACACACATACTCATGCATGCGCACACACTGGTGCATGCCCACACTCACTCATGCATGCACACACAAATAAACAAGAAATGGATAACATGACAGGCAGTAATTTATAAAGTAGTAATTAGGCTGAAATGACTAGCCACGGAGAGAAACTTGAGCAGCAGAATTTGAGGTAGAAAGGGAAGAAATGATACTTTGAAACAGATTACTGTAAAAGACAAATATTTCTGACCTATGACCCATTAAAACTTCTAATAGCTTTGTCCTTGACCACCAGATTCTGACCCAAGCTAGGGTGTTTGCAGACCTGGAGGCCCTTGCTGAATCAAGCTACAAAACTGCTGGGGTCTAGGAAGTCACACAAACATCAAAGACCATGGGGAAGTGTCCTGAAAGGAAAACCAAAACTCCCCAGTTCGCCAGCCCTCAGTTGGCTCAGACAACGCTGATTTTGGAAGCGGCCCAGCTTGGCAATGCATCCCTGCTCCCACTAACTTTGCTGCAGGAGACACCTCTGATATGTAGGTTATGATAACAGTTGCTTAGCAACAGCAGGAGTTTGAAGGCTGCTTTTGTGGGAAACACTGGCCCTTCATCTGAGCCTGTAACTATCTGATGGGCTTAGAGTTGAGTCAGTCTTCTGTGCTCTTCTGATATTTGGATCAGATCCCTGTCAGCTCTGCATGTAGACATGTTGGTCATCCGGGAAATGTTTTGCAGAGATGTGACCCTGAAGACTCTTTGCTTCTTCTGCTCTGGACATACCCTTCAGCATGTGTCACAGCTCAAGATTTTCAACCCTACTAGGCCCAAGCTAGCTATAAGGCCTGGGTGCTTGTGCAAGACAGTCATATCAACAGCAGGAGAGACTCAGCAGTTCCTGGGGGAAATCACTGGATGAAAACATTAAGAGTAGGAGGTTCATAAATAAGGAAGACATCTTTTGAAATGGTGCCCATCAGAAGCAGAAAACCTTCACCATTAGTGTACCTCAGAAGCCCAGGTTGTTGCTGCCTTTTTTCTGTGAGTAGCAGCCTGACTCCCACTGAAACCCTTAATGTTTTCTGTATGCTCAAGCCAGGATCAGACTTCTGCAGCCACGTCCCAGTAAAGCCTTGTCTGTCATGGTCCTAATACATGGTTTTGGTCCCCTTTCTCCTGTTCCATGCCACCAGAGCCCACACTGTGGGGCATTATTGGTATATGAAGGGCAGACAAGAACCTAGTCACGAGTGCAAATATTTAAGGCAAAAGTAACTTATAATAATTCCCCTCCCTCTGCTACACATGGATTAAAAAAAAAAAAAAACCAACCACAAATCAGCTGGGCAGTGGTGGCGTACGCCTTTAATCCCAGCACTCGGGGAGGCAGAGGCAGGCGGATTTCTGAGTTGGAGGCCAGTCTGGTCTACAGAGTGAGTTCCAGGACAGCCAGGGCTACACAGAGAAACCCTGTCTTGAAAAACCAAAAATAAAATAATATAATATAAAATAAACCGTACTCTTTTGTACATCCTGTTAGTATATATGTTTCCACTTCCACTTAGGCCTGGAGACAGCGTAAGGACATGGAGAGCAATCCCATATTTTTATATTATGTTTCCTACACCCCTGCTAATGTGGTTGCTTTTCCTTGTGATCTGAGACAGGGTCTCACATAGCCCAGGCTGACCTCCAACTCAGTAGGTAACCAAGGATGACTTCGAACTCCTTCATCCTTCTGCCTCAGCCTTCTGAGAGCTCCAGCTACAGACGAGCATTCCATACTTAGCTAAGACAGTGCTGACGTGGAACCCAGGGCCTCAGGCAGGCTAGAGAAAGAGCTGTATCCCAGCTCACAGTGACTGTTTGTATCTTAAGTTTTTTAGTGTGTGTGTAGGTGGAAGTCAGAGGGCAATTTGGTGGAGTAAGCTCATTCCTCCCGACTTTACAGAGGGTCCAGGTTTTGAACTCTGCTCACCAGGCTTGAGTGGCAAGCACCTTTACCTGCTGAGTTACCCTGCTTGCCCATTGTCATTGTTTGGTTTTTCTGATCTGGTAGATAGTCATGTGGGATAATCAGTTTCTGGTGTGTGTGTGTGTGTGTGTGTGTGTGTGTATGTGTGTGTGTGTGTGTGTGTGTGCGCGCGTGAGCATTCATGTGCACGTTTCCCATGGTGCTTGTCAGAGGAGAGGTTACATGGAGTCTGTTCTTTCTTTCATCATGTTGGTCCCTGGGACCAGACCTAAGACCCCAGGTTTGGCAGCAAGCACTTTTATCTACTGAACCATATGACTGCCCCATTGTGTTTTCCTTATTAGTAAAAATGAGCATTATTTATGCTTTTTGTATAAAAGCTTAGGTGGGTCTAGGCTGACGTGGAACTTACCATGTAGCTGAGGCTGCGCTTTAACTCCTGATATTCCTGCTTCCACCTCCCAAGTGCTGGGATTACAGGGCTGCAGGAACAGCCTGGCTATAATTCATGTTTAAAATCAATATCTACAGCTAGATAAACTAAACCTAGTTTATTCTTGTTGGCCAAATCTTGTTTGTCACTTTGGCCAAAAAAATGCTTTAAAAATCTTGGTTTTATTTCTTTCTTTACGTGATGAGGGTCTGTATGTGTGTTAGAGGACTATGCATATACAAGGTGCACTAGGAAGCCGGAAGAGTACACTGGATCAGCTGGAACTGGGGCATAGCTGTGAGCTGCCACGTGGGTGCTGGGAGCTAAGCCCGGGTCCTCAACGAGAGCAGCAAGTTACGATGTCTTCCCTTCTTAAGTGAGATGTGACTGACTCTGGGCGTCCTCCTGGCTCCGACTGGGGGAAGCACAGGAGCGTCACTGATGACTTCAAAGAAAATCTTCATTCAGAGACAGAAGGGAAATTGTAATCTAAATGTCCTGCCAAGCAGGGGGAGAAGGATGAGAAGGATCGGGCATTCTTCAGCTTCCTCCCTACCCAAGCTTGACCTCTCCCCAGGTTCCGCCAGCTTTTCAGTCTACGGTATAGGTATGGAGCTCTCTCTCTCTCTCTCTCTCTCTCTCTCTCTCTCCCTCCCTCCCTCCCTCCTTTATCATTATTTTTAAGCTTATCTGTTCAGATCTAAATATCAGTCTAGTGATTGATGACCAACCCAATGGTAGGGTCCCAGATCCATCCAGAATGAAGCATGAATAAGAAAGGGGAATTTTAATAGGATCCTCAGAATCGGGATTCCTGGAGGAAATGCCATGCTGGAAATGAAAGCTTCTACCCCAATATCTGTGCACCTGGAGAAGGCTACCGCCAGTTCCAGCAACAGGCCCACAGGCAAGTCCACATTTGCATACTTCATGGGTTTTGTTTCTTCTCTTTCGTTGCTGATGCCTCTGTAGCAACATGGCCACAGACTGAGGATTTCTCTCTCCCCTGTTTTGGTCAAAACTAAAAGACAAACTAATTTTTCCATATGAGAATCTGGATGTCCTACAAACACAGTGATTTCTTTTGATGTGGGCAAATGTGCAGACCCAGAGCCAAGCGTTTTGGCCAGGAGCCCTGGTGACAAGCAGGTGATGTCTTCAGCTGGAAACCAACCAGGGGAAAGGAGGCTTAGTTAGAAAGACGGAAGACCCTAATGTTGACCTCTAACCTCCACACACATGTGCATACATGTACATAGGCATCACAGCATACAAACACATACATCTGTAACTCACACACACTCACACACACACACACACACACACACATTCACAGAGTTGGGGGGGGGGGCAGAATTTGAGCTGGGCTTTGGAGTTGAGCCAGGCTTCAAATGTCTACTCCAGGGAGAAAGACGGGTAGAGATGATATGAATATATGTGTGCTCATTATGAAATTCTCAAAGAACTAAAGCTCAAATTAAAAACAATTATCAACCCAATTTATAATATACTGTTTTGGGCTACCAAACTTGGGAAAAATAACTAATTTTGGATATCTGAAGCAATAGTTTTTTATTTGTTTTGTTCTTTTGAGACAAAGGGTCTCAAAGACAGGGTCTCTGTGTAGCCCTGGCTGTCCAGGAACTAAATTTGTAGACCAGGCTCTGCATTCTGGAATTCACATATATCCACCTGCCTCTGCTCTCCAAGTGCTGGGATTAAAGTTGTATGCCACCACACCCAGTTATAATTTTTTGTTTATTTGTTTTTTGGATTTGGTTTTTTCGAGACAGGGTTTCTCTGTATAGCCCAGGCTGTCCTGGAACTCACTCGGTAGACCAGGCTGGCCTCCAACTCAGAAAATCTGCCTGCCTCTGCCTCCCAGAGTGCTGGGATCACAGGTGTGTGCCACCACCGCCCGGCCTGTTATAATTTTAATCTTATTGAAAATTCTTATTTTGGGGGCTGGAGAGATGGCTCAGCAGTTAAGACCACTGGCTGCTTTTCAAGAAGACCCTGGTTCAATTCCCAGTACCCACATGGCAGCTCACAGCTGCCTGTGACTCCAGATGCAGGTGGTCTGGCTCCCTCACACAGACAGGTATATGGGCAAATCATCAATGCACATAAAAAGAAATAAATCTTTAAAAACAGAAAGAAAATTCTTAAATGTGCGTATGTTTTTGCCCACATGTCTGTCTATGCACCAGATGCCTGCAGTGCAAACAGAAGCCAGCAGAGGGTGGAAGATCCTCTAGGAATAGAGATTACAAACACACTTTGGGGCTAGGACTTGAATCTGGCACCTCAGGAAGAGCATTCCGTGCTCTTAACTGTTAAACCATCACTCCAGCTGCCTAAAGCAGCTTCCAAACTACTCAGCATGCACATAATCCTTAGGTGGTAAGAGCCTGCTCTATCTGACCTTCCATTCTCCTTTAGGGGTATCTAGGATTAAGGATGCAGACTGACTGAGCAGCCTCCGCCCCTCCCTGTAACTGCCCACCACACTCCAGCCCTCACAGCTCCATACCTCATTGCCCAGTCAGTCCTTCCCTCACTTTCCCTTAGAAAACAGGACTGGAGGCAAATCCCCCACAACAAGCATCCCAGGACAGCAGCCATCCTGCCGGAAATGTCAGTGTCCAGCAGCCCGTGGTTGGATGAGGTCGTCTCTAAGCTCCTTTCACAATAGCATCTCAGCATTCTTTGCTATTTCCTCTGAAATTTCTATTCCTGTGAAGGCTTTCCTGAGCCTCTCGGTGGCTCTAAAGCTGTCTGGTGAGGCATCAGTGTTGTCAAACATTCCCAGATGGCATTCTGCTCACGGGGGACAGGTGGGGAAAAGGCTGCTTTCTGTCTCTGAGTGCCAAGATCTGTGAGGCTGAGAGCAGCCTCTCCCACAGGCCTGGCCTTTGCAGGCTCAGGTGCCCTTCTGACGGCACGGGCCATGCTCTCTGCCAGCATCCATACATTGCAAGGCGCCTCTTTCTTTCCTGAAGCACAGTAAGGCTTTTCGTACACGCCAATAAAACAGCTCCTCTGGTTGCACACATGCTTACCTGCCCAAAGTGATGAGCCAAAATTATGTCCACGATGTTGGTGGTCAAGCCTGAGAGCTAAAAGATAAAAAACTGTGTTAACAGAGTTAGCATGTGTGAGCATTTCACGGGCAGTCCACTAAAGGGAGGTGTACTCTACACATAGTATCCTTTAAAAACAAATAAAAACACAAATCAGTATCATTTCAAAGAAATGTTAAAAAAAAAAAAAGCAAAAAAAAAAAATATAAGGAAGAACTAAGTATTCCTTCCATGGCATGAGCTGAGTTTGTTTTGAAACAGGGCTAGAAGCCGGGCGATGGTGGTGCACGCCTGTAATCCAAGCACTCTGGGAAGCAGAGGCAGGCAGATTTCTGAGTTCGAGGCCAGCCTGGTCTACAGAGTGAGTTCCAGGACAGCCAGGGCTATACAGAGAAACCCTGTCTTGAAAAACCAAATCCAAAAAACAAAACAAACAAACAAACAAAAAAAAACCAAAACCAAAACCAAAACAAAACAAAAACAAAGAAACAAAACAAAAAAAACAGGGCTGGAAGGAATAGTGGCCATTCCTTTGAAAATGTGAGACCTGGGACTGTGGCCTCTGCTGCCTCCTCCTGCCCCTTGTTCTGCATTTACCCTGGGTTAATGGGAGGTAGAGATTGACTTACACCCGCCCAAGACATCCAAGACACAAAAATTAAGGTCCCTTCTAGTTTCAGCCATCTTTATTTCAGAGAGTGGGAGGAATAGCTATATTTACAGAACGTTCTCACATTCTGAACATTTCTCTCCCAATTCTTCCCATTTCAGAATGATGCATCGCACAGTCTAATAAATGCGGCAATCTGTGTAAATCTGGAATCAGTCTATTTTTAGGAAAAAATTCAGCTCAACATATCGCATCTCAGCAATTCCCCTTTAAGCGTCTGCCTGGGTTCTGGACGGAATTCCCACTGAGGACTTGGATGAGTTCCAGCTGGGGATGCAGGAAGGGGCTGAGGAGAGTCATGGCCAGGGTGAAAGGTTAGGGAAGACAGATGGCCTGAGATCCCCGCAGGCTGTCAGAGAGCCTCAGCTACAGTGGGAGAGGAGACTGAGTAACGAACAACCCAGCCCACTTCACGGCTGCCCCATTCGTACTGCTCAGACCCACGTGCTCTGTGAATGTCACCAGGTTGCTACTGTCTAAGTGTGGAGATCAGTACATCCATGTGCTAGGCGGACATTTGCATAAGTCACACTGGTGGAGGATCCCACAGCCGCTGGCAACAGCGTTGTTAGTACACTCCATCCAAAGCCAGGGAAGGCAATATTCCCCAGAAGGATATACATGTGGGGAGAGCAGACACACTGTTCAGAATCTGGCCTGCTGGTAGGCAGGACATACATGCAGGATTTCATTTGCCTGGAATTGGATAAGTAGACCAGGCTAGCCTGTCCTTGCCTCCAGAGCACTGGGATTAAAGGCAGATGCCACCATGACCAGCCCTAGATAGGGTTTCCTTTTTGTTATATTCCTTTTTTTTTTCCTTGATTTTTTGAGACAGGGTTTCTCTGTGTAGCCTTGGCTGTTTTAGAACTCACTCTGTTGACCAGGCTGGCCTGGAACTCATAGAGATCTGCCAGCATTCTGCCTCCTAAATGCTGAGATTAAAGGCGTGCTATCACCAAGTGGCAAACAACATATTTTTTGTCATGTGTTCTGCATTGTATAAAAAATTTTGTTGCTCTATTATTGGAGCAACTTTAGATTTTTTTCTCCTTGTAAATTGTTTTATGACCTCTACCGGTACCTGATGACACACATGTACCCACACTCCCACACACACACACATATCACACAACAACAATAGTAATACAAACATTTGTGAAGCATTTGTATCAGCAGCTGGCTCAGCAGGTCAAAGATTTAGCCTGACGACCTGAGTTAATCCCCAGGACTTAGGGAACCCCTGTAAAAATCCAGATGGCCCAGAGTAAGCTGTGGTGGAGCAGAAACCAGAGACACTGCTTTAGCAAGGTGGAAGGCAAAACAGACAACAGACTCCCCAAAGTTGTCCTCTGATCTACACACACACACACACACACACACACACACACACACACATCAGTTTTTTAAGAGTGAGGGCATAGTAGTACAGACCTGTAATGCCAGAATTTAGGAGCTGAATTCAGGAGAACCAGAGGTTGAAGGGCATCCTCAGCTATAATAGGAAGTGCAGGCTAGCCTGGGCTATATAATACCTTCTCATCAACAAGTAACTGGGTATGAAGACACACATTACCCAGCACTTGGAAGGCTGAGGCAGAAAGAGTTCCTCAAGGTTGATTCTAGCCTGGGCTATAGAGTGGATCCTGTCTAAAACTACTAAAACCAACTAGCCAACCAACCAGCCAGCCAACCAACCAAACCAACCAACCAACCAAGGACCCTTTCAAATAAAAATAAATATGTAAAATTATGAACAGGAGAAAGAGAGGTGCCTAGGGAATCACTAAGACACATCTGTCCATGTGTCTCTGATGGCTTTCCCAAACAACGGGATCTGACCCGGAGAAAGAATAGATCCCTGGACTCATATTGCCCTGGTATGATTGGAAGGCAATACAGTGCAGAGAGAGAAACTGGGCCACAGGGGCAGGGAGGGTGGGGGCCGCACCAAGGGCTGTGTCTTGTTCTCTCTGTGATGCCTTTCCTGTATGTCCACATGTCAATTGCCTCTCCCTCTCTGCTACAACCAACTCAAATATCTGCACTGTGAGCTGATATAAATCTTGCCTCCTGTTATTCTCTTGGATAATTTGGTCCTAGGTGCACAAATATAAGTGATCCACGCATCTCACAAAGGACTTTTATGCAGAACATTTTCAAAATAATAAATGCATGGTGATGGCTAAAAGACATTTACAACATGTCTTATACATACACATACACATATACATATACAATATACACAGACATAAGAGGCTGGGGGCTGGAAAGATGGCTCAACAATTAAGAGGTTGTTCTTCAGAGGAACTAGGTTCAGGTCCCAGAAACTACAAGGCAGCTCAAGCCTGTCTGGTACCTCCAGGTCCAGGGAATGCAACCCCTGCCACTCCACTTTTGGCCTCCATGGGACCTACATACACATGATGCACAAATATTCACACAGACAATACACATATACACAAAATAAAAATTAAGGTTTGTTTTGTTTTGTTTTGTTTTATTGGATTTTTGGATTTGTTTTTTTTTTTTTTCGAGACAGGGTTTCTTTGTATAGCCCTGACTGTCCTGGAACTCACTCTGTAGCCCAGGCTGGCCTTGAACTCAGAAATCCGCCTGCCTCTGCCTCCCAGAGTACTGGGATTACAGGCTTGTGCCACCACCACCCGGCAAGTTTTTTAAAAAAATTAAAAAGCCAATGTGATGGTTTATATATGCTTGACCCAAGGAGTAGCACTATTAGGAAGTGTTGCCTGTTGGAGAAGTTGTGTCACTGTGGGTGTGAGTTTTAAGACCCTCATCCTAGCTGCCTGGAAGCCAGTCTCCTCCTAGCAACCTTCAGATAAAAATGTAGAACTCTTTGCTCCCCCTGCATCATGCCTGCCTGGATGCTGCCATGCTCCTGCCTTGATGATAATGGACTGAACCTCTGAATCTGTAAGCCAACACAATTAAATGCTGTTCTTATAAGACTTGCCTTAGGCGGATTTCTGAGTTTGAGGCCAGCCTGGTCTACAAAGTGAGTTCCAGAACAGCCAGGGCTATACAGAGAAACCCTGTCTCGAAAAAAACAAAACAAAACAAAAAAACCCAAATCAAAAAAAAAAAAAACAAAAAACAAAAAAACAAAAAAACCCCAAAAAACAAAAAACAAACAAACAAACAAAAGACTTGCCTTGGCCATGGTGTGTGTTCACAGCAGTAAAACCCTAACTAAGACAGAAATTAGTACCAGGAGTGCGGTATGGCTATGAAAGGCCTGACCATGCTTTTGTTTGGAAGAATGTAGATTTTGAGACTTTGGATTTGAAAAGCCATGAAATGCTTTAAGTGGGGCTTAATGGGCCACTCCAGTAGGAATATGGAAGACTTTGCTGCTGAGAGTCATTTGAACTGTGCAGACCTGATCTAAGAGTTTTCAGTGGAGAAGAATTTCAGTAAGTGGCCTAGAGACTGTTCTCGTGATATTTTGGTGAAGAACATGGCTGCTTTTTGCCATTGTCTGAAGAGTCTGCCTGAGGCTAAGGTGAAGAGACTCAGATTAATTGCATTGGCAAAGGAAATCTCAGAAATGCCCAGCATAAACTTTGTCCTTTGTTAAGTCTCATGAAGAGCATTTTGAATAAGCATGGCAAGCACAGAAAGGAAAAATATAAAGTAGATGGTTTGAATATTAAAGAGGCACCAGGATGTGAAATATATCTGAATCCCATGTTCAAAGATATTAAACTGAACTAAGAGAGTGGTATCTTGGGGCAAGATCCTACCCAACTACGTTTAGGTCCAAGCATGGTGGTATATGCCTTTAGTTCCAGCATTCAGGAGACAGAGCCATGCAGATCTCTGAGTTCAAGGTCAATCTACTGAACAAGTTCTAGGACAGACAAGCATAAGTGGTGAAGGAGTTGGAAAACAGAAAGCTGGTGATAATGCAATAGAACAAGGGGTGTGGGTCATATGCCAGCCCAAGCAAGCAGTAGACCTCAGTAACTGGCCACGTGGCTCTGGCTTTAGAGTGAAGAACAGAAGGGACTACTGGGACAATTGATGCTGGTTAGCTGGAGCTAAGAAATTAGTGGTGATTAAGAAAAGACCAGCATCACTGAGGTAAAATCTTTTGGGAAGTGTTTTTTGAGTACAAAGAAGTTCCAAAGGTAGCCAAGGTTGCACTTTATGCGGCAGCTGGTCTTGGTAAGGTGGTACTGGTTTTGAAGGCATGAAGGGGTTATGGAGAGCAGCTGAGACTTGGCATTGTGAGAGGCCATTGGTGAAGGTGCAGCCTCAGTTGCAATTGATGGCCCAGGACTAAAGGGGTCATGCAAAGAAGTTGAGGTTTGGCACCATGAAGAAAGCCTGAGAGATTATTGGTGAAGCCTAGTTGCAGAAGAAGATCCCAGTTTTCTGGAGATGCCAGTAGCATGAATGACCACCAAAAACAGCAGCAGCAGTGGAGTGGATCAACCAGAGCCTAGAGGACTACAGAGGACAGAGCTGGAAATGTGACCCAAGCCCTTTGGTGGAGTCTAGAAGATCATGTGTCCCAGACATTGGAACAAGAAACTGTAAACATGGAGTTAACTCGGAGACCCCAAGATGCTCGAGATGCCAGAACTGTGGGATATCTACTGGGGAAAGCTGCTAATGGGGAGTGGAATCAGCCCAGGAGAAAAAAGTTTGTTGCAGTTAACAAAGATAAAAAAGGAGTTGGAGATCTGAAGACTGCTTTGGCATCTGACATGGAGATAGAGAGTTTGGAGTTTGCCCAGCTGGTTTCCTGTCTTGCTTTGGGAATTATATTTAAGTGATTGGATGAATCTCAGAAGAGGCTTTGAACTTTGGACTTTTAACATTGTTGAGATTGGTATAGATTATGGGGACTTTGGAAGTTGGGCTAAATGTACTTTTTATTATGCTATGGCTAGGTATGTCCCCCATAGACTCATGTGTTTGAACAGGTCTATGGGGGTCAGGGAATGGAATATGATGGTTTGTATATGCTTGGCCCATGGAATGGCACTTTTAGGAGGTGTGATCTTGGAGTAGGTGTGTCACTATGGGTGTGGGCTTTAAGATCCTCATCCTAGCTGCCTGGAAGCCAGTCTTCTCCTAGCAGCCTCCAGATGAAGATGTAGAACTCTCAGCTCTCCCTGAATCATGCTTGCATGCATGGTGCCATACTCCTGCCTTGATGATAATGTAATGAATCTCTGAACCTGTAAGCCAACCCCAATTAAATGTTGTCCTTAGAAGAACTGCCATGGTCATGGTGTCTGTTCAGAGCAGTCAAACCCTAACTAAGACAGTCAAGCTAGTTTTCTATGAAGGAACAAGAGAAGTCTAGTTTAGAGATATGGGCCTGAAATCCAAGCTTCTTATGAGGCTGAAGAGTCTCATGATCATGGCTAGCCTGCCCAATTTTGTGAGATCTTTGTGAAGTTAAACAGTAAAAAGAGATCTGGGAGTATAAGTTCAGTGACAAGATGATACCCTAATATGCATGAGACCATGGCTTTAATCTCTAGTACCATGAACAGGTGGAAGAGGAAAAGGAAGAGGAAGAGGAAGAGGAATAGGAAAGGAGTAAGAGAAGTGGATTAAGAGGAAGAGGAAGGAGAAGAAGGAAGAAGAAGAAGAGGAAGAGGAAGTAGTGGAAGAAGAAGAAAAGAAGGATAAGAGAGAAGAAGAAAGAAGAAGAAGAAGAATTGGAAGAAGAAGAGGAAGAAGAGGAGAGAAGAGGAGAGAAGAGGAGAGAAGAGGAGGGCCAGAGAAGGAGCAGACAGACACCACCACTCAGTACTTACTTTGGAAGCTGCCCAGTCAATCCAGCCTTTAGCACACGGGTCAATGTTAATGAGCACAAGACCTTCTACCAGCTCTGGATGATTGAGCTGAGAGAGAGACAAAGACAACGGTGTGAGACTCCCACTCCCCACTTCTTCTAAAGCACTGGACATGGTCAGCAGCTTGGTGTATGCCTCGGTGCCTCATGTCTGAAAGGAGGACTGCAGAGAGGTGCTGTGGAGCATTTACAGACAATACCTCTTGAAACCTGACTAGCACCTGGAAACCAGTCTCTCCAAATGAGATGAAGTCATCTTCCCTCAGATGGGTGCTTGGGGAAGACAGGATTTTTGTTGCTTCAGCAGATGGGGTAGGGCATGATCTAGTTGTTCAACTCATATGGACTAGATTGTGGGCAAGTGTGGTAAATCACTTAGCATAAGTGTTACTCGGGCGTGTGTGGGTAGTTTTGGCACAATTTGGGCTCCTGGAAGTTTTTTCCTGAAGCCATCTGAATAATAGACAATGCCACCCTAGAAAATCCTTTCCTGTCACCCAGGAGGAATTTCACAACAGGAATCTTTCCACAGGGTTTGGTATATAAGGTGACATTTCAAGTTTTCTTCAAGATCACTTTTTATGGCTTTAACAATCTTCCTAGAAGCCATATCTGGATCTCTTTATAGTCTCTTTATAATGTTCTGTCCTCATTTGTGGATTTCCAGGTCCTCTACACACACAGCAAGTCTTCAGATGCATGTGCCTGGAGCAGCTAGAGCTCACAGAACCAACACAAGTCCAGAGCAGCCCAGGTCATTTAACACAGGCCCTAGCTGTGACCCCCACACTGACCCAGGGGCTTCCTGTGACTGTACTTACTGCAAACCTGCTGAGGATGTAGGCTCCTGCTCCAACTCCAATACCAATGATGCTCTTCACACTGAACAAGGCAGATGGACAATTGTCAACATCTCACTTCTGTGGCAGCATAGTGGAGTGAATACAGGCTGGGCTCGCAGCCAGGCTCTGACGTTTAATAGCCCTGAGAACTCAGGCGAGCTTCCTTTCCTCTCAAGTTTCAGTGCTCTCCTTATTTGACAAAACCACTACCTTCTCCCACTTCCTCCTCTCTGTCTCCTTTTCCTTTTTTTTTTTCTCTCACAAACTTGCCTACTAAGGATTGAATCTAGGACCACATGGATACTGATCAAGTACCCTACCACTGAGCTATATTTACCCCAGCAGGCATGATACACACTTTTATAGTTAAATGATATATGCCTGAAATCCAGAATTCATCTTTATTGTCCCACTAGCATGGATTGATGCTGTCCCAATCCATCAACAAATGCTGTCAAATCTACCTGTGACGCCTGCCATCAGTGACCGCCCACTTCAGTCCATCCCATGATTTCTTTGAATTGAAGATGCTAAGGGTCAATATCAGAGCGTGGTGCTTGCTAGACACTTGCTCTGTCACTGAGCCACACCCCATCCCACTCTGTCTAGGGCATTTCACTGTGATTGCTTATCAAGGTCAATAAACATAGTTTCATTGACTCTTCTGTTTTGCTCATTAATTACATTGACAGGGATATGCACTGAAGGAGAGTTAAAACAAATGAACAAAGGAATGGGGCAGCTCATTGTAGGGGGATCTGTTATCAGGAGTGGAAACCTGGCTTTGATTTCTAACAATGGGGGTGGGGAGCCAAAACGGAAGACTGTAGAAGAAGCTCACCTTAAGTGTATAAGAATACGGAACAGCATCTCGGCCAGCTCATCCATGGTGGGGTACTGATACCTGAAACCCAGAAGGACCGCTTCTGAATTAGAAAGCACCACAGTTCCCAGACACTAGGAGACCTTGACCAGGCCAGGAGCCTTAGAGAAACACAAGATTTATTTTATTTCATTTTTTTAATTTTGTTTTACAAAAGGCTCAAAGGATGTGATGTGGTGCCTAAATGCAACTGTGGCGTGCTCCATGATCTTCCATTACTGTTGCACGAGGAAGAAATAATAGGGGCCACACTCCTTGTACCAGAGGAAGCCACAGGAAAGGAACTGGTTAAATGGCCCACTATGTGCTATTTCCACACCCTTACATTCATGGCTCAAGAATGTCCAGCAACAAGAGTCAACTTGAGAGGTAGCCTGAAGTCTGCCAGTCACATTTAGGCCGCTTTCCTGGGCCTATGCATCACTGTAAGAAAGACTCAGGATCCTCAGAATAAATGCTCATTTATTTCACTTAGGCCTAGTAAGTTTATTTTATGAACTACTTATTTACAATATGAGCTGATTCTAAAATGACCAGGCAAGCCCAGAGCTGACCCAGAGGTGTGAGAGTAAAGAGAAAGTCACAGATGACAGATCAGAAAAGGACAGGGTATTTTACAATGAGACTCTGTGTATGTGCGTGCGCATATGTGTGTGTATGTGTATATGTGTGTGTGTGTGTGTGTGTGTTAGTTTCTATGTTTAGCGGCTTCTGCTCCACAACCCCAGGGCCATCTGCTGCACTGTAAGGACTGGAGTGTCCTCCCACCATTGTGCACAAGTGAGAAAACAATCTTGACAGACACCTGGACAAATGACAACTGTATCTGAGACACAACAGTGTGGACAGAGTCAGCTAGGATTCTGTGTGGCAAGACTTCTTGGGCTGAAGCTGGCTCTGCTACTTCCTTGCACACTGAGGAAGACTCCAGTTGGCCTGTTGCATCAGTGAGCTAACATACACAAGCACCAGTGTCTGCCTGAGCCTGGGTTCTATGCAGGTGCAGACTCTCCCGTGTCTGGATGCTCATTCTACAGAAGTCATGGGCAAATGCAGCACAGGGGCAGGGCTCCCTCCTCCCCAAAAGCTCTCACTGACACCCTGTCCAGGGGACACTTGGGAGCCTGTGACTGACAGGCAGAGCAAGGCTAGGATGCTGTTGAGTGTCAAGGCCAGACAGGTGGCGCCCTTGTCCACCAACGTGGCTCCAGAACAAATGGTTCCCCAGGTGTCCAAAATCCATGCCTAGGGGGGACCTCAGATGCGAAGGTCCTCCCGGACCAGGGCAAAGGAGTCTGGGCTTTATATTTGGCGATTCAGGAGGAGACACAAAGTGACAAAAAAATGAATGAGTCAGGAGACAGCTGAGGGAGAAGTGGGTGCTCCAGACACATTCTGCCCTGTGCCTACAGAGACACAGGTCCTGGCCATGAAGAGGCTTTCCTGGGTATGTGAAAACACCCAGGAGCCATTGATACACGTGCTTCTGAGACCAAGGGCAGAAAGACAGGCAAGCAACACCACCTGTGGGTGTGATACCCTCAAGTGGGAGGGGAGTGCAGCTTACAACCCCTTGAAGCCCACCCATCATTCTTTGACCTGCACACCTCCCACAGAGCTTCCCTGTGGCCTTACTTACCCTGTTGGAAAGGAGGGTGCCCCTTCTTGTTGGCCCGGGGCGTCCACGTGACAGACAGCAAAGTGCTGGGTGATCTCTTGCATATCCTCAAAATTGAAGAACGTGTTGAAGCAGGATTTATCTATGAGATAAGGATGCCAGTGGACCAAGTTCCCCAGCTGTCCCTGCTTCCCCTCTGCCCTGCAAAGCTGACCAGTGTTCTCTCAGTCCCTTCTCCTCAGCAGTCCACTCGAGTGAGGGTCTGCACATGCCCTGGGCCTCAAGCTGCCCAAGGAAGACTCCATAAGAGGCACCTCAGTGACCTGAGGCCACTGGTTTCAATTCCATGAGATGAGTTCAGAGCAGAAAGCATCTTGTGGATATTTGCTGGGTTTCCTGCTGGTGTACAAAATAATCTTCTACCTTCTATGTCTTCTATGCACTTTGTCCCTCTACCTCTACCTGATGAGGAAGGACACTGACCTTCCCCTGACCCTGGCTAGGGTTAGCCTCAGCTGCTAACATCCACTACATGTGGCTCTCTATTGTCAGAGCTGCTGTGTGCATGGAGGAGATGCTGCCTTGGTTTTAACCCTCTTAGCACAGGGCCTGCCTCACTTCTCAGGCTAAGGCTCAGCCTTGGGCTGCCAACTCTATACATGTAACCTCTGAGAACCAGAGCAAGAGGAAAAATACATTTGCAGGGTCTGGTCCCATGTTTAGAGCCTAATTCTATACTGTTTATTGAATAACCACTTGTAAAATGCTTGGTAGTTGATTTGATATGAATTTCAGCTTTGGATATATTTGCAAATACAAAATGAGGCATCTTGGGGCTTGATCTAAGGAGGAGCATAGAGTATACTTTGTTTTACATACATCTAATGCACGTAGCTGAAGTGATTTTTAAAGTAATTGCTATGTCTCTGTAATTGGGGACTAACAATGAACAGCAACAGATCTGTATACAGGTAGATCTGTATAAGTCCAAGGTAAGTCTGTCTGGTCTACATAGTGAGTTCCAGATCAGCCAAAGCTATGTAGAGAGATCCTGTCTCAAAAATAAATAGATAAATAAATAAATAAATAAATAAATAAATAAATAAATAAATAAATACCTCAGTTCTAATTTCTAAAATGTTGTTCCAGTTCCCCCAACATACTTGGCCCAGCTCACACCCCAGGAACATCCCATTAATAAAAGGAGGGTTTTAAGACAAGAAGAGGGATGTGTGTGGTTTTATTAGAAGTTTATTAGCCGAGCGGTGGTGGTGGCACACGCTTTTAGTCCTAGTACTTGGGAGGCAGAGGTAGGCAGATTTCTGAGTTTGAGCCCAGCCTGGTCTACAGAGTGAGTTCCAGGAAGCCAGGGCTATACAAAGAAGCCCTGTCTTGAAAAACCAAAAAAGAAGAAGAAGAAGAAGAAGAAGAAGAAGAAGAAGAAGAAGAAGAAGAAGAAGAAGAAGAAGAAGAAGAAGAAGAAGAAGAAGAAGAAAAGTTTATTATTGTGTCCTTTAATACGAAGGTTATGTGTGCTCAAAGGGAGCGTGTTTGGGCTTCGAGAGGTAGTTCAGTGGTTAGGAGCACTTACTGCTCTTGCAGAGGACCACGGTTTAGTTCCAGCACCCACTTAATGGCTTTCAATCACCAGTATCTGCAGTTCTGGGGAGAGGAGGGGGGTCCAGCATCCTCTGCTGGCTTCCATGGGTAGTGTATGCATGCAGTGCACACGTATCCATGCACGCAAACACTTATACACTCAAAATTAAAATCTTTTCTTTTAAAAAGGGAATGTGCAGAATCAAATACATACGGTTGAGCCCGATGTCATGGTATGTCAGGATAACTGGTCTGTTTCTCCTCAGTGAGCCCCTTATGGTGACGTGGACTATCCCATGGGGTGTTTCTATGTCATGTTCCTATAACAAGATAGTGTAAAGTCTTAGAAAGGCTTCATGAACTGTAAGCCCACCAGAGAGATTCTGTCATACATAGTATTCCTACTTTCTAAGTCTTCTATCTCGATAGACAACAAACAAATACACAGGAAAAGTCTCACTTTTCATCTAAAAGCTCACTGTGAGGCTAGGAAATACATGTTGAAAATAAACTTGTAATTGGTTGTGGGAGGGAGATCAGCCAGTTGGAAAGACTTGGGAGCACAGCTAAGGAAACGGAAACATGAAGTTCTTTCTGGGTAAAGAGTCGCAGGCTTTCAAGCTGTGAATCCATGTCTAGCTGCCGATCACGGCAGTGGTGTGAGGATACATCACTAGCGTCAAGCTGCTCTCTCTTCCTCCTCTCTCAGATGCTGGCAGGGACCACACTAGGATATCATCTGTGAGCCCTTAGCTAACAGACACCCCAGTGTCTGGATTTCTTACCTGGGAAGCGAGTTAACCTCATGGGGGCATTGGCACCCACACACACCATGCTCTCCAGTCCCCCCCATGCTTCCTGCCTGGTAATCAGAGAGCCTAGCTGGAGGTTTTGCTATGACTGTCCTCCCAACCTCAAGAATATAAGATAAGCCTCCTTTTTGCCATATGGTCTCTGATTTCTCTCTCCAGAGACTCCCACCATACTGTTGCCTGTTGGTCTATCTGCGGCATCAATAATTCTTCTAATAAACTATGTATTTATCAGTAAACTGTCTCAGACTCCTTTTTATTCTTTTAGGCAAGGTCTCACTAGATACCACTGGTAGGCCTAAAATCCACTATGTAGACCAGGCTAGCTTGGAACTCACAGAGATATACCTACCTGTGCCTCCTGAGTGGTTGTTGGAATTAAAGGTCTGAATCACTATACCTGTCCTAAGGATTTATTTTATGTCTATATGTGAGTTCCTGAATGTTGTGTGTGTGCCATGTGTGTGTGCCTGATGTCCCCAGAGGTCAGAAAGTGGCACTGGATACCCAGGAATTGAAGTTACAGAAAGTTGTGAGCTACCAGGTGGCTGCTGGGAACCAAACCCTGATCCTTTCCAAGAGCTATAAGCCTTCTTAAGCCTGAACTGTCTCTCTAGCCCTCAGTATCATCTTGAGCCTCACACCCCATCCAAATCCTACCTAGAAGGCACTGAAAGGTATATTGATATAGAATCCCTCTCCTTTCTTGCCTGTGTCTTACACCATCTGTCCCTTACAGGAGTGATCCTTGGCTGTCACGTTCGTAGAATACAGTCATAGAATAAAACCTTTGGGCCATGGCTTCCTAGAGGCAGGAAGGTATCTGGCCATGTGGCATTGGTATCCCTCCCTAGGAATTGTGTTTGAGACTGAGAGATGGCGTCTGTGCCCTGGCAGCTTTTAGGTGGCCTGTCACTACTCTAACTCCTGGTCCTCGGTGTGTGTGCTCTCAAGTCCCGAGATGTCCTGGACTGTGCACATTTACGGGTGCTGGGAAGTTTGTTCCACAAAGCCCATGAAACATGAACCAAAGCAAAATTAAGTTGAGAAGCAGTCAGAGTAGAGCTCAGCTCAGAGAACTGAGTAAAGCCAGAAAGGTTTTCAACTGGTAGCGCTGGAGATGCCTGCAGCAGAGAGGAGGAGGATGGGAAAGAAAGGGGAACAGAATGCTGAGACTCATTTTGTCTATTCCAATTTTAACATTCCTAAAAAATAAAGCCTGATTAGCAAATGCATCTCTGCATCTGTCAGTCTCACATTAGGTAGCGTGAGATTTAAAATACAAAAGCCACTGTGCTTAGTGATAAATGACTTCAGTGACAGAACTCAGGGGCTGGAGGCAGGAGGATGAGAAGTTCAAAGCCATCCTTGGCTAGACGAGGAGTTTACCTGCATCAGAGAACCTATCTTAAAAACAAGAGTCCCACAAAGGCCTTCCAACATAGCTCCATCTCAACAGTAAACTGCATCTTTGCTGGGGACACAGAAGAAAGGGGCAAGCTGATATGAGGCCATTGCTACATCTCCACAGTGGGAGCTGTGAGACGGCTCAGCACTGGAGGCATTTCTGCTGAGCCCGACAACTTGATTTTGATCTTCAGACCTCATGTGGTGGAAGGAAAGAACCAACCTCTTCAAGATATTCCATGGCTTCTACATGTGTGCTGCCTGCCTCTCAAGTAAATAGGTAGAATAGTAAATAGAGGAAAGAAGCACAGGGTTTGTGAAGGAGAAATTAAAATAAACTCCTGTGGTTGCATGAACATTTTTTTCATAAAAATGGAGGACAGAAAGGATTTAAAAAGGAGAGGATGGGGATGTGTAGGGGTACTTGGGAAGAGTGGGAGAAAGAGTTGGGGGTAGATATGATAAAGATATATTGCTTAAATAGATAAAATTGTCAAAGACAAAAAGAAAGAAAGGAAGAAGGAAAGAGAAAAAAGAGGAGACAGAACGGTTGAGAAGCAGAGACAAGTATAAAGGATGCACAGGGAATGTGGCAAACGGAGAGAACAGGACTCTGTCTCTTGCGGCTGCCCACGTACGGTGCAGAGAGGAAGCAGAGACCACATCCAGAAAGCAAGCCAACCATTCCCAGTGAACAGACTAGCAGCATAACCACAGGGCATGTCTGCAGTTTCGTGGTGTGTCTTAAATCCACTGGGGTTGGAGTCTGCAGACACAGCTCAGTGGTTAAGAGCAGCGCTTGCAGCTCCTGAAGAGGACCCAGGTTCAGGTTCCACCATCAGACTGGAGGCTCATAGCTATTTGTAGTTCTAGTTCCATAAGATCTGATATGCTGGTCTGCACTCCCCAAGCATCAGGCATGCACACGGTACACACACACACACACACACACACACACACACACACAAAGTCCTCATACACATAACATAAAAACAAATTCATCTTTTTGTTGTTGTTGTTGTTTTTTGAGACAGGGTTTCTCTGTATAGCCCTGGCTGTCCTGGAACTCACTTTGTACACCAGGCTGGCCTTGAACTCAGAAATCCACCTGCCTCTGCCTCCCGAGTGCTGGGATTAAAGGTATGTGCCACCACTGCCCGGCATAAATTCAACTTTAAAAATCCAGTGGGGGGGAAAAATCCAGTGGGGAGCCGGGTGATGGTGGTGCACGCTCACAATCCCAGCACTTAGGAGGCAGAGGCAGACAGATTTCTGAGTTCAAGGCCACCCTGTTCTACAGAGTGAGTTCCAGGACAGCCGGAGCTATGTGGAGAAATCCTGTCTCGAAAAACAAAATAAAACAAAACAAAAAATCCAGTGGAGAATTTGGTATTATAGTGACTGCTACTAATTTGTGACAAGCCAAGAAATCTACTTTTACACACACACACATATAGACACACACACACATAGACACACACACACAGACACACACACACAGACACACACACACAGACACAGACACACACACACACACACATGAGAGAGAGAGAGAGAGAGAGAGAGACAGACAGACAGAGACAGAGACATAGAGACAGAGAGAGAGACAGAGAGACAGAGACCCCTCAGTACCTATACCAAGCTACTATCTTGAGAAAGGGGTCATTGCTTAAGACTGAACCATTCTGGGGACCTAAAGACAAGGACTGGTCACACATCTGGTGGCATTCTGCCATAGTTTCTTGGTGTGAGGCAGACATGTGAGAAAAGACATGTGTGACAGCAGCTCACACCTGGATAAGGTCGGTGGCACGGAGCTCATATAGTTAAGGGAACAGTAGTCAGTGGCTCAGCCTCTGTGGAGAGATCAGATCCTACCACTTTGACAACCAATCCCCATTACTACTCAGAAGCCCTTGCCAGTGGTCTGCATGTGATAATGCCGGAAATACCCTGCCTTATGGCTTAATGCCTGCATGCTGAGAATTTCAAAGCTTAACTGTAGGTGTAGTGGTTATTCCTGGTTGTCAACTTGACTATATTTGGACTGAACTACAATCCAGAATTGGAAGGCTCACGTGACTATGATCCTAATCTGGAGGCTGAGATACAAGTTTCTGACCTGGATCTTGGCTCGGAGATCTTGAAGCACAGTGACTGACTAGGAATTCCAGAAGATTAAGATAAGGAGATCTCTGAGTTCAAGGTCATCTGGGATTAAAGGTGTGGTGGCCACACCCTCTGCTGGAGACCTACATAAGGACTTTGGAAGAAGTCTCACTCTTTCTTGCCTGCTTGCCTCGTGGGACTGAGCAA
Organism: Apodemus sylvaticus; assembly: GCF_947179515.1. Taxonomy (NCBI): domain Eukaryota; kingdom Metazoa; phylum Chordata; class Mammalia; order Rodentia; family Muridae; genus Apodemus; species Apodemus sylvaticus. Next base: position 142,375,256 of record NC_067476.1, read on the forward strand.
CTGCTAGATCCTGGTACTTCCATCCACAGCTGCTGCTGACCATTGTCAGGGAGTTGGACTACAGACTGTAAGTCATCAACAAATTCCCTAACTATATAGAGACTACCCATAAGTTCTGTGACTCTAGAGAACCCTGACTAATACAGTAGGAGAGGTTTGAGTTGCCCAGCTCTCTCCCTAGTGGGTGAGATACAGGGACACTGTGACCAATCTTCCGGTACAGATCTGTCTGATTCCTATTCTCCAACGCACTCCAGAGAGCCCCCCTCTGCTTAGACATCAGCTATCCCAGGGGATGCAGGTTTCAGGGGAGGGAAAGGGGTCTGTAGTGAGGATCCACTTGCCCCACAGGTTAAAGTACAAAGTGTGACTATCAGGGGCTCCTGGTAAACACAGAAAGGTGCTCCGACTCAGATGGTAAGCAAGCCAAGAGACCCCACTCAACAGATCGCCCCACCCCCAACACAGGCTGTAATATTCGTAGACACAAAGGCAGCACTCCAGGCTTTTCCTGTCCTGAATCAGGAGTTCCAGGCTCCTCCTGCCCCATGCCTCCCTTTTCTCTGCTATCGCTTTAGTATAACTTTTATTTCTAAGAAGCTTTTTTGTTTTTGTTTTCTTCTAATGATTGTCTTTGAAGTTGTCTTAGACAAGCTCTAGCTGTGAGCTCATGGCTGGCCTAGAGATGAACCTGCTTGCTGCCTTTCAAGTACTGGGATTTATATGCATGAGCCACCTCATTCTGATTTTGACATATACTTTCTTACTTAAAGAATTACATTAGCTGGGCAGTGGTGGCACACGCCTGTAATCCCAGCACTCTGGGAGGCAGATGCAGGAGGATTTCTGAGTTCGAGGCCAGCCTGGTCTATAGAGTGAGTTCCAGGACAGCCAGGGCTATACAGAGAAACCCTGTCTTGAAAAACAAAACAAAAAAAATTACATTTATTTATTTATTTATTTATTCATTCATCCATTTATTTATTTATTTATTTATTTATTTATTTATTTATTTATTTATTTATTTATTTATCATAGTTGGGGGCAATGTGTGCCATGGTGTGTGGTGGCGGCAAGAGGACAACTTGTAAGACTTGCTCCTTTCTTCCTGCCACATGGGACAGGAGTTGAACTCAGGGTGTTAGGCTCAGACTGGCAAACTTACCCCAAGGTGCCTTCTGTTTAGCTATCTTGCTAGTCCACATTTTTTTTTATTGCTCAGTTTTTTAAATTTTCTTACTTTTTTTCTGTGTGCCTCTAGCACCCATATTCTCTCTCTCCCTCTCCCTCTCTCTCCCCATTTCTGTCTCTTCTCTGTCTCTTTCTCTCCTCTCCCCTCCCTTTTCTGTCTCTGACAGATCCCACAACCATTTAACTTATGAAGATCCTCCTGCCTTGGCCTCCAGAATGCTGGCACATAAGGCCTCGTGAGCCATCGTGCCTGATGCATTTCTTTTCTCCTTCTATTGACCCGGCTTCTCCCCCAGTGACCTTTCCAGGACTGTTTCCTTTATTTCTTCCCTGTACTGTTTTGACCTTTTTGCTAACTGGTTTTTTACTTTATAGCTCATTCTATATAACTGCAGAATTCCATGATTTGTTCTTTTCTGCTCTGTGGTTACTCTCTCTCTCTCTCTCTCTCTCTCTCTCTCTCTCTCTCTCTCTCTCTCTGGGTGTGTTTGTTGATTGGCTTTAATTTATAATGCATTTCTATATGCAGTTTGGTTTGGTCCCATTGATTTTAAAATTACTCTCTCCTCTCTGAATGGCATTGAAGATTGAGCCCTCAGGAAAAGAATGCCTGCTGTGAACTAAACTGAAAGAGACAGCCAGTAGATCTGCAACGTGCAGTCCAGAACCAGACGTGAGAAGGCAGCATGACCCCTGAAAAGGTCAGCTCTTCAGTCAGCAAATCCAAAGAAATGCAAAGAATTCAAGACTTCATTTGTAAAAATTTCACTTCAAATGAACAAGCCTATCCCGGCGGTGGTGGCGCACACCTGTAATCCCAGCACTCTGGGAGGCAGAGGCAGGCGGATTTCTGAGTTCGAGGCCAGCCTGGTCTACAGAGTGAGTTCCAGGACAGCCAGGCTATACAGAGAAACCCTGTCTCAAAAAAACCAAATCCAAAAAAACAAAAAAACAAAAAAAACCCAAATGAAGAAGCCTATGGATGAAACATAAAAGGAAGTGCAAATGTGAGGTTTGTATATGCTCAGCCCAGGGACTGGCACTATTTGGAGGTGTGGCCTTGTTGGAGTAGGTGTGGCCTTGTTGGAGTAGGTGTGGCCTTGTTGGAGTAGGTGTGGCCTTGTTGGAGTAGGTGTGGCCTTGTTGGAGTAGGTGTGGCCTTGTTGGAGTAGGTGTGGCCTTGTTGGAGGAAGTATGGCCTCGAGGGTGTGTGCTTTAAGACCCCTCATCCTAGCTGCCTTTGGAACAAGAGGTGGAACTCTCAGTTTCTCCAGTCCCATATCTGCCTGGACTCTGCCATGCTCCTGCCTTGATGATAATGAACAGAACCTCTGAACCTGTAAGCCTGCCCCAATTAAATGTTGTCCTTTAAAAGACTTGCCTTGGTCATGGTGTCTGTTCACAGCAGTAAAACCCTAACAAGACAAGTGTTGATTTTGCAATTTTTTTCTCCTTATTTTGTTCATGTGTGTGCATACATGGAGATACACACATGTGAACTTGCATAGTCATGCACACATATCACATACACATATGCAAAAAGAAAATCAAAAGCTCATAGAGTCAAGTAAAGGTCATCTAAACAGGTCACCACAAACTGTTGTGGTGATGTACAAGCACTGTGGCATATGCACACACACACACACACACACACACACACACAGTATTTTTAAATATAAAAAAAAAATGCCCCTTTAGTTCCAATACTCAGAAAGCAGAGGCAGGCAAATCTCTGAGTTCCAGGACAGCCAGGTCTACAGAGAAACACTGTTTCAAAAGTAAGCAAGCAACAAACAAATGAATGGCCCTCTGGTCTCTTGCCTTCTTGCTCCTGCTCTGTCCCCTCCCCCCCCCCCCCATTCTGCTTCCTCTCTTTCTCTCCAGGTGCTCATGGCTGGCCTCTAGTCCTCTACTTCTTTACTCTGCTTTTCTGCCTCTACTACCCTCTTAACTCCCTTCTCGGTGCCCTTAATAAATACTATTCTATACTAAAACAAAACAAAAGAACTCAAAAAATTAAAGTTGGCAGGCCTTCAAGAGGGCTCAGTTTGGTGGAAGCACTTGATGCCCGGCTGATAACCTGAGTTCAGTTCCCAGGACCACACAATGAAAAGAGAGAATTGACCAACACACATTGTCTTTTCTCCTCAGGCCACCGAGGCACAGGGGTTATCCCACACAAATGAGCAGATAAATATAAAAATAATAACTTTTAAAACATCCACATAGCCGGGCGGTGGTGGTGCACGTCTGTAATCCCAGCACTCTGGGAGGCAGAGGCAGGCAGATTTCAGAGTTTGAGGCCAGCCTGGTCTACAGAGTGAGTTCCAGGACAGCCAGGTCTAGACAGAGAAACCCTGTCTCAAAAAAACCAAATTCAAAAAAAAAAAAAAAAAAAAAAAAAAAGAACACAGACTGTTCTTTCAGAGGATGAAGGACCTCATACCTGCCTCTAACTCTAAGATCTGACACCATCACATAGGCATACATGCAGGCAAAACATCAATGCACATAAAATAAAAGACATCGAACTAATGAATAAAACATCAAAGTTAGTGTTTTGTATAAAAAAATTAATAAAGGAGTGTGTGAATCGGATAGTTGTCAAAGTCTGACCCTAAGTAAAGGTGGAAAGAGTCCACAAAAGTGTCTTCGAACCTCCAGATGTGCCGAGGCATCTGTACAAACCTCCCCTCCACAGCAAACACACTATAATGATACATAAGAATAAAACCAACACATTCTTAGCTGTCGGGAAATGTAAGTAAAAACTACATTGGGATTTCATCTCCCCTCAGTCACATGGCTGTCATCAAGATGAATGAAGGCAGTGTGACAAATACATACACTGGAGTTTTATCCAGACACACGAGAAGGAGGCCATGTTATTGAGAGGAAGATGAGTGTCGCTCTATTTTGGTCTACTGCTTTGCATTGCCAGGGTCTCGGAGGTCATCTTCCTCTTTGAAGAAGGAGAATGAAGACAGTCTGCGAGCAGCAGCATGGAGAGAGGGGAGGCACTCACCTCCACGGAGATTTGGACACATATCTGCTGTAAACTAGTACATGGGCAGCTTGACGGGGACTCCATGTGGAGAAGCGGTCTAGAGACCCTGGCTGGGAGCTGATTGAATTGTCGGAGCACTGCAGGGTGTGAGCTGCCGCCTTCCTGCTCCAGTCAACCCTCATCTGTCTCACTGGCTCTTTCTCTAGGGACTGCCACACCAGCATTCTAGAATGTGACCCACAATGGCAGCCCGTGCTCAGAGGGCAGAACTCAAAGTAGCTTCTCCAGGCTCTGGTGTCTATCTCTGAGGCTGTATACTTTAGGAACACATCCCATTACACTCCAGGCTCTGGTGTCTATCTCTGAGGCTGTATACTTTAGGAACACATCCCATTACACTCCAGGCTCTGGTGTCTATCTCTGAGGCTGTATACTTTAGGAACACATCCCATTACACTCCAGGCTCTGGTGTCTATCTCTGAGGCTGTATACTTTAGGAACACATCCCATTACACTCCAGGCTCTGGTGTCTATCTCTGAGGCTGTATACTTTAGGAACACATCCCATCACACTCCAGGCTCTGGTGTCTATCTCTGAGGCTGTATACTTTAGGAACACATCCCATTACACTCCAGGCTCTGGTGTCTATCTCTGAGGCTGTATACTTTAGGAACACATCCCATTACACTCCAGGCTTATGAGACAACCTAAGCTCATACAGGTCGCTGCCATGTCCATCTATCCTGACTGCCTCCCCCATCAACCAAAGATGGCGTCGAAATCAGGGAGCCTGTTAATAATCTGAGCTAGGTGGGTACCGGTCTGGATAATCAGCAACTGTGGACTTTCTCATGTGACAGTTAAACGTGCTGTCATTTATCTCTGAGACCAGTTAAATTATGATCACTTAATGCCTGCTACTATTTCTCCCCCATTCTAGCAACTTCTTTGCTAATATGAAATGTTATTATTTCTAATTATCAGGCTATAGTCTTCCAATGTAGGAATTGTGTGTGTGTGTGTGTGTATCCGTATCCTGATGAGTTTCACGCTGTTGCTTTTAGGAACACGAGTCATTTACAGGCACATGGGAATGCTATCAATGACTACCAAAGGGGAACCATGTTTCCATCTCCCTCAGTGACTATTTACTTTGCAGATCCTCAGGGGTGGGTGGGGTCTCAGCCCCACTCCAGGAGTGTCTGACACAGTCCCCATTGCTGCACCCTCTGCAGAGGTACAGTTTTGCTCCCAGTTGTGTTCCGTCTCACAGTGAAGCCATCTGCTCCTTAGCCTCTGGTTCCCTGACTTAGCTCCTCCCTTCAGTGCTTGCTCTCTTCAGCCTGGTTCTGCCAACCCTATTGGATTCCTGTTTCTACCTGTCACCGGTCACAACTCCCAGTCTTCTCATAAGCCACACTTGGTCTGAAACCTTCTTTGGCAATGTCAGCCTAAAAAAATGTGTCTTTTCTTCAGTCTTTACACAGACTTAGTCCACAATGAGAAGAGAGAGTGAATGACCAAGTCCTCAAAACGCTCAACCTTGTCCGTGGTCATAGCACTCCACAGGTGTGCCCGTGACCCGGTTACACTGTCTTAGTTACTTTTTGCTGTTGTAGTAAAACAACCTGAGCAAAAGCAACTTATGGAAAAGTTTAGTTCAGCTCACTGTTCCAGAGGGTCGGTCCGCAGTGGGAGGGGAGGGGAGGCATCATAGCAGGCCTAAGAGGCCAAGAGATCACATATTCAACCTCAAACACGAGGCTGACAGTGTAAACTGGAAATGGGGCAAGGCTACAACTCTCAAAGTCTGTTCCTGGTGACATACTTCCTCTTGAAAGGCTCTACCTCCTAAAGGCTCCACAGACTCCCCAGACAGCACCACCAACTGAGAGCCAAGTGTTCACATATGTGAGCCTATGGTGGGATGCTACTCAAAGCACTAAAGCTATTAGGCTCCTTATGTCCTGGGCCCGGGACTGTGTGCTCTCCACAGGTCTTCGTCCTTCTCATCGGTCCAACTTTGCAGCTTCCTATCCACACAAGCAGATTCCTTATAGTCAATGTTTATACATATGCATGCATGCATGCATAGCCACATGCGCACATGATTGTCCCTATTTTTCTAGAGAACCCTAATGTGTTCTATTCTAACTCTAAACCAAGATGTAATTTTAGAAGAGATTTATATAATACTGAACCCAGTTGGAAAAACCATTATCTCTAGGTTCTAGACTCTACTGTATACAAGTGTGTGGATATAATATAACATGCAGACAGGAGATTAGGGAAGGGTATTATTACAAGGTGAAGAAGGGCAAGCTGCAGGTAATGGATACAAGTCATGAAAAAAAGTTGATTTTTTTCTACTTTTAACTGTATCATTGATTTTCCCTTTTGTGTATGTGGACATGCATAAAATGTAATTTTGAGTGAAAGTATAATATCCAAAGTGAAGCTCTATGGCTTCTGAATCTAACTGCGTAGGAGATTGAGATGGACAAGGACTTGTTTGAGTTGTTATATTAATATATGTGTTATTTTTATTTGCAAATTCTACAATACAGTAATTTTTATTTAAAAGAGCAAGCATTTATGTGCTGTTTTGGATAATAAGAACTAGACTTATACCAATAGTTTTGACATAAAAATATTATAATTTCTAAGATAATTTGTTTATGCAGTTATCTTAAATGCTGTGACTTTTGCTTGGGGATATCTTAGGAAATTATTCTTTTGTAAGATTTATTTATTTTATGTATGTGAATACACTGTCACTGCCTTCAGACACACCAGAAGAGAGCATTGGATCCCATTACTGATGGTCATGATCCACCATGTAGTTGCTGGGACTTGAACTCAGGACCTCTGGAAGAACAGTCAGTGCTCTTAACTGCTGAGCCTTCTCTCCAGCCCCCTAGAAAATTCTTCTTATTCTCCTTCATATATACCTGAGTAGATTCAAGTCAATAAGCTGCAGCAAACCTGCACATCTTTACTCGTTTTACCACTTTTATGAGAGTCAAACTTTAGAATCGGTCTAGGTGTCCATGAACAAATGAATGGAAGAAGAAAAAGTATCATGTACACTCAATGGAGTTTCATTTGTTCATAATGAATGACATCATTTTCAGAAAAATGTTGTGCTTCATAAAATAATTGAGACTTAGAGGTTGCAGGTTTTCTCCCATTGGTGGAACACGAGTTACACAAATCCATGCGCCCAGCCCTTTAATCCCAGCCCTTGTGAGGCAGAGGCAGGCAAATCTCTGTGAGTTCAAGGCCAACCTGGTCTACAGAACAAATTCCAGGACAGCCAGAACTACAGAAACCCTACCATGAAAAACCAAGAACAAGGGGGCAGGGGGCTAACGGAGAATGAATATGATCAAAGTACTTATCACAAGTATGAACTACATTTTTTTTTTTAGCCAAGAGAACCTAGTACCTAAACTCAACACAACTGCTGACGTCTGATGCAAAAGGATTGTGAGTTCAAAATAAGTTAGTCTATAATAGCACGTTCCAGACCAGCCTAGACTAAATAGCAGGAGTATGTATGTATGTATGTATGTATGCATGCATATATGCATATATGTATGTATGTATGTGTGTATGTATGTATGCCTGCATGCATATGAAACAAGAGACTGGAGAGATGTCTCCAAGGCTAAGTGCTCTCATGCAGAGAGTACCAACTTTGGTTCCTAGCACCCATGTCAGATGACTTATAACCAGCTACAGGGATCCAATATGCTAGCATCTATAAATATGTATATTTATGTGCATCCCCCCATAATGAAAATAAATTAGACACACATGTACATCAGGAAAACTGATTTTGTGTCAAGTATTTCATAACATCTCTTAGGTAGCAAACTTTCTGCAACAAACCATAATATCCTATTTCTATGCTATAAATAAGGGAGCCACTCAGTCCATGAGGCCATTGAATGCTTAGACTGTAGACAGTGTGAATGAAGAACGAAGTATTTTATGTGTGAGGGGTGGAGATGGAACCCATGGCTTCCTGTTTGCTAATCACCACTGAATTCCTTGCCCAGCTCCTCATATTTACTCTTCTTTCTGCTTCTTGGATGTTCTTACAACTACTCTAAGCTCAACAGAAGCCAGGAGCCTTTGTCTGGCTCACGGGAAAGGGTATTTATTCTTAGGCTCTCACTGAAACTTGGGGCTGTATAGGGGTTGTTGGCCAAAGTCCCAGAGATAGTGAGATCTAGGTTTAAATAGACTCTGATGCCTTGGAAGGGCCTGATGATCCCACAGATATGACCTACCCGCTTGTCGGTCCCTGGCCCAGACCAGAGGTACTGGAGCTTGGGCTGGACAGGCGTTTCCCTCTGCTGGGCATTCTTCCCATCATTCCTCAGCAGACTCTCAGAAGCACACTGCCAAAAGAAGCCAGAAAAGACAGCTACTAAGGGGACACAGCCCATAGATCCCAGCTAGGATCCGGACACTTGATCAACACCAGGAGTGAATCCTCCTGTCAGGTTCAAGTCCCAGCCCTTTCTTTACAGGCAGAGACAGCCAGCAGGCTATAGGTGGTTCATTTTGGATTAGTCTTTCCTAGGTTGTGACTTTGCTCCATTTTGAAGAACACTGCTGGTCTCTGATACCTCTGTGTAGAGCTTTGTAGCTGTGTGTGTGTGTGTGTGTGTGTGTGTGTGTGTCCCTTCCATGGGTTAGCCTACATTTTCCATTCTCTTTGAGTCTGTCTGGACCCCATCCTTTCTCAGGGACCTTCCTAGAAATCTTCAGCCTTTGCTGATGTGATCCTCCTTTAAATTCTGGTGGCCTGGGGAACCATTCCTTAGGGCTGGGGCCACATTTTGCTAATTAGTGGCAGGGATATTCAGAAGACACTAAGGTCTCTCCAGGCATGCCAGGAACCATGGCTAGGGTTAGAGATGAGCCAAGAGAGAACCAAGAGGATGTGGGATGGGAATCACATGCAGAAGGGACATTGAATACAATTAAGAATGCCAAAAGCAGAGTAAGATTGCTGGGAGTCTGTCAGTCTATGTGACATAGTGGGACTGAGGGACAAGGCTCTGAGGAACTGACTGGTCTCTTCCCTTCTTGGTGTTCTCTTTCCTAATCTGAGAAGTGGGGATAGCCACACCCAACATTTGGGTTTTATAGACAGTGCCCTGGAAAGCCAGCCCTGGGACCACACTTCCTTCCTGGTCTTGCATATCTTTGTGATATGCAAGGAACTCTTCCTTCTTCGATTGCTTTGTTGGGTTTCTTCCATGTTTTTAATTACATACTAATTTCTTAGAAGTTTTCAAATATTCTTTTCTTTTCAAATGATACTATGAACTGAAGATTCTGTTCCCCAGGCTGTCTCCAAACTTCTGGGGCTTAAGTGAACCTTGTGAGACAATCCCAGTTAGAACATTTGTTTCATCTGTCATTACTCCACAATCCCATGCTCCTGTTCTCAACATCCAGAGAAGCCCATAAAAGGCTCCACACATATATGAACAGTGTCTTAGACAATGCTGCTTTCCCAACACTATGGTAAGCGTTTCAGTGAGGGGGCTGGGTTCTCTAATCCTTTTCAGATAGTCTCATTGCTTTCAGCAGGACAAGGTGAAATTTCACCTGGGTGGTTCCATTCAGCTGGCCACGTTGCCTGCATGAGGGTGTTGTTCACTAATGCCATGGGATGACATCCATGTCCTGGAATTGTCCCCACTGAGTAGACAGAGCCCTGTAGGGATGACAACTCCTCTGTGCTTGCCCCCTCCTCCCACCTGTCTTGCAGCCCTGTGTCATCATCTGGAGAAACAGCATTTGTCTCTGCTGCCTCTGTGCAGGAGCTCAGTGTCCACAGCACAGAGTTCAGGAACACCGTACTGGCTGGTTTTATATGTCAACTGGATACAAGTTGGAGTTATCACGGAGAAAGGAGCCACCCTTGAGGAAATGCCTCCACGAGATCCAGCTGTAAGACATTTTCTCAATTAATGATCAAGGAGGCAGTGCCATCCTGGGATGATAGTCCTGGGTTCTATAAGAAAGCAAGCTGAGAAAGCCAGGGGAAGCAACCCAGTAAGCAGCATCTCTCCAGGGCCTCTGTATAGCGCCTACCTCCAAGTTCCTACCTTGTGTGAATTCCTGTCCTGATTTCCTTGGTGATGAACAGCAATGTGGATGTGTAAGCTGAATAATCCCTTTCCTCCCCAACTTGCTTCTTGGTCATGATGTTTCGTGTAGGAATTACAAACCCTGTCTAAGACAAACCAAGCAGGCTGGTACCCCAGGGTTGGCTCAGGACAGTCCCTTCTTCAGACTTTGGGGACTGGGAAGCTTTGGTGAGGGTGGTGGTTCTGCTGCCTCCTGGGCGCTGGCATTTGCTTGCTGCCAGGGCAACTCATCCATTTGAGCTGCCCTGAGTATGAGGTTCAGGCTAAGCTTGGCTTTATGCCTGCCATGAGTAGCATGGGGGACTAACTCAGACACAGCATGCAGCTTGGGGTGTTTCCTGTGACGATGGGTCATAATACTGACTCACTCCACGGGGCCAGAGGGAGGGAGGATTGGAGGTGACCAACTTCCTTGCTCTAGTTCAGCAAGACCACAACCTTCAGGACCCTTGGGCCACAGGGGACCTGTTCTTTGCTGGACAACTCTCCAGGACTCCTGTAACATTTTCTTCCTGGTCTGGCCAAGGCATGGTAACCACTGGGGGAGATGCACACGTCTGAGCAGCACCCTAGGGGCTTAGGCACTGTCTGTGGTGTCCCAGCGAGAGAGTGGGCAGAGTATGGGAGAGAGGCAGCAGAGACTGCACAGTACCCGGGCTGCTCTGCTTCTCTCTAATCCCATCTTCACTGCGATGATGATCTCGTGTGGAGGATGAGCTGACCGCTGCTCAGGCAGCGGGTAAGACAGTGCAGAGCTAGGACGGCCATCTTTTCTCATGGGATTTAGTGGAATTTTTGTTTTAGAGTTCTAGAGCTTGGAACCGACCCAACGGGCCCACTCATATCTGTTCCTAGCTCCACTCCTTTTCCAACTGTGAATCTCATCCTGTGAGAGCAACTGTAGATGCAGCAGCTGGCAATGGCTTTGGAGGATAATCCAGAGTTCTCTCATCAGTCATGTTAGAAGACTGTGGTCCAGGGCCAACAGTCTGTGTGGCAAGTGGGTAGTCCAGAAGAACCAGCAGATATATGAGGGCATGCTGGATGGAAGAATGCAAGTCTCCAGGAGGCAATCAGATGGGGAGAGCACACAATGTTTCTATGGAACCTTAGAAACCTGTTATAGCCACCAGCTCCCTCCTAAAACCTTCATTCCTGAGATAAGCACATCCCATTTCTGTTCTCAGAGTGGACAGTTCTTTCTACCCTATGCAAGATGTGGCCTCCTCAAACTATTCCTCAGAGATGTAGTACAGCAGCTTCTGGAGAATTATAGTCTGCTATCTTAAGAGGAACCCAGGAAAGTGGTTATAAATTATTCCATGGCAGTTGGACCAGGAGTTTCAGAGATGATGGGGCATAAGAAATGGACTAGCTTCCCTGGGCTATAGCTTCTCTTCAAAAACAGCACTATCCAGCCTCTTGGGAGTTTTGAAGGGAGCTGGACAAGTCACGTAGATGGGAATTCAGCAGGTCTCCTTACTGGCTGTAAGATCTCAAACACGTTATTTATTCGAAAGTGTCCATTATTCCCTCTTCTAAGAGTCACAGAATGGGATAAGTAATCATAGGTAAGAAAATGCACAGTCTAGAACCAGTCAAAGAAACCAACCCCAAGCCTTGGAGAGTCGCTTTAGAGAAATAACACCAGCAGCCAGGTAACAATGAGACATATACAGCTTTATTTAATCTGTAAAAAGTCACACTCTGGCAGAGTGACACCTTTCTTATCTTAGCAGAAAGCAAGGAGTGCGTGAAAAACTTTTTCTTCAGGTTTGGAACCATATGACCCTGGCTGGGCTTACATCTGGATACTTCCAGAGTCCTTGTGTGTGGCAGCTTCTTCCCAGAGGGTCTCCCTGGCTGGTATGACCCCCTCACCAACAACAGACAGGGGGCCAAAAATATTTCTACCTGGACAGAACTGCCCTGAGATTTTCCGCCTCCCCCCTATAAAGGGACATTGCACACTTAAGACTTTCCCAGAAAGTCACCTTCAAGGTGACTTGGCTTCCATTATGTCTTCTGACACCTAGGCTCCACTTATTTATCATGACGGTGTGCTATGGTCCTTCCTCTTCCCCAGAAAGACCCCCATCATCAATGGCATTTTAAAATATCACTCTGTTTCCTGGGACTGGGGGATGGAGAGCCGCTCTCCATCAGACCAGGAGCACTTCCTGCGGATGTGTGGGTGTCTGGTCAGTGGAATCAGATGCTACAGGGACAGCACTTTCTCTGCAGAGCAAAGTCTGGCGCTCTGTTTTCCAGCTTTCTTGGCTAATCTAGAGCTTGGGCCACTTCTCTGGAGAAAACTCCACGGTGTACCAGACATTGTTCGCAGGCTTCAGATCTGTCCCTCTGATTTACACAATGACGGGTATGGATCCACGTGGACAGGGGAGGTGACTGTCACCCTGCCTGCCTATCTGTGTAATAGTTATCCCTTCTACTGATCAAGCCAATCAATGGCCCACACAGTAACTAGTCTCACATATTCCTCTGACCTGCTCTCTCTTGAAATCACTCTGCAAATACTGTTTGTTGTCCAAGTGAAACCAAAATCCAATCTTCTGGCCCAACCCACCCAGATATCCACTCTGCATATTTCCCTTAAAAAATGCCACTGAAGATTCAAAAAAGTCCCTTTGCAGAAGTACTACAAGAAAGCATGTCTAAAATCACGGAACTATGCACACACAAACACAGACACGCGTGCTCGCACACACATGGAGTTGGGAATTAAAGAATCTCGTCAGATACATATTTGAGGGAGCACAGGGAAGGGCTGGCAAGAGAAGATATGGAGATCAGGTCAGATGGAGATGTCGGAATGTTACAGTAATGGCATGGGTGTGGCTCTGGTACACACAGAAAGGGTGGAGAGAATGACATCCTGGCTACTAGAGAGAGATGCTGTGGCCATGCGTGAGTGAAAGGAAGTGGGGGCCCGCTGACGGAATGAAATGTTCTATACAGAGTGGTCACTTCAAGGAGGAGGGACTTGCATGGTCCAGGGGAGGAGCATCTGCTTAGCAAGACACTTCCATGGTCTGGTGTCTGTCCAGGACATCAGGGGACTCACAGGATTCTTGAGTTCCATCTGACTGAGTGCTGGTCACAGACCTGCTAAAGGGACTTTCTCCAGAGCCAATGCTACTTGAGGTGGAGTGGGTTCGTGATCGGGCGAGCCGGGTCATGCTGGCAGATGGTACTGTAACAAAGAAGCACACGGTCAGGAGGAGCCTGGTGAAGCCCAGACACTCTACAAGGTGCAGCAAAGACTTTACCTTTCCCAGCCCACCTAAAATGGTGCCCAGGGTGACATAAGACACCCCCAACCCCGCACTTTGCACTATTTGCTGGAAGTGACTGTATGCAAGGCTGCTTTGATCCCCTGCATCTGGCTTCTCCTCAGAGTCTCCTTCAGAGTAGGATGGGAAACCCTACAGAGTAAAGCCTCTTAGCTGTGCCCACGCCATTCATACAGTGATCGGGAAGGGGGCTTTGGGGACAGATACTGGTCACCAAAACCTGCAGTGCATGCAAGACTAAACCAGGGAAAGAACAACAAACCACACAAGTAGGAAGGTATTTCACAAACACAGTGCAAGCCCGATACAACAAGACTACCATCCGTGTCCACAGGCTGCTGCTGCCCTCTGGGGAGGAGACACGGAGGGGAGAGGGAGAGGAGGTGTTTTGGAGCTGAGCTCTACACAGGCAAGAGGTACAGGTTGTTGGGTTCAGGGATTGAGAGGGGAGCGACTCTGGGGGTGTTTAATTTAGACTCCTTTTTTCTCTTACTACTTTGACTGTAAGGTCCTCTCGGCATTAGCACAGCCTGCACAGGGCCTTACTGGAATGACTCACTACCTCTTAGACTGGATCAGCAGTCATTTCCCTGCTGTCTGTTCATTACTGGGATCAAAGGATGCCATCTGTGGTGGCCTCTGCTCACAGATGCTGTTCTACCTAGAGTCAAGGTTGCAGTCCCTCCCTTTTTGATTCCTGTCTAGGGCTCCTGTCAAGGATAAGCAAACAGGTATTTGTGGTGGCCGTGAAAGAGGGGCCTTCCCTGCTGAGCTTTCGCTGAGGCTGTCACCCTAGCTGAGGGTGAGAGGCCGCCTGGGCAGTTGACAGAATCCTCTTTTCTTACAGGGACCAGGCCTGCTCTGTCGGGTAAAGTCTTAGAACACACTGAGCCCTGTTCTATCGGGCTCTCACTGCACAGGGAAACGGCGGACATGCTGCAGGCAGCCAATGCAGCAGGAAGAGCGTAGTTGGGAGGCGGGCAGGGCCAGCACAAGAAGGTACCTGACTCGCTGCTGAGGTGACTGAGCTGCACATACGGGACTGGAAGCAGGATGGACACAGGAAAAGGCAGGTTAGTGACCCACACGGGCTAAGTGGCAACCTTGGCTGCCTAGACAATGCTAACGGGATATTTGGCCAGGGATGAACATTTCTTTCCTGATCCCAGAGAAGAGCCTGACGTAAGCACTTTAAAGTCATGTCTCTAAACAGACCAGGGAACCTATTCCACCCTCACTCTATCCAGTCTCCCTAGCCTGGATCAGGACCCAGCTTCCTCGTCTGGGATTTTTGAGAAAGGATGAGAACAGGCAAGGAGGGGACTCTTCCTCCTCATGAGCCAGAGGGCTGTGTGTGGGCTCGGTTGGCAGCAGCTCACAGACGGGGACAACATAGCCACTCTAGACAAGACACACATGGTCTTCCTGTCAGCTACAGTTCTAAGTCCAGGGCCCAGCTTCTGAGGCAGCTCATCAATGGACAACAATGGGAAAACTGCCTGCTAGGCAGAGTTCTGGACTGGGGTTAAAACCCTCGAGAAGTGTACATTTCTGTGACAGATGAGAAAGCTCAGGGGTCTGGGAGGTAAGAGCCTGACACAGCAGCACATGACATACACACACGTGTGGACATACACTGCCAGTTCATCTCATGGCGGAACAGATTTTCCTAATGACACTATTCCTTCCTTCTGGATGTTCTACTTTGTTTCTGTGGGCAAAGAGTACATGTCCAGATGCACCACAAGCTCCGACTCGTGGGAGGGCAGCCAAAACTCCATGGTGACGATGTGAGCCTGGAGTCAGGCTTGAAGGTCCAGCCATGGCTCTGCTGTGGACTGGCTGCCCCAGGAGCAAGTTTGACATACTCCAGCCCCAGCGTGCTCAGTGTCACTTCCTAAAGACAAGTGTGGTGGCACACACCTGTAATCCCAGCACTTGGGAGCTACAGGCAGGTGGATCTCTGAGTTCGAGGCCAGCCTGGTCTACAGAGTGAGTTCCAGGACAGCTGGGGCTACAAAGATACCCTGTCTCAAAGAACAAAGGAAAACAAAACAAACTAACAAAGTCAGTCTTAGTCTGAGACATTTAGCTGTCAGCCTAATTCAAACGGTGAACGACAACCGCTCTGTGCTCTGCTGTTCTCTACCTAAGGCTGACTAGCACGTGGGTCATGTCCTGAGAACTGCGGCCTCTAAGATGGAAACTTATCCTATTGCCTATGAATTTATAATAAATAGAAAATATACACAACTTACTGTAGCCCATTCCCTGCAAAAAGTACTTGAAGGCCTCGGTGAGCTTCCCAGGCTGTGGGGACAAATACAGCATTAATTTTTGCATAGGTAGAGAGGTAACAGTGTGTGTGTGTGTGTGTGTATATATGTGTGTGTGTAATTGTGTAATTATAATGGACACTTCCTTACCTGAACTACTTGGGGCAGTCCTCCACAGTCTGCCATCTAGAAGAGGAAGAACATCTAAGTCAGTGGACTTCTGCTGAAGGGGCCCCTCACCATCCCAAGTCAAAAGGGCAGGACTTAATGGTAGGCTCCTTGACGCTTAACTGCATCACCTTTGGATCACTTGGGTGCACTCTATGCCTTGACACTGGCAATACCCGAGAAACTCTTAGGCTGTCCATCACAGGACGCTAAGTCCTGGCTTTCAGGCCCCTTGTTGGGCTGACAGTGTTGCCATCTTCACCATTCACCCTGGCTCTGCCCGTACCAAAGCAGCTAATTGCTCAGTCCTTCCCTTTAGCCTGAGTACCTGGGCACAGGCGTGTGTCACCATGTCTGCTTCCTAGTCCCCTTCATCTCTTTATTGTCCTTACTCTATGACAAAGGGTATGATGCCATCAGGAGGGGAAAGCTGTCCAGCCCCTCACCCTCCCCAGCTGGATCTTGGGATGCTGCTCTTCACTTTTGAAGGGTTTTCATTGTGCAGTCTTAGAGCTTTGCTAGTGGGCACTGGAATCCCGTTAAATCCTTATTCATGGATACTATTTCAGGGATTCTGACTGAGAATAGGTGTGCAATGAGGCCAGAGAACCAGCATTTCTAACTCAGCAGCAGAGCTGCAGCATCTGCCAGCTTGTACTCAACACTGTCCCCAGTGCATGTTGGTGAGACAGAAGCCAACACCCTCCTTCCAGATGATATGACCTGACCTCAGAGAGGGCTAGTCCACTGACTTGCCTCTATTTAAAGGGATATGAAAGGTCTAGAGATGGCTGAGTAGTTAGAGCACGTTGTTCTTCCAGAAGACCAGGGTTTGATCCCCAGCACCCATATGGCAGTTCACACACTCTGCAATTCCAGATCTAGGGGATTTGACACCTTTTTCTTTTTCTGACCTCTTTGGACATCACCAGTCCAGTCAAACACATGGTATGTACACACACACACACACACACACTTGCAGGCAAAATACTCATACACATAAAATAAAATAATTATTTAAAGGTACAAATGTATATCCCTTGTTTCATTGATGGAATTAAAATCTTATTAAAATGGGAGCCACTATTTAAGACAGAAGAAAGTCACAAAAGGCATTAGAATTTGAGCTTAAGAAGGAACAATTTGAGAAAAACAAGCCTGAGAAACAACCACTTAACCTGACAAATATAAAATGGAATAAGCCTGTAATCCCAGCACTCTGGGAGGCAGAGGCAGGTGGATTTCTGAGATCGAGGCCAGCCTGTTCTACAGAATGAGTTCCAGGACAGCCAGGGCTATACAGAGAAACCCTGTCTCAAAAAAAAAAAAAAAACCAAAATCTAAAAAAAAAAAAACAAAAAAAAAAACCAAATAAAATAAAATAAAATAAAATGGAACAAACTAGTGTGGCCTGGGACTTTTGCAAAGCTTAGAGGTTAAAACTGGTTAGAAGTAAGATACTGCTGCACATGCACATGCCTCTAACAGAAGCCCTTTGGCATCTGGGGCAAGGCCAGTCCAGGTTACATACATAGTGAGTTTTAGGCAAGCCATGACCATATAGGGAGCTACTGTTTCTATAAAAGAAGAAAAAGAAGTAGAAGAGGAGGAGAAGGAAGATGAGGAGGAAGAGGAGGGAGAAAAGGGGTTATAAGACCCTACCCTCCCGAGGGAGGCTAAAGGCAATGAGGGGCTGAAGGTTAGCGTCTTCAGTGGGGTGGGGTGGGCGCTGGTCACTACTCAAGCTTCAGTGGAGAGGTCCACACCACACCCATGTGGGTGGAGAGCTCCAGCCACGCCCATGTGGGTGGTTCCCTTCAAGAGTAGTATGCACTTTTAACCAAAGAGCTTCTTCTCAAGTCCCCATCAGTTTTTATTAAATTTTAAAAGTTGCGTTTATTTTGTGTGCCGTGTGTGTGTGTGTGTGTGTGTGTGTGTGTGTGTGTGTGAGAGAGAGAGAGAGAGAGAGAGAGAGAGAGAGAGAGAGAGAGAGAGAGATATCAAAGACCGTAACTAGTGAGAGTCAATCCTCTTCCACCAGCTCAGGGCGCAGGCTTGGCGGTGAGCGCCTTGACTTGCTGAACCATCTAAGTTGTTCAGTGTTTTGTGAGACCAGGTCTTATGCAGCCTGAACTTGCCATTCAGCTGAGAATGAACTTCAACTCCTGATTTTTTTTTGGGGGGGGGGGTACCACCAAATTTGTAAATATCAAATTTGAAGCCATAAATGTTTTAATTCATATTTTAGAGAAGCCCATCAATCATCTGCAGTCCAGGGCAGTAAGCCTGTGTGTGCTCTGAGAGCTACATGTTGCTGTTGGCAATGGGGCTTCCCTTTGACACACACCTGAGAGAGGAAGGGAAGAAGGCAGGAGCTGGTGGATGGAGACAGAGCAGTGGCAGCAGGCCAGCAGGCCAGTCCCCAAACACATGAGCATGTCTGTTTGGACAATGATCAGCTGGAACTGCTGTCTGGGGGACACTTATGATACTCTTGAAAGTCTAGAAATGTCTAACAAAGATAAGGTGGCCTAAGAGAAAAACTGAATCCTTTATTACTAAGACATGCTTAGACGATTTTTTAAAAATACAATAAGGGCCAGGCATGGTGGCACACATATTTAATCCCAGCACTGGAGGAGGAGAGGCAGGTGAATCTCTCTCTCTCTGAGTTTGAGGCCAGCCTAGTCTACAAAGTGAGTTCCTGGACAGCAAAGGCTGTTATACCAAAATACCCTATCTTGAAAAACAAAACAAAAAGGACTCAGGATATAAAACATTCTCAGTGTTACTTTATTTCTTGTAATTTTATAATGTTTAATTTTTAGTAGAATAGGAAAATGTTTATAACATAAATGGAGGAAACAGATACAGGGTTATAAATATCTTCTAATCTTTATTTGCCTGTTTGTTTTACAGGCTAGGATAGCCTGGAACTCACTATGTAGCTCAGGCTGGCTTCAAATTTATAGCAACCCTCATCCTCAGCTTCCTATGAGTTGGAATTATAAATATAGGCCATCATCCCAGCCTTTTTTTTCCTTTTCTTCTTCAGTGTCTCTCTTTGTAGCTCAAGCTAATCTCAATCTCACTAAAAATCCACTTGTGCCTCCTGAGCGCTGGGATTAAAGGAATGCACCACCATGCCCAGACCTCCAGCTCCTCTGATATTATGATCTAAAAACATATGGAAAAAAGACACTAATATGTCACTGCATATTTCTTTTTCAGTGGGCAAGATATCAGTAATTTAGAAAATATATTCTCTGGGCTGTGAGATGGCTTAGAGGATCAAAGTGCTGGCAGCTGAGCCTGACACCAGTGCCCCACATGAGGGAAGGAGAGAGGAAGTCATTCTAACTTCCATGTGTGCCCTGGCATGCGTTGTCCCCTACCAATAACTATATAAATGTAATTAATGTATTTTTTCTTATTCTTTTAGAGAGGAGGGGTGGGAGGGGGAGGGAGAGAGAGAGAGAGAGAGAGAGAGAGAGAGAGAGAGAGAGAGAGAGAGAGAGAGAACGAGAACATAAACACTCATGAGCGGGAGAAGAAAATCGTCCAGTGCAGCTTAGAGCACAGAGTTGGAACGCCTCTCAGTTATCACAATGGCCGGCTGTGAGAGCAAACACACTACCTTTAGCAAAGTTGTATTTATAGGGTCGAGGCGAGAATTACATTCAACCTGAAAAAGAAAACAATCTTATAAGCTGCTAGAATTATCACATTAGTGATCTTACAACCAGATAGATCTTGTTGTGTGATGCTTGCTTGGCTAATGGCTCAGAGTTCATTTCCTTTTCTGATATTTTCAGGTTTTAATGAACAGCATTAGAGACAGCCTGCTGGCTGACTCTAAAATCCATAAGACACTTGGGCAGGCACCTCCCTTCTCAGAGAGGTGAAGAGGACTGTGGCTGCGCCCTGCTGGGATCCCCTCCACGCCTTCTCAGCACAACTGGACCAAGTTGTGTCCCCCTCCCTGCTCAGCCCCTCCTGCCCGGAGCAGACGGCTGCCACGCCCCAGCCTCTGACTCTTCTGACTCAAGGTCTCTGG
Source organism: Apodemus sylvaticus (assembly GCF_947179515.1). NCBI lineage: Eukaryota > Metazoa > Chordata > Mammalia > Rodentia > Muridae > Apodemus > Apodemus sylvaticus. The sequence continues at coordinate 142,395,446 of NC_067476.1, forward strand.
CTCCCCAGTGTGAAGCTGAATTCTTTGTTCCTTTGTGATGGTCATTAAAATCAAGGATGATGGCCTGGCTCATCTCCTTGTTTTGATCTTGGACCCTTATAGCCATGAAAGTGTCCTCAAAGAAAACGGTTTGAGAGATTGTCTCTGAATACATGCCCTATCACTGAGCCATATACCTCCAGCTCTAAAAGGTCAATATTTCAATCAAATGCTTTTTAATCAAACAATTTTAATCAAATTTAATCACTTAATCAGACAAGTTTACCTTATCACATTTCCTAAGAATCTGCACACAGAAGCTGTGCTAAGAGCTGTGATCCGGGAGCGTGTGTGACTATACATGCCAGAAAGGAAGTGAGGTAAGTTCATGCCCATCACTGTCACTGCTGTGTGGAGTGGACGCACAGAAGCCAAGTGGGGTTTTCAGAGATAGACAAGAAGGAGAGGAGGGTGTCTGGAGCCGTGCAGAGGTGGAGAAAGCAGGACGGTGCAGGGCACACGAGTCACTGTGGTAGCAAGTGTACAGTACAGTGCCGACACCCACAGAGGGAGGACTGGAGCTGACTGAGCTGACAGGGTCTGAGTGCTTTAGCAGAGCAGTGGCACATGTGCAGGACTAAAGAGGTAGTGAGCTGTCGGGGAGTGGATCGAGTTACCTAGGCAAGAATCAGCAATCCAGGTGAACTTGGGATCTCGGGATTGCTGAAGGGCAGGCTTACAAAACTCCTCTAAAACCAGGAGATGATCTAGAAGCCAGGCTCCAGTCAGAGGCTCAGTCTGCTCTATGTGAAGGACAATGCAGGCAGGGGAAACAAGCGCATCCTTTTTGTGCAACAATTCTACAGGTAGAATTTGAAAATGGATATCTAGTCACAGTGCTCAAGAGTATAGTAGATAAGCTATGAATATTTACTATGAAATCAACTTCTGTCTCTGCATAATAAACCATGCTTTCCCTTTTTTCACTACTCTGTAATTCATATAATGTACTATGTCTCCATGTTTAACTAACCAGAGTCACTGGGGCTGTGTGTGTTTTCTGGTGGGGTTGGAGATATGCTAATGTTCTGCCTCGATGATCACTGGTCTCTGACATGTCTTTGCATTTCCTAAATCCCGGAACAGAGATGTCAGGAGATGCTCAAAATGATGTTGAATTAGTGAGCACAACCAGGTGTCAATAGCACTTGGGGCTTTCTTCTTGATATCCCTGGGCTAACTCTTAAGTGACTACCATCAGAGGCATAAGGGGCTCTGGCAAGAGAGGTGGGCCTGTGAACAGAGAAGTGTTTTTTCTGTATTTCAGATGAGGCCTCACCTCTCTAAAAACAGGAATGTGGAAGTAAAATGAAAAGGCCTTATTTATTTGGATAAACTATACCTTAAAAAAAAAATCATGGAACATGCTATTTAAGTCAACACGAAGGAAAGGCTAGGGCCCTCAGGGGCTTCTGCACCTACTGTATTTGTGGTGGTAACTTCTCAAGTGGAAGGCTGGGTGTAAAAATCTGACAGTAACTGCCAGAGTGGACAGTGGCACACAGAGCCATCAAGGACCACACTGATCAATCCAAGGAGACCTGGTGACACTTCTGGGGAACTGGTTTTCAAGTATGTCACAATAGAGCCTGGGAGAGGCGATTAGACACAGCATGACCTGGTGTGGTCATATGTCTATGGTGCCAGCAGGGTGCCTGCTATACACCATGGACTACATCAGCACCACTTACCACAGCCTCCACAGCAGGTGAATTGTCCCCCACCACCAGTAAAGTAGAACACCTAGGAACAGGGGGAAGAAGAGGGCCCAGTCAGCAAGGAAGCACAAACACTGCTGACCACGGGTCAGTCGTGACAGGCAGCAACTCAGTGGGGAGACAGGCACTTACTTTAGCGTCTTCAATCTGTTATCATTTTGGCCCAGTATAGGTCTTTCAATCTCCAGGTCTCTGCGCCTAGACACACAAAGCAGAATCAGCATGATTTACAGGAAAACCAGGGCCCTTCATGTGTCTCCTGGACATGTCACCCAGAGTGTGATGGGTTAGGAACACTGTCTTTTTCTGTACTGAAGATGGAAGGCCCTGAGCTGCGCCCCTGAGGAACTCCTTCCAGGGCACCCTGCATGCTACAGAACAAGAAGGACGGGGGTTTGTGGGATGCTAAAAAGGGGAGAACTTTAAAACTCAAGCAGCTGCACTGCTGAAATCCTCTAGGCTGACAGAATTTTCGAAGTGGTCTATAGAAATGAGCACATTCCCTTGAAGAGGGAAAGGCGTGCTTTTATGTGGGAAGAGAGTTTTACTTATAATAGCTTTGCACAGGACTTTTATCTTTTTTATTTCAATTAAAAATAGGAAAGCTCTCCAGACCAGATTTAAATCCTGGCATTGCACCTTACTGGCTGTGTGTCTCTGCAAATGTACAGCTGACTCATGCAGCCTTCCCCACCACATTCCTTCTTTGGAAAAATGATTCCTAGGGTAAGAATCAGTACTCTCTCCTCAGCCTACCCTTGGACAGGGAAAGAGATGACAGTGAATTTTGAAATAATCAAGGAAAAGGGAGTTGACTTATATCCACATACCACTCTACCTGCTTTATGACAAGGTAGCAGCAAACAGCAGTAAGATCAAGACCTAGTGTCCCTGCCCTCATCTTCCTACAGGTGCTTGGCTGTCCTCTGGACCCCAGTACTACTTGCTTTTTTTGAATATATGTTAATTTGGGTTTCTTTTTTCCCTTAAGACAACCTAGAAACTGAAACTATTTTTAGAACCCACAGTGTACTTCTTTGGAGCTCTTTTTAAAATCTTAAAGCTTTTCCATCCTAGAATGGTCAAACACCACAGGCAAGCCCATTGTTTAGCAATGGCTGTAGTATTTCCCTCCCTACCTCCTTGGATAGCAAGCAGATTTTAGAGCTGGACTACACAGTTAACTGAGGGGATGGGAGACAACTCTACCCATTATAGGAACCCAGGAAGAGCTGGAGATTTTCTTGATTGATATCTTGAGCAATATGCAGTCTGTAGGTTTGAATGAGGTCCAAATTGGCCTGCAACTCCTCCTAGAACAAGTGGAAGGAAACACGAGTAAACTGAGCTGCAGAACAAGTGCATCTTATTTGGTTTGTCTTTTCAGTGACCAGAGCCATTGTGCTCCTGAGGGATACGGCATGGTGCATAGAGTTTCTAATGTATTAACACACAGAATGGCTAATAGCTTTTAACATCAACAGCACTTATAGGCCTCATCATAGCTCAGTTCCATATTTTGTGTCAAACCAGGGCACCAACAGGTAATTGAATGTACCAAAGTTAGTTATATAGAGCAAAAAAATGCCAGGTCCAGACAGTGTGTACTATGATTTTACTTATTTTAAATGAGAAAATAGGCAAAAGTAAAGAAGAGAGGTAATGGAACAGTGAGTAATTTGTTTAGGGGGATTGATGAACAGGAAGAAGACAGGAGAACCTTTTAGTTCTCTTTGTATGGAGACATTTTATATAATAATATCTAAGGATATATAAGAGAATCCATCCATAGGACAAAGTTTAGTGGCATGCACTTACAGTATGTGCATCACAATATATGTGAGTTATGTTCCCTTTGTCAAGAAAATGATATGGATGGAGGTCACCCACCAAGAAGTAGAATAAATCCCAGCACTTGGGAAGCTGAACAAAGAGCATCTAAGTTTGATGCCAATTCTGGGGACAGACACTGTCAAAGGCAAGAGCATGGAATCAGAAGACCTAAAGTGATTGCCCATAGGAAACAGGAAATGGGATGTGTCACAGATTCTGTGTAATAAACCTGAATAAGTTCCTTCTTCTAAATGCATAACATTGGTAAAAATGAAATGAAATAAAAGAAAATAATGAAAGAAAGACTATGACTTTGGAAGTAGAATCTGATTCAAATGTCAGCTCCATCACTTTCTATGTGGATGATGGTGGCATATTATGCTATGTTTCAGGCCTTTGGTTTCCCTCTCTTAAAATCAAGCCAAGGTGCTGGAGAGATTGCTAAGTAGTTAATTGCTAAGTAGTTTCTTCTGAAAGAAGAGCCAGGCTTATGCAACCTACACCAGATAAAATAAAAACTACTCAGCATGCACATAATCCGTAGGTGGTAAGAGCCTGCTCTATCCGACCTTCCATTCTCCTTTAGGGGTATCTAGGATTAAGGATGCAGACTGACTGAGCAGCCTCCGCCCCTCCCTGTAACTGCCCTCCACACTCCAGCCCTCACAGCTCCACACCTCATTGCCCAGTCCATCACTTACTTTCCCTTAGAAAACAGGACTGGAGGCAAATCCCCCACAACAAGCATCCCAGGACAGCAGCCATCCTGCCGGAAATGTCAGTGTCCAGCAGCCCGTGGTTGGATGAGGTCGTCTCTAAGCTCCTTTCACAAAAGCATCTCAGCATTCTTTGCTCTTTCCTCTGAAATTTCTATTCCTGTGAAGGCTTTCCTGAGCCTCCCGGTGGCTCTAAAGCTGTCTGGTGAGGCATCGGTGTTGTCAAACATTCCCAGATGGCATTCTGCTCACGGGGGACAGGTGGGGAAAAGGCTGCTTTCTGTCTCTGAGTGCCAAGATCTGTGAGGCTGAGAGCAGCCTCGCCCACAGGCCTGGCCTTTGCAGGCTCAGGTGCCCTTCTGACGGCACGGGCCATGCTCTCTGCCAGCATCCATACATTGCAAGGCGCCTCTTTCTTTCCTGAAGCACAGTAAGGCTTTTCGTACACGCCAATAAACCAGCTCCTCTGGTTGCACACGTGCTTACCTGCCCAAAGTGATGAGCCAAAATTATGTCCACGATGTTGGTGGTCAAGCCTGAGAGCTAAAAGATAAAAAACTGTGTTAACAGAGTTAGCATGTGTGAGCATTTCATGGGCTGCCCACTAAAGGAAGGTGTAGTTTTCTGTAAATATATTATTCCTCGATAAACAAAGAGACTGCAGGGCTTGGTGGCAAACCACGGTAATCCCAGTTTCTAGGATTAGAGAGGCTGAGGTAGAAGGACCAGAGTTTGTGATTATAGACTGGATGGATAGGAAGTTACTAGTCAATACAGGTTACATAGACAGACCATTTTTCCAAACCAAACAAACCCTACAACTTAGTTTCATATATTTTTGTGACACAGTATTTAAAAAAAAAAAAAACAACATAGGAAGTCTGAAAAAGGTTAAATTTCCATTCTGAGGCAGTATGGCATACTTTGAAATAGGGGCATTGTAGCAGGCTATTTTGTAGTTACACCTACAAACCCATGAATTCAGAAGGCCAAGGTAGAAGGATTATTTCAGCACAGGATTTGGAGATCAACCCTAGTGACCTTGGGAGACCTTATGTCAAAAAGAAAAAGACAAAAAGGAAAATAAAAAGGAGAGAGAGAAGGGGATGGAGAGGGAGAAGGAAGGTTGAAGGAAAGTGCTGGGGAACATGTTAGGAAGTGCTGTGAAGTGTGCAGTCTGGGACTGTGGCCTCTGCTGCCTCCTCCTGCCCCTCGTTCTGCATTTACCCTGGGTTAATGGGAGGTAGAGATTGACTTACACCCGCCTAAGACATCCAAGACACAAAAACCAAGGTCCCTTCTAGTTTCAGCCATCTTTATTTCAGGGAGTGGGAGGAATAGCTATATTTACAGAACGTTCTCACATTCTGAACATTTCTCTCCCAATTCTTCCCATTTCAGAAAGATGCATTGCACAGTCTAATAAATGCGGCAATCTGTGTAAATCTGGAATCAGTCTATTTTTAGAAAAAAATTCAGCTCAACACATCGCATCTCAGCAATTCCCCTTTAAGCGTCTGCCTAGGTTCTGGATGGAATTCCCACTGAGGACTTGGATGAGTTCCAGCTGGGGATGCAGGAAGGCCAGGGTGAAAGGTTAGGGAAGACAGATGGTCTGAGATCCCCGCGGGCTGTCAGAGAGCCTCAGCTACAGTGGGAGAGGAGACTGAGTAACGAACAACCCAGCCCACTTCACGGCTGCCCCATTCGTACTGCTCAGACCCACGTGCTCTGTGAATGTCACCAGGTTGCTACTGTCTAAGTGTGGAGATCAGTACATCCACGTGCTAGGCGGACATTTGCATAAGTCACACTGGTGGAGGATCCCACAGCCGCTGGCAACAGTGTTGTTAGTACACTCCATCCAAAGCCAGGGAAGGCAATATTCCCCAGAAGGAAATACATGTGGGGAAGGCAGACACACTGTTCAGAATCTGGTCTGCTGGTAGGCAGGACATACATGCAGCATTTCATTTGCCTGGAATTGGATAAGTAGACCAGGCTAGCCTGTTCTTGCCTCCAGAGCACTGGGATTAAAGGCAGATGCCACCATGACCAGCCCTGGATAGGGTTTCCTTTTTCTTTTTCTTGATTTTTCAAGATAGGTTTTTTTTGGCTGTCATGGAACTCACTTTGTAGACCAGGTTGGTCTACACAGAGACCCTCTTATTTCTGCTTCCCAGAGTGCTGGCATTAAAGGCTTGGCTACCAAGCCTGGCATAGATAAACTTGTCCTTATGCCTGTCTTGCCTTAGACTCTATCCTCCTCTCAGGGCTGGCTTAATGAGGATAATTTTTTGATCATACACTAGTCTACTCTTAGTATCATTTTTTTTAACTCTCAATTATTGATACATAGACTGTGTCTATCTTTTTGTCTTACAATATTTTATTTTCACAAATATCCTGGCTTGGTGAGTTCTAGCTATGTGACCTTAAATAATGTATTAATTCACTTGGTGTCCTCAGAAGAGCAGTTTAACTATAAAAGTAAGTCATTTAAGAACAGTGGCTGCTATACAGTAAGCATTAGATATGTGTTAATTTCTTTAAAGATCATTATTAACCCACCACTTAAATCTACATCATTACAAAGTTCTCATATACCAAATAACTGGATATCATGGGCTTGAGTGTCAATAAAAATCCCTGATACAGGTGATAAGTAGGGTCATAGTACTCTGGAGCAATTTCTTTCAGTGGCAAATTACAAAGACACTTAAGGTAATTACAAAGTATTTAAAAGCAGGTACTTAGCTGGGAGGTGGTGGCACACGCCTTTCATCCCAGCACTTGGGAGGCAGAGGCAGGCAGATTTCTGAGGCCAGCCTGGTCTACAGAATGAGTTCCAGGACATCCAGGGCTATAGCAGGATATGAAAGCTTAAGGTCTTTTTCTCTTATGGAAAACATCATTGCTTAAGTTCGACATCTATAGATTTATATTAAATCATAGAAATAGCACTTGTACTTCAATAAGAAAATAGACTGGAAGCCGGGCGGTGGTGGCGCACGCCTGTAATTCCAGCACTCTGAGAGGCAGAGGCAGGCGGATTTCTGAGTTCGAGGCCAGCCTAGTCTACAGAGTGAGTTCCAGGACAGCCAGGGCTATACAGAGAAACCCTGTCTCGAAAAAACCAAACCCCAAAAACCAAAACAGAAAGAGAAAAAAGAAAATAGACTGCTTTGATTGGAACCTGAAAACAGTGAACATGCTTTTCCATGATCTCTCTCTGCCTCTGGTTTAGCGTGGAGATTTTATATGCGATAGGTCATTAGTGTGTTTATATTTCATAGGTCATTAGCATATGTATTTTGGTTTTTATCTGGTGGTACATATTTTAGAGACCAAATTCCTTCATTTTCCATGTGGTAAACATTAATAATCAATATGACAAGTGGAATAGTAGAAAAGAGCTATCTCTATGTTCACTAGAGATAATGAGTCATCCAATCATTTTATTTATTAAGCAACTAAAGATGCAAGCCAGGCTAAGAGAAGATATCTAAGCTACAAGAATTTAGCAAGAGACTAATATCTAAAATATTTTAATGTTGAATGAGGAACCCTATTAGAAGGGCAGACAATTTTAAAAGGAACTTTGCAAAAATATGCCAAGAAAAAGGCAGTGCCATCACTGCCTCCTAGGAGGTGAGAGTTCTAAGCTATAACTTGTGAATGGATGCTAAGGGTTGGGGTGCAGCATGGCAGTGCAGGGCTTGTGAAGGGCCTGGACCCGATGGTCTCCCCAATGAAGAAAAACACAATGACAGGAAGTCCTTTGTTGTGTTGCAATGATAAGGGGAAGAAGGCAGACACAGAGGACTACAATATAAAATGCCAATTACATGAAGCTTCAGAACAGATGAGGCCATCAGAATAAGGTAATAACGGGGAATGAGTATCAGTCAGAAAAAGGTAGACAACTCTATGTACCAGCTGAGTGGTGATTACATGTGTAAATGTTTATAAGCTGCATACTTCAAGCCTTTTGAGTGGGGCTGTTGTTAAAGACAGATGTTAGAAATACTTGCACAACATGTTCAGTTCTCAACACTGGACAAAACGTCTCTTTTTGCCCTGTATAATGGCAATTTTCTAAGGGATCAGAGAAGGAGCAGACAGACACCACCACTCAGTACTTACTTTGGAAGCTGCCCAGTCAATCCAGCCTTTAGCACACGGGTCAATGTTAATGAGCACAAGACCTTCTACCAACTCTGGATGATTGAGCTGAGAGAGAGACAAAGACAACGGTGTGAGACTCCCACTCCCCACTTCTTCTAAAGCACTGGACATGGTCAGCAGCTTGGTGTATGCCTCGGTGCCTCATGTCTGAAAGGAGGACTGCAGACAGGTGCTGTGGAGCATTTACAGACGATACCTCTTGAAGCCTGACTAGCACCTGGAAACCAATCTCCAAATGGGATAAAGTCATCTTCCCTCAGATGGGTGCTTGGGGAAGACAGGATTTTTGTTGCTTCAGCAGATGGGGTAGGGCATGCTGCAGTTGTTCAACTCATAGGGAGTTGCTTATGGGCAAGTACTTTGTACTTACTGCAAATCTGCTGAGAATGTAGGCTCCTGCTCCAACTCCAATACCAATAATGCTCTTCATACTGTGAATAGGACAGATTAACAACTGTCAACTGCCTATGGAAAGAATATAAGCTGGGTGCTTTGCAACCTTTATTGCCTTACCTATGCTAACAAAGATAACACCATCTACTCTCAAATGTGCTTTTATAGTTAAATAAAATATGCCATGGACATGGTGGTGCACACATTTAATCTTAGCACTTGGAAGGTAGAGGCAGGCAAATCTCTGAGTTCTAGGCCAACCAGAGCTATGAGATTGTCTCAAAAAAAGTATATATATATGTATGTGTGTGTGTGTATATACATATACATATATGTGTGTATATATATTTGTGTATATATATGGTATTTTGAGGCAGTCTGTTCTTATACATATATACACATTTATATATACACACATATATCTACAGGTATATGTACACACATACACAAGCGCACACACACACCCCTCAAACTTGGAAATCATTTTTACTACTACCACCTCAAAATTCATCAGCAAATCTTATCAAACTACCCACAAATATTTTCATTATTACCTACTTTACATTTATATATTTTCAACTTTTTTAAATAAATAAACTTTGTTTTATTTTTAAAGATGGTTTTATTTGAATTTATGTATATCAGTGTATGGCTGTTTGCAGGTTGAGCACACTTGAAGCCCTGGGCTTGAGCTACAGGCGGGTGTTAGCAGATGCTGGACTTTAACCCGACTCTTAAGAGAATCAAGTATCAAGCTATCCTCATCTTTTTTCCTGAATGACTAGTCTTTTAATTTGTGTCCATGTGTTTAGCTTTTACTCCTCTACAAATGATGAGAGCAGGAATAATCCTTTTAAGTTAAATAGTTTTACTGAGTTACATTTTATACACTTACAGTAATCATTTTAAAAGTCTAACTTGTGTTTCAGTCCAGGATCGAAATACTTCAATGTCTTGTCTTTATGCCAACAAAGTCACTGCCAACGTTTATCTGATATTTCAGACAAAAGGAATCTGGTCTGTGTTTATCAGATTTGACAACATGCCCTTCTTCTACCTGATCTTATATTGGTCTTTCCTTCTGCCCTGGCTCTCCATCTTAGCCTATATGACACCTACCAGGAAAGGCATTCCCTAGCCAGCCTCATTTATCTATCATAGCACACAGATAATGCTCTTTTATCTATCACAATATCAGTCACCTTTATGCTGATGTTGCTTAATGCCAAGGATCAGTCTCAGAGAGCTGACCGTGCTCTCTTGCGCAGACACACACCACAAGCACACTTGACTTACTGAGTGGTTGACACTATTGTGATTGTCAACTACACCCGTCTCCCAACTCAGCACAATGAACATAGTGACTCTGCTGTTTTGCACACCACTGTATTTAGGGACAATAAAGAAAACAGAGTCAAAACAAGAAGGTGGCAGAGCTGGCACAGATATCAGTGGAAGAGTATCTGTTTATCTGAGTGAAAGCCTGGCTTTCATTTGTAGGAGGAAGGCAGAGGAAGACTACAAAATCTACTCACCTCAAGTGTGTAAGCACAGGAGGCAGCATCTCGGCCAGCTCATCCATGGTGGGGTACTGATACCTGAAACCCAGAAGGACCGCCCCTGAATTAGAAAGTACCACAGTTCCCAAACACTAGGAGACCTTGACAAGGCCAGGAGTCTTAGAGAAACACAAGATTTATTTTATTTTATTATCTTTATTTATATATATATATATATATACACACACACACACAAAAGGTTCAAAGGATGTGATGTGGAGCCGAAATGCAACTGTGGCGTGCTCCATGATCTTCCATTACTGTTGCACGAGGAAGAAATAATAGGGGCCACACTCCTTGTACCAGAGGAAGCCACAGGAAAGGAACTGGTTAAATGGCCCACTATGTGCTATTTCCACACCCTTACATTCATGGCTCAAGAATGTCCAGCAACAAGAGTCAACTTGAGAGGTAGCCTGCAGTCTGCCAGTCACATTTAGGCTGCTTTCCTGGGCCTATGCATCACTGTAAGAAAGACTCAGGATCCTCAGAATAAATGCTCATTTATTTCACTTAGGCCTAGTAAGTTTATTTTATGAACTACTTATTTACAATATGAGCTGATTCTAAAATGACCAGGCAAGCCCAGAGCTGACCCAGAGGTGTGAGAGTAAGGAGAAAGTCACAGATGACAGATCAGAAAAGGACAGGGTATTTTACAATGAGACTCTGTGTATGTGCGTGCACATATGTGTGTGTATGTATATTTGTGTGTGTGTGTGTTAGTTTCTATGTTTAGCGGCTTCTGCTCCACAACCCCAGGGCCATCTGCTGCACTGTAAGGACTGGAGTGTCCTCCCACCATTGTGCACAAGTGAGAAAACAATCTTGACAGACACCTGGACAAATGACAACTGTATCTGAGACACAACAGTGTGGACAGAGTCAGCTAGGATTCTGTGTGGCAAGACTTCTTGGGCTGAAGCTGGCTCTGCTACTTCCTTGCACACTGAGGAAGACTCCAGTTGGCCTGTTGCATCAGTGAGCTAACACAAACAAAGCACCAGTGTCTGCCTGAGCCTGGGTCCTATGCAGGTGCAGACTCTCCCGTGTCTGGATGCTCATTCTACAGAAGTCATGGGCAAATGCAGCACAGGGGCAGGGCTCCCTCCTCCCCAAAAGCTCTCACTGACACCCTGTCCAGGGGACACTTGGGAGCCTGTGACTGACAGGCAGAGCAAGGCTAGGATGCTGTTGAGTTGTCAAGGCCAATCAGGTGGTGCCCTTGTCCACCAACGTGGCTCCAGAACAAATGGTTCCCCAGGTGTCCAAAATCCATGCCTAGGGGGGAACTCAGATGGGAAGGTCCTCCCGGAGCAGGGCGAAGGAGTCTGGGCTTTGTATTTGGCGATTCAGGAGGAGACACAAAGTGACAAAAAAATGAATGAGTCGGGACAGCTGAGGGAGAAGTGGGTGCTCCAGACACATTCTGCCCTGTGCCTACAGAGAAACAGGTCCTGGCCATGAAGAGGCTTTCCTAGGTATGTGAAAACACCCAGGAGCCATCAATACACATGCTTCTGAGACCAAGGGCAGAAAGACCACCCGTGGGTGTGACGCCATCTAGTGGGAGGGAAGTACAGTATATAGCCCCTTACAGCCCACCTGAAGTAGAAATTTCTGGATTGTTTGGAAAGTCAGTTATGTCAAATGATGTTTTTCTGGGGCACACAGGTTAAAGGATGTCTTCCTAAAGCAGACATAGGAAAGAATCTTTTCCTGAAGCAAATACAGGTGAAAGTTTTTTTTGATATATAGCAAACATGTGGAAAGACCTGTGATGAAGAAGTATAAATATGACCCCGCAGAAGGGGAGACAAGCACTGAGCATTGGTTTGCCCCACCTAAATATTCTTTGCTAATGACATGTATGCATTGGTTTGCCTTAGTAGTGTTGTTGAGCTCCACCAGTGGTGACCCCAGGGAGGAACATGGCAAAGCTCTTGAGGCAGCAGGCAGCTTCAGTGGCCTTGCCTCGGGCAGGCTGGTGAGCCTTTTGTTGTCTTCAGGACTGATCTACAGTGGTTGGCTCACGCCTGCAGTCTGCTTGCCTAGAGAATTGTCTGCAGCTGATGAGTCTTATTTGGTGTAACTTTTCTCTTCTACTACCACTACCTTCTAGCAGAAAAGAGATTGAACCTTTATTAAAAATAGATTACAAAAAATTCATGCCGATACCCAACATTGTTCTTTAGCCTGCAATGGCTCCCACAGGGCTTCCCTGTGGCCTTACTTACCCTGTTGGAAAGGAGGGTGCCGCTTCTTGTTGGCCCGGGGCATCCACGTGACAGACAGCAAAGTGCTGGGTGATCTCTTGCATATCCTCAAAGTTGAAGAACGTGTTGAAGCAGGATTTATCTATGAGATAAGGATGCCAGTGGACCAAGTTCCCCAGCTGTCCCCGCTTCCCCTCTGCCCTGCAAAGCTGACCAGTGTTCTCTCAGTCCCTTCTCCTCAGCAGTCCACTCGAGTGAGGGTCTGCACATGCCCTGGGCCTCAAGCTGCCCAAGGAAGACTCCATAAGAGGCACCTCAGTGACCTGAGGCCACTGGTTTCAATTCCATGAGATGAGTTCAGAGCAGAAAGCATCTTGTGGATATTTGCTGGGTTTCCTGCTGGTGTACAAAATAATCTTCTACCTTCTATGTCTTCTATGCACTTTGTCCCTCTACCTCTACCTGATGAGGAAGGACACTGACCTTCCCCTGACCCTGACTACGGTTAGCCTCAGCTGCTAATACCCAGTACATGGGACTCTCTATTGTCAGAACTGCTGTGTGCATGGAGGAGATGCAACCTTGGTTTTAACCCTCTTAGCACAGGGCCTGCCTCACTTCTCAGGCTAAGGCTCAGCCCTGGGCTGTCAATACTCTAAAAGCCAGAGCAGGATGAAGGAGACATTTCTTCAGAGTCTGTGTACCTGCAGTTAGAACCTACACTAGGGAGGATATTCCAAATGCTGGCACTACACTCTCCTGGCTTAGAGGCTAATTGAATTCCACCTGCTTAGCGTTCCTTTTCTGCAGTGCTTTTTAACAGAAGTCCCAAAGATTTTTATTTTGGAAAATCTGCATACAAATAATGAGAAATCTTCAGGTGGATATAAGATATGAGTATGAAATTCATTTGTAGCTCACATATACTTAATACAGATTGACTCGTGATTATTGTATGCAATATTTTTAGTGCCCTTGTGTATTGCATGTGACGTATTACATGAATCCAGGCCTGGGCATTTCTATTTGTAACATCACAGCAGCACTAAGACAGTTTTGGATTTTGTAGTATTGTTGTGTTTGAGTTTGGATGATAGGGATACTAAAACTATACCATGATGAAGCACCTACTTATAGAATCTGGTGATAGCCTGCAGAAAGAAAACTGTTAGCAATTCAGTGGAGTTTCTCACAACAAAATTTTCTACCCTCAAACATATAAATAAAACAAATCAACAGCAACAAAACCATGGCTGAGGCCGCAGAGCTCTGTAGTAGAGCACTTCCTTCCCTGAGTGTGACCCAGCATTCACTCCCCAGGACCACAGCAAAACCAGAAAACTGGACTTGGCTCCACTTTCTTAGTAGCCAACAGATTTGCCTTTCATCCTTAAGCAGATGTAATAGAAAGGTGAAACACACACCTAAAATTTCCGAAGCACACTGCCCTACATATTACCTTAAAATTAACCTTGCATGTAACAATAGAGATGGAATGTTAAGAAAGAAGACTATTTCTGCTCTATTAAAATACCACTGTTTGGCTGGGCAGTGGTGGTGCATGCCTTTAACCCCAGCACTTAGGAGGCAGAGGCAGGAGGATTTCTTAGCTGGAGGCCAGCCTGGTTTACAGAGTGAGTTCCAGGACAGCCAGAGCTACATGGAGAAACCCTGTCTCGAAAAACAAACAAAACAAAACAAAAATACCACTGTTTGGGTTGGGAGAGATGGCTTGGTGGTTAAGAGCATTTGCTGCTCTTACTGAAGACCAGCGTTTAGCTCATAAGCACCCACATGGTGGCTCATAACTAGTTCTAGGTGATCTGATGCCCCTTTTAGACATCCACAGGCATCAAGCACACACGTGGTACACATACATACATTTAGTACAAGTACGTATACACATAAAATAAAGTTCTTCTAAAAAGTGAAATACTGTTTCCTTAATATATAAAGATTGCACATTTATGATTAAAAGCTATAAATCAAATACATACGATTGAGCCCAATGTCATGGTATGTCAGAATAACAGGTCTGTTTCCTTTTGGTAAGCCTCTTATGGTGACGTGGACCATACCATGGGGTGTTTCAATGTCATGTTCCTGTAACAAGACAACGTAAAATCTCAGGCAGGCTTAATGAACTGTAAATCTACCAGAAGGATGCAGTGCTATACACAATTTGACATTCTAATCCTACTAACAAAATAGATAAATAAATACACAGAAAAAGACCCCTTGTTGTCCTCAAAACTCAGTTTTAGAGTCTAGGAAATACAAAATTTGTTGATAATAAATCTGTAATTAGGTATGAAAAGATCAGCAAGTTGGATAAAGAGCCAGGAAATATTTAGGGAAAGAACACATAGGGAAACTGAAGATGTGAAACTGTTCCTCAGTAAAAAGGCCAGAGGTTTCAAAGATCTTGGTAATTTTGGTAACACTGAAAGGTATATTGATATAGAATCCTTCTCCTTTCTTGTCTGTGTCTTACACCATCTATCCCTTACAGGAGTGATCCTTGGCTGTCACGTTCGTAGAATACAGTCATAGAATAAAACCTTTGTGCCATGGCTTCCTAGAGGCAGGAAGGTATCTGGTCATGTGGCATCGGCATCCCTCCCTAGGAATTGTGTTTGAGACTGAGAGATGGCGTCTGTGCCCTGGTGCTTCTCCTGAGACTGGAGTGGCCCTGGCAGCTTTTAGGTGGCCTGTCACTACTCTAACTCCTGGTGCTCGGTGTGTGTGCTCTCAAGTCCCGAGACATCTTGGACTGTGCATGTTTACGGGTGCTGGGCGGTTTGTTCCACAAAGCCCATGAAACATGAACCAAAGCAAAATTAAGTTGAGAAGCAGTCAGAGTAGAGCTCAGCTCAGAGAACTGAGTAAAGCCAGAAAGGTTTGCAACTGGTAGCATTGGGAGATTTATTCTAGTCCTCTCCAACTTTTAGATTTCTAAAAAAAGGAAATTATCGCATCTAGCCTCGTGGATTTCTGCTGAAGTCTCCATCTGTCTCAAAGTTTCACATGGATAAGAAAGGCTTAATTG
This sequence comes from Apodemus sylvaticus, assembly GCF_947179515.1. Classification (NCBI taxonomy): domain Eukaryota; kingdom Metazoa; phylum Chordata; class Mammalia; order Rodentia; family Muridae; genus Apodemus; species Apodemus sylvaticus. Next base: position 142,411,157 of record NC_067476.1, read on the forward strand.
TGCCAGTTGGAATCTCAACAAATGCAATGGGTTTCCAGTATAATTTTCTTAATAGTGAACCTCATTATAACTTTGGTTTCCCTCATGTGGAAAAGACAATTTCTGCCTAATAGGACATCGCTATATCTCAAATCCTGGGCTCCAGGCCAGAGCAGAGAGAGAGCTTTACTGATTCACGGTATGCATTCTTTTCTATTTAATATTCTTGGTAACTGATTTTGCCTAGCAAAGCCGACTAAATTTGGCTTAAATAAAGAAAGGAGAAATGTAGACTAGACTCAGGTATTCTGAACTGTTTATGAAATGAAGTGTAGGGTTTGGATAGAAAGAATATAAAGAAATAAATCGATTATTACATGGGCATTTAGAAACTTGTTAGACTCTGAGGGGATCTACGTGTGTGTGGTTGTGTGTGATGCACACATACATACCAAGTTAATAATTTACTAAATATCTACTGAGTGAACCCTTATTATATTCTATTCTGATCTGAGCTCTCTCAGGCTAACAGAGCAAACCAGAGAGATGTGATTTCTGCCTTAGAAATATTATATTTTTGACAGAGTGCCAACCAGTGGAATAAAAACTCAACTAACACATAACAATAGCTCATGACAAACACAGTACTGTCCTAAAAAATTAAGAAAGCCATCAGGAAAGTACAAACTGAATCTCACAAAATGCAGTTTGATACAAGAAGGTAGAAAAGAATGCACTTATACTCTTGGCAGAGTGTGTGTGTGTGTGTGTATGTATGTTTCAAAAGCATATTTTATTATGTGTCCTTGGTGGTCACAATATCTCCCTTTAGGTATTATCTAAAAAAATTCTTAAACATGGTTATACATACACAAAATGATCAATCATGTTTATCTTTTAAAAACCTAGACCCCATATAATAGGTGAATTAATAAATGAATTATGCATTATTTATATAATGAAATGAAAGAGTAAATTAGCAGTATAAGCATAAACTACAAAAAAAGTCTTAAAAATATAGTGCCCAGAAAGAACAGGATGCAGAAGACTGTGTGTGCAATAAATCATCCATACTAACATTCCACAGCACACCACGAATTGTACGTGTTTATGAGATTTAACAAGTACAGCACTGGAAGAGGAGCAATGTATGCCAACCTTGGGATACTTTTTCCTTGAGGAACAGAATGGATTCTGAAACATAACTCAAGGAGATCTATATTCTGTTTATTGAGAAAAATATAGGATTGAATAAGAATACTGGGAGGGAGGAATAAGACTTCTTATTTGGTCAACATTACAATTCAAAAGTAAGGTCCCTTAAATTTGCCACTATAACTATCTATTAGTAGAACTTTCCTTCTGTCTCATGCAAACCTTTAATAAATTTTTTGAGTAAAAAGTCCACTTGGGCCTCAGATAAGCCACTGCATGAGACCCAAGAAAACACTCGATTACAGTCGAGTCGTGATTACATGAGACGTCGTGGCCTCAACATGGACGTCTCCCAGTCCGTACCAGGCAGTCCATAGTAGTGTGTGTAAAGGGGATGGGCTGAAAAAGGAAGGCAGAACAGTGATAAAAATGGAGCTGTTGCTAGGCATGGTGGCACATGTCTGTAATCCTAGGACTCAGAATGCAGGGGCATGTGCATCTCTGTGAGACTGATCTACAAAGGAAGTCCAGAACAGCCTCTGGACTTACAATGAAGAAACCCTGTCCCGAAAAACATGAAAGAAAAAAATGGAGCTGTCAAAGACAGAATTTTTAAAAACCCTTTAAAGTATATAGGGAGCAGAGCAAAATAACTGCTTAGTCATCATTCACAATGTGCATAAAATTCAGAGTCAAAACTGGGCCCTTAACAAAATCTCATCCTTTCGAGGGAGAGCTCAGGCCTACCTCCCCATAATGTGCCTTCAAATCCCAGAGAATCAAACAACCAGAGCACCAAAGGGCCAAGGGTTTTAATTTGATGTCATATTTTGATCTGTCGCTTTGTGTTGTTACTCTCTTGGAGTTCCTCTTCCTTTGGAAAGAATGTGAATGTAACTGGTCTGAGAGCAAAGGCATGAAGAGAAAGAAGGAAGGTACTAACCTCTATGGGGATTTGTGAATATATTTCCATTGCAAATTAGGGGAAGAGCCACAGAGACACCTGCTGTGGAATGATTTTCAAATTCTGTTGCCTTCCTGCTCCAGTCAACCCTCATCTGTCTCACTGGCTCTTTCTCTAGGGACTGCCACACCAGCATTCTAGAATGTGACCCACAATGGCAGCCCGTGCTCAGAGGGCAGAACTCAAAATGGCTTCTCCAGGCTCTGGTGTCTATCCTGAGGCTGTATACTTTAGGAACACATCCCATTACACTCCAGGCTCTGGTGTCTATCTCTAAGGCTGTATACTTTAGGAACACATCCCATCACACTCCAGGCTCTCGTGTCTATCCTGAGGCTGTATACTTTAGGAACACATCCCATCATACTCCAGGCTCTGGTGTCTATCTCTGAGGCTGTATACTTTAGGAACACATCCCATCACACTCCAGGCTCTGGTGTCTATCTCTGAGGCTGTATACTTTAGGAACACATCCCATCACACTCCAGGCTCTGGTGTCTATCTCTGAGGCTGTATACTTTAGGAACACATCCCATTACACTCCAGGCTTATGAGACAACCTAAGCTCATACAGGTCGCTGCCATGTCCATCTATCCTGACTGCCTCCCCCATCAACCAAAGATGGCATCGAAATCAGGGAGCCTGTTAATAATCTGAGCTAGGAGGTTACCCTACCCGTTTGAATAATCAGCATCTGTGGACTTTCTCATTTGACAGCTATCATTGACCCTTTATCTCTGAGACCAGTTAAATTATGATCACTTAATGTCCGCCACTATTTCTTCCCCATTCTAGTAACTTTCTTGCTAAAATGAAATGTTATTGTTTTTATTATGCTATATTTATCATATTAAACATGACAATAAGTGTAATTATCATGCTTTAGTATGAGTATTCCTGTTATGTCGAAATTGTGTGTTTGTGTGTGTGTGTGTGTGTGTGTATTAGGATTCCTCTAATCCTAGTACTTGGGAGAGGCAGAGGCAGAGGCAGGTGGATATCTGAGTTTGAGGCCAGCCTCATCTACAGAGTGAGTTCCAAGACAGCCAGAGCTGTACAGAGAAACCCTGTCTCAAACAAACATACAAACAAACAAGCAAGCAAACAACCACTTCCCCAAACCAATACAAATAAAAAACCCTGCCAATTACTTAGCCTCTGCCCTGTCAAGTTTCCTGTTTTAAGTTCTTGACATCTTCCCTTCTCCCCTCTTGCCCCTCACCCCTTCCAGAGTTCACACAACACTCCAGGCATCCAGTGTTTGCTCTGCAGCCACCCAAACCTCCAGCCTTCCCACAAGACACATTTTTCATCTAAGAATCTCTTTTGCAAAATGTCACCCTAAAAGTCTTTTTCTCCTTCAGAATCAGCTCTAGTGTCTTCTTTCCACAGCCTTAGACGAATGACCATCAGGAGAAAGAACGTAACCAACCTCGCCCAATGCCCCAGAATTCTCTTACCACACTGTGCTCAGGAGTGTGCAAGAGTAGTGTGGGACCATTTCTCTCCTACTGAGGACCCTGCCCTAAACTTATCATAGTGTTCAGTAAAGATCTTTTCTTACCACTGTGGCTCTGGGCTATAAGTCTGAAAAGTTGGTATCCATCATGCATGTGACATGATATTGTTTATTGGAGGAATAAACCTTCTATTTACAGAGTATAGGCAGATGTTAATTTGTGATTTTTGTTTTTTTACTTTAGCTATTTCTGTAAGGTACCCCCCCCCCCAACCACCACCAACTTAATTCTTATTTGGTAGCAAGCCATTAATTTACCAATCATGTATACTGATTTGCACTGTAGTTATAATATCTGGTCCTCAAATGGGTCCTCTACAGAGCAACCGCAATTAAACAGGCAACATGAAATTATTCAATCCTTGGCCAAACCTGGATTATTCTACACCATTCATTATCAGCTTCTTCTACAGAGAAGAGCTTCTTGCTATCTGCTAATATTATTGAGTGCTTAAGACTGAGTACTGAACCTGGGGTCTTAGGCAAGCACTCTACCACTAAGCTACATCTCTAGTCAGTTTTTGACACAGAGAACCCACATATCTGAAACTAACAACAAACATGTTACAGTCACAAGCACCTTCTATCATTCTATTTCTATCCAACCTAAACTAGAGTTGTATCTCACAATGCCAGAAGATAATGAGGCTTCACTCAAAGTATCAACACTTTTGGATAGGCTCTTTTTATTTTTTTAAATGCAAGACAAATTATTTTTAGCAGTACTGGAAGGAAAGAAATCAAAACCACTGTATATGTACATTGGTGAGAATAAGGTTTAATCTGATACATTCCAAAAGAAAGCATGTCATATAAAGGTTCCAAAGACAGGCACACCTTAGCATAATAGTACAGGACTTCATAATATAAGGAAAAGCAGGAATATAGTTTTTTGTTGTTGACTTTTAGAGCTGGGAATTGAACCCAGGATCACACATGCCGGGCAAGGGCTCTACCACTGTATCACATCATAGTTCCAATTTAAAATAACAACAACAATAGCAGTAGTAGTTATTGTTATTATTGTTGTGGGATGTGTGCATGCACAGTACACTTGTGGAAATCAAAGAACAAATGTTAAGGAGTTGATTCTCTCCTTCCACCTTGCTGAAGCATGTTTTTTCTTGTTTTTGCCATACTGTATATTCTAGGCTAACTAGACTCTGGGCTTCTAGGAGAGTGTCCTGTCTCTGCTCCTATCTCACTGTAGGAGTTATGGGATTGTAGACACATACCATTGCATCTAGGCTTCCTTTCTAAATCCTTTATTATATTTATTTACTGGGGTGGGATGAACATGTCATAGAAGCTAGAAGGCAGCCTGTGAGAGTTTGGTCTCTCCTGCTATCCTGTGAGTTCTGGGAACCAAATTCAGGTTGTCAGCTTTGGCAGCAAGCACCTTTATCTGCTAAGCCATCTTGCTGACTGCTTGTGTTTTGTTGTTGTTGTTTTGTTTTGTTTTAATTTATATGAGTATAGCTGTCTTTAGACGTATCAGAAGAGGGCATTGGATCCCATTACAGATGATTGTGAACAACCATGTAGTTGTTGGGAATTGAATTTTTAACCGCTGAACCATCTCTCTAGCCCCTCCATGTGGCTTTTTTTTTTTTTTTAAAGAAGGTTTTTGAGATTGACTCAGAAATATCAGACTTATGCAGTAAGCCTTTACCCACTGAAACATCCCATTGGTCCCTTGCTAGAACAGTATTGTGCATGCCTTGCATCCGTGTGTGTACACCACGGCATACATGTGAAGATCAGCAGACACATTTATGGGGATGGTCTTTCTCTGTACCTTATGCAGGTTCCAGGGACTGAACTCAGGTTATAAGGTTTACATTGTAAGTCACTTTATCCACTGAGCCATTTTACTGGCCCTTGCTAGACTAATTTTAAGCATTAATATTAAATTTAATTTCACTTAAATCTATACTTATCCTTAGATATGAAAAAAGAATACTTGCCTAGCACGAGCAAGGCCCTGGACGGACACACATACACAAGCAAGCACACACACATACACACAGAATGAAGCAGAAAAAATAGATGGTTTAAATTTGCGAACCTCTTGCTTTTTGATGAAAGCAAGTGCTTTCAGAGAGGAATGCATGTGTAAGATTTCTGATGGGCCTGACACTGAGTCCTCCTGTCGCTCTATCTCAATGATTTCCTGCCCCCCCCCCCACCTCCCCTGCGACAGGGTTTCTCTGTGTAGCCCTGGCTGTCCTGGAACTCACTCTGTAGACCAGGCTGGCCTCAAACTCAGAAATCCACCTGCCTCTGCCTCCCAAGTGCTGGGATTAAAGGCGTGTGCCACCACTGCCCCGCTAATGATCTCCCTCTTGATAAATTATGTCAAAAGCAATCAACTCCAACTTATCCAACTAGGACCCAAATCATAGCTAATGCCAGATTAAATTAAAAACAACTAAACTCAGTCTTGACTGTACCACTGTCACAGAGTATCAAACGTTCTAAAGACTTTTTAAATCTGAGTAAATGAGTCCCAAGGACACAGGGCTCATTCTGTCATAAATAACCAGCTGGAACTGGGACTCAGGGACAATACTACCAGCCTGCTCATGCACAACAAGCCACATCTAACCTGCCAAACAACCTCAGCTATATGGACAAGTAGACTCCTCAAATGCTCATTCTAGACTTATGCAGGAAAAATTAATTAATTAATTAATTTAAAAAAGTGATGGATTCAGGAGGAGCCGGGTTTTTCTGTCCCAATCATTCAATGTCCTCACTCAGATATTAAGAACTTGCAAACCCCCTGGCATGGTGGTGCACACCTGTAATCCCAGCACTTGGGAGGCAGAGGCAGGCCAGATTGGTCTACAGAGTGAGTTCTAGGACAGCCAGGGCTACACGGCTACACAGAGAAACCCTGTCTTGATAAACCAAAAAAAAAAAAAAAAAAAAAAAAAAAGAACTTGAAAACCTGTAATACTGTTTTCCTTCTCTAAAACATAGATTTGAAAGATCATATCCAATAGATACTCTATTATAAGGGACCAATAATTGTGATAGAACTGGTTTGCCAAAACAAAAATTTTTGGTTTTTTTTTTTTTTTTTTTTTTTTAAAGATTTATTTTATTTATTATATGTAAGTACACTGTAGCTGTCTTCAGACACTCCAGAAGAGGGAGTCAGATCTTGTTAAGGATGGTTGTGAGCCACCATGTGGTTGCTGGGATTTGAACTCAGGACCTTCGGAAGAGCAGTCAGTGCTCTTAACCGCTGAGCCATCTCTCCAGCCCCGGTTTTTTTTTTTTTAATTTCTCTATACAAAGATTGAATAGGCTGGTTTTTGCCTTTGATGCTAATGCTATAAAGACTGTACTTAACATGAAGTGCATACTGGAAGCAGTTCTTTCCTGATGGATATGCAAAATATCTGAACACTGGAACCAAGGAGTAAGGTCTGAAGAGCTATCCTTTCCTGCCAGTACCCTTTAAGTCAACTTCATGTTGTAGCTATGGCACCCATCTCAGAGCGAGAGAGTCAGGCTGCGTGGGCTTGGAAGGTTCCCTATATATATATCTGTGTGTTCCTTTCTTAGATTTCTTTCAGGGCTAGTTAAAAGATAAAGTAGGTGGGTAGAGAATGGCTGGCTCATTTTACTGATTTTTCTAATTGGCAATAGTAGATTATGAAGAACAGTACCATGTGGGAAAATACTGAGCCAGGATAAAATTTGCATTTCCATAAAAACTTAAAACCAAGGAAAATCTTCATTTTGTATTAATAATTTGATCTTTGGTTTAGGAAACAATTTTGCTATTAAGATGTCTCTTCTATAAACTGCCCACCACTTGTGTTTACCTGAGTCTAGTGACAACCTTCCATTTACCACTTGTGAAAAATGAGGTCTCTGATATCATCCAAGGAACAGAGACCTCAATCACAAAGACAGAGCTCAACTAAGTAACCCACAGTTGTTAGGTTCCTAGAAGACACTTTTTGAATAGATAGTAAATTGTTTTAAGTGAGCATGATCCAATGACTAAAAGAACACTAGTGAGTTCTCATGATCAGCTATGATGAACGGATTTCTAGCTAGGGTGGTGGCTCATGCCTGTAAACCTAGAACTCAGGAGGCTGAAGCAGAAGGTATTTGTTAAGAGTTCAATGTCAGCCTGGTCTACAGTCCCTGACTGAACAAAACAAAACAAAATACAAACAGCAACACAAGAATCCACTTCTCTAAGACCACCAGCGCAGGGAGGGAGGCACTGTAGGGATCCTGTACAGAGCTTCTTTGATGCTTGTACAGTCCTTACCTGACAGTCAAAGTCCTGGAAGTTTCGTGTGCCATTCTGTCAATAGAAGGCAGAAAACACAGTCAGTTTCCCCAAATGTGCAGTAAATTTTGTTCCCAGTGAAAGCAGTGCACGTGTAGCCTCCTGGTTGTCACAAACTAAAATGGTTCTCATTGAAAGGTTTGGAGGGGAGGTGTTTGATATGCTACTGCAGGCTATATTTCCAGAAGATTAACATGAGATAAAGTCTCGTTACCCAGCAAATCTTGTTGTGTCATGCCTTCTGTGGAAAAAAAAGCAGTAATGTGTAGGCAGACAGTGGAACATGAACCATGCTCCAAAGCTCACCCTCAACACGCAGGAGAAGCAGAAACCTGGAAGAGAAGATATTGGAGGCCACCCTGAGGGGGGTGGAGGACAGAAAAATTGTTTCCAGATCTAGAAATTAAAGGAAAAGAAAACTTCGAATCTAAATTTTGTTAGATTTCTTAAGAAAAGCAATGTTGGGGGCGGAGGATGGCTCGGGCTCCCCAGTTAAGAGTGAGCACTGTGCCAGGCACATCTTTAATCCCAGCACTACAGGCAGAGGCAGGCGGATCTCTGAGTTCCAGACCAGCCTGGTCTACAGAGTGAGTTCCAGGATAGCCAGGGCTATACAGAGAAACCCTATCTCAAAAACAAGAGTGCACACTGCTCTTGCTGAGGACATGAGTTCAGATTTGGCACTCATGTGGGGCAGCTCACAACTACTTGTAACTCCTGTTCCAAAGAATCCAAAACTCTGGCTCCTGCAGGCACTCCACACATGTGCACACATCCACACATACACGCAAAGAAAAATAACAAATCTCTTTTCAAAAAAGAAAAAGGAAAAGCAATGTTGCGGGCTGGAGAGATGCTTGAACAGTTAAAAGCACGTGATGCCTTGCAGAGGGTCCAGGTGAGGTGGCTCACAGCCACCTGTAAGTCCAGTTCCAAGGGACCTGATGCCTTCTTCTGGCCTCTGTGGTCATTTGCACGTATATAGACAGGCTCACACAGATAGACATAAATAAAAAAAAAAAATCAATGGCATTTTTTAAACTATGTTTTTGAAGGAAAGAAGAACCGAACAGAGTTCTTAATAGGCTGACATGTTAATTATATCCTACAAAATAGCCAGTAAGAAAAGAGGGAAAGTCACTGCATCATTAAGAAGTATACCATATCTAAAAGCTCCAAACAAAATTCACCAAGCTTCTAAATGGGGATTCTATGATGGTAATTCTTGAGGGAATTAATGGAATGGTTCAGAGGCATCTCTGCAGTGTTTAAGATGCCAGGGGTTGAAAGAGCACAGTATAAGAGTACAGAAAGGGGAACAGGTGATGGATTTGGGGGAAAAAAAGAGAAAAAACCCTTCTGACTTGATTTTTCATGAAGTACAAGCCATTCCCTGAAAAGCTCTCTTATTTAGACTGTTATATAACAGTGTGCATATTCATCTTCCCAACAGCTTCCAGAAGGCATAGAGTTGCTAATAATCACCTTTCTCAACACTGCCCCTCTAGATATGTGATTGTTCAAGCTGGTCTTAGAAATAGTTCTTCCATGAGCCAGAGGTATAGCTCTGCAGTACAGCACAGGCCTTAGTGTGTTCAAGGTTGGGTTCAATTCCCAACCTTAAGCAAAGAAAAAAAAAATACCATTCTTCCTGACCCACCATTTACCCAGCTGTCAAGACAAAACAGAGGTTGAAGCAGAACCCTATGAATACACACCAAATGAACAAGCTATTCTGTTCAGGAGAGGAGCTAGGAAAACCAGCTGGAGTAATCTGGAGCAGTGGTATGCAATATAGTAAAGTAGCTGTTAGTAACATGAACAATGCAAGTTGTGCATGTATGTGTGTAATCATCTTACATTGCTCTTGGTTTTGTTTTGTGAGGCAGGTTCTTTTTTTTTTTAATTTTCTATATTCTTTGTTTACATTCCAAATGATTTCCCCTTTCCCAGTTCCTCCCTCCCCATAAGTCCCATAAGCCCTCTTCCTTCCACCCCCTCCCACTTCTCTGTCCTGGTAATCCCCTACAATGCTACATCAAGCCTTTCCAGGACCAGGGCCCTCTCCTTCCTTCTTCTTGGGAATCATTTGATATGTGAATTGTGTCTTGGGTAGTCAGAGCTTCTGGTCTAATATCCACTTATCAGTGACTGCATTCCATGTGTGTTCTTTTTTTTTTCTTTTTTTTTTTTCTTTTTGGTTTTTCTGAGACAGGGTTTCTCTGTATAGCCCTGGCTGTCCTGGAACTCACTCTGTAGACCAGGCTGGCCTCAAACTCAGAAATCCGCCTGCCTCTGCCTCCCAGAGTGCTGGGATTATAGGCATGCACCACCACCGCCCGGCTCCACTTGTGTTCTTTTGTGAATGGATTACCTCCCTTAGGATGATATTTTCCGGTTCTAACCACTTGCCTAAGAATTTCATGAATTCATTGTTTTTAATTGCGGAGTAGTATTCCATTGTGTAAATATCGTGAGACAGGTTCTTACTATGTAGCCTTGAACTCACAATCCTCTTGGCTCCTGAGTGCTGAGATTATAGGTGTATACAGTACATCTTGCTATTAGGTTTAAAATTATTACATAAACTTGTATATGACATTGATAACCTTTTGGAGGAATAAAGCAGTCTTGGGTTTTCTACAATGTACACAGTGACCACAACAGGTCAAACATTGGGAAACTGCAGATGCTAGCAATGATAAAAAGGGCAGAGAAGGCTGGTCTGAGCATCATTCTTGATTCAGAGCTCAATAAATAATTGTAAAGTCTTATAGAGTTACAGCATGTGAAGACAGCTATGATAACCACACACACCACACACACACACACACACACACACACACAGGATAGCACACTCCAGGGAAGGCTGCTATAAGTAAAAAAGCATCATGTGTTGAATGGCTTCTACTAGTCAGTCCCAAGGGATACAGGTAAGAACTTCTTCAGAAAGGCCAATGTACTTAATTTCTAGTAAGACTATGAAAGACAAAAGGAAGGGCATAAACTAAAGTGGATGGTTTCAGTAAGATATAAATGACCAGTAGGGAAGTTCTTTGCCTTATACAATAAACAAGCCAATTTTAAAAAATTAGGCCAGGCCCATGCCTATAATCCTAGCCCTTAGCTGAGGTAGGGCGGCTGAGGTTCAAGACCAGCCTGGGTGGCATGTGAGTTCCAGCCTAGCCTGGCTAGATTATGAAGCCTTGTCTCAAAAAACATAACCAAGATCAGAAGGAAAATACCAAATGTTAACTACCATCCGTCTCTGCATAGGAATTATGAGAGATCACAATTCCCTCAATGCTTTTCTACAATAAGCATGCGTTTCCCTTTTGTCATTTACCACAAAAAGGATTTGTACAAAGAAGCACAGACTTAGGACAGGCCCTGTCAGTGCTCCTGAGGTTCCTTTAGTGACTATTTGGGAAGTCGCTGTAGCCTGACTGGGCTCTTTAGGAGCAGCTGTCACTGGTGCACATATGATCATGTGCTAGCACCCACACGGCTTTGTGTGAGGTGTGAGCTTCTGAGATGAGCACAAGAGAAATGCCAAAAGGGGAAGTAAGCAACTCCTTCCAGAGATGCCAGCTATCTTTTCTGTTGAGGAGTTAGCAAAAATCTTAATCAAATTATTAGACTCTCAGGGAAAAAAAGGTACTAATAGTCATTTTTTCTTTTATTTAATGTTTGTGTGCATCTGTATGAGAAAAAGGTGAGGAGCATCTCTGTGCAGTGCTCTGAGCTTCATATGTGTTTCACATGTGGCTCAATATGAAGATGTTTACATAGTGTATTCAAAGTCCTGTGTTCTAACTTCAGCACCACAAAAAAAAAAAATTGAACAATGAGCAAAGAAAAAGATAACTTCAACTCGAGTAAATCCCTTAATTAAGAAAAACGTAACTAAGAACTGATCAAAGAAGGAAGTATAAAATACAAATAAATAAAAAATTGGAAGAGAAAAACAATAATTATTAGAGAAAAGAGATGTATTCTCACAGTACAATCAAGAAATGTAAAAGGTAGGTAGGCAGAATTGACTCAGCACTTAAAAGCACTGGCTGCTCTTCCACAGGGCCTGAGTTTGGATCTCAGCATCCACATGGTGGCTACCTGCCATCTATAACTCCAGGTCCAGGAGATGACACCCTCTTCTGACTTGTGCAGGAACCAAGCATATACACATGTACACACACACACACACACACACACACAAAGTCTAAGCGGTTCTTCTGAGAGGCAGAAGGCAGTGGCAGAATGTGAAGAAAATGAGATAATAAGACCTTAAAAGCAACACCCAGACAGGGCCTGGGGATCTGCCAGCTATGTGAATTCGCAGCAGGGAGGGTGGTCTACATGTGACTCACCAGCTATTCTCGGTCCTGACACTCAACTGGTGTAAAACTGTCATCTTGAAGAAGTTATGAATGCCTCAAAAGAGATACAGGATTTGAGGCAGACAAGAAGACCAAAGAGGGAAGCAACTAACGTGAGGATAGCAAGCTGTTATAACAATAAAAGTTTTAAAAGTAAATTGTTCTCAAAAACAACACAGAAAATTGAGTGTTGAGTGTGGTGGCAGGACAGCTACAAACGCCACGCCAGCCTATGCAATTTAGCAGGATTCTTTCCCAAGATAAAGCTTTTGTACAGGGGAGCATGGCTGGAGATGTAGCTCTGTGGCACCAAGCCTGGGTAGCACACCATAAGCCCTAGGTTCCATGCTTAGCACTGGGGCAAAGAGTAAAACAGGAAGGAATCTTCCAGAGAAGAGAAAAACATGGTATCTCTCTTTAAAAAAAAAAAAAATCCTTCCCAACAGAAAGTAAAATGAAAATGGGAGAGTGAGCAAGGCGATGGGTTAAATAAGCTCAGAAAATACCCTAATTTTTCTTTAAGAACTGAGTAAGACAATTAGCATAAATAAATAACCAGTGTTGTTTTAAAACTTTGACATAATGCCCTGCTCCACGGTCTAGGCTGACCTCAAATCTATGATTCTTCTGCTTTAGCTTCCTCGGCAAACCATTCTCTGAGAAGAAATATACTCAAGCTGATAATCCAAGATATGAATGAAAATTCTATGATATGCCTTAAGTATCGACATCAATTATTATTTTCTTTCTCTCTCTCTCTCTCTCTCTCTCTCTCTCTCTCTCTCTCTCTTTCTTTCTTTCTTTTCTTTCTTTCTTCCCCCCCCCCCTCCCCGGAGACAGGGTTTCTCTGTGTAGCCCTGGCTGTCCTGGAACTCATTCTGTAATCCGGGCTGGGCTCGAACTCAGAAATCCACCTGCCTCTGCCTCCCAAGTGCTGGGATTACAGGCGTGTGCCACCACCGCCCAGCTAATTATTATTTTTAAAACTAACAAACTTCCTAATAAATCCGAAATAAATCTTAATAAATGCTAAGATTGTTGTCTATAATCAAGTAATCACCGGTAGACTGATGAAAAATACAATTTCAACTTTGAAGCTGACATCTACACCATACTACACTCTTAGGCTAAGGTTAGGGGTCACAGACTCCTACATTAAAAAGTTCTTAGGCTAGAGAGATGGCTTAGCAATTAAAAGCACTAAATACTCTTCAAAAGGACCTGGGTTCAATCCCCAGCACCCACATGGCAGCTCACAACTGTCTGTAACTCCTGTTTCAGAGGAGCTGACTTTCTCACATATGTAGACAAAACACCATTGTAAATAAAATAAAAAATAGTTAAATTTTTAAAATTCCTTGGTCTCTCTGATAGGTTGTAACTATGGATTTGTCTTTCCTTACCATCTTCTGTTTCTTGAAATTGGTTATCAACCACTCAGTCTGTTGTGGTAGCATTAATAGTTGCGTGAACACACTTCCTGCCCAGTGTCACTTTGGTCATTTCTGACAACAGTTGTGACAATTGCTCTTGAAACACTAAGATATACCCACCCTCTAGTTCAAAACAGAATAGCACCCCAGAAGTGTATCTGATGAAAGTGTCAACAAATGTATGTTTAACTGTAGACACTAGGTGGGGAAGTGCTAGAGAATGAACCCCAGAGCTCATACTCACGAGATGAATGATCTACCATCAAACTACGCCCCCCACGCTCTTCTTTTTCTTTTAGCCATAGTTAGTTGTTTTTTTTTTTTTCCTTCAAAGCACACTTTATCTCCTCATTCCCAGAAACTTACTACAACGTTAATCAAGTTCTCACTGGTCAAGGCCAAGAGTTACAGCATCAGGGTCATCCTTAAACCCTCCTCCAATTAACTTTACTCTGTCTCTTATCATTTCCCTGAGACAGGATCCATGCCCTCATTTTTTCTTGGAATTTTTTCATAATCTCAGATTCCAAGAAAGCAACACCACCCACATGGAGTCTGGATCACAGAAAGTAAACATTGCGGGCTCACCTGGGAATGCTAGGGACTCAGGTACCGACTGCCCTATGACACTCACTGCACCTTCTTTTCCAGCCCCTTCCTGACACTCTATCTACCCAGCCTTTAACCAGTAACCCACTAGGTAGGCCAGACCCTCTGGAAACCTTTATTAGATTTTAAAAATGTTATTATTGCATGTATGTGTATGATTGGAAGAGGAGGGATATGTGTGGTGGCACTGTATGCTTGTGGAGGTCAGAGGACAAAGTGTAATAGGTTCTCTTCTCCCACCTTTACTTGGGTTTGGGGATCAAACTCAGGTCAACAGGCTTATACAACATGAGCTGTTAAAGGCTGAGACATCCCATGTCTTTCTGCCCCAGTGCCCCACCCTGCGCACACCTTTTCAAAAAGTAACCCCCATACATAAACTCCTCTGTTTCTATTCTCCTGGAGCTTACAAATATGTTGCTCCCAGAGGTTGGAGAGATGGCTCGGTGGTTAATAGTGGTTGCTGCTGCTCTTCCAGAAGTCCCAGGTTAAATTCCTAACACCCACACGACAGCTCACAGCATCTCTAACTATGGTTCAGGGAGGATCCAATGCCATCTTCTGGTCTCTGTGGACATGAGGCACACAAGTGGTGCATAGACATACATGTGAACAAAACAGCCATATCAATTAAAAATTTACTTTTAAGTTGATCCCAGAGTTCTCCCTCTTACAATTCTTATACACACACCCTTCCCCTTTGCTTATATGCCTAGTCTTTAGTAGAAAAACAAACCTTAAACTACAGTATGGGCTATTTCATAATTTATTATAATAGCCAACACAAAGCAAACAGCTTGTTCCGTTCATTCCCCTTGGGTATTTATTCCCCTTTCTGACATATCTTCAAGTTTTCCTATGTGGTTTTTATACCTGGCTTTTGGCTTTCACTAGGCTCTGTAGGATCTAAAGCCATAGTAGACAGACTAAAAAACAGGGAAGAGAAGCATGGTGGGCTGTCCTGCTTGGCATGAGATCTGCTGGGTGAGGTGGCTGGACAGCTAACAAGCAGATGGTGAGAAGAGCACCAGACCCCTAGATCAAGGCCAAAGCTAAACATTAAATGTGTAGGCTGGACAGGTAGCTTAGAAGTTTAAGAGCGCAGTGGTTGCTCTTCCAGAGGACTGGGTTCAATTCCCAGCACTCACATGGCAGGTCACAATTGTCTGCAACTCCAGTTCATGAGGATACGACACCCTTACATAGATGTGCATGCAGACAACATACTGATGCATACAAATAAATAAATCATTTTATAAAAGTTAAAGGTGCTAGTCTGGGTTCTAACACTGTAATAGACACTGGCTTTGGACCAAATATAAGCCTCATCTGTAAAACAGCTGAGTTTGACAAGAGGCTAGAAGAATAATATAATATTTGGTTGTTTTATTTGTTTTATTTTGTTTTTGGTTGAGATGGGGGTCTCTCTACATAGCCCTGGCTATCCTGGAACCAGTTTTGTAGACCAGACTAGTCTTGAACTCAGAGATCCATCTGCCTCTGCCTTCTGTTTGCAGGGATTAAAGGTGTGCATCACTGTGCCCAGTTGAAGAATAATGTAATATTTCTAAAAATACTCTGAAAATGGCTAAATACTTTTTTCAGACAGAGTCTTATTATGTAGCTCTGGCTAGCCTGGAACTCACTATGCAACACAGACTAGCCTCAGACTCTTGACACCCTTCTTGCTTCTGTCCTCAGTACTCGGATTTCAGGGGTAGGCCTGGCTTTTCTGTCTCTTTTAAGACGGGGTCTGGCTATGTAATCTAGGACTTGGTCTTTTCTTATCTCAGCTTTCTAAGCACTGGTATCACAGTTCTGTACTACCACATTTATAATGTTATTTGAGGGGAAAAAAAACCACTCATATAGCTATACATTCTGCCTTGGTGGTTACTTCTTTTCATTACTGGAGCCAAAATAAACATGGCAAAATCACCCACTTCTTGACAATTCTGAGCTATAGACAAAATTATAGTCATACTAAAATAAAAATGGGAAGGATACCAACAAGTTATAAGACAAGTTAACATGAACTTCTCTTAAAATATATGGAAAATGCTTCCTTATGGTCACTCCAGGACACATTTCCCTGTAACAGGGTCTGTCTACATTCCCTTTAGCTTCATGAAGCCTGAAAGGGTTTAGCAATATCTTATGCTAAGAGCAAAGTATGACGTGAAAGATGGGGTCAAATCATATATGTATCTAGGTTGCTCCTTAAAGAGACAAGAAGCCGGGCATGCCTTTAATCCTAGCACTTGGGAGCCAGAGGCATGTGGATTTCTGAGTTCAAGGCCAACCTGGTCTACAGAGTGAGTTCCAGGACAGCCAGGGATATATAGAGAAACCCTGTCTCGAAAAAAAAAAAAAACAAAAAACCAAAAAACGAGAGAGAGAGAGAGAGAGAGAGAGAGAGAGAGACAGACAGACAGACAGACAAGAAAAGTCACACTGGCAAAGTCTACATGGTCTCGAAGGCAGAGGCAGGTAGAACATTTCAGAAAAGGAAAGACTTAGGTTTCAGTCCCAGCTCTCCCATTTTCTGACAGGGCAATCAGATATTGTCATCTGTTAAGTGAAGATTATAGTACTTTAAAGAGAAATCTGAGCATTAAGAGAGAATGCATGTAAAGCATTTGGCACATTAAAGTACTTTGTAAATGAATAATAACAGGATAGTCCATACTCCATAATGAAGGGAGAAGGGAGGAAAATGAGGGAGGGGAGGGAGGGCTACAGGGAGGGGGGAAGGAAGCCAAAATAACAACAAAGCTTCTCAAGGCACCTACTCATTCAAATCCAGAGGTTTTCTCTTCATACCCGTGAGCATCATTTATGGATTTTAGCAAAACCTAGAGACCTTTTTACCTGTCACCGCTGGGCAGGGGGTTGGGAGGAGGCTAGTAGCATCCAGTGGATACAGGCTCAAGTTGTTGTTAAACATTCTACAATACATTGAACAGTGTCCTAAACAATATCCAGTCCAAAACATCAGTGCTAATATGGAGAAATCCTGCAAGCGTTACCTGGAACTCAATCTTTCGAGCCACTTCCTTTCTTAGCTTTAGCTCACTCAGCAATATGGAAAAGTCCTTATCTGTGACACCACGGAGATGGAGGAGAGACTTTTTCCTCATCATCTTTTTTAACATGTACAAAAGCACCAACTCACTGAGCAGAGCTGGCAGTTTTCAAATACCAGGGAATCCCTGCAGTCGGGAAGGTGGACAGCTAAGGAATCAAGAATTCCTCGGAAATGCCATTGTTCAAAGGGACTCTTGTCTACTCAGTCAGAACAGGGGGCATTCATGAATCGGAAATGGGTCAGGAACATGTCTCAGGGAGAACGGAACAAGGCAGACCGTGGAGAGTGGGTGGGAACAGAGCCGCATCTGGAGGAGACACTGAAAGCAATGGGAGAGCGAGGCTTTGCTTGTGTCAGTCTATTTGGGCCACAACGAAATACCACGGAGGGGAAGACTTACGACAACAGAAAGTGAATTCCTCACAGTTCTAGAAGCTGCAAAGTTTAAGACAGAGGCTTCTGTTTCTCATGAGGGCTCTCTTCCTACTTTACAAATGGCTGCCTTCTTACTAAGTCCTTGTATGGTTACAAGGAGAGGCCACCAACCCACCAGATTAGGCTCTATCTTTCTGATCTCACTGAACTTTAATCACTTCTATAAAGGTCTGTCTTAGTTTTGTACCGTTGCTGTAATAAAAAACCCTGACAAAAGCAACTTGGGAGAGGAAGGTTTTATTTTAGCTCATAAACCAGGTTACAATGCATAGCAGCTGGTAGTCAAGGTGCAGGAACTTAAGCAGCCAGTCTCAGGCACAATCCAGAGCAGGGAGAGTACAGACATGGGGCCAGTGCTCAGCTCACGATCTCACACAGTACAGGACCCAGGCCCAGAGAATGATGCTGTCCACTGCTAGGCTGTCTTCCCACATCACTTAGTATAATCAAGACAAACCCGCCAGCCACGCCCACAGACCATCCAATCAGATAATCAATCCTGAAAGTCTTCCCAGGTGATCCTAGATTATATCAAGGTGACAATTAAAATTGACCATCATATGGCTTCCTCGCCAAAAGTCACATGTAGTGGGGGCTAAAGTTTCAGTGTGTAAAATTGGGGGAGACAGAATTCACTCTATAACATTCAAGCAAGTATTATAGCAATGCCCTTATTTGTAAGCCGCTTAGTGGCTGAGCACTTGACAACCATGATTCCTTGGTTTAATCCTCAGTACAAACAAAACAACTACACTATATCCCAGACCAGTCCAGTAGGGTATCAGTAAGGAGGAATGACTTGGCATCAGTGATTCTTACATCTCCACAGGTAATTCCAAACATAAGTCAAACCTGAATCATGCAGACCACAGTCTTTACCCCTTAGACTGGTCTGGAATGGGATCTGGGATCTGCATTTTTGAACCCCTTTACTTGATTCTGATGATTAACAAGACTGTAGACAGGTTACTTCCTTTCTGAAGCTAAACTGTCTGCTTTCTCCTGCTCTGAGAATATTCATTTCTGTGGCTAGACCAGAGCTTTATGACTATAGATTTTAGTATCTTCCTCTTCCTCACGGCACATCCTTTTAGGTACAGTCCTTTATATATACAGAAAAATGGTGTTTAATGGATAGAGATTTCTGGAAACATTATGGGGGCAGTCAGCAGAAGTCAAGAAGGTGTTTAAAAAGTACAGACTGACAAAAGAGAGAACATAAAGTCTAGAGAAAGTTAAAGGAAGGAGTGACAGAAAAGACCACAGGGATGAGTACAGGGCTGTCAGGATACAAAGTAACTCAGTTAAGTCAGGAGGCAGGCAGAGGTGGCCCACGCCTTTAATTCCAGCACTTGGGAGGAAGACAGATTTATGAGTTCAAGGTCAGCCTGGTCTACAAGGTAAGTTCCGTTCAGTCAGGGCTATACAGAGAAACCCTGTCTCGAAATACCAAGATATATATATATATATATGCAGAGTAAGATAGATATTATAAAGGGCCTTGCTTTTTGGTCTGCTCACCTCTTCTCCCCCACCTGTTTAGCCACACCCTCTGCATTCTTTTCTCTGAGGACACTGTAGACACACACAAGCTCTAAAGTATTTAACAGAGAGCATCAGGACAGTAAGTCAAAGAGCAGTGCAGCAAAGAGTTTCTGGTGTGTGCACTGAACAGGAAGGGACAGGAAAGATCTGCTGAGTTCTGGTGGCTTTCAAGTAATCCGTTCATTATGTAATTCTCTAACACCAAGATAGAAAATGAGGTATAAGCCGGCTGTGGTGGCTCACGCCTGTAATCCCAGCACTCTGGGAGGCAGAGGCAGGCAGATTTCTGAGTTCAAGACCAGCCTGGTCTACAGAGTGAGTTCCAGGACAGCCAGGGCTATACAGAGAAACCCTGTCTCGAAAAAACCAAATCCAAAAAACCAAAAAAAAAAAAAAAAAAAAAAGAAAGAAAGAAAAGAAAATGAGGTATACTCAGCTGGATGTGGTAGTGCACACCTTTAAATCCCAGCTCTAGAGAGGCAGAGTCAGGTGGATTTCCTGAGTTTGAGTCCAGTCTACAAAATGAGTTACAGGACAGCCAGGGCTAAACAGAAAAACCTTGTCTCAAAGGTTACCTACAACCTTACCACCAAAAAATAAGGCAAACTACTGACATATATCTCTGATGAAAATGGTCACATTGTAGACTCAGCAAACTTTTGAGAGAGCACTGGAGCCTGTATACATCACTAGCCATACGTGTTAAAATTTTGTTATAGAAATTAAAAGTCAAGCCAGGCGGTGGTGGCGCAAGCCTGTAATCCCAGCACTCTGGGAGGCAGAGGAAGGCTGATTTCTGAGTTCAAGGCCAGCCTGGTCTACAGAGTGAGTTCCAGGACAGCCAGAGCTATACAGAGAAACCCTGTCTTGGGGGAAAAAAATCCAAAAAACCAAGAAAAAAAATTAAACGTCAAGCATTTGAATCCTAAATCAAATACCCCTTTTCACACCTTCTATTTAAGTTGGTTGTATTATTTTTTTTCCTTTCTATAAGACAGAAAAACATCAAAATATGATGAATTAGCCTATGTAAAAGAAAGGGCAGTGGGAGACATCAAAGAGTAGGTTAGAGAATGAGTTTTTAAAAGTATTCCCATCAACAAAAATCAAGCTAAGTATTTTACTTAGTATTCTCACATATAAAAAGTTAATTAATAGCACAAGAAAACCATCTATACATATTTGAGCTAAAACAAAACAGACTTTACCTTATCATTTAGAAGAGGCTTGATCTCTGTGAGTTGAACATCCTGAAGTTCATCCATGAGGATGGCTCAGAGTAGATCAGTCTCAAGAATAAACCAGTAACTCTGAAACAGAAGGGAAGGAAGAGAAAACGTGCTTACGCCGACATTGCAGACATAGCATCATTCATTGAGACACTGGACTTTGCTCCACGTACACAGGGTACAGGAGACACAGTGGAGGCAGACAGACACTCAAATGGCCTCTGGTATTTTTTCCCTCTGGTATTCATACCTTTTCACAGCTTCACATCCCACACCCTAGAGTGTAGGGCAGGCTCTATGTCTTGCTTTTGACTAAGAGACTGAGGGAAATAAAATGTACAGGAGTGCTTTTTTGTGGCTACATTACAAAACAGTTAAACACCTGTCTCGCTGAGACGTTCCCCCCTGCCAGCTGTCTTGAGCCAGCTGGCATGCTGAGTGAGCCATGCAGCAGGGAACTAAGGGCAGCTTCTGTTAAGACAGAAAGAAACTGAGACCCTTGGTTTAATAGTCTCTACAAGAAATTGAATACTGCCAACAACCACATGACACTGGAAATAGTTTCCTTCCCAGTGGAGACTCAGCTGAGAGGTAACCCTAACTGACACCTTGTTTGAAGCCTTAGCAAGGACATCTTGAGATAATAAAGGTGTGTTGTTTTAGGTTACTACATCTGTGGTGATATTTTAAACAAAGAACAACAAATACAGTTGCAGTCTGAA
Organism: Apodemus sylvaticus; assembly: GCF_947179515.1. Classification (NCBI taxonomy): domain Eukaryota; kingdom Metazoa; phylum Chordata; class Mammalia; order Rodentia; family Muridae; genus Apodemus; species Apodemus sylvaticus. Next base: position 142,432,533 of record NC_067476.1, read on the forward strand.
GTTTATATCTTGGTTCCTAAAGATGGGCAAGAGAACAACATTCTCAGAATTATGCCTCTGGAAGCAACGGTGTGGAGAGAGGGTTAAGGAAGGCAACAGCTGTAAGTTAATGCTATCGAATAGGACCCTGCACTGGCTGCTTTTCTGTCAACTTGACACAAGCTGGAGTTATCACAGAGAAAGAAGCCTCCCTTGATGAAATGCCTCAATGAGATCCAGCTGTAAGGCATTTTCCATGCTCAAGCTCAGCACTGTGAGAGGCCATGGAAGGACATTGGTGAAAGTGCAGTCTCACTTGCAATTGATGGCCCAGGACTGAAGGGGTCATGCAAAGGAGTTGAGGCTTAGTACCATGAAGAGAGCCTATGAGAAGCTATTGGTGAAGCCTAGTTACAGTATAAGACATCAGTGTTTTGGAAATACCAGTACCATGAGATGACCACCAAGAACAGCAGCAGCAGTGGAGTACAGGCAGCTGGAGCCTAGAAGACAAGGTGTGTGCTACAAAGGGCAGAGCTGGAGAAGTGACCCAAGCCCTTGGAAGAGCCCAGAAGATCATGAGTTGGATCCCACTGGAGTTTGATTTTGCTTTTGATTGTGACTGTACCCTGATATTTTTCCCTCTTGAAGTAAGAAAGTATCTTAGTAGAGCCCACAGTTAAGAGACTTTTAATTGTAAAAAAGACTTTGGATTTTAAAAAAAAGATTGGATATTTTAAAGGGATTGAAATTTTAATATGTAAGAATTTGCAAAGACTGTGGGCTTTTTAAAGTTATTTAGATCTTGGGGATGGATAATAAAGTAAGTGTTGAGGCTTTATCGTGATGTGTATGTGTGTCAAGTTGACAAGGAGTCAATTGTACTGGCGGGTTTTGTGTGTCTTGACACAAGCTGGAGTTATCACAGAGAAAGGAACTTCAGTTAAGGAAATACCACCATGAGATCCAGCTGTGGGGCATTTTCTCAATTAGTGATCAAGGGCAGGGAGGGCCCATTGGAGATGGTGCCATCCCTGGGCTGGTAGTCTTGGCTTCTATAAGAAAGCAAGCTGAGCAAGCCAGGGGAAGCAAGCCAGTAAATAACATCCTTTCATGGCCTCTGTGTAAACTCCTGCTTCTTCACCTGCTTGAGTTCCACTCCTGACTTCCTTTGGTGATGAACAGCAATGTGCGTTAGCTGAATAAATCCTTTCCTCCCTAACTTGCTTCTTGGTCATGATGTTTTGTGTAGGAATAGAAACCCTGACAAAGACAGACCCTAAATTAGTAATGGCAAAGGCAGTGAAAATGAATCAACAACTCTACTGAGGAATCTCAGTGTGATAAGGAGAATGGTAGCTGACCTGAGATGGCCTTCTACAAGTCCATTATCCTTGATACTTGATATTCACACTCACATATAATCACCCACCCAAACAAATCAGGAATGACTTACATTACTAATAGAACATAAGAGAAGTGAAAGAAATATGACTTTTCAGATTTCCCTTACATGGGCATTTTAGTTTCTGTGATGTTGAGCCGGTGGTGGTGCATGCCTGTAATCCCAGCACTCTAGGAGGCAGAGGCAGGCGGATTTCTGAGTTCGAGGCCAGCCTGGTCTACAGAGTGAGTTCCAGGACAGCCAGGCCTATTCAGAGAAACCCTGTCTCGAAAAAACCAAATCCAAAAAACCAAAAAAAAAAAAAAAAAGTTTCTGTGATGGTGAATTTCTATCACCAAGGGAGAAAACTAATATATTGTGAGGGCACACAAAGACCTCTGGAGGTCCACATGGAGGAATCAAAATACCAGTACTAACCTGCTAGCCATGTGAGTGATCTTGAAAATGAATCCTAAAGCCTCAGTCAGTCAGAGCTTAGGTGTCTAAGCCATAGAAACACCTGACTGCAACCACATGAGACACTTGCCAAATTGTTCTGCCAAGGCATTCAGTGTTCCTGACCCACAGAAACTATAAAAGGTAAGAAATGATTTTGTTTTGAAAGGCTATATTCTACAGCAATAGGTACACCAATAAGGGGGACCACATTGTGGAATTCGGAAAAAGCAAGGCGGCTGAGGGAGATGAGATAATGAGGCAGAAAGCCTTCCTGCCTCCCACCATACAGCCTTGGATAGACTGTGAGCACTGGGTACTGCAGGCACATGAGTCTCACCTGTGGAGAAATCTCCACACTTTCTTTCTTGTCCCTGGACCTATTAGATCAGGAAAAATCCTAACTCAATGATTTTGAATTGTGGCCATTCAATGTCACTTACTGGAGAGCTACTGTGTAAAGCACTGGGAAAGATCAGAGAGTGGCTCTTCCTCCTAGGAACTTCCAAAATAGCAAAGATGACTATGGTCCCTAAAATGATAAATAAAAAGAATAGACAAGAGCTCCAAGTGGGAATAATTGCTTCTAACCTGTGAGAATTAAGACAACCTTTAAAGGAGACTGGCGTGCTACAGATGATTGACAAATGATGGAATTATATCCTGATTAAACCCACTATGAACAGAAATTATGCTCAAAATTATTTAATACATCTATCCTACTAAAGACCATGGCTTACAATGCAGCATTCCCCATGCTTACATGGCTGTCTGGTAATATGGTTTTTGCCTCTGTCTAGCATGACACAAGGCATTGAGCTACATACCACTTGCTCAAGAAACAGAAACTCAAAGCTCAGAAGGTATAAGTAATTTCCTACCATGTATGTGACCCTGGGTTCAAACTCCATCTCTGAAAAAAAAATGTCTGAAATTTATTTATTCATTTTGTATTTATTAATCATACAATAAACTATGGCTTCATTTCATTTGGACTTTATATGATCATTCTGACTGTGTGAAAATAATAGAATAATGAAAAGATACTTTACTTACATTTCTTCCATCTAAGGATAACCATTTACCACCACTAGCTAGGCAGAGAGGCAGAAGTATCAAAAGTTTGATGCCATCCTGGGCTATACAGGAAGAATCTGTCTCAAAACACAAATTTTAGTTTATTCCCATGATGCTCTTTTTCTCATGTAAAATGATGATATCCTGGCATTGTTTTTTTTTTTTCCCATACTACCTACTTTATTTACCAGTGAAATTCATTCACAAGAAAGAAGCACAAACTTCATTGTGAATGTGTGGGTGTGTCAGGCTTCAGGTTCAAAGTCAAGACATCCACTTACTGACTGCGCCCCTGCATTTTTTGTTTGTTTCTATGGCAGGGTTTCAAATAGCACAAGCTAACCTCATACCTGGTATGTATCTGAGACTGTCCTTGAACTACTGATCCTTCTGCTTCTAAGTGATGGGACTGCAGGCAGGTGTTACCATGCCCAACCATCTTCTGTTTATAAGACAAGAAAATGTGATGACTGTGCCAGTATACACTTAAGATGCAACTAAAGAAGACTGTCCCCTAGCTGGGCAGACTAAGGGAGGAATGCTAGAGCTGTTCCAGGATTGTTTAGAAATTGGCCAGAGGGCAGGAGACCTTCCACATATGAAAGGATGCAGTGAATTCTTTTTCCCCCCTTAGTTCCTGCCATCTTGAGCCTTTCCCAGTGAGCAGTTTTATAATATCTATGAGAAAAGGAAGATCACATGGTGGAAAACTCCATCTCCAGATCCCTTAGCTGCTCAGACTGGCTCCCTCCTGGGGATGTGGCCTGCAGTTCCGGCATCTGCTGCCAGGTCCCATCCTGGCACAAAGAGGTACTGATATTTTTAAAAGGCTGGGAAGCTTTCATAAGCTACAGTAGACAAAAAAAAAAAAATGTCTGCCCTTTTTCCTAGTCTTGAGAAGAAGTATGAAGAGTGTATTTTTACAATCACCCTTCGACTGAAGGAACAGGAAAGGGCAGTGTAGGCACCAACTGCATGCCAGGAATTCTCTCACATCAATCTCCCAGGAAGACATCTTCATTTACTCTATAGATGAGAAATATAGGCTTGGACCTATTTTCTGAAATTCTACATGTAAGGGATTAGGAAATGTCTAATTTTTTCTGTCTCCACTATAACATAGTATCTACCCCAGCTCCACCAGCTGATTATGGGGACCTGGATCAGTTCCTTCCTCTCCACCCACACAGTGGCACCCATGAGACCAACTGATGGAAGCCTAAAGCAATCCTATACATATCAACAATGACTCAGACCCCTTGGAAATGCAGGTTTGAGTCATCACTCCAGGATAAGAACCCATCCTTTCAGGAGCTAATTAAGGCAAGGAGAATATGAAATAAGTAAAGAAGGGAATTAAATTCCAGCTATTTCTTGGCCGCCTGTTTTAAAAACAAGGGCTACTTCTCACTTCTTAAAATAGTGTGCTTCAAACTTTAATGGACACTCTGCTGAGGCTTTTATCAGCTTTGAGGGATAACGGTCAAGCATGTGACCCATCACTAAGGACCAGAGATCATCTGAGATCAGAGGGTGATCACTGACAGCATCTTTAACAGAGATAGAGCAGAGACTCTATTATTTCATTCTGCCATCTTCCAAAAAGAATGCACTCAGTGTTTTTTATATAATAAACTATATGCATCTTAAAAAAGATTCAACAGGTCAAATCAACCAGAAGGAGAATATACCAAAAAGAAGAGTTTGACCCAGCTGAGAGTGACAGTCTATCAAGCAGCTGAAATTACAAATGTAAAGAATAAAGGAGGGACTGGGGTGACGCCCCGAGCTAGAGCACACACAGGCCTGAGCCTCAGCACCTCTGAGAAATAAACATCAGTTAAGATAAAAATGGGAAATTAAAAGTTGATTGAAAAATGGCACAAGGTCAGGGAAGAATCAGGTTTTTGTCAAAGTCTCTAGTTAAGGGAGATAAAAGAATATTGACCCAAATGCATGGAGATGGAGGAACTGAAAAAGAGCAGCAGGCATTAATGAATATTTCAGTTTAAGTCAGGAGCCAGAGAGACCAGAGTTCAAGTAAGAGTGAGATTTAGAGAGATGAGTCCACAGGTCATCACCAAACTACAGACCCTGGGCTCTTCAGAAGGGCAAGTGAGTGATAGAAAGTAAAGCCATTAGAAGATAAAAAGAAAACGTTCAGAGGCACAGGAAGAAAAGCAGAAACATGGTGCCAAAGCAGTCAAAGAAAAAGAGGTTCACACGGTAGGGGAGAAAACTGTGGAATGATGGAAAGGTGGGGAGAGGCTGAGAACTGGAAAGGCTTTATCTTCTGGTGGGACATTAATGGTGCCAAAGCCTAGGGAGTTCCGTGGCCTTACTCTGTATGGCCCAGTCTGTGTTGAAGTCCATGATCCATGTCATGTAAGACTTCTGTGGCAATCCCTACCTTTGCTCCCACCCAACCCCCTAAAATAGTAGCAGCCTAAACAGGAAGCCATCGAAGAGAACTCTTAAAAACCATGACAGGATGCTGAAGTAAGTGCCACTCTGCACAACAGATGGCTTCCCGGAGCAGGGTGGGAAGGGAAGGACTCGGCTCCATTTAAGAGGCAGGCCACGGGAGTTTGACCACATTCCAGTGTATATATAGGTATCACGAATTAGACTGGCTTCTTAAATGGAGTAAAGTTAGAAAGGTAGGGGGGAAAGGGGTGTGAACAGGGAAGGACTGGAACGTGAATGTGATAGGGATGTATGATGTGAAATAAAAAATCACATCAAAGAATCAAAAAAAAAATATTGGGAGAAAAAACCCTATGAAGAGTAAGGCATGCTAAAGAGACTGAGGCTGGAGAGTTCAAGATCAGCTGAGACTACATAAATATGCTTTCTCAAAAAACATCTGGGCTGGAGAGATGGCTCAGTGGTTAAGAGCACTGACTGCTCTTCCAGAGGTCCTGAGTTCAATTCCCAGCAACCCTTTATAATGGGATCTGATGGCCTCTTCTGGTGTGTCTGAAGGCAGCAACAATGTACTCACACATACAAAAAGCAAACAAAACCTCCCAAAATCATCTAGGAAAAATGATCTAGGAAGTTCAGTGACATGTGCTGAAAAGTCCTGGACTATGTAGATCATTTTTTATAAATTTGGAAAATGCTGTTTCTACATTGAAGTGCAAGAGAAAATGTTACTAGGAGGTGGGGAGAGACAGCAGTGTTTCTCGACACACACAGAACACAAGAAGAGTCTTTAAAGAGCACCAAGACCTGGGATTTTTAAGAAGTTTGGCAAACCTCTGAATAGAAAACACAGAAAAGCACAGACTCTGCTGAAGTGCTGGTGAGGCTGCTGTGTCTCTGCAGCACACAGCAGCCTAGCTATGCAGAGACAGGCGCACAGCTCGGTGGCAGTCCGCTTATCTAGCATGTGTGAGGCAAGGGTTCTATTTCTAGTGTCACAAAAAATAAAGTCCAGTGATAGAAAATGCAAGCCTTTGCCCAGTCAGAAAGCAGAAGGCTGGAGACGCATGGACCCTTCCAGTCCCAGAACGAGTCCATCAGACCATCAGGAGTGCACTCTACATGTAGGCAGGCCCATAAGGGCTGAGTGACACCAGGCATTTTCCCTTTCTGTAAAGGGAAGAAGTTAGGCAGAATGATCTTTTGGGCTCCTAGGCAGGGCTGACATTCTGAATTCTCTATAAATGTACTTCATATTTTCCTCAGGCCAACCAGTCAGCAACCTAATACAAATCAGAAACTTGGTAAAAGTCACTCAGAAGATCAGCGGACATTTGGTCTGACTCTAAGGAACATGGGAGTCTACACTGTGAAATGTCTAGAACTTAAAAACATTTTAAAAAAAAAGCAGTAATGAAATACGGTTTTATTTCAGAGCTTTCTTCCATGACCAAGGTAATTTGTTATCTCTGGCTTTTCTGGACATACTGACACCAAGATAACTCATTGGTATTCTAGGGACAACATCAATCACTTTTGGTCTTGGAAAGAATGCAGAAAGATTACCAAAACAAAATGAAGGCAGCAAGCAAGAGGCACACTAAAGGGGAATGAGCTGGACGGGCTCAGCTGCAGCTAGTCCTGAAACATTTACAGCTAAAAGAGGCAGGAGCACCCAGGTGATTGGCTAGAGCCAGGGTAGCATGCAGACTCACATGTATTCACTCTCTCTCTCTCTCTTCCTCCTCTTCCTCCCCTCTCTCTCCTAACAGTTTATTGATTATCACAATGAAAAACAGAGGTACTGGCATCCTAGCTAGAACAGAGATGAAAAATGAGAGTTAAGACAAACAAACCAACCATTAATAAATGGCTCAAGTGAAACTGAAACTCAAGTTTCCTAACAGCAAATGTTGACGTTATGCCCAGTCTCACACACTGCCTCACTGATGATTATAGACAAAGACAGCGGCTGGTGTCAAAGACAGCGTCTGGTGTGGGGGGAATGTGTTCTGTGTGTTACCATGTTTAGTAATATCCCAGACATTTACAACTAGATGGCTAGAACATCCCCCTCCAACAGCTCTCACAATCAAAACTGCCTCCATATAATGCCAACTAACCTCTGTAGGGCATTAATCATCAATTTAAGGAACTATCAAAGCTTCACCAGTTTAAAATCCTACCAAGTCTCACCCATGGTATTTCTGTGTGCGTTCCACTTCACCAAGGAGAAAGAGGCCACTTGGGAGGTCTCCACGGCACCTAGTGCACCCAGTGGAACAGAGCACTGGAGCTAAAAGAAGCTTCCGCAGGGCAGGGGCGAGACCACTAAGGGCTAGGGTGGCCGAGAGATTCCCGAGTGACAATGGTGGATTCTGAACGGATCTGCTTGACTAACCGCAATGCAGGAGGACGAATGAGGACACGAAGGTAAGATAAAAACCACACAGAAGACAGCACTGCAGCTTTAAGAGAAGACAAGCTACAAAGGAAACTGAGTCAGAAAAAAGGGGGGGGGCACACAACCACTTTTTCGCATGGACAACACTGATGGTTTCTAAGAATGACACAGAAGCTTAGCTTTACCAAGTGTTTGAAACTTGGTCATCTTTGCCAGCTGTGCATAATCCTTTAATCTCACCACTGGATGCCATCTCCACAGCTCCATGCAGGTCTTGCACAGCCAGCCTGAGGCGGGCTAGAATCTCACCTCAAACACACAACCAGTAAAAGAGGTTCACATGCCCAGATCACATGGCAAGTACACAACAATATGAAAGACAAAATAATGCCCCCCCCCAAACCCAGTACTCCTATAGAAATGTTCTCCAATAAGAATTACCTAGATGAACCCTAGAACACAAATTTAAAAGAACAATCATAAACATAATTTTAAAAAAAATCAATGGGTTTAAAAGGGACATGAGCAAATGCTTCAGAGAACTTAAAGAGGCTGAAATAAATTCTTAGTGAAGTCCAAGAAAACACAAGTGTAAGGATGGACAAAATGAAAAAGTCAATTCAGGATCAGAAAACTGAATTCAGTACAGAGATAGAAATACTGAAGCTAACATGCAATGGAATTGAAACATTCAATAGCCCAGTTAGAAAACTCAAGGGAAAGCTGTATCAGGGCTTGAAAATAAAGTACAGGAATTGGACCATTCAAACAAGTAATATAAAAAACAAAACAAAGAACTGTAGAAGAAACATGCAGGAAATTTGAGACTCGATGAAAAGATCAAATCGGCTCTGGTCTCTTGCCTTCTTGCTCTAGCTCTGTCCCTCAGCCCTCCCCCTCTCCCCAGCCACTTCCCCCCTCTCTCTCCATGTGTCATGGCCGGCCTCTACTCCACTACTCTCTCTGTCTCTCTGCCTTACTCTATCCCTTCTATCCTCTCAACTACCCTTCCCATGCCCCAAATACTATATTCTATTTTTTTTTTAAAAAAAAAAAAGCAAATCTTTGAATTATAGGCATAGGAGGGGAAGGAGGAAAGAGGAAAGAGGAAAGAGAAAGATCATCATCATCATCATCATCTCAGATCAATGGCACAGACCAGATCTTCAATAGGATCAGAGAGGAAAACATCCCCTAATTAAGGAATGACATACAAGAAGCCAACACACCATAGACAGGAGTAGAAAAGAACTCCATACAGCATATTAATTATAGACAAAACTCTAAATACACAGAACAAAAAAAGAGTATTTTTTTTTTTTTTGAAAAACTGCAAGAGAAAAACCACAAGGAGCATCAAAGAACATGCACTAGACTAATGGCTGACGTCTTAATAGAAACTTTAAATGCTGCAAGAGCCTGGAGCAATGTGCTTGAAATTCTAAAACAGCACAAAGGCTAACCTAGACTACTGTGCCCAGAAAAACTACCATTCATAGTTGAAGGAAAAAGAAAAACTTTCCATGACACAGTCTAAAAGAACTCATGTCCACCACACCAGCTCTACAGAGAACACTGGAAACAGTACTCTAGGGTGAAAAGGAGTGCAAGCACAGCCAAGAGACCACAGAAAGAAAACAAATGAAGCACGGTCACTGAAACACAAAACAGGACCAAGAACAGAAGCAGCAAAACAACAACAACAACAACAACAAAAAATAATGGCAGCCAACACACACATGTCAATAATAACTTTATATATTAGTAGACTCAGCCATCCAATAAAAAAACATAGATAAATATACTTCTCTTCCTTACCAACAATTTCTTTTTATAACATATGGGAAAGAGGGAAACTATTACAGAAATCTACAACCAGAGAGATAGCTTAATGATTAAGAGCACTGGCTGTTCTTCCTTTGGAACCCAGTTCAATTCCCAGAGCCTGCACAGCAGCTTACAATGGTCCTTAACTCCAGTTCCAGAAAATCCAGCAGTACTGTCTTCTAGCACATACATAAATGTAAACAAAACACTCAAACACAAAATAAAAACAAAAGTGTTTTTTATTTTTAAATTTGCATTTTTAACATTTATTTATGCACAGCGCATATGTATGTGTTAGCATGCACATGTACTTGCAGGTGCCTGTGGATGACAAAAGAGAGCATTGACTCTCCAGAAACTGAGCTCCAGGCAGTTGTGAGTTGCCTGATGTGGGTTCAGGAACAGAACTCTTCAAAAGCAGCAGGTGCTATGAACTACTGAGCTGCTTCTTCAGTTCCTTAAATAAATCTTAAAAAAAAAATTTTAAAAATTAAAAAAAAAAAAAAGGAAGAAAGGAAAGCTGATGGGTGTAAGGGCACATGCTTCAAATCCCTGAGTTCAAAGCTGGCATGATTTATTCAGTGAGACTCAGTCTCAGAAAACAAACAAAACCAACCAACCAGCCAGAAAGATAAATCAATCTACAACTGGTCGAAATGCAGACAACAACTGACTGTGTGTTCAACCCCTATTAATACATCTACAAGCCAACTCCTACACTCAAGACTCAAGGAACATCATCAAAGAGGGGCAGAGAGACTAAGAGTCAGACATCCAGAATACCTGCTGCTAAACAGAATCTTCTAGACACAACAGGGAAGGTACACCCATGAAATCCCAATAATATGGTTACCTAAACAAGACACGTGTGAGTAGGTGTAGCCCAGGGAGTGGGATTATTTGGAGGTGTGACCTTGTTGGAAGAAGTGTGTAACTCTGGGAATGAGCTTTGAGGCCCTCCTCCTAGCTGCCTGAGAACAGTCTGTTCCTGGCTTCCTTTGGATGAAGATGTAGAACTCTTAGCTCCTCCAATAAGTACCATGGCTGCCTGGACTCTGCCATGCTTCCGGGCATGATGATGATGGACTGAACCTTAGAACCTGTAAGCCAACCCCAATTAAATGTTGTCCTTTATGAGAATTGCCTTGGTCATGGTGTCTCTTCACAGCAGTAAAACCCTAACTAAGACAACATGCATAATAATGATAGCAGCTGACATGTCAGATGGCTGAACACAAGACCCACACTAGATGAAGAGCTACAGGAAATCAATGGCTGCTGAGGGAGGAACATTCAGTTTTCTCTAGGGACAAACTGCCTGATAACTTATTCAATCTAAAATATCAGCCCTAAACACATACACATATGGACAACAATAAATGGACTAACCAGCTTGTGTGTGTATATTTATAGCTATAATAGATCATCATCATCATCATCATTATTACTATTATTATTATTATTGAAGAGAACATAAATTTTAGAAGGAGTTGTGAGAAGACACATGAGCTGGAGGGAAAAGAGGAACAAGTAGACATTATATAAATACTAGCATATGAAATTCTCATAAATTTAAATATTTAAGTTAAAAGTATACAAAAATCCTTATTCATATTGTTTACAGTTTTCTTAGCTATAGTTGGACCTGAGAGCTTTAAAGAATATCAATACTATATTGAATAATAAAAAAAAAAGAATATCAATACATGGCCTCGATCCAAAGGCTCATTTTAATTGTTTGGGGCAGGGCTTAGGCATTTTGTTTTAAAGGTCTTTGGGTAATTCTTAACCAGGGCTAAGAAGCACTGGTCTTAAACAGTGTCCCCTTTCTCCAATAAGGAAAGAGACACAGAAAAATTAAGTGATTTGACTAAGTTCATGCACCTGAATGTGTATGGGGCTAAGACCACTGTTTAGACACCAAGCCCAGATTCTGGAAGATATTCCAGGACACTGGGCTACCTTCCATATTTCCATCTATAAGAAACACAAATTATGTGATGACTTGGCTCTTAAGTTCTGTCAGGCTTAAAGTCTGAATTAATCTAATCATGAAACCATTGACTTAAGCATCCTCCCAAGTATCTAGGATAATGGATATTGGTTTCCCTGCGGTCTCCTGGGGCCCCTTAAGAAAGCAAAGGATCTCCAGAGACAGCCTGAGAAGCCAAATAAACAAGCCATGAAACAAACAGGCTTTTACAGCCTAGCTCACAGATTATTCCTACACAAATGAAAATCTGGGCGTCTTTCTACGAGGAGAAAGTTTCAGAAGCTGCCTTCCTTCCTACAGAAGCAGAAGAGGGGAGTGAGGGTCAAAGGCGGCTGTTGAGGTATATCCATATATTGTCATTCTAACAAGAAACACGCTTGCTTCTCCTGGGCCTTGGATAAGGACAAGTGCAGGCCTCATAACAGACCCACCCTTTTGCTGTGTCATCCGTGGGCTCTGGCAGCAGGTGGGAAATAGACTTGCAGAGAATGCCAAGTTGGAAATCTGAGTCTGCGCTATGTGCTCATTGTATTCATTCCAGGGTCTTGATACAGATAACTGCTAGGACAGAGCAGTCCCCTCGGACAGATCTTGTTAATTACAGACTCCCAACCAACAGGGAGCTTTCTAACATGGGATTTATCTAAAGCAACTCTAGGCCAGATGCACACCCTTCTGTCTTCCACTCCTGAAGGAGGCAGCCCAAGACGTTAGGGAAGCTACTGTTGGCAAGGCCTGGTAGGGAGCTTGGAAGAGCTCCGGGTTCCTACCAGCTAAAGGCAGAATCCCTGAAAACAATTCGTTCCTTTCTACAGTCTGAATGGACAAACAAGGGCAAACAAAAGCCCTGAAGGCAGTACTTCTGTTCATACCTCAGTTACTGAGTGCTTTCCCTACGTCAGGAACCGGAATAAGCACTTTATCCATTCATTATTTTATGTTATGTTCCGACACCTATAAGTCAGGCAGCATAATCCCGCTGTGCTCTGACAGATGAAGATATTGAGGCACAGTTTGGCTTTGTAATTTGACAAAGGTCACACAGTTAGCAAGCAGTAGTGCAAGGATTTGAATATTAGCATTCTGCATCCAGATCTTGGACAAGTCTCTATTAGCAATTTTTCCTGTTTGATGCCAACTAATTATTAATTCTTTTTTATTTTTTCAGGTTTGGTTTCTGTGGTGGTTTGGATGAAAATGGCCTTCATAGGTCCCTGTTGGTGGAACCTTGGGAAAGATCACAAAATGTGGCCTTGTTAGAAGAGGCATGTCATTGAGGCTTGGAAGTTATAAAAATCCACATCATTTCCAGTAAGCTCTCTCTGCCTCTAGGTTGTGACTCAGGATGTGAGCTCTCAGCTGCTGGTCTAGCACCACACCTGCCTGCCTGCTGCCATGCTCCCTGTCATGATGGTCCCAGATGCTAACTCTCTGAAACTATAAGACCCAAATGAACTTTCTTTTATAAGTTGTCTCGCTCATGGTATCTATCCACAGCAACAGAAAAGCAACTAAGACATTTCTAAAGTCTATTACTTTAAAATTTCATGATCAGCAAATTTTGAAAACAGAAGAGCAATATATAAAACTTTGACTACTATTACAAGGAACATACCAACACCTACCTGTGGCTGCTGGAAAAGCAATCTACCTGTGGGATGTCTAAGGTATTAAGTTACTTTCTGGTCCACACAGGTTCACACTATCTCAACACAGCAACTTTAAAGCAGCAGCACCTTCTAAGACTGAAGACTGTCAGAAGGAGCTCTGCCCCACCCCACCCCAGCTTCTTAACTGGAAAAAAAAAACAATAACCTGATCTCTCTATGCTCTCTGCCAAGTTTTAGAGGTTAATTACAATGTCCCTACCACTAAGCTCTCATAATTTTTTTAAAAAAGCACTCAATTTTCTTTTTTGATACTGGATATCAAAATTAGGGTCTCATGCTAGACAAGGACTCTACCAGGCTCATTTACATTTTTCTGTTCCTTTGTTTTTATTTTGTTGTTATTGTTGTTTTTGATACAGGGTTTCTCTCTGTAGCCATGCCGGTCCTAGAATCATTCTGCAGAGTCTGTCCTTGAACTCACAGAGATTTGCCTGCTTCTGCCTCCTGAGTGCAGGGACTAAAGGCGTGCTCCACCACCACACCCACAGGCTCATTCACTTTTAACCATGAGCTGAAACCCAAGGTATAAAGCTGTAGAAGCACTATGAGGATAAAATTGTCACTTCTAACAAACTGTTTTAAACAAATGCTGCTTCATGAAAAGATTATCACAATTATGATTTAATAAAAAGCTGACATTATTTCAAATCTTAAACCATAATTAGAATTGGGAAGCAATTTCATGTTTATGATCTACTTATTATTTTCCTTATCCTAATTTATTGGATTTATAAGGTTGTCAGCCATCATCCTGATAGTTCCCACAAATGACAGCTATTTCCCTAAAAGTTGAAACAGCATCTTCCCTAAGATACTACAAAATATATACTAAAAGTCACCAGATGCAGTGTAAAGAACAGTTATATTAGGAACTGAATCCTTATAACTGAAAAATTCAGACTGTGTAGACTATGGGCATTAAGTGGAAAAATGACAGTCAAAGCACTTAGGAAGTTAATATACTTAAAAATATATGAGTGTGTGTGTGTGTGTGTGTGTGTGTGTGTGTGATAGCAAACATGTGGAGGTCAGATGATGATAACTGTGGAGTCAGTCTCTCCTTTCACCAATATGTGTGATCCAGGGATCAAACTCAGATCATTATCTTTGCAGCAAGATCTTTTACCCACTAAGCCACCTTGTCGGTCCCAGAAAACTAATCTAATTTACTATATTAAGTCTCTTGGAAAGACAAAAAATAACACCTACACATAAGCAGTTAGGAAGGCTAGCAGCTCTATACTACACAGCCCCACATTAGGTTTAATACCATAGCATGCTCAGTACTGTAATTAATGTTTACATGGAATACAACTCTGTCTGTGAAGAAGGCACATTTCCTTCAGAGTGCACCCCTATAGCTAGCAACAATAAATGTTTACTCAGGACTAATAACATGTCGAACTCTTTCCAGTGTTATAAGAAGCAGAACTTTTCCAAAGAGAATAACATTAAAGAGATTAACATTCGGCGGAAGCAAGGAATCAAACCTAGAGCATGGGCTCTACTACTGAGTTATATACCCAGTTCAAAGCAATTCACTTTTCTATTTGATATATCCTCCACATGCCAATTAATTTTATATGAATAAATATGAAGGAAAGCAATGACAAAATTATAGGTTACTGTTATAAATACAACAAAATTAAGCACTATATCTATTTTTTTTTTTCATTTAAGAAAGTAAACCCTGGCAGGGGCACATACCTTTAATCCCAGCAGATATGAGTTCCAGGCCAGTCTGATCTACAAAGCAAGTCCCAGTACAGCCAGGGCTACACAGAGAAACCCTGTCTCAGAAAATGAAACAAACCAGACAAAAACAAAAAGCCCTGACACCTATGTGTTCTCAATCTGGGCACACTTTTGTGTGCTGTTCTCAAGTAGCCTGACTCTTAAAAGGAGAAAGCGAATTTCTCA
This sequence comes from Apodemus sylvaticus, assembly GCF_947179515.1. Classification (NCBI taxonomy): domain Eukaryota; kingdom Metazoa; phylum Chordata; class Mammalia; order Rodentia; family Muridae; genus Apodemus; species Apodemus sylvaticus. The sequence goes on from NC_067476.1 coordinate 142,447,670, forward strand.
GAATAGAGAACACCTTTTCTGCATTAAACCTATAGAATTATTAATCTGTGGACCTAAGAGGGCCCTTCCCCTCCCTAGTACACCCTTCTGAGATGGTCTCATGTAGTCGAGGTTGGCCTAAAACTTGCTCTATAGGCAAGAATACCTTAAACTCTTGATCCTCCTGAGCTCTTTCTGAGGAACTGTTTCCTTTCTTCTTGCTTAGCCAGGCCTGTCACCCTCCCCACAAAACCCAGCAAACAACAAACAACCAAACAAAACCAAACCTTCTCTTTCCTATTGTCCTCACTTCTTGCCAGAGTTTGACCATCCATCATTATCAGTCAAGCAGAGAGACAGGCCTTGCTCCCTGCTCCTGGGAAGCTCACCATGTGATACTACTTGGAGTTATTTGCATAGCCATATCACCAGACTCCAAGTTTTAGCAAAGGCTTTGTGCTTCTAGAAGCTACCAGCATCTGTCATACAGCACGCACCAAAAATGTTTGTTGTATGACTAGATCACTTTAGCAAGCTCTTTTAAAATCCATAAATATTTTAGTATGAATCTTCAAGATGGACTCTTCTTTTCTTTTTAAAATGCAAAGGCAATGCAAATACAATGTAAAAAGAATACACAAACTCGCAAAGGTATAAATTTTAAAACTCAATTCTCCAGGCTCCTACATCCCAATTTTTGAAGTGACTATTATGGTGTTATATGTATTTTTCCAGAACTGACCCATGCCAATAACACACAAAATCTGTCTGTCTGTCTTTCTTTCTGTCTGTCCCCCTCTGTCCTTCCCTCCCTCTATCCCTCCCTCTCTAGAACAAGTTCTTTGACATTTCCTGACTCACTTTTCAACATCCTTATCTAGTGGCTTTCAACGTGTGGCCCCCAGACTAGGAGAACCAACACAATCTGGTAAGGGATTAGAACTGCCTGTTCTTAGGCATCTCTTAAGACCTCTACTGAATCAGGAGCTGTGGAGGGAAGCCGAGCAGTGTGCTAATAAGAAGTTGTCTAGTTGACTGATGTCCAGTGAAGGTAAGAACTATCGTTCTCATAGAATTACACCAGGTCTTTTGCTTCTGTTCTTTTCCCCTCTGGCCATGGCAGACACTGTTACCTTGTCTCAGTTTCATCAGTGCAAATTTCAAAATGCTTCCCTTGCCCTTTCAGTTCTGACACTAACAATCTGTCAAGCTCTAAAAATCTTCATTCTCCCCCCAGTGGTCTCACTGCTGTTGTGCATACTCCTCCCCCTGACCTCGTCCCCAACTCCCATGCCACACACAATCAATCCCTTCACCATCCACCCCGACATTATCTGCACACTGTCTTCAGAGGTCAAGAACAGTTATCCTCTCCCTAACAGATCAGATGCATCTTAGCATCTCCTCTACTCCTTGATCTATACACATTCCTGGAATTTTAAGAGTTGCTGGTTAATGTCTTCAGGCAGAGAAGAAACACTGGTAACTTAACAAAGAAAGAAAGGAAGGAAGGAAGGAAGGAAGGAAGGAAGGAAGGAAGGAAACTTAGTTGGTTAGTTTCTGGGAATAATCTTCAAGACCTCACACACACTGTCAATTTCTCTACCACTGAGCTACCCTACCCACTTAGCCCAGGAAAATTCTTAATGAATAAAAAGTCTGGAATGTCAAGCTGAAGCCCTAGTTCTATGACCTTGAACAAACTCAGTTCTCAGGAAGCTATCTGCCAAAGTGAGGAGGATCATTGCTTGCTTTCAGATTGAATATAATTTTATGGTGTTTTCCAAACTGGGTGTGGAGGCACATGCCTATAAGCCCAGAACTTAGAGAGAGACAGGAGGGTCAGGAGTTGCACACCAGCCCAGGACATAAGAAACCCTGTCTAAAAAGGAAAAAAAAAATCCCACATTGGAATATCATTTCTTTATATTATCATTTTGCTTTGCTTATAATCTAATGTGGCAGTTTTCAGATATGCCATAGTTAAATAGTGTTCCCTAGTTAGATAGGAAACTGCTTGAAAAGGAACCCTGTTTTATTCGATTCTGAATTTTCCACAATACTCATTACCATGCCTTATATACAATAATAGTTCACTGTAATATCAGGAAATAATTTCAAAATAACTCTTTAAGAAGCTTAATTAAAGCTGGGCAGTACACGCCTTTAATCCCAGGACTTGGGAGGCAGAGGCAGGCAGATTTCTGAGTTCAAGGCCAGTCTACAGAGTGAGTTCCAGGACAGCCAGGGCTACACAGAGAAACCCTGTCTTGAAAAACCAAATCCCCCCCCCAAAAAAAAAGCTTTGTTAAGGGGGCCTGGAGAGATGGCTCAGGTTAAGAGCACTGAGTGCTCTTCCAGAAGTCCTGAGTTCAATTCCCAGCAACCACATGGTGGCTCACAACCATCTGTAATGGGAATATGATGCCCTCTTCTGGTGTGTCTGAAGAGAGTGCAATGAACTCACACACATAAATAATAAAATACATTTTTTTTTTTAAAAAGAAGCTTTGTTAGGGCATTTCAGTGGGGAAAGATGCTTGCCTGGAACCCTGAATTCAATCTCTGAAACCCATAAAGAGGTGAATGCTTAGAACTGACTCTACAAAGTTATACTCTGATTTCCACATGCACAGCATAACGTGTGCCCCCATCAATAATTAAATAAAAAATTTTAAGGAACTTTATTAAGTCAGATGTGGTAGTATGTGCCTGAAATCCTAGGATCCCAAAGGTTGAGGTCAAAAGATCATGAGTTTGAGGATAGACTGGCCTACAAAGTGAGGCTCTGCATCATCATCATCATCATCATCATCATCATCTGACAAAATGGCTCAGCTGGTAAAGGCACTTTCCCCCCAGTCCTGATGATCTCAATTTAACCTCCAGGAGCCTCATAGTAGAAGAACTGACTGTTCCAAAATTGTTCTCTGACCTCTAAAAGAGCACTAATACATTCACAGGCATAAGCACAGCCACACCTACATATAAATCAATCTAAAAAACAAACCAGCTGGGCGGTGGTGGCGAACTCAGATTTCTGAGTTCGAGGCCAGCCTGGTCTATAGAGTGAGTTCCAGGACAGCCAGGGCTACAAGAGAAACCCTGTCTCAATAAAAAACAACAACAACCAAAAAAAAAAAAAAAACCAAATAAAAAACAAACCAAACAAAAGCAGTAACAATGAACAGAGCTTCATTTATGAAGAAATCCTATGTACATGTCTGATTTCCAACAGGTCCTTCTGTATATTACTAATTTATTACAAATATTACATATTGATAGACAATAAAAACTATGATCACTCTGATGTCACCTGAGGTAATAAGCCACACAATTTAAAAGAATGAGAAACTGCATCTCACATGAATTTCAGTGCAGACTAAAATGTCATAAGCCTCAGGCACTCCTACTGCCACATAAAAATAAAAACTCCCTGTAGGCTAAAGAAGTATATGCTGGCTCCACTGTTAGGGAGACTTCTAGATGCAAGACCATTATCTGCAAACTTTCTAAAACGAAAGGGTAGACTAAGGTTGATACAGGATAATCAGAAGAGAAATCTAAAGGGAGGGACAGCAAAGAGAAACTGGAGGGCAAGAGAACCAACAGAATAACAATCGAACATCACCCTTTCAGTAATAGCAAGGAACAGCGGGAATTCAGTATTTACCAATGGTCTACCGGGACCCAGGCATTTGGGGGTGCAAAGATGGTGCCTGACCTGGGCGGGGAGGGAGGAGGCAGATATCACTGAGGATAAGACCCAGGCTGCAGCCTGTTATGCATTATTTAATTCCAGTTAGGAAAATTAAGCAGGGAAGGTGAAAATTTTGTGGAGCCTTTGAAGTGTGGAGGAGGATTTGCTAAGGGAGGAAAAGGCAGTTTGAGCTAGTTATTTTGGGGGCAAAAATCAACACATTTTTATAGCTGTTCATTTGGAACTCAAATCAAAGGAGGTGTCTTAGATTCTGCACCACTGTGTCAACGCTTTCTCTTTTTATCTTGAAGCCTGAAAATGCTCAAGACCAGCTTTGGAGCAGAGCCAGAATGTCCCAAAAAGAGGTGAGTACTGGCTAAATCTGCTCTGTCACCTCCACAAGTCCTGCCAGCACAGCTAGCCTAGTCCTGGCAGCTAGAAAAGAAATGCCAATTATACCTTGGGGGCTGGAAGGGGGGGGGGGGGTTGCAGCTGGGGGAGGGGGCGGGGGGGTTGACGCAGGCGAAGCTAACTGTGTTCTGTCAGGGAGCCACCAGGGGAGAGCCTCTCTGCTTAAGCATAAAGCTCCAGGTCTACCTGTGACGTGCAGGGGAGCTCTGCAGGGGTAAAAACCGGCTTCAAGAAAAATAAGGGAGAAAGCACTGGATGGGGAGGCAGTGAGGTACAAAGGTAAACTGATCTTAATAAAACGTTTAGCAAGATCCCTGGCACAAAGCGAGCATTTGGGAGGAAGCCAGCTCACATTAACAACACACGATTGTTATCACAACCGCACTTCCACCTTACCGACCAGAAGATAATTCTATTTGTAGCCCACTTTTACGACGCCTAGAAGCAACTCTAGATAAATGACAAGTGTATTCCCCCTAAAATTTAAAGATACAAGATCAAATCCCACCAAAGCCCCAACGCCTTTGAGTTAGGGAGCTGGCCGTGTCACTTGTCAGTTGCATGACCTTGGACGCGGCATTTCACCTCTTCGTGCCTCAGTTTCCTTGGCTACAAAGTGGGCTTTACACAAACCGGGGTCCTGGGGTCCCAGGAGAGAGGGATACCTCTGTGGCTTTGGGAAGAAACCCACAGAAGGCGAGTCCAGGCCCCTGTCAAAACTCTCTGGGCTGTGAGGGGCAGCGGGGAAGGTGGATGCTCAGCTCTAGGAGCTCCGTGCTCCGCCGGGAGAGGCGGAAAGAGGGTGACAACCTCAGGGGGTCCCAGCGACGGAGGGTGCAGACCTCCGAAGAGAGGCTGGACCCCAACAGGGCACACGCTGCCCCCCGAGGGCTAGGTACCGGCAGGGGCGCGGGAGGCCGGGCTGAACGCGCTAGGCGCGGGGGGGCTCAGAGAAGGCCGACCGCGAGGACCCGGGGCTTGCCGCATGGCCATCGGTCCGTAGCGCACAGAGGAGCGACACCTGGGCGTTCCGCGCCGCGCGCCCTCAGTTCGCTGTGGTAGAGGCGCTCACTCACCTGAAGCGCTAGCGCGGGCCGTCAATCTACAGCAGCAGCAGCAGCAGTAGCAGCAGCACCAGCAAAGAGGGGCGGGGAAAGGCACTGCGCAGCGCAGGCGCGCTGAGGATGCCGGGGCTTTGCGCATGCGCAAAGTGCCTGCTTACTCTCGAAACTACAGAAAAGATGGTGGCCAGGCCTGCAGAGCTAAGCAGCGCCATCTTGGCTGTAGTTTTTCTTCTTGCGGTGTCTGGGAGGCTGTTGCTCAGAACTGCCTGGAGGGGATGTGAAATGCTTACTCTGCACACCCCCTACCTCTCCCTCATGGTTAAATTATTAGTAAGCTCTTATGGGCCATGACATACTTGTTTTAACAAGTTTAAAGCTACACTCAAGATCATCTGGCACTCCTGAGCCTCAGGGATTCGATTTTTAGGGATCAAATTCCTAGTCCTCTTCATCTCTTACAAATGGCAGCCATGTCATTTGCTTTCTTATGAATTGGTTACTCCACAACAAACGACTGAACATACTAATGGCTCAACAATTAAAGATTTTCATTGTTAATTGTGCATGTGTGAACTTGTGTGTAGGGCAGTGATGTGAATATAAATGAAGCAGATTCCCACTAGAGCCAGAGCTACAGAATGTTGAGATATGGGAGATTAGACATGAATTCCAGTTCTCTGTAAGAACAGTGCACACTCTAAAACACTAAGTCATTTCTCCAGACTAGAGTCAAAATGTGGCCTGCATGTGCTGCCAACTTTTATGTCAACTTGAAATAAAGTAGAGTCATTTGGAAAGAGAATCTCAGTTGAGAAAAGGCCCCCAGAAAATTGGCCTGGGTAGGGGATTTGCTGATAGGGGAGCACTCAGATGACTATGGGTAGGTAGCCTTGGAGGGTATAACAAAGCAGGCTGAACAAACATGAGAGAAGAGGCTGAGAAACAGCACTCCTCTATGGCACACGAGGGTTGCCACACCTTTGGGAGCTGAGAGACCCTTTCACAGGGTTTATATATCAGATATTTATATTTGATTCCTAACAGTTGTGAATTAGTTATGAAGTAACAAAATAATTTTGTGGCTGGGGGTTCACCTCAACATGAGGAACTTATTTTATTAAAGGGTTATAGCATTAGGTAGGTTGGCCTGATACCAGTTTCTGCCATCTTCCTTCAGTGAAATGTTTACCTAGAAGTTTAAGGTGGGCCAGGCCCAAGCCAATCCGAATAAAGGCAAAACTTGTTTTGACAGCCTTTTATTACATAATTTGTATATAACTGTTAACATTTACAAAGCACTTAACTGGTGCCAGTTTACTCTCAGTACATATTATTGGCTAAATTAGGAAAAATTTCCAATGTCCTATAAATGACACAAAAAACAAGGCCTCTCATAAAGCTGTGGTAAGCATAAGCAGCGCCTGGAGCACAGGACCGCTGAGACAGGCTAACACAAGCCACTGGCCTAGAAGCTGCTGTGCAGCCGAGAGCCTGAGACTCCTGACTCTGGCTTCTTCATGAGTGCTGGGATCTAAGCTTTCATGCTTTTCTTTTGTAATGTTCTAGTCATTTTTAAGTTCTTGAAGACACCAAATATTTCCTATCTTCAAGTTTGAACACTTCTATGTGATAGACTATAGGAAAATGGAGGAAGGCATAGTCCCCTTTGAAGACAGATGATTTGCCCTTTGGACCCAGCAAGTTGAGAGGAAGACATGCTCCAAAGTCCATCTGCTCTTGAAACTAGTAATAACACCTTTGATTATTAAATAGAGGCTTTCTTGGAAACTGTCTGGATTTTGTTCCTTGTTCTACTTTGGACAATATCATCCTGTCTTGATAACTAGGTCTTAACTGTCTGGATTTTTCTATGCCCACCCACACTATCTAAATAATGACATGGAGGCATTTTACTTAACAGACTTAATTTACTTTATTTTTCTTGTATAAAAAGCCTTAAGTGGAAGCCACAGCTAGAGGCTGGGTCCTCTGAGAAGATCTGGTATGGGTTTTCACAAGATGATCAGTGAATTCCTGATAAGGAGAATTGGTGAACACAGTCTCTTTCCAGTAGTTGGGGGTCAGGAAGCTGTAGGTCGTGAAGATGGCATCAAAGGTGGCCTTGGCAAAGTTGCCCAGGCTGACAGTGGAGGTCCTGGCTGAAGTGCAGCAGTCATCACACAGGCCATCATCAGGAGCTTCTTCAGCACAGGAGCAAACAATGCTAGTGCCTCTGAGGGCAAGGATGAGACACACAGCACAGAGCCACAGTGGCCTGTCATCTTGCATGGAACAGTGTGGGGCTTGCCAATACTGTTCCCCTAGTAGCCTCTCTGCACATGGACGATGGCGAGCTTGCCCAAAATGATGGCCCCTCAAATGGCAGTGGCTACCTCCTTGGAGTACCTAATGCTAAGATCAACATCATGTGACCACTGTGTCTGCAATAGTGACAAAAGCCTTGAGTCTGGCCCATTGGCTAGCAGAGTCTGTGTCTGCACTGGCAGGGTCTTCAGAACTTTATCCTTTAGGGACATGCCCAGGAAAAAGTCAGTAACATTGGATTCCTTAATGGGCAGGGAGAACAGGTAGATCTCCAAGGACTTGATCTTCAAGTTCTTAACCAGGGGCACCGCTTGGTGATTGGGATCCACTCCTTGTCTTCAACTTTACCTCTATGGTTCTCAAGGTCTCGACCACGACTGCTGCTGTATCCTCCACAGAAGCCACTGCAGCCTCCCAATCCTGAGCCCCAGGTCCTCCATCTGCACTAGCGTCATCCACTATTTGATGTTTTCCCGAAGCCGCAGCTATATTTATAAGGCTTTTGGCCTTAGCGTAGGCTAGTTCCCCAACTAGCTCTTAACTTATATTAGCCCATTTATACTATTCTGTGTGTGCCGAAGGTTGACCACCTCTCCTCAGTTTCATACATCCCACTTTGGGTGGCAAATCTCCTGTGCCTGACTCCTTCGCAGAGTTCCTCTTTCTGGATGTACTACTTTACTATCCTGTCTTCTGCTATAGGCTACAGGCTTTTTATTTTAACCAATCAGAAGGTGCTTCAGGAAGGCAAGGAAGAGCAGACACATCTGTCACATAGTGTACACTTCAACAACTAGGCATAACTTTTAAATTTATTTCGAATCCAGACTTTATATGTATCTGCTTGAGTTCTCCATGTGGCGTTCTATATTAGAGAGTAGCTTTATCACCTCATAATTACAGTCTACTCATTTAAGTCCTTAACAACAAACTATAACATTGTTCTAGGCTTTTACTCTTTAAACAAATCTTTACAGTGTCCTTACAACATAGATGCTAACATCCTTCTAATGTTCTAGATAAGAGATTAAGTAACTGTATCTCAGCCCAGGAAATGACAACACATGGTTTTTAAATATAGCTCATAGGGCTATGATGTTCCAGGCACCATTCAGTAACTAGAACTTAAACATTAAAAACCCCAAAACATGGAGACTAAAGATATAGCTTCATCAGAGTGTTTCCCTAGCACTCACAAAGCCCTGGGTTCAATTCTTAAGGAGGCAGGGGAATTCCCAAAGGAAAAAATTAAGTTATTACAGTCCTTTCTTGTCATGAATTTAGATTCCAGAAAGTCAATTCAATATTAAAAACTAAAGCACTCTACGGACATTAGGACACTTCAGAAAATGGGCATTCTGTAAAGTGTCCACACACATCTATTATGTGACAACATCCTATAATCCATCTTTAGTTCCACACTCACAAACTTTAGCAACAGTCTTTTATGACAACAACCCACCTTGGCCCCTAAAACATTTCCTTGAGGTTGGTTCTAGATCTCTTTGGATTGTTTTATGGGATGAAAAGCACTGACCATGAGGATGTTTAGAGCAATGAACGACTGATTCTGAAGATCATTTTAAGCATCTTGCACATCCCCACAAAACAATGTCCTTAACACACTCTTCTGGATACATACACGCTGTCACTCAGAAACAGTGAAAGTGCTATACAGCCAGGACTTTCCAGCTGACTGCCGTGAGGTAAGATCCCTAACAGGATCCTGATCACTGCATGGCAGATGAGCTCTGTAGGGGGAGCTTGAGCAGTTTTCGAGCAGGTGAAGGATCTAATTGGTCCATACTTCTTTTCTCTGCAAAGGAAAGGAACCAAAAGATACATTTCAATTAAATTCATACAAAATGTATTGGACAATGTGCCAGACAGTGAAGGGTAGTAAATGACACATGAAGTCTTTGTCCTTAAGGAGATGACAGTCTAGCAGGAAGGCAAGCATAATGTGACAGATAAGACAATGGCTGGAGGAAGCCATGGCCCCACATACAGGAAAGCTATGGGAGAGCATCCACAGCCTTTCTTCCTGCATCCTTGAAAATTCAAGCTGTCAAAAACACTGGCGTCTTCATGGAGTGCACCTATGGAATTTACATCAAGGCACTTCCTATCAACATTTGACTTCCTATGGGAAGTAAAACAAGTGTAAGGACTTTAAGCCTGGAAAGGCAGTTTGCATCCCAAAGGGTATCAGATCCTAAGCTGTGGTCCCCTCAAAAGCCGCACTTACTGAGCTGTACTGACACCTTCTGGAGGTACTGAGTACTTTCATCCATGAAGGCTTGCAGCTGCTTCACTGATCCTTGGAGCTCATCCATCTGCAGAGGAAAGGTGAGCAGTGTGAGCAGCAAGGAGGACTCACTCCCCAACCGGCCAGCCACACAAACTCCTGCCTTGGGGCGCTAAGCCCTGCTCTTTCAGCCTGAAATGCTTATGCCAGACATTCTCTCTTAGCACCACTGAAACACACCCTGCATGTCTCCACCCTGCTCTATAGATGCCCCAGGAGACTGACACCCGCCCTCCCCCCACACCCCCAAACCTCCACCCACAAAATGCCAGGCCCTCTAGGTTTTGTTTGAGTGTAAGAACAAAGGAGCTACCAGTCACTGTGTGTAAAGCAACAGGCCTGCTCCTCCTGTATTCTCTACTCCTTCTAGTGTCTTGTTAGTATCTAACATCACATATTTAAGCTAAAAATTTTTCTGGTTTTCCCAAGGTAGAGATATTGCTATCCTCTATGATTTGACTTGCATTTGGAGTAGTCCCGAGGGTTACACTTTAAAAGGTTTGGTTGCTGCTACTTAAGTGTTACCACCATGAGGCAATGGGACCTTTGGGAGTTTAAGATTTCCAGGTCTGACCTTGAAGTGTCTATTAGGACCTGACCCTCACTCCTTCCCTCTCTTTCTTACTCATCATCATGAGGGGAGTACTGTCCTCTGTCACACATTCCGAACACAATCGACTTCATGGCCACAGGTCCAAATCAACAGGCTTAAGCAACCATGGATTATAACTAGCAACCAAAATAATCCATTCCTTCTTATAAGTCACTTCTGGTATTGCCACAATATCATAATGTTAAAGAAGATAATGAGTCTAGAAAGCAAGGTAATCAACCTAAGAAGCCTGAAGCAACTCACCACTAACTCCATACAGGCAAAGACTTGGTTCTGATCTTGTACTATTCTCTGGTAGTCGGGTTTCGTGTTAAGAACTTCCTTCTGGGAAGACCCGAGGTAGGCTGCAGGATCCACCTTGACTTCAGTGATTCTGGTTTCAGTTGATCCTCTAAAAACAAAACAAAAATAAAAGACTTCTTGAAACTTACAATCATTTCCTAGAAACAATATAAGATCTTTGAGAGGAAAACCCCATCCCCCATCAAAAATCCCCTTCCTCAAAGCCGCTTTACATACTTCTGTTATTAGGGTTTCACCTAACATTTTTTAAAAGTTTGTTTTATGGATCTAAGTACACTGTAGCTGGTTTCGGACACCCCAGGAGGTAGCATTAGATCCCATTTTGGATATTTGTGAGCCATCATGTGATTGCTGGGGATTAAACTCAGGACCTCTGGAAGAGCAGCCAGTGCTCTTAACTGCTGAACCATCTCTCGAGCTCTTCACCTAATATTTTCTAGGTGGCTTTGCAGTTGAGATTTAGTTGGGGAGAAGAAGCTTTCAAATGACAGCTGAGAGGTGTCTGGTGATGCACTTGTAATTCCAGCAACTGGGAAGCTGAATCTGAGGTACATCTGGGGAGCTGAGACTGCCCACAGCTGCCTTGTGAGACCATATTTTAAATTAACTAAACTAGTTCAGGAGCTAAATAAACCAAAATACAGTGCTTTCCCACTGCCCTCTGACTTAACTACCAAACATGGCCTCTCATACCTTCTACCTCTTGTGCCACCTCCTTCAAGGCCATCTGTTTTCATCAAAGCCTTAACCAAGGGACTCTCTATCTACAGCTCAAAAACCACGTGCTCAGTAAAGTCTCTTGAAGAGTACTGTTGGCAGAGTACCAGGTGAACAGGTGCAAGGTGGCTATGTGCCCATCTCCCCGAGGATTTTGAGTGGTGGCCAAAAACACAACATAGAAGCAGTTCTGTTCTGGGTCCCTCCCTTTCCACCAAGAACACAAGATACTTTAAAGTGACTGAAGTATGACAACAGATTCAACACTCAATTTCTACAAATGGATTTGAAAGAAACTCAAATCAAACTCCATGAGATAAAAAGACAGTGGCTCCTTTCCAGTTCCCAGGTCTAACCTGGGCACCTCTTCAGGTGGAACCTCGCTCTGGTACTGCAGCAAGAGACGATCCCAGGCCTGACGCTCTAAAGAAAACCTGTGGGATTCGAGAAGGGAAGCTCAGTTAACTTTTGGTCACATTTGTAATCACTCAGGGCAGCAGTAAGTACTTTGGGCACATAATCTGGTGCATTAAAAGGTCATTAAAGGATTAGAAAGCTCAACTGACTCAGAGGATATTAATTTAATCAAGTAATACACAAGTTGTTAAAATCAAATTAACACCCTTATTTCCTAGACTCCACCCTATCAATCTGTAAAGCAGACGCACAGGTGCTGCCCACCATGTGCACCAGGCATGCTCTGCGGGTTCAGGACTTCCCTGGAAGGAGGACAACGTTCAGTTTCCCAAGGAAGGCTCAGTCCTTTCACTTACTTTGTTATATATTCTTTCACCTCAGCTACTGATGCTTCCAGTGAAAAATCTGGTGCTTTTCTGGAATATAAATGAAATTATGAGACTAATATGAATTCTCCAAACACTTGCTTTTCATGAGTTACATAGTTTTAGTAGCACTAAAATATATTCAGTTTTTATTGTTCAGAAAATGTTCTCGGAGGAGGGCGCTGACACAATATCTACTCTGTACTTGTAATAGCTAAAGTAGTTTTTAAATCTGTTTTTCTCACCAACTCCCATTCAAATCATGGAGATTAATCTTTCTAAAAATAGTTCTTTACTCTTTCTCCCTAGCTTTAAAAGATTATGACTACTGCAAACAGAATTAAAGGCAAACCTATTAACTTGGTTTTTAAGACTATCTGAGCCGGGCAGTGGTGGTGGTGCACACCTGTAATCCTAGCACTCTGGGAGGCAGAAGCAGGCGGATTTCTGAGTTCGAGGCCAGCCTGGTCTACAAAGTGAGTTCCAGGACAGCCAGGGCTACACAGAGAAACCCTGTCTCCAAAAAAAAAAAAAAAAAAAAAGCACCACCGTGTTCTGGCGCCTCACAATACAGCAATCTCTCATGGCTCAGCCCAATTAGATGAGTATTTCTAACAGGAAAGAAGCAGGACTGAACCTGCTAAACCGTGGAAGACATATGTGGCTTTCCACATGGTAACGACAGCAGTGGTGCAATTCTTGTTTGTCTACCAAGGTATGTGCACAGTATCTCTACCAGGGATGCAGTAGCCTGTGCGTAAATACATAAAGAGATTTTGTTGGGCTAAAATACTTCATGTCTGATTACAAATGTCACTCACAAGAACTTGTGGAATGGGGAAGCCCTCATGAATTCCAAATTCAGATTAAGTGAATGATTCATTCCAGGGTGGAGTTAGAAGTTGTGATGGCAGCCCCGCCCTTAAAGGACTAACAAGGGGATGATATCCTATTAATATAAATTCTACTTATTATTACTAGTGTGTGTTTATGTGTGCACTTGCACATGTGTATATGTGCCCCTGATACAGCTTATGTAGAAGTAGGACATCAACTTTCAACAATGAATTCGCTTCCTTCCACCAAAGGAGATAGAGATAAAAATGAGGTCATCAGCTTGTGCAGTGAGAGCAATTATCTTTCCCCACTGAGCCATCTTGCCAGCCCATTCTGCTAATATTCTTGCTTGTAAAGAACAATAGAATATAAGCTGCCTTGCGCATGCCACTCAGAAACCCGAGGAATGGTCTCCTCAGTCTTTCCATAGGTGTCACTTTTCACTACCCAGGTCTCTTGTGTTCCAGTCCTAAAGTGAAACCATGAGGTCCTCTCTCAACACTCTAGCTAAGTGGCCTCCTCCCTCCCTCCATCACTATCCCACCTGCTGACTTCCTGGATTACCCCTAGCTGAGATAGAATTTTCTGTGTTATCTCCTCTAATGCAAATATGACAAGGGGGCCTTGACATACTTACCACTATATCCCCTTCCTCATCATCTAGAAGAGCCTAGCACAAGCCAATCAGGCAGCCATACCTCTAATCCCAACAAGTGGGAGGGAGATGTAGGAGGATTACCAAAAGGTTAAGGCCAGTCTAGACTACAGAGACCCTATCTCAGGAAAACAAAAATAAATAATTACAGAGTGTAGTGGAACATAAGTGCTGGATAGACTTCTGTATGCAATGGTTTAATTATAATCAAGTTTTAACTCAAGTTTTAATTAGGGACAGAAGGGGAACTGTGCTTACTCCTTTGACTCTTCAACAAAACATTTTTGTAGTTTTCCATCACTTCCCAGGCTGTCTGTAAAATGTTTCAATTCTTCAGAGAGAGAAGATGCTAGAGAAGATAAATTTATGTCATAAAAAAGAAAGGCCACAAATGTTCACAACAATCAGATGACAAAGATATTAAGGGTTTTCCTAGTCTAGGGTCCCCTATCCTATCCTGACCCTCTTTCACACAAAACAGTCATGTGAGTATGCGAAGACTTTATGTGGGGGTTGGAAGTTTAGCTCCATGGCTGAGAACTTTCCTAGCAAGTTCAAGGCCTGGGTTTGACGGGCTCCTATGTTTGAATACTTGGTGGAACTTTTTTGGAAGGATTGTGGGGCTATGGTCTTATTGAAGGAGGTGTGTCTGTAGGAGTGGGTTTTGAGGTTTCAAAAGCTTGCTCTATTACTCTCTGCCCCTCCTGCAGACAGGATGTAAGTGCCCAGATGTGCCTGCTACCACGCCCCCAGATGTGCCTGCCACCACGCCTTTGCTCTGCCATCAGGTACTCTAGGTCCCCGACACTGTAAGCCCAATTAAATACTTTCTTTTATAAGTTGTCTTGGTCATGATGTTTTATCACAGTATTAGAAAAGTAACTATATGCTGGGCAGTGGTGTCGCACACCTTTTATCCCAGCACTTGGGAGGCCCAGGCAGTCGGATTTCTGAGTTCAGGCCAGCCTGGTCTACAGAGTGAGTTCCAGGACAGCCAGAGCTACACAGAGAAACCCTGTCTCGAAAAACAAACAAACAAGAAAACTATAGGTGTGTGGGCAACAAAAATACAAAAGAAAACTCTTTTCTTTGGGTAGATAGCTAAACGGGAGGCAAGTGTTTTTATACTCTACTGATGAAAAAGCAGTTAAACATAGATAGCTATAGAATTTCACTTTTCCCCCAAAATGTGAAAGCTGTCACTGAATGTCGAGGAATGTAGTGATAAGGAGCAACTTCTAATGAGGTGGAGACCCTGGTTTTAACGAGGACACTGAAAACATACTAGCTGGCTTCACAGGAAGGAGGGGGAAGGTCAGAGACCTGTCTAGCTTAGCAACTCACCTTGTGCTCTAAAAGAGTCAAGGCTGAAGTCCTTAGTGTTCTTTAAGAAAGGTTCAAGTTTTTCAATAGAGAACTTAAGAAAAAGAAAAAAAGCACTTTTAGTACAACCAAAGTCTCCCAAGTAAGCTGTTTGTGGCTTCATGTTACTATGAGCTTTATGATTAAAAACTACAGAGCCTAACTTTTTCATTCAACACTTTTTATATGGGTAAGTATATAAGGAAAAATTCTCTGCTGCTCACTCTATATATTTTTAAAATATATATGCAAATGTATATATTTATATATTATAAATTTATTAAATATATTAAACATAAATTTATGTTTTTAAAATTATTAAACATAAATATATTAAACATAAATTTAATATATATTTATATATTATAAATTTATTAAATATATTAAACATAAATTTATGTTTATACACATACACTCTCTCTCCCTCCTCTTCTCCTCTCTCTCTCTCTCTCTCTCTCTCTCTCTCTCTCTCTCTCTCTCTCTCTCTCTCTCTCTCTCTCTTGTTTGTTTCTTGGAGACAGAGTTTCTCTGTGTAGCCCAGGCAGGCTGTCCTTGAACTCAGATCCACCTATAAGGCATGCATTATCACACCAGGCTTATGTTTTGATTCTTGATGTTGTTTTGTTTTGTTTTTCCGAGACAGGGTTTCTCTGTATAGCCCTGGCTGTCCTGGAACTCACTCTGTAGACCAACCTGGCCTGGAACTCAGAAATCCACCTGCTGGATGGTGGTGGCACACACCTTTAATCCCAGCACTTGGGAGGCAGAGGCAGGTAGATTTCTGAGTTCGAGGCCAGCATGGTCTACAGAGTGAGTTCCAGGACAGCCAGGGCTATAAAGAGAAACCCTGTCTTGGGAGAGGTGGGGTGGGGGGGAGGGGTGGGGGGAGGGGGGGAGGGAATCTACCTGCCTCTGCCTCCCAAGTACTGGGTTTAAAGGCATGTGCCACCAAATTTTTAACTCAGGGAAAACAATGGTCATTTAATTCACACAAATTACTTGCTCATCAAAATAGTCAGAAGCACCAGTGCCATAAAACACAACTTAAAAAAACACCGGTCGACCATGTAGTTAGCCTTGAAATGTCTACAATAACAGATCTTGACCTCTCCACTCTAAATTCCCATCTCTTGCTGCCAATGAGTGAAGGATACTGGGAACTGAGCCGATCCTCGAGCAGCAGGAGAGCTCAGCGCACAGACCACTCTGCTGCCCAGGAGAGTACTGGCTTTTAAATCAATCCTCAGCATGGAAAAGCATCTTTTCCCGAGTTTATCACTGATCCTGACATCTCTCTGACAATTACAGATAACAGCAAATGAGAACACTTATGATCCCTGGGGACCTTACCTGAAAGCTGGAGAGCAGTAGGGCGCCAAGCCGTTGGTGTTGTGCCAACTTCATACTGATTGACCTGCTGAGCTCTAACAGAAAACAGCACGTTAACTCCACATCAAACGTAGTCAGGAAAACAACAAAACTGAAAATGTCCTCTCCTTGTAACCCAGCTTAAGGCAAGCTGCCTTCTGAGTAAGAACATAATTCTAACTTTTCCAAGCTCACTGAGGAATGAAGTTCACACTTTCATGCACCCAAATTTTCAAGTGTTAATCGAATCTTTTCATGTATTACATTAAAATTTTTTTTATTTAACAAATTGACAATATAATGAAACCTATTGCTTTGAATGTCAATTAAAAAACAAACAAGGTAGATAAAAATAATTTAGGCTAATGGTGGTGGGACATGCCTTTAATCCCAGCACTTGGGAGGCAGAGGCAGGTGGATCTCTGTGAAATTAAGGCCAGCCTGGTCTACAGAGCAAGTTCTAGGCCAGGGCTACACAGAGAAACCTTTTCCTAGAAGGCATCTGTATTACAGGCACTGCAGTGGGCTATAGTACACAATCTGAAGAGCTATTTTCTGGGGCTGAGGCTGTTGCTCAATGGTTGAAACCTTGCCTTGACTGTACATGGACTGAATCTTATCCTCGGCATTGAAAAGTAAAAATCATTTTTTATAAACAATATAAGCTCCACTTTACAAATGAAGAAACTCAATCAAGTAAGGAAAGTAGACCGTCTGAAAACAGGCTGAAGAAGCCATCTTCAGACCCAAGTATGGCAGCAGGATCTGCAGCACGCTGCCTGTGGTGAGCTAATATTAACAGCCAGTACCAGCTGAAGACCTGCTGTATAACAGACATTTTTTTCTTTCCTGCTATGCACAGCTCACTAAAATTTTAAGGCAAATATCTTTTATTTATTTGGACCATTTTTTTGAAACACAGGTTTGAAATATAGCCCATGTTGGTCTCAAACTCCTGGCAATCCTCCTGCATCAGACTCCAAAATGCTGAGGCCACAGGCCAGAACAGCCAAGTCTGGCATCGATTCTATTTTGCTAACAGATGGTAACACTGTGGCACACAGGCTGGTTAGACGCTTTGCTCAAGGCTGTACAGCAGGTCCACGAATGGCCTGGGTGGTGCTTTACGTCATCGTGTTGACCCAAACAACTCAACGATGTACGTCTTCTTTTCTCAATGCCATCCACTTAAAAAACAATTATCACATAGTAGGAAGCTGGCTTTAAGAATTCTCACCCTTCAGCTGAACATCTTTCTGGCCATAAGCAAAATTAATAATTCGAGAAAAATTATTCATCTTATTACATGAGGAGCCCATGTTATACGAATTGATGCACTAGAATGGGAATGAAGATAGGGCTAGTCATGGACAAGCAAGCTCTCTGGCACAGCTAGGCAATAAAGCGCATGGCACTGTGGCAGCAGGTTTTGGACTTGGCTGATTTAACTCAGATCCCTTGCAGAAATGCAGCCTCCCGAAAGGACAGCGATACGTTAAAAGAAGTCCCAATGGCTTCAATGCTCAAGGGTCTCCTAGCTGCCAAGGGCGCGTGTACTGAGGCGTATTTCCCCAGCTTCCTGAGGACTTCATACAAAGGAGTCGAACTAGACTTTCCGCATTAATATCCTATAATTTGATACTGACACATCAAATAATTATAAATTTTAGACAAGTCACAATTACATTAGAATATGGCATCCCTAAAAAACATTTTATTTTTTGTTGCTTTCTTTTTTCTTTTGCTTAGTTTTGGGGACTGAATGTGGCCTCTGGCATGATAGATATGTACCTCACCAGTGAATTACATGCCCATCCCCATTTAATGTATGTTTATCTGCATCTTCCTGCTGAGTCATTTCTAGTTAAAAAGGCTAAAATCAAGCCTTCTGTCCCATCTTAGGGTATGAGACACAGAAGAAATTCAAATCCCTAGCATCCTAGATCGGAAGATGTGTTAAATAATTAGCAACCAGGTTTTCTAGTCATGCCAGTTAATATGTAAACAGCAATTAATACTGAACACTCATTAGGTGTGTGGCATTGGGATTTATAAACAAGAACGTGCCTATAGAATTATCTCCATTTTACAGGTAAGAAAACTGAGGCATAAGAAGGTGATATGTTCAAAGCTGCATAGCTAAAACATAGCCAAGTGCTGTCTACCTGCTACACTTTCTGACATTCATGTCTTGCTGCCTCTTAGATGGACTGGAAATCCATTCCTTTATGTACACAGCACCCCACCTGTGATGCCTGGGTGAAAGGGAGCCAAAGACTTCCGCCGGTTTATTTCTTTCATGCTTGCTCGTCTCCAGGACTGCCTCCTGTCTTGATGACGGATAGACTGTTCTTGAGGGGACAAATGAAACAGAGGTCCCTCCTGGTGGTCGGCACTACCACCTTTCCCCTCGCCAGGGCTCGAGCCAAGGTGGTTTCTTTCCTTTGAAATGCCTTGCGTCATCATTTCCTGGTAGGCAGATGATTGAGGTAATGCTTCCAAAGGCTTGAGACTTGGTTGCAATTGATGATCCTGAGTCCCGGACATCGCTGGTTCCTGGTCTACCATTTGTTATAGAAAAGTCAAAATATAAAAATCAAACCTACCTCAGATACAAACCTTGGTAAGTATCTGAGCAAAGGGTGAAAGAGAAAATGCACACGCCCACAAGATGGCATACAGCTGGAGCCTAGGCAGAAGGGAAGGAGGAAGAAAGGAAACCTATTTCCCAGGTGATGGAAACACAGAGAAGGCCCTCTTTGCAAGTCCACACACATGTGATTCCAAATCCACCAGATGTCAGCGAGGATTCTGTGATAGTTCAGGAGCCTGATCCCATAGCAAGAGGCACTAAATTTCACTGTAAAACTCACCTTCTGATCTGGTCACTGAAGTCATCCTGGATGAAAATAGGAAAACAGGAAAATGGGGTGATCTGTTCTTCACATTCGAGCTCCAGGCTCACAGGGGCTTCACTAGCCCATAATAGGCCTTGTGCTTCAAATGCCCTCACGTGCCTCCTCCAAGATTCTCAGCAGCAAGATTATTATCACTGACTGCTGTCTTCAAGAACGCAGTACATAGAAACTATCTTAGCTCCCGATCACTTTCTGAGTCACTAGGCCCCAGTTCCGTTGAAGGTATTAGGATCTTTGTTTTCCAAACTAGAAAACAAACAAACAAACAAACAAAAACCCCACATCATCTCTTATTCTGCCATGCCTAGAAATCCTACTTTTTAATCTCTGCCCACATCTGTCCTTCTACTGATAAAACAGATTGATCCTTCCTAACACTGCTTAAATATGAAGTCATTTCTCTTTGGCAGATTTGGTGTCCACACATCTTCTCTCTTTAACTGGCCGTAGACTGCACCACATCCCCAATCCCAGCACCTGTCACAGACAACAGACCGAGAGAGCCAAGGTCGGACATCCCTCCATCTTGCACGTAAATCTCCCTCCCAAAAGATCGCTGAATGTGGAGGACGCTTGGTAAAAACGAATGGGTGCTGAGGGACCATACTGAACGGACAAGAAGGGTCCTTCAAGGACCTCAATCACCACAATCCTTATGGCTGAGCTTGGATAAGACATTTAAGTGCGTATGAGGCCGTACACGTAACCGCCTTCGTACGGCCATTCATTATCCCATTCAACACGTTCCTCAACTCTGAGTTAGATCCTCTATCGGGAGGCCCAGATTCCCTAGACAGCCAGTCCGGAGCACAGCAATGCAACCCGGGCGGCCACCCCAGCCCTCTGCCCTGTCCGTGGCCACTATCTGGAGTCGGGATGACAGCAGTGCCCGGGAGAGAGGAGTGACCTTCCTTCAGGCGTAGGCTTGTCAGGACAAAGTCCCCAAGTCCCGGGGCCCTGCAGCGGGGAGCGGCGGGTGGGCCGGGCAGAGGCGGGTCAGCGGAGAGCGAACCACATCCGGGGAGATGTCTGCGACTTCCGAACCCCGGAGGGATGCCCGTCCAGCCCAGTTCCCCTCCCCCCGATCCTGAAACAGTAAGCCCAAGGTCACCTCTGTAGATTCGGCGTCACCGCAGAGGGTCCTCTCCCGCGTCAGTCCGGTTCGTGGTTCCGCGCCTCCCCACCTACTTACGAAACTCCCGCCGAGTAACTGCGCATGCGCAGCCCGCGGCTTCCGCGCCCACAGGCACAACCGGCGCCTCTAGCGGAGCGCATGCGTACTCCGGAGTTCTAGGTTCTTGCCCAAGCCCATCTAGTCCTAACTTTTTCACCCAGTTTCGGATCAACCACCTCTACGGCTACACCCAGACCGGGTTTTGGTGACTTTTCCCGCCGTACCTATGAAAGTCAGAGTTTGGTGCTGGACTCCTGTTCTGGGCCATGGCTTTCCCCTTCTATCTCTTTGACTCCAAAAGTGTAGAGTGACTTTTCTCTAGGAAGAACTGGAGCTCTGAGCTCAGTTTGTCTCCTGCTTACCTGCCTCCATGGTTCCTTTCCATGGTCCCTTAACTACCTAGCAAAGGTCAAGCACACACCCTGCCAGGTTAACACAAGCCAACCCTGCTGCAGCCACCCCATGCCAATTCTTGCCTCTGCACCTTCGAGCACGCTTTTTGCCCGGAAAGCTTTTCCTTTCTCCTACCCTTATATGGTTTTGTTTTGGTTTTTGGTTGTTTTGGAGACAGGGTTTCTCTGTACAGCCCTGGGTGTCCTGGAACTCACTCTGTAAACCAGGCTGGCCTCGAACTCCTAAATCCTCCTGCTTCTGCCTCCCAAGTGCTGGGATTAAAGGCATGTGCCATCACCGCCCGGCTACCCTTGTATGTTGACCCCAGATGTACAGTACTCCCAGGAGCCCAACCCATACCTGCTCCACTGTCTCATACCTAGGAGGGTCATCTGCAGGTCACGGTATAGAGGCATCAGAATGTCCCCATGCATCAACGAAGTGATTCCTTTCAGATCGGAACTGTGTGAATTATAGTACGAAAGATTCCAAAGTGCCAGTTGTGGTGGCACATGCCATCAATCCCAGTACTGGGAAGACAGAGGCAGGACGATCTCTGCCTTTGAGGCCAGCCTAGCCTACATAGAAAGCCCTGGGCCAGCCAAGGATACGAGGTGAGACCCTGTCTCAAACAAAAGAAAAAAAAAGTCCTCAAGCAGAAGATGGCAGGCTGAAGCATAATTTTGATAATTTTGGCCATTCTGATGTAATTTTGGACAAGTTTTCTGGTAAAAGGTAGAAATGTGTATTCTAGAAGTTCCTACTCTGCCATTCTGGTCTAATAGTTCCAACAGCTACCTGAAAGAGGTGTGTTCTTGAGTCCCTGAATATCACTTTCTGGAGCTCCTCATGGGTTGATGTCCCCAAAACAGAATTCAGTATCCCCAGCCAAGGCGGGCCATGCTGGGACTTACCGAGATTACTGCCTTATGGAATCTAGTCCCAGGGAACATCCATGCTTGGAATTCCATGGCCCCCTCCTGTTCATAAGATGCATAAAAATTCTTTCCCTGTTCCACATCAAATTTCATTTCATTTCTTTTCTCTTTTTTAGTTTTTTGATACAGGGTTTCTCTGTGCAGCCCTGGCTGTCCTGGAACTCACTCTGTAGACCAGGCTGGCCTCGAACTCAGAAATCCGCTTGCCTCTGCCTCCCAAGTGCTGGGATTAAAGGCATGCACCACCACTGCCCGGCCCCAACGTTTCATTTCTTGAATTCATATCCCCTCCCCCTTTCTGGTTACTTTAAAACAGGTTCAGTCGGTAATCCCAGCACTCTGGGAAGTAGAGGCAGAGGCAGGCAGATTTCTGAGTTCAAGGCCAGCTTGGTCTACAGAGTGAGTTCCAAGACAGCCAGGGCTATACAGAGAAACCCTGTCTCCAAAAAACCAAATCCAAAAAACCAAAACAAACAAACAAACAAACAAACAAACAAAAAACCCAGGTTCTCATGTACCCCAGGCTGGCCTCAATATATAGCCAAAGATGACACGGTAACTTCTGATCCTCCCGCCTTGCCCTCCCAAGTACTGGGATTAGCACTGTATGCCACATGCCTGTCTTTGCCTCTTTCTCCTAGGCTTTCAGGCATGCGCTCTCTGTGAACCTCTCCTCTGTTTCCTGCCTACAGTCCATTACCATCCCCTTTGTCTGATCAACCTCCAACATTGGGTATGCTCCCCCCCACTTCCTTAATTTATTATTTATTAATTATATTTATTAATTTATTTCCTTAATCTTATTTTCCAGGCCCATTTATTATATCCTCCATGGCTGGCACAGGTTGTTAGCCACCCTTCCCTACCCCGACCCCCCCTACCTCCAAAGAGATCTATAAAAATAAGTGTTGGGTCTCAGGCTGTCCAAATATCCAGAAATGAGCTAAAACGGGACTATAGGAGGATTTCTGGCAGTTAAATAAAAAAAACAACCGCATTCCTCTAAGACTGGTAAAACTGGTTTCCGCCTGCAGAAGGGACATATGGTTACCTGCGGCACTCACCAGTTTAGCAAAGCCCATGGCGCTCTCCAGGCTCCATCACTATCAGAAGTACCTATTACCCAGGCTAGCCCTTCTCACCCCCTCCTCCATTCTCAACTCCCTCCAGCTCCTACCCCCAGCCAGTCGTCTCCGCTCCCCAGCCCCCTCTCTATTCTCTCTCCTTCTATCCTGCTATCTCCACTGTTCTCTCCCACTTCTGAAGCCCTGGCCAAGGCCAGTCGTCTTCCTTCTCTGCTCTGGACCCTTCCAGAGGCCTCTGGCTGTCCAGTCTTATATTTACAATAAAAACCTTAACCATATTCCGGAGAGGTCACCTTGGCAGCTTCTTTACTGTGTCCCTCACATACAGTAAACCATTTCCAAGATGACCCCAAGGACCAGAGCTTTTCCAGGTGTGTAGTTTCCTCTTACTCTAGAAACAGCTAATTTCTATAATCAATAAAATATCTTAGAAATGTAACTTTTAAGGCTTAACCATAAAAGACATTGTGATTTCTGCCCTGCTCAATCAAAGATCACTTTCCTGGAAGAAAGCCTGTGGCTACGCTGTAACCCACAGGCGTCTCCACCCTCTGAGGAACTGAGTCTCCTACTTCATAGCCAGTACTGACTCGCCAGATTTGTGAGTTAGCTATTTTGTAAAGGACTCTTCAAGCTCTGGTTAGAAATACAAATGACTTAGGCTGCCTGGGCCCAAAGCTCTCTGCAAGACAACTTGCCTGACATGCTGAGGCAAAGCCTGGCTTCCATCCCCAGACGCACAAAGGTGCAAATACTCACAGCCTAATTGGTTTCTGACTGCGTGCCTCCTGAAACACTGACGTAGAACTGCCCAGCTCCCAAATCCTCAGCCCGCAACCGTGGTAGGATAGATATATTTGGGTACTAATTCTACACTGCAATGCCTAAAGTATCTTTTCCCCCATAATACATTATCGTAAGAGTGTTTTGGAAAAGTCTGGTTCTACTTTTCTCCTTCTTGAACGTGGCACATTTGTTCCTCAGCAGTGGTGACACACTTCCTGAGAGACATGAGCTACCAGAACCCCCCCACCCCCCACCCCATACCCCACCCCCACCCTGTCTCCCACCCTCATCTGTGGCCCCATCTAAGTGATTGCCAACTAGCCAGCTGGCTCGTTTCCCCTCCTCCTATGAAGCTCCAGGGGGATTGGTGTCAGCTTTCAACGAGGCTGGTGTCCCAGCAGCCTCTCTAGGGAAAAGCAGAGAGCAGGCAACGGTTTATATGACATACTTTATTTCCAATCTACAACCATTAAAAACACTTTGTAAGTTTACACTGTACAGGTCTCATGTCTGAAATAAGACACAGGGCAAGGACAGCAGGTGGACTAGATGCTGTCCTACCACCCAGTATGTCCTGGGAAGGAACCTTTAAAGATAGAAAAGCAGAGGTGGGGGTAGTAGAAGGGAGAGAAGGACAGAACAGTGGGAGAGAGAGGTGGACAGTTGGCCCAAGGAGGCCCTTGGTCCCTTCCCTCCTGAGGGGTCCCACAGGGCCCACGACTGCAGGACCCTCACCAGGAAACCCGACTGAGCAGGAAGGGGCTTCACAGTATTGGCCAGGTTGAGGAGGGGGAGCCAGGATGGAGAGGAAAGGCAAACTCTCTCTCTTCCCTGGGCGCTGGGAGTTGGAACTGATTTTTGGCACTGTGTACACAGTCTCGCTGGAATCGGGAGGATGAGGTGCAGCATGGGAGCATGAGGTGAGAATCCCAATGGATAAATGAAAAGCATCCTTCTGGCCGGGTAGTGGTGACACTTGCCTTTAATCCGGGCACTTGGGAGGCAGAGGCAGGTGGATTTCTGAGTTTGAGGCCAGCCTGGTCTACAGAGTGAGTTCCAGGACAGCCAGGGCTATACAGAGAAACCCTGTCTCGGAAAAAAAAAAAAGAAAGAAAGAAAAAAAAAAGAAAGAAAAGCGTCCTTCTGGTCTCCTGCCTCCAGGGACTGAGCCCCTCGCCTGCTGTGACCACCTATGCAGCTTTCCCGGAAATCCAAATTAGTGGGGGATGGCAAGCTGGGCTGAAAGGAAGGCAGAGAGACAACAGGAAAACTGTGACCGCTGCCCCCTCTCCAGAGGAACGAGGAAATGCCAGTGTTGTTCCATGTGGGGCCAGAGGCCCTGAATCTAGGAGTCCCCTTGACCGGTTGTTGTCCACTGTTCTTGGCTCAGGCTAGCCCGAGTTCCTACCCAGGCTGCACTGAAATCTCACCTGGGCCCACAACCTCGTTGCTGCTGGCAAACTTGCCTATGTCAGAACGATGGGAGGCTCCTTCATACCCCAGCCTGCTGGGCCTGCTTCAGTGGGGCCAACAGCCTGCACTTCCGCCAATTTTCCTGGTGACGCTTCTACAGGGGACAGAGTTGCCAGTGGGGCCCCAACTGCCTTGGCAACCTGGTATTCCTAAGGCAAGCCACGTTGGCAAGGCCCAGCTGAAGAGGCACCGAAAGTTCTGGATAGATGCGAGGAATGATGTGGTGGGTGAGGCCCCCCCAGCCCCCACCCCGCACCCCCCACCCCCGTGTGGAGAAGTAGACTAAGGCACAAGATCAATAGTTGAGGCAAGAACAAGGGTTGCCAGGGCCCGGTCGGTCCAGGGGAGGCTACAGAGCCCCAAGACATGAAGGACATTTGAGGCTCATCGGGTCATCATAGTGCTCCCAAGAGGACTGTAAAAGTGGGAGGCTCAAACTTGGGATAGGTAGGTTTCCAGACTGCCAGCTGAGGTCTCTCTTCATAGAAGTGGCACAGGTAGCTTTGCATGTGGTGTGACAAGGACTCAACTGCCTCAGTCCTTCCAGGATATTCTGAGGAAACCAAAACCTCTCCCTTTAGGGTCCAGGGAGCTAGTGAAAGACAGGAAGAGGAGGCCAGGTCAGTGGGGTGAGCAGAGGGAAGAGGAGGGTGTCAGGAGGGTGAGGCAGGAAAGTGGCCAGGTGGAGGAGAAGACCTGAACAGGGACTGTGGCCCAGGACCACACCTGGGTCCCCTTTCAAGAATCTGTGGATTCTGCAAACTGCAGATGCTGTTGTTTTAGGGGATTGGGTTCTGCGGAGATGAGCTGATTTGCAGGAGAGACGTAATGGGATAGGCAGAGAGGCACAAAAGCAAAGCAAGAGAGGGCGAGCTTCCCCTGCTTTACACCAAAGCCACCAGAAGTGGGCTGGGCAGAGAAGGCCCAAAGGTGGAGAGCAAGTCCGTGTCCACCACACATCCTCCCGGTGGAAGGTCATGCTACTGGGAGACTGAGGACAAGGAGGACAGGAGGCAGAGAGTGGGATGCACCTCATGAGGAGGACTAGAAGGGACAGAGTGGCACGATCCGTGGAAGAAGCGGGTGCCTCTAGTGAGAGGAAATACAAAATAAACCCCGGACAGAATTCCAGACCCGAGAGCAAACCTTGCAATCGGGAGACAGACTGCACATGGCACTTTCGAGATGGGATGTGCAGGTGAGTTTGTTGGGATGGGGGCGGGGGGAGACTGCCAAGGTCACACACAAATCACAGGAGGGAACAGCACACTAGAGGACCTAGGAGGCTCTAGTGCTATAGAGAGCCCAGGGCCCCAGAGAGAAAACTTGGCCCTAGGCTAGGGCCACTCCATCTGGTGGCAGAAACCAGGTAGATCGTAGTGACAGAAGGGAGACTAGGATAATGATAAAGAAGGAGGGGAGGTATGTGAGGTGGAAAGTGAACTCCAACCACACACACACACACACACACACACACACACACACACGCACACATACACACGCACACACGCGCGCGCGTGTGAGGATGCTTCATTCACTACGGTATAGAATCGGAGAGTCCGGAGCTCTGAGATATGCTGTTAACTATGCCTCTGTCTTGCTCAGAGGCCTTGGGCAAGCCACGCCCTTCTCCACCTGTATAACGTAAAGGGGTGAGACACAAATGATAACTACTGGGTTCTATCTACATGAATACCTAAAACAGGCCAGTGAAGAAGGGAGAAAGCAAACCAGAGGTCATCCGGCCTGGGGTGGGGTGGGGATTACTGTGTAGGAGTTAGTAATTATTATGGGGTGTGGTATTTCAGTTTGGGACCAAGAAGAAATTCTGGAGATAGCGGTGGTTAACACAGTACTGAGATCTTACTTAAAGGGCACCTAAGGCCAAGGGCGGTGGCAAAAGCCAATGGTGAGAGAGGCAGAAAGGCAGTAAAGGTTCCAGCCCATCCTTGGGTACATAGTGAGTTGGAGGCCACCTGAGGATACAAAGTAAATACCTGTCCTGGAACTCACTCTATGGACCAGGCTGGCCTTGAACTCAGAAATCCGCCTGCCTCTGCCTCCCAGTGCTGGGATTAAAGGTGTGTGCCACCACTGCTCAGCAGTAAATTCTTTTTAAAAAGCCTCTTAGGTGCTGGAGACGTAACTCAGCAGTAAGATGCTTGCCTCCCATGCGCTAGGCTCTGAATCTCATCCCCAGCATGTGCCAACGCATGCACATACGCACACAAAAGGACGCCAGTAGCATTAAAAGATGTGAGCAGGTTGGTGAGGTTCTCCTCCGGTGAGGGAAGGCGGTACACGCCATCACCACGGGAGCCAGGGTGCTGAGGGTCTCGATGGCTAAAAAGAGTGTGGTCAGCCAGATTTATATAGAACTTCAGCATTTTTTTTTTTTAGACAAACAGGCACGATGTATTTGGTCTTCTCCACAGCCACCACTTTATAGCTGAGGAAACTGAGGCAAAGACAAGCCATGTGATTTGGCCAAAGTCATTGGGGGGAGGGGGGGCAGTTCATTATTTTGTAAATAGTCTTCTGGTAAACATGTCTTAACTTAGGCTAACCTGGTATAGCTCCAGGGTCTGTAAAGAGATCTCAGGTTCCACATTAGTTTGTCTCTAGAAACAATCATGATTGGCTGATAAAAGTGTTTCACTTCTCACCAGGGCCTCTAGGAAACTCCAGAAAGAAATTTAAGGCTAGGGATGGTAGTGCACGCCTGCAATTCCCGAACTTGTGAGGCAGAGGCAGGAAAATCACCACAGATTTAAGGTCTACATAGCAATTTCCAGATCGGCCAGGAATACATAGCACAACAGGGTCTAAAACATAAAAAGACAAACATATAGCATGGGGAGGAAGGGAGTGTACTTTAAATTGTGTAATTATACACGTCCTTAGTTCTCATCCCCTGGTTTCCCAGTTTTGTTTATTTCCCAACAGTAAGGACAGAAGCCAGGGCCTCACACTTATGAAGCAAGCGCTGACCACTGAGCTACCCACCACTTTTTAACATCTTTGAGATAAGACCTGAGAAAATTGTGCATGGCCCAAAGAGGCTTTGACCTTGAGCCTCCTGCTCCCGCCTTCCAGAGCTGGGATTAGAGGCCTGCGCCGCCAGCCTCTCTGTTGTTTTATGAAGCCTATGACTAAGGTGGAAGACTATTTAATGCCCGTTGAAAACCACTGGAATAATTTACCCAAATAAGAGTTTGGCTGAGACACCCTCACTCCCAAATCACAGCTCAGTGCACAGGGCTCTTGTTCAGGACCTAGCGCTGTGACCCTTGATTCAGAAAGCTGAAGTGATGAATGGCCGGTACTGTGAATGTAAACACTGGTCACTGGTGCCAAAAACAAAAACAAAAACAAAAAAAAAAAGAAAAAAAAAAGAAAAAAGAAAATAAGAAAGAAAGCCTGTCTCTGGGTTTGGCAGTGGCAAGTTTGTGATGCTTTGAATCTAGCCAGCGTCCCAGTGAGTTTGTACAGAAAGCAGGGAAGCATCCAGCTATACAGTTGAGGACTTCCTGGTCCAAGGTCCCAGGGCAAAAACTCTCCCTGTTTTCCCCTTTATAGAATGAGAGCACTAAACCCTGTCCAATCAAACCTGCCCTTGAGAATTGCCCTTGAGAGACTAAGAAGAGATGGGGAGATGGTGATATGACCCCTAAAGAGTACAGTGCTCTAGGGAGGACGGTGGAAGAATGTTTGCTATTACAGTGAGGAGGGAGAGAGGGAGGCAGTGGACAGTTGAGTTAAATCTGTGTTTGACTCATGAGTTGAGGCTGGAACTGGATCCATTCTGGGTGTGTGGTATGGGGAAGAATCTGGGTATTGTCTGGGTAAGGGACAAAGGGATAGATATATCTATCAAAGGTACACAGCGAGCGCGGCAAGGTCGTGCCTAGAAGCTCAAGTCTTTGAGTACTCAGGTTGGTTACCTAGAGACCAGCTGGTAGACGAATATGCCTGGAGAAGCCAAGAGACAGGGCCCAATCTGAGCTCCTGAGAACAAAATCTCTAGAGGCCAGCCTTGGTGGGAGAAGGACGAGGAGAAAGGCTATGGGACAAAGGGAAATGGATGCTGATGCCTTGTTCCTCAGGGGCCCTAAAGGGCGGAGTCTCATGTCGAAACCAGTCACCACTGCCCAGGGAAGAGGTGGGACATTAGCTTAGTTTCAATCAAGTAACTTAACTCTCCCTTGTGCCCCCAGCCAATCTGTGTCAACCCGGTAGGCACAAGCCAGGCAGTCTTTTAGAGGATGGGACCCCAAGGCTCCTTGGGACATTGGTTCTGGGAGTAGGGTAGAAGCTGGAGGAGGAGGAGGAAGAGGAGGAGGAGGAGGAAGAAGAAGAAAAGAAGAAGAAAAGCAGAGGTGAACAGAAAGAGCACAGATAGGAGGATGGGTGGAGCTCCTTCCCAGGACCCCAGGCCTCAAGGGGAGTGCTCCCCATATAAGCCAGGCAGTTTTCTGCTTTGGGAATGTTACCAAGACATAAAAGGCATTTGAAGAAACAAACAAACTTAGAAATTACATTTCAAAAGAGTAGAGAGATTTACAAACCAACCCTTCCACCCCATCCCCAAAGAAAACAGAATCAGTTACCAAGTCAAATGTTAAAGGGCAAACCAAACTGATATTTACATGTAACATTTTCAACCCCACTGAGCCCTATGTCCAGAGGCTTCCATAGGGACAGTGACAAGTGGCCTTGCACAGTGGCAGGCAAGAATTAGAAACGGGGACTGAAAAACAAGACCTGGAGCTTGCAACACCTGTTGGGGGCCACAGGAGCCAGGTGCTGAGACAGTGGAAGTGCACAACCCAAACGGAGACGATGGTAAGGCTGAACGGTCCCTACGCCCCGAAGTTCAGGACTATGGGGACTTTTCTCCAAGCCTCCCAAGCTCTCAGTAGCTCCGGGAGGTGGCAGAAGGCCTCTGGTGGCTTGTGGCCTGGTGTGGTCCCCTCAGCAAGAAATAATCTTAGAGGGGCCTCTGACCTCTTAGAGGAGTGCAGTAGCATCCTGGAGGGACCTGGCCCACGGTCCACTGGCCTGCTGACTATGTCCACGCAAGTTACTGGACACGAGTCAACAGCTGCTGGAAAGCACTGACCCTGATATACTGCCCATAGGGAATGGGGTCGAGGGGCTTTGGGTAACTGGCCCAGGTGTTTCTCAAAAGATAGCCTGGGTGCAGGTAGGTGGGAGTGTAGAGGCGTCCCCTAGTCCTGGAGCAGACCAGCTATGCAGCTGGTTCTCTGCCTTTCCAAGGGGACCTCTGCACAAAAGCCAATCCATCCCTGGATGAGCCTGGGTCCCCAGCCAGGAACAGGAGGGCGGCACATTGCATGTGTACAACTGGAATTGGTTCCTTGGCACCAAGGGGAGGCACGTGAGTCCTCCCCACACTGCGGCTGAGTTCCGCTGCTGTGGTTCAGGCGACTCCTAGGGGTATAGGAAGGACAGGCAGTGGAACTTGGGCTCGAGGAGCCGTGACTGGCTATAAGGCTAAGAGAAGCGCTGGTGAACAGGCTGGCAGGCTGGTAGACACTCTCAGGTCGGTGTGCAAAGCTGCAATAGACAACATTCTACAAGTCCATCCTGTTTTCCTGCGAGTTCTTACTTCGGGAACGGGGAAGGAACAGAGTTGCAGTCATCTGTGTTTGACTCATGAGAAGAGGTGTTGGAGGGAAGGGAGGGATGGGAAGGGTCGTGGAGGATGTCTGGGGAGTGATGACATCACTCTAGCCTGCAGTTTGTCTGAAGCATTTACAGTCTGGCCTGGAGAGCTGGGCCGAGTACAAACGTAGAGCTCTGAGCCTAAATGGGCAGTGGGGGGGAAGAACGAGGTGTAGAGGCCCGGCTCCGCTGAGGGCCCTTCGGACAGAACCAGGAGACCTGAGTCTGGTGCTGAGCTGCCTCAGCCACATGGGGGGGCTCCATGGTGTCACAAGCCCCACACTGTCCCAATGGCAAGGATACCTCTAATAAATTACCTTAGGGGCTCTGAGGGTGGGGAGGGGGGTAAGTTAAATTATTAAAATAAAGTAAATCACCTTAAATATTTATAGTATGAAAAAGTCAAATAAACAATCTAGGCAAATAAACAACGCAGTCCTCGTCTTGGGCTACGTCTTGGCCTCTTGGCGCGCTCTCTGCTCTGACCTAAGCAACAGTCTCTCCCAGGGAGCGCTTCTGCTCGCTGCCTGCTGCAGGACTGTGGCACCTAACCCTGCTACCAAGAAAGCGGCCCTACGGATGGAGGTGTGCCACGGAGGCATTCACCTCTTCGTCAGGTGCTGCGATGGATGCTAACCATTTCTGTTCTCATGGAGTCTCCTGCGAAAGTTGGGCCTTCATGTCCCTGTCCCCATGACAAGGGAGTCGGCTCTTCTGGCCTCCTACTCTGAACCCTACCTACTCCTACCTGCCCCAACCCCAGCTCTTGCTACATGTGGGCACAGGCGGGGGCTCCAGGGCTCCAGGATTCTAAGTGTACTTGGCCCTGAATTCTGATCTGCCATGTTCCCCTTCCCTGCTCCAGGAAGCCTGGCAACCAAAGCAGCAGGGCTGAGAGGAGGGAGCAAGAGGTGACGGTCCTACCCAGGCCCAGTTCTCTGAGAGCCTCGAGCTAGGCAAAGTAGAATCCTCTCAGTGGCTTCTCCTCCACATGTGGTCAGTAGGGAGCATCTCTGTCAGCCCTGTTCCTGGAGCCTGGTCAGAAATGCCTCCTTTTCTGGATCCTTCTAAGAAGCAGTGTGGGTAGTACCAGGCCCCCTTTAGAATCCAAAGCTGACTTGCTGAGTTCTCCAGGTGCTTTTGAGGCTCAGTCCTGGTCACCCAGGTTTGGTTTTTCTCCTTGCTCATTGCCTTCCCCTGGGAATCAGAGGTCACTGCCCAGCAGTCAGCAAGTCACCTTGCTTTACCTTAATGTGAAGGCTCTTCTGTTGCAGTGGCACAGCTGCTGTTCCTCCTGGATGGACTGAGGCTGAGGATATGACCCCTTGCCTCATCTCCAGGGTCTGGGCTGCTTGAGGCGGGAGCTTGGCTGTGCTGTGATTCACTGGGGAGCTGCCCTCTCCTCCCCGCCCCAGCCTGACTCTGAGGGGTGCAGCCTGCACTTGGAAGGAGAGTGCCGGATGGTGTTGCGGGATGGCCGGATGAAGCAAGAGGCAAGTGACTGGGCGCTACAGTCACAGACAGCTTCCTGGGGAGAGACAGGAGAGATTAGGAGCAGCCTGAAGCCCTGGCCACAGCCACCCAGAAGCCAGGACTCAGCCATGTCTCATGCGGCTCTAGACCATGTTACTTCTATTAGGACAGCAATGGATTCACATTCTAACAGAGTCTGCAAGGCACAGAGAAGGCAGATGCTGTCCACGGTGGAGATGCTCAACACTACACATCCGTGAACAGCACGGCTTCCCCCCAAAGCTTATTTCTCACTTGCAAAATACAAATACTTTTCTGCTGCTGTGACTGTCTAAGTCTCTGTTGGTTTTGTTTCTGTTGTTGCTGTTCTATTGTATTTGAGCAGTTTGCTGGCATGTGTGTTTGTGCACTGCAGATAGGGAGTGCCTATAGAGTCTGGAAGAAGGTTTTGGATACCCTGGAACTAGAGTTACAGACAATTATGAGCCATCATGTGGGTGCTGAGAATTGAACCCAGGTCCTCTGGAAAAGCAGCCTGTACTCTTAAGCACCAAGTCATCTCCTCAGCTCCTGGGCCTCAGTCTTAATGGCTTTATAGTGTTCTTCTGAATGGAAATACATATTTTTCAATTCGCACTTTTCCCTCCAGTGCTAGAGATGGAACCTAGGGCCTTGAGCAAGTCAGGCAGGTGCTCCACCACTGAGCTACATCCTCACCTCCAATTTATTCTGTTTGCTTCTTTGTGTCAGGGTCATACTGTGTAGCTCCAGCTGGCCTTGAATTCACTATGTAGCCCAGGCTGGCCTCAACCTGTGGTGCTTCAGTCTCAGTTATTCAAGTACTGGGATTAAGGGCATGTGCTATCACTCCAGAGACTGAGGATTTCCAGATTCACGTTTGATGCGTATTTAGGTATATTCATTATTTTTCTTTATTATTATTATTTGTTTGTTTGTTTTTTCAAGACAGGGTTTCTCTGTGTAGCCCTGGCTGTCCTGGAACTCACTCTGTAGACCAGACTGGCCTCAAACTCAGAAATCCACCTGCCTCTGCCTCCCAGAATGTTGGGATTACAGGCGTGCACCACCACCGCCCAGCTTTTTTATTTTTTTGAGACAAGGTTTCTCTGTGTAGCCCTGGCTGTAGATCAGACTGGCCTCAAAGATCCACCTGCCTCTGCCTCCTGCCAGCTGGGATTAAAGGTGTGTGCCAACAAGCTGGGATTATTCTTTTTTGGCTTATTCATTTTTTTTCCTTTTTTTTTTAAAGATTTATTTATTTATTTTATGTGACTACATACACGGTTGCTGTCTTCAGACACACCAGAAGAGGGCATTGGATCCCATTACAGATTGTTGTGAACCACCATGTGGTTGCTGGGAATTGAATTCAGGACCTCTGGAAGAGCAGTCAGTGCTTTTAACCACTGAGCCATCTTTCCAGTCCCGGACTATTCCTTTTTTAATTACTATCAGAACAAAGAAATGGTGAAAAGCACTGTTGTAGAACCCGACTACTCTTTCAGTTCGGCCACTTGCTAGGCAAGTGACATGCTATGAGGCTTTCTCTCTTCTTCTCTACAATAAAAGCCATGTTGTATTTCTGTGTTGTGGGGGTCTGATCAAACAGGGCACGTAAAGGATATAACACGGTGCCTACAAGCACGCAACACGTCTCAGCAACACGCTTCTTTTTCCTTTCTATGTCTTTTTAAGTGTTGGGATTGAACCCAGGGATTTCTATGTGCTAGGTATGTGGTTTTACCATCAAATCACACTCGTGCCCAGTTCTGTGGTTGCTTTCCTTCTTTTAAAAAAAGGATATATTTAACTCTACATGTCTGAGTGGTTTGACTCCTGTACGTAAAAGCACCATGTGTGTGCAGTGCCCAGAGGCCAGAAGAGGGCACTGGATTCCTTGGAACTGAGTTACAGGAGGCTGTGGGCCACCAGGTGGGTGCTAAGAACTGAACTCGGCTCCTCGGCAAGAAAGTAAATGCTCTTAACTGCTGGGCCACGCCCCAGCCTCACGTGGCTCTTTCTTACTGTGATGGTTTTATGGACATGATAGCATTTGTTATTGTTTTATTTTTTGAAACAGTCTCACTGTGTAGCCTTGGCTGGCCTGGAACTTGTCTTGTAGACCAGGCTGGTCTCACTCTGCGTCTGCCTACTGGGGTTAAAGGTGTGGGCAGTCACTTCTGGTTTGGAGGATCATTTTTTATTATTATGATGAAGACATGGGGCACTAGGCACCAAGTTCAACATTATTCTGGGTGTTCATGTGAAGGTGCTTTTGCATAATATTGAAATTTAAATTGGCAGGTAAAGAAAATCACCATCTTTAATGTGGGTGGGTGCCATCCACTCTGCCCGGATAAAATGGTTGCCTCCCTCCAAAGT
Organism: Apodemus sylvaticus; assembly: GCF_947179515.1. Lineage (NCBI taxonomy): Eukaryota > Metazoa > Chordata > Mammalia > Rodentia > Muridae > Apodemus > Apodemus sylvaticus. The sequence continues at coordinate 142,482,425 of NC_067476.1, forward strand.
AAGCTAATGCCTCATGGCTGACATCCTTCAGACTAGGACATTGGCGTTCTGTTTCTGCTTCTATTTTTTATTAGTCATTTATTCTGTAGTGTGGGATATATGTGTATGTGACCATGAAAAGGAAGTCAGGGGACACTTAATGGGTACGTTTTCTTACTCTACCAAGGCCAGACAACCTTTGTGGTCAGTTTTCTTACTGCCACCAGGGATTGGACCCAGGTCATCACATTTGGGGGTAAGCACCTTTTGCTGGTCCCTTTTCTGGCCTTTAGACTTAAACTGAAACAAGGGTACTTCCTAACCACGAGGCTGCTCACCTTCAGACCAGGTTAAAGTCATTAACTTTCCTGGTTCTCAGGTCTTGGGACTCAAACTGAACCTAAACTACTGGCCAGATGCTATGCCAGACTCTTTTTTTTGGGGGGGGGGGGGGATTTGGTTTTGGTTTTTTTTCAAGACAGGGTTTCTCTGTATAGCCCTGGCTGTCCTGGAACTCACTCTGTAAACCAGGCTGGCCTCAAACTCAGAAATCCACCTACCTCTGCCTCCCAGAGTGCTGGGATTACAGACGTGCACCACCACTGCCCGGCTTATGCCGGACTCTTAAGTTCCCACTGGCGGGTAGCTGCCTCTACAACCCCGTGCCTCAAATCCCCCACGTCCTTTGCAGTGCATCTCAGCCAAACCCACGGATGTGTGAAGGAAAACACAACACAAACTTAGTTCAGAAATGAATGTAACTCAGTCACTGGGTGCGGCAACTAAAATCCTAATTTGTAAGCCTTTTTTAAATCTAAATCCTCCAGAGGTGAATCCTCATGGATCCTCCAGTCAAACCGGGAGACACGCGTAGCTACATCTCGTCCTCATGCTACCCCTGTCCAAAAGGACCTAACTCTCTCCAGCTTCCTCTCTTCCTCTGTCCAACCCGGAAGTTCTGCCTACTCGCCCAGTGACTGGCTCCTTTATTCATTAGGGGATTGGTTCACAAGAAGTCACCTTGTGACTCATTCCTCATTTGCAGTCCCTCCCAAGAGAGTGGAATTAGCATCAAAATACAAACAGCACCAGGCCATCCATAACACATTCTTACATTCAATTATATTCTCTCCTCTCTCTCTTCTTTGAATGTCCCAGGACTAAACCCAGGGCCTGACACATTACAGACTTACTTGGTGCAACGAAGCTAGACCCTAATCTAGACAACCTCTTCTGGAAGACTATTTGACAACGCATCAAATGCCTTATAAATTTCTAAATATTCTTTTATCCTGCAAAGCAAACTTAATGAAATAATATGAAATGCACTATTTTGTTTGTTTGTTTCTTTGAGGCTGGGTTTCTCTATATAGCTCTGACTGGTCTGGAACTCATTATGTAGACCAGGCTGGCCTCAGACTCACAGAGATCCACCTGCCTCTGCCTCCTGAGTGCTGGGATTAAAGGTATGAACCTCCACCGCTGGGCTCTAAAATGTAAATGTAAAAGTTTTTCTATCAAGACATTCAGTACAGCATCATTTATCATAGGGAAAACGGGAAAGCACTTAACACACAGTAACAGCAGTGGCCTGTTGAGCAGTCACAATCCCATGGTATACACTGACTTCTCCTTCCCTGTAGCTCTGTGCTTCCTCTCAGAGCCCTCCCTGAGTCCACAGTGGGACCTGCAGCTAACTAGAACGAGGGGTACGTTTCATCCAGGTTGAACCAATCCATACAAAATTGAGACAGAGGGATTTGAGTCAATGTGCTTGAACTGAAAGATTTGCCTGATCCTTAAGGCAAATGAAAGAGGAGAGTGCAGCTGGAGATGCCTGGCAGTTAAGAGTACTTGTTGTCCACGCAGAACACCGGGGGTTGGTTCCTGGGACCCACATCAAGCTATACACAGCTGCCTGTAACTCCAGTTCCAGAGGACCTGATATCCCCTGGCCTCTGTAGGTACCTGCATATACACATGATGCACAAAGACTCTTGGAGACTCACGTACATACACATAAATTAAAAACAACAACAACAAAAACAGGAGACTGGAGATGGCTCAGTGGTTAAGAGCACTGGCTGTTCTTCCAGAGGACCCAGGATCATAGAACCCACATGACAGCTCAAAACTGTCTGAAACCCCAGCTCCGGGGGATCCAACACCCTCACACAAACACAGACACAAACAGAGAGAGAGAGAGAGACAGATGGAGGGAGGGAGGGAGGGAGGGGGAGAGAGAGAGAGAGAGAGAGAGACATTAAAGTAAAATATTAAAAACAGAAAAAAGAGAGAGGAGATAGAAAATGAGGTTCAAGCAACAGTCAGACAGCTCAGTCTCAGGTTCAGTAAGACTCTATCATCCTGCAGAGACGGCTCCCTCCACCTCTCCAACATGAACTTTGACACAGTGCTTTACTAAACTTCAACTGATCCCTAGCACAATGGAATTGGCATCAGGAGTGCACAGAAGGACATTCTCAGAGGACTCAGATGTGAAGTCTTGCTGGCCTGGGGCCGGGGCAGTTGGTGACTGTGTTATAACCAGTTTTCTAAGAGGGAGGGTGGGTAGAGCTCTGGTTTGTATATTTTTTTAAACCTTTTTTCCTGGCACTTAGCCTCTTATTAAAGCAATCTCAAGCTCCAAGGCAATATTTCCATGAAACAGAATGCTAACAACAGCCTCTCAGAAGCCCAGAAGCCACGTGGTAAGCACGCCTCTCTTCTGGAAGAACACTGTGGATTTCTGCAGCATGGTGGCTAAGCAGAGAGCAAGGCCACACCCACTAACTAGTCTCTTGGCACGTCTGTGTTTTTTCAGGTCAAAGATGTTCACGTCCCTCCCAGATCGACATATGAACTTCTAAAGGCCAGACTGTGGTGGCACAAGCCCTTCATCCCAGCACTTGGGAGACAGAAGCAGGCTGATCCCTATGAATTCAAGGTCAGCCTGGTCTACAGAATGAGTTCTAGGACAGCCAGGCTACACAAAGAAACCCTTTCTTGGAGAGGAGAAAAAAAAGAACTTTTAAGACACACAAATATCTTCCCTGAGTTTAAGAGGGAGGCACCTAAGATGGCAGAGTACTTACCTACCTAGCGTGCATAAAGCCCTGGACACAATCTCCAGCACAATGTAAACCAGGTGTCGTGAACATACCTGTAATCCCAGCACAAAGGCAAGGGAATCTGGAACTTAAGGTTATCCTCAGTCACATAGAAAGTTCAAGGCCAGCCTGGGCTACAAGAGACTCTGACTTTAAAGAACAGAAGCAAACACATAACAGCACGAAACAGAAGACTCTGAACTTTCTAGGCTAACCCCTCAATCTGAGAGAAGGGTAAAGGCCACCCGTACCTCACTGGGAAGGATCAGGGATCCATCTCCATCCCGAAGGACACCGTCCTTCCCCACCTGGGACAGCATGGTGGGCCGGATTTCTTTGCTACCGCCTGCCTTAGCTGCCTTCTTATTCAGGATCCTGGCTACACCCTCGGATTGATGGTAGCTGGCTGGAGAAAGCGGCTCTGGCTTCTTGGAGCTCTCCTCGCCTGCTGCAGTGGTGGGGCTCGGTGCCCGGCCACACACATTCCGGAAGAACTCCTGAACAATGCCATACTTGGGAGGCTCAGGCTTGGTTCGGGCCTCAGACATGCCCAGTTTCCACACAGACTCCGTGCTCCCTGAGTGCTCCACCACACTGAAGAGGCTGGACAGCCCATCATTGATGTTCCTCAGTACTGGGCTATCCCTTGTGGTGGTAGAGCGAGCCCAGGCCGAGCCATTCTGCTTGCCCTGGTGCAGGTTCCACAGGCTGCGGTCCTTGGTGCTGTCCAGCTTGGACACTGACCGCCTCTGGAGCTTGGGTGAGCCATATTTCGGCGAGCAACATGGCCGCTCAATGCGGGAATGGACCTTGTCCAGGGAGGAAGAGATCTGCTTGCTGCGCACAGACATGAGTGAGGAGCTGCGGGGTGACCAGCTCTTGCTGTGGAGGCTGCTGCGGGGTGGGTCGGTCTGCAGGCCAACACTGACCGTCCGAATGGTCTGGGTGCCCACGGTGGCCAGACCTACCGTCTGGCTGGATGTGCTCTTCACCTTCCTCTCCAGGGAGCCGGAGCGCATGGCCTGCCGCACGCAGTTGGTGATCTCCTTCATGTCGTCACTCATGTTGCCCGACATCTCAAAGTCATGCAAGGCTGCGGGGAAAGCGGCTCCGGAACCCGAGGTGCTGGACCCAGATCCCCCGTCCAGCCGCTGCCGGGAAAAATTGCAAAGCCACCGGCCATAGGCGCTCTCGGCCAGCCCGTCAGCTTCCGCGGACTCCTTGGGCTTGGCTGTGGTGAAGAGGAAGCCCGGCTCGATGAGGATCTTGCCTTCCTTGTCATGGACCACGGGGACACCCAGGCGCCGGGCCACGGGGGGACTGTAGTAGACTCGTATTCCCGTCTTGTCTGGAGCAGTGTAGCTGCGCTGCATCTGTCTCCCCGCAGGCTCCGGACAGGACAGGCTACCAATGTGGCTACAGTCCCGGGTGGAAAGCCCGGGCTTCTCCTTGGCACCTTTCTCAGCCTCCACCGGCTCAGTACCCACGAAGGCAAAAGCAGGGCTGTTGGGCAGCTTCTTGTTCCGGGCATCTCCACCAGCAAGGTAGGGGGAGCAGTCGAGCAAACTTTCAAACTCAGACATGGAGGAGACTGATTTGGTCCTGGGAAAAGTAAAGGAAGAAAATGGGGTTAAAGGAAAATAACATGTCAAGCATGCTGTCTACTCGCCTGCACATGCACGTGGGGACCGAGCCTGTCCTGCCTACGTCTTATAGCCAACCTTGCTGCTACCTTCTCAAACCCTCTTTATGCTCTTAAGCAGCGCAAACACCAGGATCACAGTCAACCTCTAGGCAGAGGAAGCCAGAAACAGCTTTCAATCCCTGAACGCAGTCCTTAGCACACCATGAATGGAATCCGGAGTAAATACCTTGCCGCCTCACACCTTCACCGGGGTAGCTCTGACTGGATCTGCCTCTGCTGGCTCCCAGGTTCCTCAGCAATCCTGGGGTCCAGCTACCCTGTGACCATCTTGGTAGCATCCCAGCCACCTCCCTACCCCCATCTCCCCACCCCCATCAATCATTTGAAATTCCTTTGACCGACTCACAAGGCCTTCATTCCCTATCTCACATCCAGGCTGGGTTTGCTACTGGAGTCCTCTACAGCACATGACTGGTCACTGTGCAGCTCGGGGGGCATCGCCAGTTATCCCACTAGAGAGAGGGAGATACCCGAGGCCCCTGTGCTAGGAATGGCAGAGCTAGAATTTACAACTGACCCCCTGGCTCCAATGACCCCCTCAGTCTAGAATGTTCTGTACTGCCCCTCACTTCTTTCATGGAGGGTCTTAATGATGGGAACACTGTCCTTGCGTGTCCTCTTGGCCATAGCATGGTAGTAGGCCCAAGGGACACTGCCTAATAATTCCCCAAATGGATATCTACCATGATTCAAATTCCAGGGAGAAAAGAACCCCCCAAAAGAGTCAAACAGCTTCTTTGGCAGTAAGTGCCGCTGAGGCCCCAGTTTTCGATACCCAGAATTAACATTAAACTGTAAGCTGCAATCCTCATGCCCCAAGCTCTCCAGTTTCTGAGTGACTGGAGTTCCCAGGGGGAAAAAAACTATCTGGTGGCTCTCCCAAATCTCATGGGAGTAGGAGTGGACATACAGAGCAGGGGATAGACAGGGTCAAAGCCAAAAGTCCACAGGGTTAGGGACAGAGCTGTGGGGTAGAGGGCAGGATGGGGGAGGAGGCCAGCCAGCACCTCTTTAAGCCGGTTCCCCCAAGCTCAGCTTCAGAAACCCCCTCCTTGTCGTGGGTCTTCTCACTTCGTGTCTGTCAAAGGAAGAGACAAGAAGGGTCAGTTCTGGTGACCAGTGTGTGACGGGAGATGATGGCAGACCAGTGTGAGAGCTGAGCCCAAGACTCCACACGTGAGTGCTCTCCTCTGGAGAGGAAGGCGCAGTCATAATCAATCTAAAGGGTCCACTGGTCATGTCTGGACCATTCCCTCTCACCCCCTTACAATAGCAATGTGAGCCAGGCTCAGATATCTGGGGTGCAAAGAGGGATCAACTGAGACAGAGCTTTTTCCATGACAGCTGCTATACAGTAGGTCATGACAGCGATTGTGAGGTTTTCCCACACTGGGTCTAGAGATGCAGCCCTCAGGGCCCATGAGTAAGGAGCAGTGCATCACTAGCCCTGTGGGCCCCTTGAAATCCTCTGCACTTCAGTTCCCCAGGGTAGGCATTTAGCTTTTGTAGCCCCATATCCTGAGAGGCGTGCCATTTCTTCACGCCGTCCCATGGAGAGATGACATGAGGGCCTGTATCAAACCTTTGTCCCTCTGCTCTGTGTTCTATGGACAGTCCCCTGACCTTATGCGTGAATTCCTCCAGTGTGACAAGACTGACCCCACTCAGGACGAGACCAGGACAATGAGAAACTGGGGCCCAGCGATGGAGAGTGACTCACCCAAGACCACCCAGCTATTTAGAAGGCCCGCTTTCTAGCGAGGTCTAACTGAACAGGCCTGGGGTTTCTCCCACAGCAGAGAACCCTTCCCAAGTCCAAATCCATGGGCAGGAGTCATGGGGTAATGACCCTGGGCCTAAGGAGCCAAGGGTGTAAGGAGGGTGTGGCTTATGGGACATATTTCCAATGAATTTTCTGGTGCAGTCGGGGCCAACAGAACGTGGGTGGCAGGGATGCCCTTACCTCTTTCCAGCTGTTGTCTTGCTTCTCCAGGTCCGAGTGCTTCAGGACCCAGGGCTCGGCAGCCTTCTGCAGCTAAGAAAGACAAAGAGTGTGTGCTGGTGGGCAGGGCTGCTCTGAGCAGGGTCCCTCCCTACTCTCAGTTCTATAGGCCACACAGCCCACAGCATGGGCCTGGCATTGGCTTCTCAGTAGACAGTAGCTCTGAGCCCCCACAAGGTGGATTTGGAAACCAGTAATACAAGCATCTACTGGCAGGCATCTTCCTGACCTGGCTAATAGTTAACAGGCACTACTGCTACACAACTACACTGCAGTCCACAGAACAGCTAGGGCAGCCGAGCAGTCGCTGTTTCATACAGGGACCCCGCTGCTGTGATCCTGCTGAGTCCTGAGGTGCTCCCTGGAGCACCACACTTCCAGGGGGTCCATTTGCATGTGCACATCAGTTCATTTAATCCCCAGAACAGCCACAGGAGCAGGCATGCCTGTGACTACTTCCAGGCAGCAGATGAGAGGACAGAGTCGACAAGAGGAAGGCCCGGATGTGAGCAGCCCTGGGATGACAGGCACTGCACCATCACTTCCCTTGACTTCCTCCATCCCTTCACAACTGGCTCCCACAGGGGGTGGGTGACTCACCAGTTCCCCAGGGCTTTCCCAGTGTTAGTAATCCTCATGTCCCCACCCCAAACCTTTCAGTTCTGAAAAAGCAAACTGGCTTTGCCTTCCACTTCCCAAAGGTCCAATGAAAATCCCAAGCAACACCCGGGTGGACAGGCTGGCTAGCTGTTTGCACTTGAACCCATGTTTCAAACTTTGCTTACTAGGAACCCAATGTAAGACAAACAGAGCGGGGGTGACAGCAAAAGTCACTTCAGCAGGAATGGACAGCAGTCACAGAGGAAGCTGTCAGGGGCACCTAGGAGCACTGTGCCATCTCTGTGGCTCTTTTATTCCCCTGGCTGCCCTGAGAGATAAGAAGATAGAACAGCCATCCTCCTCGTGTGGATGAAGCCCAGAGACCAGAGGGGATTTGATTAGAGCCAAGAGCCCCTTTGATGGTTTAAATAAAAATGAGCCCCTTAGGCTCATGGGAGTGGCACTATTAGGCGGGTTCGGCCTTGTAGGAGGAAGTGTGGCGCAGGGATTTGAGTTTTCAAATGCTCAAGGCAGGCCCGGTGTCACTCTCCGTGCAGCCTTTGGATCTAGATGTAGAACTCTCAGCCCCCTCGCCAGCACCATGTCTGCCGGCATGCCACTGTACTTCTCACCACGACAATAAGGAACTAAACCTCTAGACCCGGTCAACCAGCCCCGATTAAATGTGTCCTTTATAAGAATTAAGATGGTTAAGGTGACTCTTCAAAGGGAAGCACGCTGCTGACTAAGACACTCTTCCTATTGGCTGCTCTGCGGGTTGCTGCTGCCTGGTCAGAGGACGCTAGCTTTCCTATGGGAATCACTCTTGGCTCTTCCCTTTTCGGTCCTGGGTCTTGATAGGCCCCACTGATGGGCACATGATCGACCCCTGCTCAGTCAACTGCTACTGAGGAAACAACAGCCTTCGATGCTGCGGCTGCATCGAAGGAAGCTGGTGTGGCGGGAGGCCTGAATGGCGGCTCCCTCTGAGCGCTGGGCTGCAGCTCTCACTGCAGAGGAGCCTCACCTGACTGAGGCGGTTCTGCAGCTCCTTCACCTGCTGCTCCACCTGCTGCTTTTCTCCCTGCAGCCGCTCCACCAGCTGCAGCTTCTCCTGGCTCCAGTGGCGCTCGCTCATCTGCAGCTGCCTCGTCAGCTCCATGACGGCGCTGTAGGACTCTGCCAGGAGGTGTTGCTGCTCTTCCCGCTCTCGCTGCAGTGCAGCCTTCCAGTCGGGCCCGGGCCTCTCGCTGGCACCCTTCCCAGCCTTCAGCTCCATCTGCGGGAAGAAGCGCCAGCTAGCTGGATCGTGGCAGGGGACACTGGCCTTCAGGGACCCTCCGTGCGATGGACCCCTTTCTACATACAAGACAGATCCTCAACCCAATGTTCTCTTCCCAAGCCTCTGTAAGCAAGCACTACTTCCTGTCCCTCACTGAGGCTCCAAGGGGCCAGGTATGCATCCCGCATCCTGCTACAGAAGGCAGATGCCCCGGCTACTGATAACCATACATCTGTCAATTCTTACCAGCAGCGCCAGTTTCCACAGGTGGAAGACAGCTCTTTATTCTCCACCACTACCCCCTTGAAAGCTGGGCCCCACCTTGTCCCAGAGGCCCTGCACAGGGACAGAAACACATAATACACAGCATAATTTTCTCAGCCTAGCCCTCAGCATGGGGAGGCAGGAAAGAAACGTACAGCCTCAAGCCTCACAGGCCCCATGACCCGAGAATGCTGATTCTTACGGGGCTGGTCAGAGAGCAAGGGCTCCTGGGATGGCTTCACTTGTGAAGCAGTGAGGGGGGGTAGGGGAACTCTGGAAGGCGAAGCACAGGGCTCAGAATAAAGCAAGGAATCTCCACACACCAGGCGAGGGCGGAAACGCACCCATGGGGACTAGGCCGTCAGGAGCCTGGGGAGGAAGAGTGAGTCTGCTACTTAATACCTGGGAGAGAAACCTAACTCGGCCGGGCCTGCTTGGCCATCTGGCCAGCAGAGACTTCAGGGTGCCCGTCTCCCATGGCCACAGATGGCAAGGAAGGCACCCTGAAGCCAAGACGTGCTGGAGGAGGCCAGGGGCCCAGTCTGTAGAAGCACAAAGTTAGATCATTTTCTGAGTGAAAAGCCTGCCTTCTCATTTGTTGGGCCAGAGTTGGAAAACAACTTGCCCCCAGGCACGCAGCAGACGCCAGGCCCCTGGGGATGCTGCTGAGAGCGCCTTCAGTCAGGCTGGGTGGCTGGAGGGTTAGACCCATATTTGAGTATGAGGAACACATTAGAGCCAGTTAGCAGGGAGGGGCTGGGGTCCTTATGAGGAGGGAAGAAAGCAAATGAGGATCACAGCCTGCGGCGCCCAGGCAGGAGGATGCTGCCTAGTACCAAGTACAGGTGTCAGGTCTCGAGCTCATGTGTACTGTTTTTTTTTTTTTTTCATTTTTTGGTTTTTTGGATTTGGTTTTCTCGAGACAGGGTTTCTCTGTATAGCCCTGGCTATGCTGTCCTGGAACTCACTCTGTAGACCAGGCTGGCCTTGAACTCAGAAATTTGCCTGCCTCTGCCTCCCAGAGTGCTGGGATTACAGGCGTGTGCCACCACCGCCCGGCTATGTTTATTCTTGACATGGGCACAGTCACCTCAAAGACACCTGGTGACCCTGGGACCCACGGAGACATGGCAAAGCCATTTGTGCCACCATGGTGAGGCTCTTCCGTGTATGGGTGATGTTAACAGTGTATGCAGAAGATGTCCACCATACAACCCCCTCTAATATTCGCAGCCTGGAGACAGCTTCCCTACAGAGTGCTCCTGCCCAGATTAACTGAACTTGTCCCCTGATACTGCTGTATACCATAATCTCTGCCTCCTGGGTTATCTGCATTAGTGACCACCTCTGCCACTCTCACCAACTTCACAGTAAACAGGCTGAGCTTTCAGAGTACTGTGGTTTCTCCACAGAGAGTCCAAATCGCCTGATTGCAGCCTTCTGTGTATCCTTGCGTCTGTCTGTCTTTCCTTCGCTCTCTCAACCCTCTAGTCAGGTCTGTCAGGAACCGTGCTGGATGTGGCAAGCAGGTGGGCAGGAGCGTTCTGTGAGTGCAGAGTACAGCCTCCAGCCTCCATCCCTGTCAATCTCTGGTGCACATGGTGAAGTGCAGGGGGCCCTGTGCATCCTTAGCCCTCCTCCAAGACCCCACTGTCTAGCTCTGGGCTGGGAAAAAGGAAGGGAATGTCCCTGACAGCAGGGGGCTCACCTGCGAGGCGTGGCTCCTGAGCTCCGCCCGCTCTGTCTCCCAGGTGGCCTTGGCCTTAGCGAACTGCTGCTGAAGTTCAGTCAGACCCCGACGCTCATCCCGGAGCAGCCAACACAGCTCCTTCAGGGTGACCTTCATGTCGGCCAGGGTCTTGATGTATTCATTAGGCTGCCGACAGAGGAAGGCCTGGTCAGGAACTTTGTGAAGGCAGGGATGGTGGCCCTGGCATAGCTGACTCACCCAGGAGTCCAGCTGGGCCCTAGCAGCCTCAGAGAGTTCTCATCAGGTCCTCTCGCCAATAAAATGAGGCTGAAGGCCTGTCCTAAATAGCTGAGCTGCGAGTCTCATACACAGTGGATTCTCTTACAGGAGCAGCTACTCTGCCCAAATGCAGAGCAACAACTTCTCCAAGGCTTTGTGCCCCCCCCCCCCAGGCTTCAGGTCTCTCCTCTCTGAGCTGATGCCTCATGGAGTCCCTCAAATGATGGGTCCCAAGCCCCTGTCCTGGTTCCTCACACACTGTTCACACCCACTCCAGCTCTCTGTAGAACCTGGGGGTATGACTCCACAGCCCACTATGACCCGTGACTTGATTTGACAGTTCTTACCTAAGGCCTCTCTTTCTGTGACCCTGGCCTGGTATCCCCACCCTCCCGCAGTGTCCCACTGGCCAGCACCACCCCAGAACACCTTGCTATACCTCTGTACATGTGGCCATTTGGGTTCAATATGGTCTTTTTTCCATTCTGAATTTCACAAGCCCCTAGTCATCCATGGCAACACACGAGATGGGACCCCCATTCTCTAACACTGTTTCCTATACAACAAACAGATTAGCTGTTCCCCTTCTTGTGACTTCAGCCTTCTATCACTACCCTGGGATGACTGATGTCCCCCTAGCACTGAGCAACTGGTGGGCCAGAATCCAGGCACTAACCATCTGCAGACCTTGTGTCCAATCAGAGCTGAGAAGACAGCAGGAAGTGCTACTCATTAAGGGTAAGTAAGGCAGGACCAGAAGGGGTTAAACACACCGTGTTCTGGGTCCAGCTGTCCCCTGTGCAGGCCTTGTTATCCGAGTGCTGGGCGTTCATCTCCTCCTCCTCCATCAGCAGGTACAGTTCCTTCATGCTGTTCACCTGGTTCGAGAAACCACATTCAACAGGCTCAGCCTTCACAGGATGGAGACAGCAGCAAGCAGTCCAGATAGAAAGGGGACTGCATGGCCACGCCGGAAGGATGGATGGCTCAGGATGAACCAAAGCCCACCACTGACTCCCCACACCCGAACTGTGACCCACTCCCCAACCTGGTACTGTGCAGGCCGAGAAGCAGAACTCTCGTCCCATGGTCCCCTTCTTCCAGCCCCGGCTAAGGCTATGCTCGGCCATACCTCCAGGAAGTCATCCTCCTCGCTAGGCAGAGCCTTGCCCTGCCGCCAGCGCTTCAGGAACCACCGGAGCTTCATGAAGAGCAGCAGGAAGTTGTGCTTGAACTGCTGGGACTCCTGCACCAGTATGTTCTTCTCTTGACTCCAGAACTTCTGCTCCAGCCGCCGCTGGAGGCTCAGACTCTGCAGCTCAAACTCTCGCCTCAGCAGCGCCCTCTGCTGGTCTTCCTTCAGCTGTCAGGACAGGAGTGAGCAAGGGAGGCCAAGGTTGATTCCAGACCAAGGAGAGGGGAACACTAAGGGCAAGTGCCTACTGGGGAACCCTGCCAGGGCTTCTCCTGCCAGCAGCTCTTTGTATTCAGGGAAGAAGAACTCTCCAAAGCAGCAGCAGTGGATGGAGGGACAGCAGTCGCTAAAGTGCCCTCCATACAAGCACAAAGGCCTTGAGTTCACTCTCCAGAAGTCACACAGGAGAGCTCAGCCACCCAGCATAGTCTCACAGGTGAGCCCAGGTGCCGGGGTGTGTGTGTGTGGGGGGGGGAAATCCCATCTCAAAACCCTGAGCAACCCTGAAGAACATCTTTGGCCACCATCCTCTGAGCACCTACAGATAGATCATCAGGTGTTTCCCACACGCTCACACTGGCGAGTGGGGACTGCAGAGCGGGCGGGTGCAGAGCAGAGCAGGCGGGTGCAGAGCAGAGCAGAGCAGAGGCATGCTGGGTTAAGGCAGGCTGAGAAAGAGGCAGCAGCCTGGGGAGCAGCCTGGCTCACAGCTAAGGGAGCCTCAGGCCTGGGCTGTAGAGCTCTGAGCAAAGCACGTCTGCTCTGTGCCCCTGTGTGCAATCTGTCTGCCTCTTCAGCACGTCCTACCGTGCACCGCCAATCAGTAAAGTGGGGGCATTTCAGAGTATAAGGCTTGCAGGCTATGATGTGTTCAAGGTGGGTTATGTGGGCTGTCCAAGAGGTGGGTTCCACCCCTCTTTTTTTACATTTGCTTACAGTTTTATATGTGTATGGGTGGGCACGGCTGCCATGGCATGTGTGTGCTGGTCAGAGGACACACATGACCAGAGCACGTGAGCTCTCTCTCTCACTGTGTGGGTCCTGCAGATCAAACCAAGTTGTAAGGCTTGGTGGCAAATGTCTTTGCCCATCTCACCAGCCTCAACACTAAGGTTTAAAAAATGCTATTACAGGGGTTGGAGAGATGGCCCAGTGGCTAAGAGCACTGACTGCTCTTCCAGAGGTCCTGAGTTCAATTCCCAGCAACCACATGGTGGCTCACAGCCATCTGTAATGAGATCTGATGCCCTTTCTTCCGGAGTGTCTGAAGATAGCTGCAGTGTACTCATATACATAAAATAATGTGAATCTTTAAAAAAAGAAAAAAGAAAAGCTATTACAGAACCATCAAAACTGATACACAGCCAGGCTGGATATGGGCACCATTTCACAGACAGAAAACTGAAGCCAAAAGATGAGAAGAGAGCTGGAGAGATGGCTCAGTGGTTAAGAGCACTAGCTGCTCTTCCTGAGAACCGGGCTTCAAGTCCTAGAAGATCAAAGGAAACCTGATACTTCTGGTCTCTGCAGACACCTATATAGACGTGCATATACACACACACCTACACAGACATGCATATATATATATATATATATATATATATATACCCCTACACAGACATGCATATACACACACACCCCTATACAAACATGCATATATATATATATATATATATATACACACACACACCTACAGAGACATGCATATACACACACACACCTACACAAACATGCATATATATATATATACACACACCTACAGAGATATGCATATACACACACACACCCCTACACAAACATGCATATATATATATATACACACACACCTACAGAGACATGCATATACACACACACCCCTACACAAACATGCATATATATATATATATATATACACACACACACACACACACACACACACCTACACAGACATATATAAATACATGCACACCTGCATGTACACACATATAATTTAAAATAAAAAGTCTTTTAAATTTTTTTTTCTTTAAGAGATGAGGCTGGAGAGATGGCTCAGTAGTTAAGAGCACTGACTGCTCTTCCAGAGGTCCTGAGTTCAATTCCCAGCAACATGGTGGCTCAGAACCATCTGTAATGGGATCAGATGCCCTCTTTTGGTGTGTCTAAAGACAGCAACAGTGTATGCATATACATAAAATAAATAAATAAATCTTAAAAAAAGAAAAAGGAAGAAAAAAGAGATGAAACAAGAGACAGGCGTGGTGATGAATGCCTTCAATCCCAGCACTCGGGAGACAGAAGCTGGTGGATTTCTGTGAGTTAGAATCAACCCAGTCTAAATATCAAGTGGACAACCAGGGCTACATAGAGAGACCCTGTCTCAAACAAAGAATCAAACAGGCAAACAAAGCAAACCCCAGAAAGATTAAAGAGGCTCACTGTCACCTAGACACTATTATCATGTGCATGGCTCCAGCCCAGCCTGACAACCACAAACTCAGTGACACCCGGGCAGGGCGCAGGGGTGGGGAAGCTTGGGTTTCCCCTGTGTTGTCCCCTTCTGAGGACCCTGCTTTTAGTAGTGTTTGAGTTCTTTCTATGCTGGAAACAGAGGCCAGAGCCTCTCATATGAGGGACAAGTGGTCTATCAAAGAGCTATCCTATGGTTTTACCTTCCCTTCTGAGACAAGCTGTAGTAGGCAAAAAAAAAAAAAAAAAAAAAAAAAATGTGGTACAGACCCACCTGGACCATTTTCTGGTTGAAGCTGTCAGCCTCCTCCTTCCGGAGCTGCCGCTCCTGGGACAGCTGCTCTTGCAAGCCCCGGAGGCTGTCGTGGGCCTCGGCCAGGACCAGCTGAAGCTCCTTGATCTACGTGGGGTGGGGGCCGGACAGGAGGAGGGAGAAGACATAGGCTGTGGTCAAAGGACTGCAGTAGCAGGGAGTCAACAGTAAGCTGGACAGAGTCTCCTCTACGGGCACAGCACTGTCCTTGTCTAGGGGTCCTCAGGACAATTAACTGAAACAATACATGTCAAATCCTCCCACTATCATTTTAAGACATCTCTCCTGCAAATCTGCAGAAAAGAAAAATCCTGTGAAAACTAAATTTGAGTCACAAAGTCGTTCATAGACTCTTTAATTAGAATTAATTGATTAAATTTAATTGATTACTTATTTCTGATGTAAAGTCTCACAGGCTGGTCTCAAACTCCTGAGCTCAAGGGATCCTCTGAGTATCTGGGGCTACAGGTACTTGCCACTCACAAGCTAGTTCATTGTTTAGGACTAAAAATTTAGACGCAATTTAAAAGATAAGTGAGGTTTCAAATGTGTTTAATGGGTCTATATGTGTGAGGCTCCCTTCAGATGGACAGTTACAGAGGATGTGATGGAACAGAAATGTGGTAAGTCGGTGTGGTTAACTATATAATGATCTTGATTTCCTTTGTATCTTCATGTGATAATGCCGCTCAGAAATTTAATGGTGCTTATTTGTGGATTTCAGTGACTATGGAATAAGATCATTTTTAAAAAGTTAACCAAATTCTCCATTTTCTGGGAAAATTGTGTTTTAAAAGCATTTAGAGCTAAATGAAGTTAATTTATTCCAGGCCGATCAAGATGGCTCAGCAGATAAAGGTGCATGCAGCCAAGCATCGGGTCCCGAGTTTGATCCCTGGGACCCACACGGTGGGAGGAGAGAACCAGCTTCTATAAACTGTCCTCTGACTTATACACCATGTGCACATACATACACACTAAACAAACAAACAAATAAATGTAAAAAGTATTTTTAAAACCTGTTCTTTTGTAAGTCTTTTATAAGAGACTAGAAGGGAACCCAGAAGTCTAGAGTCTTCTTATGATTCTAGATGCTAATTATAAAACAGGGAGATCATGAGCTTGAGGCCAGCGTGGGCTACATAGCAAGAGCCTGTCTCAAAGCACCAAAAGGGAGAGAAAGGTGCTGACTCAAAGGGGAGAGAAAGGTGCTGTCCCAGGAGCGGCAGCTCTGGAAGGAGGGGGCTGACAGCTTCAACCAGAAAATGGTCCAGGTGAGAAGCCATAGGTACCTTTCTTCTTCCTTTCTCCCTCTCTGCCCTTCCCTATCTGTGTGTGCATGTGTACATGTGTGGTGCATGTATGCCCATGTGTGCATGCATGTGTGGTACAGGTGTCTATGTGTGCATGCACGTGTGTATGTTTGTATGTGTATGCATGTATGATGCATGTGTGTGCATATATGGTCCATGTGTGCACATGTGTATATATACATGTGTCTGCTTATGTGTGTATGTGTATGCATGTGTGGTACATGTGTGTGTGTGCATGCACACATGTGTCTGCTTGTGTATGTATGTAAGTGCATTAGTGCTGGGGATTGGGCACAAGGCCTCACACACGCTCAGCAAGTGCCTCATCAAGGGCTATAGCCCCATCCATCACTACTATGTTGTTATTCCCCTGTAACAAAATTTTTTAGATGCGATCAAGTGGGCGCGAGGCAGGCACATCACCGGAACCTGTGAGTTTTGAGGCCAGCATGAGCAACACAGTGGGACTCCATCTCAAAAAAAAAGTATGGTAACAGGAATGTTGATTCTAGCACACTGCACAGGAACAGAGAAGTGGAAATGGTCCCAGGCATAGCAGGTGTCCTGCTATGTGGCCAGTAATATCATTTGGCAATCTCGGCGGGGATATGAGGCATGTCTTGTACACCTGTTCTGTATTAAAAATCTTTGCAGATCTGGGCAAAGTGTCATGTGCCTGTAATCCCAGTTTTTGAAGTCGGAGGCAGGAGGATGGTGAGTTTGAGGTAAGCATAATCTAATTATTGAGACCCTGGCTCAACAAAAAAACCAAAAACCTCTTAAATAGAAGTTAGGCTCCTGCCCTTGCACACTGCTCTTGAATTGGGGGTTGGCACTGTGCTTAGTCATAGCTACTCAGTAAGAATGAAGGAAACTGAGTCAAGGTGTAAATGAGACAACACAAAGCATCTCAGATTGTCTCCTCCTCCTCCTCCCTCCCTCCCTCCCTCCCCTTCTCTATGTCTACCCATCTCCTGACTGGGATCAAAGCTAAGGCCTTCTGCACACTAAGTACAGAGCAGTACAGTTTGGCTCCATGTCTAGACAGCGCTTTTCCTCTTCCTCCATCTCCATGGTTATGAGGACGTCCAGACCACCTCACTAGGCAGTTGGACCCTTCAGTTCCAGGGAGTTTCCCAGGCTCAGGAGGACAGGGATCTCAAAGATCAGAGAATCTTAGCGACTCTGGGAATTCTAAGCGTTGCAGTGGGAAAGCCGGGCCCTGGGGAGTGGACCTGTCTGAGGTCTCACCATCAGGCCACCGAGTGACTCAGCACTCAGGTTCCCCGAGTCCAAGTGACTTGCTATGGACACCGTGCTCATCCTCACCCACAGAGGCCAGGCCAACAACCCTGTGAACGAGGGGCTGTTTCCTCCATGGCAACCTGACAATTTACGGGAGTGAAATGACTCATCCAAGATCTTACAACCAGCGCCTGGAGATTCACAACATGAACTCAGATAGCCTCAATGGAGAGGCCACTGCTCTCTGCTATTTTGGGATGGCCTCCAGTTCAGCGTCCCTGTAGCCTCAGCATCCTGACACTAGGATTACAGCCTGATACCTTGTCCACCTACCTTTCCCCTAACTAGACCATGGGATTGGTTCAAATCCCCCCCCCCTTTTTTTTCTTTTTCTTTTTTTGGCCTTGGCTATCAGAAGCTTAAAACCAAGCAGAAAGCTCAAAACCTCTGCCATCCTCCTCCAAGGGTCCCCCACCCACCCACCCACCTGCTTCCGGGAGGTCCTAGTCAACCAGCAGCTTACCTCAGAGGCATAGGAATCATTATCTTCAGCTCGGTAAGGCCTGAAGTTCCGACTAGGGTCAGGCTTGGACTCCAGGTCACCGGCGCGGAAGGCCTCTCGGATCCTAGGCTCCCACTCCAGCAGGTCTCTGAAGTCAGGTGGCTACAAGCAGAGGAGAGCCATGGGGAGAGGCCCAAGGAGTGCTCCAGAAGGTCCCCACCAGGCCTCAGCTCCCAAACAGGCTTTGTCCACATGAGAGGGGGCCTTGGTGAATCAGCCTTCCCAGGTCCCACGGTCACAACGCACTTGCATATTGCAAGATGAGCCATGGGGCAAGGGAAACCAGTAATTTTGTGAATGGCTCTTACGCAAAGCCTTCTGAAACAATTCCATCACCCTGCGACCTGTGAGGTCCCTACTCACTCTTACTTCAGGAGGGAGACTCAACGTGGCTCTTCCCACCTGTTTCCAGAAGCTATCTCAAGTCACAGAGCAGAGTTGAAGCTGCTACTGTACAGTCCTGGGCAGTGCAATGCCACACACCACAATCCCCTGCCGTTCTCTCGGGATGGAAACCTCACCCCTCCGTGCTCTCTGCAGCCCAGTCTTGCCTTGCTGCCCTGTTCCTTGGACCTACCATGTTCCTTCTATATCTCTTCAAGATCTAGGGCAAGTTGCTGGTTGATAAAAACCGTTTGTCACGTCCCATTCACAGGCTTGACATACTGATTTCCTCCTCACTAGGCAGTAAGGACCTTCAGAGTGGGAATTCTATTCCTGGTTCCGCATCCCACCCCTCCCATGCTAAGCATGAAGGGTAGGAGCTATCCACAAGGTATCCCAGCAAACGGACAGAGAATGCAGGGCATGAGGAGACATCTTGTCTAGCAACAGGAGCTATAACATGAAGTTAAGAGAGCAAAACCCACGCACATGAGAGGGTGTGTGGAGAAGGTTCAGAGGGCACTCGCAGGACACACGCAGTGCCTCAAGCATCTGAGATGTGCAACTGCAACAAGAAACTGCAGCTCAATCCTATGTTTTCGTTAATTTAATTTTTAAAATTTGTCTTGGGCGTTTTGGTTTGTTTCTGTTCTGTACTGGGGATAGAACCTGTGCTGCCTTTACCACTGAGCTTACCAGGTAAAGGAACTTGCTACCAAGCCTGACAACCTGAGATGATCCCCAGGACCATCTGAGAACCGACTCCTGTGACCAACACAGGTGCACAATGGCTCCCCCTGAAGCCTACAAATAAGTGTAATAATTTTAGCTACAAAAGAGATGGGAAGGGGCTGGAGAGATGGCTCAGTGGTTAAGAGAACTGACTGCTCTTCTGAAGGTCCTTAGTTCAAATCCCAGCAACCACATGGCGGCTCACAACCATCCGTAACGAGATCTGACGCCCTCTTCTGGTGTATCTGAAGACAGCTACAGTGCACTTACATATAATAATAAATAAATCTTTAGAGAGAGAGAGAGAGAAAGAGAGAGAGAGAGAGAGAGATGGGGAAAGGGGGGCTGCCCTAGAGCTCAGCAGCTAAGAGCCACTGGTGCTCTTCAAAAGGACCTGAGTTCAGCTCCTAGCACCCAGCTCTAGCTCACCACCACCTTCAACTCTAGCTCTGGGGGCTCCAGCAGCGTCCTCTGGCTTCTGTGGGTATACACAGGTGGCACACACATACACAAGCTCTCAAAAAATGTTTTAAAAAGAAGGGGCCAGGGATGTGGCTCAGTGGTCGGGTACTTGCCTTACATGTATGAGGTCCTAGTTTGTCTCCAGCACTGGAGGAGGAAAAGAGGGAAATCTAGCAAAAAGACAGGACCTCAGAACCAATCCCCATCCATAGTAAATGCATACTGGGCAGCTCACTGAGTCAGCAGGCTTATTCCTAGTTAGGTGGGAATAAATACATTTTTTTTCTACCTATGACAGCAAATAGTGAACACAGCCAGGCCCTGCTGTGTTTGGTTTATAGAATTCTATTCATATAAAGCTCAGAGGTGGATAAAACCAGGAGGTTATCCTGGAGAGCAGGGGGATTAGCCAGGGCTGCCTTGGGGCTGGTCATGTTCTAGGTGATGATCAGGATTGTTCCTGCAAGACAGTTGTAAAGTTGTGTAGATGGGGCTTTGTGTCCTTCTCTGTCATGTGCCTGGTTCAGAATATGTTTGTAATAAAAGTAACGGGACCCTGGCCTGTGGCATCTTACCTGGAAGTCAGAGCCAAGGTCTTTGGACAGCATGATCTCCTTAGCAGGCCCCTGGGAGCCCAAGGCAGGCAGAGCAGGGAAGGGCTCGGGCTGCTCCTTGCCGGAGCTCCCCAAGGCCACATCTGCCTTGCGGGTGAAGGCGTTCAGCTCCTGTTGCAACACACTCAGGCGCACCAGGATGGCACGGATGAGCTTGGCATCCCTGGGGCCCTCGCTGTTGTCCGGCGCCTCGTGCAATCGCAAGTCAGCACACTCATTGTCCAGGCACAGGCGGAGGCCGACTGAGAAGCCATTGGCATCAGCCACCAGGACGTCGATGGCCTTGCTGACCAAAGCGGCCTGCTCCCGTAGGCCCGGCAGCGCCTCAGCCTCACGGGCCCTGCAAAGCCGGGAGGCGTGAGGCTCCAGCGTCTCGCCCAGAGGGGCAGGCACGCACTGCGCGGAGTCCCCAGCCTCAGCGTCCGTCTCCAGCATGGGGCGCGTGCTCTGGCAGGAGGCCAGGTCACAGCGCTGCAGGTTGGAGAGGAGCACGCGGTTCTCGTACTGAAGTTTCTTGACCTTGCCGCTCAGCTCGCCGATCTGCAGCTTGGCGGCCGCCAGCTCCTCCTGCGAGGGCTCGCTGAGCACCGAGCAGCTGTCCTCCGACAGAGTCACGTCCAGCTCGTGCTCCGAGCGGTATTTGGCCAGCTCGTTCAACAGCAACTTGTTCTGGTCCTCCAACTCGGCCGAGGAGCGCCGCAGCAGCTCAGCCTCCTCTTCCACGAACTGCAGATGTCGCCGCAGCTCGGCTAGGCTCTCCCCACACTCGCCACCGAGAGAAGAGAAGGCCAGCCTGGCCTCGGGACCCCCGCCACCTCCGTGGTCCTTCATGTCGTCCATCTCGGCCCGCAGGCCCCGGTTCTCCACCTCCAGCTCCACGATGCGCCGGCTCAGCAGGTTGGCCTCCTCCTCCACCAGCTTCAGGTGCACCTTCAGCTCAGTCTCCCGCGAGTGCGGAGCGTCCGCCAGCTCCTCTGCAGACAGGGCTGCGTCCAGGTCCCCGTAGAGAGACCGGTACTTGAGCAGTTCCTCCTTCATGCTGTCGTTCTCCTTAGCCAACTTGGTGAGCTTCTTGCACATGAGGGCCGACTCCTCCTTTGCAAAATGCAGCTGGCACTTGAGGTCTGCACTGTCCTCCTGCAGCGGACACAGGAGACAGGCAGCAACAAGGAAGGTTATGTCAGCGTGGACCCAGCTACAGGATTCTGGGCTGCACTGACTGTGGGAGAACACAGGGGTGAATCAACTTGGCTCTCAAGGCCTGGAGGCCACAGGATAGGGAGCAGGGACATTGATAGTAAGAGACCAGGACACACTACCTCAACCTGGAAGTCAGGGAGCAAGTGACAGTCGGACATGTGCCTGTAGCCATTCCTGCTAGAGCTGCCCCATCTATCAAAGTAGGCAGCAACATTGTTCTCATGTGATGACTGTTAAATGGGAAAACGCACAAAGAGCCCCGAGCCCTGGCTGCGTACAGGATTCTGGCCTGTGCACAGCATGGCGCTTTTATCCAGTTCTTACAACAAATCCACAGAACAAGAAGGAATGAGGAGACAGACTGCAAAGCTGACGTGATTTGTCTCAGTCAGGTGGCAATCAAGCTGCGGAGGGACCGATTAACCTTGGCTCTATCTGTCCCTAGGTTGGGTCATCAACTTGTGGGTCCAGGAGTGTCCAAGGACGGGGTCAGAGTGGGCTTGAAGGAACTGAATGGGGAAGTCGAGAAAATGCATAGGGGAAGAAGTTGGGGCAGGAGAGACATTGGGAAGGGAAGGGGCCCTCTGGGGACTACCCAGAACACTTAGAGTTGCTCAGGGCATCCAAACTGCAAACTGCAGCGTGCGTGAGGGGGGTGCTGAGGTCCTACCTGTGTGGTAGGCTTCTTTTCTGTCTTCCCCAGAGATCGGGTTCCTCTTTTCTTCAAGGAATGCTAAAGGGAAAGAAGAAAGCAAACTGAAGGGTCACACAGATGACACACATCCCAAGTGGCATCACAAGACAGTGGGTCCCAGCTCAGGCTGTACGTGTCAATCAGCACCCACGGCTGAACCAGGGACCACCGAGCACCTTGCACAGCAGAGACTGACCGCAAGTACTGGGAGAAATGACTAGACACTGGGCGTAGGGGTGCAGAACCGCACTGCACCCCACCTCACAATACAATCCTATTGGTGAGGCTCTAGTTAAACAAGAAGGTTCACTGGTTGCTGGCATCAGTGGAAGCCCCACAGGAGGGAATTTGAGGAAACGCTACAGTAATTAGTGCTGAAGTTACTTGCTGTTTAAAAAGTCGTTCACTTAGACCCATGATTCCACTGAACACTTCCTCCCGGGAGAGGATGTTTCACGCCAGCAGCCTTTGAAACCACAGTTAGTTGCTTTCAATTTTCTGAATTGAGCTGCCCACTTGGATTTCTGAAAATGCTCCCGGGTGACTTTAAATCCAATGCTCACCCCCAACCCTCACTTCTCATTCCCCACCCTAGAAGGCAAGCCACCGACATAAAACAAACTTTGTTTAAAATGTATTTGTATTTTATGTGTATGGCTGTTTTGCCTGCATGTATCTTTGTGCATCACAGGTGTGCAGTGCCTATGGAAGCCAGAAGAGGGCGCTGGATCTCCTGGACCTGGAGTTACAGATGGCTATGAACTGCCATGTGGTGCTGGGAATTGAACTTGGATCCTCTGGAAAAGCAGCTCTTAACTGCTGAGCCATCTCTTCATCCCTGCAAGTCCTATTTTGCTGAAACAAGAGAGGGGTTAGGGACTTGACCAGAGTTCTATAGCAAATACAAAGCCAACCTGAGACCAGCTCTTGACATAGCTCTTGATTGGGTTCCAAAAGTTGGCAGGAGAAAACACAGCTATGATTAGGGCCAGCATGGAGCTACCCTAGTGGTTTTCAGCCTGCATACAGGGGAGAATTATCCAGGGAAATTAAGAAAATACCAATAACCAGGCACCACGTCAAAGATACTAGAATAACTGGCCTGGGGTATGTCTCAGCCATCAAAGTTTAAAGTAGCTTCCCAGGAAAGCAGGCTGGCTCTATCATGTGTGTAAGCATGTCCGCATGGGTGCACATGTGTGTGTACATGTATGTGCGCATTTGTGTGCATATATGCATATGTTTTCATGTATGTGCAGACTAGAGGATGACCTCAGGTATGTGGTCAGAACATCTCCACCATTTCATCTTGTTTTTCTGAGTCAGGGTTGTTCATTTGCCTGGATTACACTAGGTTGGCTGCTAGGGAGCACAGGGTGCTGCTAGGGAGCACGGGGTTCCTTCCTAAGTTTGGGGCTTGCTGGGGGTGGGGGAGGTGTTGTTCTTATTGATTTGTTTTTGTTTTGTTGCTGTTGGTTGCTTTTTGTTTTTGTTGGTTGGTTGGTTTCTCATGACAGGGTTTCTCTGTGCAGCCCCTGGCCATCCTGGAACTCACTCTATATAGCAGGCTGGCTTTGAACTTAGAAATTCGCCTGACTCTGCCTGCCAGTGCCGGGATTAGAGACGAGCTCCACCATCACCCGATGAGAGTCTGGTGTCCTCACATCTTCTTGGCCCACTCTAAGTGAGAACTTTGGGAACACAAAGGAGGCAGGAAGTTTGAATACACCAGGCTACCAAAAGAGGACTTGGGTGTGTGTGTGTCACAAAACAAGTCCTTTCACCAGAGCTGGTGAGAGCTGGCAAGGCCCTGGAAGGGAGAGCTCAGAGCGAGACTCCCATGGAGTGATGAGGTGGTGCTCTGGGTCAGACTCAGGCTTGACATCGCAGGTTGAGTGGTGCCTTGGCTGTGATGTCAGTTCTGGAGAACCCACACACTGAGGACCCATGACTTAGGAGATCACAGCTCCACCGAGGTCTCCTGATCCCAGAAAGGAAGCAAAGATCCCGGGCTACCTCAGGACCCCAAGAGGTTCAAGCTATCACATATGTACCCATGAGATGATATAAAACGTCAGTAGGAACGACTGGGGGTCACGACACTGGCTGACACAAAGCCGGAACACTCTGTGAAGGGAAGGAAGAAACCTACAAATAAAGCCTCCAACCCAATATGGCCTCCAGATGAGGAATAGAGGAACAGACTGCAGTGTGTCCACGTGGTAAAAACTTAGTCATGAAAGGAGCAGGATCCTGACACCCAGGCAGCACGGGCGCCGTGAAGACACCACGTGGCCAGGCCACCCTGACATGGCAAGCACTGCTGTGTAACAGTTTCCACCCAGCTTAAAACAGTCCATCCTACAGAAAGTTCCTTACGCAGGAAGACAACTCAAAGTAGGTTCAGGAAGTTCCTGAAACTGACCAGATTCATTTTTCTGCCAGAATAAGCAATAAAAGCTGAGAGTCTCTCTCACATGATGTGAAGCTGAATTGCGACGAAGACTCTTAGTGGAGAAAAGCTGCAAGGAAGACTCTGAGAGCAGGTCATCTGCCTGGAAGAGGCTTAGACCAGAGTCACTAAGAAAGGACACGCTCTAACCTGTTGAGCTGCCTACAGGCTGTGCAGTATGCTCCAGGTTCCCAGCTTTTGTGGGCTGTCACCTGTGCTGGGGTGAGCCTTGGTGATGCAGCGATCCGTGAGTCACTTCTGTTCCTGTAAGAAACCCCTCACCCACATTCCTGTAAGAACTCCAGTAAAACCTGTTGTTTCACAATGTTGGACTATGGTGATATCCGTACTTTGACTTGTCATGGGATCCTTATCTGAAGTGAACAGATGTATGTGTTGTGTCTCCCCAGGAAAAGTTTTGCCACATAGCAGGCACATACCATCAGGTTTCATTTCCATAAAATATCCAGACCATGCAAATTCTCAAAGAAGGAAAATACATTAATGGTATCCTAGAGTTGGGAGGGAGTTAGGGAATGGGAAAAGGCTACTAATAAGTGTGAGGGGTTTTTTTAAGGGTGTAGCAAAAAGGTCCTGGAATTAGGCAGTGGGAATGGATACACAACTGTGGGATCCACTAACTGTGCAGTTTAATAGGGCAAACTGGGACCAGGGATATAGCTCAATAGTAGAGCATCTCGCTGGCATGGGTTCAGTTCCCAGCACTGCAAATAAAAAGGGCAAAGGCAGACTTCATAGTATGCGAATTACATCTCAATAAAATGTTACTCAGAACCCAAAACTGGAGAGCTGTGCATAGCAGTACACATCTGTAATTCCAGCACCTGGAGACAGAAACAGGGCGGATGCCATGAGTTCAAGGCCAGCCAGGGCTACACAAAGAAATCCTATCTCGAAAAACATAAATTAACACCTCCCCCCACGCCTCCAAAGCCAGCCAACCAACCAACCAACCAACCAACAAACCCAGCAAAGCCATACGTTGAGTATATAAAGCCACGCCCCTGTCATACCCATCCTTCTCCCCTCCCTGAGGGATCTTTGCCAACTGACACCTGTGGAACGTGTTCTAAACCTTTGGCCCTGTGTTTAAGGTTGAAATAGATAGTGCTGTTTGGGACTTTCCTTCCTATGCTTATTTGATTCTGTGACTTAGTTTATTTGTTTGTTTGCTTTAATACTGAGCACTTCAAACTGAAGAAACCCCGAAGGCATCCAGCATTTTAACAGGCTATATCTATGCAACATGATCCTGCACATTCCAGAAACCCTGTGTGCAACTTAAGCCCATCTTTATTTTTTAAAGACACAGAAAAGCATGCTGTTAAACACAGAGAGAGAGACCTAGAGGACCACAAAGCAAAATGTTAGTCCCGGGTTAGGCAGATGAACAGGGAGTGGCCCGGTAAGGCTGTCATTATTTTGTATATGTTTGTACTAGGCCTGTCATTTTTAATAGACTCCGCCTATTCACATGGTGAAAGTTCAGAGAGCACAAAAGAGGAACAGAGGGGAGCAGGAGGTCCCCGGATTCCTGCCCTGGGGGCAGGCAGTGTAGCCAGAATTTGCTGGAACCTTCCTCAGAGTTATGCCAGGTATGCGTTTATGTGTTTTTGTGGCAGGATTTTTGCCTCATTAAGTTTATATTGCATTTTTAAATTTAAGGAAGCATAACACATATACATAAAAAATAATGTGTGTGAATATACAGAAAATCCTATGGGAAGTGTGTGTTCACCTCCCAAGTAGGAATCCCAGAGTAGTGGACTGCAAGAACCTCAAAAGAGCTCTCTCTCCTTGGGGCTTAGAGCGTTCTTTCACTGTTGTGAATCTGTTGTGGGCAGGGAAGCACCTAATGAGCATTTCTGTGTTCTCTGAGAAGCCTTTCCAGCAGGCAGGCTAAGGCAGCAACCTCACAGGATAGAAGCAGGCAGAGAGAGCGAGGCCGTGCCTGGGGTTGGGTTGGGAGGCCACACTAGAGTGGTTCCGATCATTCTGCCTTGGACTGCCCCTCTCCCACTGCGTAGAAACCTTTTGGGTTCCTACACTGCCCTGAGCTTAGGAGGGAAACCAAGGCAGACCACCCTCCCTCTGTTGAGTGGTAGTTGGCCCAGTAACTGGGGGACTGTCTTGTCCCTCAAGGGAGCCAAGGTCTGTCAGAGCCTTTGTCTGGCTCTAGGCCTGTGGACAGTGTATCAGGACACCAGCGAGAACGAAGCCACAAGGTCCAGGAGGACTCAGCCCAAAGGCAGATTCCCCATCCCTCCACACGCCACTATGAGCAGCCTGGGTGACACTGATGAGAATCACTAGCCAACCCTTCCCAGCAGGAGCCTGGGGTCTGTCTTCCCCAGAAGTCTCCAGGCAGCGCCCTAAGTTCAGGAGAGAGCTGTCTAAACTCTGTCCCCAAGACCTCCTGAGCTTCCTGGCCGCTGACTCACCAAATGTGAAGGGGTGACCTTATAAGTCTTGCTGAAACCAGATTGCTGTGTGCACAGAACTGACCATAAAGGGGACCTGGATTGGGGGGGGGGGGGGGACGACATCTTTAGAGTGAGGTGTACTCCTTGCAGCCTGACCAAAATGCCAGGCAGACAAGTCATATAGTCCCTGGAGAGACCACCACTTGGGTGGAGAAAAAAATTAAAAAATTTAAATTGTATAGCATGTGTATGTGTTATGATATAAAGGTGTGGTGTATCCACACCCTTGTACACGCGTGGAAGCCAGGATGTCAGGTGTCCTGCTTTGTCCCCTTGCTCCTTTGAGACAAGGTTTCCCACCTAGCCTGGCGGCGAGCAAACCTGTCACAGGTCTGTCTGGGATCGTGCCCAGCTTTTCATGTGGGCTGTGGAGATTTGAACTCAGACCATCATGCTTACTCAGCAAGGTCTCTTAGCATTACAGCCACCCTGAAGCCAGGAAAAATAAGTATAGACGCAACGGTTTTCAGTGTGGCTGTTCCTTGCACGTACAGCTGCCAGCTCTGTGGGGAGAGCCTCTGTGAGAGGCAGCGAAGGCTTCTCCAGGCCCATAGCCAGTGGCTGGTTGAGATGCTGACGATAATGGTACACACTGTTTAGCAAGTGCCTACTCTATGCTGAGCACTTCCCAGCCTGCCTCATTTAATCCTCACAAACACCCCCGGGCTGTAGGGACTGATTTTCCCTTTCTGCAAACAGAGCAAGTAAGCACTGAGCAGCTGTGCCATCTGCCCGAGGTGGCAGTCACTCTCAGGGAAACGGCAGAGCCGAGAAGATTCCATACCCAGGCCCACGTGGCTCCTTGGCTGGGTTTGCTCTGCAGCCCGCCCGCACGCACGCACGCACGCACGCACGCACGCACGCTGCGGCCAGAACACACTGTACAGCGGTGGAACCAGGCTTCTCCCCAAGTGGATGGAGATGCTCTTCCCACCCAACAAGGAGGGAACCCAGGCGAGGAGTCACAGGTTCCGGGAAAGGCCCCTGATGAGTCAGGAGCAGAGCGGCAGCTCTGTGAAGAGTCAGTGTGCGTGTGGAGACCCGGGCCCGGGGTTTGAATCCCCTACTTACCTTTCCCCAGGTCTCATCCACAGACGGCAATTCTGCTACTATGTACACACCCAAGAGAAACACGTACAGGATCATAAAACCTTGACCATGAAAGTCCATCGCAGCATTATTTATGACAGCAGAAAAACAGAAGCCACCCAAATATCTATCAAATATAAGGCACTCTACCCACACAACAACCATGAAAAAAACACAAGTTCCCTCAACATGGATGCCCAAGCTCTGAAAGCCTTGTTCTAAGTAGTAGCTCCCACCACCAATGACCACGCATTGCTCAATTCCATTTTAATGCAATCTCCTGATTGGATGCATCAATAGAGACAGAAAACAGGCCAGCATTTGCCAGGGGCTGGGGTGGAGAGCGACTGCTAACAGGTGTGGGCTTACTTAGAAGAGTAACGGGAGCTTTCTGGAATTCGGTCATGCTGGTGACAGCACCCCAACCTATGAAACTGTAAAATGGTGTACTCTGTGATCACTGAATTAAATTGTGATTTTTAAAATGTCCAAGGGGTAGAACCTACAAAGCAGGGGCAACGGAGGGTTAACCGGCAGGAAGGCGCACGGGCAGGGCTGGGAGCGGTGCCTGGCACAGGGTAAGCTCAGACACAGTGGCTATGTTAGGACAAATCACACTCACACTGGCTTTCTGCCTGAAGACAAGGGGGTGATGGTGGGGATGGGGGGCAGCTGCTGTTAGATTCTGAAGCGGCAGCCCAGCTGGGCCACGGGGCCACCGCAGAGAGCAGTGGGGACATGCCACCTCCCTTCTGTCTCGCCAAGAGCTGTCTCCACAGCAACAGCAACAGCTCATGGCAGGGGCTCCCATTCCCAGCCGGGTGACAGCATCACCTCATCAACCTGTCAGGGCGGATCCCCAGGATAAGACTGTAGCTCTGGCAGAAGTGCTGAGGGACCCTTGTCTCCATAGTAACCATGTCAGGAAGGAGAGGGCGGAGGAGAGGGCAAACGGCCAATAATCAGGCTCTGGAGCCAGCCCCGAGCGCAGGGAGGTTACACCAGGCTGCAGGCTTCTGTTTCCCAGGAGTGAGAGCTGGCTTCTTCAGTGCCTACTCCGTGTCAGGGTCCATTCTAGGCTCTTTACATTAAAACCCTAAAATTTACATTTAAAGTTCTAAGAATAGGGATGGTGAGACAACTCCGTGGATAAAGGCACCTGCCACCAACCCTGTGACCTGAGTTGGATCCCTGGGATCCAGGGAGTGGAAGAACAGAACCAACTGCTTCAAGTTGGCCTCTGACCACCGCATGCCTACAATGGAGCACATATGCAGACACAGAGACAGACAGACAGACAGATAGGCAGACACAGATACATACACACACATAAAATAAAGTTTTCAAACGTCATAAAAATTTTAATCTCACAAGTAATACCAAGCACAATCATGGTCTGTTCTGCTTGTCAGGTCAGGGTCTTACTACTGTGCTGCCCCAGACCTCAGCCGTCTTCTCCCTGAGGCTTGCTTCCCTGTAATGGGACTATAGACCTCCTCATCATGTCTACTTTAAGTACTTTCTTTTGAGGCACTGTCTCCTGTATCCCAGGCTTTCCACACATTTATGTAGCCAAGGATGACCCTGAGCTTCTAATTGTCATGTCTCCGTCTCCCGGGTGCTGGGGTTGCAGATGTGTGGAGCCACGCCCATTTTATTTGGAGCTGTGTATTGACTCCAGGAGCTCGTTCACCCCAGGCAAGCACTCAGCTGACTGAGCTACAGTCCGATCCATTTTTATTTTAGTCTTTGGTTTTGAGAAAGTCTTACATTGTAGACCAGGCTGGCTCTGCCCCCTAACTACTGGGACTGTACATTCTTATTATTTAATTAACCCCCAGGGAGCTGGAGCGATGCCTCAGCAGGCAGGAACACTTGCTGCTCTCGCAGAGGACTAGTTCCAGTCCCAGCTCCCACGCTGAGAAGCTTACAAACACTGTAGTTCAAGTTCCAGGGGTGCCAAGGCCATCTTCTGGCCTCTGCAGAAGGACACACGTGGTGCACAGTCAGACAAGCAAGCAGACACATATACCACACACATACACACACACATATACACATACACACACACATATACACACATACATACATACACACACATACACGTATATACACGCACATATACACGCACATATACACATATATACATACACACATATACACACATACACACACATATATACACATATAGACACACAGAGATATATACACACATGCACACACATATACACACAAATATATACACTCACACACACACATATATATACACATACATACACATACAGATAAACACACATGGTGCACAGTCAGATAAACAAGCACACACATATGCCACATATACATACAGACATATATAAACACACACATATATACACACATAGACATACACATACATATACACATACATACTCATAACACACACACACACACATACACACACACACACACACACAAACATACTCTGCAGCTCGGGCAGGCCTAGAATCTCCCCCTTCCACCACCAGGCCTAGCTTCATCATCTCCTTTACAGAATACCTTGGGGAGCTTCTCATATCAGTACTCATTTTTCTACTTTTTTTTTTTTTTTTTTTGGTTTTTCGAGACAGGGTTTCTCTGTGTAGCCCTGGCTGTCCTGGAACTCGCTCTGTAGACCAGGCTGGCCTCGAACTCAGAAATCTGCCTGCCTCTGCCTCCCAGAGTGTTGGGATAACAGGCGTGTGCCAGCACTGCCCGGTTCATTTTTCTACTCTTTAACATGTGCTAAAAGTTATTTAATATAAATGTATCATTTTAAACATTCTATTTTACTATGAAAAATATATTTAACATTAGAGTTACCATTTTTGACCTTTATTTTTGTTTTTCTGGTGCTAGAGATTGAACCCAGGCCCCCTTTTAAAGACAGGGTCTCACAAACCCCAGGGTGGCCTCCAACTCAGTTAAAATGACCTGAATTCTTAGGTCTCTTGCTTTTGCCTTCTGGGTGTTTGGACAGTAGGCAACAACAACACACCCTGCTTAGATCACAGGGACAATCTGCCTCCAAACCCCTTTCATACTGACAATTCAGAGGAGGAAGCTGGGACTTGGAGGGGGAAGTGGCTTCAGATGTGTCTCTGCTTAGGAAAGGCTGGGGCAAACTCAACAAGCTGCAGCCTCAGTTTCCCCACCCGTGCAGGGAGACCAGGTCTTGTAATGCCCCTCCTTTTCACCATCAGAGATGAAAGTGACAATGTTGTGTGTGAGGCTGCCCAGGGCACAGATGGCCCAGAGCCCACAGGAAGCCTCCAGCCCAGCTCCACAGCAGGGTGCACTCCACAGCAGCCCCGGGGAAGCTCCTGCTCTCTTCACCCTACATGGCATTGGCCCGTAGCACCAACGTCTCCAGTGGGAAGGACAGCCAAAGGACCGCTCTGCCCTGGGGCCTGTAATGACCGCCTTCTCAGTCCTGAACTTCCGCCTTCTCAGTCCTGAACTTCCGGCATGCTGGGTCTCTTGGGAAGCAGGTGGGTGCCTCAGCAGAATGTTCAGCCTGGGATGCCTCATGAGCAGCCAACCAGCTGAGGGCCAGCTCTGCCTCTGGGTCAGAGGCCACCAGGAGTCAGGAGTTACCCGGGCTTGAAGCATGAAGGCCCCAGTAGCCTGCATGACCTTGAGAACCTGCCTCACTCTCCGGGACAGAAGCTGTTAGCATTCCGTCTATGCTCCACCCACAGTGTTGCCAGGTCTGCTCCACCCTACAGTTACCTGGCAACAGCCAGGTGAGCCTTGCCCACTATAAAAGGGGCTGCTTGCCCCCTCCTCCCTCTCTTACTCCTGTTTCCTGCTTGCTTCTCTCTTGCCCCCTTGGGCTCTTCCCTTGCCCCTCCCTTCCTCCCCTCTCTCCACATGGTCATGGCCGGCCTCTGCTTCTCTACTCTGCTTCTCTACTCTGCTTCTCGGCACTGGCCTGCTGAGGCACCCCTTCTTCCCGGGGCTCCCCTTCTCCAACACCTCACCACACTCCCAGAGAACACACCTCAATAGCCCTTTATCTCTTTATAATCACAGCAGATGTTGTTTGTTCGGCCGCAGGACGACCACAGTTTTGTTGGGCCTTTGCAGAGGTAAACTGAGATACACTGTCCTTATGCGAGCCTAACACACAGCTGGAGAAGGTTACAGCAGGAGGAGGAGCTCACAGAAACCACGACTGGGGACATGGGGTCTGGAAGTCACATTCAGAGACAAAAGTGGGAGACCCAGGCCAGGCCTAGCATCCTAAGGGGCCACAGCACATCTCCACACAAGCTAGCCAGTGGCCCTGTTGGCGACTAGAGAACAATTGTCAAACCTTATTGATAAGTAAAGTGAGGCATAGAGCCAGGCCCATGCCGGGCATTGCTGAACATAGCCTCAGTCAATCCCAGAAGAGTCACCAGGGTGTCCCCCTCCTCCACGCTCACTAGTCTGTTTTAAACATCCAAGGTCGAATACAGAATACAGATTAGGTGGTCGGCAAATACATGCTGGAAGGGTGGATGGAGAAACAGCGCTGTCGAGGCACAAGGTACCCGTCTCCCTCCACGAGCAACCACTCGGGGATGCCCATCATTTCGTGTTACACCGGCCCCAGCTGGGCTGCAGTCCTCACCTCTCTGGGGCGATCCAGCTCCGTCTGTAGCACCTGCTTGGCCAGCTCTGTCTCGATGAGCCTCTGCCGAAGGCCCTCGTTCTCCTCCTCCAGCCTCATCCGCTTCTTCTCCACCACCTCCAGCTCCTTGTGAAGCCGCATGGAGATGTCCTTAGAGACCTGAGCCAGGGAGGGAGGAGATGATGAAGCTGGACCTCGAGTCTCGGTGAGCAGCCCACCTCAGTTACAAGGCCACCTCTTCACCCTCACCCAGCAGAGAGGTCCTAAGACTCACCAAGAGCCGTAAATCTAGGAGCCAGCAGATCCAAACCCAGGTATTTAATGAGTGCTCTGCTGTATTTACATTCGCCTGCCTGAAGAGGGCATCAGACCCCCCTAAAGATGGTTGTCAGCCTCCAAGCAGTTGCTGGGAATTGAACTCAGGACCTCTGAAAGAGCAGCCAGTGCTTTTAACTGCTGAGCCATCTCACCAGCCCCTCTTGTTTGGTTCTTAAAGATGCCTTTATATTCAGCCGGAGCTGGAGTCCGAACCAAGCCTTGCTTCTCTCTGGTGATTGCCCTACCACTAGACAGTACTCCCAGCCCTGTCTTCACAAGAGCCTAGAAAGGGAAGAGAACTGGTTCGGAAGCCCGGAACAGAATGGGCAGCATGGGATCCTTACTTAGCAAGTCATTTCCTGGCCTTGTGCCTCAGTGTTCTTGACCTGTAAAATGGGCACGGCATAGAAGGACAATCTCAGGGCCAGCAGCAGGATCACATCGGCTGTTGCTTACAAAGCCTTCACCCAGTGCCTGCCACGGTGAGTGTCTGGTGACTCGTGGCTGCTGCTCCCAGGAACCGATGTCCAGAGACAGGCATGATTTGCTGGAGGTCACAGTGACCCTGAGGCCTGTTCTGAGATGAGGAACATGCTAGAATGACAAAGGCTGGGCAGGTGTCCAAGTCCAAGCTTAGATGCAGCTAACAGAGCAGCAGTCTCCAGCCCCAGGTCCAGGCGCAGCAGGAAAAGCACCCCAAAATCTGGAGGAT
The DNA here is from genome assembly GCF_947179515.1 of Apodemus sylvaticus. Classification (NCBI taxonomy): domain Eukaryota; kingdom Metazoa; phylum Chordata; class Mammalia; order Rodentia; family Muridae; genus Apodemus; species Apodemus sylvaticus. Next base: position 142,516,203 of record NC_067476.1, read on the forward strand.
ACACTCTGTCCAGGCCCTGCTGCTGGGTGTAGGAAAGCTGGGTGTGGGACGAGGTTGGGGGGCTAAGGTAGGGTGAAGGAAGCCCTCCTGAGCTGGTATATGCCAATAGATGCCACTCCCCAGATAGGCTGGGCCCTGCTTACACCTACCTACTAGAAGGTCAGAGCAGAAGTGACTTTCTCAGGGTTACACACAGGGAGCATGCCTGGGCTGGGCTGGGCCTCCCTGGGGTTTGGAGGAGTCAGCATAGTCAGACCCCCACCCCCACCCCCACCCAGGAGCCTGAAAGCCCTGTCAACAAGACCCGTGTGGCACAGACAACCCAGCACCCAAGGCTGCCAATGTCGGAAATGACCACGTGCCCCCTCCCTCTGGAGGGGAAGAGGCCCTCCCTGGCTCTGCCCTCTGCCTGGGCCCAAGCCCAACTCAGCACAGGCCCCTTTGGCAATGTGTAGGCAAGGCCAGGAAAATAACAACAGTGGAGAGGAAACTGGGCACAGCTCTCCTCTCTCCTCTCTCCCACTGCCCCCTCCAGCCTGGACATCTCTGAGGCTGCCAGACGGGGGCCCACAGGCCTCCCGTATAGCCACTGCGGGCCACGAAGCTTTCCCTACCCTTCAATATCAAGAAAAAGATTTTTCAGAGAAGAAACCTCGATTCAAATCCAGTGCCAGAACTCTGAACATCTGGAGTCTGCATCTGGTCAGCAGTAAATGGGTAGATACACCTCCTGGGGCTGCTAGCGGGAGCACAGGCCATCGTTGGTGCTTGGGTGGTGGCTGGAGTCCAGGCAGTGCTCAAGACATACAAGGCTTCTCATTTACTATTATTTTTAAATAATTCAGTCTATTTAGTGTATTACAGAAGTTGTATTTATTTCATAGTTTCTTGACCTATTTTTGATTGTGTAAAATATTTAAGGGCACACAGTGCAGCTCAAAGGCACAAGTTCAAGGAGCCATCTACACACCGACACAGGGATTTTGATTTTTAGGCTGTGCTGGGAATAGTCGGACTTTTGTGCACACTGGGCAAGCACTCTCCTACTCAACTACATCTCAACTACCTCGGAAACCGTGAGCTTGCTACTAGCCAGGGATGGCCTTGAGCTTCTGAGCTTCCTGCCTCTGCCTCCTAAGTGCTGTGCCACTCCTATGCCACTTTGCTGAGCCTGTGCAGTGCTGAAAACCAACCCCAGGGCCTCGTGCCTGCCAGGGAAGCACTCTGTGACCTGTGCCACAAAAGCGTTTTTGTTGTTGTTGTCTTATGCATTCGCACGATTACTGCTTTGTCTCTTTGTATTGGTTTTATCCACCTTGGCCCAGGCTTAAGGTTATAGTTCCCAATTTGGGGCTTTTAGGTCACTCAGGAAGCCCTGTCCTCACCAACATTTCCATTCATTCATTCATTCATTCATTCATTCATTCGCCTCGGTACTGGGGTGGAAGTGGCGAGCCGCAGAGACCAGGGCCATGTCTACCTGGATTGGCTCACACCTGTGTCTCAGAGGCAGCTCAGGGCTCACCACACACTGAATGCCTAAGAAAGGCTTGTTGAAGGAACAAACCAATCAAGACCCAGCACACGGAAAGGGAGGAGTGGCTGGCGGAATACACGTGGGAGCTGAACCTGCCCTAGCGAGGTGGAGGGCACGCTCCTCCACTGGCCCTGCCCCACTGTCCAAAAAGGGTCACCGGGGGCCAACGGTCGGCTCCCAAACATTCGTCCATCAGTGTAGGAAGTGCTCCGTCTCTGTCACAGCCTACCTGGGAAGCTGCAGCATTTCAAACAGAAGAGCCCACAGCCTAGATCCCTGCACCGAGTGCCTTGCAGCCTCCATGAGAGTCAGGAAGGAAAGTTATCATGGCCACCTCCCCGTCCAGATTTCCAGTGGTCCCAGGGCCCTGGGCTCTCACGGGTCCCTTATAGAATCAGTTAGGTGCTCCCCAGGCTATAACCACAGACTTTTCTCACCCTCCGGACATATTTTATGAGCACTCTTAATCCCAGAAAGGAAAGGGTGGGTTCCAAGGTCACATGACTAGGAAGGTACCAAGCTTGGGTCAACTCTGAGGCTGATGCAGCAGGCGGGCAAGCTGGAAGGAATAAAACTGTGAACAATGGACTGTCAACAGCAAGTCCCAACATGGCTGTCTATGTCTGAAGGGCCGGCTGCATGTGCCTGTCTCACTGAGCCCCAAAGGAGAGGGCAGGGGGACAGAGAGAGGAGAGGCAGCCTGGGACACAGAGTAAACGCCTAAAGCACAAACAAATGTGCTCAGCCATGAGGTCACTGTTTACAGTGCTGGTCCCTGCCAAGGGCCATCGGCAGTGGGCGGCTCCCAGGTTCTGGGTCAGTCAGCCTCTGGGCTCTGAACCTGGGATTGTGGTGTCCCATGGCTCTGACCTTCAGCCATAAGCAGCACCCCAGGCCAGGCAAGCATGCTGAGACATGTGACCAAACTCAATGTCACCCCATTCGACACAAGAGGAAAACTGAGGCTCTAAGGGAGGAGTGATGCAGGTCACCCAGGACACAGAGCCAAGGCCAGAGCTTCCTTATATATTATTGCTGACTTGTTCTGGGCCTTCTACAAGAAAGACAGTGGATCCCAGAGTCCCCCAGCAGGGGCTCCCTCCCATCACGTGCTCCGCTGACTGGCGCCACATCTAACACACAGGACTCTTAAATTTTGTAATTTCATTTTATATTCATAAAAGTCCCTATAAGATACTAAACTTATCTCCACGTTCCACAGTGGAAACAGGACCTGAGATGGGAAGCAGCTTACCCAAGCCCACACGGCCACTAAGTGGCCTGACCATCCTCATGCTAGACAGTGTCCCTGCTGAGGGTCGGGGATCTTGTTAACTGCGTGGACCAGTCAAAAGTGAGAGAGCCTGGGGGGTTTGCTCTGGGGTGGCGGCTGGGGAATCTCACTAATAACACAGGAGCTCAATAAAGCTACCGGAGCTCAAAAGCCCTGCAGGGCACAGGGCCAAGGAGCCCGCTGAGCAGAAGAATCCCCAGGCATTCCCCTCCCAGTCCCTCTCCACCTGGGTGTCTCAGCCTGCCTGGGGGAAGGCAGGGAAGTCAGAATTCCACAGACCTCCATAATTGCCTCTAACGTGCCCAGCACACTGGGACAGAGGGTGACGGCAAGGCCGCGCGGCCAGCTAAGGCTGATCCAGAACGTGAGCTCACCGCTGCAGCTGCGGGGGTGGGCAGGAGAGGCGCGGAAATGCTGATTGGCTAGTTCAAATCCCAACAGAAGGGACCCTCCCCCTCCTCCTGGCTGCTCTGGCCACGCCCACCAGCCTAATTTTCCCCTCCCTCCCCCGCCCTCTCTGCTCCGTCTGCTTGTTTAGGGTCCCTCCCAGAAATCCTCGGAGGCCCAACTGCAGATTCCCTTGAATGTCTCTTTCTCTGCTCTTTCCATCCCTGCTCTGTCTCCTAACAGTGGAGGAACCGGAGGGTTGCTTTTTTGTTTGTTTGTTTGTTTGTTTGTTTTTGGATAATGGATCTTGGTGTGCAGTCTAGAAAACTGGCTCCACACAGGTACACGGGCTTGCATAGGGTCGCAGCCTTCCTAAATCAACACTGGCCACGGAATGAACAGAATCCTTTCTGAATGGCTTGCAGGGCTGGATTCTCAGGACCTTCCAGCAGCAGGTGTGTGGCTGACTCATCACCTGCCTGCCCTCAGGGGCCCTTGGGAGTCCTAGAAGGTCCCTGGCTCGTGCCCTCTTCTCCCTTGCAGAACCTGCAGAACTCCTGGGCAGGCTCCTCCCAGTTCTGTACCAGCGGAAGCATCCTCGGTTCCCAGTTCACACTGGACTGAGTTCTGAGAGCAGAGGCTGGCTCAGGGTCCCCACGTTTTGGGGCTTACCTAAGACTGGAAGTGGGGACTTCTCTCCTTCATCCCTGGCTTGAGTGGAGCCATTCCCGCTGCCTCCTTAGCTAGAGGAGCAGCAGGTTTCTGCAGTGAGGTCCGAGTGGCGGATGAGCCTAACTTCTTCACCCTGGATAGGTGCCTGTCTCCTTTGAACCCCAGTACCCTCATCTGGAAAACTGATGCAGTAATAATAGCTAGTCACTGTCAGTCCCTCTGGTGTCTTAGCCAGGGTTTCAATATCCTGGATTCTATGTCCTTACACCCATTTTGCAGATGAGGAAATCGAAACATAGAAGACTTGATCAAAACCCCAAAGCCCAGGCATATTGCAGCCCAGTGCTGAACCACCCCAGCTCAGCTGCAGTCCCTCCATCTCTCCATAGCAGAAGAAGCCTGGGAGCTGAGCAGGAACCACAAGCGGGGGGCTACTCAGGGGCCAAAGCCACGACAAGGCAGACACACAGGAAGAGCCTCTTGCTGCTTCAGGAGGGTCCTTGTCAGACCATTTTTTGGCTATCCCACCTGGAGGACCTGCTGACCCACCAGGGGTCCCTACTTTGAAGATGGGGAAACTGAGGCCCAGAGAAGCAGGATACTTTGCTCAAGGCAAGCAGTGAGCCACAGGGCCCACTGGATCTGCAGTGGGGTTTATGATCCGACCACCCAGCCAGGGCACCTAGGAAGACTGACCTTGACGTCCTGTTCCAGACCGCGGATGAGTTCCCCATCAACCTGCCCTGTCTGGGCGGCGCGGAGGCTGCGGCGCTCGGCCTTACGCAGCCGGTACTGCAGGATGCGGCAGGTCTTGCTGGCTTGGTCCAGCTGCTGCCGCAACTCCTGCAGCTGGTACACGTCTTCCTCCATGTAGACATCCCGCATCTCCAGCATCTCAGCCCGGAGCTCCTCAATCTCATCCTGCGGGGTGAAGAGAAATGGTCAGACCTCCAGATGCCACGGCAGTAGCCAGGGTGCCTGGATGCTGGCTACACTCAGCAAACCGACCTGGGGGCCTGGAGTTACAGGAATGAACACCGCCACCCAAAGACAGCCACAGCTAACGTCCGGGGGCTTTGCAAATAAGATTGAGAGAAGGGTCTAGGCAGGATTATTCTTGCTGATCTGGGTGGGCCGTTGCCGAGAGGGAAGCTGGTGAGCACCAGCAATGGGAAGGAGAAATAGAGGGAAGACAGACAGGCTGTGCAGGTAGAGACAGGGCCACCAGCCAAGGAGTGCAGGTGGCCTCCACAAGCGGTCACAAGGGGCGAAAGGCCCAGGAGAGGATGCCGCTTGTCCCCAGAGCACTTGGCAGACATGCGAGCCACCAGGACTTGAGTCTCAAAGACCTGGAAGATCATCTACAGCCAGCCCACTCTTAAAGCCCCAAAGTCACTCGCTATGGAATGAGTATTCCTCATGGCTCTCCTGGGAAGCGGCGCACCCTTTTCAGGAGGTGAGGAAGAGACACCTTTGGAGAGGGTCCTTGAAAGGCTATTGATACCCTGTGCCCTCCCTCCTTGCTTCCTGGTCGCCATGAGGTGAGCAGCCTCCTGGGTCACGCTCTCCCTGCCTTGATGCTCTGTGTCACAGGAGGCACAAAATGATCTTGACGATCTCCAAAAGCATTGAGAAAACAGTCTTCCTCCATAGAAACACAGCCTTCCTCCACAGAAACACAGCCTTCCTCCACAGAAACACAGCCTCCCTCCACAGAAACACAGCCTTCCTCCACAGAAACACAGCCTCCCTCCACAGAAACACAGCCTTCTTCCATAGAAACACAGCCTTCCTCCACAGAAACACAGCCTTCCTCCACAGAAACCCAGTCTTCCTCCATAGAAACACAGCCTTCCTCCACAGAAACACAGCCTTCCTTCTCTTGTCTCAGGCATTTTGTCATAGCGATGGAGGGATCAGTAGAGGCTTGTGGGAAAAGCAATGGGACCCATACCTCAGAGATCCACTCCACCCACGTTCCTGAGTGTCTGCTACACTAACCAGCACTGTGTAGCACACAAAACCAGGGAAGGGTGTTAGTGCACAGCCTTGTTTGGAAAACAAAGTAAACAAAAAAGCAAATTCAGATATGGTTAAGTACCATGGAGGCAAAAATAACAAAATAACAATGTAGGTTCCTCCACAGCAGAAAGCAGCAACATGGGAGATAAGGCAGTGAGGTAGGGGGTGTTAGGGGACCAGGCCATCTCTAAAGAAGGGACATCCGACCAAGGCAAGAAGCAACATCCACAAGAGTTCCAGGAAGAGTGCCAGTGTGTACAAAGGCTCAGAAATAGAAAAGAACTCAATGTACCCAGACACGCCAAGAGGTTGAGTGTAGTGGTGGACACCTTTAATCCCAGCACTTGGGAGGCAGAGGCAGGCAGATGTCTGAATTCGAGAACAGCCTGGTCTACAGAGTAAGTTCCAAGACAGCCAGGGATACATAGTAAGGCCTTGTCTCAGGTGGGAAAAAAAAGATACATCAAGGGGACAAGGAAGGCTGGCCACCAAGCCTAGTGACCTGAGTTTGGTCCTCAGGACCTACATGGTAGAAGAGAGGAGAGAACCAACTTCTGTATGCTGTCGTCTGATCTCATGTGTTCTGTGGCACACACATATACAAATAAATGTCATTTTAAAAGTATATTTGTCAAGCTGGGCGGTGGTGGTGCACGCCTGTAATCCCAGCACTCTGGGAGGCAGAGGCAGGCAGATTTCTGAGTTCGAGGCCAGCCTGGTCTACAGAGTGAGTTCCAGGATAGCCAGGGCTATATACAGAGAAACCCTGTCTCAAAAAACCAAAAAATAAAATAAATGAAATAAATGTTTTTAAATCAAAAAGTATATTTATTTAATAATTTTGCATACCTTTAATCCCAGCATTTGAAAAGAGGCAGAGTCAGAAAGGCAAGATTTCAGAGCAGAGTGACCTGATCTCAGACCAAGCCTGGTCTATATAGAAAGTTGCATACTATCCAAGTCTTCTATTATCTAAAAAAAAGCTTTTGTTTGTTTGCTTTTATTTGAAAGTTTGAGCAAGAGTCAGGTATGGAGATATGGAATTGGAAAGATCATGATTTCAAAACCAGCCTCATCTAGGTGAGACTGTCTAAAACCCACAAGGCTGGGGATATGGGGGGCCGGCCACGCAGACCTGGAAGGTCTGTTTGAACTTTACACAGAGGGTCTGGCAGGTGACCTCGCTCAGGAAGCCCAAGTAAACTGTGTTTTACCTGGTTTTTTGAGACAGGGTTTCTCTGTATATAGCCCTGGCTATCCTGGAACTCACTCTGTAGACCAGGCTGGCCTCGAACTCAGAAATCTGCCTGCCTCTGCCTCCCAGAGTGCTGGGATTACAGGCGTACACCACCACCGCCCAGCTTGACAAATATACTTTTAAAATGACATTTATTTCACCCCTGTCACAGCTCCCCTCAGCCGCACCTCCTTCAGCTCACCTGAAACTGTTTAGCAGTTGGTCTCCCAGTGACTGTGGGAACCTGAAGCTTGCCCTGCCATGCTGTCCCCATCCCCCACCCCACCCAGCACCTGCTCACCGTCCTGCAGACTCCCAATGAGTACTAACAGACCGGAAAAAAAACACGCCTAGCTCATGAAGAAAGAACAGGAGAGACTTCTCACTGTGAAAGATGGGACGTGACTCCCAGACACTCACTACACAGAGGGGAATGTGGATGCCTCGCAGAAGAAACACATAATTATGTCTCATAAGAAATGTGGAAACTGAGTCACAAACGTGAATAGTATCTACTGTTAGCTTGAACGAGATTGCACACAGAAGGGAAACTGAGTCATCAGAGACAAGGTCCTGACAAAGGCTCTCTACTCCCAGGAGAAGCACACAAGGTTGGTGCTGTTGGAAGCAGGGAGAAAACCAGGGACAGAAAGGCCACTTTGGAGAGGACACTGGATCTGGAGGGCTGGAGTCCCCTAAAGAAGATAGGAAGAAAGGGGAGGGTGCAGGGGTGGGATCCCCTCTCCTCCCCACACCCTTCGCTCCCTCCAGGGGTCTGATAGTCTAAAAAAGGAAACACAGAGACCTCCCCTCACACCTGCCTGCCAGCTGCCACTGAAACAGCATAGGGTGTGGGTCCATCTGCAGTGGGACCAGACTATGGCCTGGCTGCAATTCTCTGTAGGGGGAAGGGGTGTGGCCTGCTGGATTGATGGACAGGTAAGAAGCCAAATTATCCAGGCCACAGCACACCCCAGGGTCCCTCCCATCCATCTGTCTAGCTTCTGGAACTATTTCTCAGAACCCAGGAAAGGAAGACAGAAGTGACAAATTGGTGGCTCCACCCCACCACATGCTGTCTCCGTCAAGTCACAACTGATCGAGTATCCCTACACATCGCATCGCCAGGCTGTGTCCTGAGGGTGTGCTCACCAGCAAACCCAGAGTGGGTGACCCTGCCGACTGGCTGCAGAGGGGCAGTCATCTCAAAGGACCCCGAGTCACCACCTCACACCATGCCAAATGGGCAGACCAGAGTGGACGGAGAGGAAGCGAGACAGTCGGTGGGAGAATTGGGGAAGTGAGGAGCCCATGCACCAGTTCAGCTGGCAGGGAAGGGGGCAGGAGGGAAGGGGCAGGAGGGAAGGGGCAGGAGGGAAGGGGCAGGAGGGAAGGCAGACAGCCACATCCACGACCCAGGCTGCAGGGCCTTGCCATCCACGAGCAGTTCACATGTTACCCTGATATCCTGACAGAACGCAGTGACTGGGAAGATGTGAGGGCCCAAGCAACTCTAGGACAGAATGAGTCAGGGAGAACACAGGCACACTCACACTCGGGCTGCTAAGGCTCATTAACAGATGCAAGTCGCTGGGATCACAGGAGGAGATGTCCCTCCACATAGATCACAGGAGATGTCCCTCCACACAGATCACAGGAGGTGATGTCCCTCCAAACAGATCACAGGTGATGTCCCTCCACACAGATGACAGGAGGAGATGACTCTCCATATTTTAAGTAATGGGCTTTTGTGAAAGTAGTCCCCGGTCAAACAAAGTTTTGAAAAAAATACAGATGACATCAGTCATAATTTCTCTACCTGGTTCTGCATGACAGTGCTCCCCAGAATGGTATAGCTCACTGGTAGTGTCTGCCAAACATGCTCAGGGGTGCGGTTCTACCCCAGGGCTATGTAAACTCCCCACATTCCCAATCCAGACCTACTAAGTCAGAAACTTTGTGGGTAGGTTCCCCCAAGTGATTCTGAGATAAGGGAATTTCCTTCCCACTTTCTTCCCCACAGAAGACAAGAGCCCCCTCTCACAGCACAAGTCCCTGGCTCTGAGCCTGACACAGGCGTCTAGGGAAGAAGTGAGTGAATGACTATCCCCGACAGCTGTCTCTCGGGGGAACCGCCTTCACCACAGTGCAGGCTGTTGTGGGCATGCCAACTCTGTATCTGAAGAGGTTTGGGGGGCTGAGGCCTCTGGGGCTTGCCCCAGCTGCAGGCAAAACACCCACCAGCCCCTCCTGGCACGGCTTGTTGACAAAAGCAGGCTTATAGCCCACATGGGCTGGACACTGTAGCGCTCAAGCAGAGACTCTGGGTGTCTGGGTCTGAGGTGGGGGCAGGGAAAGGACAGAGGCTCAGTGTCCACACCCAGGCCAGAGATCTTCTAGGCACCTGGGCCCTGCAGTCAGGGTTTGTCTTCAGAGGTGCTGGGGTGGCAGGCCCTGCTGGAGAGAGCTGAGACACAGGCCTCCTGATTTCTTCACAGACAGTCCAGAGGCCCCACAGAGATGCCACCTCTTGAACCCTTCTATACACCATCAAGAAAGAGGGACCAATCTCACAGAACAAGGTTCTGAGGTTTCCCCTTCCCAACATGGCAGCACTCCAAATCTCACCCTCTACCTCAGACATAAAAGGCTACGCGTGCAGTGCCTACCTAGGAGTCTGAGGAACCCCAATTCTCAACCCCACACTCTGAAATGAACTAGGCCCCCAGACTGTTATCAACCCTGAAGAGGCTGAAGAAAGGTGACAAGCAGTCCCGCCAGGCTCTGATTTCATGCAGCCCTCTGTCCCGTGAAGGGGACAATGTCTAAGCAGAGGCTGCAGACAGTGGGTAGGAGGGAAGGCGGGGTCTAGGGACAGTGTGGCCTGGCATGATCATCCCTTTTCAAGGTTCCTTGGCTCTGTTCGGAAGGCAGAATTAAAGGAAGTCTAAATAAAAGCAGGCAGCGTTCTGGCCACTCCGCTGGCTTTGGCTTCAAGTTCGAGTCGCCCCTGACCTTTGACCTGGGCCTACAGGGAGGTTCACAAACACAGGCCCACCCATGCACTTCTGACTGCTGAATCTCTTCCTAACCCTGCGGGAAGCATTGAAAACGCTCCCATTTTGCAGAGGGGGCATCTGAGGCTCAGAAGTTTCCCAGAGCTGTTCGAGCTAGGGAGGGGTGAGGCTGGATTCCATACAAGGCAAGTGGCCCTGGGCCAGGGCTGCGAACTGCATTCTTCCAGCTTTACTCGGGCCGTTTGCTATGCTCCACTGGCCTTCACCAAGCTAACTCCCAGCACTTGGATCTTTCCAGAACATTCCTCTCTCCCCCAATCTGATTCAGAACCTACAACCCGAACTGCACGGTCCCCGATGGTAATGACTTATGGTTGTATTTGCTTGTTCCTCATCTTTCTGCCTCTAACTGCCTGCAGGGCGGGGTAAGGCTGGGTCTCACCTGCTTCTGGTTCCCAATATCCCTAGGATGCAGACTGCAACAGGTACCATGGGCAGGTGTGAATGAAAGAGAAAGGCTATTGGCCTGCCTGGTCTCTCTCCATAGCCTGGAGCCTTCTGTCCTTTTGACTCCAGATCTAGGTAGGGCTTGTGTGAAAGGGTAGGTAGAGTCTAGGCTGACCCCAGTGCTACCACAGGAGGATAGCAAGGTCTGCCTGCCCAGAGAACTGCCAGCTTCCCACACATTCCCTACATGTCAAGTCCCTCTGTTCACAGTGATCCAAGAGGGCTGCCGGCAGGAAGCAACCTCTCAGAGATGGCCAGTTCCCAGGACTCCTGGGAGATCGGCCCGGAAGAGTCTCTAAGTTCAGGCTAGGCTGGAGGACCCAACCTGAACTCACAATACTGCTAATAATAGGCTTGCAGGGTGGCAAGGGACTCCACAGTTTATGCAGACATTCCTGGTAAATCATCTCATGGGTCCTTGCAGAAAGCAAGGCAAGCTAGGAATCCATTCTACAGAGAGAGCTGTGTGCATCACAGGGGACAGGCCTGCTGAGTCCACCCAGACAGGCAGAGCCCTGGAGGGAATGTTTTTCTCACGTCCCCTCCTCTATGTGGCTACTCAACAAAGTCACACCTTTATTTGCAATAACCTCTTGAAATTAGCATCTCCTTCCATTGTGGTCTTAAGAACAAAGTGAGATTGTATCAGAAGCACCCAAGACTTGGACACCAAAGACACTGCTAATATTTTCATATCCTATAATGGTTTTTCAAAAAAAAATGTCAAAACATTGTTTATACTCATCAGTACCTAGAAATTAGAGTAGTTAAAGCAGCCATCAGAATCCAAGAGTTAACGCTGAACTATATCATAGTCGTAGCATACTTTAGTAACTGTTTCAATCTAGTTGGCTTCCTTGGATTTGGAGGTTAACACTGAAAGACATTATCCTGAGGGTCTCAGCAGAGGCTTAATAGGGTCCATGCATAAAATGCAATACCAGAGTTCTCTTAGGAGCACCATAATCTGCAAAGCCCCTGATAGTTCCTATCAGAGCGTCAAACTGAGAGAGACAGTGCTGGGAAATGGCCGGATGGGCAAAGCCCTCGCTGTGCAAGCTCGCAGACCTGAGGTCAGATCCCTGCAACTTCCTGGCCAGCCCTGACTTTCAGGTTCAAGGACTGACTCTGTGGCGCTTACATGGATGTAAGATGACTGACTGTCCGTGAGAACAAAGTGAGGAATGGGTTTGGTGGAGTCCTTCCTTGTACAGGACTGTAAACTGTGTGCACGATGGATCTGGCCTACAGGAAATGAAAAGGACCGGACATGACATCCCTTTGCAGACACACGGCAAACGCAGTGGGTGGTCGGACCCCAGAGATGGCCCCAACCCAGAGAAGGAGCCAAGGAGACATAAGGTTCCTGAAGACAAGAGAATGATAGGTGGAGACCCTCAACTGCCTCCCACCTGAGGGCAGCTCCCAGTGCCGCCATGGAGGCCTACAGACCGCATCTGAGATCCCAGCTCTGCCCAGGCGGGGTCAGAAGCTGGGAACCGACAGCCTAGCGCAGTGAGTCCAGACAGCACACAGGAGTGGGCCTCCTGCTCCGTGCCTGCCTCCTAACTTTTTACCTCAGAAGCACCGACTACCTTGGGCACATCCGGGCGTTTGAACACGTAATGAGTGCCTACAGTAGGCCTGGTGGCTGGGCCCAGGTTCCTATCATGGCTGCCCTCCTCTCCCCTCAATAAGCTACTCCCAGCTTAGCACAAGGCACACAGGGATTCTCTCTTCCTCCCCCCCTTCCTTCTTTTTCTTTCTTTCTCCCTCCCTCCATCGCTTCTCCAGCACCAGGGATTGAACTCAGAATCTTATATATTAGTGCTTGCTCTGTACCCCAGCTGTACCCCAGCTCCCAAGGAGTGATTTTTAATTATTTTATGTATGTGAGTACACACCAGAAAAGGGCATCAGATCCCATTACAGATGGTTGTGAGCCACCATGTGGTTGCTGGGAATCGAACTCAGGACCTCCAGAAGAGCAGTCAGTGCTTTTAACCACTGAGCCATCTCTCCAGCCTGTGATTTCTTTTTTTTTAATACTTAAAATGTGGTTAAAACTGTTTAAGTGTTCCCCACTTTAAACCCTCCAATGATTATTAAACCCGGGGACAGCCCATGTGTTTCCTGACTCACAAATGGTTAAGCTGTGGCCCTTCCATGTCACACCTGCAAGGCGGTGGCATGGGGGTGGGGGTGGGGGTGGGGGTGGGGAGATTCTGGAAGCCTGGAGCAGCCAGGCTCTGACTCCTTGAAAGAAGCCCGCCACAGTAGATGTTGTGACATGCCACGCATGTGCATGTGACACTGTGGATGGGTAAGGTTATGGGACAGAGAACAGGCCAATGGTAGCACACAGACCAATGGCTTTGATTGTAGAGGAAGTTTGGGTGAACAGTTAACTCTTCTAATCTTTTTTCTTTTTCTTTCTTTCTTTCTTTCTTTCTTTCTTTTTTTTTTTTGATAGCTGAGGATTAAACCCAGTGTCTCTCACATGATAAGCCCAGGTTCTGGCCCTGAGATACATCCCTAGCTCTCTGGTATAATTTATATACAGTAAAAATAAATAAATAAATAAATAAATAAATAAATAAATAAATAAATAAATAAAACTAATGTATCCAACTAGGGGTCTGTGAGATGGGCCTGTTAGTAAAGGAAAGGTCCTCACCACCAAGCTTGACAATTTGACTTTAATTCCAAGAACTCGCCTGATGGAAGGAGAGAAACAAGTCCAACAGGCCATCCGACCCCCACAGGCATGCCCGCACTCACACTGATTACAGATGGAAAGGTAGGTAGGTAAATAGATTGAGGAAGAAATACAATTTAATGTACCTAGGTTATAGATGTTAACCCTTATCTTGACTGGGGTTCACAGCTACAGAAGTGAGTACGTTCATCAAAACTTACTTTACAGTGAGATCTTTTTTGAAACAGACAAAAAAACAAAGCAAAACAAAACCTCCACGGGGAACTCACTCATCATCATGCAGAGCAAACCTGTCCCAGGCACGCAGGCTCCACCAAGCCTCACCCCCACTCCCTTTATCTCCATATCCCTCAACCACACCTCACGTGGGCCGCACCCCAGCCACCTGAGTCTCCCTCCAGCAACAGAAATCACCTGGCCTGTCACAGCCTTCAGCCCCTGCCATTCCTGTGCGGGTGACCTGTGGCACCTCCTGCCCAGGTCTCCTGCAAAGCCTTGCAGTCTGGCTTGTCTTTCCCTCACACTGCACGACACAGTTCTATCAGTGATATTTATCTTACTTATTTGTCTGCTTGATTGTGGAAGGCCCATTTCTGTCACAAGAGAACCACAATGACAGGCTTGGCCTAGCACATAGAGAGGGGCTCAAGAATTAGCCATGAGTGAACAGCCAGGCTGAGGGGAGGACAGCCAGGCTGAGGGGAGGACCACCACCACACTGAGCAGCTGCAGCTGTCTTTAGACTCTGAGGCCAATCTCCATGGAGGCTTCAACTCCAGCACAGTGACACCAGGCCACAGCCATGACAGATTCCAAATCCTACCCAAATGGATCATTGACTTCCCAGCTCGCAATCAGACTCAGGAACAAACGGGGAAAGCTGTGCTCTAGAAGGGACCAGGAACTTCATTCCAATCAACCACTCTAAAGGGCCAGGGGCTCCGCTTTGCCCACGTCCTCCCACACCACTTGGCTACCTCCTTTGGGTTAAGGCCCAGGCTGCCTACCCATCTGCCACCCTGGCTCGCGGTCACTCGTCACCCACTCTGGCCCTGGCAACCTACACCAGCTATGGAAGAGCTGACCAGCAGGGTGGCCAGCAGTGGCCACAGGGACAGCAGGCCAACCCCACCCAAACAGCCAGAAAAGCCATCTGCTGCCCCCCCTCCTCCTCCCCAGGACTCTGACAAGGCTCCAGATGAGATCATTGCACTCAGTCCCCAGGAGGAGGGCTGCAGAGAGCTTCACTTCCCTCTCAGCTGAACTGCAAACACTCCAGAGGCAGAGGAAGGGGAACTCAAAAGCTCTGTCGTATACAGAGCGGGCAGTGAGGCTGAGGACTCTGGGCTCCAGTCTCCTGGTCAAGCTCAACTCAGCTCAGCCTCTTTGGGCAGAGGTTTGGGGGAGTCAGGGTGAAGCTTCACAGAGGACATCACATCCAGCCCCGGATCACCAGGTCACAGGATCTCGATGCTCCCGTTCTGCTGGTACTGGGGGTGTCTATGAGCTCCCACTTCTCTGGGTCCTGCCCGTCCAACACCATAGAGAGTGGACAGTCTGACCAAGGCAGGCTCATAACAACAGTACACAGTTCTCCCTCCATCCCCAGTAGGCCTTAAAGTAAGGGGTCAGGAGTCAGGACTTTGGCTTGTTTTAAGGCTCATAAACGGGAGAACAAAAGTAACAACAGCTGGTACTTCCAAGGGTGTGCCAGACAGCAGTAGCGATGAGAAGCCATTATCTTTTTCTAAGTGATGATCCTTTGTGGCAAGCTCTGTTCTTACCCTTTCCAGGCCTGACATATGAGGCAGATGATCTATCAGGAAGTTTCTCTCTCTCTCTCTCTCTCTCTCTCTCTCTCTCTCTCTCTCTCTCTCTCTCTCTCTCTCTCTGTGTGTGTGTGTGTGTGTGTGTGTGTGTGTGTTGATCAAGGACAGCGAGATGGCCAGAGGCTCCTGCCTACCCAAGGTCATACCTGGTTTGCCTCTGCCCTATCAAAGCCTAGGGACAACGCTTCAAAGCCCTGTCTGCTGGGCACACTCAAGGGAGCACAGACACTGTCTCCCATCCTGCCAGGCGCACAGGAAGGAAGGCAGCTTCGAATCAGGATTTGTTGACAACGTCCCCAGCCTCTGGACTTCAGCCAAGCCTATAACAGAAGAGGCCAGGGAGTTAAGGATTTAAAAACCCAAGAGCCACACAGCTGGAATCCCTCTTGTCATTTACAGCTGATGTGACTAACAAGCAAGGTGCCGTGACGTTCATTGGGCTGCAGTCTAGGCCAGGTTAGGAGGAAGGGGCTAAACACTCTGGAAGGTCCATGCTGCCATGCAGAACCAGGAGCGCCTGCCGTGGAACCAGCAATTACCGCTTAACAATCTAGCCACTGTGCGCTAGCTGCCCCACCAAGGAGTCCCCACAGCTCCTAGTACCTAACACAAGAAACCTGGCCTGGAGCAGACCCCGGGAGATCACGGAAAGGGGCCAGGGGAACGGATCCGGTAATGCAAGGGCAAAGAAGTGGGGCGGGAGGGTGGAAAGGCTATGGAACCATGCTCTGCCACAAACTCAGCCATGGGTGAGACAGGAGGGGTGGTGTCTAGGCAAGGTAGGACCAGGGAGGCGTGGCCGAGCAGTCTGGTATTATTGAGGAATCACACCACACACACACACACACACACACACACACACATATACCAGGCACCTTTATTTTCATCTGTGGCCAAGGCAGGAGACTCTTTACCACCATCTTAGAATGGGGCCCAGGGGTGATCCCCACCAGTAAACAAGCATCAACAGATTGCAAGGGAGGTACAGGTTTTGGCCACCGGGGAGGAGTGACTTCGGGTAAGTGAGCTGCTGAGAGGAAATGTGTCTACAGGGATGCACAATGTAAATGGCTCCACACACACTTCCCAGACAGACAGCACACCCAGAGCGAGGGGCAGCCTGAAGCCCAGGACCCAGGGCTCTCAGGGGTCAGACCAGAGCCGGGGGCTGTTGAAGAGAAAGGGCTGAGAACCAGGATGAGTGAAACAGAGGGGACCAACTCCTCACACACCGGCTCCCTCCTGAGGAATGTTCATGGTGACACTGCAGGACATTTTACAGAGCTGAGGCTCATGAAGGGAGAACAGGGAGCGAAGCGCAGGCAGAGGCGCAGCCCGGGCTGCTCCAGAGACAAGGGAGAGGTGGGCAACAGCTTCTGCCTCCTCCGCCTCCTGCCCCATCTTGGGGCAGCCAGCAGAGGCAGACACAGTGCTGGCTCCAGGGGCCCCACCATCCTGCACCAGAGGGGTGTGTATAGATTACAATGATGTCATGTGTTGGAGGGTAGGGGCTGGCCACAGTCGGAGCCCTGGCTGCCAGCCAGGCATCCGCCTTGAACCTAACTGAGCCCTTTTCTGGAGTGTCCCTCTGCCACAGAGGCTGCCTAGAGCCCGGGATCCCTCCCAACTTCTGAATACAGGACAGTGATTGGCTCTCGTGTGTCTGAACTCTACTCTCCCCCCATTATCTGCAAGAAAGGCATTGAAACCCCACTCTACAGACTGGAAGCCTGAGGTTCCAAGAGGCAACATGCACAGGAAGGGAAGTAACTAGGTGGGGTTTGACCTCAGACCTGATTCTAAGGATGGAGTGTGTGCCTACAGGACCTCATAGTCTTCCTTGCTTCTGCCTTCACTGGCACCCTGGGAAAGCAGCAGTTTTGTGCCTAGTGCTAGAGCCACGTGGCCCCAGCCCTGCTACAAACCAGCAAAGCTATCTTCCAGCCAGGGGTCTACTGCCCAGGCACCCAGTGTCCTTCCTAAGTCCTCCTGACCCTCTATCCCCAGACCCTACCCCCTAGTTCCATGACTCTCACACCCATGACTCAACTCTATTCTTTCCTCCCTCTCGCTCTGTCCTTTCCTGACAGGGTCTCACCCTATAATACCGGCTGGCCTCGAACTCCTGCCCCCACCTCCTGAGTGCTAGGCCTGAGTGCGTGTACCACCGTACCTGGCTCCAGCCCTCCTTTGTAAACCTACCATTCATTTCCAGGCCAGAACCATAGCTGATCAATTAGGCACACACATCTACTTAATGAGCCTCTCCAGTGTGGTAGGCCCTGTTCCAGAAGCTGAACACCGAGGCAGCCAATCAGACAAAACCCCAGCTGTGACACCTCCTCCTCCAGGAAGCCCGCTCAGCTGCTCTTGGATGCCTTCTTACTTCCATAAGTTCTAGACTAGGCATGGGTACCCTCTACAGATCAGGGCATCACAGCCTCTGTAACTTGCAGCAGAGGGAGACAGGGTAAGCAGGAAATTCCAAAGGGATTAGAAGTGCTACCCTGAGGCTCTGTTCCTTCTGTGGCAGGCTTGACACGCGTCTCTTTCCCTGAGCTCCACAGGGCCTGGCTCCGGAGCCTGCGAGCTTCAACATAGCTTCTCCCAATCCAGAGCCCTATGGATTTTACCTGCCGCCCTCCCAGTTGGGCCCCTGGAGCCCCAGATCCAGGCAATTACAAACCCAGTGCTGACACCACTCACGGTCCCAGCAGCACAGTAAGAAGAAGCCTTATGAGCAGCTGGAGACAGAAGGGTCATACACAGTAGCTCCCGGGGGACACTGGAGCATTTCCTGTGTTTATGTGTAGGTGAAATGTCACAGTCAGTGTAAATAGACATGTATATGTATGAGCATGTATGTCTGGTGCCCTGGTTAAGCAAACACCACGTCTGACATTTGCACGGTCAAGCCTTGGGTCCTAACGTGCACGGAGGTTGGGTCCGTCCTGCCTGTGAACTTCTCTGTGGGCGCCCGGCGCCCAGCTGAGAGAACCTCAGGCACATGTGGCTGCTTGCTCTCTGAGGAAGGGGCGGCTCTGGGTCCCGGGGTGAATGGTGTCTGTGTCACCTGACAAGTCTCTGGGATCCTACGAATTCTAGTGCGTAGAGATGACATCTATGTGCATTTATGTGCACACCTTCCCGGATATATGGTCTTCCTATGTCTGAGAGTGTCTCCAGGCTGTGTGAAGGAGTGTGTGCTTCCTTCCCAGCCTGGAGTCTCCTGCTGGTGGGTGTTGCGTTTGGTTCTGTGTGGCACGAAGGGTCTGTCTATCACTTTCCATGAGGATCCACAGTGAGCATGCCTGGAGGCTGGCTTCTGGAAACACATAGCATAGTGAGTCACTGAATGTATACATCAGCCAGTGTGTGTGTGTGGCGGGGGGAGGGCTTGTGGGTCTCTAGGCCTGAGCTCTGAATAAGCATACATGTGTTTGTGTGTACAGGGCTGTGTCCGGGGACACGGGCCCAGCCCCTTGCAAAGCAGGCCGAGGTTCGTGGTCTTCTCTGGCCACAGCAGCTGCCACCCACATTTTCCATCCTGCTGGAGCTGCTCCTCCAACCCCCAAGCCCTGCCCCCAGCCAGAAGCTACAACTCAGGGCGGGAACCAGAGGACTTTGCTGGCATGGTGACAGGCTAGGTCCCTCCTCCCCGGCCTCTCAGGAGCTTTGAAGGAACTGCCTGAGGCTTGCCACTCAGAAGACTCTACTCAGAGGAAGGGAGGGAGGAGGAGGGATGGTAGGAAAGGGCCTGTGACTGGGCTGGCACATTTACTGAGCAATGGACACTCAATAGAGAAGTCTATGGCAATCCAACCCCCATTTTTACAGGCATGGTCCCCCTAGACACACCCCCACCTATAGGCTTGGATAGATATCATCAGCCCTTTAGGTTTTTGTTTTTTTGAGACTCAGTCTTAGCCCAAGCTGGCCTTGAACTCACTATATTGCTGAGGATAGCCCTCCTCTGCCTCCCACATGCCAGGATTACACGCAGGTGTGTGCCAGCATTCCGGGCTTCTGCGGATCTAAGGATGGAAGCCAGGGCTTTGTGCGTGCTGAGCAGACACTGCCGCATCTGAGCTTACTCACCGTGGCTGCCTGTGAATCCTAGCCTGGCACCTGGCCCACAGGACTCCTCTCACCACCCTCTATCCAAGACCAGACATGTCAGCAGCCATCAAGAGCACAGTCTCGCCGGCCACATGTCAGAAGGAACTGGAGCAAGACTGAACAGCAGGGCTGGGATGTGTGCTGCCCGACAGAATCCTGGAGCCTCCACTGGCCCATCTATATAAAGGCAATCGTCAGTCAGTAAGGGTTTGTCTCTGGGACCTATGACTCACAGCTGGAACCCCCGGGCGGGGGTCTTGGCTAGCAGTGCCAACCTGTGCAGTGGGAGATGCGATCTTGCCTTTCTGTCCTGCCTGAAGCAGGACCTCAAGGGCTCAGGACACCCACTCTCCCAGCTCCTCCCAGTTCCTCCAATAGTGAACACACAGACATCCTGTCTGCTCATTGGCTCAAAATCCTAACAGTTCCTCACAAGACACAAGGATCTCACTTTCAGATGTTTTCTTCACTATTTACATCTCCCCCGATTACTGAGAAAATCCTTGGAGAGTGTCCAGGCACACCCCGTCATCTCCGTTATACAAATGAAAAAACAAACAAAACAAAACAAAAGCAAGAGCATCTCAAAGAGGCCCAGCCACTTGACCAGGACCACACAGCGAAGGTAGAATCAAAACTCCAAATCTTTGAGCTCCAGTCCTCTGAGATAGCACATGGCCCATGGGTATTGGTTAGTGGTCACAGGGACCTTAGACCACTGGGTCAACGTCAAACCCAGCTAACCTGGCTGCTCTACAGCTAAAGCCATATTTCTGGGTCCTGAAAACCCCAATGGATGACCCCCAGACACCTTGACTAGATAGAAGGAACCCCATGTCAGACTGTAGCCACCACACATATCTCCCCAGTTGCTCCCCAGTGATCACAACCGACACTCAGAACCACCTACATGATGCTACCCACCAACCCCATGCCTGTTCCCAGGCCTCTGTCTGCATAGTTCAAGTGACCCCAAGCTCTCCGCCTTCCCTGGAGAGGTGCTTTCTGTCTTATCAGTGGCAGAGGCTGGATGCTCTGCTACCTCTCTAACTTAGGACCTAGAGCAGGGATACTCAAGACAGGAGATATGCAGTTACCCAAAGGTCTTTCCTGGTTGACAGTTTGCCCACAGCCTGCCACCCCTAACTCACACACACAAATTGGGAGGTGAGCCTGACCAGACCCGGTTGGAGTCCAGAGAGAGCCAGCTGGAGACCAGGGCATTCCCCAGACTCATAAGGTCAGTCTGCAGTGCACACACTGGGCATTTGGAGTCATTTTCCTTCTAACCCAGTTTCTGCACCTCAGCTGTAAAGTGGTTTAGAGAAACAGGAAACACTCGGGAGACTGCTTCTCCCTTAGTCCCAGCCCTGGCTGCCTGGAGCAGGTCCCCTTCCTGCTCTGGCTAGAGTAGGCCCCTGGCACTGTGACAAAATAACACCTACAGTGAGAAGCTGCGCTGTACTGTAGGTGCACAGTCCACACTCCCAGGGATTTCACTGTATCTCCGCGAGGGCAGAGAGGGAAGCAGTCCTGCAGCGCAGGGTGGTTACCGCCCGAATGCATGCAGCAAGAATCAGCATGGTTCCCTTCCTCCTTGCCCAACTCTCTCCAGCCTAGAATGTTCTTACTGAAGCTCCTTACTCAGCTGGCTCCATCATCTCTCAGCTCCTGGCCTCCATGAGTCCTCCGGCCCACCTCCACAGAACTCACCCTATCACCAGCTACAGCACGCTTTATTGTGACTATTGCTAAACTCTGGTGTCACAGAGGTTCTCCCTAGTTCAGTCAGACTCCAAAATTTGCTCTAAGCAAACAGTGAGTGAATGAGTGAATGAATGAATGAATGAATGATTGGATTCAAGGTCAGGAGGAAGACCCCAGCCTGCTCCCACAGAATCCACAAAAGAATGTGACAGATGCACAAGGAACCGTGTTCTCCTTCCTGAGAGCAGCAGGAGATCTCAGCCACCACATCTGAAGTTTCCTACAGTGCCAGATGCTCTAGCTACATGCATACTTCATGGTTAAGGATGATCTGTGTGTACTTGTTCAGTTCTTAAGACAAGAAAGCTCAGGTCCAAACATGGTAAGTAATGTGCCCACGATCACACAGCCAGGAAGCTACAGATCCACCAGAGGCCCGGAGCTTGTGCACAAAGCCCCAACCGAATGGCTGGCAGAAACTGAGGCTCAGTCTGGCCCTGGAACTGGAACTCAACTGGGTCCTGGGTGGTTTCAGACAGAGTTTGGGGCTCTGTCTCACCACTTCCCAGGAGCACAGGAAAGGGGCCAGGATCTGGGCAGGAAGAAACCAAACCAAGAACTGTGAGTTGTCCTGGAGGAAGGTGCTCTGGTCCAGGCCTGGAGTAGCTGCTCAGGTTGGGAATTCAGGAAGCCACCAGGAGCATCCCAGGAAGCTGTCTCCATCCCCACCCCCTCCACTCGACCCACTGACTTCAGAAGACTCCACCCACTAAGCAAACCCCACCTCCCAAATGTCAACACTGAGTATGGCCTTTGTGAAGACGTGTACTCCCATTTAACTGAAAAGGAATAGAAGGCGCAGGCTACAAACAGGTGGTATAGGATCCTTTGTCACATAGACCTGTGTCCTCGGGTGTGCAGGAGTTTACTGATAGAGGATAGAGGACCCAAAGGAAAGCAAGAGTGACGTCCCAACACCAGAAGGAAGAAGACCTCCTCCCCAGACAGTAGAAGTAAGAGGCAGTTAAGTGCCATAGGGCAGACATGTCATTAGAGTGCTCTCAATTCCGTGGCTCCTGGCCAGGGCACTCCGGGTGTTGTGCCAGGGCCATCAACCGTCAAGTGCAGACAATACTGCAGCCTCTTCCAGCAGTGGCAGTGCAGCCAGTGAAGATTCCAGCTTCCCATGCCAAGGTCATGAAGCCAGGGCAGGACTGTCCCCATAGCTGCCACCAGGTCAAAGAAGAGGCAGCCTGAGCAATGACTGCCCAGTCACAGTCGATTGCTTCTCCCAGAGAGCTCTCCAGTCCCGTCCCCCCCCACCCCCCCCCACACACACAGAGCGAATACCCCTAACCAGCAGGGCAGTTTCCCTCTTCCCATAGGGAGCACGGGCCAAGTCTACCCAAGCCACTCTCAAGGGGACAGAAGACAATATCCTGGGATTGAGGAAGTGGCCTCTGAACCAGTTCTCCCACGACATCATCCTCCCAGGCTGTGGGACCGTTAGACTGGGCGGAAGTGGACTCAAGCCAAGGGGATGTTCCCAGATGTCACGCTTTCAAATTGGATCCGCCCCAAAAGGCAGGCGAGGACAGGCCTGCCGGGGAAAGCCCTGGGTAAGGACTTAGGATGGTGTTCTGCCTCTCCTTGCCAGGGAATAGCCACGGTTTCCCTGGCAGCCTGACACACGAACATTGGTTCCAGAACAGAGAGCCAGGAAGACCTGCTGACCTGGGGGCGGGGTCCTGGGCAGCTTAAAGCGGAGGTTGACTATCTCCTCTCACCCATCGGAGCATCCTCTGAAACAGTTTTACCGCGGGTGGGAAAGTGCATATCGGGGTCCTCTAATCGGTATCTTATCCATAATCCCTCTCACGAGAAGAGTGAGAAAAGAAGGTGGGGCACTCCCTGCTTGGTCAGCGTTAAATTGGCCGCCTGTGGTCTCAGGCCCAGGGACTCTTGAGCCCGGATGGCCTGTCCTCCCCGCCCCTGCGACTCCCCCCTTTCCCCTAGGTCCCCACCTTAAGATAGTCGTTCTCGGAACGCAGCTCTTCCAGCTCCCGCACCAAGCCTCCGGGCCCACAGTCCAGCATCTCCTCGGTGAGGTCGGAGAAGGCTAACGAGGCGCTGAGTGGCAAGCGGCTGCTGCCCACCGACGATGCGGCCACCGACGGCTCATCCGGGGAGGCGGGCGGCCGCGGAGGCTGCTGCCCCGACGGCGCTGGCTGGGGCGGCTGCCCCGTACGGGTCCCCGCCGGGCCGCCCGCCGCAGACTCGGCGTCGCTGCTCAGCGCCAGCTCCAGGCCCAGCAGGCGCGCCTCCTCCGACGCGCAGTCCGACACCTCGGAGCTGCTGTCCGTGAGGCTGGGCGGCGGCGGTGGCGGGCGGGGCCCGGTACCCGGACGAGGGCGGCCCTTGGCGCGGACCCCCGTGCGCACCCCGGCCACCCGCGGCCCCGCGCCTCGGGCGCCAGGAGCCACCGCGCGTCCCTTCTTGTCGGGCCTCGCCGAGGACGCGGCGCCACAGGCTGTAGCGGCCCCCGGGCCTGTGCTGCGGCGGCCTTTGGCTAGAGACCAGCCGGCCACGTCCTTGGGCCGGGCTGGCGATGGCGCGCGGTGGCTCTTCTTCCTCTCCGCGGTGGGCGCGGGCACAGGCGGGGGGCCGTAGCCCCGCGCCGCTGACTCTCCCGCTGGCGCCTCCATCGCGGCCTCCCCGGGTCTCAGCGAGCGGCGCGCATGGCCCGGGAGCGGCCGGCCTGGGTGTCTCTGCGGCGAGTCTCGGATGCGCTCCCGCCGCTCAGGCCGCGACTGCACTCCGATCTCCTGCGTCCGGGGGCTGCGCTCGGGCCCTGCCCCGCGCCGCGCGGCCTCTCCGCTACTCGGTGCTCTCAGCGCGCGGCCCGATCTCCTCCAGGCGCCGCGACTCCGACTCCGGCTCCGCCCGGCGCCCGCCCCCTCCGCCTCGCCGCGCCCCCGGAGCGCGCCCGGACCCCGACTGCAGCCTGTTCGCCGATCGCCGCCTCGGACTCCTAGTCCGGCTGAGGCCAGGGCCCCGGCTCCGCCCGGCGCGGCCCGCCCCCCACGCAGCCCCGCCAGCTCCCCGCCCCGCCGCCTGGGCTCGGGGGCGCGCGGCTCGGCGAACAAAAGGCGGACGCGGCGGGAGCAGCGGGGAGGGACGCGAGCGGGGAGCGAGGGAGAAATCCGCGAGGCAACAGCGACCCCCTCGAGGGTCAGGCGGGCCCGGGCAGCCGCGGCCTCGGCTCGCTCCCGCCGCTCCGGGCCACCGGCCGCTCCGCTGCGGGCTGGAGGATCACACCCGGCCGAGGAGCCTGGAAGCCCGGCGACGCCGTGGGGGCCTCGTGGACGGCAGGAGAGAATATTCCCCGGCAGAGGCCCCGCGGACCTCAAAGGGCCGGAGCCAGCATCCATGCACACCCAGCACCGCGCCGCGCGCCCCTTGTGGGTGCTGAGCCTGCGCGAACTCCGCCCCCTTTAGCTGGGCATGACAAACGACCCCATCCTATAGAACCGTAAACTGAACAGGACCTGGCAGGCGGTCCGCTCTTGGTCTACGAAGGAAGCAGGATGGAGCCCCCGGGTGTGCTGGATTCCTCCTGCCTCGTCTGTCTGTCCGCTGCCATAGGGACCGTGGAGCCCCGCGTGCATCCTGGGCTTTGTACAACCTAGTCTCCTACGAACCTGGTCTTTGCGATTAACTTCAGGCTGTGCCTTGAGGATGCCAGACCATTAGATGCCTGGGTGGAAGGTTCTGGGCCGGTTGGGGGCTGGCATTGGCTGAAGACTGTGACCCTGAATACCAACAGGGTCAGGTCATCTCCACCCCAGCCTCCAAGGCCTCAGTCCTGGTGGGCGTGGTTTCTTTCCTCGACCTACTCAGGCTAACAGAGTTGATGTCTCAGGGTCCCTCACACCTTCTCACCTATGCCCTCTCCTCACTGTGCCGAAACCATAGTAAGTTCTTTGGCCCTGGGAAGGCGCACATCCTCATGGTGACTGCCCAATCTCTTGCCACCCAAAAGGGTAGCTCTTACACACACACACACACACACACAGCGGCATCTTTTTCGTCCTTTAGACCCTTCTGGGTCTTTCTCTCCCCCTCTCCTTTCCCCTTCTTTTCCATGGGCTCCTCGTCTTCCTCTTCCCTCTTCTCTTCCACTTTGGCTCCTCCCCTTTCTCCTGACCTGACCTACAGTTCGGCCAGCTGTAGTTCAAGGTCAACTCCCTTTCCTCTCACCCACCTACTGTCAATCTTGAAGTACAAGCCTGTCTGCCTAGCACCTGGGTAAGGTTGCAGGACAGTGATTTGAGGTCCCTGGGGGAGTCCTCCTTCACCCAGGCCTCAGAGTCCAGCCCTAATATGTCCATTGCAAGCTCATTAGCTTGATTGTCCCTACTCTTACGGACTCGTCCCAGGGATACAGAGAGGCTGTGCAGTTCTTGAAACTTGATGCCCCTCTGCGCTTCTTCTCCTGTAGAGAACAGTGGATTTTCCAGTGTGAGGGGTGCGCATGGGACCACCTTTAGGTGGGTAGGCACTAACGAATCCGTGCCCCAGATTTCAGCAAAGAACTTCAGAATTCTCCTCGCACACCTCTCTGTCAAGATGGCGTCTCATTACATTGCCAGGCTGGCCTTGAATTCATGAGCCTAAGCTTTCCAAACAGCAGGGAATACAAAAGTCTGTCAGCTCTCGTCACGGAAGGGTTAAGGAACTTAGGTCTGATTGCAAATCTCCAAAAAGAAGCACATGGATATATATTCCAATTGCTCTTTTGTTATTATCATCATTATTATTATTAACATGTGCATGTCACACATGCATGTACACACACAAGTGCACACACACCACAGTGCACATGAAAGGTCAGAGGACAACTTTCAGGAGTTGCTGTTCTCCATCTAACCAAAAGCTCTTCTCACAGTGACCCCGGCAGCCCCAACAGCCTCAGGGTCTGTTTCCTGCCCTCCGGCCTGGGCCCAAGGCCTCTGTGACATGGCATCTGCCAAGCCCTCGCTCACGAACTTCCTCTGTTGCTCCCTCTCACCATCCGTGGAATCCAAGCACCACATGGAGAGTAAGGTTAGGCCTCATGGGGTGGCCGCGTGAAGTCAGTCCAGCCAACTCCAGCTCCAGTCCCCACTGGCCACCAGAACTTGAGAGGATGCACTTACAGATGCTTCACCGGCTGCCTTAGGCCACCACCAGAGAGGGGTAGAGAAGTGAGTCCTCTCACCAGCCCTGCCACCCAAACTGAAGAACAACTCTCTGAAGGCACCAGAGAGAATTGCCTGCCCCGGTTTGTTTGTTTTTTGTTTGTTTGTTTGTTTGTTTTCCACACAGCAGTGGGTCACTGCAATGCACAGTCAAAGTCATACAGCTTGGAAGTAGCCTGGTTTGGATTGTTTGACCAGAGGCTAATCTATTCTAGGGCCTACTACTAACTGTTCAACTTAGACACCCAGTGGGTGCTACTAAAAAAAAAAAAAAAAAGAATCCGATTGAGGAGGAAGCCTTCGATGATGGCTTTAGTGGCCGGTTGTAAGAAATGAAGGGGTAGTGACCCAAACGGAAGATCGCCTCAGCTTCTCAGATCCCATTCAAGCTGCCAAACTGACTGACAGGATGGAAGCCAAGTGGAAGCTAACTCACTAAAGTGACGGTTGTTTTCATCACACAAATCATGAAAGAAATAAGCCACTGACTGGAAAATGAAACCCACGTGAACAGGGTCATTGGAGAACCCTCTCTGAGGAAGTGACCTGTATGCTGAGTTAGCCAAAGGGCCTGGGAAGAGAATCTGGGGCAGACTGAAGAGCAAGGGCAGTGTCCCTGGAGGAGAGAGAGTGTGACAGATGTTTCAGATGTTTAGGGAGGGTGATTAGTGTGGCTGGAAGCCCCTGAGAGAGAGAGGAGCAGAAAGCAGGAACCAGGGGCTAGAGACAGCAGATTGGCTTGTTCCTATCGCGCTGACAAACACTGGAAACTCTAATTTACATCAGGAAGTAGATCTCTAGGCTGACAAGAACAGAGGCTGGTTGAGCTTAGAGGTTGAGGAACATGAGTATGGGGCTGAGGGGGCTCCGACGCTTCTAGAAGCCATAGAGAAAGGAAAGGATGCATTCTACTTTGAAGAGCCAGACACTGTTGGCGGGAAGCGAGGACTCAAGTGATGTCAAGTTCATCTCCTCTCACCTGCTTTAGAGACAGAACAGTGATGCCATTGTTTGCTTCAGCAGGAAGGACAGGCTTGGAGGTGTGAAAGGGTAAGAGGGCCCCAGTCCGTGGAGGACAGGGTCAGTTTGAAGCATCTTTGGAGATGTCTAAAGAGAGACCCAGAGGGAGGGTGTCAGGCAGCTGCCAAGCCCACCTTGTTCAGAGTTCAGAGGAGAGCAGGATGGCCCAGTGGACACAGGTGTCTCCCCTTCTGGTCATTTTCTCTTGGTTATTTTCAGCTCATGTTGCTGAAATGATACAGAATTTTAGAGCAGAGGAAACACTCCCCACACATTCCTAAACCCTTTGCAAAAAAGCCTCCGTTTCCATACTTGGAAATAATCCTCAGTGTGAGTGTTTCACCCCCACTCACCTTTCCTCTCCAGTGGATACATCGCTTCCTGAATGGGACAGGCACAGTGGCATAGACCTATGATGCCAGCATTTAGGAGGGAAGGAGGAGGATCAAGAGTTCGAGGCAGGGACTAGAGAGATGGCTCAGCAGTTAAGAGCTTTCAGAAAGGACCCAGGTTTGGTTCGCTGTACCCACTTGGTGACTCACAACCAACCATCTGAAACTCTAGTTCCAAGGGATCTGATACCTCTTCTGACCTGCTGGACATCAGGAATACCTATAGTATAGGTAGGGACAAGCAGGCAAAACGCTCATACATATAAAATAACCCCCTCCCCCCAAATTTGAGGCACACAGTGAATGCTAGGTCACCCTTGACGACATAGAGAAACCCTCTCTCAAGAAATCAAAGACTAAATAGCCCAATTATAGGATGCTTGCTTAGCATGCTAAGGCCCTGGGTTCAAATCTCAGCGCCATACACAACAAAAGTCTTTCCTGGGGGTAATGGTGGCATTCTGAATGGGACCATGCAAGGTCCGGTGGCAGAGAAAGAGGAAGAGAGCTGCATGGCAGAACAGGGTTGCTAGGCCCCTGGCACCTGGATTCCAACAGTGGCATCCATGAAGGGGCTATAACCTAGCAAGGGAGTGTCTCTGTCAAATCACATACCGAATCTTCAGGACATGAGGACAGAACAGGACAGCCAGAGAAACCTCATTGGTCTCTCAGAGTGCTTGGTGGTCAGGTATTGAGTGTATGGGAAAGGGACCTGCAAGAGGCAGTGTGTAAGCCAGGCATAGTGGTGCATGCCTTTAACCATCCAGCACTGAGGAAACAGACAGGAGGATCTCTGGAATTTTGAGGCTAGCCTGGTCTACATAGCTAGTTCCAGGCCAGCTAGTTCTAGGCCAGCCAGGCTACATTGTGAAAGCCTGTCTCAAAAAAATTTAAAAAGGGGAGCTGGAGAGATGTCTCAGGAGTTGAGGGCTCTGACTGCTCTTCCAGAGGACCTAGGTTCAAATCCCAGCACCGACATGGCTGCTCACAACTGCCCGTAACTCCAAGATCCGACACCATCGCACAGACACACATGCAGGCAAAACACCAATGCAAATAAAATGGAAATAAGTAAATTATTAAAAGAAACTTTTTTTTAAAAATGAAAGAAAGAAGTGGGAGAGAGGGGATGAGGAAGTACCTGCCAGGCCTGTGACCCTGAGCTGTTTACAGCTCAAACACCCATTGCAACAGCGATGTTTGAGGTGACAACAGGACCCTTCATTTTCCTGTTTTCCCTATAATACAAGTCCTTAGGCACTCCATACTTCCTGGAGGGAATGTTCCTCAGGTCAGCTGGCCTTGAGGACCAAGTCATCTGATGGCCATCAGGGTAGTCTTTTAGCTGTGTGGAGTCAGACTGAACCATCATGTGAGTGAGGTCATCTTCCCAGCATGTTTTTCGGGGGACTCCTGGCCCTGTGGCGCCACCTCACTTTGAAGCCCCTTCCAAGTCTGAATCCTGTGATTAAAAGAAATATAGCAGCCTTCACAGCCCTACTGCGAGCCACAGAGAGAAGTAACCCCACTGACAGGGTGCCCACTGTGGGCAAGACCTTGGGCTTCCTGTGAGAGACCTTGCCAATTGTCCCCAGGCCAATGAAGAAAGTCCTTCATTGGGGTCGGGGGAGTTGGCTGGGGTAGAGTTTAGACCTGGGCTCCCTACAGCTTGCAGCAATTGGTGGAGAATCGGTGCCTTTTCTTGTGTGTGATTGGTGGAGAGCCCGCAATACAGCCTTTCTTGGGTTAGAACCTATTTGCATGGCATAGGGCATGGTGGGCATCAGTAAACAAGTGGTACTTACTTAGGCGCCAGAGAGAAGCAGGTTGGCGGCACAGAGCCTGGTATCTCTCCCATCTTTTGGCTGATGACAACAGAGCTAGGGACCTGGGGGGCAGCACGGTCTTGTTCCTGTGTTTGTGGGATTTGAGTTTCTGATGTAGGATAATCATTGGTGCCTTCCCAATTGGAACTGGCCTGGCATGGGGCCAGAGCTGCCGCCTCAGGGCAGGTATAAAAGGCAGGGAAAAGGGCTGGAGCCAGGGCGGGGCGGAAACACCAGTCACACAAGAAGACACGAGTTAGGACCCAAGCCATTGTGTCCAGAGGGCCAGGTGGACAGGCCATTCTAGGTGTGGCCTTCTCTTTGGGGGATCACAGACACCATCAGTGGATGAGAGGCTGAAGGGTCATCAGAGATTGTCAGGGTGAGTGCCTTCAGCCACCTACTTCCTGGCTGCCACCCTTCCCTTCCCCCACTGCCCCTCACCTCGGATTTGACTGAGGCTCAGAGTGGAGGCC
This sequence comes from Apodemus sylvaticus, assembly GCF_947179515.1. NCBI lineage: Eukaryota > Metazoa > Chordata > Mammalia > Rodentia > Muridae > Apodemus > Apodemus sylvaticus. The sequence continues at coordinate 142,546,207 of NC_067476.1, forward strand.
AAGTGGCCTCTTGTCAGGAAATGAACATTGGATCTCTCCAAGAGGTGGGTGTGACAAACCCTGGCATTATCCATTTGCATCAAAGGTCAGGTGCAACAGCTTACCACAGAAAACTGAGCACAGGGGAGGGAGGGTGTAAGCTAGGCTTAGCTTCCTGATGCTCAACATTGTCTTCATTTCTTCCAAGACAGCGGTGCTAACAGATGAGGAGGGCGGAGTCCCTTTTGCCCAAGGTGGCAAAACCAAGTAAGTCTAGTAAGGGATTCTCTCTCTCTCTCTCTCTCTCTCTCTCTCTCTCTCTCTTTCTCCCTCCCTCCCTCCCCTCCCCTCCCCCTCCCTGCCTCCTCTTTTTTCCCAGGGCCTTGTGCACACTCAGGCTAAGCTATCCTGAAGGGGAGGGGGCCCGCGTTGGGTTAGAGGGGGATCCTCGTTGGGTTAGAGGGGGATGTGTGTGTGTGTTGGGGGAGGGTGTGACTTACCACTACCACTGAGCTACAGCCCATGTTCCTTCTCTCCCCTTCCATTCCATTCCTTTCCTTCATTTCCTTTGCATCTTCCCCTCCACTTCCTCCTTTCTTTCCTTTCTCCCCCTTTCCCTCCCCTTCCTTGTTTCTCTTGATAGTAGAAGTCGCATCCAGGGTCTTGCACTAGGCTAGGCAAGCACCTCCTACTGAACTACACACCTTTAGGCAGAACTATGTCTTCAAAGGGTTAATTCTTTTGGACTGAGCATGACACTTCAGGCTTTCACTATAGCACACTCATTGGCTTTGACGGGGTGTGAATTGTAGGCTGTTGATCCTAGAAAGCATCCTGAGATTGCTGATCCAGTGTGTTAAGTGTTAGTTAGATGGACAGTGAGGTGGCCAATGGGTAGAGGTACTTAGCATACAAGCCCACCGATCTGAATTCAGTTCTTAGAACCCCATAAAGCCGTAAGGAAAAAGTCGATTTCTAATAGTTTTCCTCTGGCCTCTATACATGTGCCTTGGTTCATACCCAAAAATACATATACACACACTATATATACACACAATATTTTTTTTTTAAGACAGGGTCTCATTGTGTAGCCCTAGCTGACCTGAAAACCAGGTTTTGTAGCAGAGATCCACTTGCCTCTGTCTCCCAAGTACTGGCATTAAATGTGTGCACCACTATGCCTGAGTTATGATATTTTTTAAATGTTACACAATGGGAAATTGAGGCTTGTGGAGCAAATGACAAATGGGCTTATTCTCAGTCATTTATGGTACCAGTAGTTCTGAATCCCTAGTCTGGACATCAGGTATCCTACAAAAGAACCGTGTTCCCAGGCCACTGAAGTGGCCAGAGTTCCCAGCTGGAATTTTCTGTGTACGGCTAACATGTGCTAGATGCTAACTGCACATGTGGCCTTGAATGCCGAGTTGCTCACAGACCCACCCCTGGCCACTTGGCCTGGGGATCACAGGTGAGCGGGAACAAAGGGCGGCTGGGTAGGCACGGATCCAGTGGGGTGTGCCCGGGCACCTCCTCATTGCTGCTGCTGTCTTGCAGCTTTTCCTCAGCCAGGCCCAAGGACTACACCCTGCCCTGAGCTGTGACAGAATGAAAGGCCGGCAATGGCGGTACACTCCTCTGGTAAGGGCTCAGCACAGGCTGGGGATTTACTGGGAAGGCGATGAGCTCGCTAGCAGGGAGGGGCCTGGGCTAAGGCGGAGGTGTGTGTGTGTGTGTGTGTGTGTGTATGTGTCTGTGTGTGTGCCTTTCTGTCTGTCTGTCTGTCTGCCTTTCTGTCTGTCTGTGTATCTGTGTGTATTTACCCCTCTTAAGTTCTTACCAGCTGGCTGGGGCTTTAAAGAAATGGCTAATGGAGGACCTGGGGCATCCCGGAGGTCCTGATACCCTCCTTCAGAGGGAATAGACCACTGCTGCCGGCCGTCCCTGTGGGGGATTATTCCGTCGAGAGGATCCCTTCAGGTCTGAGCCTGAATAAGGGAGAGGCTAGGGAAGGAGCATATTCGGTGTTCCTTCTCAGACAGGCGTCTCCTTCTATGATGAGCCTCATATTATCGTGTACAGGCCTGCTCACGTGTGTGAACGCACACTCACACACCACGGTAGAGTACAGAAACTCAGTTAAATGAATGAGCAGAGTCCCGGCAGCACCCCTGCCCACTGACACCCACACGTTCGTACAGAGCCCCAGCTCGCCCTCAGAGCACACTGACAGTTGGCACACCAACCTGCCCACACACATGCCTCTATTTCAAGCAACATACAACTCATGTGGGCGAGCACACATTTTGTGGAGAGCTAGGTGTGACAACACTCTTTCCTCACTGACTGAAAGTGAGCACCAGGGCTTAATCAGTAGCATCTTCTTAGGAGACAGGGCGAGAATTTAAAAAGACCAGTAACAGCAGGCTATCCACACAGGCCTCGCCACAGAGTTCTGGACGGTCAGTGTCGCTGTTCTTGTGATGGGTTTTATTGCTGCCGCTGTTTCCTGGCCTTACACAGACAACTGCTGCAGAGCTGGGCTCACTCCCGCCTTTTTATCCTCTACCAGGCTTAGAGTTCGGAGCCTGGTGTTTACCCTGGGGCTAGAGCAAGCCGGAAACAGACCATCTGTTCCCCTCTGAGTAGCACTGTGTAGGCCTTTGCCCACCCTGTCCCTTCGCTAGCTGTGACTAGCCAGGAGAAAGCAATTTGGAAGCAGGGACCGCATCTTGCTTGTGGTGGATACTTCCCAGCTCCTTTGGGTGGGCTAGGACTGCAGGGGACTGGGCAGGGGACAACCCTAGCTTTTGAGCTTAGGATAGGGTGACAGCTGGTGCCCCTGTGTCCTTTGATCTGCCATCCTTCTTTGTATCTTTACAGCCCACAGAGATGGAGGACACACTGTCTGGGGAGGAGGGAGAGGAGGAGGAAGAAGAGGAAGAGGAGGAGCCAGCCCCAGCTCTCCAGGACCCTGTGGAGCCTCAGCTGACAGAAGCCAGCCAGGTCCTAGGTGCCTCAGAGATTAAGCAGGTTTGGGCACATTCTGTGGAGCGAGGACTTGAGCCCTGAAGTCTTCTTCCCAATCCCAGCCATTCCCAGGGGCTCCGAAGTCACAGATGCAATGTCCCTAGCTAAATGTCATCTTGAATCAATTATGCTGTCTCCATGGGCTTCCCTGTCCTCTCTAGTCACACTAGTACTATCCTTCTTACTGGGTAGAGTTTGGGGAGTCTAGCAAGGGTGACATGGATCCTGAGAGCTAAAGTCTGAGCTGGGGTGAGCAGACTTAAGGGAGAGCCAGGAGAGGGGATTCTGTCTCTCATCTATGCCCTCTAAAGACCAAGTGACCAAGGTGAATTCTCAGAGATTACTCTGGGTTGGAATCCAGGCTCTGACATCTAGTCTCCACCTCTCCTGAGCCTCGATGTTCACATCTATAAAATGGGAACAAAAATTAGCTAATGGACACGGAGCCTCTGGACAGAGTGAAGGCTGAGTGGTGGCAGGAGAGCAGATGGAGGCAATCCCCTCACTCAGCTCTAGCTCCACCTCCAGCTCAGCCCCCACCTGCCCCCGAGAGTCACTGGTCACCCCTGGAGTCTGGTCTTCTGCACGTCAAGGGATGGCTTCAGTTTGCGAAGACTATACCGACAGATGGAGGGTCACAGTGGGCCAGTACTGTTGCTGTTGAGAGACCAGGATGGACAGGTGAGCTGGGCTGGAGCCTGGGGGGGCTCCCAGACAGACCAGGGGGTACTGCCCAGGGAAGGGTCAAAAGCAAGAAAGCAGAGACCACAGACGGCATCACCTGTGAGGTCACGGAGAGTGGCACCGAGACCCGTCACACGCCTGAGCCAGGTCATCATTTGTTCACTGAGTGTCTGAAGCCACTTCTGAGTGCCAGGTTGAGGGGTGTGGAGCTGAGCAGGATCAAACCAGAAATGGTCCAGCACTCTTGGGGTTAATAGTCTAACTTCTTTGTATGTGTGGAGGGGGGTGGCGGCAGCAGCGGTGGGGGTGGGGCATTGAGCAATTCACCACTAACACCTTGCATTGCATTACACATACTCTTACATTTGCAAGCACAAGGCATGGGTGGGTTGTTTTGATTTATTTTGAGACAGGGTCTCACTCACTAAGACACAAGCTGGCTCAGAACCCTGAAGGTTGCCTGTGCTGATCCGGAGGTGCAAATCCTCCTGCCTGCCCCAGTCTCTTTAGTGCTGAGGAGAGACAGATGTGCCACCTCTGGCTCTTATGGGAGAGGCAGGAGATCTGTATCTAAGTGATGGATGCATATTTTGAAAATATCCCCAGCTGGTGGGAGGGGGGAGTTGGAAATGAAGTGTAGGGAATCGGAGGGAACAGCGAAGGCAGTTCCTAAATGCCACAGAGGAACTTTGACGACGGTGCCTAAAATCTATGTGGTCACTCAAACAATAGAATTTCTGGCAGATTCTCTATGCAGAAGGTGGGCAGGATTGCAAGCTGGTTTTAAAAGTTCCTCCTCAGAAGAAACAACAGAGTCGGAAGAGATCTCACAGGGCCTTAAATAGCCAGGAGAGTCTGTTTGGGAAGGCTTCTTGCTTGAAAGCCAAGAAACTCACCCGGTTTGTACAGAGCCCTTCTGTGGCACAGACTATGTGCTGAGAAGTTTTTCCCAGCATTAAGCCTAACTCCTGCACCCCATGACCCCCCTCCCATGCATCACTGTGATGATCCACACCCCAATTCCAATAGCCACCCCACAGAAGGAAGATGGCTCTATCAGTCACACAACTGATAACTCGCAGGCAGGCGAGAAGCAAGGCGCAGAGCCACGGCTATCCAATGTGTTGCTTTTTCTTCAAAGCAGGATGTGAGGCACATTCTTGAGATGTTCAGGGACATTTGAATACACAGTGGTACAAAGAGACAATACCAGCATGGCGGTTAGTTCTGGGCTTGTAGAAGGGGAAGCCCATTCTTAGGGGAGTCAAGGGTCATAGTATCAAGGTCAGGTGGGCCTGAGAAATATAAGGAGAGGAAACCAGCATGGGGAGTAGAGCGAACTTCCTGTTAGGTCTAAGAGGGAAGGAATCTGTACTTGTTTTGACCTTTAAACACTACTACTACTACTACTACTACTACTATTACTACTATTACTACTACTACTACTACTATTACTACTACTACTACCATTACTACTACTACTAATAATAATAATGATAATGATGATGATAATAATAATTTTTGGCGGTTCAGCTGGGGTTGAACCTAGGGCCCAGGTGTGCTAGGCAGGCACTCACCAGCTGAGCTCCAACCCCGGTCCTGGGCTTTTCTGTACATTTGAGGTTGGCGGAGAAAGGGGCAAGGGAGCAGCTTATGTGTGGGCTGTCAGTGTGCAGGGAAGCCTGTGCCCTGGGGTTGAACAGGTACCAGAAAGAAGCAAGTCGCAAAGCCACGCACATCCCCTCGGGGAGGAAGGGGGCATGGCTGATGATGGATTTTCCCAGCAGCCATGGAAAAAAAAGTCAGGCAAGGCCGTACATTCTGTAACCCACGGGAGGCGGGCACCCCGGCCAACCAGTCCCATTGGTCAGCTCCAGTGTTAGTGAGCGCCCATCTCAAAACATACGGTGGAAAGCAGTAGAGGGAGGTACTCCAGATTGGCCTCCGGCTTCTATATGCATGGGAACACACGCGCGCGCGTGTGTGTGTGTGTGTGTGTGTGTGTCTGTATGTGTGTGTGTGTGTGTGTGTGTGTGTACCTGTGCACACATTCATACAATACACACAGATACACAAAATATATTTAAGAAAAGGTAGGTTGGACATATTACATGCCTATAAAGGCTCTCATGGAAGCAAGTTCTGGGCTAGCCTGGGCTACACAGCAGGACCCTGAAGAGACACAGATACTTAGACAGACAGGTGGTAGGTGGAGTAGAGGAGTCATGACAAGTCAGGGAAGGCAGGAGTGTGGGACAGAGGGTAGCCTGGGGGCCACGGAGCCCATTTTTGCACCAATTCCCCAGGAGTCCCGGGGCCTGAAGCGGCATTTCGAAGCCTGGTGAATGAGGTGGCTGGTGGACTCTGAGCCCCCTTCTTGCCATTTTCTCTGTTTTCCAGATGTTTGGCGCCTTCTCCTCCTCAGCTATCCGACTCAGCAAAGGCTTCTACGGTACAGGAGAGACATTCCTCTTCTCTTTCTCCCCACAGCTAAAGGTGAGGCTCGACCTCCTGTCATGGAGGAAGGCTACGACAGGTAGACAGGGAGTAGCTCTGGGGAGTCCCCATGCTGGGCTGCCCCATGTCCACTTCTCCACAGGGCAATGTAGGCACGGCTGTGCCCTCAGCTGACCATCAAGATCTCCGGACCTTAAGAGAGGCAGGCAGGTTACTCTGGAAAGGACAAGGCGGATTCAAGTGCGGTAGACCCGAAGTGTGTGAGGGGGGATGCGTACAGTGGCATCTTGTATACGCGCATGCAAGCTGGGGAGAAAGGAGTCACACCACACAGTCCCTGCGAGTGAGAAGGGGAGCCCAGAGGACACTAGTGACCGGAAGAGGCTCTCTCTGCTCTGCCCGTTTTTTCCAGTGGGGTGCAGCTCTTCCTTGGCTAGGCTTGTACCAGAGTAGCCAGTGTTCTCAGGCCAGCTCTCAGGCATGCTGGCCGCATTCACAGGGAATAATGGGAAAGGGGTAGGCGGGAGTGGAAACGCCACTGCAGAGCCTAGGCGGGGCGGAAGGCCAGCAACAAAGCCAGAGGGAATGGTGGGTGAGCAAAGGTGGGGTCAGAGAGGAGGGATCTCCTTGAGGCCAGATACTTACAGCAGTGGCAGCAGCTGGGCAATGAGTAGGGCATCAGGAACGAGCAGGTAGATGGGGGGGGGTGCATTCAAAATGGACTGGAGGGCTCCCTGCACTCCTCGCTAAGGACAAGTGCCGGGTGTGATCACAAAGACAGTGGCTGGAAACTGTAAGCAAGGAGGGAAGGCAAGGAGATGGGCAGTGAGCCCTCGGAGTTCACTAGGGAGCTGGGAAGGGAGGGGGAGAGTGACTGTGCGCTCAGTGACAGGCCCCTGGGACTGAGACCTCCGAGGGCACAAACTTCTGAAGAGCTGGAGCTTCTGAAGAGGGGAGACAGGATTCCAAACATCTTCTGTCTATAGATATTCCACTGTTGGGTTGTTGGCTGACTGCGGCTGCAGAGAGCTCCCAAGAGGCAGAGCACACACAACTTTTACTATAAATAGTCACAGCAGTAACTCACTGACCTGCACTTAGCACCTCACAGAACAGCACAGTCAATCACTGCGAAAATCCCACAGTGTACGCTGCGATCCTCGCCTCCTCTTACAGATGAGGAAACCGAGGCACAAAATGGGAATGTGCCCAACTCAGTCAGTGGTGAAGGGAGATGTGCAAACCAACCCCGGAATCTCCACTCAGGCAGGGCACTCCAGAGGCAGAGGACATGGGGGGGAGGGGTGCTCGTGTGTGAGCAGACCCTGTAATTGCTTAGTGTGCCCTTGGAAATGTTCACAGTCTGTGAATGGATGGAAAGCCAGTTGTGGGTACTTTTGTTTGCTATTAGATGTTTCCCCCCATGCCCCCAGCACACAGACACTGGTAAGTATGCTCTGCTACACAGTCATCTAGTCTCCTACCAAGATGGTCAAAGGGGTGTGGACGGCCTTGCTAACAACAGAATATACCTGGTCTGTGGCTCTGTCTCCATCAGCGGCAAGCAACCATCCCTTCTCGGGAGGAAGGCAAAGAAGTCCCCAAGCCTGTAGGCTGGTCACCCACACCTTCCTTCTCACAGCTCATACTAAAATCTCAACACTCTAGTATATTCTGGAACCAACAACATCCTTGTTGGAGCCTCCTGCTGCTGGATATCCTCGGAGTCAGGGTGGTGGGGTGGGGTGGGGTGGGGTGGGGGTTGGTTCTTATCTTTGATGACTGCCCTTGCTTCCTCTGCAGTTCTTCTTAAGTTATCCATATGCCGACGGCTCTTCCCCAATCTCTTTCTAATATTGGTTGTTCATTTTTCCCCTTTCCCCAGCCCCAGCAATGCTGGCTTAAACTGGAAGGCAAAAATACATGCCCACCCCTGACCCAGGGCCTCCGCATGTGCTGTTCTGCTCAGCAGGCCTTCTGCTGAATCCGTACACACCACCGTCAGGACTGTCACAGCGTCTGCCCTGACTACCTTGTCTTAAGTGACCGTTCCCTCTAAGTCCTTATTGCCCCCCAAGGGTCACTTCTAGAGTGTTAGCATCTCTAACGTACCATTTCTTAGTTCTTTATCTGCCTTCTCCCTACTGGTCTATGAGGCAGGTGTTTTGTTCATTGTGTTTACTGTTCTGTCCAATGCCTGACTGCGCATGGTGCAGAAGTGCTAAAAAGAAATTATTACATGAGACCCATTACTCCCAGGGGTCACTGTCACCCCAGCCTGTTGTTACAGAACCCCATACTTTGAGAACTTTGATCCTTGCCTGTCTTGGCCAGAGCTCTTTATGAATTCCCAGTGCTCGCACAAGTAACTGCTACTGCAAGTGACACATCGAACTTTGTCTTAGTTTCTTCCGTAGCAATGTTTATCTTGCTCTTTCAAATCTGAAGGACGCGTCCTTGAAGATAGCAGCGGAAGCGCAGAAATGCGAAAGAATCCTGTCTCCTTGTGCTCACTGGTTAGCTTTATCCCAGCCCTCTGCAGCCTGGCCTTTGTGTTTCTGTTCTTCGGGGACTGGGGAAGGGGAGTTGTTCCCAGCAATTGGGACGCCTAATTACAGGAAGCAACATACTGTGCTTTGGGGCCCTTTAGAAGCAACTTTATCGTCTACTTTGGCTCTTCAGTCTTTACTCTTTTAATCTGTGGGTGTGGCAAGGCATCCAGGCAGCTCTAGAATACTTTGTAGCGGGGCAACAAGGCGCACATGGAGCGGTCTGGGGGGTGGGGGGATGCCTAGGGAAATCATACAGGGGCTCTCTGCAATGACACTCAGGCCAGAGGGTAAAAAGTGACCCTGGAGGACAGGGCTGGGGGTTGCTGTGGACAGAGGGGTCTGAATGTCGGAAGGCCCTAAGGTATGAGCACCTTCAGATGCTGGTGAAGAGAAAGGCCGGTGTGGCTCAGGTGCAGTACGGAAGGGGAGGAGAGGGCACTGAGAAAACATGGATCAGGGCAGGTGCAGGCTGCCTGGAGGACCGGATTCTGTCTCCTTCACAGTGGAGGGCACCAGAAGGCTTAAGGTAGAAGACATATGGTGTGATTTAAAGTTGGTGGGCCATGCCGGTCACTACAGAGAGGGGTGTGGGAAGTATATGGTGGGAGTTAAGATCGGGAGGAGGCTGTGACCCAGATGATGAGACAGAAATTCACAGGAGGTTACAGGAATCTCAATGGCCTGTAGATCATGGGATAGGCTGGTTGAGAGGTAGTTCTAGTCTAGCTTCAGGCCTGGTGGTCTCCCTGGCTTTTTCTGAGACAGCGTTTCTCTGTATAGCCCTGGCTGTCCTGGAACTCACTCTGTAGACCATGCTGGCCTCAAACTCAGAAATCTGCCTCCCTCTGCCTCCCAAGTGCTGGGATTAAATGTGTGAGCCACCACCGCCCTGCTTGGTCTCCCTCTTTCTAGCTTTGAAAGCAGGAAGATTCAGGGGTTTGTTTTATTGCCAGCATTTATTTAGTGCTGCTAGGATGCAGGGGATCTGAGGCAGAAAGCATAAGGGGTGAAGTTCAAGGATGTGGAAATCTTAGGGTCTGGAGGCCCAGTCTTTCCTGGTAGTCGGTGGGCCCAGAAGCCTCCGGTCCCTGCGCAACACTGCCACCATGCGGCTTGGAGTCAGACTGCAACCACAGCTCTCAAGAGTGACCCGGCTTTTCCTTTTCACTCAGGTCTTTAAGTGGACAGGGCACAACTCTTTTTTTGTGAAAGGAGACCTGGACTCACTGATGATGGGCAGTGGAAGGTGCGTGTCTCTGTTCCCCACATCCGGGGGTGGCCCGTGGCCCTCTCCCAAGGGTGCTGCAGGTGGAATGGGCAAGCTGGGTTCCTCTCAGACGGATTGCAGTGCCCTTTGGCATCAACACCAGAGCCACACTCAGCCAGCCCATCCCCAATGGACCACATGCTTAGTGACAGCTTAGTGCGAAGTGACTGGGAACGTCCACGTGGATGTGGTTAGAGTCACAAGACGGGGACACCCCAGAGTTCCGAGTCCCATGGGACAAGGCTCGTTAGAGGATGTGCATCTGGCTAAGAACACGGCCTGCACATTTTTGGGGCAGAAGTGGGTGTTAGGAAGAAAAGGAAGGGGTTTCCATGTGACCCCTACACGGAAGCACATTAAGTCGTGGTTCATTTACCTGAAGGTAAAATGGAAGCATCCCTCTATCGGCTCAGCTCCTTGGAGGGCGGCAGGACACGGGTACGCTGACCATTGCTGATAACTGATCCGCTTCCTGCTTGCAGCCCAGGTTCTCCTTCAGATGTGAAGATGAGAATGCTCTAAAACTGGGTTGAAGTGGTGGCTGCACCACTAGATACGGTTATTAAAACCAATGGATTGTTTAAAAGCACAGGAGGAGGCCCCAAATCCTGACAAACTGGAGGAAGCGATTAGAACAGCCATGATGGAAGGCACTGCACTGGTCGTGTGATGACGGCAGTCAGTCAGAGGCTTAGCACATGGCACAACTTTGCCAAGTTTCCCTGTGTGTGTGTACGTGTGTACACACATATAGAGAACTGAGGTTGATACCAGGTGCCCTCCACAGTCCATCTCCGCCGTATCATTGACACTGACGAGGCCTCACCAGCTGCCCTTGCCCTCCCTGCCAGGCCTGCAGGAGCATGTGACCTGCCTGGCTTTTTATGTTGGTGCTGGGGACAGGTTCTTGTGCGTGTGCAGCAGACACTGCTCCTACAGAGCTGTCTCCACAGCCTGCTCCCTCTTTCTTCAGTGGCCAGTTTGGGCTGTGGCTGGACGGAGACTTGCACCGTGGTGGAAGCTATCCCTGTGCTACCTTCAACAATGATGTGCTGGCCCGGCGGGAGCAGTTCTGCATCGAGGAACTGGAGGCCTGGGGTCTGAGCTGACGCCTCCCGGACCTTCTCACACAGAGCAGCCATTCTGCCTGACTCAGGATGGGGAAGACCCCTCGTGTGGACTGTGGCTCTCAGCCAGACTCCTTATGGCTTCAAACCCCAAGAACAGGGGCAGTCACAGTTCTCCAGCAGAGCTGATTATAAGGTGTGAAAGACACTCTGACTGAAGAAACATAAAATTTGTCTTCATGGGATCTGACAATCCCCAGAAGACTTAAAAACAAAACAAAAATCCTACCCCGCCCCCCCTAACATTTCATATTCTTTCAGTCAAGTTGGGTGTGTACATGTATGCACAAAGAGCGTGTGTGTATAAATACACACACACACACACACACGCATACACTCACTCACACTCACTCACTTACATGCATGCACTTCTCTTTTGTGTTTTAGAGATTACGTTTACTTGAAAAATCCTGTTGCGCCCAGGAGCCTGGGCTATCCTCTAGGAACTAATAAAGAGAAGCATCATCACTCCTGCCCTGTTGTCTCTTCTGGACCCCAAAGGGCAGGGCTGAAGGCCAGCCACAGGCCAGGTGCTCACACATCTGTCACTTGGCCTCAGGGGAGAGACAGGGCTGAGTCTGAACAATATTGTGGATTTGGGCAGGGGGCTGAACCTTTGTAGACAGAACCCCAGGGCCTTGAGAGGGGGGAGCTGGTTTCCAGGCACAAGAAGAGCCTCTGAGCTTAGATCCTGTTCCCCTGGAAAGGAGCCAACTATGTCCTGCTTTTATTTTGTGAGGAAAACCAAGTACCTGGGACTTTGCCCATACATACCACGTCCTGCAGACTCTACACAGCGCTGTGACACCAAGCGGCAGCTATGTGGGCCCTAAGTAATGCATTCCCGCACACAGGAATCCAAACCGGGCACGCAGGGTATGAGGAGGCCCTGATTAGGGAGCTGGCCTCTAGTTTCAGGATAGAAATACAACCATGACAGCTTTATTGCAACTGTCCTCACCCAACTGATGTCATCATCACTAAACCTGTGGTCCTATTTACAGCAAGCTGACAGTATTCAGAAACTCGAGAGACTAAGCTGTTAAAAGTCTCCATTTTTAATGCAGTCTTGTAAATGACACAGGTACTCACAAGGGAAACAGCTTCAAAGGCATAAAATGGGTTAGAACTGTTCTCCACATACCATGGTACAAAATTAGGACTACAAAATTCCAGAATAAACCATAATGATTAAAAAAATATAGACTGGCAAAAAATACAAAAATATTCGCAGAAAACTATGTACTTCTAAACCTTGAGTCTGGGCACCCAAGGTCTGGCTGTCTCCCGGAGTTACAGAGGCACCATGGCTAGTGGGGGAGGGGTAGCCCCTTCCCTGCGCATTTATGACCCCACAAGGGCAGGCACACCAAATAGTCTTCACCCACAAGTGGACCAGATGGAGCGTGGCTACCCTGAGGTGAGAGGCAGTACTGCTCACTGGAGAGGATTGTCACTCAGATGCTATCTCCAGCTCGTGTCTCTGTCCCCACTGCTGCATCACTAGTATTTCTGGTGACCACTGTTGGCCCCGACTGGACTCAGCTCCTGGTAAAGCTGTGCAAAGCGGGGGCGAGGCGGGCAGCAGGGAGAAGAACCGCAGCGTCTCGGCTCTGGCAGGAACAGCAAGCTACACAGGGACCCCGAGACTCACTGCGCAGTCGCTAAGGTCACAGAGGCAGTCCAGAATGTTCCGAAACCCGTATCCACACACTGCAGCAATGGTGGTGCCGGGAGAGAGCAGCCAGAGGGTGCAGTCCGTGGTGTCTGAGCAGCTGACCAGTTCAGCTCAGAAGAGGTGGACGAAGGCCTGTCCCCAGACTGGCAGCGGCGAGTCCCTTGGAGCTGGAGTGGTATCAGGTGTAAAAAAAGCTGATCCTGTCTGGAGTCGCAACAGACTCAGGAGCAGCCTGGTGTGCGGTGCCCTCTGAAGCCAGCCCCTCCTAAAGGGGACAGGGGGAGTTGTACCAGGAAGACAGAGATGGAGCTGACGTCATTGGTAGAGGGAAGAGCTGTTCCGCTGCTCCCCAAGCCTGGCGCTTAGCAGGGATGGAAGGGGTCGGGGTGTTGGGGAGGAACAGGATGACGGGCACCTCTTCAGGGAGCTAGGATTTGTTTATTTTTTTAACTACATTTTCCATTTCACAATTTCCATTTTGAATTCTAGTTTGTACTCTTGTCTCGATTTCTGAATTAAAAACAAAAGACTATCATTTGTCCCAAGAGTTCAGAACAGATGGGAGAGTTAGCCTGGGAAAATAGGTCGCTAAAAGAGAAAGGGTTCAATTAATACTAAAAATACACAAGCTAATGTTTTTTACAGTATCTGTCTTCGTCACTGTTCTATGGCTGTCAAGAGACACCACGACCAAGGCAACTCATAAAAGAGAACAGTTAACTAGGGTGTGCTCACAGCTTCAGAGGCTTAGACCACCATCGCAGTGAGAGACATGGTGCTGTGCAGATGATCCACAGGCGGGGGGGCGGGGAGGGAGAGAGAGAGAGCGCATGAGAGAGAGAGAGTGCGAGAGAGAGAGAGAGAGAGAGAGAGAGAGAGAGAGAGAGAGAGAGAGAGGGAGGGAGGGAGAGGGAGAGGGGAGGGAGAGAGAGAAAGAAAGAGAGATGAGAGCGCATGAGAGAGAGAGAGTGCGAGAGAGAGAGAGAGAGAGAGTGCGAGAGAGAGAGAGAGAGAGAGAGAGTGCGAGAGAGAGAGAGAGAGAGAGAGAGAGAGAGAGAGAGAGAGAGAGAGAGAGAGGGGAGAGAGAGAAAGAAAGAGGGGAGAGAGAGAGAGGGAGGGAGGAGAGAGAGAGAGGGAGGAGAGAAAGAGAAAGAGAGGGGAGAGAGAGGGAGGGAGGAGAGAGAGAAGGAGGGAGGAGAGAGAGAGAGGGAGGGAGGAGAGAGAGAGAGGGAGGGAGGGAGGGAGACTGGACTGGACCTGGCATAGGCTTTTGAAACCTCAAAGCACACCTCCGGTGACACACTTCCTCCAACAGAGCCACACGTCCTGACCCTTGTAATCCTTTCAAACAGTTCCACTCCCTGGCGACCAATCATTGAATTTTATAATTTGTAATTCTTACTCAAATCATCCTTGGGATAGATAGGAAAAACTTGTTAATATTAACCATTTTTCATTTTGAATAAAAAACGAACCCCCCCCTGGTTTCCCCAAGCATGAGCATACATTCAAGATACCAAATAAAAATCACTAGTGGGAACTGATTATATTTCCTAACAATTGTGAAGAGGGAAAGAGGTTTTTGAAAAGAACTAACTGCAGACATTCTCTTCAAACTTCAGGCATGCTTTTACTCTGGATACTTCTTGGATGGAAGATGAAGTCTTCTTATTCCATTTCAGAGGGGTTATGAGTGGAGCTATAATGTCACCATCCTATTAGAGAGAGGGGAACAGAGTCAGTCTCCACCACTGTATCTAGCTGTGTCGCAGGCACACACATGTCCTGCATGTAGGTTGTGTCTAAGTACACTTACTCCTGAGAGGGCTCCATTAGCCTTTCAGCTCTCGCCTTCTCAACGTCTCTAGTCTCAATGCCTCCCTCATGACTCCTCCTTAGGGGTCGGCTTGTAAGCTTTCCCTGACGCGGGCTGTTCTCAGCTAACCAAGTCTGGCTAGATCTCCTTTTGCACCCCAAAGCACTTACCATACTACACAACTGTTTTTTACTTGTGTGTCTGTGGTGCACACCTAGAGTGAGACATGAGCACTAAGGAACCATGTGTCTCTTAGGTTTATCATAGTTCCTATCACAGGGCCTGGCAAGACATATACCAAGGTCCAAGGTACTTACCAAATACACCTGTGTTTTTATTTACCTTTTCCTTAAAAAAAAAAAAAAGTGTGTGTATGTTGTCTGTCTAAGCTATATATGTGTATGTGTGTGGTATGTGTGTTGTATATGATATGTATATACTGTTTATGTATGTGGTATATATGTGATATGTGTGTGATATATACATGTAATATGTGTGTGTTGAGTGTGATATATGTGTATTGTATCTATACATATGTGTGTGGTGTATATGTGTGCATGTGTATATATGTGTACTGTGTGTGTGCAGGTAATCTTGACTGTGCAGGCTCATGTGGAAGCCAGTGCTTTCCTCCATCACTTCTCCACCTCTTTTAGAATTTTACCCCTGCGTTTCTTATTTTATGTGTATGGTACCCACAGAGGCCAGAAGAGGGCATCGGATCCTCTGGAACTGGAGTTACAGCTGGTTGTGAGCCGCATGTGGCTGCTGGGTGCTGGGAATTGAACCAGGGTCCTCTGGAAGAGTAGGCATCTCTCCAGCCCCATATTGCTACGATTTAAATGAGAACTTCTCAGTGGATTAAGAAGGATCACTTTTGGGCTTTCCTTAAAGATTGAAAAGTACACCAGGCACCTCTGCTGCTCCGTCCCTACATTGCCACGCTTGGGAAGTGAAGCAGAGGGGTCAGGAACTCAGGGCCAACCTCAGCTACACAGCCAATCCGGCACCAACCTGAGCTACCTAGGACCCTGTCACACCCCAGCTCCAGATTCCCTTTTTACTGTGGAGATGATCAAGCGTCCCCACCTGCGGCTTGGTGAAGTCCCTGAGCGCGCACCACTGGATGAAGTGCTTCCCGGCGGCATCCAGGCTTTTCCTGTCCTTCTTCTTACAGTACACTCGAATGAGCTGCTCTGCGAATTTCTCCGGCAGCAGCTGTGACACCTTGTTTTGCAAAAAGAAAAGATTTTCTTGTAGCTTTGAGTTCACCAAGAACCAAGCAGCTGCCTGCCTCCTGGGTTCCCAGGAACCATTTTGAATGTTGAGTTAAAAAGCACGGCACCGCTTCCCTGTGTTATCCCAATCACAATCCAAAGGAGACAATACTTATTTAAAGCAAAATGCCTCAGAATTCTGTCAATTATTAAAGACTGAGAGATTTACATGACATAAATTATATACATACCAGACAATTATATACATACTCATACAAGATACATGGATAAGCACATTTGTATAACTTCAGCCACAGTCTACTAGATTTTGTTAACTGAAGCTTCACACCGAATACCACACTTTAAATGATAGTCAGCAAATAGGAGACCCTAGAAATTGGCTGTTATTCTACCTCTCCTTTTGAGATAAAGTCTCATGATTATAGCCTGGGCTTACCTTGAACTCAGGATCCCATGTTCTAGGTGTATCTAGCAAAATATACCTTATTTAAAAATTAAGAAAATATTACTTTTTGTGGATCAGGGATTGAACCCAAGGCCTCTGTGCATGCTAGGTGAATATTTCTCACGACTGAGCTCCATTCCTAGCTCTCTTTCTTCCTCCCTTTCCTATTTTGAGAGAAGGTCTTGTTAGGTTGCCCAGGCCGGCCCTGAACTCATTTCATAGAAGTGGCAGGCTTTGAACCGGTGACCTTGCAGCTTTAGGCTCCTGGTATCAAAGCCTGCACCACTATATCCAGATATACAAGTATCTGCATATGACTATTTCTTTATGTATAAATTTTCTCTCTGGCCTCAAACTCAAAGGTCCTCATGCCTCTGCCTCCCAAGTGCTAGGATTAAAGGCATGTGTCACCTCCACCTAGTTAGATTTTCTTTTTTTGAGAAAGGGTCTTACTACCGTAGCCCTGGGTGGCCTGGAACTCACCCTGCAGACCAGGCTGCCTCAGACTCACAGAGATCCACTTGACTCTGCCTCTGGAGTGCTAGGATTAAAGGAGAATACTACCATGCCCAACTAGATACAGATATTGAAAATTGCTGTTTTGTTTTGAGATAGAGTTTTATGAACCCCAGGCTAGCCTTAGCTTCCCAAATATGGGGATTATAAATGTGTATTAACATACCTGGCTTATGCTTTACTTAAAAAAAAATTAGTTTTATTTATATGTGCATGTTTTACCTGTATGTATGTGTGTATGTATATACACCATATACATGCTAGAAATCAAACCAGTGTCCTCTTCCAGGGCTATAAGTACTCATAATCACTGAGCCATTTCTCTAGCCATGCCTTTTTTAAAGTGAAAATAGATTTTTCTGTCATATAACACATGCCGACCAGTTTCCTCTCCCTCCCGCCTCTCAGCTCCCCCACCTCCATCTCCCTTTAGAAAAGAGCAGGCCTCCAAGAGACAACCAAACATGACAAAACAAAACACAATCAGACAAGGCAAAAGCCCTCACATCGAAGCTGGACCAGGCAACCCAACAGGAGGAAAAAGTCCCAAGAGCAGGCAAGAGTCAGAGACCCCGCAGCCACAGTTAGGAGTCCCAGAGAAACGCCCAGCTAACAGCCACGGTGCATGCACTGAGGGCCTGCTGCAGGCCCAGGCACGCCCCCGTGCTTGCTGCCTCAGCTTCTGTGAGGCTGTGAGGCATGGGAGCCCTGCTTGGTTGACTCAGTGGGCTGCGCTCTCTTCATTTTTAAGAGCACACACTGACTTTACAGTCCGATTAGCATGCAGGGCATAAAGTGACTTTAAGACTTTCCAAACGCCTCACGTGCCGTTACCTGATCTTTAGTGATCGTGACAGCTTGCTTGCTGTTGCTCTTACAATAGAAGTGAACATGATCAATTGGATTCTTGTCTTCCATCCCATAATCCATATTGATAACCTTAATTAAAACAATGATGAGTAAGCAACCACATAATTACACATGAGACATGAGAAATGAACCGAGCCCTCCGGGAGCTCAGAAGCAGGGATATAGAACGTCATCACACACTGGATAAAGATAACTCTGGCACATGACCACCTCTGGGGATTTGGTTTAGGGACTTGGGTGGAGGGGGGAGTATCTCTGAGTATTCAACTAAGCAGGGTGCAAGGCATTGTCTACAATGTGACAGACACCGATAGGCAGTAGACAACTTCTGTGTACGCGTGGGCATGTACAAGAGGAGGCCGGGGGTCAGCTTTGGCTGGCACTCTTCAGGTGCCCTGCACCTCATTTTTCTGAGACTGGCTCCCTCTCTCAGGGGCTTGGAGTTCATCAAGTCACTTAGGCTGGAGGCCCAGGGAGCCCCAGGGGGCCTCTTGTCTTTGCATCCCTAGTGCTGGCCTGAAGAGTGTGTGTGTGTATTTTTTAAAGTGGATTCTGGTAGCCGGGCGGTGGTGGCCCATGCCTTTAATCCCAGCACTTGGGAGGCAGAGGCAGGCAGATTTCTGAGTCTACAGAGTGGTTTCAGAGGCCAGCCTGATCTTCAGAGTGAGTTCCAGGACAGCCAGGGCTACACAGAGAAACCCTGTCTCGAAACAAAAAAAGTGGATTCTGCAGATCCTCAGGTCCTCACACTACCATGGCTAGTGGAAATATGTGGCAGGCCTGCCTGCCTGGGACAGTGACATTGTAAGTGAGCAGGGATGAATCAGGTAGGGAGGCAAGGATTCCCGGGCAATAAAAGGTGCTCTGAAGCATAGATCTGAAACTGCCTGGTGGGCTTGCCATACTGAAATTACTGACAGTCTTGGAGAGAATTCTGCTTTGAAAAAGAGAGAGGGGGAGGGAGAGAGGGAGGGAAGGAGAGGGAGAGAGAGGGGGGGAGGGGAGGGAGAGGGAGAGGGAGAGAGAGAGAGAGAGAGAGAGAGAGAGAGAGAGAGAGAGAGAGAGAGAGGGAGAGGGAGAGGGAGAGGGAGAGGGAGAGGGAGAGGGAGAGGGAGAGGGAGAGGGAGAGGGAGGGGAAGGAGAGGAGAAAGAGAATGTGCAAGCACAAGAGAGAACATGCCCTGGGGATTGAACTTGGGGCCCAGATCCTGCCCCAGATAAGGGTTACTTAACTTGGACTTGGAGAAAAACCTAAGAATTCAGAAGGTTTTTCCTTGAGTTTGACCATGAAGGAGAGAGCAGGGAGCAAGATGAGTGTAGAGTGATTTTCTTCAGATGAAAGACTGTCTAATGTCTAACGGGAAGTCCTTAAGGAGGAGGGACAGACCTGGCAGTGTGGGGCTCTACAGAAAACATGAGTGCGGCATGGGCTCCGAGGCTACAGTGCCAAGCACTGTGGGCACTAGCCACATACACTGACCAGGGTGGCCTCGGACTCAGAGATCAGCCTGCCTCTGCCTCCCAAATGCTGGAATTAAAGGCGTGTACCACTCTTCCCACCCCCCTTCCTAAAGGGAAGGCGTTTTTTTTTGTTTTTTTTTAAAACACAAATTTTCATTTAGTCTATTCTTGGGCCCACTACTAACATCAACTATAAAATCCTCAGCCTTCAGCTCAGCATCAGGGGCCATTTCAGGTTTGGCGTTAGCAACTTCTTGGGGAAGCTGTCCATATTCTTCCTAGAAGGGATAAGACACCCCAGTTAGGACCCAGTTTGTCATTAACCACCTGTACCCCAGTTACGTTACCTCTCTTGTTCAGCAAGGAAAACAGAGATATCCTGACAGGATAGCTCCAACACATGCTAGCTTTGGAACAAACAGGGCACTCTTCATTAAAAAATAAGGCAGCCGGGCGGTGGTGGCGCATGCCTGTAATCCCAGCACTCTGGGAGGCAGAGGCAGGCGGATCTCTGAGTTCGAGGCCAGCCTGGTCTACAGAGGTCTTCCAGGACAGCCAGGGCTACACAGAGAAACCCTGTGTCGAAAAAACCAAATCCAAAAAAAAAAGGCAACAGAACCAACCACCCCGCTTTGGGAAGAACGTGATGTTTGTCTCGTCATAGCTGCCTCCAGCAGCTTCTGCAGCGGTGAGGGCTGCAGGCACTCCCTGTGGCCTTACTGCAGCATCTCACCAGGGATCTGCTTAGAGGCAAGCGCGTCTCTCCCAGTCCTTCTGTATTTCCAGCCACATACAATACATATAACATGCAAAGTCTAAGGAGCTGTCACGATGCGGGTACGGCCCCTCAGCAGTAACAGGCTTTTAGTAAAGTTTGTGGAGAGTCAAAAGTTAAAGGTCAATTTCTGACTGCATGGTGCCAGGCGCCCCTAACTAGCATTGCCCAAGGGTCAATGATAGACAAAAAAATGCCTTCTCAGAGCCGTAGTGAAGTCTGCACCGGTCTTATTTTGAGGGACTTCCGCCTTAGATATCCATTTCCCAGTGGTTGGATCTATCTAAAATTTGAGGCCCTTATTGAATTCGAGAGCACATATTTACAGTTGCCTAGACCTGTCTTTGGGTCCTACCTGACTCCTTTCATGAACAATTTATTTATTATTGCTCAGCCTCAGTTTCTCATCTGGTAAATGGGCCTAAGAATATTGAGAAGATTAAATGAGAAGACACAGGAGACGTGGTTGCTGTGATAGATTAACGGCTTGTTCTTGAAGACAGTGACTTAACTGACCCTCCAAAACAGCAGGGGAGCTGGTGACTCAACTTACCTTTGTAATCTTCTGACCTTTCGGCTGGGTCTCACCCAAATACTTGTATAGATTACGGCATTCAATATTCCTTAGAATACTTTGGGCCTCAGACAACCGTGGATCCTCAGAGTACAAAATCTCCAGAAAAATGTTATCTGTCAATGTGATGAAATTTCCTTCACGTTAAAATGATGGCAGGATTTAAGGACACTCCCCTGAGGTCTTGAAATGTTCCCAACAAGGCAGGAATATTATGACTGTCCGAGTAAAAGAAGATGGCAGGAAGAGAGGGAGAAAGGCAAGTGCAGGGTGGGGAGAATTCCCCCCCCCCCCAGATTAACTCAGAGTGCACCGGAACCAACGGATGGAGCTGGAGCACGCCGTGCAGAGCCTAATGTATCACCGTGGGAAATGAGACAAGGTCTTCCTACTTAGTCCCAGATGGCCTTAAACATTTACAAACAAACTTGTGTCTATGATCTACTTAAAATTGCCCAATGTTTGCAGAAGGAGGTTGGTGGGAAAAAATTCCTGTGCTGTAATAGTTGAAGCTAACTGACCACTACATTCGAGTTTGTAAACTGACTTAAGGGCTTTTTTTTTAAGTTTTAAAATATTTTATTCTATGATCATAATAGAACGGACTCTCTTCTTTCAATTTTCGGAGCTCTTAACTGCTGAGCCATCTCTCAAGCCCTGAACATTTACTTTTTAAAACATAAATAGCCGGGCGGTGGTGGCGCACACCTGTAATCCCAGCACTCTGGGAGGCAGAGGCAGGCGGATTTCTGAGTTTGAGGCCAGCCTGGTTTACAGAGTGAGTTCCAGGACAGCCAGGGCTACACAGAGAAACCCTGTTTTGAAAAAAAAAAAAAAGTAACTTAAGTTTTCACTATTGGTAACAGTGAAACCAAGCAAATATGTAGATAAATTAATGGTTACACACTTTTAGTTTTTTAAAATCTAGAACCAGAACGATTACTCGCATACTCCAGGATGTTGTCCTTTGGAACAGATCAGGAAGCCAGCATGCAGTGTTAAATCTCATCAGATAATTAAGGTGATAATCCTCAGATTTATCCACTAGGAACATTTTGTGCAGAGTGTGGCGCTGTGGCCTGGACTCAGGGCCTCATTGGCATTCCTATCTACCATCAGCCCTTAAGTAACAACCTGCCTGGTTTGGGACCATATCACACCCTAACAACCTTCCAACATTCCAGTCTTTGACTTAGCACTCAGTGCTGACAAGGCTTTTTTTTTAAATTTAGTTTTACATTTTCAGTTTTAATCTAGTTGTATTAAAAAACTAAATATTGTATACATGGCAAATGTACAAGAGGTACAGTAACACCTAGGTTAAGAACTACTGCCTTACTATGTTCATAGCAGCCCTATTTGTAATTGCCAGATGCTGGAAAGAACCCAGGTATCCCTCAACAGAAGAGTGGATGCAAAAAATGTGGTATATCTACACAATGGAGTACTATTCAGCCATTAGAAACAATGAATTCATGAAATTCTTAGGCAAATGGATGGAGCTAGAGAATATCATACTAAGTGAGGTAACCCAGACTCAAAAGGTGAATCATGGTATGCACTCACTAATAAGTGGATATTAACCTAGAAAACTGGAATACCCAAAACATAATCCACACATCAAATGAGGTACAAGAAGAAAGGAGGAGTGGCCCCTGGTTCTGGAAAGACTCAGTGAAACAGTATTCAGCAAAACCAGAACGGGGAAGTGGGAAGGGGTGGGTGGGAGGACAGGGGAAGAGAAGGGGGCTTTCGGGACTTTGGGGAGTGGGGGGGCTAGAAAAGGGGAAATCATTTGAAATGTAAATAAATTATATCGAATAATAAAAAAAAAAAAAAAAAAAAAAGAACTACTGTCTTGAGGACTGGAGGCTCAGCAGTTAAGAGCACCACCCACTGTTCCAGAGGTCCCGAGTTCAATTCCCAGCAACCACAAGGTGGCTCACAACCATCTACACTGGGATCCGACGCCCTCTTCCGGTGTGCCTGAAGATAGCTATAGTATATTCATATACATAAGAATTACTGTTTTGTAATTTCACATATCTATGTGTTTCCTCCCTAATACCTTCTCTACCCCAAGGGCAGGGAGCATCATAGCCAACACAGACCACACATGTCCTGAGTGCTTACCTGTCAGCTTAGTGAAGGCTTCCATGTCATCAATGGCCGTGGAAATACTGAACTTCTTTCCGTCAGTCCCTGTAATCTCCACGTACGGGTCTGCTTTGAGGAAAGCCTCTGTAATCCTAAGATCATTTTGTAAAAACACAGAAGGAAATTTTGAAGATTTGCTTTGTATCTTGCACAAAAGGATCCTTCTAGTTTAAGAAAACAAGTAAGGTACTATCGATGTTTGAAAGACATCTGTTTCTGACTGTGAACTGCATTCCTACTGTGTTCCAAGCACTATGGCTGGAGTTTAGAGGACTTGATCTCATTTGGTTTTTCCAATAATAAGTATACTCAGCCCCAGTTTTATAGGAAATAATATGATTTTCCTTTAAACAAGTTCAGAAGGAGTGTATTAAACTTTGAGCCAAAGGCTCTCTCCGACTCTGAACTGTAAACGAAATTACTTAAGCTCTTTCTCCTCTTAAGACAAGGTCTCAGACCAGCTTTAAAGTTGCTACATACCTGAAATGACCTTGAACTCTGTCTGTCTCAAATGCTGGCATCGCAGACATGTGCTACCACATTCATCTTCACACTTTTTTTCCCCTTTCTTTGACAGGTTTTTCTACATACCCTGGCTATCCTAGAACTCACTTTGTAGACCAGGTTAGCCTTGAACACACACAGATCTTCCTACCTCTGCCTCGGGATGCTGGGACCAAAGGCATGTGCCGGCTTCGTTTAAGTAAAGCCTTTTATCTTACACAGCTGGGGATGCTAATAGGCAAAGCCCCACGTAGTCTCACAGTGAGGAGACACTGCATTCTTACATGATGTCGATGAGGTTGCCGACTTTGTGCTGATAAGCTCTGCGGTGTAGGCAGTTGCGTGTGTGGAACATGTCATACAGATTTCCAACCTCCTACAAGGAAACAGAAATGGGATTGCAGGGTCACGTTATGTCTACCTTTGTTTGGGACATCCTAGAACTCACAGACATCCACCTGCCTCTGCCTCCTGAGTGCTGGGATTAAAGGGTCAGCAAACAGAAAGTCTTTCCTATAGCATGATTCCATACCACTTCTTAAGTTACGTGAGTATCATCCAGTAAGGCCCTAGCAGGGTTGAAATTCCAGTTTTGTTAACTCTTTAACTCAACCCTTCTGCATACCTCACTGTGCTCACTTGTTAAATAGTAAAGTGTGGTAGGCCCTTTAAGAGGTGATTAGCTCATGCGATGACTGGGTTAGCTGGTAGAAGCAGGCTGATAAAGAGCCTGCCTGGAACGGCCCCTTCCTCTCTTTAGCACAGTTTTTGTTTGCACTTCCGGCTTTCACCAAGTATGGAACAACATGTGATGCAAACCAGAAGTAGAGCAGATGCTATTACCACGCTCTTAAACTTCCTCTAGACCTATGAAGTAGACAAACCCTTTTTCTTCATAAGTTACAAGTATTAGGTATTATTATAGCAATGGAGAGCAGACTGAAACAAATAATACTACTAACATAGGGTAATAAGAATTAAGTCAACCTATCAAAAACACTTAAAGCCTAGCCAGCATAGACTCAATAACTGTTGGGATTTTATTATTATTGTTATTGTTTAACAATGTAATAGAGGGGGCCACAGAGATGGCTCAGTGGTTAAGAGCACTGACTGCTCTTCCAGAGGTCCTAAGTTCAATTCCCAGCAACCACATGGTGGCTCACAACCATGTGTAATGGGATCTGATGCCCTCTTGTGGTGTGTCTGAAGACAGCAAGAGTGTACTCACATATATAAAATAAATTTTAAAAATGACAGAGCTTTAAAAAAAACAAGAAAAATGTAATAGAGCAAAAAAGTGTTATGACACTTAGATGCTAAGTATTAAGATGGGTGTGAAGAGCTACAGAGATGGCTCAGCAGTTAGAATCCATGCTACTCTTCATGTTAGGCAGGTAAATCTGCCTGTACAGCAGTTCCAGGACACGTGATGTCTTCTTCAGGCCTCTAGGGGAACCTGTACTCATGTGCACATATGCACACAAACACACACACACACACACATAATTACAAATGATAATAAGTCTTTTTTTGTTTTAAAGAGTATGTGGGGCCAGAGAGATGTCACTAGTTAAGAGTCCGAGTTGCACACCATCAGGACCAGGGTTCTGAACCCAGCATCTATGTAATAAGCTGGGTATGGTCTCCTGTAGATCTGCAGCCCCAGTGGTGAGGGAGACAGACTCAGAAGATGACTACTGAAAACACATGAGATGTGGGGAGAGACCTGGACATAGGGGGTAAGGCAGAGATCGCTGCAGGAGGGCAGCCTCGCATGCATTCACTCCTGCAGCAGTGTAGAGCAAGCACACACACACACACACACACAGACCAGACCACACACGTGCACAGGATCTAAAAGAGAGGAGGAAGGAAATGAAAGGAAAGAAAGATGGCTTCTGGAATTTTCCAGATTGCTGGACAATCATCCCCACATTCCAGACCAAGAGCTGCATTCCTATTCTCTGGGGATGGAACGCTTACCTTTTCTCTTGTACAAATGTGCTTCACCTTACGGACAAAGGTCTTGTCGCCCTTGTTGTTGTATTTCACTTCACAGATACGGGCAAACTTAATGAAGCGCTTGTAATCAAAATTATTTTGGATTCCAAGATGATGACAGTCTCTAGAAAGTTCCAAAGCAGAGACAGGAAACATTTCAATGAGGAATCTGCTTTAAATACGAATGCTACAGGCTTTGGGTCTTCCAGCTTGCAGAGGCTGGTCGGGGCCTGAAGGATATACTGAAGGTCACAGGAGAGAGGACAGTCTCACAGAGTGAGACAGTGGAAGAATTCCCTGGAAGAATGAGGGGGTGCCTCAGAATAAAGGACTGGAGAGCCACCACCCAGGGACAGGGTGTGGACACTGGGTTATGAATTGTAAACTAATAGTAAGAGGTAGTTATAAAACAGCTAGGAGATTTTAAATCCTGACCATATAATTAAGTAATTTTCCTTAGTCAGGAATGATGGAATATACCTTTAATCCCATCACTCCGGAGGCAGAGGCAGGAAGATCTCCGAGCTTGAGACTGGTCTGATTTACACAGCAAGATCCAGGACAGCAAGGGCTACAAAATGAAACTGTGTCTCAAAAAAAATACATTCAAACAACTGCAGAGTGCTTTTAGGTCTAACAGAGACACTTTATTTACAGAGCCACACCTAGAGGTTTTGAGATGAGATGCTAAGTAGTCTGAGATTTACTTTGGGATAATGGAAGATCACTCAGACAGCGAAGGCAGGCAGATCTCTCTGAACATGAGGCCAGGCTGGTCTGCTGAGTGAGACCTTGTCCCAAAACCATAATAAAATAATAAGTGTAGAATAAACACACAAAACAAAGACTGGCCTTGTGAGCCAGGGTGTGGTGGCCCATGCCCAGTGTCCCAGCCCTTGGGAGGCAGAGGCAGGTGGATTTCTATGACTCTAAGGATAACCTGGTTTATGAGTTCAAGGCCATACAAGCTGTATATTGAGACCTGTGTCAACAAACAAAAGATTGATCATGTACTGTCGCTGACGCTCACAGCCACTTGAGATGTGTCCTCCCTTATTACTAAAATCCTTCAGTAAGTGTAAGAACAATGTCTTGAAGAAAGCAGACAAAAAGAAAAAGAAAATTTTTCCCAGTTCAAAATTCGACAGGCTTTCACCTTGACCCAGCTTGAGAGCTAACCCAGAAGGAGGACTGATTGGGGTGTGGGAAGAGGGCAGGGAGGAGGACAAAGGGAAGGCTGTTTCACTCCCACAGTGGCCATGAAGCCAGTGCCAGAGCCAAGACTGCAGAGCCTGACTTCAGGTTAGGCCGGGTAGGCCCTGCTGCCACATTCATACAAAGATTCTTAGCACCGTGTGTGGGAATGTTCAGTGCATACCTGGCGAAATAATCCCACTTGTCCACATCGATGCCATTTCTTTTGTTAGCCACTATCTCGTAAAGGAAGCTCTTCTTGGCAGGGCGTCCTTTATACGGCCACTGGAAAACAAGAGAATCTCATGGAGGATTTAGGTAGACACAGATTTATAAGCAAATTATAAACAAGACACTCAAGTTAGAAGATGATAATCTTTCTTTTGTGAGGTATGCGCTGTGTTGCGCTGGGCCGTGAACGTCAAGCCTTCAGCTGGAGACGCAGCTCCTACGTAGAGGCATGCATGCGTGAGGGCCTGGGCCTGAATGGCAGGCACTGTAAAAACAAATTAATAAATAAGAAGTCTATGAAGGGTTGATGGGATTGCTTAGCAAGTAAGGGCTTTTGCTCCCAACCTGACTACCTGAGTTCTATCCCCAGGTTCTATCTCCGAGGTAGAAGGAGATTTTAGAATGGACTCCAGAAAACTGTCTTGTGACTTTCACATGTAGCCCACACGTGAGCTCATGTGTGCACACACACTCAAGTAAAAAGTTAACTTAAAATTTTTACAAGTACATAAATAAAATGTTAAGCTTTCCAGTGCCATTGAAAGGATACTATTAATAAATTTCCCAAACCAACATTTTTATTTAATTACAAACTAGGAAAGAATGTTCCTTAAATGGTAAACCTTGACTTTATATATTAAAATAATAATATCTTTCACTAGGTGTGGAAACACATATCTGTAACCTCAGCACTCAGGAGACTGAGACAGGAGGATTGTGACTTCAAAGTCAGCAGGGGCTCTAGAGCAAGACTCCCCTGACCCTGCCCTCCACCAGGGGAAAACAAAAATAATCCCTCTCTGTGTACATATATGTGTATGTGTTTATGTATGTATATATGTATGTATGTAATGTACGTATATACTAATACATTTCTCTTGGTTCCCTCCTCCCCAGTGTTGCTGTCTCTGCACCCCACTTTCCTTTTCTTTTTGACAGAGTCTCATGTAACCCAGAGTCACCTTGAGTTCATTTTACAGGCAAGGAAGGCCTTTACCTTCACCTCTCTTCCTCCTCTTCTACCTCTCTAGGGACAGACCACAGCTGTGCCATGTGCCAGCACAGCTGTGCTATTCAGGGATTCAAAACAGCTGCACAGCTGCTCTACATACAACACACTCAAAGCACTTTTAAAACTAACTTTGTTTTAGAAATGAGATGGTTTTTCCTTAATCTAGCTTGTGTATATTTATGTGTGTGTGTGTACATGTGTGCACACATACAAGATGTACCAGAGGTCAACTGAGTGTCTTCTGCCTCTCACGGTGCTGGGGTTATAAGCCTGTGTCCAGCCATGCTTTTTTTTTTTTTTAAATTAAATTGTTCTTGTGTTATTTTGTTTGAGACAGGGTCTCCCTGTGAAGGGCTGGCAGTCCGGCAACTGTCTATATAGACCAGGTTGGCCTCTGCCCCTTGAGTGGTGGAACTAAAGGTGTCTGTTATCAAGTATGGCTTTTGATGTGGGTGCCAGGGGTCTGAACTCAGATACTCATGCTTGCACAGCAAGCCCTCTGACTGCTGAGCCATCTCTCCCTCTGGCCCAAGATGTAAACGTTCACATTTTGATCCTCTTGCTTCTGCATCCTGAGTACTGAGGCTGCAGACACTAACTACCATTTGGGGGAAATAATGTCTAATAAACTCAAGACCAGGGAAAAATACATCACTCGTTTATATCAGAAGGCAAATGCATGCAACTTACATCTTGACATTTAGCAACTCCTACGGCCAAGGGTGTTAGCACTTAAAGAATCAGACCAGAGCAGATAGAAAGTACCAGCTGGCTCTAATTAACACGAATAAAAACTTACCAAACTATCTTTGACTGGTGTTAGAGGTGGTCCCATAATTAGTTCCGTGATAAAGGTAATATCTTCGTCAGGGTCGAGACCATAGTTTTTCATGACAAGTTTGAGGTCATTAGATTTAACCAGATGCTCAAACATCTCAATCGAGCCCTGTTCGTGCTGGGAGAAGTTAGTAAGATACGGCTTGTTACAGATTCTCAACCATCGGGGCTCTAAACAGATTGTTCTGGATTCTAGGTAATTCTCAGGTGAAGTCCCACGAATGTTAACTATCCAGTTTCCAACATTATTATAGATTTTAAATTAGTCAATTTTTTGTTGATATTTTATTTGTCTACAAAACATTTTCATTGGTTGGTTGGTTTTTCGAGACAGGGTCTCACTATGTAGTTCTGGTTGGCCAGGAACTCACAGAGATCCACGTGTCTCTGCCTTCTGAGTGCTGGAACTAAAGGCGTGCCCCATCATGCCCAGTCACAAACAACTTTTATTAGTTTTTAAAATGTGCAGGAAGAGGAGTCTCACTGAAGGGCTCTCATAGATTCTTGGTCTTACTGATCCTCTTCCCCTAGTCTACAAAACCCTCATCTACCAGTTTATTATTTCATAAATACAATGAATACACTTTATGAAATATAATACTTTACATTACCAAGATTATTACTAGGTCATATCGGTAAAATGACTATCACTCTAAACTTTAGGGTTTTTTTTTCCATCAACAGAACATTTGAAGTGAAAAACTGTTTGTTAGTGCTTCCACCTTGTGGTTGACTGGGGTATTGCACTGCTAGTAAACTCAAAATCCCAGCTCTGATGTCAAGATCTGAACTGAATTCTCAAATTCAAAAACCTGGTTGCTCCTGTTTGTGCTCACTCATTACAATCACTACAAATGTCAAATGACCCCTAGAGACATTCTCCCTATCACACATTTTATCAAAACTGACTCAAAATAAAAACAAACCTGGAATGACCCTATAATTATTTTGAATTGGCTCAATCATGAACAGATGTATGTTCATAATTAATAGATAACTTATCAACATATGTTATCTTGGTGATTTGTTGTCTGTTTTGAGTAAAGGTCTCATTACATGACCCACATTGACCTAAACTCACTACACAGCCTGGCCTGGCCTGCAGCTTGCAACTGTCTCCTTGGGGCCTCTGGAATAATTACCGGAGAATGCTGGATCACACTGGATGAATTCACACACTGTAGAACAATCACTGTTCTAAGTACAAAAACCTATTCTACAATAATAGTAATTAGGGAAGTGTGAGACATGGGGCTGGAGAAGCTGCCCAGGTTGGGAAAACCTGCTGTTCAAGCGGAGGGCCTGGGTCTCAGCACCACACACACCTGTGAGTCAGACCCAGGGAGGGCAAGGCCTAGTCTCCCCTCTGCGCCAGGCACAAGTGATGCACACAGGTATGTATACAGGCAACACATACAAAATAAAATAAACAATTTTTAAAATCCTGTGAAATAGAATCTGAGAAATAATTTTCTTAAAAAGGGAGTCAAAGGCAGACGGATTTCTGAGTTTGTGGCCAGCCTGG
This sequence comes from Apodemus sylvaticus, assembly GCF_947179515.1. Lineage (NCBI taxonomy): Eukaryota > Metazoa > Chordata > Mammalia > Rodentia > Muridae > Apodemus > Apodemus sylvaticus. Next base: position 142,576,140 of record NC_067476.1, read on the forward strand.
TCTACAGAGTGAGTTCCAGGACAGCCAGGGCTACACAGAGAAACCCTGTCTAGAAAAACCAAAAAACCAAAAAACCAAAAAAAACAAAAAACAAAAAAAAAACCCCAAAAAACAAAAAAACAAAAACCAAAAAACAAACAAACAAACAAACAAACAAAAAAACAAGTGTGAAACAGAATCTAGGAAGACTCGTTATATATGGGAAGTTTGGTTTGAAAGTGTTGATAATCTAGATCTATGAGAAAAGGATTAACCACTATTTAATAAACATTATCTGTATTAAGCTGGGGTTCTAACTCAGTGATACAGAGCTTGCTTAACATGCACAAGGACCTCAGTTCAACTCACAAAACTATATATAAGACAGTTAAAAGATAAAACAAAACAAATATCCTTATAAATAAAAGAAAGATTATATTTGTATTATTTGTATAGAAGAATTAATTCCATATGAGATAAAGTATGAAATGAAACAGGCAAATGTATTCATTAAAGGCTGGGGATACAGCTTAGAGGTACACTTACCTATTGTCTGTAAAACATGTGTATTTGATCCCTAGTACACACACACACACACACACACACACACACACACACACACACACACACACGGCATACATACAACAATGGCAGTCTAGCTCCTAGATCCTATTAGATCAGTCCTGCTGGAGAAAGGAATTATAAACTCTGGACACCTAGCTCCCTAACTGTAGTGGACACTGGCCAGGAGCAAGCAGGTGTGAAAGGGGAGTGAAGGCAGGAGCAGACAGGAAGAGCTATCCATACACACAGGCTGAGCTCGTGGACTAGCACCTGGGGCTTTCAACACTGCCTGTGAGTGTGCAACACAGAGCACACTGAAAACCCAGTTAAGTGAACATCTGGCACGTGACTCAGTAATTCTACTCTCAGAGGTTGTCAGTTATGAGACATGAGAACAGATTTTCACAGAGTTGTTATACTGCATCACACACAGCCATCTTCGATGTAGTAGCCCAAATCCAAAACAACGTGAAGTCCGTTCAGAGGAGCAAGAACAAACCGTGGCTCCTTACACTAGGATACAATCTTAGCAGTAAAACTCCATCAATGTGCTGGAATCTCAGAATCATTCTACGGCATGAAATACACCTCTGACTATGCTGCCACTATGCTGCCAGTGCGGGGGACCGGACGGGGGAGTCAACTGCTGGCAAGGGATCTCCCACTAAGCTGCTCTCTTAGTCCACCATTCAACTTTAAATGGGTAACACATTAGAGGAAGACTCTCTCTCTCTCTCTCTCTCTCTCTCTCTCTCTCTCTCTCTCACACACACATACACACCTACACACACACACACACCTACACACATGCACCTACACACACACACACAGTGCAAACAACAGGAAATCATATTTGCAAGAGATTAGACAATCAAGGGAAACCAAGATACCAAGTCTGAGAGAAGACAAAGCTGTGGGTGTGATCCCCGCATCACAGGAAACAAGCCACAAGGGAACTTTTCAAATGATGAAAATGGTCCACATCCCCACTGCATGCATACACTTGCCAAACTCAAGTCAGCTCTGTACAGTTTGAGCCAGGAGTGACAGACAGCACACGCCTTTAACCCTAGCTCTGGGGAAACAGAAGCAGGCGATCTCTCAGTTTCAAGACCAGAGTGGTCTCCACAGTGAGACCTTGTCTCAGAATAAAAACATCGCAATGAAAATCTGCATAATTTATTGAATGTAAATTATACTTCAAAAAAAAGGGAGGGCGGAGAAAAATGGTTTGACATGTAAAGTTTATGGTCCTGCGCTTTGTTACACCAAGTGCCGTAGAAACTAGAAAGCCAATTTCTTTCTTTTTTTTTTTTTAAGATTTATTTATTTATTATATGTGAGTACATTGTAGCTGTCTTCAGACACCCCAGAAGAAGGGCATCAGATCTCATTACAGATGGTTGTGAGCCACCATGTGGTTGCTGGGATTTGAACTCAGGACCTTCGGAAGAGCAGTCAGTGCTCTTAACCACTGAGCCATCTCTCTAGCTCTGGGAAGCCAATTTCATTTCTCAGAAGCTGCTTCAAAATACATAGGTTCATCACCAGTAAATGTGTAACATACTCTCAGCATCGGGGAGGCTGAGGCAGAACAGTGGCCAAAGTCATTCTAAACTCTACAGAAAAACCACGTATTAAAAACAAAATACTTGCTGGGCAGGGGTGGCGTACACCTTTAATCCTAGCACTTGGGAGGCAGAGGCAGCCAGATCTCTGAGTTCGAGGCCAGCCTGGTCTAAATAGTGAGTTCCAGGACAGCCAGGGATAAACAGAGAAACCCTGTCTCAAAAAAACAAAAACAAACAAAATACTTGGGGCTAGAGAGAGCGCAGCGGTTAAGAGCACTGACTGCTCTTCCGGAGGTCAATTCCCAGCACCACACGGTGGCCCAGAACCATCTGTAATGGGATTCGATGCCCTCTTCTGGTGTGTCTGAGGGCAGCAACTATATACTCATATATAAGATAAATAAAAATCATTTAAAAAGCAAAAAACAAAAACAAAATGCTCAGTTACTAAAACCGATGATACTTAACTTCACAGCTATACCAAAATAAAAACTGAAGCTCTGCTTTAAAAACAAACTCTAGGGGCTGGAGAGATGGCTCAGCAGTTAAGAGCACTGTCTGCTCTCCCAGAGGTCCTGAGTTCAAGTCCCAGCAACCACATGGTGACTCATAATGATCTATGAGATCTGTCCTGAGGGTCCACAGTAATGTGACTAACGTATAAAGGACACTGCCCTGAACTAGGGAGCTGGCTCTCTAGGCCTGGTCCGCTATTCCACGGCCCTGGGAAGTGAGATAGTCTCTACTCTTCTGAGGGCTCTGACCGGAGCATAATGTCCTTTCTCCACAGGCTACTGTGAGGACTGAAACAGATACGTGTGAACAGAAGTACCCTGAATGCTGTTCCAGGGAAGGCTGCTAGAACACAGAGAGGAAAACAAAGAATTTAGTTGAATTACTGGATAAAATTCTGTTTCTTTCTGTTGACTTTGGGACATATGAATACATACCCTCCACTTTTTGTCTGGGCGTGCAAGTGGGATAAATCTTCCATCAAACATATGAGAAAATGGCCCATGACCTAAAAACAAAAGCAGCCTTCAAATAAAAAAGATATTTGTAAATTGGTAAAAAACCAAATTCTTACAAAAAATAGTTTACTTTGAAAACCAATAGCTACTGTTGATAATGTATAAATTAATAATAATAATATTATTAATAAACAAAAAAACCCGGACAAATATGCCCTTTTAATTTTCCAAATCAACAGACTAAGAGGCCAGGCCATATTGGAAAGTTAACACTCCTTAGATCAGTCACCAATTTTGTATTAACTGTAAGGAATGCTAAAGAGTTTTGTGTGAAATAATGAAGGTTTATGTGTTTTGGGCTGGGGCTGGGGCTCAGTGGGAGGGCCAACGCCTAGCACATACAGGTCCTACATTTGAGTCTGATTGCTAAAACCAAAAAGCATGTGAGACCCAAGTATCTTCTAAGAAGGGTTGCTGAGCCTCTGGGACTCTCTGGGCTGGCGGACAGACAGACAAACAGCACTTTGGACTCTGGTCCTTCCGGACCTGTCCATGGAAGCACAAGCACATGGCTCTCCTGTCAGGCAATCATCTTTTTCTTTCTCATGATGAAGTTCTTCTACCTGGGTTTAATTGGCCTAAGAGTTCCTCTGAGGGGGCAGGGGAAGAACATTTTTTAAACCTGTGCTAATACTGAGAAGGGGTGGATTTAGCAAAAGAACTAAAGGAAAAGCCATTTTAGTCAATGAGAGGATAAAAGGAAAATCCATCCCATTATCGTAAAGGCAGAATAAGAGAACTCAGGGCTCAATGCCCTCTCAGCCCAGTGCAGCGGCTCGTGCTTGTAATCTCAGCACACAGGAGGAGGAAGCAGGAGGACTGTCAAGAGTTTGAGGCTAGCCTGGGCTATGTAGTGAGTTCTAGACCAGCCTGAGTTACAGAGTAAGAACACTATCTCATAAATTAATGAGCAAATGATAAATAAATGGTATGATACAGATGCTTAATAGAGAAAATTCACAAGTCACAGCAACGCTTCCTTATCAATACTAGAAAGTACTGTGATTAATGAAAAATCAAAATACTGCCACCTAGTGGTGGCACACAACTTTAATCCTAGAGGGAGAGTCAGGCAGATCCCTGAGTTTGAGGCCAGCCCTGTCCACAAAGTTAGTTTCAGGACAGGCAGGGCTACATGAAGAAATCCTGTCTCAAAAAACCAAAGGGGGTAGGAGTGGAGAAAAATGAAAATACTTCTACATTTCCTTTGGCTAGACTTGAGTTTTGAATGCAAGCCATTGTTAGGATCTTCCATGAGAGCTTGCTGGCTCTGTGATCTTACCTAGGTCATGGCAGAGCCCTGCGATCTGAACGCAGAGCTTATCCCGCTCACTGATCTCCAGGTCTGGCTGGTTTTCCGCAAGTGCTTCAACGAGGCAGCCCGCTAGGTACCCCACTCTGCGGAGAAGGAGACCGAAAGTCACACGGAGGTTTGAAAGATACCTTTGGAACTTGAGACTTTGGTTTCTGAGAAGTGTCTCTATGATGTTCCAACACAGACTGAAGATGAGGGTTTAGAGGGTGTGGCTCTGTGGAACACCGCTAACATGTGCAAGACCCTGGGTCTGATGCTCAGCAAAGCACACAAAAACAAGATAAACAAACAGCATAAAAAAATGTTAAATGCACTTACACTTCTCTTTTCAGAAAGGAATTCCTAAAAAAAAAAAAAAAAAAAAAAAAAAAAAAAAAAAAAATCTTTCCTCTGCTCTGACTCAGCTCTAGGGAAGGCAGACGGCTTGTTTGTGCCTTGGAAGGTTCTAGAAAGTGTTCAATAAATACTGTTTATAATTTGAGTACTGGTACATGCATCTTTACTACTGGACCTGGACAGAGTGGCACACACTTGCAACTTGTGCATTTGCAAGGCTAAGGCAGAAGTATTAGTTCAAGGCCAGCCTAGGTTGTTTAATGGAACCCTGAACAAAACAAAGAAAGAAAAGGAAAAGCCCAGCTAATAAATGAAAACTACAAAGTAAATAAAAAAATCAAATACTGGGGCCAGAGAGATGGCTCAGTGGTTAAGAACACTGACTGCTCTTCCAGAGGTCCAGAGTTCGATTCCCAGAAACCACATAGTGGCTCACGACCATCTGTGATGGGATCGTATGTCCTCTTCTGGTGTGTCTGAAGACAGCAGCAGTGTATTCATACATTAAATAAATAAATAAACAAACAAATCTTTAAAGAAAACAAATCCTGAACTCCCAGTCATTCTCTCCTCACTTCTCCCAGGTCTACACACATTATGGAAACTCAGACCAAAGCTTCATTGCACGGAGCAGAGACAACCCTCTCAGAGTTAATAAGCATTTCTCTAAATTTCCTGACATAATTACTCTGTTTAAAAAGGCGACTCCATACAACAAAAAGGAGCCAGGCACGGCATCCAGAATCTTGGTTCTCAGGAGATGAGACAGGAGGACATGGAGTTTGAGGTCAGCCTGAGCCCCTGTCCCCAAAGAAATGAAATGACTACACAGGGACTAAAGGTCTACTCAGTCACGCTAGCAGCCAGCCCTATTCAGTGCATGTATTTAATCTAACTGACTTTCAACAGACATCAGGTTTTCCAAAGGATATGAGGTAGTTTAAAAACACACACACATAAAATAAACAAAATATGGTCAATAGGAATCCAAAGTCTGGATTTTCTCATCAACACAATGAAGATGTTACAATAGCCACTTGAAAACGTCCTCTCTAAGGGATCAGATGCGCTGCCCCTTCGCTCCTTACCCGAGACTGTGTTCGAAGCGGTTGTGTGACGCTCCAGGGAAGACATAGTAGCCGCCCCCCAGCTGCTTGATGTATCGAAGCCGCTGGAACTGAGGTGTGTCGATGATTCGGATGAGGAGGGGGTGGAACTCAACATGACCATGGATCGGATCATTAAATACCTGGAACATTAAGTTCAAAGAGTTGTCCTCTGCCCTCCCGATGCCCACACCAGCCCATGCCTGTCCCTCCATCACACATACACAGAAACAATGAATACAATTTTAAAAACTACCTTTAACAGTTAACCCTGTAATACATAGTTTCCTTTTTATATCAAAATGAACAATGTTAAAAAAAAACAATGTTTTGTATTTTTATACAATAATCATTTTAGCAACTCAATTATATTAATGGAAGTTAATTAAAATTAAAAATTAAAAAAATTGATATCTTGTTTATGCATATTTGCCTGTTTGTACATCATTATGTGCTTGGAAAATAGTAACGCTTTTCATCCTCTGTAAAGCCATTTGAGGATTACTATAAACTATACCAAGTTCATCACCATTAATAATACTCAGGGAATGGTATCAAAGTCCTTAGGAAGAAAAGGAACTAAGAATATCAAAATTAAGCCCTCTGTATATCCTTTTTTACAAGTTATTATTGGTCAAGTTCAGTGATCTCTAGATATTTAATCACAGACAAACATATCCTCCTAACACATGGACAACCTAACCATCACAGGTGAGAACATATTTTATTACTAGAGATTGTCAAAGAAATGATATAACCTACTTTTAATCCATTTAAGCCTAAAATACCTTTATTGTCAATTTCTCAGATGGTCTTACCTATTCATAAAATATTTATGTCATTCTAAATCCATTAAAAACAAAATAAATTTAAGTTAGTTTTTAAAATTGAGCTCTGCAAAAGCTATCTTTTGAGCTAGGTCGGCAGATGGAAGAAATGGCCGTGTAAGCTGTGATTAGTTCCCAGGACACGCAGTAGAGAGAACCACTGCACAGAGAGTACCATGACCTCCACACGCCCACTCCAGCACATCCATGCCCCTCCATCAACAAACACAGAAACAATAAAACTACCTTTAATAGTTAATATTGTAATACATAGTCTCCTTTTAAGATCAAAATGAACAGTGGACACTTTCTTCACTTACATAATAATCATTTTAATGGCTCTATTTCATTAACAGCTAAAAAATTTTTAAAAATTGAGATACTATTTGTTTTAATTTTGTGAATGTTTACCTGATCACATGTCTGTGCACCTTGTATGTATGTGTGTGCACATGTGTGCACACCCACAGAGGCCAGAAGAGGCTGTCAGATAACCCAAGGCTAGAGTTCTGCAGTTGTGACCTATCATGTATGTGCCAAGACTCTAACCTGAGCAGCCAATGCTCTTAATATTTGTTCAATTTGTGTGTGTGGAGAGGTATGTGTGTGTGTGTGCATGTGTGTGTATGTATGTGTATAAATGTGTGCTGTGTGTGCGTGCGTGTGTATGTGTTGTGTATGAGCGAAGGCTGGAGGACAACCTGAATGAATTGGCTCACTCCTACCATGTGGGTCATCAGGACTGAACTTGGGTTGTCAGGCTTGGTGGCAAGCACCTGAAGCCATTGAACTCATGCACCCTGCTGAACATTATTTAAAAACCATTTCTTGGGGGCTGGAAAAATGGCTCAGAGGTTAAGAGCACTGTCTGCTCTTCTAGAAGTCCTGTGTTCAATTCCTAGCAACCACGTGGTAGCCCATAAGCATGTATAGTGACATTTGATCCCCTCTTCTGGTGTGCAGGAAACGTGCAGGCAGAATGCTGTATATGTAATAAATAAATCTTAAAAACAAAAACGTACTCTTTTAATGTTGAGTATTAAGTGGCGGTCATTTTTATTTTTACTATTATTACTTGCTATGATTCCTTACACAGTCACACCGGTCCATTTACGACTTGTAGCAGCTGTATGATATCTTAGTCTGTGATTAGCCATGGAGATAATACTGAGATAATTACTGTTCAGTGTCTACTGTATACGCCAAGCAGAGTGGGTGAGAGTCAGGTACCAGGTAAGAGGAACAAAGGAGAGAAAGAAATTCCAGCACCCACATAGAGCTCATGACCATCTATAACTACAGCTCAGGGGATCTGATGCCCTCTTCTGGCCTCCATGGGCATCCTGTATAAAACTGGTCAACAGATATACATGTAGACAAAACACTTAAAAACATTTAATTAATTAAACAAAAACTAAACCTAAAACCTGCTGGATGTGTGGTATGTATCCTTAATCCCAGCACTTGGGAGGCAGAGTTATGTGGGTCTCTGTGCGTTCGAGGCCATCGTGGTCTATACAGCAAACTTCAGGCTAGGCAGGGCTATATAATAAGACATTCTCTCACAAATAAATAGGTAGGTAGATAGATGGATGGATGGATAGATAGATGGATATAAAATATATAAAATAAAAATTAATAAATAAAAGTAACCCTATGACTGAAGGTTACTAGGGTGTTTGTGTCTATGCAGATGATGACCAAAATAATACCACAGGGGCTAGAGAGATGACTCAGTGGGTAAAGACATTGGAAGCCAAGCCTCATGACCTAAATTCTATTTCTAGCACCTACATAGTGGAGAAAACTGACTCCCAAAACCTGTCTTGTGACCACATTTGGGCTATTGTACACACACACACACACACACACACACACACACACACAGGTACAAACTCTACATGGCATCATAAATCAAAAATCAAAGTTTTGCTTGTTTGATTTTTTTTGAGACAGGGCATGGTTTGAATGGAAATGGTGTCCGTAGCTTCATGTGTTGGAATGCTTGGCCCATAGGGACTGGCACAATCAGGAGGTGTGGCCTTACTAAAGTAGGTGTAGCTTTGGCGGGGAAGTGTGTTACTATGAGGGTGGGTTCTGAGGTCTCACATATGCTCAAGCTATAGGCAGTATTGCACACGCTCTCCTTCTGCTGTCTGCGGACCAAGATGTAGAACTCTCAACTCCCTCTCCTGCACTGTTTGCCTGCATACCATCCCCCATGACGATACTGGACTAAACCTTGGAAACTGTAGGCCAGCCCCAAGTAAATGTTTCCTTTCTAAGAGTTATCGTGGTCATGGTGTCTCTTCACAGCAATAAAACCCTAACTAAGACACAGGTTTTCTCTGTGTAGCCTTGGCTGTCCTAGAACTCAACTCTGTAGACCAGACTGGCCTCAGATTCAAAGATCTACCCGGCTCTGCCTTCCAAGTGCTGGGATTAAAGGTGTATAACATTACACCTGGCAGTTGGAGTTTGTCCTAATTACTGTTCTATTGCCATGACAAAAGGCAGATTATAAAAGAAAGCATTTCATTGGAGTCTCAACCATGATCAAATCAAAATTTTAAGTTACAATACTGCATGATCCAATCCCATTTATGCCACGGAAATGCTGTTCATACTGTTCATACAGATTCCTTGCGCCTTCATTACATTATGTACAGTAAATGCTTAATGCCGTTCACACACCCACTCCTCACCTTCCTTAGATCAATCCGAGACTGATTCAGCTTTTGGAAACATTCTATCATCTTCTTCCTCTCCTCCAAGGAACTAAAATGGAAACAAAGTAAGTAAATATATCAATACTTGCTAAATAAGAATTCCAGGCTATTGGGAGCACATGGGCAGATCTAGAGCATCTGCACCAATACAAAGAAACAGCAGCTTAGAAGGATCAATCAGGAACTCAAACACAGTCCTAGACACTTCCTTTGTTCCCATAAGAAGCTCTAGGTCACAAAGAAGGCCCCAAAATGTCAATGCTATTGACAAAGTCCTAGAATGACCGCCCAGGCCAAACTCAGGCAGATTCTTACCTGGAAAACAAAAACCTCAGCTCCATATTCTTTAGAATTCTCAGTGTGGTTTCTGCTTGTCAAGAGAGTCACTGCTTCCCGTCTCTCTCTGACGGTCAACTGATGGGGGCAAAGTGTGTCTAGTTCCCACTAAACCTGAACAGCAGGCATCAGCTCAAGGACCACCGCTCTTCAGACTGTCACATAAAACCCGCTTGCTTTTCTTCCAGTCTGCTGCACTCGACTCTCAGACGCAGCCCAGCAATCCGTCCCCCAAAAACTGTTTCCCTACCTATGGAGTGGTCTTGTCTGGTGTTTTGTTGCTTACAAGAAGCTCCTTCTGAACCAGGCAGGCCCATCCAGGCTTCTGCTGAGTTATGACCCAAGCATGAATGTCTAGGAAACTTTGTACGTCATCTTCCACTATCGTGTTGCAGCTGGGGACATAATCTCATGGGATTTGGACTTGGACCCCTCAGAACCTTATAACGTCCAGCTCCATTTGTAACTGCTCATCGGTACAAGCGAATAAACACACCTGACTGAGATGCTAACACCAACATCAGGATGTAGGCATTAGTAGCCCTCACTGATCTACTGTGCAATCGGGCTGAAAAAAAAACGTTTGCTAAAAGCCTTATTAGACTGGAAGACAGAAGTACCACAATTGGCCTCTGTTGTACTAAAACCCATGGCAGTAACAAAATATAGGAGGGATTTTCTCAGAATATACAGAGACATTATTAAGCTGATAAATTAAAAAGGAACAAAATTAATACACCTTAGAATGTGTGTGTGTGTGTGTGTGTGTGTGTGTGTGTGTGTGTGTGTGTGTTATTTCCATAGCCTAAGCTGACCCAGAACATATTGTGTAGCCTAGGCTGACCTGGAACTTAGTATGTAGCCTAGGCTGACCTGGACCTCACAACTTCCTCCCAAGCAAGCACTAGGGTTACAGGATAAGCCATCGTCATAGGCATGTCTAATATAACAATGTTTACTTTCTGGAAAAACCTTCAGAAGTCAGCATTTAATCAAAAATTGAAGGAATACAAAAAGTGTTTGTCCAAACAGGATGCCACATAAAAGTCAGAGTCCAAACAAGAGCTTATATACAGGAAATTTATTTAGGAGTGTGGAGCCTGGAAACAGCAGTTGGGGGACTGGGAAAGAGGAAAGAAGAAATGAGCCAGGCGGTGGTGGCAAACATGTTTAATCCCAGCACTGGGGAGGTCGCGAGGCAGGTGGATCGTGCTCGGCCGGGCTGCTCCTTGTGTGAAGTCAGCAGCCCAGGTGCCTACTGATCGATCGCTTGATATGTACATAGGACAATAGAAGAACTAAACATTTTAAATTCATCAAACTGAGAAGATTTCAATTATGTGTCTGCGTGTAAGTTTGAGCCCATGAGTAGCCCCTGGAGGCCAGGGGTGGGTGTTAGGCCTGGAGCTGGAATTACACGTGCTGCTAAGGAGCTTGGTGTGCATGCTGGGAACTGATCTGGGGATCCTGTAGGATAGGAAGTGCTGCTAACCTCCGAGCCTCATCTCTGGCCCTCACCTAATCTAATCATAGATAACTTAAGCATACAACAGGTGGCTAGATTACAGGCTAACGCAAGTCTAACAAGCCCCACAGACTCCATCTCAGACGCAGATGGCAGGGTAGAAGACACCACTGAACAGTGACGTTTCTTTTGGATTTGCCTCTCTTGTTCATCCGTGCACCCCACATTCCCAGAATAATGCCTAGAATCAAATCTACTTCCCATAAATATCTGCTAAACAAATCAATAATAGTGTCTCGGTTTTGAGGAGAAAAGTTATAAGAAAGTCCACCAGTGCACAGGTAGTAAGGTAATTGATGGGTAACCGAGACAGATGAAATGGGTTCTAAAAAGGCAAAAGGAAAAGTCGAAGTCTGTGACCCAAGTGACCGTTTCTAAGGCAGTGAAGGCCCTTTGGTGATGCTTTTTCACAACCTGCTTCCACTCTGAAAGTTCTAAAACATAGGATCTGACAGAACTAAGAACAAGCCTTTGTTTTCACTCTTAGATTACTGTCACCAAACACTGAACTAACTGCTGCCAATTAAGAAAGAGAGAAAAGACCCATTTTAAAGCACACACACTTAATCTTTAAAAGAATGGCAACTCTAACTTAAACCCCAGAACCTCCAGCTATATACAGAAATATCTACATATGTGTGTGTACAAAGCTATCAAGGGACAATTATGTTCTGTAACAGTTTACACACACTGACACACCTCGGTCCTCAAACAGCCTTAAGACCTACAAAGAGGGTGGTAACGTTGACTTTTCTTGCTAATGTTTTCCCTGCTCATTCCTATATATTTCTAGTGCATATAATTCAATTATTCTGAATTTGAGAGTAAAATGTTGGTCACTACAAAGTTCATGAATCCTTGTCAGCAAAGTTCTTTGAAACAGAAACTAAACACAGTCCCCCATACAGCAGAGCAGGGGATTCCGTTTTGAAGCACATCACAGGACTGAAATGAGAAGGAAACCCAAGCTTCATTTCTGAACACTGAATGAAGTGTGTCTGGTCTCACTCTCACTGTGAGTTTCATTAGCCTTACCTTACTCCCAGATTTTTGAGACGGTCCTCATCGAAAAAGGGCAGAAATGAACCAGTGATTTTATTTTCTACAAGAAAGGAAAAAGTAAACAAGATATTTATAGCATCTACTTTCCAGTTTCTTTGCGTTTGAATCCATCAGGATTTGCTTGACTAAGAGCCTACTGCAGGCAGTCAACCATGTGGTCTACAGCCAGTGTTCTACAGCTACAGGTTCCTTATTTATGGTACTAATGGAAAATATTCAGAAAAAACCCTGCATCTGTACTGAACATGTAAAAACTTCTGTACATTGTTGTAGATAACATGTAAAAACACAATACAACAACTATTTACATTTTATGGTGTATTGTAAGTTATGCAGAGGCCATGTAAAGTTTACAGATGTGGGGGTACACAGGTTGAATGCAAACACTGTGTCATTTTATGTAATGGACTTAAGCATCAGAGTTTAGTTACATGCTTGGGTCTTAGAACAAATGTGTTTCAGGTCCTAGGACACAAATGCATCATACTTTAAAATACACACACACACATATATTTAATATTGTATATGTTTATAAAACATAAACCACAAATCATTTAAAATATATTAAATATATATTTAATATACTTGTACATGTGTTGTATATGTGCACCAGGACCGACACATGGAAGGCACCGAGTGTCTTCCGCCACTCTCTGCCTGTCACTCTGAGACAACGTCTCTGCTGAACCTGGGGCTTGCATTTGGCTAGGTTGGAAGCCAGCACTTGCCAGAGATCCCTTCCTGTCCTCATCCCACCTCAGATGGGATTGCTAGCGTGTACGGGGACATTCATGTTGTCATGTGGGTGATCATGGAGCTATCCTTCCTACACAAAGAACTCTCTGGCTAGCCCTCCCTCCCTTCCTTATCTGTTTGTTTAGGTTTTTGAAGCAGGGTCTCACTTATGTTGCTCTAGCTATCCTGAAATCTATGTAGAGCAGTCTGGCCTCCAACTCACAGAAATCAACTTGCCTCTGCCTCCTAAGTGCTAGGAGTAAAGGGATGTACCATTATACCTGGGCATGACATATATAAATATCTATAATAGAATCTTGCCTCATAGCCAGGTTGGCCTCATCTCCAAGAGCCTATAGAGGTCAAAACTTAAAAAGTTACCAAGAATTAAATCTAGGTCTTTGTATATACTAGGCAGGTGACCTGCCACTGAGCTATAGCCCCCCCTCACCCCCGGCCCCCTGACTCCCCCAAAACATAGGTGACTAATTTATGAGAAAAGCAATGGGAAAAGAAAGTGAAACCTAATTATATTTGTAAGTTGTGCCAGATGAGCAGCTTCCTGTTTTTAAAGTCAGGCTGGCAGCAGGATTAGAGAAGGCCATTTAAATCAATTGTTCTTAGAACCATCCACTTAAAACCAGAAGAAGAGTACCCAGAGTTTTCTTTTTCTTTCTTTCTTTCTTTCTTTCTTTCTTTCTTTCTTTCTTTCTTTCTTTCTTTCTTTCTTTCTTTCTTTCTTTCTTTCTTTCTCTCTCTCTCTCTCTCTCTCTCTCTCTCTCTCTCTCTTTCTTTTTTTTTTTTTTGGTTTTTTGGATTTGGTGTTTTCGAGACAGGGTTTCTCTGTATAGCCCTGGCTGTCCTGGAACTCACTCTGTAGACCAGGCTGGCCTTGAACTCAGAAACCCGCCTGCCTCTGCCTCCCAGAGTGCTGGGATTACAAGTGTGCGCCACCACCGCCCAGCTCAGAGTTTTACTTCTAAAACACCTTTGAAAGCAAACAATCCTGTGTTTTGGAAGAATTACATACACACACACATACACACACACACACATACATGCATGTACTTTTTTTTCTTTCCAGTTAACTCTACCTCTTCTGAAGATCAGATTCTACAACTCTGGACTCTATTTTCACATAAACAAAAACCTTCTTTTTCAAATTAACAAGAAAAAATGAGGCAGTGTTCTTCTGAAAAATAAAAGTTGAAGTGAAAATAGTGCTTTTCGTACTTTTTTCTATCATGAAAAACAGTTACCCAATGTATATTTAATACCAAATACCCACTGACCTAAGTTCAAACTGATATCTACTGTTAACATTGTGAGACAACAGATATATCTCTATAGAATGATGTAAATTTATATATAAAAGATTATCATTTAACCATTTTTCCCACCCAATATCCTAAACCTAGTGCTCAGTGATGAGAGCCCATATCTTTCTTAATGGATACTTTGTATTCTACAATATATACAGCATGCATTTTGTACCTGTGTGCACTTGTGTGGGGATGCATGTGCAGGTCTGTGCATCTGCTTGTTGGAAGCTGGAGATCAACGTCAGGAGTCCTCCTTCCTTCCTCCTCTGCCTAGTATTTCTCTAAGATTTACTCACTTTTTATTTATGTGCATGTGTGCCCATGTGAGTTTATGTATACATTTCAGATAGAGTACTTGGCCAGCAAAGATCAGAAACTTTCTTTTTTCTGCCTCCTCACCTCTCAGATTGTAAGTATGCACTACTATACCCAACTTTTTGTGTAAGTAGTGGAATTCAGAACGCAAAAGTCTTCATGCTTGCATGGTTACTGACTGACTGGGGCGTGTGATTCAGTGGTACAGTCCACACACACACACACAGCATGAACAAAGCCCCAGCTTTGATCTCCATATAAATATGGACACACACACATATATGTCTACCCCTCGCTAAAAAGCTTATAAAATGTATATAGCAGTGCTTCATACAAAGTATAGACATAAAAAATGTTAGCCATAACTATTTACTGTAAGTCAAAAAGCTTGCATTGCCAAACAGCCCATAGTTGACCTAATGGACACTTCTATCAACCTTACTAGTTATACATATTTCATCTACTAATGCTTTTTCTAATTATTAAATTAAAACCAAGTATTTTAAAAGTCAGAACTGAGAGAGAGCTGCTTTACTTCTTTATTGGTTGTTTGTCAATGGTCTCTTGCTTTTTTACTCATTTTTCTATGGGATTGATTTTTTCCTCTTACTTTAGTTGATTTTCTAATTTTGGCTATTCTCCAGTGGCGTTTTGTTTTGATGGACTGACTGAGTGCACACGCCACAGGGCAGGTGATGCCAGAGGGTGACGTGCAGGGCTGGTTCCCTGCTTCCACCTCCACTGGGAATTGGGCTCAGGTCTCTAGCACGGAGGCTTGTGCCTTGACCTGCTGAGCCATCTGGTGTTTGGTTTTGAGACAGGGTCTCATTATCTAGTCTAGGACAGCTGAAGACCTGGGACTATGCCGGGTGGTGGTGGCACACGCCTGTAATCCCAGCACTCTGGGAGGCAGAGGCAGGTGGATTTCTGAGTTTGAGGCCAGCCTGGTCTACAGAGCGAGTTCCAGGACAGCCAGGGCTACACAGAGAAATCCTGTCTCAAAAAAAAAAAAAAAAAAAAAAAGACCTGGGACTAGAACCTGGAGTCTTGCTTGTCTTGCCTCAGCCTCCCAAGTTTTAGTGAGAACACCATTTCAGAAATAACTGGAATGGTGGAATGGGATGGAGAGGTGGCTCAAAGGTTAAGAAATAACTGATGGGGGCTGGAGAGATGGCTCAGTGGGTAAGAGCACCGACTGTTCTTCCAAAGGTCATGAGTTCAAATCCCAGCACCCACATGGTGGCTCACAACCATCTGTAAAGAGATCTGACACCCTCTTCTGGTGTCTGAAGACAGCTACAGTGTACTTACATATAATAAATAAATAAATCTTTAAAAAAAAAAAAAAAAGAAATAACTGGAATGAATTCTGGAATCCAAAGACGTAACCTTTAAAAAATTCAACTCTGCATTTTTTTTTTGTCTAATAATGTGACTTTGGAAAGTTACTTAACATCTTTGGATCTCAAAACATCATCGGGGGCTAGAGAGATGGCTTATCAGTAAAGAGCTCATGCTGTTCTTGGGGAGGAGTGAGGTCTATCCTCATCACCTACTTTATACCATTCGCAGCTGCCTGGAACTCCAGCTCCAGAGGGTTGGAAGTCCTCTTACAGCTTTGACAGACACTGTACTCACAGGCATACTCCCTACCAGCACCCCCATAAAACATAACTTTAAATAAAAATAAATCCAGAAGAGACAACTCAGTGGTGCTCAGCACCCCAATGGCAGCTCACAACCATCTGTAACTCCAGTTTCGGGACTTACTCCAGCTTCTGGTCTCCTCAAGGACCCCAGGCTTATACATGGTACACATGTACACATGACGGCAAAACATTCATATATATAAAATTAAAATAAAATCTTGCCAGGTGTGGTGGCCTATACCTTTAATCCCAGTCCTCAGGAGCCAGAGGCAGGTGGATCTCTGAGTTTGAGGCTAGGCTGGTCTACAGATCGAGTTCCAGGATAGCCAGGACTCTACATAAGACAGGCCCTATCTAAACCTGCCCTCCTCCAAAGTTACTCTTCTGTAGAGGGAGAAGTGGGGAAGAGAAAAAGAGAAACATGAGTTCCTACTTTTAAGCTATCTTAAATGTCAGTCCTTTAGTGAGGCACACGGGGCTCCACTCCACAAGAAGTAAAGTTCACTAAATTTGAAAACCACAACCGCTGGGGGGGCATTTTCCATGCGAATACCTCTAGGGATCATGCAAGGGGTTAAATTTCACATCCACCACAAAAAAGCCAAGAATCAGAAGAGTCACTTAAAATTCTTAGCCTATACCCTCCCCTTGAGTAGCCAAGTTGTGGAATGTTGGGGTTTCAGTGGTCAACTGAATAACTTGTTCTTATTTTGGAAGAGAAATTCGCTGAGTGCATTCTGAACAATTCATCACATACTGAACCCTACTAGGATATTATGATAGTCAGTGATAATCCAGAGATTAACCACTTCCCTCCCCTTTTAGGAAAACCCCAAATTCCGGGACCAGTTTAAGGGTTAAACTTAAAAGCGCCCAAAATCTCTCATGGGGCCAAGTGTTCCGGGAGCTGCGGTTAGCACAGAAGGGTCTCCCAAGCCAGGTGAGCCTGAAAGACCGCAAGCCACAGCCAGAGGTCTAGGGTAAAGAAGGGCGGGGATTGCTCTTGTCAGAAGTGACAAGTTCCCGAAAAGACCCTTCCACTAGAAGAAGATGTAAACCTCCCTGGGCCTTTCCTAGGTTCGCCGCCCCGAGAGCGAGTCTAAGGGCTTGCACTTCACCTGTGCCCACCCCGGGCAGCCCGTCTGTTCGCCTCCTGTTGGGACGCCTCCCTCCCCAGGTTCGGGTTCCCGCCAGCCGCTTCCCCCAGAGACATCCACTTGGCGAGCCTCCCCCTGAGGATGCCTCCCGCGTGGGTTCTCCCCGCTCGGCCCCTCGGTCGCCATCCCTCGTCTCTCAGCCCCGCTACCTCTGAAGATGTCCAGCACTTTCTTCTCTTGGAAACCACATTTCTCTAAGAAGGAGCACACGTCCTCCGGATCCCAGGTTCGGAGGTCGCTGCTTTGGGAGTCGGGGTCTGCAGACTGGTTCGCTGCTGCAGGAGGAGTGCTCTGTGGCGTCCTTGGGCTGCCATCGCAGCGGGGCCGCTTAGCAGGCTGCTCCGGCTCTGGTCTCTGCATGGCTACCTCCGACACCCGGCGCTGCGAAGTTAAGTACCGCGGCACCCGGCTCGCGCGCAGCAGCACTGACGCCACAGCCCCGAAGGCCAGTCCATTCAGTTTTGCAAGCCTCCCGGCCTACTGCGCAGGCGCGCTGGACATCAGCTCTGGGAGCGTGGCCTTCTTGCGGCGGTAGCGCTTGGCCCATTGCGCAAGCGCAATGACTACAAGGTCGCCCTCAACTCCGCCCTTTCGTTTCTCCAAAAGGGCGGAGTTATTAGAAAAGCAAAACTTAGGGTTGTGGTTAAGGGTGGAGACATTAGTGAGGACCCGGCCAAAGAGGGCATCTGGGCCTAGGGAAGGTTCCACCACGCTCCAGATTAAAAGGGTCTTCCTGTGAACTGCAGGTATCTTCCTTGAAACAAATACGTTTTGCAGGGTTTCAAACTCTCCAAGCTGTAACCTTGTTAAAATAAAACAAAAACAAAAACCTAAAAGGCAACAAAGCTGCCAGCCCTATCCCAGAGCAGAAAACAATGGACAAGGGACTAGCCCAACTGGAAGACCCTGAAATGGTTACCAGCTGGTTGTCGGACTGTCCTTTTAGATTTCACAAATTCACAGTTAGTCAGCAGCAGACTGCCTGCCCTATTATTTCCAAATAGACAGGAGTAATCAGTGTCCAAAGAACAAGGTTTTTTTTGTTGTTGTTTTGTTTTGTTTTGTTTTTTTTGGCTTTGGGATAGAACCCAAACTTCCCCATAAACTCTTATCCATACATTATTAGTACAACGACCACAAATTTACAACACCTTTTCAGAAACCAAGACACATACACAACTAGGGTTTTTTTGGGGGGTGGGGTGGGATTTGGTTTTTTCAAGACAGGGTTTCTCTGTATAGCCCTGGCTGTCCTGGAACTCACTCTGTAGACCAGGCTGGCCTCGAACTCAGAAATCTGCCTGCCTCTGCCTCCCAGAGTGCTGGGATTACAGGCGTGCGCCACCACCGCCCGGCCACATCTAGGTATTTTAACATCAAGCAGTACAAATTAGATGCTTAGTGGTGAGCCTGACAGCTGTAAACGATGCTCAGGCATAAGATACAAGCTTGAGGCCCGATGTTCAAAACACACACAAAAAAAAGCAAACTAGAAATCTGATGAACCAAAGTATTCTTAGCAAACTGTGCTGTTGGGATGATCAGGGCCCTGTTCTAAAGACTTTACAAATACTCGTTTAACAAATTTCAGATGTAGGAAAGGGAAGTATAAAAGCTGGGAGAGAGGGGCTGGAGAGATGGCTTAGTGGTTAAGAGCACTGGCTGCTCTTCTGAAGGTTACGAGTTCCAATTCCCAACAACCACATGGTGGCTCGCAACCATCTGTAATGGGATCCCATGGTCTCTTCTGGGATGTCAAAGACAGTATGGTTATATACATAAAATAAATAAATTCTGTTTTCAAAAAAAGCTGGGAGGTAGAAAAGAAGAAAGAGCTAAGAAATGACAGAGACTAGGCCTGCTTCTAAAGGCCATGTTCTTAATAAAATCACTTGTTGCATTAGTCAGTACTCTCTAAAGAACAGAAATGTTAGAGTGAATATTCATATGTGTGTTTAAAAGGGATTTCGTACTCCGGGCGGTGGTGGCACACGCCTGTAATCCCAGCACTTGGGAGGCAGAGGCAGGTGGATTTCTGAGTTCGAGGTCAGCCTGGTCTACAGAGTGAGTTCCAGGACTGCCAGAGCTATACAGAGAAACCCTGTCTCGAAAAACCAAAAAAAAAAAAAAAAAAAAAAAAAAAGGAGGATTTCGTAGACTGGTTTACAGGATTTAGTGTATGTAATCCAACAATGGTTGTGAGGCTCTGGAACTGTCGGTCCAGGAGGCTGATTGTCTCAGCAGTCCCAGCCTGGCATTGAAGTCCTGGAGGACTCCTGGAGAGCTGCTGGTCCTCTGTCTACACTAGAATCTTGAAGGAGTTGGCTTTTGTATAAAAGGAAGGCCACAGGACCAGTATAGATGAGCATGCTAGTGAGAGTGAGGGGAAGAAAAAAAAGCTCTTCATGGTCTCTCGTGTCTTCTCCTCTGGGCTGCCAGCAGAAGATCCGGCCCTGATTTAGGATGGGTCTTCCTGTTTCAAATAATCTAATCAACAAAATTCCAGAAGCAGTGAAGTTGTCAAGCCAAGATTGCTCATCACATGCAGCCCCTTCCTTTGTTACTTATTTATTGAAACAGTCTCACTGTATAGCCTCTCTGGCCTTTGAGTTCAGGATCTTCTTGAAGCAGCCTCCAAAATGCTGAGATGACACACCTTATTCACCACACTATTTCATATATTGGTTATTTTTTATTTTTGTTTTGTTTTTTGAGACAGGGTCTCACTATGTAGCTCTAGCTGTCCTGGGACTATGTAGACCAGGCTGGCCTTGAACTCCCAGAGATCTGTCTGCCTCTGCCTAGGATTGAAGGTATACTCCTGGACCCGTTGCATGGATCCACTATGTATTTTTAAATGGAAACTTGTGTGTGTGTGTGTGTGTGTGTGAATACATGTGTGTGTAGAGATCAGAAGACAGCTTGTGGGAGTCAGGATTCCCCTAAACTCAAAGGCCCAAGTGATCAGGTTTAGTTCCTTGATCT
This sequence comes from Apodemus sylvaticus, assembly GCF_947179515.1. Lineage (NCBI taxonomy): Eukaryota > Metazoa > Chordata > Mammalia > Rodentia > Muridae > Apodemus > Apodemus sylvaticus. The sequence continues at coordinate 142,596,684 of NC_067476.1, forward strand.
TGGCAACTGTGAGTTCTATCACTAGCTTTTGTTATTTACATAGCATAGGGTTTCTTTTTCTTTCTTTCTTTCTAAAGATTTATTTATTTATTATATACATGAGTACACTGTAGCTGTCTTCAGACACACCAGAAGAGGGCATCAGATCCCATTACAGATGGTTGTGAGCCACCGTGTGGTTGCTAGGAATTGAACTCAGAACCTCTAGAAGAGCAGTCAGTGCTCTTAAGTGCTGAGTGATCTCTCCAGCCCAGCATAGGGTTTCTTCTATTCCAGGCTAGTCTCAAATTCACCGTTTGGCTAAGGACTTTAAACTTGTAATCCCTTCTACTTCCCCTTCCGAGGTTTGGTTTTACAGTGTGTATCCTGATACCGATTTCTGTGGTGTCAGAGATCACACCTTAGCCTTACACAAGGTGAGCAGGCAGTCTGTTAACTAGTTTACATTTCTAGGCTCCCCCTTTTTCTTTTTTTCTTTTTTGTTTTGTTTTGTTTGTTTTTTGGATGTGGTTTTTCGAGACAGGGTTTCTCTGTATAGCCCTGGCTGTCCTGGAACTCACTCTGTAGACCAGACTGGCCTCAAACTCAGAAATCCACCTGCCTCTGCCTCCCAATGTGCTAGGATTACAGGTGTGCGCCACCACCGCCCAGCCCCCCCTTTTCTTTTTAAGTTGGGGTTTTATCTTAAAATCATATTCTCTTAGTTAACCCAACATTTCCAATTATAGTCCCTACAAACTCAAAGCAGGGAGTGTGGGGAAGGGTTGCATTTGGACAGGAAGTCAGGCCCAGAAAAAGTTCCACTGTCAACAGGGTGCGTGGGTGAAAACATCCCACAGTTGTCAAGACTTAGGAAACTGAAACAAGAGACTAAAAGAGGTGTATTTTAAATCCACCACGGCTTATCTGACTTCTGCTTAAAAGACTTGTGGGAAAGTCTTTCCCCATAGCATAAGCAATTAAAAGTGATTCAAACAGGGTTTGAACTCCAATCAATTGGATTTTCATGCTCAGCTTGGCCTCGCAAGATGATTTACTGCATAGGGATTTGGGGTTGAATCTAAGACACTACAGAAGGGTTCAGCTCTTCTTACAGTCCTGTGACCTGGTCGCATACCAGGGCCCGAGAAAACACTGCTGTCAAAACAAAGAAGCCCTACCCACACTGAGAGGACTCAAGGCTCAAGCTTCCTCTTCTGAAGTTAATCTTCCCACGGTTAGTAGTACCAAGCAAAACATCAACCCATTGTTAAGACTCATTTCGCCAATGTCCTCCCTATTCCAAGAAATATGTTTGGGACCTTCGACTGGCACAGCCAGAGGAACTGTGCAATTTGGTCCTGACCGCAGGAGGCTGGTGATTTCTCCATCTCCCTACAGCTGACCGTCATCTTCATGACTTAAAGGTTTTACTTCCTCTTCGTCCATCACTAAACATGGCTTCCTGGAGATGCTTTTTCCATCTATGCAAATTTCAAAGACAAACCCAAATTCTTAAAATAAATAAATAAAAATAAATCCCAGCTCTTAAAAAGACAGAGAGAGGCAAGGGGATCTTGAGTTCAGGATAGCCTGATCAACATAGTGAGTCCCTGTTTTAAAGCAACCACAGAAAGCTCAGTGGGTAAGAATGCTTGCTGAGCAGGTGGGAAGACCTGTGTGGGGCTCAGCACATCTGTAACTCTAGCAGTGGGGAAAGGGTGAGGGGTAGGGGGAATCTTGTTAGTTGTTATGGTGCACATCCTTAATTCCAGCACTCATGAGGCAGAGGCAGGGCCATATCTGTGAGCTTGAGGCCAGCCTAGTATACCTAGCAAGTACCAGGCTAGCCAGAGACCTAGTCTTAAAAAAAAAAAAGAGAGAGAGAGAGAATAAAGCAAAGAGTGCTAGAACAGGACCCTACATGTGATCCTATGGCCATTCCATGTGCACAGGGGCATGCATATGGACGGGCACACCTGCACATGCATGTACATGTAGCAGAATTTTAGCAGAGCCATTGTATCTGGCATGAATTTTGGAGTGATGGTACCTAGGCCTTAAAGTAGCCTTTTGTAAATAGTGATCGATCGCTGAGATTTATGAAGTTGTTCTTCCTAAGGTTTCACAGAGACATTGCATAGCTTAGTTCCAAGACATACCTGGTAAACCAAGAAGGAAACTACACCCAAGAAAAAGCAAGAAATTAATTTTCTCACAGTAAACACAAATGACAAAACATAATTCCATCTCTAACAACAAAGATGACAGATAGCAAACCATCATTGGTCCTTAATATCTCTCAATATCAATGGATTCAATTCCCCAATAAAAAGACATAGGCTGACAGACTGGATACGAAATTAGGACCCCGCATTTTGCTGCAGACAGGAAACATACTTCAGTGACAAAGACAGACACTGTCTCAAAGTAAAAGGCTGGAAAAAAAAATTCCAAGCAAATGGTCCCAAGGAAAAACCTGGAGTAGCAATTCTAATATCCAATAAAATAATTTTAAACCAAAAGTTATCAAAAAAGATGGGGAAGGACACCACATAATCCACCAAGATGAACTCTCAATAATGAACATCTATGTCCCAAATGCAAGGGCACCTACTTTGCAAAAGAAATGTAGCTAAAGTTCACAGCACACATTGCACCTCACACAATAACAGTGGGAGACTACTCTCACTAATGCACAGATAATTGAAACAGACACTAAACAGAGACACAGTGAAACTAACAGAAGTTATGAACCAATGGATTTAACATATCTACAGAACGTATCACCCACAAACAAAAGGTGATACCTTCTCAGCACCTCATGGAACTTTCTCCAAAATTGACCAAGTAATCAGACACAAAACAAGCCTCAATAGATCCTAGAACATTGAATGAATCCCATGCACTCGGTCAGACCACCACAGACTAAGGCAGGTCTTCAATAACAACAAAAACAACAGAAAGCCCACATACACGTGGAAGCTGAACAACTCTCTACTCAACTATAACTTGGTCAGGGAAGAAATAAAGAAATTAAAGACTTTTTAGAATTTAATGAAAATGAAGGCACGATATACCCAAACTTATGGGACACAATGAAAGCAGTGCTAAGAGGAAAACTTATAGCTCTGGTAGCCTCAATAGAGGAATTGGAGAGCTCATATGCTGGCTGGCAGTTTAACAGCATATCTGAAAGCTCTAGAACAAAGAGAAGCTAACTCACCCAAGAGGAGCAGCAGCAGGAAATCATCAAACTCAGGGTTGAAATCAACCAAGTAGAAACAATGAGAACTATACAAAACATAAACAAAAATAAGAGCTGGCTCTTTGAGAAAAATCAACAAGATAGATAAACCCTTATCCAAACTAACTTGAGGGCACAGTGACAGGAAGTCCCATATTGCTTAGGTAATGGTTCTTTTAGACAACTTCTAGTTCAGATAAGAGGTTTGGGTATTTGGAAATTGACTTGCTCAAAGTGCTTTTTGTGTAACCCAGAACACCAAAACATACATATATCACATACACAGAAATAGTATTTAGTTAGGGCTGGGGTATATCTCAATGGGTAAAGTACTTACCCATCATTCATGATGGATTCAGACAGACAGAGATAACAGATGACTCAGACATTTTACTTTTGCCTTAGTGTCTATAATGTTTAATCCTCATAAGAGTTTCCTTAAGTGCTTATTCTAGAGTTAAGTTTATGTGGTTATTAATACATTTTCATTCATCCATCAAATATGAGTGTTTATTGGATACTTAGAATTTGCCTGGCACTGCTCTGGACAGCTAGAACACATTAATAAACTGTGTAGACAAAAATGCCTGCTTCCTGAAATTCACATTCTACTGGGAAGGCCGGAAGTGAACAACAATGTAATTAACAACAGGAGGCTTGTCTAATAAGCCAGAAGCTGGTGCTGTAGGAAATTATAGAACAGACGAAGATACCAGGACCACGTGCCAATGTGGCAAAAGTTCACGTTTTTAATAGGAACAGAACAAAGAAAATTATAAATAAAATAGTTAAATACATTGTTGGAAATACCAGGTAGGCAGATTAGAAAGGTCAATACTGCATACTGCAGCCTCAGATGCTATGTGATGACCTTCCTAGCTTTTGGGTGGGTGGAAGGTAGGGCCCTGGTTGTATTTTTTTTTGTTTGTTTTTTCGAGACAGGGTTTCTCTGTGTAGCCCTTGCTGTCCTGGAACTCACTCTGTAGACCAGGCTGGCCTCGAACTCAGAAATCTGCCTTCCTCTGCCTCCCAAGTGCTGGGATTAAAGGCGTGTGCCACCACCGCTGGCTCTGGTTGTACATTTCTAAAAGATTTGCCTAATAGTGACAAAGATACTAGAACAAACACAGAGTGGGCTAACAAATGGTTATTTAGGGGACTGAGATAGCCCAGGATGATTTGACTGTGGACCTACCTGTATTGCATCAACTCTCCACAGTCCCTGAAGTTTGTTGCTTGTTTGCTTTTATCACTCTCTCAGATGTTTAACAGTAAGTTCATTTTTGAGGGTGGGGACTTACCATTTTTTTATTTCTAAATAAATACCATTGTGTGTATGTTATTCTTAAAAATCCATTCATCCGTCGATGGGTATCTAAGGCCGTTGGTCTCTTTTCTTGTCTTTGAAACAAGGTCTCATGTAGCCCAGGCTGGTCTCTAATTTGAACTTGTTATGGAAATGACCTTGAATTTCCTGACCCTCTGTTCTGGATAGTCTTATATCAACATCATTCAGGTGAAGTCTTCTGAGGAAGTAAATTCAATTGAGAAAATGGCTTATTAAGATTAGGCTTCAGGCAAGCCTGTGGAGGCATCTTCTTAATTAGTGAGTGATGGGGGCAGGCCCAGGCCTGTTGGGATTATCTTCTTGTGAACTGAGCGAAGGTTGTCTTTGTATTATACAAATATCGATTTCTGCACCAGCAGAGAGCTGAGTCCTGTCTGGACTTTGGCATTGTTATTTTTATGAAGCATCATTTGTCTTAGGGTTTTTTTTTTAATTAGATATATTCTTTACTTATATTTCAAATGTTGTCCTCTTTCCTGGTATCCACCCCCTCCCTGAAAATCCCCTAACCCATCCCCCCTGCCCCTGCTCACCAAACCACCCAGTCCCGCTTCCCTGTCCTGGCATTCCCCTACACTGGGGCATCTAGCCTTCTCAGCAACCAAGGGCCTCTCCTCCCTTTGATGTCCAACAAGACCATCCTCTGCTGCATATGCACCTGGAGCCATGGGTCCCTCCATGTACTCTTTCGATGGTGGTTTAGTCCCTTGGATCTCTGAGGGTACTACTGGGTGGCTCATATTGTTGTTCTTCCTATAGTGCTGCAAACCCCTTCAGCTCCTTGGGTCCTTTCTCTTAGCTCCTCCATTGGGGACCCTCCATCACCTCTATTGGTTTAATAAAGAGCTGATGGTCTATAGCAGGTCAGGAGAGGAAAGGTGGGACATCTGGCAGCGACAGGAACTCTGGGAAAGAATCAAGCATGGGAGATTCTGTAGCGAGACACAGAGAAAGTAGCAGATGCCAGGACTAAAGTAATGGATGTAGATTACAGTAAATGGGTTAATGAAGATAACGAGCTAGTCAGGAAACAAGCCTAGCTCTAAGGCTAGCAATTCATCAAATCTCTGTCACTATTGGAAGCCTGTAAGTCAAGACAGTCCTGCAGTACAGCCCACTGTGGACGGTGCTATCCCTGGGTTGGTTGGCCTGGGTTCAATAAGGGAGCATGATATTTTGTGCAGGATCAGAAACCCTGACTAAGACAACACCTTCTTCCTCCACCTCCCAAATGCTGAGAAGTACCACCATGCCCAGCTTTATGTTGTGCTGACCGTGAGACCTAGGGCTTCGTGCATGCTACACAGGAACTCTATTGATTGAACTATACTCCCTACATGCCCTGTTCATTAAAAGCATGTGCTACTATATAGTTCCAGAGGGCGAGCATCCCTGATGTCTAGAAGAAGGCATTATGGCAGGAACAGCTGAGACCTGTACCTTAAACTGCAAGCAAGGGGCAGAGAGCAGACTGGGGATGGCTGACGTGACCCTCCCTGCCCCCGGTGGAGCAGGGGTTACAGACAGGGTGGAAGTGGGAGTGGGCAGAGGCCCTGGGCGCACTAATGGTAATACCTAATAAGGACACACTGGGGCCAGCTTCAGGGAGACAGATCACTTTTACTGGGGTGAATCAAGTGTTATATAGCTTAGAGGAAGGGGGTACAAATATCCAGGGTTGTAACCGCCAGCGGCTACATGTGAACTGGGTTGCCTGTAAGAGAATTTTGAGGTTAACGGGAAGGTGGGGGCGAGAGAGAGATGTGAGTCAAGGCGGCAATCCGGTCAAGACTAACTTTAATATTTTTATGACATGTTTTATAGTCTTGGGGGAATCAGCCACCCCTTCCAGAGGCCTGTCACATCAAAGGCAGGGCTGTGAAGTCTTCTTTGGCTCCAGATCTCAGCGGGCCGCCTGCCTTCAGCCTGGTGAGGTCTCTGTTGGGTGTCAGGTGAAACCTCCTTGGGGCAGTGTTGGTAGTTAAGGTGAAGGCGCCTTATTGTTCCCAGGAACAAAGGCTGGAGGTAGCCCATCGGAAGAGTGGGGGTTGTCAGCCAGCTTAATGTAGTGGGGGAAGAGACAATTCCCCCTTAATTATTTATTTTTAACAACTCAGTGGATATAAGTAAGTTCATCCAATGGATGACGGGCCTTTAACCAGTGAGTGAAAGCAGAGGCCCAACCCCCTTAAACGTTAAGGACATCTTTTTTTGGGGGGGGGGGGAATAGACTGCCTTTTAAATTTAAGGACAGTCTTTCAATGTCAACCCCCATGCAGCTGGGTGTGCTTTTCAGGGAAACTCGGAGACAGGATCCCTCCCCCCCCCCCCCAGGTCTCTGTTTGTTCTCAGGTGAAGCCGCCTTGGGGCAGTGTTGGTAGTTAAGGTGACTACCTTAACTACCAACACTGTGGGGGGAAGAGACACAGGGTGGGCAAAGGTCACTGGCTGAAAGCTGAAGGCACTGAGATGCATCATTAGCATGGGGAGGCATTTTAGGAATCTCTGGTGCTAGCTGAATGGGTTCTTATCTGGAAAGGAAGCTGAGCCTGTAATCTAACCCAGGCTATATCACCTTCTGCAGGTATTGGCTTTGGGGTCTGAGATCCCCCCAGTTGAGAAGAGGAAGCCTCAAAGACAAGAGGCTCTATTTTACCAAGCTCAGAACTTTCCCATAAGCAGCAGGACTTTCGGTTAGCATGAACTTTTTGAAACCTCAAAGCACTCTCCCAGTGACAAACCCCATCTAACCCTTCAACTACTGAGGCATATAAGGGGAATAATGTGTGTGGGGGAATTCTCATTTAAGTAATCTGTGTGTGCAAGTGTGTGGTGCGTGTGCACGCATACACATGCACATAGGTTCCTCTGGAGGCTAGTAGAAGGTATATTGCATCCCTTGGAACTGTATATAAGCTGTTAGAAGCTGTGTGCTAACAGTTGAGACATTGCTTCAACCCAAGACATGCATTTTAGATAGCTGCACATTTGCTTCTAGTTATACAGTAGAAAGTACAATTGTTTGTTTTTAAAATTCTAATTTTTATTAACTATTTTATATACATTAATACAAAGTCCTGAAAATTGGCAAATTCATGTCTTAAGTTTTTTAACATAGTTACTGAGTAAATCTACATTTATATTTTGTACATTAATAATAAAACTGATACAGTAGTTATAGCTACACAGAAATATGTACAAGGACTCAAGACAGACTATTATTTGGCTTATTACAACACGTGTAGATACTACACAAAACACAGAATACAATTTTCAGAAAGCAAAACATAACCCAAACCTTTTTTAAAAATTTAAAAATAAAACTTTGGTTACCATTCATCATTAATTGGCAGCCAAATCTTAAACTAATTCAAATTATCTAGCATTGGACATGTCAGACACGCTGGGCTAGACTGCCAAGCCCACACTTTATATTTTAAAAAATAAGGTTTGCAGCTAAAAATATTTATACTGACACATCATCTAACTATTTAAATGGCTTATGCACATCCTTCCGAGGCTAGACACAAGGAAGACAAGGTGAACACTAGCGACCTGATTATTCTCACATCCTTCCGAGGCTAGACACACGGAAGACAAGGTGAACACTAGCGACCTGATTCTTCAGAAGGGTAAACCTCCAGTGTGGAAAGATCCTCAAGGGGACCCAGAAGTTACACCCCAGGGGAAACTCATGAGAAACCATAATTACTGGAACAAAGGGCGATACAAAATAAAGGAAAAGCAGCTCTTAAACTGAAGCATTTCGTTTACAAGGCATGAAGCGATTTTAGTGTGAAAGCTTCAAATATTTTCAGGAAATTAAATCAACAATGGGAATTGAATAATTTAGCTTTTTGAGTCAGGATCTTGCTATGTAGCCATGCTGGCCTGACATTCCCAGCAATCCTCCTGTGTGCTGGAATTATAGGCATGTCCCACTGTGCCAATACGAATGAATGAATGAATGAATGATCTTATCATAATGCTATTTTAATTAGGAAATTTAATTTCTCATTTATCTGAATTTTATTCTCCTACATTAAGAAGCAGTTTCTTATTTTGAGAACTATATAAGTGAATACAATCATATAAAATAATTAAGGCAATATCATGAGAATCATAGTTTTAAAAATGAGTGTCCCTTTTATATGGTTGTAACATCAAGCTAAAAGGTATAAAGAGCCCAGGTACAAAGCAGCTTGTAGTCAGTGAGAGGAGAGGAGGGACAGGGCACAGCCTGCCCCGCAGGCTGGTGCAGCTGCTCCAGCAGGCCCGAGGCAGGCTAGACCATCAGTGGGCTCTCCTACTGTGGGAGCTAAGCCTACCTTCAACACAGGCAGATAGCACAAGTATCTCAGAGACTCACTGACTGAATATTAAAAAGCACAGGAGACATTTGATCATTTTAAAAAGACAGTTAAAAAATAGTTCCTCCTTAATTCACCCTAAAAAGCAACCCTAGGAACAAATACTTAAAAAAAAAAATCTTATTACTACTTATGAAGGCACTTAAAACATTCTTTTCTAATCTACCTCAATATATATGTATGTCAGATATACAGGGTGAATAAATGCTTTTAAAAAGCTTACTTTTGGTGCAAGTTTTTGTATAACCCAGTGATAAAGATGTGAAGGACAGAGCCTCCAACTTTCTCCAGAACAATCCAAAAGTGCTTTCTCCAGGCAAAGGGTGGCATTACTGGTTTGCTCTTTCACTGACAACATCTTGCAGTCGCTTAAGTAAGACGTCATCGTTCTCTTGGCAGAGCCGTTTGGCAGGTGACTCAGCATCTCCACTGATGGCTATCGCACGCTTCTTAGTCCTCTGCTCACCTTGCCTTATCATGTTGTTGATGTCTTTCAAACTCTACAAAAACAAGAGGGCATGTGTAAAAGACAGGAAAAAGAAATTTTATGTAAAGAACTAAACTAACTCTCTTTTCTTCCTCTTATCTTCTACCCCAATCTAAGCACTGGTATAGAGATTATCTTTTGAATCTAAACCAACTTACAGTGGTGGCTTTTTGATTGGTTTTAAAAAATGATGTACCTTTTAATACTAGTTCTCAAAATCTAGACCAGAAGTAGCAGAGGCACTGAGGAACTGATGTCACAAATGCAAACTCCCAAGTTTTACCACCCACTTTCTAAGTCAGACATTTTGTGATAGGGCCTAGCAATCCATGTTGTGTTTATTTAGTGTGTGTGTGTTACATTACTGCTGTGGCATGTATACAGAGGTCAGGGAACAACTTTTGAGAGTTGGTTTCTCCCTTTCCAGTGTGGGTTCCTAAGACAGAATTCAGGTCACCAGGACTGTGCAGTGTCTTAGGGTTTCTATTGCCTCAACAAGACACCATGACCAAAAAGCAAGTTAGGGAGGAAAGGGTTTGTTTATTCAGCTAACATTTCCAGATCACTGTCCATCATGGAATCCTGGAGGCAGGAGCTGATGCAGAGGTCATACATTGGTGCTGCTCAGTGGCCAGCTCAGCCTGTTTTCTTACAGAAAAGGATTACACCAGACCAGGGATGGTGGCACCACCCACAATGTGCTGGGCTCTCCACAACTGGTAACTAGTTGAGAAACGTCTTATAGCTGGTTCTCATGGAGGCATTTCCTCAACTGAGGCTCCTTCCTCTCTGATGACTCTAGTTTGTGTCAAGTTGAAATAAAACTAGCCAGTACAGTCAGCAAGTACTTTTGATCACTTCCAGTTGCAACCCAAGTTTGTTTGTTTGTTAAATCTCTTCATTTATTACTCACTTATTTAATGTGTATGAATGTTTTGCTCACCTATGTGTATGTATGCTGTGTGCATGCCTGGTGCCCACACAGGTCACAACAGAGTGTCGAATCCTCTGAGACTGGCATTAGAGATAGTTATGAGCCACTGACTGGTTGCTGGGAACTGATGTAGGTCCTTGGAAACAGCAAAGGTGTATGTGTGTGTCTGTGTGTGTTATGAGAGCAGGTGCATATGCAGTGTACATGTAGATATCTCACAGGTTTCAGGGATGGAAGTCAGGTCATCAGGCTTGGTAGGAGGAGCATTAACCTATTGGTCCTTTTCTTTTCTCTGAGACAGTGTCAGGCTGGCCTTGAACTACTAGAAGACTGTCTGACTCAGGAATATTTCTATTCCTGGTTTAACACAGTAATGCTGTTACACTCTGATGTGCTTACTGATTGCCTGGAAATTACTCAGATTGAGCTGGTATGGGGGTCTGTGAGTCACCCCAGGTAATGCTGACATTACAGCTCAGGAGAAGGGTTTCCTGAAACTGGAATCCAGTTGTTTCAAGTGAATGTTCCACCTGGGCCTGCCTGCTCTCTGTGATTCCACAGGTCTGCAGGATGGGGCTAGTATTCAGCAAGCTCCCCAGGAGATTCCAACTCTGATTCAGAAATCACTGTCCTGGACCTCAGACGGTCTAATATCTTCTAAAAACCTTTATGGGACAAGTCTCATCTTAGTCAATTTTCCTGGGTAAGTATAGTAAGACCGCAGTCAGCATGGAACCACACAGGAAACTGAGGAGGAATTAAGGAGCTGGAACTGCAGCGACACTTACAATCTGTCTGAATAATGCTTGTGGCTTCTAGAGACTTAAGATGCTGCTATGCTGTGCAGTCCTAGAAATATTGAAAAAGCCTATCTCTGACACATCTCGAACAATATACTGAGTAAAGATGAAGTTAGTCTCTCCATAAACCAGACAGAAGAGTAGGCCCCTGCTTTCTAACTTTTCACTGACCTGAGGGGCAGCTTGGACATTTGTTGAGACACTTCTCAAAATAAGCCAAAAGCAAACCAAACAACAACAACAACAACAACAACAACAAAAACCAAACAGGGGCCAGAGAAATTGTTTAGTGGTTAATAGCATTGCCTGTTCTTCTGTAGGATCCAGGTTTAATCCCTAGCACCCACCCACATGGCAGTTAACAACTGTCCAAAACTCTAGTTCCAGGGGATACAATTCCATCTTCTAGTCTCCAAAAGTACCAAACATGCAAATGGTGCACAGACATATGTAGGCAAAACACTTAAATAAAATAATAAAGTAAAAATTAACAAACAAAAAACGTCTATAATAATAATAACAACAACAGCAGCAGCAGCAGCAGCAGCAGCCAGGCAGTGGTTGCGCACGCCATTAATCTCAGCATTAGGGAGGCAGAGGCAGGCAGATTTCTGAGTTTGAGGCCAGCCTGGTCTACAGAGTGTGTTCCAGGCCAGCCTGGGCTACATAGAGAAAGTCTGTTTCAAAAACAAACAATACCAAACAAACACACACCCTAGAAAAACAACAGCTTAGCACTCCTGAAATGCACAGGGGAAGAAAGAGACCAGCTTCCTCAGCTCAATGTGAGGCTCTTCTCCTTGCCCTCTCTCTCTATGGTACTAGGATCAAATCCGAGGACTGGCTTATGCTTCACAAGCTCTTTACCAGTGAGCTACATCTGCCAAACCAAACACTGCTCTTTCTGGGAGACAGTGTCTTACTGTGTAGTCCAGGCTGGACCTGAACTCAAACTCTTCCTGCCTTGGCATTGTTAGGATGCAGATCAGATGCTGTTCAAGTCACAATACCCGCAGCACCCTCTCCCTTGCTCTAGATGCTGATAGGCTTCCTACTGACGACAGTGCTCTCTGTGAATCTCCAGCTAACTGTTTAAAGGTACCTGAGATTTGTTCCTTGGGATGTTGAGTATGCAGGCTTGGAGGATACAGCAAAGAGGCACTGTAGTCACACCTCCTGTTTCCCACCTGCTTGCCTGCCTGGCTAGAGAAGCAGAGAGCCTGGATCTCTAGAATCCTGTACAACGCCCACTCCTGCCTGATGGGCCGGACTCCATTTCAGAACGTCTACACCTCGGCCATGTTGTCTGTCTCTGGCTCCGGGGACCTGCACTCTCTACAGAGCTCCTACACACTGTTGAACCTTGTTAACCACGTTTCTAAAAAACTTCATACCCCAACAATCGGTCTTAGCAGCATCTGTCAACCCCACTTCTGAGGCTGTTCAAGCAACTCAACAGCTAAAGGCAGGCCTCACAGGTATGCACCACCGTGCATAGGAACAACAGGGTTTCTGCCACACGAGCATGGCACAGTTAGTAGTGTACATTTCATTAGTGATAACTTTATGACAAAAACATGAAAGGCTGCCGGTTGACAAAATAAACTCCAGTTTTAAGAGGTAAAGTTACTTGAAATCCAACTTTTTCACAGTTACTTGAGAATCTAATCGGAAATCCAGCACTGCACAAGTGTGCACAAGGACGCTCTGAAGCCGTCTGGATACACCGTACCTTAGAAGGGCTGCCGCTGAACTTGTACAGCAGTGCGGTCCTGGGGCTGAGGCCTGATCCATTCTTGTGTGGAGAAACGTAAATGGAATGCTGCTGGGAAATGCGGCGGGGGGAGCCCGGCTGCTGCTTAATGTGTGGGAAAGGAGACAGGGGTGGCGCATCCATCTGAAGTGATCCAGAAATCATATTTTTAAGACAAAAGGATAAAACAACCATATTGTTCTTTGTAGCTCTTTGTTAGAAGATATTACTCATTGTTTTCATCAGCTACTAATAAACAAGCTAAAGTCTATCTTCTTCAATCACCCAAGAAATCCTGTACCTAGTTTTGAAAGTTCTGAACAAGCTAGCCACACTGGCACCTCTGTAATCCCACACTTGGGAACCGAGGCAGGAGTGTGCATGCTAGGCTAGCCTGGACTCTGTCTCTCCAAAACAATGACAAGAACACAAACGACTGGGACAAATCACAGGCACACATGGGATCCAGGTTCATACCATGGAGGTGACAATAGGGGTTGGGTTCACTCAATTCCAAGTATCATAAAACAGCCACACCAGACCCTGCACCACCACAAGCCAAGTCTCGCTGGCTGATAAAGATGAACGGAAGTGCATTCCTGAGTAATGCCCAAGAAAGGGCCAACAGGCTGAAGGAAGGGACAGATGCAACCCAGCACCTGACAGCTGGGTTCCACAGAGATAAGCTCAAGCTGAAACGAAGATGGAATTGAAAACGTCAGGATTCCAACCAGAGAACTTAGGCAAAGCCTGGAAAGAAGAAGACAGACTTGGGTCTCAAAAACAGAGGAAAAGAACTAGAGCATGGAAGGAAAAAAAAAAAAAAAAAAAACCATTTTCAGAAACAAAGGAAAGATATGGCAGGCCCCAGACCTTAGCACAACTGACTCCATGATGGGAGTACCATTCAGGCTGTATATATCAGTGCACTGTACCACCTGCCAAAACTAAAACAGACAAGACCTAATCCACCAAAGTTCATATAGTTCTGAGAAAGTATCTAAATACATTCACCTGGCGTCTTGGCTCCTGAAGCTCTGCTTGTGGATAGCTGTTCTTGTTAACTTGAAGTGTGTCAGCCCAGGACATGGTTTTTATGCTTAAAAACTTTCCCTGAGAAAGGCTCAGCGCTACACTGGGATTCCAAACACCCAGGGTAGCTGTCGGCTGGCTAATAAAAACTTTCTATTGGCTTAAAGCCATGTCTAAGCAGTTTTCTCTGGTGAATACCCCACATTTCTAGAGGGTCCACTGAGATCCCCAGAGACCAGTCTGTGTCTGAGGCCCTCAGAGTGTGGAAGAGCCCTGCAGTGCCCCGTGATCCCTGGGACAACCTAAGCCACCCATCCCCAAGACGCCCTTTGATCATTTGCTGCCTAAAGCTGGGGAAGAATCTGACACTTCCACCCCAAAAGGAAACATTAAAGAGTTGCCTGGTCTGTCACCTCTTGAGGTAGGTCTGGTTGAGGAGCCTTCTGTTCAGATACCAGGAGAGGTCAGAACTGCTGATCCAGTGTCTGGATTCACGTGACACCTCACTGGAGCCCTCTTCTGTTCAGGTGTATAAATGTGTTCTGGCCATATCTGGTTGTCTTGTTCTGTCTGTCTGTCTGTCTGTCTGTCTTGTCTGTCTGCCTGCCAGCCTGTGTGTCTTTCTATGAATCTATCAGTTCTGCCTCCCTGGATTGACACGTGGCTGTTTCTGGTGTGAGAGCCACCCCTACCCCGGTTAAGACCTGCCTCCTCTTGTTGGGGGAACCAAAGTCCTTTGGGCTCTGCCAGGCTGCCCAAAAAAAAAAAAATTAAAAAAAAAAAAATATATATATATATATATATCCTCAAAAAACCCTTCAGCTGTCCTATGCCAGAGCACACCCTTGTTTCTTCCCTGACTGGCCGGTTAGGGTCAGTTCCTATAGGGGAGGTGGGGAGGAGCCGGGCCTCTCATGTGCAGGGGTTGGGGCTGGCATCTAAGCACATGGGGGAGAAGCGGTTTCTGAGATGTCCATCCCCTTTGCTCCCTGCCTCTAAGCAGTCTCAGGGAAGGGAAAAAGAAGTTCCACTCCTTCCTCTTTCATGATTTATGTGTAAAAAACAACTGACGTAGGAGTTGCTGCTGAACAAAATGGATTTCCCCTTCTGTTCGACACTGAAAAGATTTCCTTTGTTACACAGTCAGCCTAGATATTAGAAAAAAAAGTTGTGAAACTTAGAAAAATTTGAAGGTACAAATAATTCCCAGTTGTTGGAGGTAGCTCAAAACGTGTTTAACAGAGAACTGACTAGGACAAGATCTTTTACATAAACTGAAAGCCACCATCACCTCAGATGATGAGATGCAGTTAGACTTACAGAAACACAGCAAAACTGTGGTGTCTTACCCTCTGTCAGAAGAATACTGCCTCAAACCAAAAGATATGGTTAGACTATAGCAGACCGACAACAAGGATACCCAGGGTATGGGCAGAAATCAATCCCCCAGAACCGGCCTAACACCAAGATCCTATAATTGTTTAATCAGTTGAGCTACTCCAGTCTGGATCAAAGAATATCCGATGAACCTGGAAATGCAAAGGGCAATTGCAGTCTATATTACCTAGGTTAGAGAGACAGGTATCCTGGTGCCCTGTCAGTCACACTGGAATATATTTCTGCCTGTGAAGAAACCTGGGACCTCTGATTCTCCTGAGTCTCATTATTCCAGAGAAACTGGTGTCCACTGGGACTTGACAGATGCTTTCTTCAGCCTCTCGATGGCAGAGAGGTTTGTCAGGAAAACAGGTTATAAAAAGGCCACTCAGAGAGTGCTGCAAGAGTTTCAGACCTTGGGCCATGGAATGTCATCCAAGAAAGCCCAACTTTGCTGGGCAGTATTGGTGCACGCCTTTAACTCCAGCACTTGGGAGGCAGAGGCAGGAGGATTTCTGAGTTCAAGACCAGCCTGGAATACAGAGTGAGTTCCAGGACAGCCAGGAGCCAGGGCTATACAGAGAAAGTCTGGAAAAAACAAAACAAAACAAAACAAAACAAAACAAAACAAAAAAAAGGAAGCCCAACTTTGTCCAACAGAGGCTACCATCTTGGCTACCAGCTGAAGGGAGGCAAAAAGAACCTTCCTCAGAGTAAGATTGCTGCCATCTTTAGATCTCAACTTCAAAGACTAAGTGACAGGTTCAAGAGCTGCCGGTCCAATTGGGCATCGTTGCCTCTGGATAATAGTTTGTGGAAATAGGAAGGCCTCTGTACACCAGTACAAAGCAGAGCACTAAGCCCCTAACCTCAACTGAGACTAAGCAAAAAGCATTTGAGGCTTCAGTCCTACAAAAGAGGCTTTAATTCAAACTTCAGAGCCATGGTGATGTCCTATGACATAACTGTCCAAATGATTGGATCCTGTAGCCACAGGATGATCTGCTTATCTAAGAGCTGTGATGGCTACTGCTAGTCTAGTGGAAGAACAAAACGAAACAACGAAATCTAACAAACAGGTTAATTCTGAGTGAGGACTGTATACTCACTGCACTTCATACCATTGAGACACTCTCCACAGAGGAACACCAGAATTCTAGAAGCAGTTTGGAAAGGATCCTACAACGTGGTTCTCTCCATTCCTACAGCTGTGAAGGTAGGAGCCACCATACTTGGGTCAAGAAGATGAAAACCATGGGCACCACTGCCAACGTACTGTCTCTGTACTACTGAACCATTAAATTACGGTTTAGGGCTGGAGAGATGGCTGAGAGGTCAGGAGCAGTGACTGTTCTTCGAGATGTCCAAAGGTCAATTCCCAGCAACCACATGGTGGCTCACAACCATGTGTCATTGGACCCAATGCCCTCTTCTGGTGTGTCTGAAGACATCGATAGTGTAGTCATAAACATTAAAAATTAAATAAATATATATATTTTTAAGAATTAAGATTTCGCTGGGCGGTGGTGGCGCACGCCTGTAATCCCAGCACTCTGGGAGGCAGAGGCAGGTGGATTTCTGAGTTTGAGGACAGCCTGGTCTACAGAGTGAGTTCCAGGACAGCCAGGGCTATACAGAGAAACCCTGTCTCAAAAACAAACAAACAAACAAAAAAAAGAATTAAGATTTCATTGGGGCTCAGGCCCTTCTGTTCTACCTCCTCCTGAGTCTTATGTTTCAGATAAATACAGGTTATAATCTAACCCTACAGCTCTCGGGCCTGAATCTGGGAACTGAGGAAGACAGAGGGGAGATTAGAGCTAGTGTGACTACAGAGCAGCAACCCATGTTCCATCTGTAACTTTATTGACTGATGCCCACTTAACTATCTGCTTGTATTGAAGAAAGGAAAGATATACAAGTTTACTGTTGAGACAGGAATATGGAGTTTACAATTCTATGCATTCCCTGCAGTTGGGCCTCCTAGCTTTCAGGAACAAGGGAGTTTCCATTGCAGAAACTGGGGTTGCAAAACTGAAGCTTCCTGGAAAATTACTTAGAAAAGATTCTGGCTTTGGAGAAAACCTGGGAAATCAGACTCTCTGCCACAGGAAGGGACTCTGGAGATAGTTAATCATCTATAGCCAGAAACCAGTCAGGACTGCTGGTTATGCTCAGACATTCAGCCACCATACTACACAGGGATAGGAACTCACCAGCCTGTCTGTCAGCACACTGAGTGACAACACTCGGTGTGACTGGGGGAGAGCCCAAATCAATGTTAGAGGCCTTAGAGGGAGCCGAAACTTGCCTACTAGCCAACCTTTATCCTAGACACTGCCCTCATTCTGCTATTTTGCCTTGTGGAATAAGTCACTTGAAAAAGGGCAGCATCACCAAGCACCCGAGACACTTGGTGGACATGTACTAACGGTTTATTAAATGGGCCTCTTCAGGTGCTTTTACTAAACAGACAGCTTTACCAGGAACTAGAGATATTAAAATTTTGTTTCTGGCCTGGCGGTGGTGGCGCATGCCTTAAATCCCAGCACGTGGGAGGCAGAGGCAGGCGGATTTCTGAGTTTGAGGCCAGCCTGGTCTACAGAGTGAGTTCCAGGACAGCCAGGGCTACACAGAGAAACCCTGTCTTAAAAAACAAACAAACAAACAAACAAACAAACAAAAAACAAACAACAACAACAAAAAATTGTTTCTGAATTAAAACAAGTTACATTACTTTGCAGAAATGATCATACAAAACTGGAGAGGCTTAGACTTACTCCTCATGACATAAAGATAAACTATGTGTGGCTTTGGGAGAAACCCATTGTTTCTATGCTAATTGATCAGGAGTAATTAAAAAATCTTGCCGCCTAGTGGTGGTGATGCACGCCTTTAATTCCAGCACTTCTGAGGCAGAGGCAGGCAGATTTCTGAGTTCCAGGCCAGCTTGGGCTACAGAGTGAGTCCCAGGACAGCCAGGGCTACACAGAGAAACCCTCTGGGGGTGGGGGGGAAATCTTACCATGGTTGGAAAAAACTAAAAAATTAGATAACTAGTGCCAGTCTCTGTTCTCTTGGTCCTCCTGGCTTAGTACTCTGTTGTCAGCCTTGGGTGGGCCTTTCGTTCTCATTCTGATTGGATTAGTGGTGGATCCCTACATCTTAAACGATATGGCAAACTGACTCTATGATGGAAGTACCTACCACTCAGTCTGTGTATCTCAGCACATAGACAGCACTGTTTGCCAAGATTAAAACAAAGGCCTAACTTTCAAAGTCCAAAGTCTGGGACAGTCCCTAAATGTGCTAACCTTTTGTCTTCTGTAGTTTTGCTCTGGTTAACTGCTCTTGTTAACTGAAGTATGTCAACCTGGATACAGTTTTTGTTCTTAAAAGCTCTCCCTAAGAAAGGCTACACTGGGGTCCTAGAGACCTTGTGTAGTTGCCAGCCTAATAATAAAAACTTTTTATTGACTTTTCCCCATGCCTGAGCAGTCTTCCTGTATGTTCAAAAGGAATACACAGAAACTATGGTAAACTATGAAGAAAAATCTTTGAAGAGAATTTGAGGTCAATGGCACAGACCAGATCTTCAAAAAGATCAGAG
This sequence comes from Apodemus sylvaticus, assembly GCF_947179515.1. Lineage (NCBI taxonomy): Eukaryota > Metazoa > Chordata > Mammalia > Rodentia > Muridae > Apodemus > Apodemus sylvaticus. The sequence goes on from NC_067476.1 coordinate 142,615,621, forward strand.
AACACTTCCCTAAACTAAGAAAAGACACACCCATACAGATATAAGAAGCACACAGAGCCCCAACCAGAAAAGACCAGAAGAGAAACTCTCCAAGGCAGATCATAGTTAAAACACTAAATACACAGAACAAAAAATGAAAATATTAAAAGCTGAAAGAGGAAAAGTTATATCTCTATCTCTACCTACCTACCTATCTATCTATCTATCTATCTATCTATCCATACATACATACATCAGAATATCAGCTGGTTTCTTAATAGAAACTGAAAGCCAGAAGAGTCTGGAGAAAAGCTCTCAAATATTCTAAAAGACCATGACCCAGACTATTGCTCCCAGCAAAGCTATCTGCCATAGTTACCATAGAACATCAAGAAAAAAATTTATCTTCACCAAAACAACCCTGAGGAGAATACCAGAAGCAATACTTTGGACTAAAAAGAAGAAGCATTGCCAAGAGACTTTAGAAAAAAAACAAACAAAACAAAGCTGTCACGAATGAAATACAAAGCATGAGTAAGAATGCAAACAGAAAACTTTTTAAAAAAACAACAAACAACAAAAAACCCAAAGAACCAACAAACTGCAATCAATACACAACTCTCAACAATAACTTAAAGATGTTATGAACTAAAATCTCTAATCAAAAGATACAGGCATAAGAAACAAACTCCAGGCCAGGCATGTGTGAGGTGGCACATGTATTTAATCCAGTTCTTGAGGCAGAGAGGCAGAGAGGCAGAGAGGCAGAGAGGCAGAGAGGCAGAGAGGCAGAGGCAGGAGGATCTCTGTAAATTGAATGCTATCAAGGTCGACATAGTGAGTTCTAGGCCAGAATGGCCAGAACTACATAGTGAGACTCTGTCACAAACACACACGCATGCACTCACAATAAAAAATATACAAATTTCTATTTCTATTGTCTACTGGTTATCTAATACAAAGTGACCAGTCCTGAAACCATACATATAAATGCAAAATTAAATGGACTCAGCAGGTTATATTTATATATTTATGCATGTATACATATAGATACAGATATGTGTATACACACACATATTATAATAATAAAGAAAAAGAGGCCATCAATTTGAGAAGGGGTTGTGTGGGACATGGGAGGGACTGAAAGTGGAAGGGAGAAATAAAAATACAGTTTAATTAAAATTTAAAAATGTTTGAAGTAGCAAGACTTAAAACTTACTATATGGTCCTGATTGGACAAATCATACTTCAGTGCAAATGACTTCACTCTTCCTACATAGATAGTATTGTAGAATTTGATAAGATCACCTCTTTCCTCTTTCACTGCTTCACTGGAACAGTTGGGAGTTTTTGTGGCATCTTCTATGTCTGTTAAGAAGAATTCAGCATTGTGAGAAGTATTCTGTGATATTAAATTAATACTTGGATTACATTCCTTTTAACAAAATTAAAAAGAAATACAAATCCTTATAAAAAAGCAATTAATATTCTCAGATAAATCTATCTGCATCCTTCAGAAACCACACTGGGAATGCAGTGGCACACACCTGTCATCACAGCCCTTGGAAGACTGGGGGCGGGGGCGGAGGGGTGGGGGGAATCAAGAGTCAAAGCTAGCCTGGGCTACACCATGAGACTGTTAAATAATCCAACCAGAATGTAGGGAAATGTAATTGAGTGGACTGAATGTGGTGCTGTTCTCCCTAGTGACAGCTCACAACACATTTCACAGAGGCAGTTTTTGAACTCACTGTCACCTCTGGCCTTTATTAAAGGGAACCAGCTCTGGTTAGGTCTTAAGCAACTTCAAAATGGGCGGCAGAGAAACACCCTGACTTCAGAGTCCAAGAAGGCCCACAGATACTCATGGGTTGTCTGAAGAAGGGGAAGGAGCCAGGTGTAATGGACACACATCTTTGATGCCAGCACACAGAGTTCCAGGCCAGCTGGGGCTACACAGTAAGACCCTCACTCAAACAACAACAACAACATGAATTGATTGTTTATGTTTTTGCAAATGAGAGTAAGTTGTAGGGTTTTTTGTTTGTTTTTGGAAAGTTTTATTCTGTAGTAGAAGATAACCTCAAACTTAGAACCCTCTTGCTGCCTCAGCCTCCAGAGTATTGGGACTTAGGCCTGAGGCAGAAGTGGCCCTCATATTCTAGGACTCTTGTTTCTCCCGCACAGCAGGAATTCTAGTTTTCAATTGTTATCCCCTCAGCTGTTAAAAAAGAAAACAAAGTTCACTCCAAGGTGCTGTCTTATCTGTTGGCACCCCTTGAATAGACTCTTGACTTTAAGCAGAGCCGCAGTCTGTTCGTTTGCCAAGAGCTTCTATGAGAAGCTAAAACTAGGAGGTGATCTTCTCCAGACTGTTCCGCCATAGACTGTCAGGGTATGACTGCCATGGTTTGCATATGCTTGGCCCACGAGCGGCACTTTTTGGAGGAGGTGTCACTGTGGGCATGGGCTTTAAGACCCTCATCCTAGCTGCCCGGAAGCCAGTCTTCTAACAGTCTTCAGATGAAGATGTAGAACTCTCAGCTCCTCCTGCACCATGCCTGCCTGGATGCTATGTTCCTGCCTTGAACTGAACCTCTGACCTGTATGCCAGCCCCAATTAAATGTTGATTTTATAAGAGTTGCCTTAGTCATGGTATCTATTCACAGCAGTAAAATTCTAACTAAGATAATGACGGATTTGCTACTCTAGGCAAGGCAGAGGACATTAAATCTGAGGAAAAATTCATGATATTGATATACTTTTCCTGTTATTATTAAATATATAACAATCACTAGGTACTGACCCACCCCTTTGAGGAGATTTCTCACGAAGCAGACCCACGAAGATGTACTACCTTGTAGTGATGCTGTATAGACAATAGATATTGATTCTATAGAATTCTTGACTTGACTCAATTTTAGGAAGAAAGTTTTTAGAGATGGTCTTAGGTGCTAGAAAGATGTAATAAAGTTAGAATCAAGAATAGAGTGTGCCCACTCCTCATATAGTAAGTAAAGGCAGCATAATAAGAAATACAATGAGCTTTCATAATTACACTAAAAAGAGAAATAGACTTGGGAAAAATTTGTGTTCAAGGAAAAACATTTAGGTCCAAAGATAAAGTCACAGGCTGCATTATGATAAGGCAAAGCCATGTCAAAACTTCCTTTGAATTTTTAATGACTATATTATAATGAAATACTGCTTTGAACTTAGTATCACCATCATTTTATAACTCCCATTCTATGTAACATTTTATCTCTGAGGCAATTTTCTAAAGAACTTTTTGTGTAAGAAGGTATAAAAGACCAGAGAAAGGAAACAAAGTTGTTGGTGGAATGGTTTGGCTTGGGGAGTTCTGCTCCATCCATCCATCCATCCATCCATCCATCCATCCATCCATCCATCCATCCAAACGTATATGTCTGCTTGTCTACATGTACATATGTGTGTATATGTATATGTATACGTATATGTATGTAAGCATGCATGAACACTTGGAGACAATTGGGCCCAGGCAGAGTGTGGGTATTAGAATGTATGAATGCATATGTGTCTATGCATATTTGCCTGTATAAAGCATCTTAATTCTTTTCCTTTCTTTCCTCTCTGGCTCACAAAGTATTAACCAGCTTAGCCAGAGAGGCTTCTGGCTGATTAACCAGAGAAGAAAGGACCAGCAATAATAAATCCTTTCACTTAATTTCCTGTTGCTAAACAGTATGTGTTAATTGCCAGAAATTAGTGCTCATTAAGAGACAAGTAATAAAGAGTTAAGCTCTTTTTTTGTTTTTAGTTTTTTTGGATTTGGTTTTTTCAAGACAGGGGTTTCTCTGTATAGCCCTGGCTGTCCTGGAACTCACTTTGTAGACCAGGCTGGCCTCGAACTCAGAAATCTGCCTGCCTCTGCCTCCCAGAGGGCTGGGATTACAGGCGTGCGCCACCACCTCCCGGCTAAGAGTTAAGTTCTTAATGCTTAATCAAACACAGCACAGTCAGAAAGAGTTAAGTTCTTAGCACAGAACAGTAAGAGTTAAGTTCCCCTAGCACTTATTTAAATAAGTGCTACAGAAATAAAATATAAAGAATTAAATAAAGCACAGAGAATTATAATGCACAGAGTTAAAGCCAGAGTTTTTTAACCATAGAATAAGCAAGCAAGTTTTTAGACTCTTTTAAAAATTATCAGGAAGCATTCAATATCGTTAGAGAGCTGCTATAAGGCCAGAGTCTACCAGTCTTTAAAGTAACGTCCAAAGCTGTGTCCCAGTTCAAGGCCATTCCAGGCCGGGCAGGCTCCCAGCACTCACTGCTCAGGGAAAGTGTAAACTTCAGCTTACTTTACACAATCACCTGCTGCTTCCACTTTTAAAAAAATTTAATTTTTTTTTTGAGACATAGTTTCTCTGTATAACATCCCTGGCTGTCCTAGAACTAGCTCTGATCTTGATTAAGGGACTAGATCAGGCTTTCTTTAAACACAGAGATCCACTAGCCTCCTCCTCCTGGATGCTGGGATTAAAGGTGTGTACCACCATGCCTAGCCTATATCTTTATAGGAAAAACCTATTGCCAATTAAAAGAAATTCAACATATCAAAGGTGAGTTTTTATTTTCAACAGGATTTATGTATCCCTTTGCCTTAGGAAAACCAGAAAACTATAAAACAGGTCCGGGACATGAAAATCCGGGAACCTCTAAAAGGGCCTTAGACATACTTTGGATGTCATCTCCCATAGTCAAGTGCTGAGGATTAAAGTCAGAGTCTTTACATGCTAGAAAAGTACTCTTCTGACCTCCATGGACACCTGTACACATGTGTATACCCACAGATAACATACATATTTTAAAAAATGTTTAGGTGGCTCAGTGGTTAAGAGCACCGCCTGCTCTTCTGAAGGTTCTGAGTTCAAATCCCAGCAACCACACGGTGGCTCACAACCACCCATAACAAGATCTGATGCCCTCTTCTGGAGTGTCTGAAGACAGCTACAGTGTACTTACGTATAATAATAAATAAATAAAATCTTAAAAAAAAAATGTTTAAAACCAAGTGGTCTGGAGAGATAGTCCAATGATTAAAAGCACTTATTGCTCTTTCAGAGGACCTGGGTTTAGTCCCCAGCATCCACAAGGTGGCTCACATCCTATCCAGTTCCAGGGGATCTGACACCTTCTTCTGGCTTCCAAGGGTGCTAACTGTATGCATGTGGTGCATAGACATGCAGCATCTACACATATAAAGAAATTAAAAACCCCCAAAACCCCAAGATTCCAGTCCTTAAAAATAAACAATCTGAGTATTTGGCTCTGCCTGTGGGAGATGCTGCTTTTGCCATGTGGTACCCTGCACAACCTCCCCATCAATAAGAAGGCCCAGATGACTGAGCCATCTCTCCAGCCCGTGCATGCACCTTGAGCTTTTCAACCGTTAGGAGTGTAAAACATAAATTTCTGTTTTTTCTAAACTATGCAATCTTAGGTATTTTGTTATAGCAATACAAAATAAGCCCTGAAATCTAGTAATAGCTGATGTAGGTCAAACTCATTATATGAATCAACTCTAATTATTTAACATTTTCTTTAGATTATAAATTTCAGTGTTACAGAAAAATAAACTAGATACTTTAGCTTGGCTCTTTGGTTCGCAATTTTTTTCCCCAAGGATTAAAGCTAAATGGAAAAGAAAAAGGAAACCATCTACGGCTGTGCTTAGCCCCAGAGATCTACATCCCAGGAGATGCACAAACTTTGAGCAAAGAATGCCAGGGAAGCAGTTCTATGTCTCAGGGGACTGTTTGGAATACGTGTTGGGGAATCCATGTCCAGCTCTTAGGGACAACTCAACACCAGCAGCTGGCTCCTCTCCACAGACTGTCATACTATTCAGATTGAGAAGACTCAGACTATGATCCTTGCCACTGAAACATGGAGATGGTAGGGGTAAGGAGACTGCTGCTGGACAGGGAGCCACCTGCAAGAGCAGTTAGCACTCTTGATGACTGAGCCATCTCTCCAGCCCGTGCATACATCTTTAGTCATTTTTGGGTCGCTCAGTGGAGTGCTTGTCTAATGTACACCAAGTTCTGGATTCTATTTTCAGCATCTCATAAACTGTGCCACAAGCTTCAGTCAAGGGCTCAGGAAGTGGAAGAACCAGAACTGCAAGGTCATTTTCTCATGTACAGGGATGACATCAGCCTGGACCAGAAATCTTGTCTCAAAAAAGGGAAAAAAAAAAAATCAAACAAACACCAGAATAGGCAAGGAACCCCAGAGGTTTCAGCAATCTCACCTGGTTTAGTCTCTTACGTTATTTCCCACTGTCTTAGGAATGATATTCTTAAATAAAAAGAAGTAAATGCTGCCTATATATCCTGAAGTCAGATTCTGAAAGATTATTAAATGGTGTTATATTTTCAATCTGAAACGTCCCCTAGAGGCTCACAATTAAAGCCTTGATCCCCAGCTGGCATTGTTTTTGAGAGAAAGTGGAAATCTTAGGATAAAGTAAAAAAGTCCCTAGAGGTGGGCACTTAAAATTTATACTCAGGGTCAAGTCTCTTCCCTCTCCTTCCTGCTGTCATGCACCGTGATGTCTGCCTCCTGCATTGCTAATTCCACCTACATTATGAGTCCACCTTGTCTGATGCCTACTATACTGTGTACAATGTAGTCAAAGGTGTTTTGTGTGTGTATAGCATATGAGTTGAATAAGCTTACCACCGTCGGTCATTTCATAATCACCATTGTATGCCACAACTTCTCCTGGAATACTTTTCAAGAGAACACTCCTGTACACCTATAAGCCAGAGGGGAGAGCCACTTAGTCATAAAGAGATACAAATTAAACAAAACCAAAACAAGACCAAAATAAAGTCAGTTAAGAAATACCTCTCAGCTGGGCGGTGGTGGCACACGCCTGGTAATCCCAGCACTCTGGGAGGCAGAGGCAGGCGAATTTCTGAGTTCGAGGCCAGCCTGGTCTACAGAATGAGCTCCAGGACAGCCAGGGCTACAAAGAGAAACCCTGTCTCGGGAAAAAAAAACAAACAAGAAATACCTCTCATGTAGGTTATCACCAAACCAGTTAAAATCACATTAACTCTCATAAATACAGATTATGGGAAACATATGGAGGAAAATGGAGGTAGAGCCTCTTATGGAAAATGTACAATTTAGTTTACAAAATTAGTCCTAGGAGAAAATTAGTCTTAATTAGGAGAAAAAATTAAGTCCTAACTAGAGACCCATGATAAACAAGTTTAAATAAAAGTAACCTCCAACATATAATTTATTTTCCCTTTTGCTTAATTCCTTAACATGAATCACTTCTCTCACTGGTCTCTGGCTAGCAATTCCCCATCTCGTTTCAGGAAACCACATTAAAAAAAAGTTCCTTCCCTGTCCTTAAAGTCTTTCCTACAAGATGGTAAAAAGACATAGTGCATCCCCTTTATCTTCTAGGTTGTCTTACCAGGTGCTGAGAGATCACCCAACAAGTAGTGGTGTGGCTCATTCTGGGTCCACACTAACCTCAGCGTAGGGCATCTCTATACTTTGTTCCAGGGATTTTCCTAAAGAGGCCCAGAAAATCTGCCACAGTGCTTAACAAATATCTATGCTTTCAAATGTCTTTCTACTGTTTGCTATTGGTGTATTTGGGGCTTTAAAAAAGAATGAGTGATCTGTGCTTCAGAGGAGGTATGATTACTGGCTCTAACTCACTATTTGTCTACAAACTCCAGGCTCAGAAAAGAGGACCTGGTATTCTCTAAGAGCAAAGCAACTAGATTAAATGGCCAAAGCCTTAAGGTAACTTTCTGTGCTCTTTAATTCCAATAATTAAAAGGCAAGGCAAGTAAGTATTCATTAAATATTTCCCTTGTGCCAGAACATCTACCAACAATTAATATTTCCATGATCAAAACAGTATCACTGATAAGTTATCAAAGATGTAAACATTATGACTTCAGGTAAAATCATCCTAGTGATACATGCATGCCTATATTCCTAACATTAGGAGGGAAAGAGATAAGAACCAGGCTCATCCTCTGCTGTATTAACAAGTCTGAGTATAACCTACCAGTGCTGGGAGTGAGGTGGTGGGTACATGAGACCCAGTCAAACTGAAACTGAACCAACTCTGCAGCAAAAGCTAGGGCCAACAATTCCTCCAATCTCACTGGCTTTAACCATTAGAGAATCAAGCAAGCTTCATACAGTTAAGAAACAGTATTAGTAGCCAAGTGTTGTGACACACCTTTAATCCCAGCACTCAGGAGGCAGAGGCAGGCAGATCTTTGTGATTTTTGAAGCCAGCCTGTTCTATGTAGTTAGTCCCTGGCCAGCTAAGGTTACATAATAAGACCCTGTCTCACAAATAATGAGATGTTGCTATTACACCTATCTTTTGTTAGGTTTTCTAGTGAACAGTATCTCTCCTCCTAAAATGAACAGCAGTTACTCCAGATGTGTGAGGAGTATAAGGAAGACATGGTGAGTCAGATTCCTAGCCTTCTATTCAAGCTGTCCCTTTTTTTTTATTTTTTATTTATTTATTTATTTTTTTGAGACAGGGTTTCTCTGTGTAGCCCTGGCTGTCCTGGAACTCACTCTGTAGACCAGGCTGGCCTCGAACTCAGAAATCCGCCTGCCTCTGCCTCCCAGAGTGCTGGGATTACAGGCGTGCACCACCACCACCCGGCTTCAAGCTGTCCTTTAACGTAATGATTTCTTGAAACCTTAAACCAGGAAATATAAACTACAGTAAAACTATCAAGTAACTACTTTTTATATACCTTGAGAACAAAGATGGCACAAAAATCTATTTTTGGCCAGCAGAAAAAATAAAGAAACTCACATGACTATTAGCTTGGGGTTGATTCCTGTAACTTTTCATTATTTCTTGAAAAGTTCTTTCTTCTTTTGTTACCTAAAAAAAAAAAAAAAAATACATTTATCAACTGCTTTTGTAAGAAACATGGCTCTGAGCAAAAACTTCAATTATAGGTTGGTATCAAGAGCAGTCTTATAGAAAGCCATTAACCTCAGGCTGATCCACAACTAAAAACCACATACAGTTATGATTTTTTTGCTACCTTTCAAGTTCAGGCTTTGTGGCCTGTGAAGACACAGTTACTAGTCTCATTAATCAACATGCAGTAGACCTGGTAGGATAAGGTGCTATTGAAAAGGATTGTTATGAAAACTGATGGAAGAAAACAAAGACATGCTGAGCCCCTGCAGGCTCTGACTTATTACTTTTAAGTACTTATTTAAAATTAACCACCTACTAAAAGACACAAAAATATCTTGCAGAGATTCATCAAAGAATTGAGAAATTATTATAGGATTAGGTTTTGAGTGTTTGAAGACATCAAGTTTATGTTTGAGTGTTTCTAATACTTAGAAGTCACAGTAGGAAAGGAAAGAGATTAGTGACCCCAAAAGGAATCCCTTCTGTTATCTGTTATCATAACACTGGCTTCAATTAATCCTTCCCTGATACACTGTCCATTAGCATGGAACCCATTTTCTGTAATGATGACTTAGAAGTAGAAAAGCCTAAATTCTGACAGATTTCTAGAAAAACACTAATGATTTTTAAAAACATGTATTAACACTTTATATAGAGATTTAAAAAAAATTCTTATTTTATATGTATGAGTGCTTTGTCTGCATGAATGAATGCCCATGTACCAAATGCATGTCTAGGGGCCAAGGAAGCTAGAAGAGAATATCAGATCCCCTACTTCTAAAGTTACAGGGGGTTGTGAGCTGTTATGTAGGTGCTAAGAATTGAACCCAGGTCCTCTGGAAGAGCAAGTAGATAGTGTCTTTAATGACTGAGTCATCTTTCCAGCTCCTATATAGAGACTTTAAGGAGGTACTGGACAGGAAGGGCACAACAGAGTCTGGAAACATACCTTTTGCCTCGAATGCTTAAAAATCAGGTCTTAAAATTATACTGCTAGTTTAGCCAATATATTGTGAAGACAGAAGTTATGATTTTTCCAATATATGCCAAACTTTAAAAAAAACAAGCAAGATGGGTTACTTTGTGACTTAAACACGATGTAGCAACAAAAAGCGAAGTGCACTCGCTAGGCCGCAGGATAAATGAGAAAGGCCATAGCGAGCAGAGGCATCCAACAGCAGCTTAGGGGTGGAAGGGCCTATGCTGCGACTTACTGGGTAACTTCCCAAATGACCTCAGCTCTGAACGTACTCATCTGAACTTAATGCTCACTTTACTTTTAAGTCTCACACCAGGGATGTCACAGGGAGAGGTGAAAATGTGCTATCCACGTTTCTAAATTCCTTTATATCCAATGTATTATTCTTTTTAAAGATGTAAAAGTTTCATGTATGGTGATAATGATGTGTGTATCAACTCAGGAGCACATCTGACACAGAACAGAAGACGGTGTTCACGATTCAGTTTTCCCTTTCGCTATGGGTTCAGATCAAATCCAGGCTTGTGTGACAAGCACCTTTAGCCATTTTACATGACAAATGTAGTCTTAATCAAGTGAAAAAGCTGACTATTACGAAACTCATAGGAAAAGTCCATACACTGTAGTAGCTTGACATTATTACTTAATAACGGTGAGCAACACTGGCTTGTAGCACATAAGGGAAACTAAGGCCCAAGGTCAACAGCTTTTACTTATGCTTCAAATCCAGGCGACGTGGGTGGGGCCTCCTCCCCTCCTACACACACCTTTGCCATGATGTAAACGGCACACAGGAGGAGCTGATCCAAATGCCTATCTTTCATTAAATCAGGGCAGTGAACTAAAGTGAATTCAAAACAGGTCCAGATCTTCCTTCGTAACTCATTTGAAACATCAAGTTTTAAACATAAATCACGTAAGCGCACACTTGCCAAATGATAGACCTAAGATAGAAGAAAACACATTATTATAAAACAAGTCACTTCTCATGTTTCTATGTCTTACCAGGAACAGGGGCTTATAGGCCAAGGTTAAAAAACAAAACAAAACTGGTAGGCTGCTAATTACCAAATCATCTAAATCTTCTGTTTTATAGAATTAGTTTTGTTTTGATTAACTGCTGTGATTAGAGAGTATAGATGAAAGCTATAGATGCAAAACTACTTTACTTTTTATTCTATTTTTATTTAAGGACTTATTTTGCTCTCTTCAGACACACCAGAAGAGGGCATCGGATCCGCATTACAGATGGTTGTGAGCCACAGTGTGGTTGCTGGGAATTGAACTCAGAACCTTTGAAGAGCTGTCAATGCTCTTAACTGCTAAGCCATCTCTCCAGCTCTCTACAGTGTTTTTTAAAGTGATTATGCCTAATACTCTATAATGCCACCATGAAAAGTAAAAAAAAGTAAAAACAGGATTCACCTGCATAATAACTATTATGAATTCAAATATTATGAAGTGTTCAGAAGTCCCTGTGTGTTTTTAGGTTGGAGTAAAATTGCTAGAATGTCTAATATGCCAAGTAGCAAAGTTCTGAACTTTTCTGAGCTTCAAAATGACTCAGGAACCAAAAACATTTTTAAAAACAACAACAACGACGACAAAAACAACAAACCAAAAACCCCAAACCAAAAAAAGTGAAAAACCAAGTCTCCTGAGGCTGGAGATGGCTCTATGGCTTAGAGCATGCCTGGTGTCTGAGGAGGCCAGAAAAGAGCATCAGGGTCCCTGGGACTGGACTGACAGATGTGTGTGCCACTCCCTGGGCACTGGGAATTGAACCTGGGTCTTCTGAAGAAGTGGCCAGTGCTTTTAACTACTGAGCCATGCCCCAAACAAATCATTTTAAACTAAGGTAGGGAGTGACTGAGGAAGCCATCCAACATCAACCCTTAGCTTCTGTGCACAGCCACACATGCACATGCATATATTCCAGAAAAAAACTTCTGTCAAAAGTAGGAATTTTTATGCATCAAAGAATATAATCACCAGAGTGAAAAGATAACTGCTACAATAGGAGAACATATTTGAAAATCATGAATCTGATAAGGATACCCTGTGATGATCACAAAAATCCAACTAAAAGTAGACAAAGGACCCGAATAGACATTTATGCAAAGATATGTAGACTGACAATAAGCCACATTTAATAAACATTGAAAAACTAAAATCTGAGCAGGAGCGATGGCTCAGTGGATAAGAGCACTAACTGCTCTTCCAGAAGATAGGAGTTCAAATCCCAGCACCACACAGTAGCTAGTCACAGCCAGGGCTACAACTCCATTAACAAGAGTGTCTTGTCTGGCTCCTTTTCTGGCCTCTAGGGACAGTGTACAAATATGGTACACAAAAAAAATACCCATACACATTAAAAAAAAAAAAGCACGCGCGCGCGCACGCACACACACACACACACACACACACACACACACACACACACACAAAATGCCCTGGTTCAATCCCCTGTACACCAGGCCAGAAGAAAGGAAGGAAGGAAGGAAGGAAGGAAGGAAGGAAGGAAGGAAGGAAGGAAGGAAGGAAGGAAGGAAGGAAGGAAGGAAGGAAGGAAGGAAAGAAAGAGGAAGGGAGGGAGGGCGAGAGGGAGGGAGGGAGAGAGAGGTGAGTTCTACTGCCTTTCTTCTATGAGGCCTGCTATTCCCACCCCTGACAATGCAGATCTCTGAAAATTGTAATTGGTAAGACCATCACCTTGGAGGTTGAGCTCAGTGACACCACTGAGAAAGTCTAACAGCAGGAAGTCAAACAGCTTTTTCATTACAATATACAGAAGGAGCCCCATTAGTTCCTGATCCTGAACTTAAGGAAAGGTGCCTTAGTATCCCCTTTCCTTTAACCTTTTACCATGTCTCATTGCACTTTGAACAAAGTTCTTGTACTGCTCCCCACCCAACACCCCCAAATCTTAGAAAGTCACTGTTGATAAAGAAGGAGGACACTGTTACTGTGGATAGAGGAGGACACTGTCACTGTGGAAAGAGGGGGAGGACACTGTCACTGTGGATGGAGGAGGAGGACACTGTCACTGTGGATGGAGGAGGAGGACACTGTCACTGTGGATAGAGGAGGACACTGTCACTGTGGAAAGAGGGGGAGGACACTGTCACTGTGGATAGAGGAGGACACTGTCACTGTGGATAGAGGAGGACACTGTCACTGTGGATAGAGGAGGAGGACACTGTCACTGTGGATAGAGGAGGAGGACACTGTCACTGTGGATAGAGGAGGACACTGTCACTGTGGATAGAGGAGGAGGACACTGTCACTGTGGATAGAGGAGGAGGACACTGTCACTGTGGATAGAGGAGGAGGACACTGTCACTGTGGAAAGAGGGGGAGGACACTGTCACTGTAGATAGAGGAGGACACTGTCACTGTGGAAAGAGGGGGAGGACACTGTCACTGTGGATAGAGGAGGACACTGTCATTGTGGAAAGAGGGGGAGGACACTGTCACTGTGGATAGAGGAGGACACTGTCACTGTGGAAAGAGGGGGAGGACACTGTCACTGTGGATAGAGGAGGACACTGTCACTGTGGAAAGAGGGGGAGGACACTGTCACTGTGGATAGAGGAGGACACTGTCACTGTGGATAGAGGAGGACCCTGTCACTGTGGATAGAGGAGGACACTGTCACTGTGGATAGAGGAGGAGGACACTGTCACTGTGGATAGAGGAGGACACTGTCACTGTGGATAGAGGAGGAGGACACTGTCACTGTGGATAGAGGAGGAGGACACTGTCACTGTGGATAGAGGAGGAGGACACTGTCACTGTGGATGGAGGAGGAGGACACTGTCACTGTGGATGGAGGAGGAGGACACTGTCACTGTGGATAGAGGAGGAGGACACTGTCACTGCGGATAGAGGAGGAGGACACTGTCACTGTGGATAGAGGAGGAGGACACTGTCACTGTGGATAGAGGAGGAGGACACTGTCACTGCGGATAGAGGAGGAGGACACTGTCACTGCGGATAGAGGAGGAGGACACTGTCACTGTGGATAGAGGAGGAGGACACTGTCACTGTTGATAAAGAAGGAGGACACTGTCACTGTGGATAGAGGAGGAGGACACTGTCACTGTGGATAGAGGAGGACACTGTCACTGTGGATAGAGGAGGAGGACACTGTCACTGCGGATAGAGGAGGAGGACACTGTCACTGCGGATAGAGGAGGAGGACACTGTCACTGTTGATAAAGAAGGAGGACACTGTCACTGTGGATAGAGGAGGAGGACACTGTCACTGCGGATAGAGGAGGAGGACACTATCACTGCGGATAGAGGAGGAGGACACTGTCACTGCGGATAGAGGAGGAGGACACTGTCACTGTGGATAGAGGAGGAGGACACTGTCACTGTTGATAAAGAAGGAGGACACTGTCACTGTGGATAGAGGAGGAGGACACTGTCACTGCGGATAGAGGAGGAGGACACTGTCACTGCGGATAGAGGAGGAGGACACTGTCACTGTTGATAAAGAAGGAGGACACTGTCACTGTGGATAGAGGAGGAGGACACTGTCACTGTGGATAGAGGAGGAGGACACTGTCACTGCGGATAGAGGAGGAGGACACTGTCACTGTGGATAGAGGAGGAGGACACTGTCACTGTTGATAAAGAAGGAGGACACTGTCACTGTGGATAGAGGAGGACACTGTCACTGTGGATAGAGGAGGAGGACACTGTCACTGTGGATAGAGGAGGACACTGTCACTGTGGAAAGAGGGGGAGGACACTGTCACTGTGGATGGAGGAGGAGGACACTGTCACTGTGGATGGAGGAGGAGGACACTGTCACTGTGGATAGAGGAGGACACTGTCACTGTGGATGGAGGAGGAGGACACTGTCACTGTGGATAGAGGAGGAGGACACTGTCACTGTGGATGGAGGAGGAGGACACTGTCACTGTGGATAGAGGAGGACACTGTCACTGTGGATGGAGGGGGAGGACACTGTCACTGTGGATGGAGGGGGAGGACACTGTCACTGTGGATAGAGGAGGAGGACACTGTCACTGTGGATAGAGGAGGAGGACACTGTCACTGTGGATAGAGGAGGAGGACACTGTCACTGTGGATGGAGGAGGAGGACACTGTCACTGTGGATGGAGGGGGAGGACACTGTCACTGTGGATGGAGGAGGAGGACACTGTCACTGTGGATAGAGGAGGAGGACACTGTCACTGTGGATAGAGGAGGAGGACACTGTCACTGTGGATAGAGGAGGAGGACACTGTCACTGTGGATGGAGGAGGAGGACACTGTCACTGTGGATAGAGGAGGAGGACACTGTCACTGTGGATAGAGGAGGAGGACACTGTCACTGTGGATAGAGGAGGAGGACACTGTCACTGTGGATGGAGGGGGAGGACACTGTCACTGTGGATGGAGGAGGAGGACACTGTCACTGTGGATAGAGGAGGAGGACACTATCACTGTGGATAGAGGAGGAGGACACTGTCACTGTGGATAGAGGAGGAGGACACTGTCACTGTGGATGGAGGAGGAGGACACTGTCACTGTGGATAGAGGAGGACACTGTCACTGTGGATAGAGGAGGAGGACACTGTCACTGTGGATGGAGGGGGAGGACACTATCACTGTGGATAGAGGAGGACACTGTCACTGTGGATAGAGGAGGAGGACACTGTCACTGTGGATAGAGGAGGACACTGTCACTGTGGATAGAGGAGGAGGACACTGTCACTGTGGATAGAGGAGGACACTGTCACTGTGGATAGAGGAGGAGGACACTGTCACTGTGGATGGAGGAGGAGGACACTGTCACTGTGGATGGAGGGGGAGGACACTGTCACTGTGGATGGAGGGGGAGGACACTGTCACTGTGGATAGAGGAGGACACTGTCACTGTGGATAGAGGAGGAGGACACTGTCACTGTGGATAGAGGAGGACACTGTCACTGTGGATAGAGGAGGAGGACACTGTCACTGTGGATAGAGGAGGACACTGTCACTGTGGATAGAGGAGGAGGACACTGTCACTGTGGATGGAGGAGGAGGACACTGTCACTGTGGATAGAGGAGGACACTGTCACTGTGGATAGAGGAGGACACTGTCACTGTGGATAGAGGAGGACACTGTCACTGTGGATAGAGGAGGAGGACACTGTCACTGTGGATAGAGGAGGACACTGTCACTGTGGATAGAGGAGGAGGACACTGTCACTGTGGATGGAGGAGGAGGACACTGTCACTGTGGATGGAGGGGGAGGACACTGTCACTGTGGATGGAGGGGGAGGACACTGTCACTGTGGATAGAGGAGGACACTGTCACTGTGGATAGAGGAGGAGGACACTGTCACTGTGGATAGAGGAGGACACTGTCACTGTGGATAGAGGAGGAGGACACTGTCACTGTGGATAGAGGAGGACACTGTCACTGTGGATAGAGGAGGAGGACACTGTCACTGTGGATGGAGGAGGAGGACACTGTCACTGTGGATAGAGGAGGACACTGTCACTGTGGATAGAGGAGGACACTGTCACTGTGGATAGAGGAGGACACTGTCACTGTGGATAGAGGAGGAGGACACTGTCACTGTGGATAGAGGAGGACACTGTCACTGTGGATAGAGGAGGAGGACACTGTCACTGTGGATAGAGGAGGAGGACACTGTCACTGTGGATAGAGGAGGAGAAGGCGGACCCTGCAGGTATGTAAAGCAGTGCAGTCTCAAAGAACAGAGCAGCAGTTGCCTAAACCAATACCAAGGGCTGGGAGACAACAGTTCAGTCACTAGGGTGCTTGCTGTACTAGCACAAGAACTGGGGTTCACAAACACAGGGTATAGGGGGTATGCATTGTAGTTCCGTGCTGCAGAGGAGGCAGATGGGAGCCCTGGGCCTTGCTTACCAGCCAGCCTAGCTTACCTGGTGAATTCTCTTAAAAACAAAGTGGATAGCACAAAAAGAATGACCACCATAGCTGTCCTCTGGCCTCACCCAACACATTAGACACTGAGCTCCTATCTCACTTGTAGGAACAACTTAAGCTGAAAGCAGGGACAAAGAGTGCCAATACTCACAGCAGCACTACTCACAATACCAACAAGTGCTAACAACCCAAACATCCCCCAATAGACGTGCAGATCAACAAGATGTGGCATAAACATACGGAATATTACTCAGCTTTAACATGGAAAGAATACCCATGCATGCTATCACACACATGAATGTGAAAGGTGTACTCAACAAAATAAGCCAGTCAACAGAGATGCACTCGTGTGTCATTTCACTCGAACAGGGCGCCTTTTCAAATAGGTAGTCAAAGTCATGCAGACAAAAACAGCATGGCAATCGCCAGATGGGAACAGGGAGGAATGGTGGCTTCCACTTCAATGAGTAAAGTGTTTCAGACTGGGAAGATGGACAAGTCCTGAAGGTGGACAGTGGCAAAGGTGACACCACAATGTGAGTGAATCTAGCACCAAACTTTATGCCTAAAAATTAAAAGTAGCAAATTTATAATATGTATATTTAAAAAGGGAAATAAAAAGAGAGGCCAGCACTGATAATATGTGGTTTTTGCCGAGTGAGCTCTGTTCAGATGCTATGGAAACACATACCTTTCTATAAAACAGTGCTAAGGACCCAGTCCTCTTCGGTTTGCTTATTCCAGTCAGATGGGTATCTTGTGCTTTAGTCAGATGGGTCTGTTTTGGAGAAGCACCAATTAGTGACTGGGCAGTCAGGGATACAGGGCTCTCAGCTGTGGCCTCCTGATTTGTAGTCATGGAAATAGGAACCAGTGTGATTTCTCCAGCATCATTGGCAATACCTGCATGCACAAGCAAGAGTTCTCAGTTGGAGATCCAAGCTGAATGTTCACAGCAAAGCTGTCAATGTATATGTATGAATAAATGCAAGATGTTAGGGAAAAGGATGTGGCTATTACATAGTAACTATAACACTGCTTTATTTTTAATTTCTGAAGCACCAGGCAGTGGTGGTGCATGCCTTTAATCCCAGTACTTGGGAGGCTGAGGCAGGAAGATTTCTGAGTTTGAGGCTGGTCTACAAGGTGAGTTCCAGGACAATCAGGGCTACACAGAGAAACCCTGTCTCAAAAAAACTAAAAAAATAAAACATAAAAATTTCTGAAGCAAGATCACATTTCCTTTTGATATTTTTATGTTTAATTTTATTAAAAAAGACATATTTTGAGTAGCAGGGTATGATGCCTCACGTCTACAGTCCTTGGGAATCTAAGGCAGAAAGACTGCTGTAAATGTAAGGCCAGCCTAGGTTATATGGTGAGTTAAAGCCAGCGAGACACAGAATAGAGGCCCTGTCTTAAAAATAGACAACAACAAAAACTCTTGTCTTCTGTTTCTGTATGTGCTGTGATGTTTTTCCATGTCCCTTGCAACTCTTATAAACATCATCTCTTTACTTTATATAGGAGGAGTGTGCATGTCCCATGGTATGAGCACGGAAGTCAGAGGACCCCACAGGACCAGGGCTCTCCCACCATGCGACTTCTGGGGACTGAACTTGGGCTGTCCAGTTTGCAGGCAAGAGCCTTTAGCTGATGAGCCATCTCACTGGGTCAACTTCACTTCAAAAAGCAAATTTTACTCTTTTGCGCACTTAAGATGTCTTTAATTAAAAAAAAATTTCTCCCTTAATACACCAATTTATAAAGTTCAGATAACAACAAAAAAAAGTAAATCCTAACAAAAAGGGTTGTAAATTTATAAAATGTGGAAGTTTAAAATAGTGTATTTTCAAAATAAAACAGTAGATGAAGGACTGAACACCTCAGGGCAGTGGGACTATGATGTATGTTACTATGGAGACAGATGTCATTATACAGTGTCAATACTGTAATGTTCACAGAATGTCTGTACCCTGAGTGACCCTGAATGTAAGCCGTGGGGTGTACTTGTGGATGAGTCCGTACGGCCTCACTGATAGAACATGCTAGTGGGCTAGCGTGTACGATGACGATGCTTTCACAGGCCGTGAGAGAGAGCAGGGAGGGTGACAGAAGTGTATGACAAGGTTTAAGAATAAAATATTGGGGCTGTAGAGACAGCTCAATGGCTCGGAGCATTTGCTGCTAATGCGGGGGACCCAAGGTTCAGGTTCCACCACTTACACAATGGCTCACAACCACCTATACTCCAGTTCCAGGGAAACTGATGTCCTCTGCTGGCCTATATGGCCATCAGGCATGCACATGGCATAAAGACCTGTGTGCAGGCAGAACTCTTATATACATAAAATAAAAATAAGTCTTTAAAAAAAATCATGTGATCCAATTTCATAAGACATTTCTTAAATTTTTATGTAACTGAACAATATAAAGTAGTGATCAATATGTTACCATGCAAAGGAACTGTAACTTTCCGTCCCGTCGTCCCTGTGACTGTGGTTGTGGCCATTGTCAGAAGAGCTTGCCCAGGGGAAATTGATAAGCTTTCAGCAGTGACACTGGAAGGAGCAATTTTCAGCTTTGTTCCTTCTACCATAATCTTATCCATCAGTGTCTCCTTTGGTGGGTCATCTCCAAACAGTCTCCTCTTAGCACTTCCTGCAGCGGGGGAGCTGTAGCGCTCATGGACAGAAATCGGAGACAATGGTTGCATATCTAATAAAGAGAAAAGTAAAAGAGTTTAAATTTAAAATGTATTCTAAAATAAAAAATCAGGTTTACTTATTCCCATGCTAAGCACTTGAGATCTAGAAGCAAACACACGATTCCCGCAATCATGGACCGTGGAGAGTAGAAGAAGAGACAGCAGAGCGTGAGCAGCTGACAGCTCATCTTTCTGCATTCCTGGAGCTCTGTCCATAGCAACAGAGCAACACGGCAAGAATAAGGGAGAGGTTGAGCAGTAGACGGACGTGAGCGCTAACTGAAAAAGTAGCGTCTATCTCTCGGTATTACCTACTAAATAAATAGCACCAAAGATTAAGAGGAGGCACAAGTAAAACTCAGTTTGGAGGTATTACCTACTAAATAAATAGCACCAAAGATTAAGAGGAGGCACAAGTAAAACTCAGTTTGGAGCGTGACAGTTTTGCCATCCCCCACACTCCCAGGTGTTTAAGGCAGTGGCTGAGGTTTATAAATTAGTAAATACAAGCCATCTTAGGTAGGGCCATCAGAAAACATGCGCAAACACAATCCATGCCACTGCTGACTTTGCCTGAATTGTTTTTTCTTTTTTGGTTTTTCAAGACAGAGTTTCTCTGTGTAACCCTGGCTATCCTGGAACTCACTCTGTAGACCAGGCTGGCCTCAAACTCAGAAATCCGCCTGCCTCTGCCTCCCAAGCACTGGGATTAAAGGTGTGTGCCACCACTGCCCGGCGACTTGGTCTGAATTTGAGGGTCTTCTCCTCTGATCAAAATCAAAGTGAAGATTACGGATTGGTAAGATGGATCACTCAATAAAGTGCCCACCCTGCAAACCTAAGAACCTGGGGATTTGGAGGCCCAGCCCTAAGGTATGATATCCTGACAGAGTAAAGGGGGAGGATGGGCAGAGCCCAGAACTTACTAGCCAGACTGCCTCATGAGGTAAGGTGGAGAGTAACAGTGGAAGACATGTGGTGTTCCCTCTGCCACACAGTCAGGACTAGGCCTCTCGCAGTACAATTCCTCTGTCACACAGTCGGGACTGGGCCTCTCCCAGTACAATTCATCTACACTGAACACAGGTCTCTAGACAGCTTTGATACTATATGTTCTTTTTTAAGGAAGAAGAGATATTTTATACTAAAATCCAATAGATTTAAATAGAGGTTTAATTTATTCAAAATGCAGCTTAATATCAAGTTTTTATGTTAATGTAACAAAGATAGTCATGAGACAAGAGTTTTTTTCAGATACATCAATGGAAACAGAACTCTGTTATAGATCTCATGTGCTTTCTGAAGACATTCTTTCTCATTCTCTCTCTCTCTCTCTCTCTTTCTCTCTCTCTCTCTCTCTCTCTTTCTCTCTCTCTCTCTCTCTCTGTTTTTGTTTTTTTGAGACAGTGTTTTTCTGTGTAGCCCTGGCTGTCCTGGAACTAACTCTTTCTATAGACCAGGGTGGCCTTGAACTCAGAGATCCTCATGGCTCTGCCTCCTGAATGTTGGGATTAAAGGTATGTACTACCATGCTGGCTCTCTAACAACATTTTTAACTTTCCAGTTGGTGAACGAGAGCTGTTAAGACATTCAAAAAGTTTTTCAGGATAGTCACATGGATACTAGGCCTTAAGCAGAAATGAGCAATAAATGGGAATTAAATGCCTTTGGCTGGTTTTATGTCAATTTGACACAAACTAAAGTCATCTGGGAAGATAGAACTTCAACTGAGGAAATGCTCCCCCAGCCTGGCCTGTGGGCAAGCCTGTAGTGAATTATCTTGACTGATGGCTGATGTGGGCTTACTTCGCTGTGGCCCACCTTGCCTGTTGCCTGGCAGACCTGGGTATCATAAGAGTAGAGTGAGCAAAACAGCACTCCTTCATTACCTGTAAATCAGCCCTGCCTGACTGAGATCCTGCTCTGACTTCCCTTAGAGATGGACAGTGATGTGGAGTTATAAGTTGGAACAAACGCTTTCCCCAAGTTGCTTTATCACAGCAATAGAAACCTAAGAGAGCCACTACTAAGAACTTCTGTCTGTCAAATAATTACAAAAATGGATTTTGTCTTCCAGGGGTCAACAAGCTCTCAATAGTTCCATCATTGTTCAAAAGTTCAAGTCCAACATCTCCTTTGACTCAAAGAAAACTATTAGTTGTGAGCTTCTACAAAAACTGTAATGTAAGTTACATATGTCTGGCTTGGTTTTGTCATGGCTGGCCTGGAAGTCATTATGTGGACCAGAACAGACTGACTTTAAACTCACAGGGACCCACCTTCCTCTTCCTCCAAAGAGCTGGAATGAAGTCACGCAGCAGCACGCCCAGCTCGTCACATATTCTAAGAGACATTCAATTCTGCATGGTTGCCCACAGTGCTTTACCACGGTCCTGAGCCAATCTCACAAGTCCTCAGTGTGCTCTGCTGCTGCTGTTCTTTTTTGTTCTGTGCACGGTAGGCAAGCATTCTGCCACTGAACGACAGTTCCCACCATACACAATGTACTTTTAAAGTGAAGGTATCTCAGTACCTAGTTTTACTTTTAGTAGGTGATCTGTCAGTCTACTTTTAAAGTATAGAGAGTAAAAACTACCCTGGCAATGATGTATAATGTGAGATGGTTGGGGAAGCAGCTGTGGCTAAATAAACATCTTTGAATGTTTCTGGATGTTATAAAAGCAGTCCTGACTTTAGTCCTCAGTAAACAAGTAGATTCTTATAGTTCCCAGGACTCCTACAAGAGTCTATCTGAGTTCCTTGAATCTAAGAAAACCAACGGAGCCCTTGGAGTGAACAGGAATGCTCAAAGGTATGGTTCAAGGAGAGAACTGGGTCCCAGCCATAACGTTATCTGCAGACTCCTTGAAATATCTTTCTTATGAGAGCACTTGCTTAGCTTAGCTTGAGGCTCTGGGTTTGATCCCCAGCACACTAATACAAAATAACAATTCACACAGAGTAATTTAGATGGTGCCTGCTGCCTTATTTTATTTATAACAGAACATCTTCTTTTGCCCTGGCAAACTGTGGATGGATGAGCTATTTATTTGTATATTCGTTAAACTAAGTTTTTACCATAGTTGTTCTAATATTTGCAAAGCAGCAGCAGCACAGCAAAGGCTTCAACCACTTTTGGAATTTAAGAATGCAAAGCACACACCTGGCGCTCGAGCGCTCAGGACACAGAAGACAAGGAGCAAAAATCTGCGGCCAGCCTAGGCATACACAGAGAAGTTCTCTCAAAAACAAAACAAACAAAACACATTTCAAGGGATTCATAATTCAAAAGGTGAGTATGTCAGCTGGTTTCTGGTCACAAGAAAAACAAGACTGCACTAAAATCTTCCCATTAAGGCTCAAAAGATACAATTTTAAGAGTGTAAGTAAGTCTTTTAGGTTGTGTAGCTCAGTGGTGAAGGTTAATGTTTGAAATTATATTTTAATTTATTTAGTTAGGAGGAGAATGGCAAGTCATGGTGCACAAGTGGAGATCAGAGAACAACCAGAGGGAGCTGGTTCTGTCCCCCAGCATGTGGGTCCTGGGGAGTCACACTCAGGTTGGCAGGATTGGTGACAAACTCACTGAGCAGTTCTGACAGCCCCAAAGTCTTTTTCTTTCTTTTCTTTCCTCTTCTTTTCTCCCTCCCCACAACCTCCCATCTCAGAAAGGGCCTTTCTCTGTAGCTCAGGCTGGCCTCAAACTTAGAAATCTGCATGCCTCTACCACCAGATTGCTGAGATTAAAAGTGTGTGCCACCAGGCTCAGCACAGAAATGCTTTTAATACAAAGAAAGAGTTTAAAAGGCCACACTGCATATGGGTGAGAGCACTGAGCTTCCTGTCAAATCTTGATGAAGAAATTAAATGTTTTATACTATTATGGAATTAGAAACTTTTTTCCTTAAACAACTGATCTGTGGGCAATGGAGAAATGGTTCAGTGGTTAAGAGCACTGTTTGCCCTTCTAGGGGTCCTGAGTTCAATTCCCAGCAACCAAATGGTGGCTCACAACCATCTATAAAGATGTGGTGGTGCCCTCTTCTGGCCTCCAGGCATACATGCAGGCAGAATGTTGTATACATAATAAATAAATAAATAAATAAATAAATAAATAAATCTTAACAGAAACAAACTGGTCTGCAGCTCCCCACGCCCTACTCCCCTACCCCCTCACCCCCCTCCATCCCCCCACCCCGTGCCTCATCAATGTCACACCTACCCTTCCGAAGGCTCCCACTGTCCGTGCGAACTTCCTTGACTCTTGGATGTATTATTGGAGACATTGGCATCATGGGGAGATGGCCTTGCACATTTCCTCCATTTCCTATTTCAAAGTTATTTGGGAATATAACCTAAAGAAAACAATAGCACAGATAAAATACCATGGACAGATGCCCAAGAAAAACAAAAACACGTACACAAGTCCTCATGTACAAATGATCACAGCAACATCATTTCGTTTTTATTGAAAAACATACATTATATTCTGATCAAATTTTCTCCTCCTCCAATTCCTTTCAGATCCTTTCCACCTTCCTACTTATTCAAGGTCTTTCTCTCTTTAAATCAAACAACAAATACACACAGAGACACAGGCACACTCATGCACATACACATGCACAAAAACAAAAATGAGATGTGGTGGTGCCCTCTTCTGGCCTCCAGGCATACATGCAGGCAGAATGTTGTATACATTATAAATAAATACATCTTAATAGAAACAAACAAACTGGTCTGCAGCTTGTAAAAGACCAGTACGATAAAGTAAAATGAAAACACAAATACCACTGTGTTTTGGTTTAACCAACTACTACTGGGCATGGGGCCTGCCCTAAAATGTAGTTGATATACAAATGAGACTCAGTTGGAGAAAACTGATTTTCCCTTTGGCAGTAGTTATCAACTACAGATAATTTGGGGTGGGTGGGATTCCTTGTTCATTTCCCCCTCTCAATGCTAGGACACATCTGGCTTGAACCTGTGGAGAACATCATTCATAACAGCCAAGGCTACACAGAGAAACTGTCTCTCGGAAAAACAAAAAACAAAAATTATGCTCTTCATCAAGCCCTGACTTACTTCTTCACAGGAAGGAACTTTGTTTGCAGAAGCATGAAGAGCTTCCCAGAGTGCAGAATTATTAGTCCAAGCTAAACTCTCCAAAATCTGTTCTTCAATGCTGTTCAGGTGTTTTACCATGTCTCTGGAAAGCCCCTCCTCTGAGCGGATCACCACCTCAATAACCTGGAGAGGAGCATTGAAACAGCAGTGAGTTCCGACTAACAAGCAATCCCTGCTCTGCTCTGGGCATACAGATATGACTGCCTCACTTTACTGCCACACAGGACCACACTGGAGCCATAATTCTGTGGATGACTAGAATCTGCACGTTATAAATTTGAATACTGGATGTTAAGTCATTTTCCCTTTCTCTTTAGTCTTCTCTTATACAATATATCCCAACCGCAGCCTCCCTTCCTTCCACGACCACTCCACTGCCCCACACCCCCCAGATCCAGCGCCCCTCCTTCTCCCTCCAGAAAAGAGCAGGCCTCAGAGTAATCTCAAGTGAACACTAAAATATTACCCCATACAGGGCTGGTGCAACAGTTAAAAATGTTTTCTGCAAAAGCAGGAGTTCAGATCCTCAGAACTTAAATAAATGCCAGGGAATATGGTAGCCAATCTGTAACTCCAGCCTTGGAAGGCAGAGACGAACAATCCCTGGAGGAGGCTGGCTTCAAGACTGGCTATATTGGCAGATCTGGGTTTCATTAAGAGACCCTGCCTCAAAGGATATGGTGAGAGAACAGTTAAGTGAGATTCCCAAGATCAACTTTGGGTCTCCACACGCCCATGCCCACGCGTACATGTGCTCCTACACACGTGAGTATACATGCACTCATACATAATATACACACAGACATATGAAAACAAAAGGGAAAAATATTACCACATACTTGAGCTATATGTCAGCAGAAAAGTCCTTATCTACTGTGTGCAAGGTCCTGTGTTCTATCCCCAGAACCATGTTAATTAATTAGTAAAAGAATAAAGTTAAATAAAATTATACACATCTTTCATGTCTTTTTGGTTTTGTTGAGGCAGGATCTCTGATAGCAGAGGCTGACTGTGAACTTCTGTGTAGGCAAGGATGAACTTCTGATCCCCCTGCCTCCATCTCCTGAGTGCTGGGATTACAGGCGTGTCTGCGAGCCTCAGGCCTCAGGCCTGTGTTCCAAAGGGTACAGACAGGTGAACAATCCAGAAGTGGTAGGAGTCCAGTCCTAGCTTCCACTCTAGTTTCCTTTTAATCTACTTCCCCTTTCCAATATCTCAAAAGAATAGAATGAACTATTTGAAAGTAACTGTATATGTGTTCTCTAAAAAACTAAAACAAAATTCTGGTTAGTTAATGAGTCTAGCACATGGAGAGGGCCTAGAGCCTCTAGAATGATTAGACTTTTAAATCCAGTGATATCTAGATCTCTGCAAAGGAGACAAGGGCTGGGTAGGAGAGCATCTGAAGTTAAGTACTGAGTACAGGTCACATTTGCAAGTCAGTAATTTGAAAAAGAACTCAACTATGAAATTGGCTCAATATACTCCTCCTTTCTTTTGTCTTCGTTTACACCCCAAAAGGAATAATTACTATGAGAATACTTACAGAAATATTTTCTAAACATTACAACTGTGTTTCTTCAACATTAAGATAAATGTTTATGTGAAAACATGTCATAACAGAACTTTGCAATCACCTTACCTTATAAAAATAGAATGGCTGCAAATCGAGAACTTCAATAATCCAAGGGAAAGTACGGGGTGAGCTATATGCAAAGAGCACAATTTCCAAACAACAAGCCATCAAGGATCTATGAAATATATCTTGCTCTAAAAGAACCTAGGGGAAGAAAAGGATCAGACTTTAGTAATCTCAGTAATTTCAGCCTTGGTCCTTCTAGAAAGAACACTATAACGTCATGTGGTTGGGAGGTAAGGCAGAAAGTTCTGTATCCGAGACTAGCTTGAGCTATAGAGCAAGATGGAGCCCAATCCAGGCGGATGGAGAGAAGAGCAGGGAAGGGGGAAGAACAGACTACAAAGCCCAGACAAGCTCCATCCATGGGGGGGGGGGGGGATGGTGAGCACACACAGGTGCCCAGGGCTCCTGGGAAGGGGAAACAGAAGAGGTTTTTGTAAGTAGGAATGTGAGTGATGGGGCTTGGGGGGGAGAATCAACTGGGAAAAGAGGAATGGAGGGAGAAAAACAGTCAAAATAATCTGTAAAAATAGTATCCTAAATTATCAGAGACAATTAGATAATTAGGATATAGGTCCAGTTTAATATGTGTGTGTGTGTATATACATAAATGTATGTATCATATATGCTTATGTCTCATGTACCTATATACCTCACTCTCAAGCTGATAAAGTTTTCCAATCATATTTACTCTTATTTACTGTAGATTTTGAATTTAAATGAGGACCATGAAAAATGAGCCTAAAAATGTTAACATAAAATAGGTGATATTTCCATTGGGGGAAAAAAAAACTTTAGGTTTAGTTCTTTTCTTTTACTTATTTTGTCAGCATAAATGTTAACACTGAAATAAAAGATAAAATAATACAAAAGCTAAAAGTTCAAAGAAAATACTTCATTGGGAAAACAAAAGCCTCTTTCATCAACGAACATGAGAGATCTAACATGTTGCTGGGCAGTGGTGGTGCCCGCCTTTAACCTAGCAGTGCGGTAGCAGAGGCAGATGGAGTCTGAGTTTGAGTCTACAAATGATGTTTCAAGACAGCCAAGATTACAACAGAGGAAATCTGTCTCAAACCCACCCACAGCAAAAAAAAACAAAAAACAAAAAACAAAAAAACGTGACCTGTTTTCAGTTTTTGAATGATAATTTGGGGGCCACAGGAGAGATGACTCAGTGGGTAAAGTTGCCTGGCAACAAGTGTGGCAGCAGAAGCTTGATCCCTGGGATCCTGACTGGGAGTGAAACCAACTCCTCGCCTCCACACGTACACCATGTCATGTGCTTCCCAACAGATAAACATTTTTAAAAAATAAGCTATGTGAGCCAGTGAGCCAGTGGGTAAAGGCACTGGCCTGGCAGGCAGCCTGAGTTTGATCCCTAAAAGCACATCAAATCCACAAAGGTTTCTGACCGCCGAACCTGCACCTCTCCATGCTCATGGCTGTACACATGTCATATACACAATAGTTTTAGAATTCATCTTCACTTATTTTGCTTGTGTGTTTGTGTGTCTACACACAAGTATATGTACCATGATGTGTGCTGTGAGGATCAAACTAAAGTTGTCAGGTTTGCACATTAAGTGCAAACTGAATCACCATGCTGGACTCCAAACTTAATTTTTTATAGCTACCTATGACCTTTCTTTTATTAATAATCAGCAGAAATCAACAAGAGAATAAAAATCCCAGAAACCCCATTTAGGATAAAACCAAAAGTCATCTATAACCACAACACAAGTCACAAAGACCAAAGGAAGAAAGGATAAGTGACTCACAGACAAAAGACACTCAAGTATACAGACCAACAGACAGACAGATTGACACTTAAAGGAACTTCATGTATGAAACCTGGATGAAACACAGCATTGATGGCACAGCAAGAATGCAAAATAGAAGTAAGACAGGAACAGACTTGGGGGCAGGGGTGACGTGAAAGTCTGCAGGTTAGACTGCAGGAGGGAGGGTACACACAATCAGGATGCTAAGGGTCAAATGATAACCCTTTAGGAGTCTGAACTGTTCTCTAGAGAAACTGAATGAGACTTAACAGGTACTTAAGAGGCAGACATCTGTAACTGGGCTGTGAAACAGTTTCCCTTCCTACAACAACCAGGTAACAGGACACTAGTAGCTACAACTCTCATCACCCAAAACCACGGGACATAATCCCCACAGATTATCAACTTTTAGTGCCTTATTATATATAAGTAGACAATCAAAAATAATCCAACATTTGCAGAAAAACCTCTCCTTGAAATACAGAGCAAAACATACAGAAACATTTAGGAGACATGTTAGGCAGTAGAAGAAAACATTAAAGCAATATAATTAACCTTAAAGTACAAAAATGAAATTTTTAGGGGCAAAAATGTAGGGGTATATGCTCAGTGGTAGTGCGCTTGCTTTGTATGTACAGGACCCTGAGTTCACAAACAGAGCACTGCAAAATAATGAAACCAAGCAAACACAATGAATCATAGGACAGACAAGGGTCTAAACTAAAGACTGTTCTATAGGAATGCCCAATGGATGAATGTAAAACGCACCACAGGGTAGATTAGGAGACGAGGGTGTAACTTGGTAGTTCTAGGTGTCCTAGACCAGCCTGAGCTACATACATATCAAGCTCCAGGCTGCTTGGGGTGAACACAGAGAACTATATAAAAGACTTCTGAAGCTGGGCAGTGGAGGCGCACACCTTTAATCCTGGCATTTGGGAAGCAGAGGCAAGAGGAACTCTTAGAATTCGAGGCCAGCCTGGGCTTCAGAGTTCCAGGACAGCCAGGGCTATACAGTGAAAACCTGTATCCAAAAACCAAAAACCAAATCAAACCAAAACAAAAGATTTCTGAAATAAAGACCAGTCATACACCATTAACAAAGAAAGAGCACATCACATATCAGCATCATTAGCAAGTAGACAATAATGGAGTACTGTCTTCAAAGTCATAAAGAAAAATGTCAATTTAGAATTCTGCATATAGACAGCTACAATAAAGTCTCAGTCAATAATAAAACATTTAAGCAGATTTAAAGGAACTTAGGGGTTGAGAGACATGCTTAGTGGCTAAGAGGAATGGTAGCTCTTCTAGAGGACTCAAGTCCCAATATCAGCATGGCAGCTCACAACCAGCTGGACCTCCAGTCCCAATGACCTTTTCTAGCCTCCTTGGGCACTTCATGCACATGGTGCATAGTGGTCATGCATTTAGGCAAAACACGCACAAGAATAAAAGTAAAGGAAAAAAACCTTTAAAAAGGAACTTCAAAATGAGATGTGGTTTCTACATTGTACTGAAATGGCGAGATATCTATACCAGTAGAATGAGAGTCTCAGTCTCAGTCTCTCTCTCTCTCTCTCTCTCTCTCTCTCTCTCTCTCTCTCTCTCTCTCTCTCACACACACACACACACACACACAGAAAATACATACGAAGAGAAGCTAGAGCCTTTAAAAAAAAAAGGTCAAGAAACCCATGACAAGACAGAAAAGGCAGGCAGGCAGAAGAGGAGAGGTGTATCTTTCCACAGGCTGTCTTTTTTAGCACTGGAAGAGAGGAAAGTAGAAAGGGTAAGGAAAGAACAGGATAAAAAAGGAAAGGGAAATAAATGGTAGATTTAAGCTTTACCACATTCATAATTAAATGAAAGTGGGCTAAAATTGCCAGTTAAAAGACAGAGATGACAGAGCAGATCCAAAAAAAAAAAAAAAAAAAAAAACATGGCCTACACTGGGAATAGCAGTACATGCCTGTAATTTCAGCTCTGAGAAGGCTGAGACAGGGGGATAATCACTGTAGGTCCATCAGAGCCTACTCGGCAAATTCAAGGCTGTCTTGGCTACATGAGGCTCTTTCAGGCCCACCCCTCAGAAAAAAAAAAATACTTAACTCAAATATTTGCCTCCTACAAGAAACTGTAATAGTAGAGGTTGCTTGGGAAGCAAAACAATGGAGAAAGGTATACCCTCAAACATTAACCAAAAAGAAGCGGGAACCATTAGAAAGACTCCATAGCAAAATTACCAGGGTCAGAGAGGGGATACTATAGGGTGACAAAAAGATCAATTTACAGAGAAGACAAGGGAGCAATCTTAAATACGTATGCACTAAACAGCAAAGCATCAAATATGAAAAGAAAAAACTGATAGATTTGAATGAGACAAATTCATAATTATATCTAAGCATTTCAGTATCCCTCTTAGTGACTGGTAGAAGCAAGCAAAAAATCAGCAAGAAAATAGACTCAGCACCATCATGAAAAACAATATCAGAGATAACACAAATCACAATGTGATGAAATACAACTGGACGGTTAAAGAACATTCCACACAACAGAAGAATATACATTTTCTTCAAGGTTTTATAGAACATTACCAAGATAAACTCCATCTTAGGCTATAAAACATAACATCAATAAATTAAAAGAGGTGGATTCACACTATGTGTTATAAAACTGTAACTACTATAATTATTACCCTAGTGCTGAGTGGGTGTGAGACAAAGGGCCAGCATGAAGGTCTTCCTCTCTTCTCGTAACAGAGAGTTCTGTGCAGTAGACACCATTTATTTGTGGTTTCATTTTCTGAGGTTTCTTTCCTTTGCCCACAGTCTTAATTCAAAAATCTTAACGAACAACTACAGACACTAATTCTTACGTTTTAAATTGTGTGCTCTTCTGAGCAGTGTAACAAGGCAGCAGACTGTCTCAGCCTCTCCCCTGTGGATGGGAATCATCCCTTTGTCTGGCAGATCCATACTGTATATGCTACCTGCTCACTAGCCATTAGTAGTAGTGATCATGATGTGGTTTCTCAGGGCTTATGTTTAAGTACCCCTCATTTTACTTAATAATGACCCTAATGTGCAAGAGTAGAGACAGTAGCAATTTGGACACGACAAGCAGGAACCACAACGTGCTTTGTGTAGGGGATTAAAGGATAATAAGGTATCTTGAGAGATATAAGGATAAAAGGACAATAAGGTATTTTGAGAGAGATGGAAAATATTCACATAACTTTTAGTATAATATCTTGTTGTAACTATTATTATTAGTAACTATTAGTGCTATGCTCTCACTGTGCCTGAATAAACTTCATTAGCCAGGCACGATGACACGTCTGTTACCCCAGCACTTGGGAAGCAGAGCAAGAAGATTGTTGCTAACTTTGGCAACATAATGAGACCTCATCTCATAAAACAAAATCAGGCTGGTGAGTTGGCTTGGCAAGTAAGGGTTTTTGCCACCAAGTCTGAGGACAAGTTCAATCCACCAAGGTAAAAGAAAAAGAACCTAAAGCCGTCCTCATACCTCCACATGTCTACTCCAGCATGCATGTTCAGAAGTACAAGTCCATGCTTAACAGCTGTTCCAAAACTCCAAAGCAAACCAATTTTATCACATATTCATATGTATATGAAGAAACAGAAACATAGGGATAAGAGCTTTCTGAAAACGATCACCCTCCCCAGAGAAGGGGCCACTAGGCCGTGACTTTGTTCTGGTTACACAACCCACACATGACACCTATAGAAGGCTGAAAACCATTTTACAGTCAATTTCTTTGTTTTGATACTGTACTGCTTAAGTTGTAAGCCCTGTAGAAAGATGATCTCTCTGTTACATTTGCAACTTTCTATGAATGTATAACTATTTCAAAACGAAAGTAAAATTTTTACTTCTCCCTTAGGTGTTCCATTAAGATGTTAGCATAAACCACAAAAGACAAATGCATGAAAGCCAAGAAAAAGAACCAATACTAAAGAAATAAGATGGAAATTCTAGGGTGTGACAAAGAAATGCTTTTGTAATAGTCCACACCATCCATACACATCTACCTGTTGCTGCCAGAACAGAAGATGGGATGATTCTAGGACTGACTGCATATCGCACAGAGGGAAGGAGGCGGAAGCAGCTTATGCTAGGTGTAACTTTGGAGAAAATTTCTTAAAGGGGCTGAAGTGATGGCTCAGGTCAGAGCACTTGGAGCCAAGCCTGCAACCTGAGTCTGATGTCCAGAACCTACATGGAGGAGAGAGAGAAGCTAACTCCTGCACACTGTCCTCGGACCGCCACATGCACAGCACACTATGGTGTAAGGCGATATCCATCCCTCCCCCAAATACATAAATGCATAGTAAATGTACAAAAGAAAAAGAAAATACTTTTAGCAGTCCTTGAGGTTATTAGACTTGGTCAAATATTCAAAGAAAACTGTTCATTGTGGGTTTTTTTTTTTAAAGAAAAACAAATACTATTTTACAATTTATGAAGCTCTGAGTTATAAACAAATTGATAATTGCTTTTATTTTATTTTGGTTTTTTTCAAGACAGGGTTTCTCTGTGTAGCCCTGGCTGTCCTAGAACTCATTCTGTAAATTAGGCTGGCCTTGAACTCAGAAATCCACCTGCCTCTGCCTCACAAGTCCTGGGATTAAAGTTGACAATTGTAAGCCTAATAATCTGAGAGGTAGACAAAGCTCACTTACAGAGAGAGAACACTAACGGAATACCAAAGATGATGTTTAAATAGTTGACCTTTCTACACCAACATGGATAGCCTGGATGTATCAAAATCAACAACAGAAATTTATAAAGGGGCTGGAGGGATGGCTCAGTGGTTAAGAGCACTGACTGCTTTCCCAGAGGTCTTGAGTTCAATTCCCAGCAACCACATGGTGGCTTACAACCATGACCTTCAGTTCTAAGGGATCCGATGCCCTCTTCTGGTATGTCTGAAGACAGCTACAGTGAACTCACATAAAATAAATAAGTAAAATCTTAAAAAAAAAAAAAAGAAAGAAAAGAAAAAAAGAAAAAAGAAAAAAAGAAAGAAATTTAAGAAGAAAACTTTGTCCACATCTGCCATAAACTGCAGATTCCCCACAAAGCCTGTGCAAACACCACTTCCCATAACAAAGCTCCCAGGGCTGGACTGCAGATGGCACAGCTGTGTGGGCTTGCTGCACTGGGCCAGGGCAGGGGCACTGAAGCACTGGGGTGGGGCAGGGGAGGGAGGGCCCATGCACTTGCCGCTCAGCTTTGTATTCCAAAGGTTTTTCATCCAACTTGGGTAATTGTCCAAAACAAAAAACAACAAAATACAAAAACAAAAACCCATGAGAAGATACCTTTGATTTTCTGGAGACCAGAAACCCAGACTTACTGCTGAATACCAGCTGTGAAGCTTTCAGGAACTGGTCAGAACCACCGTGGCCTTGAGGGGGGAGCTACCAGACTCAGAAGAAAACATTATGAAGCTACTTTTACACAAAGAAGCTGGGAGCAGTTTAAAGAGCAGTCCATTCCAAATCCGCTATGTCTTCTGAGAAAGAAATATCAGGCAAAAACATTTATAAAGAAAGCATTATTTTAAAAAAAGGGAATTAATTTTGCTTGGAAAACCAAAAAGATCTCAATCAGCACATTTAGTATCTGAAAGCTTCTAAGAGGCTAAAGATAAATCTGCTCAGAGAAAGGTGAGGACTGAACATCAGGCTTGGAAGAATCTGTCCAGTGCACATAAGCAGGCATATATTCAGCTTGCTAAAGATGATTTCTTTGCAATAATGAAGTCTTAGGAAAAGCAGGTGGCTGAAGTTGGACAAAGTGATCAGTCGTGGTGTAAAACAATCAGGTGACATCACTGAGTACTGGCTGGTTTTGTGTGCCAACTTGACACAAGCTGGAGTTAACACAGAGAAAGGAGCCTCTCTTGAGAAAAATGCCTCCATGACACCCAGCTGTAAGGCATTCCCTCAATTAGTGATCAAGGGTCTGTGGGTGGTGCCATCCCGGGGCTGGTAGTCCTAGGGTCTATAAGAAAGCAAGCTGAGCAAGCCAGGGGAAGCAAGCCAGTAAGGAACATCCCTCCATGGCCTCTGCATCAGTTCCTGCTTCCTGACCTGCTTGATTTCCAGTCCTGACTTCCTTTGATGATGAACAGCAATGTGGAAGTGTAAGATGAATAAACCTTTTCCTCCCCAACTTGCTTCTTGGTCATGATGTTTGTGCAGGAATAGAAACCCTGACTAAGATAACTGAGAATTAAGGGAGAAGACATGATTAGGCATAAGAAACCAACTATGTCTCAAGGTCTCAAGTTGTTGTCAAACTAGAAAGGATAAAGCTGGTTAACACTTGACATTCAAGCTGGGCAGTGGTGGCGCATACCTTTAATCCCAGCACTTGGGAGGCAGAGGCAGGCGGATTTCTGAGTTTGAGGCCAGCCTGGTCTACAGAGTGAGTTCCAGGACAGCCAGGGCTACACAGAGAAACCCTGTCTAGAAAAACACCAAAAAAAAAACAAAACCCAAAAAACCAAAAACAAAAAACCACTTGACATTCAGTTCCTTTTTTCGGTAGCTCACTGAATACATTTCTATTCCTGCCAAGTTCAGCCTTTGCTTAAGAACTGGAGGAGACTGTCCATGCAGATGGTGGTGAACAATTCTGCTGCCAATGGAGGCAGAGACGGTGATGCTTCTACACTGAAGACATTACTGTGGGTGTGTGAAGTTTTTACACTGGTGACAATCACATGTAAGTGTGTGCTCTTATGTTCTGGGACCACAACTGTTTTCACAACTGTTGCAGAGCTATGGTCTGTGTTTTCTTTTTTTTTTTTTTTTTTTTTTTTGGTTTTTTCTTTTTTTTTTTTGGTTTTTTCGAGACAGGGTTTCTCTGTATAGTCCTGGCTGTCCTGGAAATCACTCTGTAGACCAGGCTGGCCTCAAACTCAGAAATCCGCCTGCCTCTGCTTCCCAGAGTGCTGGGATTACAGGCGTGCGCCACCACTGCCCGGCCTAACTGTGTTTTCAAAGTAGCTTCTAAACTCACTAGGTGAGATGTATCCTAGGCATAAATCCTAGAGTTCATGGCTGTACACACAAGTGAGTGAAATTTTTCTAGTAGAGTGTAAATCTCTTTTTCATAATCTCCCTCATAATCTTTTTCTTCAACTAAACACTAAGAAATTATGTAAGTTTTTATTGCTTATATTGTATAGAATAAAAAAATCTTACTTTTTTAGAAAGAGAAAACAAACTAACAAAAAGCAAGCTCGTCTTCTGTGGTAGGCCAGCCAGAAGGCCGGCTGGGAGGTGGGTTTACTTACTGTCATGTCCATCCCGTGCAGGCGGCGTGTCTCCTGGATCACAATCGTCTCCAGGATTTTATAATACAAAATTTCTGCCAGTTTTAGTCTGTTTACAGCAAAGTCTACAGAAAACAGAGGAGACAAGTGCTATTCAAATAGTGATGACAAAAGCAAACTCAACTGTAAACCGGTACATTAACTGCAAGAGAAGGGAACTTGACTGTGGGGACATTCTTTCTCCATACTTAATGCTGTCTGTGGGACAGTATCCATACTTAATACTGTGCCAATTTTAATCTTCTTTTCTTACCTATGTGAGATCCTGGCTGTTTATCTGTTGACTGGGTATAGTGTTGGCAAAAAGTCTCTCCTATTTCTTTCACAATTTTTATAATGTTTCCCATAGGATTCCGCAGACAAGATCTACAAAATACAAGAGAAAGCTGCTTATCAGGAAAACCCAGATTACCAACATTGTTCCAGATTCTTCAAGAATCACTTAAGGGTTGGCATCTAGCTCAGTGACAGACAGCTTGCCTAGCACACCCAGGACCATAGAATATAGACACACACACACACACACACACACACACAGAGAGAGAGAGAGAGAGAGAGAGAGAGAGAGAGAGAGACTTGTGTGCACACAGAGTCTAGTGAGCTCAGCACTAAGATACAAACCATAAAGATCATGAATTCAAGAGCAGCCTGGGCTGCACAGCTGAAGAACAAACAAAACTCAAAACTAAAAACCAGTAGTTTTTAGTGACCAACATTCTATTTTCAATTATTAGCTTATAAATATAAAGTCGCATATATAAACAACATATAATAAAGTTATGTAGTCCCAATAAATTTCTATATTAAAATTAGTTACAAGAGCAAAATTGCACATGTAAAAAAATTATATATAAAATTTTTACAAAATTGACTCTTACTATACATTATATAACTGCAAGCACACACTCTGCTCTTATGGCTGCCTTACTTTACTTTGTATTCTCAAGGTAGATACACTGTGGCATGGGACCTGCTTTCCTGAGGCTAAATAATACCTTATTCCCTGTCTACAAAAACTGATTTTTGATTCATTCACCTGTGGGTATTCTGCTTCCACATACTGATGATTGTGAATAATGGTGCAGGGAACACAGCATACAAATGCCCCTTTAAATGCTATTTTCAGCATATGAGAGGCAGAGGCAGGCAGAGGCAGAGGCAGAGGCAGAGGCAGAGGCAGAGGCAGAGGCAGAGGCAGAGGCAGAGGCAGAGGCAGAGGCAGGCAGATCTCCGAGTTCCAGGCCAGCCAGAACTATAGACTGAGGCCCTGTCTCAGTAACAACAGCAAAACCACATAACAACAAAAGATGTTACTTTTAATTATTTGAAAATATTTTCTAGAAGTTGTATTAACCAAATGTACTGGCTGGTTTTGTGTGACAACTTAACACAACCTGGAGTTATCACAGAGAAAGGAGCCTCCCTTGAGGAAATGCCTCCATGAGATCCCAACTGTAAGGCATTTTCGTTTTTTGTTTTTGTTTTTTTTGGATTTGATTTTTTTGAGACAGGGTTTCTCTGTATAGTCCTGGCTGTCCTGGAACTCACTCTGTAGACCAGGCTGGCCTCAAACTCAGAAATCCACCTGCCTCTGCCTCCCAGAGTGCTGGGATTACAGGCGTGCGCCACCACCGCCCGGCTGTAAGGCATTTTCAAATTTAGTGATCAAGGATGGGAGAGTCCTGACTATTGTGGATGGTGCCATCTTTTGGCTGGTGGTCCCAGGTTATATAAGAACGCATGCTGAGCAAGCCAGGGGAATCAAGCCAGTAAGAAACATCCCTCCATGGCCTCTGCATCCGCTCCTGCTTCCTGCCCTGCTTGAGTTCCTGTCCTGACTTCCTTTAGTGAAGGGCAGTAATATGGAAAGTGTAAGCTGAATAATTCCTTTCCTTCCCAACTTGCTTCTTGGTCATGATGTTTTGTGCAGGAATAGAAACTCTGACTAAGACAAATTGGTACCAGCACAGTGGGGCATTCCTGTGAAAACCTGACTATGTTTGGGGGAGGACTGTGGAAGGACTGGAATTTTGGGCTAGAAGATCCACTGGGTGTTAAGAACTCTGTAAGATGTTCTGTAGGAGCTTGGAAGACAATGTTGAGAAAGTGTAGAAGATGGAAGCCTGGCTTTAAAATTTCAGAGGGATGCTTAAAGACTTTTATCAGGGTCATTGCTTTTTGGATTATAAAGATCCTGTGGTTTTGGTTAGCTGGGGCTGAAGAATCCACTGTAGTTAACAAGATGCCAGAACTATGAAAATGAAGCCTTTGTGTAACTGGGACAATTGATTCTGGTTGGCTGGAGCTAAGAAATTAGCAGTGATTAAGAAGAGACCAGCATCATTGAGGTGACATCTTCTGGGAAGTGTTTTCTGAGAGCACAAAGAAACTGTGTTCCAGAGATTGATGGCAGACTTGGTAATGTAAGAGTCACCCAGGTGGTACTGGTTTTGAAAGCATGAAGAGAGATCATGAAGAGCAGCTGAGGCTCAGCACTGTGAGAGGCCAGGGAAGGCCATTGGTGAAGGTGCAGCCTCAGTTCCAATTGACAGCCCAGGACTGAAGGGGTCACGCAAAGGATTTGAGGCTTGGCACCATGAAAAGAGCCTATGAGAGCCTGTTAGTGAAGTCTAGTTGCAGCACCAAAACCTGACTAAGACACCAAGTCATATGATAATCAACTTTTCTTTTTAAAACATTACTGTGTGATGGTCTATGTGTGGACACAGGATACTGTGGGAGAACTGGCTCTCTTTCTACGATGAGATCAAATTCAGGCTGTCAGACTGTGTAATAGTCACTTTTTCCCAATGAATCTTCACACACCCAAGTGTGAAGTCTGAGAAAACATTTTACATTATGATTGCACGATTTTCCAATACTCAACAAGAATGTCCCAGGATTCTAATTTCTTAATTAATTATATTCCCATTCAGAGTAACACTCCTGATTCCAACTTTTGATTTTTGGGTAGACATGGCAATTGTAATGGGAAGGAGGTAACTGCCCACTCTGGGCTTGGTTCGCACTTCTCCAGATAGTGAGGCTCAGTGCTCTTTCATATGTCTATTACCTGTTCGTTTGTCTCTCTGGAAAAATATCTGAGTGCTTTAAACGTTTTTACAAATTTGTAAATGTGTGTGGGTGAAGAGAGGATGCATGAAGGTCAGAGGGGGCTGCTCCATAGTCTGTAGGACTCAGGGACTGGCCTTATCAAGCATTTGATGAGCCGCCTGACCAGCCAGCTTTAAGCATTTTTAGTTATGTTATTTTGCCAGATATGGTAGCACACACTTGGTGCCTGCTTGAACACAAAATGCATGTAGTGCCCACAGAGGCCAAAGAAGATGCCAGTCTGATGTGGGTGCTCAGAATGAAATCTTGGATCTCTGCAAAAGCAACAAGTACTATTAACTGCTGGCTCATCTTTCTGGTCCAGGAGTATGCATATAATTAATAATAATAATAATAATAATAATAAGTATTATTATTATTAACTTATTTTGTGTATATGTGTGAGCACGTGTAGCCGTCAGAGGATATGTAGAATTGATCTCTCTTCTTCCACCATGTGGGAACTAAGCATCAAACTCAGGGCATCAGACTTGGCAGCCAAAGATAAAAGTGCTTTTATCTTTGTCCCATATACTCCCAGTCTCAAAAATACCGACTATATTAAAAACATAACTGAACAAAAAAAATCTGATTTTAATAAAACACAAAGATGACATACTTACTCAAAAATATTCAGAAGTTGCTCACTTGGTGCGTTTTTTAATCCAGCCACAATACTTTGTAATCGGCTTACGCTTTGAGTAGCTGAAGCAACAGGCGTGGTGACTGCCTCTTTTTCTTGTAAATACCGCCGTCCAGTGAGTGGGGTAGAAGGTGCAAATGACCGTTTCTGTCACAAAAGGAAACAGTGTCGACTTTTATTATTTATTTATTTGCTTATTTATTTTTCGTTTTTTAAAAACAGGGTTTCTCTGTGCAACAGGGTTTCCCTGGCTGTCCTGGTCTGCTCTGCACAGCAGGCTGGCCTCAAACTCACAGAGACCCACCTGCTTCTACCTCCTGACGGCTTAAAGGAATGCACCTCCATGCCCGACAAAAATGTTTAAGGTAAAGGAGTTATGTCCTGTGACCAAATGTCTAATGCAGTGTGTCCCATCTTCTGTATTCGTATTTACAGGTACCTTACTTATTCTTTTCTTCCTTAACAGGTTATTCACCAGGTGTCTATCAATATTATGCTAATGACATTTGTACAACTGAATCATACTTCATATCTGTAGTCTCATTTATATCACACAACATATCCAAAAAATAATGTCTACCTACTTTAATTTTATACATGAGGAAGTGGGCACAGGTAAGTATAAAATTTGTGCTAATGAAGTCAACAGTCTGCAAGGTGAATTCCCATCCACCTTAGTCTCTAACCAATCTCACATGGAAACACAGAATTAAGCCTTGGCCCTCAACACCCCAGTCTACAGCTACATAGCAAAAATCAGTCAGAGCAGTTTGTGTCAGGCGCAGGGAAGTAAACACAATTCTGAAGCCACGTAACACAGGCTAAGCTGAAGCAAAGGGACCTGTAAGAAAGTATGTGCTATGTCAAAAGACACATGGGATGGCACACCCGGTGCGCTTGGAAAGTGTACATAAAGCATGACCAACAGCAGGAGTAAGTAGTATAGACGACAAATTACCTTTTAGGGCTTTCATGGGCAATAGGAATTAGTAGAAGAAATGCAATATCTAACGTGAAAGCTGCCTCTGCAGTTAGTAGAACGAGAGAGAGAAAAGACAAGCATCGTTCACAACTGAGGCCAGGCTAGGTTCTATTACTTTTTCAAAGTGTTGTTGAAGGTTGCATTCCGCACTGGCCTGTGATGTCAGTTTCCCAAAAGGGGTGTCAGCAGTGAACTTTCGAGGTGTTCCAATCTCCTCCTCTGCATCTGCTCCCAGAAAGATCCTCTCATCGAAGTCCCCGACAGTTAGAACGTACTCTTCATACTCCTTGTTCACTGCTTTGCTGCAAAGAGAACTGCTTTAAGCGCAGAGGAAAACTGAGCTCTACAACTTATCTATCTCAGCATAAAAGCAGATTCAGACAATAGCTTGGGGGAAATGATAACTTTGTATCTTCATTACCTTTATTTTTTAAGAATCTCAGAGGCTCCCACCTGATTATGAACATTCATGACAATCACAGCAGTAACTTACCTTGAAGCGCAAGTCAAAGCAAACTATATACTTAATTTTAAAACAGTGACACAAATTGAGAACAGAAGGTAACATCTGGGGGGCTGGAGAGATGGCTCAGTGGTTAAGAGCACTGACTACTCTTCTGAAGGTCCTGAGTTCAAATCCCAGCAACCACATGGCAGCTCACAACCATCTGTAATGGGATCTGATGTTCTCTTCTAGGGTGTCTGAAGTGTACACAGCTACAGTGTATTTACATATATAATAAATAAATCTTTAAAAAAAAAGACTTGTTAAAAAAAAGAAAGTAACATCTGAGCACTGAGGAAATAAGAGTTGCTTTGAAATGAGGAAATTTTCAGTTGCTAACATTAATTAATTGGAAGAATATAAAATCAAACATAGATGTACTGTATTTCCGAGTTCTTACAGGAGTATAATTGTTTCAAATGCAAATGTTTCTTAAATGTATTCAGACAACAATGTTGAGTGACAATTCCATTCAATGCCATTAAAGCAAGATTTTGAATATGAAGAAGTTACCTTTATACTTAATGTTTCACTCAACAAATTTCAACAATTTTTTTTTTTTTTCCGAGACAGGGTTTCTCTGTATAGCTCTGGCTGTCCTGGAACTCACTCTGTAGACCAGGCTGGCCTCGAACTCAGAAATCCGCCTGCCTCTGCCTCCCAGAGTGCTGGGATTACAGGCATGCGCCACCACCGCCCGGCCAATTTCAACAAATTTGATATGCTATATACTATTTGGAATGGATCTTTACTTATTACCTATATGATCTCATGTAGCCTAGGCTGGCCTCAAGCTCACTATGTAGCAAGGATGGCCTTGAACTTCTGATCCTCCTGCCACCATGTGCCCGAGCTGACATTACATACAGGTGTGTACCACCACACCCATCTGTAAATACTTACCTATTATCAGTAAAACTGGAAAGATCCAAGAGACATTCACCTTTTAAAATCTGCCAACAAAAAAATAATTTAGAGAATATTAACATACACAAAAAAGAGATTTAAAAGACTATTTTCACATAAATATATATAACACATGCAAAAAACTATTAAAAATTTCAGACCAGGGGATCAAGTCATGGCTCAGCAGTTAACAGCACTGGCTGCTCTTGCAAAGGACCTAGATCCTATCCCTAGCACCCACATTGAGGTTCATGACCATCTGTAACTCCAGTTCTAGAAGAGCCAATGTCTCTTCTGACCTTGCACACATGTAGTGCACATACATATACACAAACATACATAGAATTATTTAACTAAATATAATTTTCAAAAGAAAAGAACATTTAAACCAGTAAAACCTCCATCATGAAATATTAAACCAAATTAAAGTCAAATTTCATTGTTCTTTAGCACCATCTCCCAATTAAAGTAAAATCAAGGTCTTTTGGTTATAATGATCCTAGATTGCATTTGGGACCTTAGTCATGCTAAGTGAGCACTACACAACTATACCATTGTACTACACAGCCTAAAGGCAAATTTTCAAAATACTTCAAGGCTAGTCTATGGCAATGCTTTACAAAATTTTAAAAATATTTGTATTAATTCTTTAAGAACTTCATAAATGTTATTTTGACTTTATTTATACCTCCTAATTACTCCCAAATCTCCTCCACCTCCCTCCACTCAATTAAATAACCCACTGACTCCCATGTGTACTGCTTATACAGTGGGACACACCAGCAGGGTCATCCACTGAGTGTGGTTAACCTACCATGAACCAAACCATTAAAAAGAGACTCTCCATCCCTGAAGCTTGACTAAGTTCCTCAGTTAGGAATGGGGACTCTTCCCACTCCCTACTAGAATGCTGACTGGATTGATCTTGTGCAGGCAACCACAGCTGCTGTGAAAACTCACTGAATGGTTCTATCATGTCTAAAAGATATTGTTTTGCTCTGATGGTCCCTGACCTCTGGATAGTAGAATTCCTCCATCACTTGCAAAACAGCCCCTAAGCCTTGGGAGGGGGTGTGACACATGTTTCTTTGTGGCTAAGTATCCCACTGACATTTATTCTCTGCACGGAGAAAGCATTCTTGCCAAATAATTTCACCAGTAATTCTGGTGAGAGAGATCCATTACCCATATCCAGAACCACATCAGTCAATGAGAACATGTTTCAGGTAAGCAAAAAATGTAAAAGGAGTGTGAGGTGTGGTGCATAGCATATGCTTGGAACCCCAGAACTTGAGAGGTAGAGGCAAGAGGAACAGTAGTTTAAGGTTAACCTTGGCTCCAAAGTGAGTTTGAGACTAGCCTAAATTACATGAGACCTGTCTTTAAAAAACAAAAAAAAAACAAGCCGGGCGGTGGTGGCGCACGCCTGTAATCCCAGCACTCTGGGAGGCAGAGGCAGGCGGATCTCTGAGTTCGAGGCTAGCCTGGTCTACAGAGTGAGTTCCAGGACAGCCAGGGCTACACAGAGAAACCCTGTCTCGAAAAAAACCAAATCCAAAAAAGCCAAAAAACAAACAAACAACCCCCCAACAACAACAAACAAACAAATTAAAAAATTAAAAGGAAATTTAGGGGTTGAGTAGTTAGCTCAGTGGTACAACACTAGTCTAGCATTTACACAGCCCTGGATTTGATCTTCAGTACCACAAATAGGGAGAATGGAACACCCTGACTCCTATTATTAGGAGAAGAAAACTACAGTTATCAGTAGACTGTAGCTTGCTACACTTAGGTTGCTGTTATGCCGCAAATGAAAATACAAGGGTGCAACTTACAAGAATGGAGAGAGCTGACCGCACACTTCAGAACTGCCAGCCCAAAGTCACAGCCATCATAGCATCATTTGCTTGGTAACAGTTTACCACAGAGAAATCCCAGCCCTGCTATAGCTTCCTGTCACCCAGATAAAAAGCATCATCCCACCAAACCACCAGAGGTACACCACCCTGCCCAATCATGCAATACACAACACTTGTCTAGCCTCCAAGTGTTTTCAAAACCAGAATGATAGTTTGGATGGTGGTTTTTGTTTCTGGAATGAAATAAATTGTTATAAT
This sequence comes from Apodemus sylvaticus, assembly GCF_947179515.1. Classification (NCBI taxonomy): domain Eukaryota; kingdom Metazoa; phylum Chordata; class Mammalia; order Rodentia; family Muridae; genus Apodemus; species Apodemus sylvaticus. The sequence continues at coordinate 142,659,379 of NC_067476.1, forward strand.
AATTATGCCAAGACAATAGCCAGTTATATACACAAAATAAGGTGTGGGGTATCACTGGATCAGGGTATACTGTATCTGCACAATACATTCTGTAAACATTTATTCTGCTGGGAAGATTAAACATACCTACACGAAGCCATGATTTATACATCTTCCACGACAGGGACGACTAAATACAAAGTATGGAGGAAGACAGAACCAGTTAGGAAAAGACTTTGAATTTAGTGAAAATATCATGGCACCTGCCACACAAGTCTGGTAATCTGAATTAGATGCCTCACTTAAAGGAAGCAAGGAACTGACTCCATAAAGTTGTCCTATACCTTCACACATGCTGTGGCATATGCACTCACATATACAAGAGAATCCATGCACACATAATAATAATAATAATTTTAAGCCAGGCAATGATGGCACATGCCTTTAATCCCAACAGCCTGGTCTACAGAACTAGTTCCAGAACAGCCAGGGTTACACAGAGAAACCCTGTCTCAAAAACCAAACAGCAATAATAACAAATAAGTAAATAAAAATCTCTTAATACTAAGTGGGGGACCAGAATGATAAGTTAAACCAAATTATTTTACTGAAATGGCAAAGCCTTGTTGAATTATGTGACACAATGTTCAAGAAATAAGTTAATAATTCTTCCATGATAAACTAATTCAGAAATATAAAAACAATTCATTAAAGAAAAAAATTATGAATGTGTGGAAGTAGCCTCCAAATAGTTTTCTGCTTTAATTAAGTGGAATTAAAGCAAGAGTTGTATCTGAGTGTAGTGGTGTATTGCCTTTAATACTTGGAAAGCAGAGGCAGGCAGATCTCTGTGACTTCAAGGCCAGCCTGGTCTACAAAGTAATTCCCAGGACAGCCTGAGCCAAATAGTAAGAGCCAGTCTTACAAAACCAAAAGAATAAAAAGCAGTTGTTATAATACTACACCAGATTTAGTAAACAGCCACTATTGAAACGACCTATGTCAGAAATCAATCAGTTTACACGAATTCACCTCATGCTTTTCATGATCCCTTATCAAGAGAATGCTGGTTTCTGTCAGAACCCCTAAGATTCCTGGCTCTGCATTTCCCTGACATCCAGGCATCCAGGTAAGCCAGCATGTTCTTCCTGCACTTGGTTTCTCTCAGGACTAGAGAATTGTGTTACATCACGGCAGACATTGAGACTTGGGACTCCAGGGCATTGGATCCCAGGAACCTGGAGTTACAGGAAGTTGTGAGCTTCCATGTGGGTGCTGTGAATTGAACCTGGGTCTTCTGCGCGAGCAGTAAGTGCTCTTAACTTTGGAGTCATCTCTCTAGCGCCAGACCCGGGGCATCTGACCATGGGTCCTAGAACGTTGAGAAGATTCACTTTCAGGTTGCTCCTGACCCCTAAACATCTTATTTAATAGTTAGTACCTTCTTATCAAAGAGTTTTGAAATATATGGCTTAAAGTAATGCTCCTTTATCCCTTTTGCTTCCACTAGAAGTCCATCATGCAGATCACAAAGCACAGCAATGATACAGGGAGGTTCGTCTGCAGCTCTGAAGTCCGGAGCATGGAAATCAGATGGTAAACCTAGTTTAACAAAGCATGAAGGGAACAGGAGGGACAGAACAGTCAATTTTTTCACTTTTTCTAAAAGTTAATAATTATTTTCAAAAGTAACTATCTTACCTTTAAATGATGGATTTAACAAGTCTCGTCGATTTGGGCACATTATAGCATTGGCAAAAATCAGGTCCAAGCAGCACAGAAGTAAATGATATGAGTTTACTAAATCATCACCAATCATACGAAAATTACCTTCACAAGGAAAAAAAAGTTAAATCCAGAAACCTCTCATATCAAACATCACCACATCCCAGAGCAGAGAGCACGGGAGTGTCACTCACCCTTAGTGTAAACAAAGAGTGTCCAGCAGAAGTTAAAGAGGTCCTTAACACTGCAGGGGATCCTCCTGAAAGGAGACACGGGTTTGTTTTTGTTCACTGTTTTATTTGGTCTGACCAACCTGCTAAGCACTGAAAGCAAATATAAACAAAAGGGTCAGGGGCTGGAGAGATGGCTCAGCAGTTAAGAGCACTGACTTGCTCTTCAGAAGGTCCTGAGTTTAAATCCCAGCAACTGCATGGTGGCTCACAACCATCCGTAATGAAATCTGACACCTTCTTCTGGTGTGTCTAAAGACAGCTACAGTGTACTTACATGTAATAATCAATAAATCTTTTTTTAAAAAAGGGTCAAATTGCATGGACAATCCATTCAGGTGGACAGACAGACAGATGGCACAGAAACAGACTCCATGCAGCTTTCCAGGATGCATTCAACAATCAGATTAAAGAAACATAACTAAAGTATTACCCTTATTTTGAAATATAAGTAATTGTCCATGAATTTCAAAAGAAATTTAAGTCTGCAGGAAGGTAAATGCTGACTTTTAAAATTAAAGTCTCCTAATAATTCTGCATCACAAATATAGGAGATTAAGGGTCTTACCTCTGCTTTCTGCTTCGTGGCAACTTTGGTAGCTCTTCATATGGATTTTGAAAGATATCTAAAAAAATGGGCTCAAATTTTTTAAAAATTACAGTAGATACTTCAAAATTTCTTTCCAGCCTTTCTATCCGCTCACGAAATTCTTGTGGTAGGTTTGACATATCCATCCACTTCTTCATTTTACTAAAAAACTGTATTAAGCTTTAAAAAAGAAAAAGAAAAGGCAACTTAAAAATTAGTCCACATAATGGATTGAAAATGACACATTTGCTTCATGGCTAAAAATATTTGTTTTAAAACCTCAATTGATGAAAAACAACATAAACCCTCACCTCAACTTAAACTTCCACTCCCAGCACTACAAACCACGCTGGTTCCAGGAGCATCTCGGGGACTCAGAAAACCGAAGAGACAGCGGTCTTCTATGACATGGGCAATAAAGCACCTACCTAATTCTTTCATCCTCTACACGAAGCCAATGTTCTACAAGTAGTTTATGAAGTCAATGTCAGTCAACAGGTTCACAAAGTTAGTGTGAACAAAAAGAAGTCTCCCAAATGAAATGTTGTTCACAAAGCACCAGACTTTCACAGGAGGGAGTCCTGTTCACCTGTTTGAGTTCTTTTTGTTTGTGTGAGACAGAGTTTCTCTGTGTTACCTGACTGTCCTGGAACTCACTCTATAGACCATGCTGACCTCAGACTCAGAGATCTGCCTGCCTCTGCCTCCCAAGTGTTAGGATTAAAGGTATACACATAGATAACTTGGAATATGAAGACAGATTGTTATTCCACTTTCTTGGCTTATTCAATAACGAATAACTCTGTTCGTATAGTCTTAGATTAAAACCTCATCTTTTTTAAAAGTTTTCAGTTAATTGTTCACAAGTAAATTTGACATGTTAACTAAAATCTGAAATTCTAAAAAAATCTTTATCAACAGCAGCAACAAAGAGAGAGAAAGAGAGAGAGAGAGACAGACAGACAGACAAAGAAAGAGAGAAAGGAAGATAGTTGCTATGGAGAACCTTTCCCTTTTTTGGTAGGGGGTAGACTAGGGTAGGACTTTTGAGAATTACTTCCTTTAGAAAGGATTCACTGGAAATTAGGAGACTGGATGTGAACCATTGACCAGATTGAGGGTGGTCTCAAAATTGTGATATCTCTGCCCTAGCCTCCTGAATGCTAGGGTAACTGACGGGTCTCATCACATCCCATTCATTACATGCAAGCACCGCACCACAGAGGAACATGCCCAACCTTTAAAACTCATCTTTATATCTCTGATACACTATGCCCAGCGTTAGATTTTTCCTTTTTAATGTCTACAGTAGCGTGCATGCGTGCGTGTGGGCACATGTGCATACACTTGTTCACGTGGGGTATGAGTACACACATACGAGCACGCATGTGCATACACTTGTTCATGTGGGGTGTGAGTGCACACATATGCTCACGCATGTGCATACACTTGTTCACGTGGGGTGTGAGTGCACACATATGCGCACGCATGTGCATACACTTGTTCACGTGGTGAAACGTGGAAACCAGCAAATGACATTGGAATATCTCTCTCAGTCCTGTTTCCACTTGATTTTTCTAAATTATTTTTAAATCTATCTTTGTGTGTGTGTATATATACCATGTCTAAGCAGATGCCTATGAAGGCAAGAAGGAGGTATCTAAGCCCTTGGGAATAGTTACAGAGAGTTGTGAGCCCTGACATGGGTGTTGAGAACCAAATTCAGGTTCTCTGGAAAAAGAAGCCCTCTTAAGCACTGGGCCATCTCTACACAGCCTCCACTCTAATTTCTGAGACAGAGGTGTCATTCTGACTGGACTGGCTAGCCAACAAGCCTCCAGGATTGGCCTGCCCCCAGCGCTGAGAACCCAGAGTACTAAAACCCGGCACTGATGCGAATACTCACCCACTGAGCCGCCTCTCTGGCCTAAATCTAGTACTTCTAAAACAGCTGGAAAACTCAAAATGTCTTACCTTAACTTAGCTGAGCGGAGTATTCTGGTGAGCGAAACACAATTTCCTTCCATGACGCCCTTTCCCACTGTAGGAATGATGCTCTTGCGGCAAGCGACATATAAAGAACACGCCAGCCAGTGTATAACTTCTCCCTGCAGGCCAACACACACAGGATAGAGACACCTTAAATGCTTGTCTGGATGAGGCTTACAATTTCATTTGTCTAAACCCTGAGAATATATGGCTAGCACAACCCCAAACATTGGTGCAGACCTCCACATTCTTCTTGTTCTTAAAACCATAGCATGAGTTGGGTGTGGTGGTGCATGCCTGTAATCCCAGCACTTGGGAGGCAGAGGCAGGCGAATTTCTGAGTTTGAGGCCAGCCTGGTCTACAGAGTGAGTTCCAGGTCAGCTATGGCTACACAGAGAAATCCTGTCTTGAAAAAAAAAAACAAAAAACAAAAAACAAAACAACAACATCAACAACAAAAACTATAGCATGAAAAAAAAATCAGAAAAATTTCTAAATGTCTAATCTAAAAATAAATTTCTTACTTAATTCCAAATTTAGTCTAACTGAAAGAATTCTACTAAAATCTCTCTGTATTAAATTTCTCAATTTTTGGCTTTGTTTTGTATAGCCCTGGCTATCTTGGAACTACTTCTGTAGTAGACCAGGCTGGTCTCGAACTCAGAGATCTGCCTGCCACTGCCTTCTGAGGGCCATATCTGGCGTCTTTATCAGTTTAAAAACACCAGTCATAGTCCTGATGGTATTTATTCTTTTCTATGTTTTATGTTTCTTTTTAGCCAATTTGGCAGAAAAAAGAAAAACTAGAGTAGAAAGTCTGCAAAGTTGTCTCATGTCAAAAATATTAATACTTATATTAGTATATATCACATTAATATAACATTTAGTATGTTAATAAACTGATATATAATATTAATACTAATATCTACAATATGAAGCACAATGTCATTTTTTGTGAGGCAAAGATGTGGGGCATTATTTATCCCATAATAAATTATCTTCTTTTTTTTTAAGATTTATTTATTTATTATTATATGTTAAGTACACTGGAGCTGTCTTCAGATGCACCAGAAGAGGGCGTCAGATCTCTTTACGGATGGTTGTGAGCCACCATGTGGGTGCTGGGATTTGAACTCAGGATCTTTGGAAGAGCAGTCAGTGCTCTTACTGCTGAGCCATCTCTCCAGCCCCAAAAATGTATTTATTTATTTTATTATGTATATGAGTAGATTGTAGCCGTCTTCAGACACACCAGAAGGTGGCATCAGATCCCATTACAGTGGTTTGGAAGCCACCATGTGGTTGCTGGGAATTGAACTCAGGTCCTTTGGAAGAGCAATCAGTGCTCTTAACCACTGAGCCATCCCTCCAATAAATTATCTTTAAACTATTAAACATAGTTCTCTACCATTTGTAGGTATCTCCATGTACATGCTCTAAAAAAAGTAATGATTGGTAATTCAACATGTAATATTCTGCTCTTGGTTTCAAATGTCTTCAAACTGAAAACACCTCATGACTGGATGTAACACAGTTGAAGTTTGAGGATTAAGAATTACAGATGCAGACACCAACATGGCTGCCTAAACAAGCCTTGAACAAGGATGGCATCGGTAAACGTGCTAATGTGAAAAGGGGAACCTAGGTGAAAAACCACAGGCAAGTAAGGATGCTGAGAAAGGGAGAAAGAGCACACACCACTGCTTCTCCAGCAAAAATGCTCAGCCCAGAAAACATCAACACACACACCAAGCAGGCTGTGTTCATATGTTTAGAAATGCACACACAGACATGCACACACAAATGGAACAATAAAGAAAACGGCCATGAGTTTGAGAGAGAACAAAGTCCATGGGAGGGGTTGGAGGGAGGAAAGGGGCAGGCAGAGTGATGTAATTATATTATAATCTCAAGAAAAATGAGAATACTAGAAAGAATTACAGATGCAGGGCTGGAGAGACGGCACTTGCTGTGGGGCCTGAAGTCCTCAATGTGATCCCTGGAACCCAGGCACACACAGAAGGAGGGAACTGACTGCACAGGAGTGGGTCTCTAACCCCCACACATGCTCCAAGGCATGGGTCCCCATTATAAATTAAACAGTGGTAGAGTGCTTAAAACAACAAAACAACAAAATCAAAAATAATTCTAGATTTCCAGGTCTAAAGCTAAGAAAAGAAACAGAAACTATTCTCTGTAATTGATTAAAAAAAATATAAGTTATAAGAATCGAAGAGAAAGTATGGGAAGTACAGTGTGGTAACTGACTTTGACTAGAATTCAACAAAGACTTCACAAAGGAAAAATTTAAACTGCTAAGTAGCAAACTACCAGAAAGTGCGAGCTAGGAGAGTGAGTGGAGAGAAAATGTCAGCAGGGCCTCTGTGGTTAGATGGGAACAGAGTCTGTGGGGAGGAGTCTTGGGGGGCAGCAGAGGAGGAAGATGCCTTTATTCGGAGGGCCTTTCACCAACAACTAAAATAATAGGAACAAGAAGAAACAAAGTACAGGACTGAATACTCCCAAACTCAATTCATATACAAGTGCTTCTAAAATCAAACAATTAAGTGTCAATCAACTCTGCCTAACTATGGATTTAGATCACCAGCATTCTCTGGAGTCACAGGTGACTAGTCCAGGCAGAGTGACCTGAAGAAAGCACACAGCCTGCACTGAGTTTAACATGCTTAAGAATACACATTGGATGAAGTCATGCTTATCTGAGGAGATCAAATAGAGCCTGGGAGATCAGAATGCTTTTTCCAACTGGGCTGTGGTGGAGCACGCCTGTAATCCCAGCACTCTGGGAGGCAGAGGCAGGCAGATTTCTGAGTTTGAGACCAGCCTAGTCTACAGAGTGAGTTCCAGGACAGCCAGGGCTACACAGAGAAACCCTGTCTCAAAAAAACAAAAACCAAAAAAACAAAACAAAACAAAACAAAAAAAAAGAATGCTTTTTCCAGGGAGTCAAAATATATATATTTTTTTTTCAACTGAGATGTTACTAAAACTTCCTTTGTATAGCATCTGCGTGTGCACATGTACATGCACATATATGTTCATGCACTTATCCATTCATGTATTCAAGAATGACAGCCAGAGTTAGATGTTGGGTGACTTCATATATCATTCTCAACGTTTTAAGACAGAGTCTCCCACTGAACCTGGAGTTCTGTATTTCTGCTAGACTGGCAACCAGAGCGCCCTTGGGATGTGCCTGTCTTCACCCCTCCATGTCTCCTTACCTGTAACCCCCAGGTTACAGGCCACACTGCCACTGCACCGGCCTTATATGTGGCTGCTGGGGACCCAGGTCCTCGTGCTTGCTGAGCAATCACGATATCCACCAAGCCAGCTCTCCCAGACTTTCAGATTCTCTTGGATTTCCAGTTACGAACCTTCTGCTGCAGATCACTATCCTTTATTAAGTCTACTCTTACTTTTCCTGAAAACATGTAAGTTAATCTCAGGTACTTTTCTCTCATAGGAGTATAGACACACGTACAACAGTCATTCCCTATTTCCAACTCCCTGCCCAGCAATTATTTCACTGGCAGTCTGAGTCAGAGGAATCCTATACCTGAATCCTGCCCATGCATATAATGAAAGCTTTTGTACATTTCAGATGCTGAAAGAATCTGTCTTGATACCCCCTGAGGAATGGCTCCTGTACTCCAGAAGATACCAAAATCCAAGGATGGTCAAGTCCCTGATTTAAAATGGCAATGCATTTGCACATAACCTATGATTATCTCGAGATTACTTGATGTAAATGCTATATAAATAATATATTGTTTGTGGAATAACAAGTCTGTTCATGCTCAGGACAAATGTAATTTTCCCCAAATACTCTTGATCTGCTGAACCCATGGACATGAATTCCACATACATGCCAACACAAGTCTACTTCTACACTAAACTTATGACCAATCTGGGTTTCTATATTAGAGTGACTCTAATCCTCTAAAAAAAAAAACTTGAGCTGTAACACCACCAAGAAAACAGGTATAGTAGTCACTGCCCTGCTGTAATGACGTGTGTGTGTGTGTGTGTGTGTGTGTGTGTGTGTTTTACTGGGAATACCTAATAATGATAACAAGCACCATTCATGTATTTTATTCAGAGCCAAACACCTCATCAATCATCAGGGCAACAGCCTGGCAGAGAGGAACACAGGCCTGAGAAGTGCTTTGTGTGCTGACTTTGATCAAACTACAGTGCATGGTAGAACTAACTACTACACTCGATGAGGCGGAAGAATGGAGAAGTTAAATGGCTCATACTGCTGTGCCAGGCTGCATGGCAAACTGCGTCACCTTGGGCGCTAAATTAACTTCTTACGATCCCACTTTCTCCTTCTGTGGAATGGGGATCCAACAGTTTCAAACGGGTGGGAGAGACATAACCAAAGGGCTGAGCGGCGATGAGCAATTCATTTTACCACTGATCAGGTCTGATCGATTTAACGGCAGCACCGTGCCGTTTGGGGCTCTGGGCGGCGCGCAGAAATCAAGTTTGAAAGTCTGGAGCCTAGGGAACCCCGGAGCAGCGCCGGACTCAGAACCAGCGGCTCCCTTTCTAATCTTCGGTTTCCCGCCTCAAAACAAATGGGTGGATTGGCCGAGCTACACCCACCCTTCCCTCCCCGCACTCCTCAGAGACCCTCGTAGGTGGGGGAACTCCCACCGCCCGATAGGCTGGGGCGGGGGCGGGCCGGGGGTGGGGCCTGGCGAGGGTCGGGGCCGCCGCCCACCTGCCGCCGCTCACCTCTAGGCTGTAGTTGCCGCGGATGGCGGTGAAGTCATCCAGGGCTTCGGCCGCGCTCCCCTCGTCCAGGTTCAGTTCCTGGCACAGGGCCTGCAGCGCCTCCCTGGCCGCGGCGACCGCCGCCGCCCCCTCGGCGTGGGGCTCGTCCTCGAACATCCCCTCCGGCCCGACGGGCGGCGCGACGGGCTTCGGAGTTTTCTTTTCCCTCCCGGAGAGCTACCCACAACCCCCCGCGACAAAGCGCGCGAAAATCGCCTCTTTGAGTTCGCCTTCCCTTCATAGTCTGCCTCCGCTCTTCTTCTCAAAAAGTCCCTTTCTCCTCTGGATCCCGCAGCAGTCCGTCTCCGGGAATGGGATAAGAAGATGGACCTCGGACTCTAAAGGAGATCTAGCTCGGGCCCTGAGTGGGCAGCTACGAAGCACCGAGCCACGGGGACGGACGGGAGGGAGCGGGGCGGAAGGATCCGGGCCGGTGCTGAGGCTGCCGGGACTGTAGCTCGCGCCCCGCGCTCTCCACAGCGGGGTCCCTGGTGTGGGTAACTTTGGACTGCGCGTCCGTTCACACTAATAGGGAAGCCTTCTCCGTGACACTATCCTGTGGACCCTCGGTTTGTGTGCTCCCCGGCGCACCTCCAGCCCGATCTCACTGAGCTTTGACCCTTGATGGAGGCGGGAGCTGCCGAAAGTGGCTCCTTCGCGTAGAAGCGCCACGTCGGAGGCTCCCAAATCTCGCCAGAAAGGGGTACAGGGGCAAGGGTTTGAGGTGACGCGTCTCAGCCTCACTCCCTGGATTCTGGGAACTGTCCTAGTAAGTAGACATTTCAGGAATAGAGATCGTCTTTGCGCTCACCGGAAAGGTGTTTTTAAAACCTAAACTAGAACCTGACCCTTTTCACTCAAAATCCTTCAGAACAGTAACTTTTGTTTTTAAAATACTGAAAAATAATAGCATTCAGATGCACCAGGTAATTCATAACCTTGAGAATATCAAGCTAGTTCTCAGTCGAAGGAGGCTTTTCTCCATGTGTTTATCGAACTTAAAATGCTATTGTGCATGTTTTTGCATACCTGGTTCTTCATAAGTCTAATTTTAACCCTCTCAGGCCATTTCTGAGCAGTATATCTAAAAGCTGACATAACTTCTATTTCTTCGTCTCTTTTGTACCTTATCTGAAATTCTCATACATTGATCAGCTCTTCCAAAAGAGTTGGAGAACCTTTTGTCTTCAATGTATTCCCTAGTTTGAATTATTTCTCCTCCACACTAAGGACTTAGAGCAGTGTGTTTGAAAAATTACAGAGTACTCCTTGTTTGGATAAAGGAGTCACTAGAGAAGAAAACAGGGATGTCAAGACAAGTTATGAAGGAATTCCTGTGCCTACTAAAGCCTCATGATAAACTCAAAACAGATTTTAACATGTTAATGATTAATCTGTTTTGGACAAAATCCACTGACTGCAGGTATGGCCTCCTGAACTGCATGAGATAAAGACTACCAAGTTTGGAGATAGGAGAGTGTTGTCTTAATGCATGAAAGTGCCACATTGGAAGGAATCCTTGGATTAAAATTCAAAGGTATACTGCTGAAGTAAGAGTCCTGATATATGGAGATGTAAACCTCTCTAAATCCCAAATAGGCAAATGACAACAGACCAAGGAAACAGCTCCAGCCTCATCTAGCTTTAGTGAAACAGTGAATTAGTTTACTGGAGTTACAGAGGGAGGAGCAGGGGTGACTCAAAGGCATCTGCCTCATCGAAGAACCCATTCTGTCCATGGTGACAATTGCCAAAGCTGGAGCTCACACACACACACACACACACACACACACACACACACGGAAGGGATCTTGTGAATCCTGTAAGTTTATGAGCCTTCAAGTTTTGTTTGTCCCCTGAGTCTTAAGAGCTCCTTTCTTTCCAGGAGAGAATTATTTAGTTCAGAATTAGTTCAGTACAGAGCACTCCAGTAACATAGGTTGTCATCTAGGCCAAGGAGTTAGAAGATTTTAACTAGGAGGGGCTACACAAAGAAACTGTGTCTTGAAAAATAAAATAAAAATAAAACCAAAAAACTTCAGTTGTGTAAAATATCCTCACCCCAACCACTCATTTCCATGCCAACCCTTCAGTTTTAATTGAGCTGTGATTAAGATTGGTGGGACTCAAATTATGCTAGCAGAAAATTCTCCCTAAGGAGTTTGGTTATTCTGACGTTGCTTGACAGTTGGAGAATCTTTTGTAGAAATCTATTTTTTCTCTTTATTTACAGAGCATACTGAAGTAGAAATCCGAGTGCTTCTAAAGAATCTTTTATAGCCTTGGCTCAGTGATAAGCCAGACCTGCTCACCCATGAGGCGGAATAAAGAGGCCTGGAAGGTGGAGAGAAAGCAGACAGGGCCAGATGTACCAGAGATATGGGAGTGACTGAGTTAGGAGTGGTGAGAGGTTCCAGTGACATTGGAAATGCAATGAGCATGGGAGAGGAAGAGATGGCTTAGCAGATAATAAGCAAGCACGTGCTGCTCTTCAAGATGATATGGGCTCAGTTCCCACCACTGGCACGGCAGCCATTCATGACACCAGTTCCAGAAGATCAGATACCTTCTTCAAGCCTCAGCATTACTAACCAGCCACAAACACAGAATACACACATCTATGTTGCAAAACACTGATATACATAAGCTAAAATACATAATCAGATAAGCTTTTAAAAACAAAAACATGTGGATGGGAAATAAGGTTGGGTTTCCTCATTCTGTTTTTCTAAAAATAATACTAGAACATTCTACTGTAAATTATCTCAAGATTATCCTATCATTACTTTTTTGTGTAAGAAATTTTAATATTAAAAAATTCCTGGCCGGGCAGTGGTGGTACATACCTTTAATTCCAGCACTTGGGAGGCAGAAGCAGGTGGATTTCTGAATTCAGGAGGCCAGCCTGGTCTACAGAGTAAGCTTCAGGATATCCAGGCCTATACAGAAAAACCCTGTTTCAGGAAAAAAAAATATCCTAACTTCTGAGGTAGTTCAGTAAACTGATGGCAGTCCTCTGTCTCTAAGTGTGTATGTACTTCATTCTATGAATTTTAACCAACACATATAAATAAACTAAGCATTCCTATGCTTGATACCATCAATTGGTAGCATTACTCAGAAAATAAAAATTTACCTTAAGGGAAAGGGATTCCACACAAAATATGAAAAAAAGGGTTATTCAGCTTTTTCTGGCCACTTGAAATCTAAATTACATCCCCAGTTTAGCCTCTGTAATCATAATCCCCTTATATTTTTGGATTTCAAAAAGAGACTTTGGCTGGCCGGTGGTGGCTATGAGAAAAAGGGTTATTCAGCTTTTTCTGGCCACTTGAAATCTAAATTACATCCCCAGTTTAGCCTCTGTAATCATAATCCCCTTATATTTTTGGATTTCAAAAAGAGACTTTGGCTGGCTGGTGGTGGCGCACGCCTGTAATCCCAGCACTTGGGAGGCAGAGGCAGGCAGATTACTAAGTTTGAGGCCAGCCTGGTCTACAGAGTGAGTTCCAGGACAGCCAGGGCTACACAGAGAAACTCAGGGGGAAAAAAAAGAGACTTCATTCCTGTTCTGTGAGAGTCTTGAAGGATACCTCTGCCTTGCCTAGAATTTGCTAAATAGATCAGGGTGACCTTATACTAGGGAAAATTCTCTCACCTCTACCTCACAACTGCTGGGATACAGGCGTAAGACACCAGGCCTGGTTTGTTTTCTCTCTTTCTAAGTATGGAAATGTAAAGATGAGTATCTTTCTGTCCCTATAGGTCTGTTTCTACCCTGAGAATAGAACAGTTCATGAAATCAAACCAAGGAGTGAAAAAAAAAGGTTCACGAATAGACACCAGTTTTTATATAACTTCATTATCTTTACAGTATAAGAGGAACCAAAAATGTACAGTATACTAGCTTTAGGAATGAGGTGGCCAGTCCATGAATTTGATAAAATCGTGGAGGTTCAGTATCACTAAAAGCATATTTGGTTGCATGAGTGCCAAGTCCCGCATGGCCTTGGAGGGGAGGGTGTGGCACAGTTTCCCACCTCTGAAGCAGAACCAGTAGGACCTGGGCCTCCATGAGTGTTGACTGTTGTGGGGCATGAGGCTTATTTGTATAATAACGTATATATTTTGGTTCATGATCTCCTTCAGGAAATATTCTCCCTGCTAATGTTAATGCCTATATGATAATTAGAAACAACCAGTCCTGAAGTTGAGGGTGCCTTTATAATCCTCAGCAAAAACAGTAAATGCTGTGACCTTCAGGACAGCCCTTAAGGCTGTGGAAAAGAATTCTGAAAACAGTTCAAAAATATATAATTTCTCAACAATGCAAAATATAAGGATGCAATATGAATTGTATGAGGGTCTTGACAGACCTAAAAGAACAAAGGCAGCGGCACTAATAAGCCAGCTTGTCAGAAAGATACAAAGCAGGCAGATTCCTGAGTTTAAGATCAGTTTGGGGCAGGCGAATTTAGGTCCAGGCATTGTAGGAATGGTAATCTCAGGCCAGGGTACCACCCAGCTATCTTATTGTCTGTGCTTATAAAGGCAAGCAGATCTCTAAATTCATTTGCAATGTTTAAAAAACAAAAATGAAATTGTCCTTTTCTAGGAATCAAGGGGATAAGGTCATAGTATGCTGATTCATGGGATAATCAAGGAATCTGGAGTAAATGACTGAATTAATATATAAATAAAAGACTGGGCTTCAGTTTGCAAGACGGCTTGGAGAGCAAATAGTACTTTTAGAATTTTTAGAGCTCTTTTAGAATTTTTTTCTAGCAGTTTTTCTGACTTTGGTCAGAAAACCCATGAGCTATCCAGAGAGCTTTCAGGTTTTTTTTGTTTTTTTTCCCTAGCACACGAGAGTTGTCTCTAACAGAGTTGTCTACAGACAGAGCTGTCTGCAGAGTCATCTCAAGCAGAACACAAGAGAGTCAGCTTCTACCCACAGTTGATTTCCAGTCATTTCTGTCACCACAATCAAATGCCACTTCCTCAGGACCCCAAACCAAGCCGAGGCATATGAGTTTGTTTGGAGCACACCTTTAGCAATGGAGATTAATTGTAGAGCAGATCTGTGTTTATTCCCATTTGCAAGAACAAGCAGATTGGAGAAGAATACAGCAAGCAAACTAGCCAAGGATGTGGGTGTAGGAGCCAGAATACTTGGGTAGTTCTGGCTTTGCCATTTACTAGTTGTGTGACCCAGAGCAAATCACTTTCATGTTTGTTTCTTAGCTTCTCCATCTGCAAAATGAAGGTAATAAAATGAGGTGACTGCAAGAATAAAAAAGGGTTAATTATATATGTACTTAGAATTAGGCTCATCATAAACTTTCAGTAGCTGTTACTCATTTCTATTGGGTAATCTGGAAAAAAAGACTAGTACAAAAGTGGATAAAAGTAGAGTTGGTTTCCTAAAATGAGCCAAAGGAGTCTATAGTAAAGGATGAATGTAATTCAAATGTTTATTTAGTTAGCTTTGCCATTTTGCATGTAGTGATTTAGGTATTGAGTCTGACTTGGAATGAAGATTGAAGCTGGCGTGTCCAAAGTGACATTGTTATCTGGTATACCTGTAGCCTGCAGGCAATAGGTTGGACATACCTAAATCCATCAGGCAACTGGGATCTTCCTTTTAGCTAAAATACTGCAGGGTTGAGATAAGAAGACCTCTTTTGGACAGTGAAACCTCTGAAGCTACACCTAGCATGTTGCCACATCCCACTCAATATGAACCATAGAGTAATTTGTATCTGAAAGTATCTCAGCAGATACCTTTGATCCAGAGATAGCAGTGAATGCTAGGGAAGAAGGCGAATAAAGATTCAAATTGCTCACTGAACAATACAATGTAATCCACTATGGGATGTTAACTCTTCATCTGCTAGTTGTCATACTTCCTTTTTTTCTTCATATAATCCTGAGAGGTTTCTTTTGTCCTGGAGAGTTGAGCTCTGGCTTTCTGCTTAGGTTTTTCTGCTAAACAAGAGCCTAGAATTTAGACTTAATACCTCATTTCTAATTTTCCCCGAGGAGATTTCACACCCTTCTACATACAGTTATCAAGGTATTTATCTAACATAAAATAGTCTGTTTCTTAGAAATTCATCTTATGAGAATATATTTTTTTAATCTTTAAGGTGGACAGCAGGTCAGCAGTTTCCATCTTAGAGCCAGCTAAAGTTTTCAGCAGTCATTGGATAAATTAGAAATATGGGAGCTAAAGAAGTGGGAACCTTGTATGTACTGAGGTAGATTCTGCTTTATACTCTTGTCAGATTTCTGTTATTGTTCACAGGTTTCAACAGAAATTGGAAGGAAAAAAAGGCCTTATGAGAATTTATAAAATACTAAATATGAAAATATAAAAATAAAATGGTATCTAAGTTTGAAGATTGTTGGCAATCAAGTAGTCTTGACAATAGAGCCAACAATATTAACATGGTAACACAGTCATTTATTTGGAATTTTTCTTTTGTCTTTTTTGTTATTATTTATGGATTTTTTCCTCTCTCTCTCTCTCTCTCTCTCCCTCCCTCTCTCCCTCCCCCCCCTCTTTTTTTCTTATGCTGGCCTGGAACTCTCATTGATCTCCGTCTCTGCCTCCTGAGTGCTGGGATTCAAGTGGGGCACATAAGTCGATAGAATATAACAAAACTATAGTGAAGTAGAGACTCCCCTAAAATGCACAGTGTAACCAAGAATGGTCTTAAATTCTTGATTCCCCTGTCTTAGCCTCCCAAGTGCTGGGGTTACAGTTGTGACCTGTTTGTTTTTGTACTCTGAACCCAGGGCCTCTCATATCCTAAGAATGAACTTTTCCATTGGCCAATATCCCTGGCCCTGGGATCTCTCTCTCTCTCTCTCTCTCTCTCTCTCTCTCAGTCGCCAATACATAAACTTTGTAGATGTATGGCATGAGTGAAAAACTCATTAAAATTTTTACTATCTCTGCAATTTAAACAGAGAAATTCACTCCCTGATACATTTTAACTAGTAAAATGTTTTTAAAGTGGGAATTGTGTTGGAGGTAGCTACCTGCATGGAAGTAGCTTCAGGCTGGGGTTTAAGCCTGGAAGAAAAAGAAGAATTTAGGCTAGCAAAATGGGTAAATTCAGGTTAACTCAATGGGTTAATGACGTGGAAATTTCTGGTTTCTTTAACTCAGTTGTGTCACATGATGCTTTTGTGGAAGCTGTCTTGTGCGAGGGCATGTGATATTTTCCTGAAAAGATACACTTGAGAGGGTGTGTGATGTTTGGAAAGAATATAAATAGAAGCCCACAGCAAGTGGGAGGACACTCCTGCACTGCTAGCTGTGTGTGCATTGCTTCCCTTCTTTGCTGGTCTTCACTTTGTAGAGAAAAGCTCACCAAAGAACTTCTTGTGGTATTCTGGCCACTTCTGATGACTTTTGCCAATTAGATAGAGCCTTGATGTTTCTGTTGGACGGAGCTGAGCTGCTACTGCTGATATGTGTTTGGTGTTTGCTATTAGAATGTACTGCTGGTATCAGGACAAGGAAGAGTAGAGTCTCCCCAGAGAACTACCACTAAGCAGCCCCACAACCCCCTTCCACTAACTTTCTTCCTCCCCTACCTCTAGTTGGTGGGAGAGAAGTGAGTTTGAAGTGTTTAAGAACCCTAAATAAAAGTAGGTTTTGAAAAATCTGCCAGGTGGTGGTGGCGCACGCCTGTAATCCCAGCACTCTGGGAGGCAGAGGCAGGCAGATTTCTGAGTTCGAGGCCAGCCTGGCCTACAGAGTGAGTTCCATCTTAGAGCTAGCTAAAAGGGCTATACAGAGAAACCCTGTCTTGAAAAAAAAAAAAAACAATTAAAAAAAAAAAAAGAAAAGAAAAAGAAAAATCTAACCCTACAGGTAAATATATTTGCCACCAAGCCTGACAACCTTTGTTTGATCCTCGGGGTGCATATTGTGGTAAGAAAACTCCCACAAGTTTTCCTTAGTCCTCCATATGAGTATATACACTTATAGACAGACACTCAGAGAAATAAAATACAGTAACTTTAAAAAGAAAGAAAACTGGAGTATGCTTGTCACTTTTGAAGCTCCTGAAGGGCTTGCTCTTACCTCTGCCATGTGCTTTGCAGTCTAAGCATGAACACAGCCCAGAAGCTTCCTCAACCAGGAAATGCTTATCTCCGCTTCTGATGCATTCCCTACCCTCTGGATTCGGAACAGAGCCTGGGAGGCGATGATGCGCAAAGAGGGCTCAGGGTCTTGTAACAGTTCTCTCAGATCTACACGGCAAGAACACCAAGACTGCAAGTCTACAAGTGAGTACTGCTCTAGATACCAGGCAGCCAGCCAACCAGAGTGGCTGCGATAAAAGGGGAATGTTCTCAGATTGTCTAAAAGTCTGTACACCTTTGAATTGGGTCTAGTTTTGACCTCTGAAACCCACTGTTTTCTGACTTGTTCAGTATTTCATTCCTTTGCAATAACCATATTTTAAGTAGTCTTACTAAAATCAAATTACCTGGGCCTGACAACCTATGTCTAATGCTAACTCTTAACTTTTTCTTTATTCTAAACACATTAATTCTTTTGTTTTGTTTTGTTTCGAGACAGGGTTTCTCTGTGTAGCCCTGGCTGTCCTGGAACTCACTCTGTAGACCAGGCTGGCCTCGAACTCAGAAATCCACCTGCCTCTGCCTCCCAAGTGCTGGGATTAAAGGTGTGTGCCACCACTGCCCGGCTTAAACACATTAATTCTTAAATCATCCCTTGATGTAGTTTCCTTTTCTTATGTTTAATGTTGACCTTTTTTTTTTCATTTTCTTTTTTGTTTTTTCAAGGCAGTGTTTCTCTATATATCCTGGCTGTCCTGAAATAGGCTTTATCGACCATGCTGGCCTCAGGCTAGCTTTGAACTCAGAGATCCAACTGCCCCTGCCTCCCAAGAACTGGAATTAAAAGAGTGCACCATCACTGTCTAGCCTAATGTTAAACTCTTTTCTCTCTCTCTCTCTCTCTCTCTCTCTCTCTCTCTCTCTCTTCATTTATTTTAAGATTTATTTATTTGTTTATTTGTTAATTTATTTATTTATTTGAGTATAGCTGTATTCAACACACACTAGAAGAATGCTTCGGATCCCATTACAGATGGTTGTGAGCCACCATGTGGTTTCTGGGAATTGAACTCTGGACCTCTGGAAGAGCAGTCAGTGCTCTTAACAGCTGAGCCATCTCTCCACTTCTAACATTAACCTCTTAACTTCTTGTCTTAATGTTCTCAAAATGTTAACTCTTAAATCATTATTCCCTTGTAGTAGTTTTTTTGTTTTGTTTTGTTTTGTTTTTGCTGTTTTTTGTTTTTTGGGTTTTTGGAGTTTTTTGAGACACAGACTTACTAAGTAGCTCTGGCTGTCCTGGAATTTATTATGTAGATGAAGCTGGCCTTGAATTTACAAAAATCCACCTATCTCTGCTTCCCAATTGCTAGGATTAAAGAAATATGCCAGAGTGCCTGGCTAGAATATTTCAATTTTTAATGCTTGCTTTGTTTTGTTTTTTTGAAATAGGTTCTCCCTCTGTTGTCCAGGCTGAACTCGAATAGCCATTTCTGTGCTTTAGCTTATCATGTGGCTGAGATACCAAACACAAACTACCAGGTCCAGTGTAAAGTTTTAGCTTTTGAATTTTCTTATAGCAAAAGAAATACATATTTGTTATATAGAAAACTTAGATAATACTTGTAGGCACCAGAAGAATGTAAGTCATGTATGATTTTACCACCTAGAGATAACAGCTGATATTTTGAAAGTATGTCTTCCAGCAGAGAGGTGGTGCCCAGGCCTTTAGTCCCAGCGTTCAAGGATAGCCTGCTCTACAGATGGATTTCCATAAAGGCCAGGGATACACAAAGAAACCTTATCTAGAAACAAACAAACAAATAAAAAGTGTGTCTTCCCGATCATATTTCTATGTTCTGTTGTGTTCAATACTGTTGTCCAAATAGAAGCATACGATCCAGACAAACAATAACAACCAAGAACATGCTTTTTAAGAGACAGCGTCATACGTCCTATCTCTACCCTGCTGAATTCAGGGAGAATGTTTCTCTTCTGGAGTAATATCCCAGTATTATCTGAGTTACTTCTGTTTATTAAAAAAACAAAAACAAAAAAAACTCCCCTTCCAAGTGTTTTAGGTAAGAAATAAAAAATAATCATATGATATCCTCTCCCTTAGAATAATTTATAAGGCTTTCTTCCCTACCTTCCACCCCTTCTTTATTTCTTCCTTTTTTGAAACAAAATTTCATTATGTAGCCCTATCTAGCTTCTAACTCACAATCTTCCTGCCTTGGTCTCCCAAACACTGGGGTTAGAGGTGTATACCACCAAGCTTGGCTGATTTTTGTTGTGTTAGAATGTTCCAGTATCTATGAAGAAATGGTAGACCTTAGTGAGAAGCGGCATGATTGGGGTGGAGACACGGCTCAGAGGTTAAGAGCTTTTGCTACTTTTGTGGAGGACTTGAATTCAGTTCCCATTACCCAGATGTTGGCTTATAACCATGTGTAACTCCACTTCCAGGAGATCCTGTGTCCTCTTCTCAGCTCTGCAGGCACCAGGCATGCACATGGTACACATATATGCAAGCAAAACTCATATGCATAAAATAAAGAGAATTATTGTCTTCCTTAGATAAGCTTTATTCTCTACCTGTTTCAACAATTACTGTGCTTTTAAATGTACTAAACTGGGTCCTGCAAGACCCTCCTCAACCCAGACTGACAAGCTGACTTCAATCCCTAGAACCCACATGGTTGAGGGAAAGAATCAGTCATTCTTGGAGTTTGTTCTCCTACCTCCATGCACACACTAAGTAAATAACAATTCTTAAATAATAATTAAAAAAAGCAGTAGGGATGGTATCACAGGCCCTTAATCCCAGCACTCAGGAGGCAGAGGCAAGTGGATCTTTGTAGATTTGAGGCCAGCCTAGTCTACAGAGTGAGTTCGAAGAGTCAGGACTATGCAGAGAAACCCTGTATTGAAAAACCCAAACTAAAATCAAACAAAAAAATTTAGATTTTTAATTTGGTTATGAAAGTAGTGATTTTTATATTGTGAGCATGTATACTTGCATTTCTTTACCTTTTCTAATTATGTAGCTACCTTTCCCTCCAGGGCCAGTGCTAGAGATTGAACCTAGCACCCAATGCATTCTATACTAACATTCTACAACTAAACTATAAACAAGGATTCTACCACTGAACTATATTCAGAGTTATACAACTATTCTTAAATGGGAGCAGTAATTCCTTGAGCACTCAACCCGCAGAACTGTGCAGTTTCATAAAGTTTGACCCACCAACAGTTCTGAAAACAGTTTTCTGATGGTTGCTTTAGAGGATTGTAAAGCATGCTCATGCTTGCTTCTACAGCATAGCTTAAGACAGTACTGCAGCCTGTGAGGTGTGTGTGAATATTATCACAATTTGTTAATATAGAATTCTAGAGAGATGTTGCTTTTCTTCCTAATAATGTTTAGAGTTCCTCCCGAGACAGTTGTTAAAGCTGTTTCCAGACAAACAGAATCACAGCCTTCCAAAAGCATCTTAGACTTAACAACTGTAACTTAGTTGAATTACAGTCACTTGTGGTTTTAGTGCTACATAAGCTCAGAGTTTAGATTCCAGACTTAGTTGCTACAGAGCCTTCTGTAGGCAAAGAATCAGATACCTTCCAAACTATCCCAAACCATCCAAACAACGCCGTTACTTACCGTTCTCTATCCAGTCAGTACCTTTCCTCTTGAGTTCACTGGTGTCCACATAATGTGATAAGAGCCCTGAACATAGAACAGCATGGTTCAGAGTTTTAGGGATTACAAGTTTTTCCATTTTTATCATTTAATAATGTAGGCAGATGGCAGAATTAGCCTTTTGAAAATAAGGTATATTCAAAGTAATAAATTCTAGTTCACACCTAGACTTGGGAAGCTCAGACATGAGAAGTTCCATGAGTTCAAATCCAGCCTAGGGTACACAGTGAAACTGTATCAAGGCTACGCAGAGCCTTAACTGGAAACACACATCTTTAATCTGATCATTCATAGGGCAGAGGCAGGTGGATCTGTCTGAATTCAAGGCAAGCCTGGTCTACATATCAGTTCATGTCAGCCAGGGATACACAGTAAAAACTTGTTTCAAAAAAGAAAGAAATGAAATGGAAAGAACAAATGAAAGAAAGGAAGGAAGGAAGGAAGGAAATAAGAAAAGAGAGAGACAGCAAGGTGGCTTAAAGGGTTAATGTGTTTCTCATGAGCCCAACAATCTGAGTTCAATTCTCAGAACCCACACAGTGGAAGAAGGGCGACTCCCACAAGTTCTATGACCACCATGCCACATAAATGACATGTCACCTACACATGCACACACACACACAATCATTTTAAATATTAAAATAATATTCCAAGAGCCTTGTCGTTATTGGTCAATAATATGGTTCCTGCACAAGACTGGGCCCACAGATAATAATTCTGTCACTAAGGACTTATGAGGCCCAGCACACCCTTGAACGTTTCTGGGCAGTTATAAAGGTTTCTGGGAACGGGGTCTATGAAGTCCTATACCTACTGTTAATGGTTGCTACAGGAGTAAAGTGAAGGGAGAAACATTTTCTCAGTGGTGTAATCACTTGTAAGTTACTCGGGCTCCTGAAAATAATCCTTTACCTATGCATCTAAAGTAACCCTACTTAAATTTCTTTGAGTCACCAAAATAAAAGGCATGAAAGTAGACAAGAGACCATTGGGAAAGAAGGGGATCAATGGGGGTGTGCGAGGATAGAAGAGGGTTATGGGACAATATGATTGCAGTAAGGATGGGGGTGCTCAACACTCGGTGGGAAGGTAAGGATAAAGGTAACTGCACAAATGAAAGGGTTTTCTTTTACCTACAAACAAGACAGCTGTTCTTCTGATGGGAAGTTTTGGATCCTTGGAATACGTTAGTGTTTGGTCTAGGATGTCTATTTTCCCCTTGCTCTTTTCTCCCTACATTGACAGGAAAGAATACACAGAGCAACAACGTAGCTGGTGAGTAGAGCAATGCCTGCACTGAGGTGAAGTCACAGCAACTCTTCGCCCTGACAGCAAGCCCTGCACAGTGAAGTCCTCAGGATATCCACGTGCACCCGTCTATGACCCCTCCTATCACCCTGGCTCCTCTGCACCTTCTCAGCTCTAAATGATAGCTTTAATTTTAACTTCACTGCCAGCCCTGCTCTGAGGCTTGCTGTCTTGGCACAGACTATTTTCCATGTGGACTTTCCATTTTAGTTCGTACAAGTTTTCAGTCCCCTTAATAGTTTGCAAACTCTAAACTACAAATTTTAAAACTGGATTGCTGTAGCCTGCTACACAAAGGATGTGTCTTGCAATCTGGGTGAATGTATATACCTTTCAAGGGCCTCTTAGAAGGACAAGAATAGGAAAGGGGACAAGAATTCTCATAGAAGTTACAATTTGACATGGACAATTTGTACTTTTATCCACTGGGACACTAAATTTCTTGTTGAAATATTGTCATTAATGTATCAATTATAGGTAATGGCTGGAGTTCAGAGACCTAATACTGGGGGGGGGGGGGGAAACAGACAAGGGCACTGTGATGTGCTTCCTAGCCCTACAAGCTCCATGAAAAGAGACTATTCTGGGTTTTAAGTATGTGAAAGATTCCTAGAAATAGTCCCAGAGACCTCAGTGTGGGATCCAGATGGATCTACTATAATCAGCTTCTAGAAAACTGTGCATGGATCGTCTAAAGCTACCCTGAATCAAGCCCAACCCTGATATATATAGGCTCTGCTGTATTTTGGGGGAGAAGATTGTATCTGGTCTCAGGGCTAGTGACATGTTGCCCTTCCTGTGTAAGGTCATACACTATGACAGTCCTCACATAGGGCTTATCATGCTCAGAGAGAAAATACAGCAATCCAGTATATCAGGCAAATGGGCTATAAACATAAAAAACATGTAATTATCTCCATTCAGCTCACATGGATTTTTGTTTCTTTGTTTTTGAGATAAAGTCTCACTATATGGCTCTGGCTGACCTAGATCTTGCTGTGTAGATTAGCTTGGCAATTAAGTTACAGAAATGCACCTGCCTTCGCCTCCTGAGTGCTGGAACTAAAGGTGTGTGCTACCAAGCCTAGTCCAAATAAAAGGTTTTTTTTTTTTAATTTTTTTTCAAATAAAAGTTTTTAACTAGTTATTGTCAGCCTGACCTTGTAGCTTCTGATAGAGTCAATGGTGCTGGCTAGTTTAGCAGCCATTTTGTTATTATTGTTGTAGACAAAGCTACATGCTGTAGCTCAACTTGCCTTCACACTCATGCTGAGCTTCCTGACTCCGCCTCCTGAGTGCTGCTGTTTACAACTATGTGTCTTGTAAACCACACCTTGTACTACCAGCTTTTTGCATATATGAAAATATATATATAATAGTGAACTTGTGGGCTAGTGAAATGGCCTAGTGGGCAAAAGTGCTTGCCTTACAAACCCGAGGATTCAAGTGTGATCCCTGGAACCCACAAAAGCCAGATATGTAATCCCAGCATTCCTAGAGTGAAATGGGAGATGGAGACAGGAGACTCCCTGCCTTACAAGGTGGAAGGCAAGAACTCACTCTTGAAAGTTGTTCACTGACCTCCACTTACACACTGGGGCATACTCAATGTGTGTGCAAACACACAAACAGAATTTTTAAAACTCTACTTGTGACTAATCGAGGGAACTATAGGAAAAAGATCTACCTCTTAAACAGTTCATGGAAAACAGCTACTACTATGAAGGGGAGGGAATGGGAAATGTTTCATGTGTGCCATGTGTCTCCACTAAAAGCTATCAGAAAACCAACAAACAAAGTCACTCTCACATACAAAGAATTTGCAGACTCTTTTAACTTCATTTGGTTTGATGTATAAGGGATCTTTGCAGTATACTTCTCGGGGCAACTTCCAATTCAGGAACCGGGCACAAAGAGTTAAGACTCGTCTACTCTCCTGTTGGGGAAAGAGTAGCACAGGTCAGTATTTTCAAACATGTTTTAACTGAGTAAATTTTCTTAGTAAAACTGACACCAAGGTCTAATGTGAAAGGCTGCTAATTTCAGAATTGCTCTGGGTGAGATGAGGAAAGGGAATGAACAGGGCTCCTGCCTTCCTCCTGAAGATGCTACAGGAGCCATAAACGGGGTGTGAAAAGGATGTAGAAGCCACTGGTCTCTGGAAAACCTACTACATGTGCCCAGGTGAGGTAAGCTATGTAGCCCTGCTCTAGGCAGGATCCACTGAGCTAGTGGCTCTCTTCTCTGTCACTGCTCTCAGAATGCTGCCAAAGCATCCCACATCTTATCTCAGGATATCACTAGATATTTGGGCCAAAATATATCCTTTTAAGGCCAGGTATGGTAGTGCATACCTTTAATCACAACACTTGGGAAGCCAAGGCAAATGGGCAGATCTCTGAGTTAGAGGCTGTCTTGGTCTACATAGCCAATTCAAGGCATCTGGAGCTACATAGTGATCTCAGAATTCCTTGTTGAAAAAAAAAAAACCCAAAACAAAGCCTTTGGGGATTGATGAGAATAAGAGTTAGTTCAGCTCTTTTTGTGTAGCACTTTGTAAATATGTAGTAATTTCATGATACCCAGGTGTTCCACACTAGGTTTTTATTCACTCAAGAAATTCTCATATGCATGTGTTAAAGCGCTCATTGCAGTACTATAATCATGAAAAATGAAAAACTGTCTAAGTGTCCTGGAAGAGGAGAATGGGGTAAATTTTAGATTAAATAATGCAATTACACATAACACTGACAATAAATGATCTACAGCCTTATGATAAAAATCTCATAAATACAATGTTAAGCAAATATGCTGAAAATTATAGAAATAGGCAACATAAAGTTTCAGACATGGAAAAATAAACTAGATGTAGTTTATTTTTCACAACTATAATCCCAGCACTTGGAAGGCAACGGCCAAGTGTGTTTGCGTGCATGCCGCGCGCGCGCGCGCGCACACACACACACACACGCACACACACACACACACACACACCACCACCACCACACAAGCCAGGCATTAATGGCACACACCTGTAAACCCAGTACTTGGGAGGCAGAGGCAGGACAATCAAGTCCATTCAGGATCAAATATTCAAGTCCACCCAGCTTTAGCTACATAGGGAGTCTGAGACCAGCTTAAACTACCAGCGACCCTATCCCCCAACAAACAAAAAGCACAAAAGAGAGGTGAAGGAAAGGAAAGAGAGGGGAAGAGGGAAAAGAAGGGATTACTACAGGGATGACAAAAATTTAGGATGACAGGTTTTGGGGGACTTCTGGGAGCAAGTGTGTGATGTGTTTGTTTCATTTCTTAGAACTAAGGTAGCACTGGTTATATCCTGACCCAGTTTAACAGCATCTCTCTGCTCAGACTCCCCTCTAAAGAGCTTGACTTAGAAGTTGTTCAAGTGTGTAGGAAAATAAGCTCAGAGCCTTGGCAGCTTTGGACTTTTCCTGATTGCCAAGGGATGTCACCATGAACCTGTAAGCCACAAAGATTATGCTTCCTGTATTTGTTAGGGTTTTTGCTGTGATCAGACACCATGACCAATGCAACTCTTATAAGGATAACATTTAATTGGGGCTGGCTTACAGGTTCAGAAGTTCAGTCCATTATCATCAAGGCAGGAGCATGGCAGCATCCAGGCAGGCATGTTGCAGGAGGAGCTGAGAGTTCTTCATCTTCATCTGAAGGCTGCTAGCAGAATACTGGCTTCCAGGCAGCTATGATGAGGGTCTGAAACCCCTCCTAATAGTGCCACTCCCTGGCCGAGCATATACAAACCATCATACTTCCCCATCAGCTGGTTGACAGTCTGAGCTATACTTTACTGGGGTCTGAAATGTTTCCTGGAACTCATGGTATAAATCAGGCTACCCTGATCCACCTGCCTCTAACTCCTGAGTGTGGGATTAAAGTCATATGCCACCACTGCGGGGCTGTTTGTAAACTTTTTAGTGTGACTTTCATTTTGTGCAGGGAAAGAGGGTACAAAGAACAAGCTACAAAACATCACAGTTAGCATAGTGGACTGAGCAAGCTTATAGACTGGCATGTGTGTGCATGCAGGTGTGTGTGTGTATGTATGTATGTTACTGTACTGGAAGTTGAATCTAGGATCTCATGTGTGCTAGGTAAACACTCTATTACTGAGCTATGTTTCCAGCGTCTTCACTTTATTTCTATTTAAAAATGTTTAATTCTCTCTGTCTACGTACCTGCATATCTCCCTGTTTTCCCTGTCTTCTATGTGTGTTTTCAGAAAAACACACGTCCTCTCTTTTCACATGTGGGTTCCAGGAATCAAACTCAAGATGTCAGGCATGGCAGCAAATAGATTTATTTCCTGACTCATCTTGCCAGTCCTACTTTTTTACTTTGAAACAAGATCTTATCAAGTTGTCCACACTGGTCTCGAACTTGAAAGCCTCCTGTCTCAGCTTCATAAGTAGCTGAGATTACAGACCTGTGCACTATACCCAGCCTAAAAAAACTTGTTAATATTAGATGGCTTACATGAAAACCAAATTCTTACAGCAAAACCCTTAGAAGACTCAGGAGAAATTAAATCTCCAGATGGTCCAGATTAACTTAATTCTAACTTTAGAATTAACTTAATTCTAATCTTAATTAAGATTCTAACTTAATTCAAACACATGCCATGTCTCAAGGCCAGTGGGGTAGTTCTTGAAAGACAAGAACATGTTTGTTATTAACACTGAGTTTGTTGAGTTCTGTGCTATATACTTCTGTGCTAACCTACAAAGTGATAATACACAAGCCGCCCTCCAGGATCATATTTTACTACACAGAAATTAAGAGTTTGATTTCGCACAGTTTACTCAGGGAAATGACTGAAACATAGTGCTGTGTCAGGACATGAGGAGCAAGAACACGATGGTAAAGCCTGTGCCCTCAAAGATATTAACACTTATTTTCAGGGCTGGATTTAAGTTCAGAGTTATTCATGGCTAAAAAGAAATTGACATTACCTTAGCTATTTCATCATTTTCATCCTGAGAAAACAGAAGCAGTGGGACTAAGCTCTCCAGCACTTGGTCTTCCACGCTCTCCTTCTCTGCGTGCTTCACGGCCTTTATGGATGCTCCAAAAAGAGTCATGGAGAAACGATGAACATCCTGTCTCACCTATGACGGAGGGGTCACAAGGACACAGCTCACTGACCTTGCTCATACTAGCTTATAAGAATCCCAAGGAGTCTGCACATCAATCATAACATGAAGCAATCTAACTGCATGTGGTTGAGGGCAAGAAATGAACTACAGAGGGAGGAGCAAGACCTGTGTTTGGTACCATTGTTCTTGGAACTGTACAAGCAAGAAATGGGATCATTCTGCCTGTGCCTTAAAAGTCTTGTACCCAATACTGCTATTAATCACTCACATAAGCTCTGCTGCTGAAATTCAAAGCCCTAACTTTAGCATATACCTAGGATGTCTGCCATTGTGTTCTATGTGCTTCATTTAAAAAAATCTTTGTGATTTGGCACAAGGATGTAAGTATATTATTTTGACCCATTTCTTTTCCCTTCTTCCCTCCCTCCTTTCCTTCTTTCCTTGCTTCCTTTCTTCCTCTTGTCCTTCCTTCCTTTTTTTTCTCTCCTCCTCTTCCCCCTTCTCATGCTCCTCTTTGTCCTCCTCCTCTTGTTCCATCTCCTATACAAAATAAATTCTTTCCCCTCCTACAAAGCATGGTCTTGGTAAGTCTCTCAAGATTTTTTCTGTTTGTTTTTTAAGACAGGGTTTCTCTGTGTAGTCCTGTCTATCCTGGACCAGGATGTCCTTGAAATCAGAGATTACCCCTGCCTCTGCCTCTCAAGCACTGGGATTGAAGGTATGTGCCACCACCACCACCACCACCACCACCTCCTCCTCCTCCACTAGGCTATGTCTTAAGAATTTTTAAGTCTGAAGAACAAAAAAAACATCAGTCCAGAAAAACAGAATATCAGAGATATGGAATGGACTTGAGCATGAAGATCTTGACAGTCTCTAAATATAAAATATTCTATCCTGTAAGTAAAATAAAATGCCCTTAATACTGTCTCAATATCTACTTGCTGGTAGGTACCCCCCCAGGGAAGAATCTTTTCTTTCATTGTCTTACATCACCAAATAAGGAAAGCAGAGTCTTCATCATGGTAGCCAAGGTGGTGGAGTCTAGCATCCTGACAAGCTGCAGGAGTATCTGGATGGCCAACAAAATGATCCTCTCATTGGTCTCCTGCAGGCTATTTAAGATGCATGGCAGCAGGCTTTTGATATCTTCTCTCTGTGTTCAAAAGCAGCCATGATCTCCTGTCCTGGTTGCATGTTATATAATTCTAAATGGAGGGATTCTACCTGACTTAAGTAATTTTGGCTAGTCTAGGACAGAGAAGTGGTAAAGAGGTGGACTAGCCCTTTCATTACTATGGGCACACCTGATATGTCGAGGAGGAGGAGGAGCTGTTGGGAAGTGCTTCACAGAGCAGAGGAGGGACTGGGTCCAGGAGGACCAGGGATATACCCTTGGCTTTACTTTAAGGACAAGCTTTCCCAACACAAAAGACATGGAATGGCTAGCTCTGGACTCAGTGAGTTCTTCAGCATGAAGGTATTCAAATAGGTGTGAAAACCCTGTGATAGGAATTCAACACTATTTGACTGAAGGTCTTTAAACATCCTTCCCAGCTGTGCTCCTACAAGGTAGAAGTCTCCAGATTTAAAAAATATGTAAGTCTGTGTGTACATATATAAATAAATAAGTAGAATATTAAATGTTCATGCATGCATACAACCAACCAGAGTTAGCATATTCTAGCATTTGTCATTCATGTTCCATATATACATACATAGTTTTTTATAAAATAAGTACATCTCAAGAGACAAAAAGCCTCAGGGTTACTTCTGACTGAGTTTTCTGTTTTGTTGAGACAGGGTTTCTCTGTGTGTATCCCTGACTGTCCTGGAACTCACTCTCTAGACCAGGCTGACCTTGAATTCACTGAGATCCACCTGCTGGCTCCTGAGTGCTGGGAATAAAGGCTGAGGCATAGTTTTCTAATGAGACATGTAGAAGATAAGCTTTCTCTCATCATGAATAACAGTAAGCTCTGTCTTACATGATAAATATCCTGGGAGTATCCAAGGATGCCACAGGCAACATAGTATATGGCATCACTACTGTATTCTAACAATAAGCATACCTCCCCACCAAAATGCAAGTTTCTAAGCATTATGAATATTTATGACTTGCAATTTTAAAGTTATTGAATTTTTAATTATTTTACCCACATAACTCCTAGGTATAAAGTTAGAACGGTATAAGTAGATATGCAGTGAAAAGAATCCTCCACATTCGCCCTGGTCAACACTCCCTAAGGTCTTGGGTATGCTCAAGTTGTTCTAGTATTAGCTAGGACATCAGTGGTCAGAGGGCCTTTTACCATGTCCCGGTGTCTGACAAGATTGTGAAGTCCCCTCAGGGCAATGATCCTGAAGAGCTCACTCTCTTCATTCAGCCATGTTTTCAGGCGGGTAGTCGAGTATAACCTGGGCAGTCTCCTGGCCATCGGACTCTTCAGGAGCTGAAAGAACCCAAAAATCAGCCAAAGAAATGACAGTAAAGCTCTCTTTGCCTGGAGGGAGCTACCTTCCCAGCAACTCTACATTTCCTTTGAAATCATCAAGCCATTGCAGAGGGAGGCTGGGGGCAGGAACACAAAGACTGCTGGCAATGGTGAGAACAAAGAATCTCCTGAGGAGTGGATGGAAATGAAATACCTACTGCAAGCCTACAGTGGACCCCAACCTGACCCTAATGTACACAGCTTAAGAGAGAGGTTCCACTGTTTTCTAGGCTCCTGATCCAGTACCCACAGGACTCTTACCTCCACAAAAAACCCTGCAGATGTGAGTTTATGTTTGTCATTCCCCCGGTTAATCAAAGGGACCAGCAAGTACATGATCTTATATGCAAAGAGGCGACTTCTTTCCATCAAGGCACTGTGAAACACAGCAACAGAAACCTCTCAGACATGTTTTCACGCAGATAGGATTTCCCAGGGTTGGGCCCTCTAAAGGTTTTATGTTGCTTCAAGTATTCAAGAAGGCAAGGCAGGGCCAGGACTTTTGAAATATTTTTCTGGTTTACATATACTATAGCTAGGCATGATGGTGCGCACCTGTAATCCCAGCACCTAGGAGACAGAGGCAGGAGGATCACTATAAATTTGAGGTTAGCCTGGTGTACAGAAAGAGTCAAAACCAGAAACATAGTGAGACCTTGAATCAAAAAAATTACAGATATTAGGTCAGGGTATGATGGGCACGCCTTTAATCCCAGCACCTGGGAGTCAGAGGCAGAAGGGTCTCTTGAGTTCGAGGCCGGCCTGGTCTACAAAGGAAGTTCCAGGACCACCAGGGCTGTTACACAGAGAAATCCTGCCTCAGGAAAAAAAAAGTGGGGGAGAGAAAAAGGAAAAAAATACATATATTATATACTGTTATGGTTTTAGTTACTATGATTTTTTTTTAAAGAAAAAGATAAAACTAAGCCAGGCATGGTGGCGCACGCCTGTAATCCCAGCACTTGGGAGGCAGAGGCAGGCAGATTTCTGAGTTCGAGGCCAGCCTGGTCTATAGAGTGAGTTCCAGGACAGCCAGGGCTGCACAGGGAAACCCTATCTCGCAAAACCAAAACTAAATAAATAAATAAATAAATAAATAAATAAATAAATAAATAAATAAACCAGTGCTGCTTAGAGGAGGGGATGAATGTGTTAGAACAAGGAGTTCTCACTTGGCAAGGAGGAATACTCCCTGAAGATGTCCTTCTCCCTTCAGAAGGGTCCATCCACCGTTCTTTTCCATGATGCTGAATTCCTGCCAGCACAGTGTTCTGAGGAGGAGAGTCTTGGTAGCTTGTATGGCGAAGCTAAGTTGAGCAAACACAAGTACGGCTGGAGAGATGAGCCCTGCTGCTCAACAGGCGAGCCAGGGACTGCACTGGAGTCCAGGCCTTTCTGGAGTTCTTAAAGATGCTTCGTATTCTACTAACTGGAAAGGTCCTCTACCTAAATTCTCAGCCTAAAGAAATGTAACCTGATTTTGTTTCTCAAGGAGAGCTATAATTTAGGAACTGATGAGGGATACTAAGTGAATACCCACTGTATTTTAATATATATATATAATTTTTATTTTATGTGTGATCAGCCTGCATTTCTATGCATCACAAGCATGCAGTATGCATGTAGACCAGAAGATGGTGTTGGACCCCCTACAACTGGAGTTACAGACAGTTGTGAGCTGTCATGTAGGTGCTAGAAACGGAACCTGAGTCCTCCTCAAGAGCAGCCAGTGGCCTAACCACTAAATTAGCTATCCAGCCTGATCCATTAATTTCAAAAACAATTTCTGAGATAAAATTTAAGGCTAAGGCTTTGGCTCTGTTGGTAGAATGCTTGCCTAGCCTGCCCTATGCTCTAGGTTTAAGTCCCATCATTGCAGAAAACAGACATGGTAGGACACACCTGCACCCCTAGCACGTGGGAGCTAGGAGGTCATCCTAACCTATAGTGTGAGCTCAAGGCTGGCCTACAAGACATGAGCCCATTTCAAAAAAGAGAAAGAAAAGATGCAATTTATATTTTCCCCATCGAATTTGTCACCACAGCTTACAAAGTACTTCTTGAGTTGTTGTCCTATACATAGCTTCAGGAGTACATCAGAGCTGGAAGGGCTCTAGCAGAAAACTTGGTCTAATTTCCTCACTTACAGAAAGGGAAACTAAAGCACAGAACAGTGGATTGGCCCAGAGCATGCAACTAATTAACCAGATGGATGAGAGCTACTCCTAGGAACTGCTGACACTTAGCCTGGTCCTAAGTACTGTATAGTCCTAAGTCCATAGTATAGCTCTTCCTCCCAAAAGAGTCGTGTCAGCAGCACTAGACATTGTCTACCAAGACCTTGCTTGAGAAACTAAAAAATATCTTCAAGGAACATTCAAGAAATAAGGAATTGTTTCACTGGATCAGTCCAGTTTGGGAGGCTGGTTTAGCAGTTGTGTCTCTACTTGCTCTGTCAGGGAAGGACTGGCAAAGTATCACACACTATCTGCCAGGCACCCAGATAGTGTGGTACCACTTAACATTGGTACCAAAACAAACAAACAAACAAACAAACAAAAAACAAAACACAAAACAAAAAACTAAAGGCAGAAAACGAAAGCCAGAGTGAGTCCTGGGAGCTTGTCCTGAGGACTGAGACCTATACTCACTCACATTAGGACCACGTCTATCCTTGAGACTACTACAGTACCCAGGACTCAGTAAGCTTTCAGATCAATGAAATCACAACAGGTAATACCACAAAGGCGTAACCTCCGTTGGTATTTCCTGCTCTGCATACAGGCCACTTGGGATGCTGACATCAGACATGGTGAGGCCGATGCTGTGGTGAATCTGGATAAGCAGTGTCATCAAAAGCTGAGGAAAGAGTCGGAATGCCGCTGCTCGAAGTTTGTTTCCCATAAGCACCTCATAAAGGGCATCTGTTACCTGTGGCAGAAAAGGCACAGGGAAGAACTGAGTGCCTGGTGGTCCTAAGCCTCTGCATTACAGCCAGTCCATTTGCAGAGCAGCAGTGCTAACTGGCAGAGGGAACAGTAAAGTGAACCTTAGATGACAAGTAATAACTCAGAAAACTATCCATTTTTGTATCAATATGTTAACAAAATGCTCTAGTTCTTCAGTAAGACAAATGCAGTCTTCCTGCTCACGGTGTGGCCACTGCAGCACTGTTTCATCTGCCAGCTGGTGGAAGTCCCTCCTACCTCCCTATATCACAGGCTGCATCTCATAACTGAAACACACATGTATTTGCTTTAACTTCTAAAACTGCACTAATATAACATTTTAGAAATTTTAAAAAGCATAAATTCATAAGAAAAGAGAATAAGAAGTAGACAATTGCAAATTAGAAATGCGGGAAGAAATCTGGAAGCTTAAAATACTATGGCAGTAACTTGGACTACACAAAGGGGAGCCAAAAAGTAGCAGGGGAGGAGATTAGGTGAGAAGTTCAGTGTGCCAGGGGCCGGGTGTGGGCGGAATCCCAGCACTTGGAAAGCCAAAGCGGAGGGCCAAAGTCACCCTTCCTTATATGGACATGTTGAGGCCAGCCTGAGCTACTTGAGACACTGCCTCAAAAAATAACAAACATATATACTGATAGGAAGCAGTCTCTGAGTGGACTGAGGCCAGAGGTTTTCAGCAACCCTCTGAACTTTCTGTATAGTTTTGCTGTGGACATATGACTGCTCTAAAAAGTATTGTTCTAAAAAGAAGACTGAGTAGGGAAACATCAAATACACGCATGCCCAGGTATTTCTAGAAACTTCATTAGTGAGATAGAACAGTGTGAGCTAAGAAATTTTTTCTTTGTATAAGTGTTAGGTTTTATTGGTTTTCCTTTTGGAAAATAAATGTTCCCCATTTTTGGTCTGTACCTCTTGGGCTCAAACAATGATCCTGCCTCAGCCTTCTTCGTCACTGGGTTGACAGGCACACAACAATGACTTGGGTTTTAGTTTGTTTGTTTTTTTAAACCTAAAGAGTATGTGACAGAGACTATATATGACCTGTAAACCCTAAAAAATACATTGCCTATAAGACCTAAAACATTCTTTTAAATAGAAAGCTTTAGGACCTCTAATTAAAAGGGCCATTGTTTTCTATTCTATATATTATTACATTAAAGACATTTTTTTCTTCACAAGTTTAGATTGTTAGATAACTTTTAAGGGATAAAGTAGGAGTGTTCACACTATATTAGACCCTAGCATTCTCCATCTTCCTACAGGCCAGAGCCAATGTGGAGATACACACAGCTTTCCAGCTGAGTGTTAGAAAGGAACTTTGGAAGATAGTGACAATATTACCCTTTGGCTAGGGTCAGTCATCCTCAAAGGGGAGCATCCTGTGCTGATATGGTGGAGCAGAGAAGCACTTACAGCGACAGCCACATAGGTCATCTTCTCCTGTGGGGGCCCCTCATGGCACTTCTGCAGCTTTCTCAGGAGTCTCCAGAGGACCCAGGTCGTGCTGGACAGCTCTACCTCCAGGGTTCGCCACAGTTCAGCCAGATGCCTATAAATCCCAGAACAGCAAGCAAGCAGCATGAAAAGGGCTCATCCCAGGCCTCCCACGACCACAGCTTTCTTGGGATCCATTTGGAATCCAACCTTTCTGTGAGAGGTTTTCCTCTGCTTAGTGTTTCAGGTATTGGTAGGCATAGCATCTGGTAGTGGAGTGGGAACTGAGCTCACCCTGCCTGGCACTGACCTACAGCCAGTCATAAATGAGCCCTATGCCAGCTTGCTAGTGCCTCTGCTTTCGCATCACACGGGCTCCAGCCGCCTCTCACCATTCACCTTGGCTGCACAAACCAGGGGCTTTGATTACCCTGGAGAGTCCACACCATTTGCTGAAGCCAGAGGCTTTTTCTCCCCCTCTCCCTCAACTATCACCTCCCTTCAAGAGAAGCCCCAGTGGCATCTCTTCTGTCAGGCTTCCTGCTGCTTCTCCATGCTTCTCTCCAGAGTTCCTATAATGCTTAGATTTCTTCTTGTTACAGGTTTCCTCAGTATTCCACACACTGATCAGTGCTCTGTATGTGCTCCTCTGAAGGAAGGGGCCATGTCTGAATCCCCCAGAACCTTTATAGAAGGCATTCAAAGACACACCTATCCCATCGAGTCTGTGGTCCTCATATGTGAAAACGTCAACTCCAAATAAACAAATAAATAAGTAAACCTTTGAGCCTTCTTAGATTTTAAAGGAACATGTAATTTCTCAAAAAATTTTGCAAATTTAACATCAGCTAAGTCCAGCCTGAGAAAAATACTTGAACTTAGTCTCAAAACAAAACTGTCTAGCAGCTATTCCAGTGTAGGGCCTGAGAATCAGAGAAACACTGTGATGGGATGTGATCCAAGGTCTTATACAGTACTGGGTCACACTGCGTTTGCTACACCACCTCTCTCTCTGTCTCCTCTCCTCTCCCCTCCCCTCGCCCCCCCCCCACTGCCCTCCCTTCTCCTCTCCTCTCCCCTCTCTCTTTCATGACTAACACTCTGAAGAATCCAGTCCATTGTCCTTTAGCCCCCTCTCCTTAGGTACCAATCTGTATCTACTCTCCTCTACAGACGTCTCGTTAGCAGACATGTTTCACTGTACTCGGAGATGGGTTATGGACCTGGTGGCACGGGAGCTGAGCAGGGTTCTGTTACCTGTCATATGGTACTGGATGGCATAAGAGGTGGCTGAGCACTATATCTGTGTACTTAGGTCTGGAGACAAACAAACTCACAGTATTTATGATTTGTTGCCGGACACTAGTCAGGGTGATTATCGACAGCCGGGCACAGATCACGCCTATTATTTCTGGCACCTGAAGTGGAAAAAGACATCACTAAGACCTTAATCCTGCAGGACAATTATAAATTTTTTTTCTGTAGCCTCTTCTGAGAGGTGAGGAGACAGAAGACAAAATATTTCTGAGTTTGTAAAGTTTAGAATGCTAAGGGTTCAGTGCACTGCTAAAGCACTTGCCTAGTATGAATCTGGCCAAGGTCTCCTCGGTGCTGCAGAAATGACAGTTAAAACTTTCCAATCATCTGCTCGGTGTGGTGGCACATGCCTTTAATCCAGTACTCAGAAGGCAGAGGCAGGCAGATCTCTGTGAATTTGAGGACAGCCTAGTCTATATAGTGAGTACAAGATTAGTCAGGGTATGAAGAAAGATCCTGTCTTTAAAAAGTAGTATATATAAGTGTATATATACAAAAGTATTTCAACAGGGTGAACCTGTAGCTCACTTGCAGAGTTCTTGCCTAGCAGATGAGGACCTGGGCTTGATACCTGATTCTTACCACTAGGGGAAGCTGGGGTGGAGGTGGGGTGGGGGATGAGAGGGTAGGAAAGGGAAAGAAGCACTGGCTGTAGCAAGAATGCTTGCTCTTCATGCACAAAGCCCTGGGTTCACTCCAGCACCACAAAAAGAATAACAAAGGAAGAAATGAAAGATTTGGAAGGATATAAACAGAGGTGTCTGCCATATCGTTGAGAAATGGAAACAAGGGCTTTTGTCCCCGTCTGTGTTTTTTCTGATTTTTGGTCAATGATTACATAGGGATGGATTTATTTATTTATTTATTTATTTAATGTATGAGAGCTCTGCTGCTTATACATCTGTGGGCCAGAAGAAGGCATCAGATCCACTTATAGATGGTTGTGAGCCACCATGTAGCTGCTGGGAATTGAACTCAGGTCCTCTGGAAGAACAGCCAGTGCTCTTAACTCCTGAGCCATCTCTCCTGTTCCTACATACTGATTTTTTTTAAACAAAGTTAACAAAACTGTTCTGTCATGGTGAGGGAGCCCTTGCCCACCATTCT
The DNA here is from genome assembly GCF_947179515.1 of Apodemus sylvaticus. Classification (NCBI taxonomy): domain Eukaryota; kingdom Metazoa; phylum Chordata; class Mammalia; order Rodentia; family Muridae; genus Apodemus; species Apodemus sylvaticus. The sequence goes on from NC_067476.1 coordinate 142,696,275, forward strand.
CTCAGAGCTTTCAAGAAGTGTCAGCCAGGGCTTTGGTCCAGCTCTCCCTCTGATTGCCTATCATCCTGGCATAAAATGGCTGTCATTACCACCAGGTGCCAGAAGCTGGCTGATGGGTGATTTGTGGATGCAATTCTAGCCACAGAAACATGAGGGGGAACCTACTGGGGGCCTGAGGGAAAGATTTCCTGTCCTCGATAAAGGGACAAAGGGCAGCAGCATCCTTCTGGGTCGTCTTTTCTGTCTGCTCATGAAGTCTCAGCTGTGCCTGCCTTATGACCTCAAGAACAGGAAAGGTAAAAAGATGGGAACCATGGTCCTGGCTGTCACTCTCACAGTCAGGGAGGCCAGCATAGAAAATGTTCTGTGTCCAGATTTCCCATACATGTTTAAGAATGTGAATTTACTGTAATTATTTAATATAGTTGAATCACTATAGTGAGAGTGTATTTATTTATTATATTAGCTATATTAGTTAACATATTATATGTTAACTATTATATTAATTAATCAAAGCTTCTCTCCGTTGGCCTTTCTGGCCACTGAAGGCTCTAGACCCATCCAGGAGCCTTCTGACTTTCTCCTGGAGTGTTCTTGTTCTATCTTTGCTATTTTCTTTCTTCTGTTTGTTTTTTTTGAGAAAGGGTTTCATTGTTTAGTCCTGGCCATCCAGGATCTCTCTCTGTAGACCAGGCTGCCCTCAAACTCAGAGATCCCCTGCTTTGGCCTCTAAGGCCTAGACACCTTTGCTGTTTTCATAGTTTTTTTTTAATGGGTTATTATCATTTTAAAATGGTCTTTCTTGTTGAGACTGCTGCGGTGTTGGGCACTGACCCCGGACTCTGAGCAGCCCAGCGCCCCTTCACATTCACTCTGAAGAAAACTAGGACCCGTGCAAAATGCCGGCCACTCAAGTCTTACTCTGGTCCTCAGAAACGACTACACTTACATGTCTAGCTATTTCTGTTTCTTTCTATGCTTAATGAAGATAGTCGATTCATTAAATGTTTTTTTGGACAAAGTTTTGCCTAGCCGCCTGTCCCCGTCAGGAGTCTCCTATGTAGCCCAAGCCAGCCTTACCCTTTGCTCTTGTCTCAGCTTTTTTTTTTTTGGATTTGGTTTTTTCAAGACAGGGTTTCTCTGTGTAGCTGTCCTGGAACTTACTCTGTAGACCAGGCTGTCCTGGAACTCAGAAATCTGCCTGCCTCTGCCTCCCAGAGTGCTGGGCTTACAGGTGTGCGCCACCACCGTCCGGCTTGTCTCAACTTTTCAAGGGCAGGGATATAGGTGCACAACACCACACCCAGGTCTGTCCTTTTTACTAAAAACAATGATTACTGTCATGTTTATGTAAGGGCGGCTGCTCCCAGCCAAGGCATGTGTGTTTGTACGTGTGTGTTTGTGTTTGTGTGTGTGTGTGTGTGTGTGTGTGTGTGATTACACGGAGGTCAAAGGACAGTGCTGGCCTTTTCCACCGTGAGATCTGGGCATTGAACTCAGGTCACCAGGCTTGGGCAGCTATCCCTGTCTGTGGAGCTATCTCACTGGTCCTGGCTCTGTCCTTTTGTATTTTAGATGTTAATTTAATTATGTCTTTCCTTTGTCGTATTTAGGCAAGCTCTCTGGATGTTGGGAAAAGCTGCTGTCACACACCCAGAAAGCAGCCCTGTGCTTTACCTTCTCAAACCGAGCCTCTGCACTCTTCACCAAAGTTATCAGCAACTCCCCTGCTGTCTGCTGGATACAGGGATGCGGCAGACTTTTCAGGCTGTCCAATATAGTCATGATAAACTGGCCGAGCTCCTGAGAATCAAGGAAAACTTCAAAGACCTGCAACGATTTAGGAAAAATGAACTTTCAAGATGTATTTGTATGGCCAGGTGGTGGTGGTGCACACCTTTAATCCCAGCACTTGGAAGGCAGAGGCAGGCAGATTTCTGAGTTCCAGGCCAGCCTGGTCTACAGAGTGAGTTCCAGGACAGCCAGGGCTATACAGAGAAACCCTGTCTCAAAGAAACAAAACAAAACAAAAAAACCAAAAACAAACAAACAAAAAGATGTATGGTATAGACTAGGACTATATAACTCCGTGTTTGTCTAGGGTTCGCAGTTCCTCTAGGCTCCACCCAACAGTTACCTAACAACTTGCATCTCTGCTGCCAAGTATGAGCCAGGAGCCAGGCATATAAGAAGACCTCTCTCTCTCTCTCTCTCTCTCTCTCTCTCTCTCTCTCTCCTTCCCCTCTTCCTCTCTTCTCTTTCGGTCCTTCTTGCCCCCCTTCTCTGCCTGCCCCACTCTCTGGCTCCCTTCCCCCAGTAAACTTCCTTTTGTTTTAGGTCTATAGCATGGTTTGATGCGGGGGGTGGGGGGGGCACCTTGGCAGGGCCCACTGAGGCGCTCCCTCCCACCCTCCATACTACCAAGTTTTAGAAAACACAGCACCTAGGATGTGTTTTACAGCCCAGCATTCCAGCACTGAGAGAGGGAAAGGGACAAGGAGGGAGAGCTGTACTATCTATTACTGGCTTATTTACTGTGATGACTGTAATTCTCTGTAGTCAACATCACTATATCTGGAATTAACTAAAACCCAAGCAGCTGGAGACACCTGTGAGGGATTTTTTTCTTATCTTCTTTTCCCAGCATCTCCACTGGCATTTTCACTGGCATCTCCATGGGTTCAGGTGGCAGCACAGACTGCAGCCATCTGCAGGATCAACTTGGCTCCTGGCTACAGAAGGACCATGGGCCCCATCCAACATGGCCCTCATAGGTAGCATGGTCTCCAGTGGCAGTACAGGCCAAGCACATCAAGATGGCCTGCAGCAGCAACCCGGACCACAGACACTGTAGTATTATATATAGACTATGGACATCTGCCTGGCCTCCTGTGGTAGCATGGGCCTCGAACATCAACATGGCCTCCATCAGCAGCCTAGATCATAGGCATCCACATGACCTTCAGGCTACAACATGGCCTGGGATAGCAGCTTGGACCATGTATACAACATGGCCTCCAGGGGCAGCATGGACGATGGAAGTCTCTCAAAGAGGTCCAATCCTGAAAATGAACCTTTCTTCACCTTGGACATTCTGTCATTGCTCAGAGAGATCAGCTGTCAGGCAAAAAGCTGGACAGTGTGTTTGGGGCCCGAGTTAGGCTGCACACCACCCTGCTGACCCTACTCAGCAACTCTGTGACCAAAGCCTTCTCTCAACCTATTCCCACAGTTGTGTCTCTAGCTCTGTCTCTCTCCACCCCACACAGTCCATTGCTCTCTCTTCCACATCTCCCACCTCTCCATTGCACATTCCATCAGTAGAGAGGCACTGGAAACTGCAATGTGTCACACAGTATATTTTTTCCCAAACAGTTATACATGAAAATATTCATTGCCACAAATATTCATCCATTCAAGTTGTTGGTCTAGTTTCTGATTTCTGATCATCCCCAAGACTAGTCTTAAGTATCCTCCTCTTCCCAGAGTCAAGGTGATCCTATGGCTAGGCTCCAGGCTGCTGCATACCCCCCAGCCCTCAATATTTGCCACCCTGAGGCTCCATCGGCTCAGCCTTTGTGCTTGTAGCCTGCACTGCTACCCTTCAGTCTCCCTCCCGGCAGGGCAAGCAGGATGGGCGACAGCCATGGTTTCACAGTGAGACCAGATGGCAGGCATGGGACTGGCTCTATTCAGTAATGACATCTAGCTCAGCAGGACCAAACCCTCCACACGTTCCAGCAGCAGGTAGATGGAGTAGATGTTGGGTCAGACCAACTCAGTGAGCTGGATCTGGGGATTTCAGTTGGTCAGCCTAGACTTTTTGGTGAAGGATGTTTCTCTTAATTAAATTATTTGAAGTGGGAAGACCCACTTTAACCTAGACCTTTTGCAGTAGGAAGATCCACCGTTAATCTGGGCCCCATGTTCTGCTGGCAGCCTATCTGAAGAACATGAGAAAAGGAAGCTTTTGCTCGTTGCTTGCTCTTGTTCTCATTCCTTCCTTCACTGGCATTAGAGCTTACTTCTTCAGGATTCTGGCATGTACTGAAGGCCACCTGAGTCAGCCAGCCTCTCATAAACTAAATGACTAGATTCTTAGACTTTCTGTTGGTATACAGCCATTGTTACACTAGCTGGACCACAGCTGGTAAGCCATTGTAATAAATCTTCCCAGCATGTAGATTATATATATGCATATATATTCATTCTATAAATTCTGTACCTCTAGAGAACACTAACACATCTACTAAAGTAGAAAACTGGACACACCCAGAGCCCACAGCTAAAGGCTATGCCTGGCCTTTTACTGCTCTGACTTGTAGCGAGAAGCCTGGTTCTGAGACCCTCAGAGAAGGCCACACTTTATAGGAACACTGAACAAAGCACCAGTGCAGGCCAGCTGGCAGCTTCCTTGGCATAACTAAAATGCTTTGTAGGGAGACAACGCATTGACATCATGTGTCACCCTGCTTCTTGGAGCACTTGGCAATGTATGAGGTCCTCAACATGACTGGATGATGTACTCCACTGGTCACTTACTATGACAGGCAGTAAGCCAAGCATTTTCCACACATCATTTCATTTATCCACTATGACAATGGAGTCATTCCAGCATGTAGATTCCCTGCATAGATGAAGAAACTGATACCTAGATTGAATTTCTGGTACCTTAGACCCTATGTGAGTAAGATTTATAAGGATCTCTTTTGTTTGTTTGTTTGGTTTTTTTTTTTTATTTGGTTTTTTCGAGACAGGGTTTCTCTATATAGCCCTGGCTGTCCTGGAACTTACTCTGTAGACCAGGCTGGCCTTGAACTCAAAAATCCACCTGCTTCTGCCTCCCAGAGTGCTGGAATTACAGGCGTGTGCCACTACCGCCCAGCATAAGGATCTCTTTTTGTGTGTTTGTGTTCATGTACATATGCATGCATGTATATGTAGGTATGAATGCATGGGTATGTGTGTTCACATGAGGTCTGTCTCATTGTCTCCCTCCATTACCCTTCATCTGATTTTTTGAGGCAGGGTCTCTTTTTTTGTTTTGTTTTTTGAGACAGGGTTTCTTTGTAGCCCTGGCTGTCCTGGAACTCACTCTGTAGACCAGGCTGGCCTTGAACTCAAATCCACCTGCCTCTGCATCCTGAGTGCTGGGATTAAAGGCATTCACCACCACTGCCCGGTGAGGCAGGGTCTCTTACTAAATCTGGCACTCATCGATTCTGTTAGACTAGCTGGTCAGCAAACCCTAGGGGTCCTCTGTCTGTCTCCTCAGAGCTAGGACTACAGCTTTCTTGTTTCTAAATGTGGTTCCTGGGATTGAGTGCAGGTCTCCATGCTTGTACCTGTGAGCACTTTACTGAGCCACTCCCCTGGCCCTATAGGTTCCTCTGTATACCCTTATCACTAACATATCAAGCAGGTGCACAAGACTTTGTTGAGCAATGGGTTAAGTGGCTACAGTTAAAAGCACATAGCTTGTTGGCACCATTATTCTCTCTTGAAGCTCTTCTTTGCGGAAGGTTCACATGAGCAAGTGGCTGGTGTTCAGTCAGTTTACCAGACTGAAATGAATGGCCTTTTCAGCAAGCTAATATAAACTGCTAAACCAAGAAAACAGGGCAATCAGACGTGGGGGTACAAGTTTCATCTCAGCATGTGAGAGGCAGACACAGGCAGATTGCTGTGAATTCTAAGATGTCAGGGCCTACACGGTGAGTTCCGGGCTGGCCTGTGAATGATGGTAGTGAGACCCTCTCTGGAAGAAAGAGTGGGAGAGGGAGAGTGAAGGGGAGAGGAGAGGGAGAGAAGGGGAAGGGAGGGGGAGGGCGAAGGAGGAGGGGGAGAGAGAGTGGGAGGGGAAGAGGGAGGGGGAGGGAAAAAGGAGGGGAGGGAAAAAGGAGGGGAGAGGGAAGGGGAGGGAAAGGGGAGAGGAGGGGAGAGAAAGGGGAAGGGATAGGGAAGGGGAGGGGAGGGGAAGGGGAGGGGAGAGAAAGAGGAAGGGAGAGGGGAGGGAAGGGGAGGAAAATGGAGGGGAGGGGAGGGGAGGGGAAGGAAGAGGAGAGGAGGAAAGGAATGGAACCTGGCAGGTAAAGGCATTCATGTGGTACCTTATTTGCAAATCCAGAATGTTTACGGAGCCCATTCCCTGAGCAATCTCTGTGGCTGGTTTATAAGAAACAGAGAACTTTCCAACACAATTTTTACCATCTCACATTTCCACTAACAAACAAGACTTCTGGCTTCCCTCCACCCTCTCTAGCCCTTCAGGCTGTCTGTCTGGATGCTTCAAACCTCTCTAATTACCTGGACAATCTTGAAGGGGCAGCAGTAGAACCCCTTGAGGTTGTACTGCTCCAGCATCTCCCTGCATTTTTTCAAAGTTTCTTTCAAGTTCTTGCCGTTGTCCCTGTCCTGCGTGATATCTAGGAAGAGAACGCACGGTCGTCGTTATGCTCGGCTTCCATTCTTTCTCACTCGTGCGCGTCTCTGATGTGTGGTTTTCACTTGAACAAATCAATCTATCTGAAGGCAGGCTTGTCTGCTCTTCCTCGTAAAGCAATGTATACAAACAGCCAAAGGGAGAGGGAAAGGGCTCTTTCTGTAAGAGCAGAGATTTGGAGTGATTTGCTGAGTACAATACAGGAAGACTCCGGCACTGGACGGAGTTTGGAGGATGTCAGATGAGGTTTAAAAACTGCCGAAACATTAATTGATCCAGACCTTCCTGCACACCTAGATTCACTAATTGAGTAACTCCTCTCATCATGCTGCCTTGTTTCCTGGTTTGTTTTTGTTGTTGTTTTGATATTTTGAGACAGGATCTCTCTATATGGCCCTGGGTGTCCTGGAACTTACTATTATAGACAAGACTGACCTCAAAGTCACAGAGATCTGCCTTCCTCTGCCTCCTGAGTGCTGGATGTGTGCCACCATGCCCGACTTGTTTTCCATGTTTTAAGGTAACTTCATATTGCTGGACAGAACATTGTAAATATTTGTTAGTTCAATACTTGAATTATTTGGTCTTGAACTGCCCAAATATCCAGAAATGAGCTTAAGCTGGACTACAGGAGGATTTCTATCAGTTAGATAAAAGCCAGTATTCCTAGCAGGGCATATTGGCACATGCTTTTAATCCTAGCATTTGGGAGGCAGAGGCAGGGGGATCTCTATGAGCTCCAGGCCAGTTCAGTTTACTAAGTGAGTTCCAGAACAGCTAGAGCTACATATTGAGACCATGTATCATAAAACAAAACAAAACCAAATAAGCCAGTATTCCTTAGGAATTTGTGAAGCCAATTCCCATCTGCCAAAAGGAGTAATTTCCCTTACCTCTGGCAGAAAAGGCATATATGGCTCTCCATTGATGTGTAGCCATAGCTGCCTATCAAAGCCTATACTGATCCTCCAGGTTCCCTCCAAACCTATTGAGGTTGATCTCTTTATAAGAGCAAGGTTTTCCCTCTGCCTCTCTATCTCTTGCTATCTCTCCCTCTCTTGCTTGTCTGTCTGTCTATGTATGTATGTATATATATATATGTATATCTTTCTCTATTTATCTCTCTATTTCTCTATATATCTCTCTGTCTTTCTCTCATTTTTCTCTATTTCTCTATTTCTCTATCATCTATCTCTCTATCTCTATCTCTTTCTCTCTCTCTATCTCTCACTATTTATCTCTCTATCTCTCACTGAGGGCCCTCAATTTGCCATTACTCTGCCTGCCTTTTACCTGTTCACCTGATTGACTGCTCTTTATTCTTCTCATCTTTGGAAAGCCTTTTCTGAATCCTACAACTCATTTGACCCTTACTCACGGGTCTATAATTTTCCTTCATATTACTGCTAATGGCACTTATTTGTTGGCTCTGGATACCCACTAGACTGTAATATAAAGATCAGGGGCCTTGGTACTCTAGCTTGTATTTGACTTAAGGTTCTATTGTTGTAATAAACACCATGACCAAGGCAACTTGGAAAGGAAAGGGTTTATTTGGCTTACACTTCCATATCACTGTTCATCATTGAAGGAAGTCAGGACAGGAACTCACCCAGGGCAGGAACCAGAAGCAGGGCTGATGCAGAGGACATGGACGGGTGCTGCTTACTGGCTTGCTCCTTGTGGCTTGGTCAGTCTGCTATCTTATAGGACCCCAGGCCACCAGCCCAGAGATGTCCCATCCACAGTGGGCTAGGCCCAGCCATATCAATCACTAATTAAGAAAATGCCCTACAAGCTTGCCTACAGCCCAATCTTATGGAGGCATTTTCTCAATTGTGGTTCTTTCCTCTAAGATGACTTTAGCTTGTATCAAGTTAATATAAACCCAACCAGCACACTGTTGAACCCCAATCAGCACTAAAAAAATAGTTATGGGATAAAGTATGTTGGCTCAAATGATGGTAAGAATCTCCCCAACTTCTGGTCAAACCAAAGTTTGGTTTTATGGCCACATGTCTGGTTACTCACAGCCATGCAGATAGAGGGGACTGGGGGAAGGGGTAGGGGTGTCAAGCCAGTGTTATGGCTCCAATTTTGAAGTCAGTGGTTTTTTTGTTTGTTTGTTTGTTTGTTTTTGAGGCAGGTTTTCTCTGTGTAGCTGTGGCTGTCCTGGAACTCACTTTGTAGACCAGGCTGGCCTTGAACTCAGAAATCTGCCTCCCAAGTGCTGGGCTTAAAGGCATGCGCCACCACTGCCTGGAGAAGTCAGTGTCTTAGTCATTGTTGTGTTGCTGTGAAAAGACACCATGACCAAGGCAACTCTTATAAAGAAAACACTTAACTGGGGAACTTGCTTACAGGTTCAGGGGATTAGTTCAAGGGTGGGGAGCACGGAGGCAGAGAGGCACAGTGCTGAAGAAGTAGCTAAGAAGTACATCCTGACCCATATGCTGAGATAGACACTGGACTTGGCATGGGCTTGAAACCTCAAAACCCAGATCCAGTGACACACTTTCTCCAACAGAACCACACCTCCTAAGCCTTCTCAAATAGTGCCACCATCTGGTGACTAAGCATTCAAATTCATGAGCCTTTGGGAGTCAGTCTTATTCAAATCACCCCATCCAGCATTGCGTCCTCTCTGCCCATGGACTACATACCTTTCTCTCTACGAATTGCTAAAGAACACATTTCTAGACCTCGGGAAGGAGAGTAGGAGGAAGGCTGGTGCCTATGCTGTGCTAGAGATCAGATCCCACCTTCATTCCACAGTGCCTTACACTTCAGTCTCAGAGTGATATGAAGCAGGTAGTGTGTCCCCTCTGCAGCCTCCTCAGCCACCTCTTTCAGTGGGTCCCCACACAGCAGCGCCATCACAGCCACAAGATGTCCGAGCCTCTGGAACTGCAGTGGAAGCTGAGCAAGAAGGAAACTGCTGTCAGAGTCAGGGCCACTTCCACCTTAGGCTGGAGTCATTGAGGAGTAATCAAGTCTCTGTCCCCAAATCAACAAAAGTAAAAGGTCACAGGCAGCCCTTAGACATCTGGAGGGTTACTGTTTCACATATTTGGTATAATATACCCAGCCAAAGGGAAACCTAACCTATGAACACATCCTAAAAAGTGAGGTGGCTTTGGTAGTAAAATATTCATTTCAGGACCAGCACTGATTATTGGTTGGTTGATTGAGAAAAGGTTTCTGGGTGTAGCCTTGAGAGTTCTGGAACTCATCCAGCACTCTTTTTAAAGATCGCATTTTGAAAATATTTGCTTAGTAATGAAAAAAATGAATTATGGTATAGTGAATATAACATTTAGAAATCAAGTATCTGTTCTGAAGGCGTGGCTCAGTAGTATAGCATATGCCTATCCTTGCTTAGGACACCACAGCTTTAAAGAACAAAAACTACCACGACAACCAACAGCAAACCAAGAAATTTATGACATACTAAGCATAGCATCCCCTTGAGCTTTGCATGACCACAGAGCCAGTCCCAGAACACCTCATGGCTAAGCCATGCCAATATGTGCAGTGTGCATTGTGTAACATGATCCCTGCTATCCAGAGGCAACAGAGAAAAGGTGCCTCTATAGCTCTTCAGACACTCGCCACAAAAACGCTGTAACCACCAGCATGCAATGCCTGTTTTGGGAAGCTTGGCTGTGCTCCAGAAAGCCGGACCAGTGGTAGTTTTTCTCCTCCCCTCCCACTCCTCCTCTCTTTCTCCCTCTCCTTGCATGCACATGTGTATGTTCAGGTACATGCACCCATGTGAGCACATGTGGAGGCCAGAGCTCTGTATCAAGTGCCTTCTCTCTCTCTCTTTACCTTATTTTGAGACAGGATCTCTTACTGAATCACCGTTTCAGCTGGCCTAGATGGCCAGGGCACACAGGGGATCTTCCTGTCTCTGTGTTGCTAGTGGCTGGGATTACAGGCGCCACCATACCTGGCTCTCTATGGCTGTTGGAGATCCACTACCCCAGTGCCATGCTTGCGCAGTGCAGCGCCTGCTTCCTCCACTTCCCCAGTCCCAGTGGGGACTTTTTTTTTTTTTTTTGAGACAGGGTTTCTCCGTGTAGCCCTGGCTGTCCTGGAACTCACTCTGTAGACCAGGCTGGCCTCGAACTCAGAAATCCGCCTGCTTCTTAAAGGTTTTTTGGGGGTAGGGGGGAATTTTTTTTTTAAAACAAAATAAATAAATTGTGGTTGAGATATATCTCCGTGGTTCAGAAGGCTGCTGTTCTTCAAGAGAACTCAGATTTTGTTCCTAGCACCTACATGGTCAATTCCTGGTGGTCTGATGCCCTCTTCTGGCCTCTGTGGGCACCAGGCACACATGTGGTGCATAGACATACATGCTGCCATAGCACCCATATGAATGATGCTATGAAAATAAAAATGTTGGGCTGGAGAGATGGCTCAGCGGTTAAGAGCACTGTCTGCTCTTCCAGAGGCCCTGAGTTCAATTCCCAGCAACCAAATGGTGGCTCACAGCCATCCATAATGTGATCTGATGCCCTTTTCTGGTATGTCTGAATACAGCGACAGTGTACGCATATACATGAAATAAATACATAAATATTAAAACAACAAAAACAAAAAAAGCACTCTATAAAAAATGTTTTTAAAAAATTTAAGCCAGATGTGGTAGTGCAGACTTTTAATACCACCACTAGGGAAGCAAAGGTAGGTGGACCTCTGAGTTTGAGGCCAGCCTTATCTACAAAGTAAGTTCTAGGACAGCCAGAGCTATATAGTGAGACCTTGTCCCAATAAACAAAGAAACCAAAAACCCAAATTTATTTATTTTAGTATTTAGTGAGTGAGAAAGAGGGGGGGAGGAAGAAAGAGAGAAAGAGAGGGGGAAAGGAGGAGAGTCGAAGGAGGGCGAGAGGGAGGGGGACGGGGAGGGAAAGGGAGAGAGAGAGGGGGGGTACATATAGGCTCTTGTGCCACACAGCACATGTGTCGAGGGCTATTTTGTGGAGTTAGTTCTTCTCCCCCAGGATTATGTGAATTATGGGGCCACACTTTCCATTTGTAAAGGACTTTTTTTTTTTTCAAGACAGTGTCTCACTAAGCAGCTGAGGCCCTTTTGAACTCCCTGACCTTCTTTTGAACTCCTGCCTTTACCTCCAAGTGTGGCAAGGCCCCCCTTTTAATGAAAAGAAAAGTGTGGAGATGTCTGAATTGAGCACTAGAGTTATCCACTACAAGGAGAACTGGGCTGCACATCCGAGCAGCTGAAGTAGCAAGAGGAGCTCTAGGGGTTTGAAATCTAAAGAGCCCAGTGTGACCATAAAGGGCTTCAGAGGCAGGCAGGAGCCAGGGCACTCCAGATCTTGAATTCTAACAATGGGAAGTCACTGGGTTAAAGAGGAGGGGGAAAGAGAGAGAAGAGGGAGAGGGGAGGAGAGGAGAGGAAGCAGCAGGAGCAGCAGCAATGCAGAACAAGTCCAGGAAAAGGCAGAAAGAAGAAAATGCTAACTAGTCAGGAGCAAAGAGGAGGCCTTGAATACTAAGAAGGTGCTTCTATAGCTGGAGAGATAGCTCAGGAGTTCTTGGGGCAGTCATGAGGACCAGAGTTAGGATTCCAATACCCAGGGTCTGACACTTTACATGCACACACATGCACACATATGTTGAAAAAGACAAGCACGCCACAAATAAATAAATCTTGAAAAGAAAGTCTTATTAACTGCATCTAGAGAAGGCTCCAAGAGGAACTGAGTTGGAAGTGTTCAGACCCGCAGTGGCAGAAAGTACTCAGGGATAAATAGTATTGACGGTGCCTCTGTCTCAACCTCAACAACACAAAGCTTTCTCTTGCTCCTACTTAAGCAAAGATTTATTTTCTGTTATAAGTATAGTTATATTCATAATATTTTAGCCCCTCAGACTTTATTAAAAGCCACACCCCAGCACAGTGGTTCGTGCCTTTAATCTCAACATCCAAGAGGCAGAAACAGGATAATTTGAGGCCAGTCTGGTCTACAAAGTGACTTTCAGGCCAGTCAGGGTGAAAATAATGAGACTTGTCTCAAACAAACAAAATTATAAAACCTACTAGAGAGTAGATCCCATCTTTAACATTTTTTTCTTATCTTTTTTCTTTAAGTTCCTTTGATTTTTTTTCCTTTTTTCTTATTGAAAGTAGGGTTTTTTTTTCCCATACAATATATCCCCCTCCCCCAGATCCTCACAGATCCTCCCCAAAAGTCCTCCCCAGTTAACTATGCACCCAACCCACACCCTTTCTCTTTCTCTTATTAGAAAACAAACACAGGGTTGGAGAGATGGCTCAGTGGTTAAAAGCATTGTCTGCTCTTCCAAAGGTCCTCAGTTCAATTCCAAGCAACCACATGGTGGCTTACAACCATCTGTAATGAGATGTGTTGCCCTCTTCTGGTGTGACTGAAGACAGCTACAGTGTATTTACATATAATAATAAATAAATCTTTAAAAAAAACAGTCAACTACAAAGAAAAATACCAAATAAATGAGAATAAACAAAACAAACAGAAAAAAAGAGCCCAAGAAAAACATATAGATGCAGAGACACAGGCATTTACTCACGCAGAAAACATCAGATCAGAAAATATAATACATAAGCAAACTGACATCAGAAACGTTAGGCCCCCAGGGCACACGTGCTGCCCATCACTGAGCTGCCTTATTGAATATACCTCAGTGTAAATGAAGCAAGCTCTGGCCTGAAGAGGGGACTGAGTCAAGGCAGAACTCGCAGGGATCTGGAGCTGACCACTCCCACTCTAGCTCTGGCCTGGCTTCTTTGCCTTTCTTCCTGAGACACTTCAAAGACTTTGGACTCTGAGATCAGATCTGGGAGATAAACATCTTTATGACAACGAAATAAAATTACTCCAACCCCCGTGAGCTCTGCAGGACAGGTCACCACCCCTCCTCCCCTGTGGCTACTGTCCACAATGGTATGCTTGCTTTCTGGAGCAGGAGTCACTGTTTCACAGTAAGTGGACTGCTCCTCTTGGCCAGGGACAGCTTTGACAGAAGCTCCTGCAGAGCCCAGAACTCACTCAATAAACACTCAGACACAGTCTGAGCAAGGTCACCTGCTTTGTTGTACACCACTCCTTTAGATTCCCTTTTCTGGGTTTTTCAAGACAGGGTTTCTCTGCATAGCCCTGGCTGTCCTGGAATTCACTCTGTAGACCAGGCTGGCCTCAAACTCAGAAATCCTCCTGCCTCTGCCTCCCAGAGTGCTACCTTTCTATAATGGCTAGATTCCCTTTTCTATAAAAAAAAGTTAAGTTCCTATTATAAGACCTAAAGTTAAAACTTAACCTGTAAACGCCACCTGCCCAGAACTAAGTAACTCTCTGGAATGCTGGGATTTGTAGTTCTTGGGAAACAACAAAGTCACATGGGAAAATACAGTATCCACATAGATTTGTCTTTAAATAGCCACTACAACATGTGTCTCATGGCCACTCAGCTAGGAATCCCGGGTAGTGGTCCTGAATAAAGTCCATCCTAACCAGTATCTACTTAAAACTTATTTTAAATTTGGCCCAGAATTATGGAGCTGTTTTTCCTCTGACAAATCTCAGGATTTACACTATCAGACCCTTAAAAACCAACATGGGGGGGGTTACTGAATCTGTTCTCTTCAACAATAGTTACACTGACTATGTCTCTTTCCCTTGTTTTTCACTCTTTCTTTTAATTAGCACATGGGGTATGTGGATAATCCTGACGCATAGGGACTCTCAGAATGGAGCCTTTTTTTATTTTTTATTTTTTTAAGACAGGGTTTCTTTGTGAAGGCCTAGCTGTCCTGGAACATACTCTGTAGACCAGTCAGGCCTTGAACTCATAGAGCTCCAGCTTCTCCTGCCTTCCGAATGCTGGGACTAAAGGCATGTGCTACTGCCAGAAGCCATCCTCACTTATATCTCAATGCCAAGAGCTCTCGATACCAGGAGCCATCCCCACCTAGATCTTGATGCCAGGAGATATCGAAACCAGGAGTCATTCTCACTTAGATCTCCATGCCAGGAGCCATTCTTACATAGATCTCAAAACCTCCTCCTCTTGAAGCTCATCTGTGGATAGGTTACTATAGCAACTCCTTTCCACTTCACCTCCTCATGACCCCCTTTATCATGCCAAAATTCCAGCAGCAATAACTAGCTTTTCCCAGAAATTATGAGAAACTGTTTCTTAGAAATGATGCCAACCCCCTGAGATTGTTCCCTCTTTACCCCTCCCAAACCTTGTGAGCTTCCCTTTAAAGTGGCTTGTGTAAAAAAATAAAATTTGACAGCTTGATCAGAATACAGACTTGCTGTCTGCCTCTCGTGTCTCTTGTCTCTCGCATTTCCCTAGGTAGTTCCGGGGATCCTGTTGACATGCTATCACTGCCCAGCTAGAGTGGAATCTTTTGCTCTAAGACTCTGATAACAGACCTTCCACAGAAAAACACAGAAAGATTTTTGTATTGTATAGTCTTTGGATTTGGTTATTTTAGGTGTGTGAGTCTGTTTGGTTTATTTATTTTTGTAATTTTTTAAAATGAAGTTTAAAATAAATTAAAAAATTTAAAAAGGGGGCTGGAGAGATGGCTCAGTGGTTAAGAGCACTAACTGCTCTTCTGAAGGTCCTGAGTTCAAATCCCAGCAACCACATAGTGGGTCACAACCATTTGTAACGTGATTTGATACCCTCTTCTGGAGTGTCTGAAGACAGCTACAGTGTACTTACATATAATAAATAAATAAATCTTTAAAAAAATTTAAGTAAAGAATCTAAGTGTTAAAATAGAAAAATGAAAAACACAGAGTGAAACACGGAGCTTCTGCATAAAACTTCTAGATGGTCATAGGACCAGTGGGATCAGGCTAAGCATCTATCTTGGCAATGCTCTCTAAAAAAGATCCTAGGGACACACGGACACATACACACGCACACACACACACAGAGAGAGAGAGAGAGAGAGAGAGAGAGAGAGAGAGCTCATTTGAAACAAACATCCCTTTAACCCACAGCAAATAGAGAAGGTAGAATTAGAGGAGCACCACATTGATGCTGTTTACCCAGAATTCCATAGCCTACCTTTACCTGTAATTACGTCACCACCGGTATATACCCGGGCAGCGCTTCTTCCATTTCCCTTTTTCCCTTCCCTCTTTCTCTTCTTCCTTCCCGCCCACTACCCCTTCCCTATCTTAAATAAAGTACCACGGGGAACTATTTGGCCTAGCGTGTCTCATTGCAGCTCACTGCTCCACCGCATCCCCGTGCGCAAGTGAGCGCGGTGAGCAGACGCATCGAGCAGACAGGACTTTTGAGCGCAGAAACCAACACTGAGGATTAAAAATTGGAATCCCCAGTGAGAATAAAGGTCACAGAAAAGGACCCAAACTGTGACTAATAACATTCCTTCTAGGCTCCATCCACAGTTACCTGGCAATAGGCAGGTAGGCCTGCTTCCGATAAAAAGGGCTGTTTATTCTCTTACTCTCTCTGCCCCTTCTCTTTCTGCCCCCTTTCTCCCTCTCTTTCCTTCCTCTCTCCCCCATTCTCTCCTCTTCTCTCTCTAGTCTTTTCTTCCTCTTCTTCCTCCTTCTTCATCTCTCTCTCTCTCTCTCTCTCTGTTACTCTGTGTCTCTGTCTCTCTTTCTCTGTCTCTACTCCGTTCTCAACTCCCCTTCCCATGTCCTAAATAAACTCTATTTTACACTATACCTGTCAAATGGCTGGTACCCAGGGGGAAGGGATACCTCCTCAAGGGCCCACCAAGGCACCCCTCCCATCTTACCATACCTGGCTCTATCAAACATGTCCTGTTGTGTGTTTGTTTTGTTTTGTTTTTAAATACAACAATGTCAGTTCCTAAGGAAGCTCCAATTCCCCAGTCTCTAAACAGCAGTCCAGATATCCAGAAACAGGCTTAACCTGTGGTTAGGAAAAAGACAGCTCTCTTCAGGAACTTGTGAAGCCAATTCCCCTCTGAACGAAATGAGGACGTGACAGCTCCAAGGTGTGGTTGAGGGAGAAGAATTTTATTGTAGATAAAAAGGAGAGAACAGCCAGAGGCTCTGGAAGAGTCCAAACTGAACCTGGCCGTAAGGGGAGGGAGGGGCAGAGGGAGCAAGAGAAGACCAGAGAGAAACAAGAAGCTGGGGTGAGGGAAGTGAAGGCCCTGGGCTAGAGAGGTTTAGGGCAGAGGAACAGGTGAGAACTCCAGGACCTGAGTGAGCCTGAAGGCCAAGCAGACACTTTGGTAAGCTAATAGACACCACAGCAGCCTTTTGTCTCAGATTTCTTGGGAACCCTACACCTTCTACCAGAGGAGAAATGAGTCATTCCCTTACCTCAGGCAGAAGAGGCCAGGCTACTTGAGTCTAGCAGTACTACAAAGTTCATGCAGGCCTTCAGGTGCCTTTAGTATTACAAGCACTGTTTGACACATTTCAAAGTCCTACCCTGTTTTGGCTATGTTTTTGTTGTTTTTTTTATTTTTTTTGAGTTTGTTTGGGTTTTTTGTTTGTTTTGTTTTTGTTTTGAGATAGGGTCTCTTTACATAGCCCTGGATGTCCTGGAACTCACTGTGGAAAGCAGGCTGGTCTTGAACTCACAAAAATCAGCCTGTCTCTGCCTACCTAGTGCTGGGTTTAAAAGAGTGAGAAAAAGCAGACTGAGCAAGCCACAGGGAGCAAGCCAGTAAGAAGCATCCCTCCATGGTCTTAGCATCAGCTGCTGCCTCCAGGTTCTTGTTGTTTGGCTTCCTGTCTTGACATCCCTTAATGATGGACTATAAGTTTAGAGGAATAGCCAAATAAACTCATTCCTCCCCAACTTGCTTTTGGTCATAGTGTTTCACTACAGCAATAGAAGCCCCAACTAAGACATAGCCCTTCTCACTAACGCCCTGATGTTGGGAATTGGTTCTAAGGCTTTGTCTTAACTCAGCTCCCAAAACTGTGCTTCCAGACCTGAGGGTCCCTGCCCCCAGCTGGCTTTGATTGATAATAAAGAATTGCTGTACAGCCAATGGCTGGGCAGAAAGATGGGGGGAGGGGACTTTTAGATGTCTCAAGCAAGGGACAGAGAGGGAGAGGAAGAAAAGAGAACTGCCATGCCAGAGAAGCAAAAGGATAAAACTTAAAGGCCCACCAGCCTGTAAGGCCCTAGGGGCCACTTCCCCATTGGGTCTGGGATAGCAGAGGTGAAATATACATTTTAAAAGATCTTAATTCAGGAATACCAGAGAGGAGTGTTTGCTGGCAGTGGGGATGTTTAGAAGTGCAGAACCACTGAACTAGTTCAAGGCATATCAAAATTAGCTGGCGTATGTGTATCTTTCATTCGAAAATCCAGAGGGCTCTTGGGTAGGTGCAGTGCGTGTGTGACCCCCTGAGAGCCAAAGCCGTTTAACTAATGCACCACCACGCCCTACCATAAACCCTTCCAGTTCTCAGACTTCCCTCCCTGCAGCTACTCCTTCTCCTTATAACCCTGCAATTCCACTAGTGTTCTCTGTGCTCCACTCCTGATTCTCTCACTATGGCTTCTCTATTCTCTATGCCCTGCTCTCCTCTCCTCTCTTGCAGACAGCTCTCAACAGGATCAGTCTGTTGGCCATACTGGTCTACTTCTCTCCTCTGAACTCTTGCAGATGCCTCTGGCTGTTCTCTCTATAATAAACCCCTTCCTGTAACCATGCCATGGCAGTAGCAGCACAGTGGCTAGAGTCTGAGTAGTCAGCACTCCAGCAGGATATCATTCGGCTGCCCCAACAATCAAGCCAAGACCATGGACTACCAGCTGGAGCCAACATGGTCGGGCAAGACCGATGGTCTTTTGCTTCATTATAATGGCTTCCATATTATTAGCATTGTGGTTTGAGCCTTCCTTATTTCAGAGACAAATCTGGAAATTCCATATAAGTATAGAAAAAGAGGAGCAGACACAATTTTAAGAATTCCTCTCTGACCTAGACCATGAAAAATCTTCTCAGGGTTTACCCATGAACAACAGGTCCCCAAATCCCAGTAGGCATGACTGTCTCTGGGAACCCTCCATAACCCCCTGACTGTGCACTTCTACTCTCTGATAAAACATCCCCATTCCTTACTTTGTCTCTGAAACATGAGGTCAGGTGTCTATATTGTCCCTATCTTTTAGATTCCCTCCCCTGTCTCAACACAGGCAACAACAGTCCCATTCTCTCAGAGAGCAGGGCAGATACTGCATTGATTAGCCTGAACTGACCTGCTCAACTTCACTTCTTCTCCCCCTCCCCTCCCCTCCCTCCCCTCCCTCCCCTCCCCTCCCCTCCCCTCCCCTCCTCTGGTTGCTATCCTGGAACCTGATATAGACTAGGCGGGCCTGAAACTCCCAGAAAACCACCTGCCTCTGCTTCCCAAGTGCTGGAACTAAATGCATGCCCACCACACTTAGCTCGACTTCATTTCTTCAAACACAAACTACACAGATTTCAGGTCACTGTGGGTCCCACTGTAAAATTATTTTTTATTCAACTGAAGTAATTGTCATCTCCAAGGCTTACTGCTTCAGTCTGCTGTCCTAGGTATAGTCCTGGAAGCTTCTAGCTTCTATATAATCTTATCTAGTTAGGCCTAGAATGTTTTCAGCCTCTAAGACTTGCTGCTGAATAAGCTCTCCCTTTGTACTGCCCCTACCCCCACCCCCCAGCTCTGACTGGCTGGTTCAACTATTCTGGCTCAAATGACTAATTCTACCAGGCTTCTCTCAGTTTCTCCTGAATTGTGCTGCTTGACCTCAAACTAACTTTGGCAATTTGTTCTAATCTCCTGGCTCCTTCCCATTCTCTGGCTCATTCTGTCTTAATTTGCCTCTAGCTTGTTCTCTCTCTCTCTGCAACCTGTCTTTGTACAACTCTCCTAATAAAACTGCCTCCTCCCCCTCACTCTCTGTACTGCCCCACCAGTAGCTTTCCTTTCCTCTCTCTTCTCATGAGAGTTGAGCAGATCCCATTCTGTCAAATCTTTCTCTGATTCATCACTTTGTCTGCCACTCAATTAGACATCACTTTCAAACACCAGTGCCTCCCTTGACAAACTGACTTTACCTTCATTGTTTGGGATTAAAACTGTGTACTAAGAGCATGTCTGTATTCCAGCTGAGGGATTAAAGGTGTGTGCTTAATGTTGAGCCACACCACAACTAGTAGCAGGTTTTTCCAGTAAATAACACAATCTCACGGTTCCATGATTAAATGTCCTGTAACACCCCTCAGACATTTTCAGTTTATACTTTCCATTCATTTATTCAAAAACCTTTACTAAATTATGTGTTTTAGCTGTCATGCTAAATAACAGAGATACAGACTGACAGACAGCATGTGGCTTCAAACTGAGCACATTCTAGAACTGGAGCAGACTTGTGAATACTACTGAGAAGGGGTGAAGGGGAGCCCCTCCTAGTGGAGTGTGGGGCCTCTGCTGAGTTACAGAAACGGAATTATAGAGGCTGCTTGGGTGCTTCTTCCTCAACCAAAGTTACTCACCTTCAAGTTGAGATAACTGGATAAGCATTTGAGGACTTGGGCCATTACACTGGTAGCCCGTTCCCGCTCATGGTCTCTGTCAGACTGTAACCAGGGGTCTATGTGCTATAAAAAAAAAAAAAGAGGAAGATTAGATCAGGAGGATCTGAAGTAACGCTTGCACTGTGTTAAAAAGTCAATGTGAATTGAGCTGGGCAGTGGTGGCACACACCTTTAGTCCCACCCAGTACTTGCGTAGCAGAAGCAGGAGGATCTCTGAGTTCGAGGCCAGCCTGGTCCACAGAGTGAGTTCTAAGACAGTCAGAACTACACAGAGAAACCCTGTCTCAAAAAACCTGAAAAAACAAATCAATCCCCAAAATATATGAAGCGAGAAACTCTACATTACTTCACTATCTAAGAAACCACACCGAATGATGAGGCAGTTTCCTCCTGAAGTGATGGGTTGATCCAGGCTCCTTCCAAAGCGTGGTTTCTAGATCCATCTCTCTACATTACTTTGTCTATTGTTCTGGTTGGTTTTGGTCCTTTTAAATTTTTACTGAAAAGAAACAGCTAATGGGCTGGAGAGATGGCTCAGTGGTAAGAGCACTGACTGCTCTTCCAGAAGTTCTGAGTTCAATTCCCAGCAACCACATGTTGGTACACAACCTTCTGTAATGGGATCCGATGCCCTCTTCCAGTCTGTCTGAAGAGAGAGACAGTGTACTCACATATATACAATAAATAAATCTTTAAGAAATGGGATGCATTTAAAAAGAAAACAAGTAATTAATGGCATGTTATTAAAAAACTAAAGATGGAGAAAGTATATCTACTTGAACAGAAAGGGAAGGATGTTGAAGGAAGATGAGGCCCAAAAGCTGGAGCTCAGAAGATGCTGTGGGTTGCCTGGTCCTGTGTGTATTCTCATGTTAATTCTGCTTCCTCAAGAGGGGCTGCCCTGACCAGGAATAGATCAGGTACTCAGATGATGTCATGTGAACCTTCTCTCCATTTAAACTGGTTAAAGAGAGGCTAGAGCCTGTGATTGGGCAGTGGAAGGGAAAGGTGGGGCTGGAGCGTTTAGAGAGTGGGGGTGGGGAGAGTAGGGAACAAGAGAGGAAAAAGACAGAGGAAAGGAGGTGGAAGGAAGATGGAGCAGAACCACATGGCCCGGAGAAGCAGCAAGTAGCAGAGATCTCATAGCTGGGAGAGAGCAGTGTAGTGGGAACTCTGCCCAATCTTGGCGTGCAGCTTATAAATCTTGTAACTGAGTTGTGTGTTTTTCCATGAGCTTGTTGGGGTTAGAGATCTACTGCAACAAAAAGGAGCCACTTTCCAACAGAGGAAATGGTGAAACTAGCTGCCAGGACAGGAAAGTACAAATACAACGGCAAAGAGGATAAGCCCAGGCCTGTTGAGGCAAACAGAAGAGGAGTAAGAATGAGGGGAGGGTGTGGCAAGGCGTGGGGAGCCTATCTGGGCTCAGGCACACAGGGTACCAACAACTAAGGGTTCTCTCATCCTGGGGTGGGCTACGTCTTAAAAAGAAGCAAGAGCAAAACACTTGACTCCTTGTGAGTGTGAGTGACTTCTCCTTATTGATGGGTAGGAGGTGTCCTATGAGCTGGGGCAGGTGGTCCCTTCCACACTGGAGTCCTGCGAAGTAGGACGCTGCCTACTCTCTAATGCAGAAGACTTCTGCACTATGAAGGAATGGTAAAGACAATCGTAAGAATGGTTTGAGCCACTTATTAGAGGTTATTTATTCAATATCCAGAGTAGTTGTAATCTTTTCAGACAGTGAGGAAACCAAACTCTGTGGCTAAAGGACTTGGATGGACAGCAGTCAGGATTCAAGCCCAAGCCTCTGTTTCACAACTGACAGCTGTAGGTATGGTGGGGTGGCTCAGTGAGGGGGGACATTTACCGCTAAGCCTGACCGTGCCTCCTCAAGCTTTGGAACCCACCTGGTAGAAGGTGGGAATGCATGCCTGCAAGTTGTCCTCTGAGCTCCACATTTGTGCCACGGTGCAAAGACACACACACACACACACAATTTTAAAAAATGGATAGTACTTTTTGCTACAATGTTGCCTTAAATAACTTAATTCTTGCTAATTTCCTTTGTCCCCTAGAACTTTACCTTAAAAATGCTGTCAAAAAATTCCAAATGTGGGTCTTTTATTACCAGACTCTGCAGCATCACAGAAAAGGCCTCGAACGTCTCCCTGTAGAGACACTAAAAAAGGTGCAGAGTCAGCGAAGCCTCCCTCCCTACCCAAAGTGCCTAAAGCACATCCACAGAGCCCCCTGCTCATCACCTTTAGACTACATGCAAAGGCCTGGCCCAGAGTAAAGGCACCTGTGGGCAGTTTGTGACTTGAGGTAAACAGAAATAAAACATTTTAAATGAGCATCTTGAAATTCCTGGGATCAGGGATCATGGACTACATCTGGGGAACTGTGCTGACATCATTAAAACCCAAAAGCTCTGAATACCCAAGACACAATTCACAGACCACATGAAGCTCAAGAAGAAAGACCAAAGTGTGGATATTTCCATCCTTCTTAGAAAGGGGATCAAAATACCCATGGGAGGAGATATAAAGTGTAGAACAGAGACTGAAGGAAAGGCCATCCAGAAACTGCCCCACCTGGGGATTCATCCCTGATACAGTCACCAAACCCCGACACTATCGTGGATGCCAAAAAATGCTTGCTGAAAGGAACCTGATATGGCTGTCTCCTGAGAGGCCCTGCCAGAGCCTTAGAAATACAGAAGAAGATGCTCACATCCAACCATTGGACTGAGCGCAGGGTCCCCAATGGAGGAGTTAGAGAAAGGACTGAAGGAGCTGAACGGGTTTGCAACCTCATAGGAAGAACAACAATATCAACCAACCAGACCCCCAGAGCTCCCAGGGACTAAGCCATCAACCAAGGGATACACATGCCTTCAGCTGCATTTGTAGCAAAGGATGGCCTTGTCAGGCATCAATGGGAAGAGAGGTCCTTGGTCCTATGAAGGTTCAATAGATGCCCCAGAGTAGGGGAATCAAGGCCAGGGAGGTGGGAGAGGGTGGGTGGAGGAACACCCTCATAGAAGTAGGGGACAGAGGATGGGATAGGGGCCATCCGGGAGGGAGGGAAAGCTGACTTGTGTCTCTCAGGCCCTGAAACAGGGAACTACTTGAAACAGAGGCCTTCCTTCCGTCACTCCCTTTCCAACCTACTCAGCAGGCAAACATGGAACTGCTCTCTGCTCCACCTGGATGCTCCCCTCCGTTTCCTCGCACCAAGAAGGTTTTCTTCGGTTGCTTCCATAAAGGACCCTGTGCTCCAACCCCAGTCCTTCCTCCTCCTCCTCCTCTCCGGCTTTGAGTTTTTAATTAGACTGTGTGTACTTTCCACCAGCAGACAAGCTTTTCAGCAGTGCCCTGTCTCTCTACGCTAAAGGGTGGGCTCTTAGAGGGAGGCTGCACACTGCTAGCCTCTACTTTCTGTCACATTTAGCACAAGATGGCCCTTCAGGAAATGCTAATAAATTGGAAAGAGCTAGAGTGTGGAAGAAGAGGACAAGGAGGAGTGAGGTGCGTGGGGGAATGTTCAACATGTAATACTGCATGCACAACTTTTTTTTTTTTTTTGTTTTTTTGTTTTTTTGGATTTGGTTTTTTCAAGATAGGGTTTCTCCGTATAGCCCTTGCTGTCCTGGAACTCACTCTGTAGATCAGGCTGGCATCGAACTCAGAAATCCACCTGCCTCTGCCTCCCAGAGTGCTGGAATTACAGGCGTGTGCCACCACCACCCAGCTCATGCACAACTATTTTAACAATAAAAAAAAAAATTAAGTTTAAAAATAAACCTTGGGTGTGGTGGTGGTAGCACACCAGGTTATACAGAGAGCTCCCGTGTCAGAAATGAAGGGATGGAGAGTCTGCAGAGTATATGAGTGACCAACTTAAAGATTTCATTATTTTTTGTTACTGTTTTGTTCGAGACAGGGCAATCTGGCTCCCCTCAAACTTGCTGTGTAGAGCAGCAAGGCGGGCCTTAAACTCAGAGATCTGTCTGTATCTGTCTCTCAAAAGCCACCATGTTCAGCTCCCACTTTATTTTAAATCCAAAGCAAAGAAGGGAGGAACAAAGGGAGAGTGTAGGGACACACACAAAGATAAGTGAGGAAGGAGAGGAAGCTGGTGTTTGGTTTTGTTCACCAGACTCACACTGCTGGGGTTTAGCTGGTTTCAGACCATCCAAAGGTGAAGAGCAGCTGACCAGGGGAGGGGGGGGAAGGGAGGGCAGCCAAGGCACAAAGTGAGTTACCTCTTGCTGGATGGCCTGGTTGGACACTATCCTCGGCAGCTGGATAGGGCTGCTTATGGCGGGCAGAGAGATTATACTTTTGGTGATAAGCCCAAACAAGTCCTCTCGGTCTTCAGAGCCAAACAACAGGTGCACATCTTGGTAACTGGGGAAAGACCGTTTGGGAAAAATCTGATGTTAGGTTGATACTTAGGCTCTTAGTGAAAACAGAAAGGGCTCAGTGGCTGGTGTAGCGTGCCTATAAGATAGATAGATGCACGGAGGAGCCGTACCTCAGGGATCTCACAAAAGGCCGGAGCAAGAGTGTCCACCCCACCGCCACCCCAGCCCTGAGCCCTCAAGGCTCCTCTTCAGCTCTGCCCTGCAAGCCTGCAGCATTCTTAATGCCGAGGAACATGTTTCCAAGAGAGGAAAACATCGGGCATCCCCTGTAAGCTCCTCAGACCTTACAGTGCTTTATCTTGATCCAGGTATGAGGGTCACTTTCCACTGAATATATTTTGGGTAAGACTGAACTCCAAAGAGATTCTGTCAAGGTCTTGGATTAGATGGTTCTAATGATGCTCTAGTTTGTCTTCCATTGTTCTGATAAAACACTGACCAAAAGCAACTTGGGGAGGAAAGGGTTTATTTCATCTCCCAGGTTACATCATCAGGCAAAGCCCAGACAAGAACCTGGAGTCAAGAGCTAAGGGGGCCACCAGGGAGGAAGGAACACTGCACACTGGCTTGCACCCTGGCTCACAGTTTGCTACTTTTCTCACCTACTCAATGGCACCTCTTACGGTGGACTTGGCCCTCCTATATCAATTAGTGATTAAGAAAAGGCCTCGTCTATAGATAGGGCCTTAGACCAATCTGATGGAGGCGATCCTCAGCTGAGGTTCCTTCTTCCTAGTTCTCTCAGGCTGACAACCAACATTAGCCATCACCCATGATATCAAAGTTCTCATAAGAGGATGTGTCCCCCATATAGTTTTCAAAAGTTAATATGTGGGGGATTTTTAAATTTGCATTTATTCAGTTAGTGTTGGAGTGACAGTGTTGGAGCAGACTTGTCACAGTGTGTGTGTGGAGGTCAGAGGGTAACCTGTGGGAGCTGGCTCTCTCCTTCTACTATGTGAGTCCCAGCCATCATGCTTGGGTCACCATCTTTGGTAACACCGAGCCATCTCGACAGCTCTAAGTTTGGGAGATTTTAATCAGCTCTAGCAATCTATGACCCTGAATGGGAAGCCCGGGTGCTTGTGGAAGGTGTTTGGGGTGTCACCTGAGGTCAGTGATGGTGACAAAGATCTCCTGGCGCACTAGGCTGTTGAGAGAGTGCAGAGACTCTTCCTGTACCAGCACCTGCAGCGAAAGGAAAAGAAGTTCAGCCATCTGAAATGTGGCTGGCCTAGCAAAGTAACTGAGAGGCTGGCCAGGCGGCCCTGCTCAAAGCACCATAGGATGACAAAACTGTGGAAGAGCTAATCTTCTCAAGAGCCAGGTACCACGCTGTCCCTTGTCCTCTTACTAGCTGTTTATGCTGGCTCAACCTGGTGAGTCTCCTTGTGCCTCAGTTTCTTCACTTGTAAAATGGTACAACAGTACTACCTGCGTCTTAGGTTGTTGTATTAAGTGAGCTATTTCATAACTCCTGGTCGCCCTCAATAATTGTGTCAGTTGTTTATTATCATTATCATCAGGGCTTATTTCCAGTTTAGGTATTCTAACTCTTTCTACTAAAGCAGTGTCTGCAGGGTCATGGCTGGGCTGGTTGGTTCTATCTGACAACTTGACATTGAAGCGGAACTTAAGGCTTCTTTGGAAAGTCAGTTGTGTTGAATGATGTTTTGCCAAGGCAAACACGTTAAGGGGTGTTTTCCTGAAGCGGACACAGGTAAAAGGCTACGTTCTTGAAGGCACATTTTGCTAAAGCGAGCACATGGAAGGACATGTGATGAAGGGTTCTTCACTAGCAACTCACGTGTATTGGCCTTACATTGCATAGTTGAGTTGTATATGTTAGGAATCCATAGAAAGAAACACACCAATAAACTTCTGGTGGTGTGCTATGGCTTCTTGCTGCTGCTTCCTTGAACTCAGGCCAATTGGCAAAGTGATGTCAGGTGAGACAGACTTGTGTAGTTTTGCTACAACAGACTCATGTACTGAGGCAAGACACGTGGAGGACATGCAACATTTGGAGGGAGTATAAATAGGACTCCACTGTGACAGAGGCTGGGCTGGGCTTGCTGATAGAGCTAGCTCTTAGTCAAATGTCTTTGCTGATCTTCACTTCGTTGAGAGAGGCACAGCTGAGAACTTCTCCTAGCATTCCAGTTGGCCCTGGTCCCTCGTGCTGACTGGAGCCAATTCAGCTGAGGCCTAGCTGTTCTTGCTCGGTTGTGCCATTGCTGCTGCTATCCTGACATTACTGAACTAGAGTCCTGGTGTATCTATGAAGTGTCTGAGAGTGAACTGAGCTGACCTGTGAACTGAACTGCTGATTTCCTGACAATGTAGATGGGAATTGCTCCAAAGAACCATTTCTAAACAGGTCCACATCCCCTGTATCATTTCTTTTCCTCTACCTCTGGTGGGTGGTGGGTTCGAAGGAAGGTTAAAGCATTTAAGAATGATCATTAAAAGTAGGCTAATATGACATAGCCTAGAATCATCTGAGAAGGAAATCGCAACTGAGGGATTGCCTCAGTGAGCTTGGTCATCGGGCATGTCTATGAGGGATTGTCAGGACTGCGGGCAGCATCGGTCCACAAGCAGGGGGTCCTGGGCTGAGTGAAGGGGGCTGATGAAAGGCAAAGAAGAAGCAGGCGGTGTGGGTGCCTGTGTGCTTCTCTTGACTGTGGATGTGATGTGATTAGCTTGAGTCTGCCCTGACTTCCCTCCATGATGGACGGTAACCTGGAATTGGAATAAGCTCTTTCTTCCCAACTATGCTTTGATCAGGTTATTGATCACAGCTACAGAAAAGAAACTAGAAAAACAGCTACTAGTCTGATAGTTTGTCCCGAAAAAGGGAACAACTTTCCACTTTAAAAATGAGCAGGAGAGCCAAGCTGGGAAACCAGCCAACAAAGACAGGGAACTCCAGTGGAGCCCTGCCAGCTTGTAAACTCTTCTTTTCTAGTTATTTGAGATAATCCGAGTAACTGCAGTAACTTGTCTCCAGATTTTTGCCTCCCTAGCCCTGTGGACCCTCCAGTAATGGCCACCAGAGACATGTTTATCTTTTACATCACATTTCTTACTGACTATTCAGTGGTTTCCCCTCCAATAACTGAGTTCCTTACAAAGGCAACTTCTCAGTGTCTTTCCCCCATTCACCTTGCTACCCTATTGCTACCCCAGTCTAACAGGAGGAAGCAGGCTGATTCTTAGACCTCCTCTGTGGGCTTCTGCCCCCAAATAACAGTCTATGTAGGTTGTTTTCTCCCTTGTTTGTATTTCACAGACCTTATAGAAACAAGATAAGCATTAGAGTCGGAGGCCCCCTAACTGTACCATGCAGTCACCCAGAGGCCCCTGGGCCCTGGTATTAGTTTCCCCATGCTTTGGTCCCTTCACTGTAGAGGATCTAGAGTGGTTCTGGATCATGCTCATGTGAGTGACTGTCAATGTGGTGAAACCTCATTGGTTATCCACCATTTCATAGGCACTGCCAGGCCCATAGGAACAAACACTTCGCAGCCACTTCTTTTTCTTTTCTTTCTTTCTTTGGTTTTTTGTTTGTTTTGTTTTGTTTTTCCAAGACAGGGTTTCTCTGTGTAGCCCTGGCTGTCCTGGAACTCACTCTGTAGACCAGGCTGGCCTCGAACTTAGAAATCTGCCTGCCTCTGCCTCCCAAGTGTTGGGATTAAAGGAGTGCACTGCCCAGCTCACAGGCACTTCTCTGTTGTATCATTTTGTTCCATTGGTTCAACTGTTTAGGAGAGACACCAATTAAATTCCCTCAGGAATCTAGAATTGGGACCTCTCTGACATTCTTTCTGGATAGTCACCAGCTTATATATTTTGTTTCAGGATCCCATGAAATCCAGGCTGGTTTCAAACTCACTATGTGGTCAAGGCTAACCTTGAACTCATGATCTTCCTGCCTCTACCTGGGCATTACTAGCATGAATAGTCAAGGCCATCTCTAGCTGAGCTTCAGAGAGAATTTAGCATTTAGGAGCACTGGACCTGCTGACAAAATAAAAAAGAGGCGATTTGGGGAATAGGGAAGATGGGGGAGAGGGAAGATGGGCAGGAATGGACATGTATCCAAAGAAGCACAGCTACATGGAGAGAAAGCCCTCCTAGTGCATATGGCGGCCATACCCTCTGCTCTCTCTTGGTGGGGAGAACCTCTCTCCTTTTCCTGGTGCAGCGGCCTCTAATGGAGTTTTCCTGCAGTGTCCTCGTGAAACTCACAGGCAGAATGTGCTCAGAAGATACTGCCCAGATCTCTGAGCTTTCCTCATCGGATGCAAACTTGGATCTGACCGGCGACGTGCTGCACTTCCTGTTTTCTAAAGGGACTCTATCTTCATGGCTTTACAGCTTGCAGGGAAACAGCATTGACTGTGTCTTCGGCCTTGACAGCTCTCCAGGGCTGTATGTACCTTGTCTAGCCAGCTCAGGGGGTCACAACGAAAACCACAGGTGTAACCTAGCATTATCCTCTTCCAAAGAACTTTCTGGCCTTCAGTCAGCCTTCCCCAGGCTCAGGAAAAGATGACCTAGGGCTTTCCAACTTGCGTTCACTCACACTCTCAGCAGCTCAGCAGCCTTGATTGTTAATCTTTCTGTAGCCACACACCTCTCATGCACATGAATGCGGCTCCTTTAAGCTGAACGCTCAGGCCTAATGTCTTCTGACTTCAGCCTCTTTGGATCATTTCTGTCCGAATTACCCTTTCCTCCTTTAAAAAAAAAACTTTATTATCATTTCGTTTGTGTGTGTCAGCCCATGTTGTGTGTACAGGTGCTCAGAGGCTAGACAAAAGCATCTGATCCCCCAGAGTTAGTGCTGAACTCTGTCCTCTGGAAGTGCAGGAAGTGCTCTTAACTGCTGAGCCATCTTTCCAGCTCCAAGAATGATCTTTCCTTTTTCTTCTAATCATTTAGGTATTGAAGACTTTGTTGTTGGTTATCAATTATGTTAGCCACTACAAGGATTCAGAAGCAAGAGTCTGGTCTTTGCCTATAAGATACTTCTGGAGAAAGAACCTCTTGGGGTAACTGCCTAGATTACAGTAATCACCCCTTCTACCCAAAAAGATCACCAGCATACAAGCAGAGAAGCCCCACAGTCACACAACTACCATGCGAACCTGTCATAGACTTGCCTAGCTGACCCAAGTGATAAAAAGACCCCACTTGGGCCAATCAGCCAATTGTGAAAGATCCAGATGCAAAGGATGGAGTCCCAAGCTGGCTGAGGAGAATGAAGAAGCACCGAGGACAAGCCAGGGCCCACTTACCACAGGCCTTTTTATGTATTTGTGTGCATGTACAAGCGTCGGCCAAGTATACAACAAAAAGTCATTCCTTCATGTTCCCGAGTAGACAGTTTATAGACAAGTTTTTATTTATTCACATTCATCTGAGTTGTTTCCAGTGTTCCGTTCTCCCATACAGAATGGACATAACATTTGTGTCTACATCTTCATGGAATTTCTGGGTTATGTGGTAGTTAGTATATTTACCCTTTTAAGACAATACCCAACTGTGCTCCAAGCTGGCTCGACATTTTACCTTTCCAGGGGCAGCATATTAAAACTTTACTCTGTACCCTCACCAGTGGCTGGCACTGCCTTTTTTAGTTTGGCCAGTTTCCTGGTGTTTAATTGAATTTTACTGTGTTTTAAACTTATTTTTCTCTAATCACAGTGATGAAACACCTTTCCATGGGCTTTAACAAAAGCTTTCTTTGGAGATGCTTAGGGATCTATTTGCCTTCCTTTGCACATTTTGTTTTGGTTTTATTAGCTTTTTGTTTAGTCAAGAGAGGGAAACTGATACCTTCAAGGGTTGTGTTTGGCACTTGCACAGGCTAATTTTATGTCAACTCAAGACAAGCTAGTTATTTTGAAAGAGAAGACCTCAGCTGAGAAAAACTCCCGTACTAGATTAGCCCATGGACTAGTTTCTGGGGTACTTCCTTGATTGATGATTGAAGTGAGAGGCCAGACTCCCTGTGGGTGGTGCTACTCCTGGGCTGGTGGGCCTATCAAAGCAAGCTGAACAAAGTGTGAGGGACAAGCCATAAGTAACACCGCTCCTTGACTTCAAGTCCTCAGTGATGTTATCTGGAGGGGTAAGTGAAACAAACCCTTTCTTCTCCAAGTTGCTTTTGGTTATAGTGTTTTATTACAGCAATAGAAACTGAACTTTATTCAGCCATTCATTAAGGGGAACTAATTCAAGAAAGGTGAACTAATGCCTTTAAGTTTTTTCTCAGCAACAACTCCAGCATCTTCCTCCTCATAAGCTGCCACAGAACTGCTTCTTCTGCTATGCATCTGTCCTCTTGCTGTTGGAAGAATACTCTTTCAACCCTTGTACATATGGCTGGAGTGACAGAGTAGATTCAACTATCCATGCAGTTTTTTCATGGATGTAACTACTCATAAGTTTTGTAGACAGAAGCCCCTCTCAGCACACATTCTGATAGATACCAGAAACAGCATGTTACTACTGGCTGGGTCCACTGGCAGGGAAAGAATGGCCTTGTGCTATCTGAGATTTGCATTAGTGGATTTTCCAGATTGGCTGTCTGAACTGTATGACAATCTATTGCTGTCAATCCTGGCGTAAATACAACTTGGAAAGTAATTCGTGTTGTCTTGGTCCTGTGGCTGTCCACAGCCAACTAGAAAGATGAATTAATTCATAAATCTGCACTCGTTCAATCTTTTCTTCTTGACAAAATATTCGAAATAGTTCTTAATCTACTTGCCTTTCAAATCGATGTCATTTCTAGGTAACTGAAAACTTGTAGAGGAAAAGGATTAAAGTTGCTGAAGGATCCTGGAACTGTGTCTCCTGGCAAAGCTGTTAGCTGGTAAGCATTCATTTTTAGAAGGTTCCTGTCAGCCCAAGTTCCACAGATCTCTGGTTTGGGAAGAACTGCTCATATTCAGGGATATGTAAACTATGACAGACTTAGACGTTCAGAGGTTTGGAGACACTGTAGAGAGACCTTGTCAGGCAAGAGGCTAAAGCCCCAGGAAGTGATGTGTGTGAGAGACTGCATCACTCCTTTGCAGAATCTTTCTGGATCCTCTGACGTAGACCATCCATCCCTTTATTCCCCCATAGACTCCTTTGAACTTTTTTGTCAGAGTCCCACAACTGTTTGTAGCTTGCTAGGCTAAAGAGCAGAGATTACACCCTCTTTGGGGCCGCAGTGTCAGTGTCTGGAAATGGCAGCTATTTAATAAGACATGTTAGAAACAGGTGAACTCTGGCAGAAGGTAGCCGAAGCAAGCACAAACTAGAAAACATACAACAGTGAAAACAGTGCTACCATGTTTCTCAAATGTGGGCCATGTGTCAGAGACTATGCATGTAGCTTACATTTATTTTTAATTAAATGTTCACAATAACTCTGTGAAGTAAATACAGCTGTTCTTACTTTATTAGTGAGAAACTAAGACAGTCATAAATAATTTCCTAAAGTCAGACATCTATAAAGAGACAGAGCTGACACTCTGACCCAAGCATCTGACAACCTTTGCCCCCAAACTACACTTTAAATATTACAATTGCTGAAAAACTTAAATGCAATTCCTCTCTCCCTTTTTTAAAAAATTATTTCTAAGGTGATTACATCTGAGTCGTGTCTCAGAGTATTTTCTTCGTTGAGCAGATGTGCATTTGGTCTAATGCCACTTGTATTATGTCAATCTGGCCCCCAAAATTGCACCAGAATCTGCATGGGACTCTGCCCCCATTAGTTTTGGTTGGTAAATAAAGTTGCCGGCAGCTAATGGCTAGGCAGGGAGCCAGAAGTGGGACTTTAGGATTCCCGGGCAACAGACTGAGGAAGGAGCAGGAAGAAATATGGCTGCCAGGCCGGGAAGGGAAGAGAGACGGGCCTGAGAGGGGCAGAAGACAGAGAGATAGTTGTCATGTAGGTGCTGGGGAGTGCAGCCAAGGGGGCTGCAGGTCTGGGTCTGCAGCAGCAAAGCTGCAATAGAGATCTTAGTAAGTAATTACTGAGGAACATCAGCCACGTGGAGGTGAGGAAGCGGCCTAGCCATTGAGCTGTTTAAGGCATATTAAAGTATAAAGGCTGTGTGTGTGTGCGCGCGCGCGCGCGCGCGCGCGTGCATGCCATGTACACAATTCATTCAGAAACCCAGAACACTGGAACTCCTTCAGCCAGAATTGGTTTCAGTAGGATTAATTGGGTACTGCTATAAGCAGACACTGCTCTGAGATGACATGGCCGTGGGCCAAGTCAAGAGTTGAAGCAACACAGAGATCCCTGCTGAGCCCACAGTACTTACACTTAGAACATGCACTATTTCTGCTGTGTGCCGGTGAATAAATGATTCCGTGCTTTGGTCGTAAGGTATAGTTTGGCTCAAAGAAGACAAAGATCTTAGGAACGTCAACTTTTGAGGTTCACCCTGAATTTGTGGGAAAAATGATAGAAACTCAATTACACATCACAATCTTATTTGATAAATGTACAGAGCTTTTGCAAAGTTCCTTGAAATGCTTTTGAGCATATGCCATCTTACTCTATGCAGATCAGTCTTTATAAGGAGTGCACAAATTACAGAAGCGTGCCAAGGCCCATCCTTTCCGCCGCCATGCCTGGGGCCTTACATCAGGCCCTTGGCCACACGAGGCGCTCTCCACCTCAGGCTTCACTACAGCGGCCACCCACCCTCTACCTGCTGGGAGGCTAAGATTCCCAAACACTGCTCTCATTCTGCTACTTCTAGTTCTCCTGATGTCATTAAAGAGTCACCATTTCAAGTTCTTAAGGCTTCCTTTAAAAAAAATGCAAGTTCAGATTTGATTAAAATCTTTTCATATTAATACTTTGATTGGGGGGGGTTGGATTTGGTTTTTTTGAAACAGGGTTTCTCTGTGTAGCCCTGGCTGTCCTGGAACTCACTCTGTAGACCAGGCTGGCCTCCAACTCAGAAATCCTCCTGCCTCTGCCTCCCAAAGTGCTGGGATTACAGGCATGCGCCACCACCACCTGGCTAATACTTTGATTATTTTTGGTCAGAAAGCAAAATTTTATTTGTTTTTTGTTTTGTTTTGTTTTGCAAAATCTTATTATAGAAGCTTGAAATAAAGTGTAAAGAAGAAAATACAGACCGATTTCAACCTTAAGAACATTTCTTCCCAGCACACGGGAGGCAGAGACAGGTGGATCTCTGTGAGTTTGAGGCCAACCTGGTCTATAGAGTTCCTTGACAGCTGGGACTATTACACAGAGAAAACCTATCTTGAAAAACAATAACAAAACAAACAACACCAATAGTCCTTCAGTCTTTCCCCAGTTACAGATGACATAAGCTAGTACACATTCCCTAGAGAATAAGGGGCCATTTTATGGCCTCTACCTGCTCCCAAGGGCAGGAAATACAAGAGCATCCCACTGTCGTGGATTTCTTGCTCTTGGGAGTTTTGTTTTTGATTTTGTTTGTATCCTTTTTCTTTCTGTGGCAAGGCACATTTCTCTCAAATTTAAACGTGATGAGGTGATTCCTTATCTAGAGAGTTCAGCAGTGCCCAAGGATGTCACAGCCCTTTTCTTCCCAGTGTGCTACAGTTCACCTCTACAGTCCAGTCGGTTAACCTCCATGCCGCCCTTTCTCGCTTCTGTGGCTGTATACCTCTTGCCTTCTCTACATTTCTTGTTATAACTGCATGTATTTTAGGAGTTGAATCATAACTTTTTTTGTCTTTAAACAGTCAAGAGTCCTTCCTAAGTCCACCCGCAGTTATCACAGCATCTGAGATAAACTCATAATTATTTTCTTCTTTATCCATCCCTTTGTTAACAAAGGAGTGGGCTTTCTTTTGTTTTAATTCACTACAGCAATCTATAAATCCTTTATTAAAAAGAAAATTTTTATAAAACCTTGTAATAGCCGGGCAGTGATGGCGCATGCCTTTAATCCCAGCACTTGGGAGACAGAGGCAGGCGGATTTCTGAGTTCGAGGCCAGCCTGGTCTACAGAGTGAGTTCCAGGACAGCCAGGGCTTCACAGAGAAACCCTGTCTCGAAAAACAAACAAACAAACAAAAAACTTGTGATATTAAACACAAAGAATAATTCCAAATTTTAAAAATAAAAATGTTTCACCTCGACAGTGAAGATCAACAGATTGGCCTCTGGTGTACTGTTGCTGTCAAAGTAGCATTATATATAAAAATGTATAATTTAGTAAAATTTTATAAACCAAGAATACACATTTAGCCCACAAAGAAAGGTTTTAGAAGCCTCTCTCCTACCTTGTCCTAGTGCAGGCTCCGAAGGCTCTTTAGGATCATTTGACAACTTACAGCTGATTATATTTATAAGTTACAAGGTAATTTTATGAATTTTTAAAGCATCATATCACAAAAGGGACCTTCTGAAGGGAGTATATAGTTCTCTGAGTTCTAAGACATGCATATACATCTTACCACCTCCATAGCCAGGGCACAGAACAGTTCCATCAGCCCTTATGTTCAGTTCCCCTCAGGCTGCTCTCCCTCTATAGCCAGGCCCTCCCTCGGGAACCCCTCTTCTGTTTGCCATCACTAGTTCTTTTCTAAGTTGTCCTGGAAGTGAAAGCGTACTCATACAGTCCCAGTGACTGGCTTTGCCTGGTGGTGACGCATTGAGACGGAACTGTGCTGCTCTGGCTGTCACCGCTTTACCCTTTCATTGATGGGTATTGGTCAGCATTTCGTTCTACGGACGTGCTGTAGTTCGTTGATCAGTGGACACTTTCAATCTCACCATACTATGTGTCTCTGGCATTAGGTCTTATAAATAGCAGGTATATATTTACTCCTTGATTGATTAAATGAGATTTAAAGCCCCAAATAAGGTAAAATTGCTGGGAACACTGATGCAAGATATTTCCTATCCATTCACATTTGAGGCAGTGAGAGGCCAATGATTGGAGGGGAGAGAGGAGGAGGAGCTAAGAGAAGGAGGGGCGGAGAGAGGAGGGGGAGCTAAGAGAAGGAGGGGCGGAGAGAGGAGGAGGAGCTAAGAGGAGGGGCAAAGAGAAAGGGAGTCTGGGAGCAGCACGAGGGAGCCAGGGAGCGAAGGAGCGGAGGCGATGCAGATCCAGATGCTGTTAGATGAGTTTCTGGTGTGCAGAGAGGTTAGAAATATTGGGATAAAACTTTATCATTGTAATTTGCCATTATGTAATTGGGAGTTTCATATACATAAATATATTTGGTTAACTATTCAAGTTTAAGAGTCATGCTTTGCCAGATACTTGGAAGGAGTGGGTGCTGGGCAGGAGGGAGAGACCCGCCGGGACTTGGAGCAGAGGCCTGGCAGGGTGGTACTCTTTCATAGTTATTACTCACTATAGAACACTAACAAAAGAAACTGCTGTAGGAAATGCTTCTCATGAAAGTCTAGGCCAAGCAAATTATTCCACATAAGGATGGCAGATATTAAGTTATAGGGTAAGAAATTAAGCTGTTTGCCAGCAAACATGAGGACCTGAGTTTAATTCCCGGGACTCACTTGAAAACTATCAGACTAGTCTAATCAGAGAGCTACAGATCCCAATGAGAGACCCGACTCAGCCAAACATGGTGGACCACTCCTGAGGAACAAGCTCTGGCCTCCACATGCTTGTGTGCTCAACATGCATCTCCTCACATACACATGTGTGTGTGTGTGTGTGTGCACACGCGTACATACACGAACACACACACACACATGAACACACACACACACACGAACACACACACACACAGGGGAGAGAGAGAGGTAAAAACAAAGATACATTTTTCTTGTCAATATGGCTGGTAACTATTAAAAGCTAAAATAAAAAAATATGCTGATTTTGTTATAAACAACAGTTATAAACAACTAGTATCTAATTTTCTTCTGTGGAGCTGGGCGTGGTGGCTCACACCTGTAATCCCAGCACTTGGGAGGCAGAGGCAGGTGGATTTCTGAGTTCGAGGCCAGTCTGGTCTACAGAGTGAGTTCCAGGACAGCCAGGACTACACAGAGAAACCCTGTCTCAAACAAAAACAAAAACAAACAAACAAAAAGAGTAAATTTTCTTCTGTGACCATACAAATCCACTTTATATAAGTGGTTCTCAACCTTCCTAATGTTATAGCCCTTTAATACAGATCCTCATGTTGCAGTGACTCCCAAACAAAATTATTTTGTTGTTACTTTTTTTTTTGTTTTTGTTTTTGTTTTTGTTTTTTTTTGAGACAGGGTTTCTCTGTGTAGCCCTGGCTCTCCTGGAACTCATTCTTTAGACCAGGCTGGCCTCAAACTCAGAAATCCACCTGCCTCTGCCTCCCAAGTGCTGGGATTAAAGGCATGCGCCACCACCGCCTGACTTGTTGTTACTTCTTAACAGCAATTTTGCCACTGTTATGAATCATAATATAAATATCTGATATGCAGAATATTTGATACTTGAACCCAAATGGGTGGCGACCCATAAGTCGAGAACCACTGCTTTATAGGCTGAGTGGACAATTTAACACAATCTATTGAAAGCTTGAAAATAGCACTTAGAGAAACTATTGGGAAAGTGCTTGCCGTGTGTGTGTGTGTGTGTGTGTGTGTGTGTGTGTGTGTGTGTTGGTTTGAGTGAGAATGACCGTCACAGGCGCCTATGTCTGAATACTTGGGTTTGGGGACTATGGGAAGGATTAGGAAGTGGCAGTTGGAGGAGGTGTGCCACTAGAGATGGGGAAGTTTCACAATCCCACACCATTCCCAGGGCGCACTCTCCGTGCCTTCTGCTTTCAGACCAAGTTGTGAGCTCTCTCCACAGTTCCTGCCCCTGTCTTTGCTCCACTGATGTACTGTAGTCCTCTGAAACTGTAAGCCCAGTTAAATGCTTTCTTTTGTAAGTTGCTTTGGTTAGGGTTTTTATCACAAAAACAGAAAAGTAACTAGGATACTGTGAACTCAAGCAGGAGAACATGAGCTCAGATTCCCAGCGGCCATGTAAACACTGGGCACAGCGGGCAGTCTGCAGGCTCTCTGGACTTGCTAGCCAGTCAGTCTGGTGAAAGCAGTGAGCTACAAGTCACTGCGGGAGACTGCCTCAGAAATAAGGTGGAAAGAGACTAAGGAAAGCACTCAGCAATCACCTCTGGCCCTCATATGCATGTGTACACATGTGAACACGACACACACAGGCACATATACCATGCTATACACACACAGGCACATATACCATACTATACACACACAGGCACATATACCATACTATACACACACAGGCACATACCATATTATACACATACAGGCACATATACCATACTATACACACACAGGCACATATACCATACTATACACACACAGGCACATATACCATACTATACACACACAAGCACATATACCATACTATACAAACACGGGCATATATATATATATACCATATTATACACACACAGGCACATATACCATACTATACACACACAGGCACATACCATACTATACACATACAGGCACATATACTATACTATACTATACACACACAGGAACATATACCATGCTATACACACACAGGCACATATACCATACTATACACACACAAGCACATATACCATACTATACAAACACAGGCACATATACCATATTATACACACACAGGTATATATACCATATTATATACACACAGGCACATATACCATACTATACACACACAGGCACATACCATACGATACACATACAGGCACACACACACAGGCACATATACCATACTATACACACACAGGCACATATACCATACCATACACACACAGAAGTGACACATACTGCTTGAGTCCTTTATTGGTGTATCTAAGAATTATTTATGGAGTATAGAGAAACAGATACTCAAGAATATTTATCAGTGAACTAAAAGAAAAAAGAAACCAGAAAGAATCTAATGGTGGGGTATTGTTAAACAAACGGGCACTGTTTTCATTTTAGTTTTGTGATTATTTATGTATGAGTGGCTTGCCTGCATATGCACCATGTGTGTGCCTGGTGCCCTCAGAGGTCAGAAGAGGATGTCAGATCCTGGGATTGGACTTACGGAGAGTTGGGAGAGGCCATTTGGGTGCCAAGAACTGAACCTGGGTCCTTGGAAAGAGCGGTCAGTGCTCTTAACCGCTGAGCCATCTCTGCAGGCTCCAGTGTTTGTTTTCTCGTATTCTACTTAGTTAATTACGTTTGCTTTAAAGCTGAAGATAGAAATTCTTTGGAGGCAGAGGCAGATAGATCTTTGAGTCTGGTTTGAGTTCAACCAGCCTGGTCTATACAAGTTCTAAGACAGCCAGGACTACATAGAGAGACCCTCCATAGTCCTACCCCAATTTTCAAGGTCCAGCACTGTGTGTGCATTGCTGTATTTACCTCGTATCACTGTCTCCCCCCCCCCCTCCGGCACCATGACCGTGTCCCCTCTGACTACTTCCATGCCCCCAGCTCTAGCTTTCCCTTTCTTTTATCCCTCGGATCTGAGCTCAGAGGTAGCTTCCTCAGAAGAGCCTTCCCTTTCTTCAGGTCAAGGTTTCTTACATTCTCGCAGGATGGATGACTGGGTCATCTCAACAATGAGACACCAGATAACCAGCAAACAGGACAGTAAAAAGCTACAGTTCCTCACCTAGAACATGCATGACTTCTCCTGTAACTAGAGTCATGTATAGGGATAGAAAATGCTAATAGTGGTTATGAGAAGGAAGGGATTAGAGAAGATTAACCATTAATTTCTATTATGGCTCTAATATTTATTTCATGTATTATAAATAAAAATAAAATGATTTATAAATATG
This sequence comes from Apodemus sylvaticus, assembly GCF_947179515.1. Classification (NCBI taxonomy): domain Eukaryota; kingdom Metazoa; phylum Chordata; class Mammalia; order Rodentia; family Muridae; genus Apodemus; species Apodemus sylvaticus. The sequence goes on from NC_067476.1 coordinate 142,735,566, forward strand.
CAGATTACAAGGATAAAAGAATACATTTTATAACCCATAAAGTATTTGCAATAGTTATGAATTATTGAAAATATTTTTTATCATAGGGAATAAACTGGGTTGTTCGCTAAGACTGCCGTACATACCTTTAGCTCACCATGTAAAACTTCCTGGATGGACTGGATCAGCCTCTCCACGCTGGCCTCATTGAGGGGCTCCTGGAGAGTTACTAATCTGAGGTTTTCTGGAAGGGTCTCCTGAGGGAGTATAGGGATGTCAGAGATGTCCGTATCTAACATCAAAAGAAAGACACTGGTGATGCCTCTGTGTGCTGTGAAGTGACGCTGCTGCTGCTGCTGCTGCTGCTGCTGCGCCGGCGTAGTCTAGCACACCAGACCGGCATGGGGCAGGTGGTCTCCTGCAGCCCTGACAGACCCTGCCTCCCCCAACTCTCATGGTTTGCTCAACTGCAAAATCAGTGTCTCGGAGTTTCCTAGCTACAGGGACCTATAAGCCAGAGCAGTAACAAGGTGGTAAAGACAATAACCTTTAAAACCTCAAGTCCAAATGCCTCAGGTGACCACTGACCAGTGTTCCTAGAACCTTCTCCAACAGTCTGAGTGTGAATAAGCGAATGGTTGAAGTTTTGCAGGAGGCCTGTATGTCCTTAGGTCACAATGACCCCCACAGACCTTGTCAGGAAGAAATTTTCTAAAAATCCTTCCATCTTAATTCAGAGTACCACAGGTCAAAACTAACATTAAATTTTCATAATCAACTTTCAACTTAAAAATATGGGGGATCTGCTGCTTTTGGTATGTGGCCAACGACCTGGAATCCTAGACATTTTCAATGACGATACCAAAAAGCCTACACAGACATCAAAAAGGCTACGTCCCCTGGGATGCACTGAGGAGGCTCATCCTGGGCTATCTCAGCATGTCGGAGAACACATTCAATGATACAACAAATGGTCTTATACAGTAAGAAAATCAGCACTTCACAAGGAACTCAAACTCCTGTGGGCTGGGCTTAATCATAAAAACTTTTTAAGGGCTGGAGAGATGGCTCAGAAGGGTAAGAGCATTGTCTGCTCTTCCAGAGTTCCTGAGTTCAATTCCCAGCAAACACTTGGTGGCTCATAACCATCTATAATGAGATCTGGTGCCCTCTTCTGACACACAGGTGTACATGCAGGCAGAATGCTGTACACATAATAAATAAATAAATTAAATTAAGAAAAAACTTTTTCAGACTCAATTCAAAGAGATGCTAAACAGTAAGCCAGAGCACACCCAACATTGCTCTCCTGATGAACTGAAGAGATCAATAGGGCCCTGAGGATTGCAAGCTGGATGTTGTATTCTCTTTGGTTCCCTGGAGGCCTCAGCTGAGGACGTTCTCCACTTGTCATCCACTAAGTACAATGTAATTAGGTCAGCACTTACTTCCCTCTGGTCAGGACACAGGTTGTTCACTCTGCCTCATCCCCCTCCTCCCACACATCACCTCTCTCTGCCTTGCTGCTTCCTCCCCACTCGTCAGGCCTCAGCTCCAGTAATGACCTGTGAGATCTCAAGTGTTCTGGCCTCATACCCAACACCTGGATCACGCGGAACTCTAGCTGTGTATCCCTAAGTGCATGGTGCCTGTGCTCTTCACTGCTGCATCTCCAAGGAGTCTGGTCATGTTGGGACCCGGCAGAACATGACTCCGCTGAACAGATGGATGACTGACTGAGACCCCTGGCATGGCTGGCCTTCCTAGCTCGCACCATGCCCATCTCTAGCTCATTCTCCCCTCCTCTTCTCCCAGGGGTTGTCTTTAGTCGCTTCCTAAAACTGCTGACAAGGACCACTGACAGCAGGGTTCCCTTATGGCTTCCTTGTTGTTTCAGCCTCATGTTTAATTTGTCCACAGTGTTCACCACACCTCACAATTGCCTTAGTTACTGAGTTTCGTAAGGTCTCTTTGCTGTGCTATACCAGCTACAGATATCGGGGAGCATGGATGTGGAGTACTGACTATACAATTCCCAACAACCTCTTGTACTCAGCTCCTGTTTGCTGAATGCAGGGTAATTACTCTGCAGGCTGACTCAGGTCCCACCTTCAACATAACAACTCCAGGCTGTCAGCCCCACCGCTCTTTCCTTTTTTGGAATCTCATAAGTTTTAACACCATGAACCAAATTAATCATCAAAATCAGGCTAAGAGCTTTTCAATCAATAGCTCTTGGGAGGACTCTTTTTTTTTTTGTTGTTGGAGATTTATTTATTTTTATTTTATGTGTAAGCATGCTTTGTCTGTGCACCATGTGTGTGCAATATCTGAAGAGGGGACTGGATCCCCTGGAACTGGATAACAGATGGAGTGAGCTATCATGTGAGTCTGGGACAGGAATCTGGTACTCCACAGAGTAGTAAGTGCTGTTGGCTGCACTTTAAAAGAGAAGTTAGGGTGTAGCTTGGTGGTAGAGCCTTTACCTAGCACGTACGAAGTCCTGGGTTCAACTCTTAGTATGGGAAAATGGGGCAAAAATCCTTCTCTCCATTCACCGTTTTAAAAATGCCCATCCTTTCCCCCTTTCACCTGTAAATTCAACACTAGGTCCGCCTTTTTGAATGTCCTCAAGGTTGCTCAGCTGTAGATCGACACTTCCTGAGTCACTGTCAGAAGCACAAGGGATCACTACTTCTTCTGTACCACTGACCCTAGGAACAAGAGAGGGAATTCAAAACATTAGTTAGATACAAGTGCCTCTGTCATAGCAATCTGTTGAAAGCCCCACTTGTCCCCTTCTCAGAGAAGCTTTTATTGATCATTGATCTAGACTGAGTAGCCTCTCCCTACCCTGGTCCAGCTACTTGGATTTTCATAGTATTTGTTTAGGTATTGTGCTATTAGACATCTTGTCCCGGATGCATCGCCAGTACCCAGGATAATGTCAGTCTCCTGTGGGAGTGGCAGGTAGGTGGATGAATGAGAACACACTGCAGTACAAACAGTCCCACCTTTGTTTGGGTTGTTCTGGTCCTGTAGCTTATAATTCCTTCCAGTATAGCATCTGGTTATTCAGTTATTCATGCTGGGGCAAGTCGGGGCTTCATATGTGCTAAGCACAGACTGTACCCCAGCCTAATTATACCTCAGCCTAACTAATTGACTAGCTTATTAATTTACATATTTTTTGCAGTGCAAGGTATTGAGCCAGAGTATAGTCTATTCTAGGCTGGCATTCTACCCATGAGCTATATCCCACATGTCCAATTCAGTTATTTACAATGTTCACTGTTTAATCATTTCTTCTGTTAAGCTGTAGGCTCCCTGCAGGCAAGGATCACAGGCTGCTTTGGATGTATTTCAGCAATGACCTGTGCATGGGAATCCCAGCACTCTGGAGGATGAGACAGGAGGATTGCCATGAGTTCAGGCTGGCTTGGGCTAAGAAGTGAGACCCCTCATCTCAAACAAAATAAAGCAAAAAGATGAAACAGGGAGTTGGCTGAACAGCAGTATAATGTAATCCAAGTTTTATTAAAATAATGTTTGTGTAAGAGTGATGATTATGTGATATATGTACATATACCATACATATATATATACACAAATACTGAAAAATGGAGAAAAACATGGATTAAAGGCAAATATCTATAAAGTATAGTTTTTGAAAAAAGTTCCATTTTAAGCTGTCCACATTGCTTAAAATTTTAATAACTATTAAGTGTTAACAATGACATGGACCGGGGCTGGAGAGATGGCTCAGCGGTTAAAAGCACCGACTGTTCTTCCAAAGGTCCTGAGTTCAAATCCCAGCAACCACATGGTGGCTCACAACCATCTGTAACAAGATCTGACTCCCTTTTCTGGAGTGTCTGAAGACAGCTACACTGTACTTACATATAATAAATAAATCTTTAAAAAAAAAAAAAAACAATGACATGGACCAAAAAAATCCTATAAATTGCCATTGGCAGTATACATTGGTACAATTACTTTGGCAACAATTTATCATTATGTAGTAAAGTTTAATGTGTATATACTCTATGGCTCACTATTCTACATCTAGGAAAACATCTGGTAAAACTTATACATGGGTGCCAGGGGGTAGGGAGGAATATATAAGAATTTCACAGAAGTGGTCATCGTGGTAAACAAACACACAAACAATGGTTAAAAAACAAACCCTTGAGACAGCTGATGACTTAGCATTAGTAGAACAGATAATCTCATATGGTTACACAGTGAAGTACTATACAGCAAGGAAAATGAGTGGGGCCAAGCAAGGTGGCTGATGTCTGTAATCTCAACAGCTGGGAACTTAAGGAGTATTAGGCCAGTCTGGGCTATATAAAAGATATCTAGGGCCAGATGGCTCAGTGGTTAAGAGCTATAGCTGCTCTTCCAGAGGTCCTGAATTCAATTCCCAACAACCAAATGGTGGCTTAAAACTATTTATAAGTGGATCTGATGCCCTCTCCTGTCCCACGGATGTAGCTGCAGCAGGGCACTCATTCATTAAATAATGTTTTTAATTAAAAGAAAAACAACTCTTATCAAAAGACTCCGTTTCTTTAAAAAATATTTTTTGAAAAGTCATTTGAAAAAGTATTCAGTAACTTCCACTTAAATTATAAGAATTATATATATCAAACAAATATGCTTTTTAAAATACTTCTTTATTTATTTTGTACACGTACATGTATGTGCAGGTGCCCATGTGCTGTGGCGTGTATGTGCGGGTGCCCGTGTGCTGTGGCGTGTATGTGCGGGTGCCCGTGTGCTGTGGCGTGTATGTGTGGGTGCCTGTGTGCTGTGGTGTGTATGTGTTGGGTCTGGGGACAGACTGGGGAGTTAGTTCTCTTTCCACCATGTGGGTCGCAGGGACTGAACTGAGGTGATCAGAACTGGTCTACCCCCTGAGCATCTTACTGCACAGAAAACATTTCTCAACATTATAAACACATAGTAAGACCCCCTCCAAAGAAGTCAGGGAACACTTTAGACTGAACGGCTGGCATTTCCTCAGAGGGAAGGGAAAGGATGGAACAGCTGCCAACAGAGAGAAGACTCCAGTATTTTTTTCTTTAAAGGTCCGGCTGGTGCAGCAGAGCTGTTAGGAGTTCCCTGCTGAGGTGGCAGAGCCACTGAAGGAAGGACAGCAGGGTCTGTTCTTGGCTCAGTCCATCTTGGCAGGAAGACTCAAGGGCGAGGCAGCTGGTCCCAGGCGTCCACACTGAGATGCAGAGAGCTGTGAATGTTTGTGCCACCTAAGTTCACGGTGAGCCTTCCCTCTTCAGGCAAAGCTTTCTGGAAACACCTTTGTAGACACACCCAGAGGAGGGTTTCCATGGTGATTCTTTATCCAGACAAGTTGACAATGAAGACCACATCAAACACAGCGGTATTACGGCATTAGTTTTTCCACATATGTTTCATAAACTGAATCTCATAACTCAATTTTGAGAAATTCTTCAATAAACTTGAAACTTATTCTGTATACACAGATTTCCTTACTAAAAAAGTTTTATTTATGTAATTGTTTTAAAGATTAAATTTGTTATATGTATAGGTGTTTTACTCACATATACGAGGCACTATAAGCCTTCATGGTACCTGCAGAAAGTGGAAGAGGGCATTGGATAATCTGGAACTAGAGTTACAGACAGTTGTGAACAGTCATGTGGTGCTGGGAATGGAACCAGAGTCCTCTGAAGAGCATCCAGAGTTCTTAACTGCTGAATCATCTTTCTAACCTCAAAGTTTTTTTTTTTAATGTGTATGAAAATATTTCTGCTTGCATGTATGTCTGTGTATCACATGCATGCCTAATGCCTGCAGGAGACCAGAAGGGAACATCTGATCTCTTGGAACTGGAGTTAACAGCTGTGAGCCACCTTTCAGGTGCTGGGAATCAAACCCAGGTCCTCTGCAAGAGTAGTCAGCGCCCTAGCTGTGGAGGCATCTCTCTCGTCCCTAATAATAGTTTTTAGAAACAGACACTCTGTGAGTTACCACTCACAGAGTGGTATGATTGAATTATACAGATGACTTTTTAAGAAAATGTCATTCTTCTAAAGAAACTTTCCAAACTGGAAATATGTATATTTGGAAAATGTATGTTAGATTTCTACTAGCAGTGTGGAGGTACTCTGGTTGCTTCACATCCTTGCCAATGATTGACACGGTTGGACTTTGTTGCCTGTGAGTGGATGCTTAGCAGTGTCTGTCCATCTTTTAATCTGCAATAATGTTGATCATGTTTCCTGTGTTTATTCCAGATTCCTATATTTTATTTGATGAGGTATCTATTAAAATTTTCTTGCACATGTTTTTTACTAGGCTTTTTGTAGTTGGTTTCTGGTTTATGTTGTTGTTGTTGTTTTCTGAGACAGGGTCTCACTATGTAGCCCTGGCTGTCCTGGAATTCACCATGCAGACCAGGCTGCTTTCAAAATCAGAGATCTGCCTCCCAAGCGCTGGGATTGAAGGCATCAACCACCATACTTAGCTGTTGGTATATGTTTCAGCAACAGAGTCTCCAAATGTAGCTTGGTTTGTGTGTGCACTTCATGTGAGCATGTATCTTGCTGCAGTATATTTGACCACAGTGTGAATCCTGAGATTCTGTTATTTACTGGAAAAACCTGTTTTCAGTTGTGGTGTGGCTCAGGCTTAGTATAAACCTTTAATCCAAGATCTTTCTGCTTGAATATTGTAAACATGATTAAATAAATTCAAGAAGTAGAGCAAGCAACCAGTTGACAGGACATGGACATAGGATTATTAAGAAAAAAAACATAGATGGCTGGAGAGATGGCTTAGAGGTTAAGGGCACTGGCTGCTCTTCCACAGGTCCTGAGTTCAATCCCTAGCCACCACATGATGGTTCACAACCATCTGTAATGAGATCTGGTGTCCTCTTGTGGCACACAGGTATACATGCAGGCAGAACACTGTATACATAACAAAATTAAAATTAAAAAGAAAAGAAAAAAGAAAAAACCAGAACGAATAGAGGGATGCACAGGAAGTAGAGGGGAAGGACATTCAGCTTATAGGAGGTTTTTGTTTGTTTGTTTGTTTTGTTTTGTTTTTTTAGAGAGGAGCATTCCTGCTGGAAGTCTCCTAAGGAGTAACGTGCTTTCTCTGGCCTCTGAGTCAGCAGGCTTTCACCCTAGCATCTGGATTCCGAGTCTTCATTGGTAAAAGTGAACAACTGAGATTTTGTTTAAAACAAACAAAACAGTGTGTTTCCTCTTCCTTCGGTGCTAGGGCTCTAAGCCAGGGTCCAAGGCATAAAAGGTAAGTGCTCTACTCCTGAGGCCAGCCCTAGTGTGATTCTTAAGTGAACACTGATGGCTCTTTTCATTTACACCAATAGGAAAGACATGACTGCGACACTGAAGACATGTTCATAAGGCAAACCCTGCAGACATAGCACTTTGCTAATGGCATTCATGACTGGTGGCAGACTCATAATATGGCTCAGGGTGACCCTGAACATCATGTCCAACTGCCGCTGTTTCACAAGTGCTGGGTGTCACAGGTGCGCACCACCATACAAGCTTTGACACATTCTAAAAGTTAAACTTCTATTAACCTTTTTTCCTTCATTAGGTTTAGATAATCAATGAAACAATAAATCAAGCTTGCTTGCCATATTTGCCAAGTTTATATTGTAAATATTCCAAAATCATGGCCAGAAATCAAGTTACAAATGTTACCCTTGGAAACAAAAGTATAGTGAATCTCTTGTATACTGTGTGGAACCATTAATAAAAAGCTGATGGCCTATTCAAAAAAGATGGGAAATAAAGTGGGAGTTCTGCTGGGCAGTGGTGGCACACACCTTTAATCCCAGCACTTGGGAGGCAGAGGCAGGCAGATTTCTGAGTTCGAGGCCAACCTGGTCTACAGAGTGAGTCCCAGGACAGCCAGGGCTACACAGAGAAACCCTGTCTTGAAAAACCAAAAGGAGGAGGAGGAGGAGGAGGAGGAGGAGGAGGAGGAGGAGGAGGAGGAGGAGGAGGAGGAGGAGAAGAAGAAGAAGAAGAAGAAGAAGAAGAAGAAGAAGAAGAAGAAGAAGAAGAAGAAGAAGAAGAAGAAGAAGAAGAAGAAGAAGAAGAAGAAGAAAGTGGGAGTTCTGGTTGAGAGCTGGGATCTCTGGGAGTTAGTCAGACAATAGGTAAGGAGCTGGTTGGGGAAGAAGGCCAAGCTTATGGCCTAGGCATTTATTCATAAATAGTTGTCTCAGAGTCATTATCTGGTAACAGGGGCAAGGATAGAAAATACTGTGGTCACATATCACATTCTAGCAGAGAGGTATAGCGGTGAGTTTTTGTAACAGGGCTTGGCTCCCTGCGATTGTACGCACACACTCGCTCAGGAGCTGTCTTTGGATCCACGAATGAAAGGTGGACACACATTAGCTTATGCTTTTTAAATGCCTTGGCTACTTCAAAGGCTGGGCACTCCTAAATCGTCCTTCGACCCCACCCCAGGCCCAATCGGCCTCCCACCTGAATTCTCACATGACTTGTTGGTTCTCTCTCTCCTTCAACTATCCTCTTCCCACCACATCCTGATCCTCTGTCTCCTCCTCCTGTGTCCTAGCCTGCTCAACTCTAAGGGTCCTGCCCTGTCTCCCTTTGCCCAGCCATTGGCCACTGGCATCTTTATTGGTCAATCAAAAACCAATTGGGGACAAGGAACTTTAAGTATTTGGACACGCAGATTCCTGATTGAATCAAAGAATTAGAACCAGTCTCCAATGGTGAGCTATTACATACATATAGCCAGTCTCTGAGACAATGGTAAAATGTAATAAGATTAGAAAATGAAGACTTTAATTTTCAGCATATTTTCTTTCACTTTATGGCTGTATAATTTAATGTCCTAAATAGCTATATTTAATCAATTTGCAAAATACCAAAAAACTTAACAGCCAGTTCTCTCTCTCTCTCTCTCTAGCACACCACTGGCTTGTCTTATTACTGAATTGGTAGAGTTCTTTAAAGTGTATTCTACTTCAGCACTACCGAATATCACTTTCTGGGACAATGAAAATATGTTTCAAATTATCTAGTACAAGATCCACTGGCTACCCTGACTGAGCCTGAGCCAGTGAACATTTGAAACATAGAATAGCTGAGGAACTGAAGCTTAAATTTTACTTAATTCGATCAAGTTCAAAGAGAAATAACTGCATAGGGCTAATGACTACTGTATGGAGGAGTGATCCGACTCTCCCCTACATAGCTGAATAATATTTGGAGTGATACTTCTCCAAAGAGAAGAAGCATTACTATATTGCGAAACTCTACATACTCACAATAGTTAATCATCAGACATCAAGGCTGTCAGAGGAATGCATGGGCTGAAATATTTCCTTCCTTTTAAAGTACTGAAAGTAACACTTCACAGAATAATAGCGAAGAGCCAGGGGTGGTGAGTGGCTTCCGATAAGTAGTTTTTCAGATTGTGTCAGTATCCACAAGACCCGCAGAAGCTCATGCCATGCAAAACACAGAGAAGGGGTAGTGGGCACAAAAGACCCACCCCTAGCCAAAACTATTCGAAACTGATAGCTGTTGGGAGAGGGAAAATCAGTTTTCTTCAGTGGAGTGACTGGGTATATCAACCACTCTCTAGGGCAGGGCTCCATGCTTGGTTTGTTTCTTATTTTAGAAAAAAACAGAGCATGAGTTGTGTGGGTAGGGAGTTGGGGGAAGATCTGGAAGGTGTTGGGGGAAGGAAATGAATATGATCAAAATATGTTGTATGAAATTCTCAAAAAATAAAACATTTTAAAACGATCCTCTCTGTTACCTATACAGCTCATAGGTTTGAAAACTGGATAAACTGGGAGGTGGTGGCGCATGCCTTTAATCCTAGCACTTGGGAGGCAGAAGCAGGCAGATTTCTGAGTTCGAGGCCAGCCTGGTCTACAGAAGTGAGTTCCAGGACAGCCAGGGCTACACAGAGAAACCCTGTGTCGGAAAAAAAAGAAAGAAAGAAAACTGGATAAAACCTCACTCATCGACCAGTTATTAACAATCTAACTAATCCTTTAGCCATAATTTCCCAAAGTGGATAAAATTTTGTCACTACAACGATCCCCTTTTCACGGCTTTAAAATTGGCCGGGCTGCAGGAGAGATCCGTGAGTGACAGCGCGTCCGGCCAGTCACTGACATTGGCCAATCAGAGGTAGCCCCGTCTTAGGCCCGCCCAAGGCCCGGTCCAATCACGTCCGGGTGGCGGCGTGAGCAGGGCGGTTGAGAGGCGGTCGGTTCCAAGTGGGTCCCGGCGCGGGGGAGAGGGCGGGTTGGCAAGCAGGCGCCCTGAATGATGTTCGCACGCCGCGACTGAACCCCCACACACCGCGGCTGCTGGGAACGGCCCTGCCAAGCGGGACCACCGCGACTGACCTTTGCCGGGAGCCCATTCTGGAAAGTGGCGTGTGCCGCGGGTCCCTGGCGTCCCCTCCGGCGCGCTCTTGGAGCCACTTCCCGGAGCGGAAGTCTGCCTGCTCGGGCTCCGGTGGGACCTGCTCGGAGGAATGGCGCCGCCGGGTGAGGCGTTGCGCATGGCTCAATAGTGGGGCCCCGCGGCCGACACGCTTTGGGGAGCGGGGCGTCGCCCGCGGAAGGCTAGTGCGGACCACACGGGCGCCGGCTAGGCGCGGTTCCCCTCCCCTACGGGGCAGGGGCATGGGCACAGGCGCTTTCGGGGTCGAGCGTGTGGCGGAGGCTGCGAGCTGGTGAAGTGCCGGGGACCCGAAGGGTTGGTGGTGGGGCGTGCAACGTGTGGCTACGGGTCCCCGCAAGGTCCAGCGCGAGCCGGGGCAGCGCGGAGCCCGTGCCTGGCCTCCTCCATTCATTCGAGTAGTATTGGCGGCCTCCGGCCTGTCAGGGAGCCACCCTCCCCGCATTGGGAAAGCTTTTGAGCTTGTCACTAGACTTTCTTCGAGCTCTGGGTTCTTTTTCCCTGACAGGGACAGGAGACTCACAGGTCTGTCTGGGAGCCTAAAGCCTAGGCTATGAAGTGATATTACGGGTGCAGTGATATTGTAACCGGCCACGTATTGATCCTGAGGTCCAGGGACTTAACACCTTAGTTTCTCATTTGGTATCTGCTTCATAAGAGTTGTGTTAAATGATATTTCTGTGCTCGCTTTGAACCGTGCCGGGAAAAATTCAATGCTTGGTAGATTTCGAGTGGATAAATCGGATTCTTAGAGTATTCTTTAAAAAAACAAAAAACAAAAAACCTCTTTGGATGTATATCTTATTCCCGCTAGCCAATGAGTAGTTGAAATCCCTCCACCATGGGATCAGAGTGAGAAAGGCTTGCTATTTCACTATTTGTTGGTAAAGTGGCTAAAATGAGAACTTGTATTTAAACGGCCTGAAGTTTGAGTCTCAGTTATGTGTCTTGGGCCAGGGTAAGTACCTACTTAAGAACCTTAATTTTTTTCCCCTTTATTTAGATAGGGTCTAGGGAGCTGGGACATGGTTCAGTGTAACTTGTGGATCTGAGTTCAAATCTTAGTATGGCATGTGTACGTAGCCTCAGCATTGGAGGGCAGAGGCCAGCAGGTCCCAAGAGGTAACCATCTAGTCTAGTCAAAACGGTTCTAGTTCAGTGAAAGGCCCTGCCTCAAGGCCAGGAGGCATAGAAGGGCAGAGGAAGTCACCCCATGTTTACTCTGATGCTTGTGCACGGGTACACACTCATGTGCATGTACACACAGAATAGGTAGGGTCTTGTGTAGCTGGGGCTCCAGCTCAGACTCACCATCTTGCCTCTGTTTCCCCAGTTGTGGAGTGACGGGTATGAAGTGGTTTACAATCCATTTCTTGGTTTGTAAAATGCAAAAAAACACCCACCTCACTTGGATATTAGAAGCCTTAAAGACCAGTGTGGTGTGTGCAGAGAATTGAATATAATCTGGGCCTACCCATCAATAGTGTGTTCAAGTATTAGCCAGAAAAGTTGCTACTGTGAGGTAGAGAGATTCAGATTCTGGCACAGGGACTGTCAGGCGAATTTATAATTTAGTTGGAGGAGCCGATATAACAGTCACTTACTACATCAAATCCCAAAGTGCCAGGTCAGTGGGGATTTTGCCAAATACCTCAATGTCTCTTCTCTACATCCTCTTATCCATTAACAATTCTGATAGGTTTTAACTTCAAATTGGGACAAGGCTGACTACATACATCCACCTCCAACTCTGTTACCTTATTGGATATTGTTCGCCACTACTTGGATCTTGGCAATGTCCTCCTATGTAGCTCCTCCCCCTGCCCCTCCTTCCTGTCTTCACCCCTGCTTAGGCTAGAGTAACACAGTATCATCCTCAGCAAAGCACTCCTGTTAAAATACTTGTCAGATTGCTTCCCTGCTCAGAACTTTGCTGAGGTCCCTTCTGCTCAGTTGTCTGTAGGCCCTTTTGGTTGGCCTCTGCTACCTGTTACCTTGTAAGCTCCTGCTTCTGTCTCTTTGTCTAGTCTTCTTGTTACAGTTTATCCTCACATAGTTTCATGGTGTTGTCTGCTCTCAGGATCCTTGTCTCTCATTTGGGCCTTGACAGTTCACTGCATACAGAACACATTCCTCCCCGATACCGTTCAGTGCTTTTATTTTTTTTCTCCAGTGCCTCTGCTTTCCAATGTGATAAATCATGGTTCTTAACTTTTTTTTTCCTCACTAGAATGTAATCTGATTGAGAATAGAGGTTTCTTGGCTGTATGCTTACTTTTAACACTAAAATAGTGCTTGGGGTTCGATTCCCAGTTCTGAGGGAAAACAAGTCCCTGGCACACTGGAGCATCCAATGTGTTGATGGATACTCCTCACTATAGACATCTTTGCTGTAGTTTAGGGTTAGAGGCTTAGAGGTACTACTATGCACCAAACCCAGGGGACAGATTCTACGCTAAGCTGTCACCCCTACACACACTGGCCTTTAGTTTCTTTTTGAAGAGTTTTCACATTTAAGTTGACAGACACAAAGACTTAAATGAAACTACTGTTCATAGAGGAGTGATTCTGAGTTATGCATCTCTTCAGCAGTCTCAAAGAAAGGAAGGGTGAAAGACAGACAGACAGACAGACAGACAAAAAGAAGTAGAAGTCTGTCAGGATGACTCCTGAGGTTAAGGTTCTTGTTACTGAGCCTGACCAAGATGACCCGAATCTGATCTTCAGACCTATGTGTTTTCTAGCTAAAACTAAGTGCAGGTGTTCCCCTGACCCCCATATGTGCATACTCCCCGCACCAATTTAATTCTTTTAAGTGGCGTGTGAAGGCTATAGTGTTACTGGCCATGTGTAAGCTACTACAGTCCTTAGTTTTCTTCTTTGTAAAGTAATGTCTCTAAGGGATTCTAATTCAAATGAAACTGGAACATTCAATATATTAATAGATACTACACATTGTAGGGCTCTTTGCCTTTTTAGTTTAGGGTTAGAAGCTAAACTGTACACCAAACTCGGAACGAATCCTACTCTAAGCTATCACCCCTACACATACTGGCTTATGGAGAGGATTTAGGACCATTGATGTTAACCTTATAATTGCTTTTTAATGCTTCTAACTTGGGTGATAGATGATTAGCTTTTTCATGACATAGCCTATTCAAAAATACCCTCTTTTGTTTTTAGTGAAAGAAAGACAGATGTCATTCCTACAATTTCTTCCTCTCCTCTAGGGCATCACAGATAGGATTGGTTTTTCTATCCATTTACTTGTATTTATTCACTGTATACTATGTGCCTGGCAGTCTGCAGGACTTTGAGATAATCATGAGAAATAGTCATCACCCTCCAGGAGCTGATAGCTTAACAGAAATCAGCCCTCACACTCTTAGTTATGGAAGATGCTGTTAGGTTCAGTATAGAGTATACTGAGTGGCTATAGCCACCCACATAATGGAACCACCAACTGAGACTTCACATAGTGCTTGGTATGTACCAATCACTCGTCTAAAGTCTCTCTACCGTAAGAGAGACTTTATGTCATCTGCTTTATGCCTGAGGAAGCTGAGACAGTAACTAAATAACTTGGCTGTGGTTCCTGTGTGGCACAGAGGCTAGGTTCTTCATCCTATACTCATCTTAATTTAGGAAATTACTTACTTATTTATTTTTAAAGATTTATTCATTATTATTATATGTAAGTACATTGTAGCTGTCTTTAGACACCAGAAGAGGGTATCAGATCTCATTATGGATGTTTGTGAGCCACCATGTGGTTGCTGGGATTTAAACTCAGGACCTTCAGGAGAGCAGTCTGTGTGCTTACCTGCTGAGCCATCTCTCTAGCCCCTTATTTATTTATTCATTCATTCATTTATTTATTTATTTATATTTTTATTTTGATGTGAGTGAAGGTGTACCATGTGTGTGCCTGTTATCCTTGGAGGAGAAAGGAGAGCATCAGATCACTTAGATTTGGAGTCACGGGAAGTTGTGAGCAAACGTGTGAGTGCTGGGAACTGAACTCCAGTGCTCTAGAAGAGCAGTAAGTGCTCCTTATGCACTGAGCCATTTCCTCAGCCCCCTGGGAAAGCTTAAAGATGCTTGAGCTGAAACCTGAAAGGACAAGTAATGCAGAGTTGAAATGGGGAAAGTGTCCGTTGTTGGGCTGAGTGAGGAAGGCGTTAGGTGAAGGAGACAGGATTTGAGGATTCAGGATTGGTTCTGTCCTGGGAGATTTTAGATGGGAATTGTGTGGTCTTGCTCTTCAGATTCCTGGAGCTTGCATGAAAGACTGTCGTGGCGGTGGAATGTGGTGGTCACCATCCCCTCTAGAGGCCACATGTGCTCTCCACCCATCCACACATGGTTGGGCTCCCAGCAGGGGTGAGGTATCCTTGTTGGGATTGTGACTAGGAGTGTATGGTGTGTACTTATTCGTTGTTTCCCTCAGGTTCAAGCACTGTCTTCCTGTTGGCTCTGACAATCACAGCCAGCGTCCAGGCTCTGACCCCCACCCACTACCTCACCAAGCACGATGTAGAAAGACTGAAAGCCTCACTGAATCGCCCTTTCACAAATTTGGAGTCTGCCTTCTACTCCATCGTGGGCCTCAACAGCCTTGGGGCACAGGTGCCGGATGTCAAGGTAAGAGTGAAGCGCTTTTCTTCTGGTCAGTGTTTTAGGAAGGAGACTTTTAATCTGTGGGCTGTGTTACTCTTGGACACTTGAAAGCAGACTCTTGCTGGTGTGAAGACAGTTGGGTTAATGTAACAGGTATCTCTGTCAGTCTGCTATATGTAGGGGCATGCAGGTATTTCTGGGGGAAAGAGAGACAGCGAGAGCCTTTAGGAACTTCTAGAACTCTGTGAAACTGCACAGTACAAATGGATTTGGTTTGTGTACTAATGATTTCAGATTTATTTATTTTATGTGTAAGAGTGTTTTGCCTGCATGTATGTGTATCATGTGCGCTTTGTGCCCAAGAGCCCAGGAGAGGGCATCGGATCCTATGAAACTGGAGGTACAGATGATTGTGAGGCTGTTTAGGGGCCTTGGAACTGAACCCTGGCTCTCTGTAAGAGCAGCCATCTTAACCACTAAGCCATCTCCCCAGCTCCACAACATGTGCTTGAAAAGTGCTAGGTGAACAAAAAAAAAAAAAAAAAAAAAAAAAACCAAAAAGCAAACAAACAAAAAAGCCGGGCGTGGTGGTCCACGCCTGTAATCCTAGCACTTGGGAGACAGAGGCAGGCAGATTTCTGAGTTCGAGGCCAATCTGGTCTACAGAGTGAGTTCCAGGACAGCCAGGACTACACAGAGAAACCCTGTCTCAAAAAACAAAACAAACAAACAAAACAAAAACAAAAAAAACGAAAAGTGCTAGGTACATGGCTGGCCACTTACAGGGAGCTCAAGGTGGAGGACTCACATGCATTAATCAGCAACAGTAATGGCCTTGGGCAGTTTGAACGTGTGTTTTGCTTTTAGTAAGCCGAATTCATTGCAGTTGAAATGTTTTCTAGGTTTAGGAACAGCTAAGAGTGTGTGTACTCATCACAAAATCATGAACAGTTAGGTTAAAACATTGTACCTGAGTATTTCTTAGTCTTTTTTTTTTTTTTTAAGATTTTTTTTCCTTTTTTCCCCTGATATTTATTTTATGTATATGAGTGCTTTACCTGCCCTACCTACAAGCCAGAAGAAGGCATTAGATCCCATTACAGATGGTTGTGAGCCATCATGTGGTTACTGGGCATTGAACTCAGGTCCTCTGGAAGAGCAGCCAGTGCTCTTAACCACTGAGCCATCTCTCCCGCCTATTTCTTAGTTTTCTATGATGTCATAAAAAAGTTTACCATAAATTAAGATTTAGAAGCTACCCATTTGTGTAGCAAAATGACATAATGAGTTAAGGTATGTGCTGCCAAATATGGCCTTAGTGAGTTCAGTTCCCAGGACTCCCGTGGTGGGGGAAGGAAGCCAGCTCCTGCAGGCTGTCTGTGACAGGTCTCCAGGCTTTGCAGCAGGAGCCTTTGCTGGCAGAACTGTCTCACAGACCAGCGCTGCTGTTCATCGTGGTGTGTGTGCATCCTTGGTTTGTCAGGTGTGCTTTGAGATAGTCTCTCCTTCACAGATAACAAGTCTTTATGATACGGCATTTCCACACAAATGCCCATCCTTTTCCCTATTCCCTTCTTTTAGACTTTTTTTTTTTTTTTGTGGGTTTTTCGAAACAGGGTTTCTCTGTGTAGCCCTGGCTGTCCTAGAACTCACTCTGTAGTCCAGAAGGCTGTCCTGGAACTCAGAAATCCACCTGCCTCTGCCTCCCAAGTGCTGGGATTAAAGTGCGCTACCACTGCCCGGCTTCCCCATCCCTTTTTGCTCAATCCCACACTTGGGAAGCGGAGCTGGGAAGATCTTTTGAGTTAAGGCCAGCCTGGTCTACAGAGTGAGTTCCAGGTCAACAGGGGCTACATGAAAAAGCCCTGTCTCAAAGTGGGGTGGTGGGTATCACAGTGAGTACTATTATCTAGTGTCTCAATTTTGGTTAGTTTTGTAGGTACTAGTACAAGAGGTAAAATTAATTCTGTCATGGCCAGAATTGGGAATCTCTGCCAGTATCTTTCAATTCATCATAATGCATTTTGTGTGTGTGTGTGTGTGTGTGTGTATTGGGGGAGGGAACCACACGGTTCTTATTGGCTTTCTGGCATAATATCCTGTATCCTGGCTGGAGTCAGTAATCAGTATTATTTGTTGAGAGCTTTGTATGTGTGTGTTCTTTTGAGTTATGTTAATGTGTCTATTGTCAGAAACATTTCCCTATAGCAGAGGAGGGAACAAGAGCTAGCAGAGGTTAGTAGCGCGTGTCTGCTGGTGACTCTGAATGTAGAGAGGTGACAAACTGGTCCCTACAGTCACATCTGTGTTGAAGCTTGTTTTTTAAGTGAGGATTTATTGGAATACAACTATGCTCATTTGTATACATATCTATTGCTGCTTCTGTACATACATACATATATATACATATATATACATATATACACATACATACATACATACATACATACATATCTACTGCTGCTTCTGGACCTTAACAGTACACTAAGTAGTTT
Organism: Apodemus sylvaticus; assembly: GCF_947179515.1. Classification (NCBI taxonomy): domain Eukaryota; kingdom Metazoa; phylum Chordata; class Mammalia; order Rodentia; family Muridae; genus Apodemus; species Apodemus sylvaticus. The sequence goes on from NC_067476.1 coordinate 142,753,150, forward strand.
CTAGACTGTCTAGCTCTGAGTCCTTTATCGGAAACGTTCGCTAATCCCTGCAGGCTAGATTCAGATTTCCCCCTTATCATCACCCCTTGTCTCTGCCCAGTGCTTTCTTCTTATGTGTAACTATATTAGGGAAGCAGACTTTTCCTCATGGTCTTGTGAATCCTTAAAATGACTTATTTTAGCCTGAAAGTAAGATCACAGGCATCAGGCAGTCCTGAACTTTTCTGTGAAAGGAGGATTATGTAGCCTACCTTACTAACCCGTTGGTAGTATGAAGTGAAATCAGATAGTGCCACAGAGCCCACCCCCAGGGTAGTTATAGTTATTCTTAATACTGAGGCATTTTTTGTCCTGTCTATAATTTATTCAGGCAAGGTCAGACAATGCCTGGCACAGACACTGTTTGTGGTGTACTGTAGCGATGCTTCAATGCTGCCCTGTTTCCTCAGAGTTTATGTGGGTCTCTGAGGAGAGAGTTGACAACTTGAGGGACATGTAGTGGAGCAGTGGCAGCTTAAGAGGTTTGCTATTGTCAAGTATGGCAAAGGAAGTTAGGATGTTAGATTAATGTCAAATTTTAGTAGGATCAGAATGCAGGATGAAAGGTTTCTGCCAAGGACAGAAGCGTTTGTGAATGGTTAGATTTGGGTTTGAGGCACACATTCCTCTAAAGATGTTCTTTGCTGGCATTGTGAGTTTGGGTGACATTGATTAGGGCTGAAGGTGTGGATGAGCTGGGACTGTGTGGGAAGAGAGAAGACAAGGAAGAGTGAGTGTGTTTGAAATAAGACTTGGACTTTTTGAATGCATTCTGGGTTATCAGTTGAGACAGAATTGAGCTGGTGAAATTATGGAGCCTCTATAAATTGTGGGCTCACTAGTGCTTGAAGTGTCTGCTAGGAGTTGGTGTCTAGGGCAGCTGGATTAGTAAAGACATTGGAAAGTGCAGTAGACAGTGAGTAGGGAAACTGGGCTGAGTGGCAAAGGATATGTCTGCATAGTCTGAGGTCTGAGAGAAGGCAGGAGGGTCCGGAGTCCATGTGGGAGGAGGTGAGGGAGAAGGCAGGCAGGAAAGAGCCATGTAGGGCATGGTATCTGATTAGGTTGGGAGGCCGGAAGAAGAAAGGTAGAAGAAAGCACGGGGTTCTTTGCTCAGGAGGATGGTGGGGTCCTTGGGGTTTTTTAACAAAGGGCACAAAGAGCTGGAGTGCGCAGATGCTGGATGTGTAGCGTGGTTCTCAGCCTCCAGTTGGGGAGGTAGGTGTCTGGGATGTGGAGAGCAGCTACAGTTGGAGCTGCATATTCCCTGGAAGAGAGGGGCGCTCGCTGAGGGTCCTGAGCAGGTGGTAGGAAGTCTCCCCTCTCCCGCCTGCCTGCCCACCAGCTGCTGTTAGACTGTGCTGTCAGGCACCAAGGACTTTGAGACCATGGACACTCTTGCACTTGACCCGGATTGTCCCTGTACTGTTAGAGGCGGCCCGATGCAGAATCTACCCCGGGATTCTCCCCAGGGCAGCCTCTTAGTAGAGGTTTAGCCAGGCTGTCTGCTTGGAGGGTGAGCCCTACTTAGGAATGGCAATGGCTGCCCTGCTTGGCTTCTCCAGATCTTGGTCTTCTTCTCTGTGAACTTAGGACAGTAAAAGTGTCTGTGTGTAGGATCGTTTGAGGATAAAACAAGAAATCCCCAAGAAGCACTTTGACAACCTTGACACATGAGAAGAGAATTATCTTCCCTGTGGGGGCCTGGTGCTGCCTTTCATTTTCAAAGCACCAGAGGGCAGCAGAGCACTTCTTAGCATCTTTGTTGTGTGTGGAGTTTCCTTCTTTAGATCCCAATTTATAGAAGATGAAGTATCTTCTGGTTCTTTCAAACTGCACTAAAGTTGAAACTCATTTGTTTTGAAGATCTTTTAAGTTTTGTTCCTAACTTTTTTTTTTTTTTTTGAGACAGGGTTTCTCTGTAGAGCCCTAGCTGTCCTGGAACTCACTCTGTAGACCAGACTGGCCTCGAACTCAGAAATCCGCCTGCCTCTGCCTCCCAGAGTGCTGGGATTACAGGCGTGCGCCACCACCGCCCAGCTGTTCCTAACATTTTAAAGAAGATTTGTTTTGGTTTGAGGGCCCAGGCCCCTCGTGACACAGGACATAGTGTAGCATAGCTGTTGTTGGCAGGCACCAGGCAGTGTCCTGGGTTGCCCACTCCTGCTCCCTAGTCCATTTCCCAGCGGTTCCTACTTTTTCTTTTCTGTGATTTAAGTGTCAAATTCCAGGACTTGAGCAAGCTAGGCAAGCGTTCTCTCTCTGAGCAGCACCCCAAGTGCCAGAGGCACCCACTTTGGGCTGGGTTGGCCATAAAATTTTAAATAGCTGAGGCTTTAGGTTTTTTGTTTTGTTTTATTTTGAGACAGAATCTCTCTTCAGAGCTCTGGCTACACTCAAACTCACTATGTAGACCAAGCTAGTCTCGAACACATAGCTTGTCTCTGTGTTTTGACTACTGGGATTAATGGTATGTGATACTATGCCTGGCAACTATTTTATATTATCTGATTCAAAATGTTTAGCAGTATGACTTGTCTCCCTTGTAGTTCAGTGGAACAGAAGTGGTTGAATTTTGTTTTGTGCTCACTGTGATGGAAGCAATGCTCTCTGGCAGCCAACGCTGAGTACTTGTGGCAAGTGCTTTGGGAAACCTAGGGCAAGGGTGGCCTGTGCCTATCATGGAAGGAAGGAAGGAGAGAGTCAGCCATAATTCCCAGCTCTGGTTTGGATGGTTAGATGCATGGTCTGAGCCAGGAAGAAGAGATGCCTTTAAAGATACTTTAGATTGTCTCATATGGCTTCAGAGCCATGACACTGGAAAACCTGGCATCAGGGGACACTTAACTCTGCCATCTTCCACAGGCCCCTTATCTACTACGGCCCGGTTCCTTTTTCTGCTAAAGGAGACAATGATGCTGTCTTGAAGGGCCTTATGCTCATCGAAAGGAAGAGTATTGTGACACCCAGCACAGGTCATGGCCAGAGCAGGACATCTGTTAAGTGGTTTCTACCCACTTCATCCTTACTGTTCCTTGTGTGAAATCAGCAGTTTGGTGTAATAGTGTCCTATGGAAAATAACTATTGAAAAAAACTAAATCTAGACCAATGCACACTTTAATCCTCCATAGACAGCTTAGGGCTTTATTTAGCGCCTACCCTTCTGCCTTCCTAGTTACTGCGTTACCTCACCACTTACCCTTGACTCTCCCTTGTTTAGAAAGCGTGTTCCTTCATCAAGTCCAACCTTGAGCCCAGCAACGTGGATTCTCTCTTCTATGCTGCACAGGCCAGCCAGGTCCTCTCAGGCTGTGAGGTGAGCCCAGGTTTCTACACTGCCGTTTGTTTGTTTGTTTGTTTGTTTGTTTGTTTGTTTGTGGTAAAGAACATTTTTAAAGGGGACATAATGTCAGGTTATTAATGTAATTTTTAAAAGTGACAAACTGTTGATGTGGGATAGAATTCTATCCACATAATTTTAGTCCTATAAGACAGTCTGCTTCCCTTTAAGTGTTCACTGTAATAGCTTTTAGATCACTTTTCCTCTCTTCTGGAAGGCCTTGACGTTTCCTTTTCCTTCTCCTTTAACGTTAAAAACATTAAAGGTGAGGTGCATCCTCACCTCAGATTCTAAATCATTCAGTTGATTTAGAGTACTTTAAGTAGACAGCAATGCTTGTCTTTTGGGGGTTTTCTATTGCTGTGACGAAATGACATGACCAACAGCAACTTGGAGGGGATGGGGATTTGGCTTACACTTCCACATTACAATTCATCATCAAAAGTAGTCAGGGTAGGAACTCAAGGCTGGAACTGGAGAAGAGGCATTGGAGGGTAGATGTTTACCCGCTTGTTCCTTATGCCTTGCTCAGCCTGCTCTCTAATATATCCCAGGACTACCTGCCCAGAGGACATACTACCCACAATGGTCTGGGTACTCCCACATCAAGTTTTAATCAAGAAAATAGCCTATCGACTTGACTATAGATACAGGCCAGTCTCAGTGAGGCATTTTCTCAATGGAGTTCTGTCTTTCCAGGTAACTCTAGCTTATGTCAAGTTGACAAAAAAACAAAAAAAAAAACCCAATCAGAACAGAGGTGGTGTTAACGTTATGAACACTTGATTCTGGGTGCTGAGTGACGTGGCCTTGGCAACTGCTCTTACCACACTTGGGGTGCCTATCACAAACTGCTGGAACCTGTTCCAACTCTGGGTCTGCCATTTTTTTCCTAGATATCTATTTCAAATGAGACCAAAGAACTACTGCTGGCGGCAGTCAGTGAAGACTCCCCGGTTGCCCAGATCTACCATGCAGTTGCAGCACTCAGTGGTTTTGGACTTCCCTTGGCATCCCAAGAAGCCCTTGGTGCCCTTACTGCTCGCCTCAGCAAGGAGGAGACTGTGCTGGCGTAAGTTGTCGGTTTGAAGACTTTTTGAGCTTCGTTTGTGTTGGTTACTGACCTGAGAAGGCTCATTCATTTCTGCAGTGCACATTTCTAAATATCTGCTGTGAGCCATGTGCTAGATGTGGCAGACATTATTGTGATTGTGGGGAAGCGGGTCAAAGGGGTGGGGCTGTGTTTGCAAGTGGAGGCCAGAGGTTAATAGCAGGTATCTTCCTCAGTCACTTTCCTCCTTGGGTTTGGTTTGGTTTTTTAATTTTTGGCAGGGTCTTACTATGTATATCTGGCTATCCTGGAACTCCCTGTGCTGGCCCAGCTGACCTTGAACTCACAGTGATCCACCTGCCTCTGCCTCCCAAGTGCTGGCCTTACAGGCATGTGCCATCACACCAGGCATTCTGCCCCAAGCTGGCTGCTGAGCTCCAGGGGTCCTCCTAGTACTGTGGTTACAGACACGCCGCCTTCTCCATCGTTTACATGGATGCTAGGAGTCTGAACTCACGCCTGCGTGGCAGACATGTACCTACTAAGCCATTTCCCCAGTCCCAGTGACTGGCACTTGAACTAAGGCAGCAAGGTCTGGTCCTTGGCCTTTTGGGACTCACACAGGCATATCTCTTCATAAGCTGTTCAGGCAGAGGGCAAGGGCTGAGCCAGAGTAAGCCCACCATCCCACAGACAGTGGAGGCTGGAGCACCACGCCCAGTACCATAGAAACCAAACCGAAAAGTCCTGTAGGAGTGGCTGAGTGCTCAGGGGCCTTCTCTCCTTGCGTTGTGACTCCTTCTGTTTTCTAACTCGTCATCTTAATAGAATTAGCTTTCCATGTTAGGAAACAATCATCTAAACTGTTATGATCTTGACACAAGAAGACAGATTCTTGCTCTTCATTGCCTGACACTTCAAAACACAGGGGGTTCAGGCATCTCTTAAAAATTACAGCGCTGAAGCTGCAGACCGTGTGACCACCAGGGGGCCTCAGCCGCCCTCCTTTTACCTAAAGAACTGGTTATGTTCTCTGTCCAGATGATGTGCATGCAGAAAAAAAACTAATTAAAAAAATGACATGTGCATGTGTGTAATCACAAACCACCTTTTTTTTTTTTTTATTGTGTGGTTTTTCGAGACAGGGTTTCTCTGTATAGCCCTGGCTGTCCTGGAACTCACTCTGTAGACCAGGCTGGCCTTGAACTCAGAAATCCAGCTGCCTCTGCCTCCCAAGTGCTGGGATTAAAGGCGTGTGCCACCTCCGACTGGTATCACATCCACCTTAAAAAGTTTTCTTGGTGTGCATGTGTGGGGCAGGGAGGAATGTGCCTCATGACACACATGGAAGTCAGAGGACAACTTTTGGGGTTTTGTTTGTTTGTTTGTTTTTGGTTTATTTGTGTGTGTGTGTTTTGTTTTTGTTTTTTTGAGACAGAGTCTCTATATAGTCCTAGCTGTCTTGGACCTTGCCATCTAGCCCAGGCTGGCCTTGAACTCACAGACATCTACTTGCCTCTGCCTCCCGAGGGTTGGGATGTGTACCAACATACTCAACAAAATGTTTTACTTATAGAATATACTTTTTTTAAAAAAAAATTTATTTTTTCCCTCCTCCTCTTCTTAAAATTTTATTTTATGTATGTTGTAAGTACACTGTCGCTGTTGATGTACACCAGAAGAAGGCATCAGATCCCATTACAGATAGTTATAAGCCACCATGTGGTTACTGGGAATTGAACTCAGGACCTCTGGAAGAGCAGTCAGTGCTCTTAACCATTGAACTGTCTCTTTAGCCCCTAGAATATCCTCTTAATAAAAATATGTGAGTAAAAAACAAAGAAAGAAGTGCCAGAGTAGAGATGAGTCTCAAGCCAAAAATAAAAGGTCACATATTAGGGGCTGTATCCTGGGGCAGAGCGCTCGCTCTGTATACCCGAGAGCCAGAAACCGATGCTCAGTGCCAGAACATGCAAGGGTATGTAGAGTTGTGTTGCTGGCACAGGGCTGAGGTAGATGCCACGGAGAGGAACTGCTTAATTAATGCTCTAGGACTTTATTTGGAACTCATAGAAATGTTCTGTACATAAACAGAGATGGTGGCTGGACACTGTGACTACAGTAAGTACCACTGAATGCAATGTATTTTGAAATTTGAAATTAAGGGGCTTGTTATACAGCTTAGTTGGTAATGCCGGAGGGATAGAATGCTTTCACAGCATGCTTGAGGTCCTGGGTTTAATTCCCGGTACTACATAAAACAGGTATGTAGCATCCACCTGTGATCCCAACACTCAGGAAGTACAGGCAGGGGGGCTAGGACTTTAAGGTCATCATCAGCAAGTTTGAGGCCACCTGCAAAAATAAAATAATGAAGTTTTAAAAACTGAGTAAATACTGATACATGTAGGTAGTATAAAGTCATTGTTCATAAGAATTAAGTATATATTATACATGTATTCTCATACAGAGAATACTAAATAAATATTAGAAGAAACAAAGACTAGGTTAAGACTGAATCTGTGCTTTGTCTGTCCTGCATGCCTGAGGCAGTGTCATTTGTATATCTTGTATCAGGATGCTGGCAGCACAGGTGGTAACTTAAGCACCAGATCTTTTCCTTCTATGCTTCAGTTTTAGAAAGGTTGATCCAACGTCTGCCCAACAAGTTACAAACGTATTTCTTTAGTCTCAAATAAGACAGGACTGAGAAGCAGTTTCAGGCTAGCATAGTACAGTTACAAAACAGGAGAGTGCCTTCCTAGGCACTAAATCTTAGTCTCAGTGTTCTATTCTTTACCTTCCAGAACGGTCCAGGCTCTGCAGACAGCATCCCACCTATCGCAGCAGGCTGACCTGAGGAACATTGTAGAGGAGATTGAGGTATGAAGCTGTTTCTCCAAAGGAGTCTCTGAGCTCCTGTCTTTTCTTGCAAGGGGACACAGCTGGTTTCTTACAGCCAGTTGTGTATCTTTACATTCATAGCTATGGAGTCCAATATGTTTTTGTTCTTTGTAGTCAAGCAATATATCCTAGGGAATATTTGTTAGACTAATATTGGCCACAGGTTATGGAGCCAATAAATCTAAAACTCGAATGCTTCTCTCTGCCAGTTACTGCTTTGTAATTGATGGTAAGGTATTTGATGCTCTGAGCTTCAGTTTCCTGTTGGCTGGTTGTGGGAGTCTGCAAGGTTAAAAGAGCCTGCATATATTAACTATCTGCCTGTTGAGTGGCCATTGTTGGTGGGTATTTTAGGGTTGAGACAGTCTCTTTATGTAACACTTATTAGTCTTAAAGTTGGCATCTTCCTGCCTTACTTCCTGAGTGCTAGGATTTTGGGTGTGGGCTACCATTCCTGGCTCTCTGGTTTTTACTATTGCTCAGTCTCATATCCAAAATATTCTGTTCCTTGGGCCACCCTCAAGAGCTGTATAGCCAGTGATGGCAGGCCGTTCTGGCGGTGTTGTTGATGTGTGCTTCACTGGCACAGTAGCTGCTTCATTCTGTCCCTGGGCAGAGCTGTGGGCTGAGGAGAATGAGAAGGGCCGCCCGCGCCTTAGGGTTTGACAGGCATGCAGGGGATAGGGGAGGCATGCTGCCAAAGTAGCCAGAGACTCTGCCAGCCTGCCCAAGTACTTTTTATTTATTTATGTTTGTAGAAAATACTAAGTAACTTAGGTGTTCTAGAGGCTCAGTGAGACTATTCAGAAAGGCCAGCTTTCTGGGGTCATGGTGCTTTTTGTATCTCATTTCTATGATTTCTGTGTTCCAACATGTCTCTGTTTTTTGTGACAGGACCTTGTTGCTCGTCTGGATGAACTAGGGGGTGTGTATCTCCAGTTTGAGGAAGGACTGGAACTCACAGCGTTGTTTGTTGCTGCTACCTACAAGCTCATGGACCACGTGGGGACTGAACCGTCCATGAAGGAGGTGCGTGTCTAACAGTTGTCAAAGCATGGAACTCAAAGGCATTGCTAAGTTCATTTGCCAAGAATAGCTGTCTCCAGAGAAAGATGTCCAGATCACCCCTCAGTGTAGTTATTCATGACTTAGATTAGGTTTTAAAGAATGAGAAATAGGAAGGTATTAGTACTAAGAAGGCATGTCACTCAGTGTGACAGGCATGTAAATAAATTGTCACACCTGTTTATGTGAAGCCCTTGCATATCATTAGTAGGGGCAGAGTCAAGTGTGTCACCCTGGTTTGCTCTCCTCCTGACAGTACTCCCTGCCTATCTCTTGTATGCTTTTCCATTTCTTCTTGCATGAAGTGTCCCAGACTCAGAATTGCCTCTCTTCCCTCATTCCGTTCATCCTCGTTAGCAGCTGATTTAGACAATCTTATCTGGTAGACAAAGTTCTTCATGCTGTTTCCATGAGAAGCATGTGTGTTTTTCAGATACTGCTAAAAATTGTGTGGGTTTTTTTTGTTTGCCTGCTTATTTTTTTTAAAGATTTATTTATTTGTTTGTTTGTTTATTATATGTACGTACACTGTAGCTGTCTTCAGACACACCAGAAGAGGGCATCAGATCTCATTACGGATGGTTGTGAGCTACCATGTGGTTGCTGGGATTTGAACTCAGGACCTTCGGAAGAACAGTCAGTGCTCTTAACCGCTGAGCCTTCTCACCAGCCCTGCCTGCTTATTTTTAAGAGCTTGATAAACTGAATGATTTTAGTTAGAGTATGTGTGATATATATTTTTAAATAAAACCTCTCTTTCCTCTGTGTGTGAGATTACCAACTTTTGGTCTCAAGTATTTAAAGTACAAGTTTTGTTACTTAAAGTTTTAGAGGAACAATTTGAATTTAAAACTAAGTCTTACATTATTTTAATGCATTATGCAAATTTTTATATAACCAGTAAGTACCATCCCTCTTGGGTAGCTAGAATTAATTTTCTAATGCTTTGTTCATATCTTTGCATTCTTATTGTGTCCATCTCTTCTTCCTAAGTGTGGGAGTACTAGAGATATCAGGTACTGTTTTCATGTCTGTTGGCGTGAACACTGAGGGCTGCAGGTCTTCTGGTATAAATCAGCGTGAACACTGAGGGCTGCAGGGTCTTCTGGTGTAAATCATTTGAGGCTTTTCTATATCCTTTGAGACAGATGGACTGCTGACGCTACATATACAACTTAAACTTTTTCTTGTTTTATTCCCAAGCTGTTACTAACCAGGTATTTGGCTAGAGTAATTTTGCTATCACTGCTTTTGACATAACAATTCTGGTGAATAGTCACCCATTTTAACATGTCAACAGCCTACTGATGGAAAAATGTAATTGGTACAATTACAGAAAATTATTTCATGTTGACTGTGAATAACGCTGTCAGGAAGAATGGAGCTCTTTTGTTAGATGGTAGATTTTAAAAAACAAAACTGATTGAAGTAGAAAATGTTTCCTCCTGAGCAAACAGCCTCCAGAATTGTAATCATGCCTTTTAGGTCCACTTGTTTTAAAATTGCTTTTCTTTTTTCTCCTTTATGCAGCCTCTGGGTTCTTAGTGGAGAGCGTAATTTTAGTTTCTTTCTAGTACACACTTTGGCCATGAAATGTGCCCTGTGAATGCAGACTTAGCACAGTGCATTGCTTAGAGAGAGGTCAGGGAGAAAGATGGTCTAGCTGGGAGGATTTTGGTAATTAGGGAAGAACAGAACTTTTGTGGCAGAATTCTGGGACAAACAAATTTTTCTTGCCTTTCCTTGTCCTTCTCTCCCTTCTGTGTTATAACTTAGCATGCGTAAGCCTCAGTTTCCTTATTTAGAGAGCACTGACAGCTGTCACTCTGTGGAGGCTGTGGTGATTTGAGGTAGTGCTTGTAAAGCAGTTGTGGTTTAGCGGATAGTTACTGTTACATGAATTTTAGCCTCTGCTTTCATATCTCAGTAGTTACCTGGGGTAGTTTGGATTTGTATATTAACCAGTCAGTATAGGATTAACAAATAAATGGATGAATTTCTGTTTATAATACAAGGTTATATTAAAAACCGTCAAGCTCAAATTTTAGTTTAAATGCAGGATTTATTCCCTTTAATTCCTCCTTTGGATTAATGTTGAATATACTGACACAAGGACTGGTGTGGGGGTGGGGAGGTCCTCTAACTCCTGCACAGGTTCTGAGCCTTGTTCCCCTTTGCTCTCAGGATCAGGTCATCCAGCTCATGAATACAATCTTCAGCAAGAAGAACTTTGAGTCCCTCTCAGAAGCCTTCAGTGTGGCCTCTGCTGCTGCTGCATTGTCCCAAAATCGCTACCACATACCAGTGGTTGTTGTGCCTGAGGGCTCTGCTTCTGACACTCAAGAACAGGCTATCCTTCGGGTATGACGCACCTGTGGTTCTCATGCTATTTCCAGGGCAACACTTTGAGATGTGGTATAGAGCCAGTTGTAGCCCCCATGAGGATATACCAATAAATATGCATACATGCTTTTATAAAGAAGTGTGGCTGGAAAGACGGCTCAGGAGTTAAGAGCATTGCTGCTCTTGCAGAGGATTGGAGTTTATTTTCCAGCACCCACCTGGCAGCTCACAACCACCAGCTCTAGCCTTTATTTTACAAGTTAAAAGGTAGGGAGAAGGTTCTCAAGAAGTCACCTGTCTACAATTCATTCCTCATCCGCAGCTCCTCCAGGGAAAGAGGAATTAGCATCAAAACACAAGACTAGGACTGTCCACAACTGGCAAGCAGGAAGATCTGAGTTCAGATGCCAACACCTGAGTAAAAAGCCAGGTGTTGCCAGATGATGCTGGTACATACCTATAATCCCAGCGCTTGGAAGGCAGAGACAGGCAAATCTCTGAGTTCAAGGCCAGCCTTGTCTACAGAGAGAGTTCCAGGACAGCCAGCACTACATAGTGGGCCTCTGGTTCAAAGTCAGGTGTGATTGTATGCACCAGTAACCCAAGTACCAGCTATGGGGAGCAGCTAGGGAGACAGTCACTGAGGCTTGCTAGCTGAAAAATGGCAAGATCTAGGTCAAAGTGAGACCCTGTCTCAAGGGAATAATATGGAAAACAATGCAGGACCAGTTCCTGCTAAGGCCTCCAAATATATGCACATAGGTATGTGCACATGCATACATACATACACATAGGCAGGCATACAGGCAGAAGCCCAGTAAATAAATTAAACCCTGATCCTCCTTCCTTTGGAGGGGGGGTGTGTTTTAAGATACTATAGTAGAGTTGATGGGACAAGGGTTCAAACTCAGGGAACACTATTCTGGGTATAGTGATACACAGCTGTTACCTCATCATTTGTCAGGCTTAGGAAGGAATAAGCATGCCCCAGAGCAGCCTGGGTCACATAGCAAGGCACTGTTAAGTAAAATGGAACTACAGCTAGTGAGGCGGGTCTGTAATCTTGGAAGCTCGGGTAGGAGGATCCCAAGTTCATAGTTTGCATACACCATGGAGTGATGTTTCAGGGCCAACCTGGGCTACTTAGTGACTTGGAATGTAGCTTAGTGATAGGCTCTTGCCTGGAACATACAGGTCCTGTACTGTGAAAATAAAGGACTGGGGACAACCACACTCATACGCACACTCTGTTCTCTAGATTCCTCCTGAGATGGTTGGGCAGGGTCATCTCTAGACTCATTCCTAGCTGTGGCATTCTGTCATCTATTCTGTCCTCATCTTTGGTCTCTGGTAGGCAGTGGGCCTACATCAGTGCACATTCTAGAAGAAAGGTGCTTGTTGTGCAGAGCTGGCTTCCTGTAGAGTCCGAATTTCCACTCACGTGGCCTTTGTTATATTCATTTGTGTTTTGTTGTTTTGACTTTCTAGTTGCAAGTCAGCAATGTTTTGTCTCAGCCTCTGGCACAAGCTGCAGTTAAGCTGGAGCATGCTAAGTCCGTGGCTTCCAGAGCTACTGTCCTGCAGAAGATGCCCTTTTCACTCGTGGGGTAAGTCTAGGACGTGAAGATCTGTACAGGGCACCAGCTTTGTGCTTTGGAGAGTTAACTTGCAACCAGAGTAACAGAGTCATGGGAATACTTACCCAAGTCATAAACCACATCTGCCTAATGTGGTAAATCTTAAAGGAGAGTATCAGAAAGATAAATGGCCCTTACTAGTTCTGCCCTTGTCTCTCTAGTGGGCTCTGTCTTGTCTTTGTGTACCTACTTTTAAATTTAATATTTTAACTTTTTATTGATTCTTTTGTTAATTTCACGTCAAGCTTCTGACTCCCATTCATCTCCCTATCTCTATCCACCCTCTGCCCTAGCACCCTCTCCATAAAATAAAACAAATGAACAAACTAAAAACCTCACTGTGGAAGCTGTGGTGTGCCACCACAACATACTCTTTTGCCCAAACATCTTTTCTTGCTAATGTTCATGGCAGTGAGTCTTTGGTCTGGTTGGAAGCCTCTGGCTTCTTTCTGCTATGCTATCAGCACTGGACCCTCACTGGGACCCCTGTAGGATACCCTGTTGTTGCCTGTGTCATTCCTTCAGCTTTGGATCTGCAGGACCAGCCCCTTCTCATACTCCAGCAGTTCATAGATGGGGTGGATGTTGGGCTGGGCCAACTCAAAGCCTTGGATCTGGGCCTAGGTGGTAGCTGAGTTAGTCAGCCTGATAGCTCTCCCATGCTCACACCATCAGGGCCAGGTATCCTGTACTGCCCAAGTGAGGGAGGGGGCTAGCACTGCACTGCCCTCAGATATCAACTTGGCCCCAGGTTGGCAGCCCAGACTAGGGACATCTGCATGACCCTTAGTGGTAATAGTCCCCGTCTGCTGTGGGGCCATGAACCCAAGTCCATGAGAGCACAGGCCAGGACCTCACCATGGCCTTAGGTGGCATCTCCCTGTTAGATTCTTCTTCACCAGTTTTTCTTCTTTTCTTTGTGTATCTGCTTCCCTTTCTCTTCCATCTCTCCACACTGATCTGCTCATGGTTTTTTTTTTTTTTTTTTTTTTTTTTTTTTTTTTTTTGATTTGGTTTTTTGTCGAGACAGGGTTTCTCTGTATAGCCCTGACTGTCCTGGAACTCACTCTGTAGACCAGGCTGGCCTCGAACTCAGAAATCCACCTGCCTCTGCCTCCCAGAGTGCTGGGATTACAGGCGTGCGCCACCACCACCCGGCTAGATTTGCTCATGTTAATGGTACCCAGGTCCTCTGGGTGTCTGGGGCCATCTCAGGCATGCTCTGCTCACCCAGCCCTGTGGCACCAAGTAGTATTCTTCTCCATAGTTAATAATACTTTTGTCTGATATATGAGTACTACATTATAGAAAAGTCAGAAAGCATAAATCCTTCATAATTCTACTACTGAGATAACTTTTATCTCACATGTTTTATGCCCATATTTTATAGTGCTTTTTGTCAGTCTTTTAGCTATGAATATAAATACATTTTAATTAAGTTCTTTTTAGACTTTATTCTATGTGTATATGTGTTTTGCTTACATGTTTGTATGTGTACTACATGCGTGTTTGGTATTCATAGACGTCAGAAGAGGGCTTCAGATCACCTAAAACTGGAGTCATAGATGCTTGTAAACCATCATATGGGTCCTGGGAATTGAACCCAGGTCCTCTGCAAGAGCAGAAAGTACTCTTAATCACCAAGTCACTTCTTTAGCCCCATAGGTACATTTTAAAACTGAATTAGAGTCTGTAACTGTATCATTAACAATTGCCCCATGGGAGTAAATATTTGTCTCAAATAATTTTAATGATTATTCTTGCTATGTATATTTTTTAAAATTTAAGACTTTGGTTTCTATATAAAACCTTATTTAGTATCAATGAATTACTGCCATATGGAGGTTGGAATGTTGGAAAAATGTATTTTTTTCCATAGTGTAAAGGTTTCCCTGCTATAGACATCAAATGACTAGGTAAACTTGTCTCTAAAAGTCACTGGAATCTTTCTGATGATTATAGGAGCTCTCCACTTTGTTTAAAATTGAGGATTATTAATTTGTAAAATAAAATAAACAACCTTTTGTAAATTAAAAAACATAGATGGAATATTAAAAAAATTACCCACAACTGTCCTCCTCCACACCAGCATCTTTGGACACGTGGCGGTATTTCGTTGACTGGTTTTACACATGATGAGGCAGAGGCTCAGTGGTAAAGTGTGTACAGCATACCCTGGGCCTGGGATTCCATCCCCACCACCCAGAAAATGGACAGCAACAGAAAGTGACTGGAGTCAGCCTGCAGACCTGCCTGTAGTACACCACCTCCCGGGAAGGCGCTGCAGGGGCGGGGCTCTGAGGACCAGAGAGGAAACAGAACTCTGTACATCCTGGATAGTTTCTGTTTTCCACACTAATTTGTGGCTGAGCAGGAGACTGTGGAGTGGTACAGAGAGGTGACAGGGAGCCGGGCGGTGGTGGCGCACGCCTGTAATCCTAGCACTCTGGGAGGCAGAGGCAGGCGGATTTCTGAGTTCAAGACCAGCCTGGTCTACAGAGTGAGTTCCAGGACAGCCAGGGCTACACAGAGAAACCCTGTCTTGGAAAAACCAAATCCATAAAACAAAAAAGAGAGGCGAAAGGGAATGGGAAATTAGACTGTGAGGAGGATGTTCTTATAGCCAGTGTGATACACTGGGGACTTCTCTGGAGTTCTTGCTAATTTTGCCCTCACTCCCAACAGGGATGTTTTTGAGCTAAACTTCAAGAATGTTAAACTTTCCAGTGGCTACTATGACTTCTCTGTCAGAGTTGAAGGGGACAGCCGTTACATTGCAGACACTGTAGAGGTAAGTGCTTTGCTACCCCTTACTGCCACATTAATATATCTTAAATGACCAAGGTCAGAGCCTCCAGCATGTGGCCAGGCTAAAGTGACCTCCTGCCTCGGTCCCTTTGTTCTGGGATTTTAAGCAAGGGCTGCACTCTGTGTAGACTTTTCTCTTTCATTCCGTTCCATCTACTACTGTAAGAAACATAAGCTGCCCTTCTCCTCCATTTATTTTTACAGTGTAGTTTCCTAATGAGCTTGTGGTGTGGTGTGGGTATATACCTGACCGAATGCCATGTTCTTAAAGTCACTGACTTTGGTCCTCCCACCATCCTAATTTTACCTTTGAAGATATCGTCAGCTAGACACCCTTGACATTCTCTTTAAGTAAAAAGGATAGGCAGCTAGGTTTGACCTTTTCAAAAGCAGGACCTACTTACTGGGTAGACACTTATTTTGAAGTTTAGCAGAAAGGAAGATGTTTTCTGAAACTCCAGGCATTGCCTCAGGTCTGACCTTTTGGACACAGACAGCTGACCTGATCCACTAACTAGTACATAGTTTGGGTAGGAATTAATTTATTGTGTATCTTGAACCTTTAAATTTCAGATTATTTTATTGTGGTTTCCTTTAAGAGACCTTATTTGCTTGCAGCATAATATGTTATCGAGACCTTGTTTTCCTTGGACCCCGTCCTTCTCTCCTGCGCCTTGGAAACAAACGCCCTTTTTACGGTGTCTTTGGTGGCATTGCTCGGCTCCTCGCTAGCTCGCTCGCTCACTCGAAATTCAGGCTTTTGTTCCCTCCCTTCTTGTTTGTTCCTAGTCATTGACCAACTACTGCACAGCCTGCTCTAATGTCTTCCAGGGCCCCTTGGATTTATTAGACACTGCCAGTTGCTCTGTATTCTTCCCAGTGTTGGCATTATTGGTGTTTACGGTCTGTGGTCTAGAGTAATCCCTGTTGTGCGTTTCTTTAGTTTGTTGTGAGGCTGAGTGCTGTTCTTGTGGTTACTGGGTGGCTTAGGTTTCCTCTCTATGAATTGTGTGTCCATGGCTGGTTTCTGAGCTTTCTTCTTACTGGCTTTCAGGAGTAGCATATGTTCTAGACACTGAGCATAGTTCTAAACTTTAGGTTTCTTCTCAGTATTATTTTATGGATTCTTGATGTACACAAGTTTTGAGGCTTTTTTTCTAGATTGTGGGGGTGGTATTTCTTCTTGTTATTGTTGGGTTGTTTTTTGTTTGTTTGTTTTTGTTTGTTTGTTTGTTTTTTTGTTTTTTGTTTTTTCGAGACAGGGTTTCTCTGTATAGTCCTTGCTGTCCTGGAACTCACTCTGTAGACCAGGCTGGCCTCGAACTCAGAAATCCACCTGCCTCTGCCTCCCAAGTGCTGGGATTACAGGCATGTGCCACCACGCCCGGCTGTTTGTTTTGTTTTTTAAGGCTGTGTTTGCCGCATGCATACATGTACACTTTATGCAAGTATGCTCACATGTTATATATGTGTGTAGAGACCAGAGGTGCACATTAGATGTCTTTATCACTCTCCACTCCTCTGTCATTTAAGACAATCTGTCATTGAATCTGGAGCTTGCCACTGAATGGGGGAACAGGGACACACACACACACACACACACACACACACATACACACACACACACACACACAGTGCCAGTGTTACAGACCTGTCCCTCCATGCCAGGGTTTTGACAAAGTGATGAGGGACAGAAAGGAGAAAGTCAGTTCCCACAGATTGTCCTCTGGCCCCCACATCTGCGGAGGCATGCACACCTACACTCACACACACAAATAAATAGACTTAGATTCTTTTTTAAACATTTCTTATAGTTTCTCCCGGGGAAATTCCTCCAGTGCTTTCTTCTGGCAGCTCTCAGAGGTTTCCTCTGACAGCTTCAGGATACTTGAATTCATTCTTGTTCTAGTTCCCAGACCTTCTTGCTAACTGCACTGAGCACATTGTATCACCACTGTCTTCTACATGTGTTGCTTTTTCTTTAGGCTAGGAACTTCCTCTAGCTAGAAGCCAAACTTTGATCAGTCAGTGGTGAGTTTCTAGTAGTAGTAGACTACTTAGAGGAATCTTTTTCCACATCCTAGAGTGTTTAGAACAGGCTGCAATGTAGTAATCTCCAAAGGGGGGACATTCTCTCCTCTCTCCTCTCTCCTCCCTCCTCTATCCTCTCTCCTCTCTCCTCTCTCCTCTCTCCTCTCTCCTCTCTCCTCTCTCCTCTCTCCTCTCTCCTCTCTCCTCTCTCCTCTCTCCTCTCTCCTCTCTCTCCCTCTCTCCCTCCCTCCCTCTTCCTTCCTTCCTTCCTCCTTCTCTGTGACTTTATTGAAATATAACTTATAATCCCATGAAATTTACTCTTCAGAAGTATGTACTTAGACATTCTTGGTGTGTGTTTAGAATTGCCTCTAAACACTGCTGTCTGTTCTAGAATACTTTGATCGTCCTAAAAAGCAGACTCTTAGCAGCCACTCCCCCGTCTTTCCTGTTCCCAGCCCCAGCATCTACAAATCTACTTTCTCTGTGCTTTGCTTCTTCAAGATGCTTATATGATTGGGAATCACACAGTATGTTAATTTCTGCCTCAGGAATTTTTCTCATTTAGTGCATGCAGTACTTTTAGAATTGTTCACGTTTTACCATATTTAAGTACTTTATTCATTTCTGGGGCTGACTAAAAAACATGTTTATTTATTTTAAATAAATTTAAGATTTATTTTTCTGTATGAGTGTTTTGCCTGCATGTATCTAAGTGCACCAAATGTGCCTGGTGCCCACAGAGGCCAGAGGAGGGCACTGGATCCCCAGAAACTGGAGCCAGGGGTGGCCGGCTGGGCCATGTGGGTGCTGATAATCAAACCCAGGTTCTCGCTGCGCCGGCTCCAGCCCACCCCACATCCCTCCACTTCCGTATGCTTCTCTTTTAAACATTTGGCTTAGAAGAGTTCTTTATAGATCTTTGGCTATAATTTCCTTTTCAGATAAATGATTTACAGAAATTCTCTCCCACTTTTTAAATGGTCTTCAGTTTTTCTTAATACTGTCTTTTTAAACACAAAATATTTTAATTTAATTTATCTGTTTTCTTTCGTCACTTGTGATTTAAATATTATATAAGAAAGCATTTTTTAAGGATTTATTTATTTATTTTATGTATATGAGTACACTGTAGTTGTAAAGATGGTTGCGAGCCATCATGTGGTTGCTGGGAACTGAACTCAAGGACTTCCGCTTGCTCTGGCCCCACTCGCTCTGGCCAAAAGATTTATTTATTTATTATTATATGTAAGTACACTGAAGCTGTCTTCAGACACACCAGAAGAGGGTGTCAGATCCCATTATGGATGGTTGTGAGCCACCATGTGGTTGCTGGGATTTGAACTCAGGACCTTCGGAAGAGCAGCCAGTGCTATTACCCGCTGAGCCGTCTCACCAGCCCCAAGAAAGCATTTTCTAAACCAAAGTCATAGAGATGCTTTTTAATAAGAGTTTATATTTTCAAAAGCTCTTCACCTGAGATCTCTGATATGATTTGAAATGCTTTTGTGTGTCCCTGACCTCTCTCCTCTGGGCGTGGAGAAGTTGTTCACTATTTGTTTTGTTTTGTTTGTTTTTTTTTGTTTTTCAAGACAGGGTTTCTCTGTATAGCCCTGGCTGTCCTGGGACTCACTCTGTAGACCTGGCTGGCCTCAAACTCAGAAATCCGCCTTCTTCTGCCTCCCAAGTGCTGGGATTAAAGGCGTGCGCCACCACCGCCCTGCTCAAGTGCTATTTGAGACGGACCATTCTTTGCTCATTGAATTTTCTTGACATTGTCAGAACTTGATTGGCCATAAATTTAAGGGTTCATTTTTGGACCCAAAATTCAATTCCATTAATCTATTTTGTCTATGATCCAGTGGTACCCTGTGGGTTACTATAACACTTGACTTCTTGAAATGTCAAGTCTGTTGTTTGTCCAAGAGTTTTTGTAGTTGTTAGAGAAACTAAGCACAAAATAGCAGAATTGTCTAAGAGCTGTTCGTGCAACTGTCAACCCTGACTGAGACTATTTATTGTCCTGCCCCTTTCCAAGGATGGATAAGCAGAAAAAAACATTTCTCTTCCACTTTATCTCATTGGAGCTCGGTGTATGTCCATTTGTGTATGTGTACATGTGCATGTGTTTTGATTCTTGCTGTACAGACAGCTGTACTATGTAATGGTCACATTTAGAGCCTCAGAGCCGGTCAGTAAGCCCTGTTTGCTCCCCCTTAGAGATGCCAACACTGGTCAGAGTGCATTAGCAGTGGTTCGTGTGCAAACCTGTAATAGTACCGATTGACCCTGGGCTGGCTGTCAGGGGAAACAGGGTTTGGGAAGCTTTCATTAGTATTAATTGCCTCTAATGCACCATCATTTTTGACAGTAATAAGCCAAATGGGGAGTAGTTACTCTCAGCAGAAAGACCATGTTTCCTGGTGTTTAAACATTTTGGGGGTATATGTATATAGGATACAGTACAAGCAAGAGAGGGATGGTTTGCTCCTGTGTGAATCAGGCCCCTGTATTACAGTGGCACACGGCCCCTTTCCTGTTTAAGACCAACCCCACAGCACTGCTTTGAAGGAAGAGTTAACCAACTGGAACCCTACAGAGTCTCAAAACAAACCTGCAAAACTTACAGTTTTTGTTGCACATTTTCCTGTACAAGTGGCATAGAATGCTTTTCTTAGGAGTGTTTCCAGAAGTCCGTTTGTTGTGAGATTTTATTTTTTAGGAGCAAAGGGTTTGTTTTAAGCTGTTCTGTCTATTCGCTAACAACCCTGCAGTGTTTCTGTGCAGCAGAGTTTGCCATTTGGCAGCCTTTAAAATTAGGAAAGCAAACCCAGATTACACAGGTTCACTACAGTTTACCCTGTACAAATTCCTTGTGTCTGCATAGTCTGGGAATGCATGAGGTGGCTACCTTCAGAACAAACATTCAGTGGAATCTTGAGGAGCAGGCTTTGATGGCTATATCTGTTCATGGTTAAGAAACTTAATGACTTTCTTATTGCTATGTTTAGGATACTCTGAAAGAGCCTTGTCTGATTCTTATCTATTTGTCTGTCTCTGTCTACTGAGAGTAAAAAAGGATTACTTTGAATATTAAGTATATTCTTCAACAACTTCATATATGATCATAGTGCATTCTTACTACCCTTGCCCCTCACCCTTTCTTAGTCCCCTCCCACCCTTGTCAGCTCCTCTCCTCCCTACAAGCCTCCCTCCCATTTTTAAATCTTTTTGTTTTGTCTGTTTTTGCCTGTTTTGAGAGAGAAACATCACAAAGTTAGGTGAATGGGGAGGTAGTGAGGATGCAGGAGGAGTAGGAAGAGGAGGAAAAATATATCAAAATTTTGAGAATTGGTTTTTAATTTCAAATTTAAAAATAATGTATATAAAGACTGTATATGCTGGATAGTGGTGGCATATGCCTTTGATCAGGACTCTGGAGGCAGAGGCAGGTGGAACTTGAGTTAAAGGACAGCCTGGTTTACAGAGCAAGTTCCAGGGATACAGAGAGAAACCTCACCTTAGAAGAAGAACAACAGAAGACTGTATATGCATATGTCTCACATCGTCCAGATTATCCTGGAATTTTAAAAACAGGAATTAAATATATATATGGGGGTGTGCTTTTTTTTTTTCTCAAAATACAGAAAAATAATAGTGAATATGAGTCTTTGCCCATCCTCTCAGTTCAGTCCTTCTTGGAGAAGTCTGTCTATCATCAATAGCTTCTGGTTACTAAGAAAAAGTAAAAGATAAGGCTGGAGAGATGACTCAGGAGTTTAAGAGTGCCTGCTGCTCTTCCAGAAGACCCGAGTTCAGTTCTCAGAGTCCACATCAGACAGTTCACAACTGCCTATAACTCCAGCGCTTAGGGTCTGATAGCTCTGTCTTCCGAGGACACCTGTACACATGTGTACATAGTAGCCACACTCAGACACATACACATCATTTAAAGTAATATTTTTTTAAAGTAATAAAAAAAAAACTTTGTTTTTGCTGTGGAGAGACCATTTGATAAAGTTAAATTCTTTGTCTTTATCATAAGTAGAGGCTTCCAGCATGTCCCTTGGGACTCTATTGAAAGCCACAGTGTCCTCAGCCTCCAGCACGCTCGGCAGTTCTCTGCTGTCTGTACTCACTAGTGCTGTGAGGAAGAACTCTACTAGGTTAGCTGTGCAGGCGGGGCGGTGATAGCTCCTGTCTGTCCACACACCTTAGTCTCCTAAATTGCTCCATATTAATTCATAATATGCCTGTAGCATTATTTATTTAACTTCATATTTATGAGGATTTAGGATGATTTTTCTTGTGATCATATTTACAAACTAAATGAGACCATAAGTGAAAGATTCAAGAAAATGAAGAAGGAAATATCTGGTTAATGTGACTGATAACTGCACAGTAGTTGACTTGAAGACAGACTTTTTACAGCAAGGACCATAACTAATTTCTTCTCCCCAAATTAGGACTGCCTGAGTCCTCCAAACCTGTTTAGCCTTCCTGCCATAGAATATTTCATACATGTATTTTATACATCTGCTTTCAAAGCATCTTGTGTATTCTTCTGTTGAATACCTGGAACCGGCAACCTGATTGAGGCTCATATGGGAGACAGGAAGTGTGCACCAGTCTGGCCATAGGTGTTGTTCAAATTTCTTGGGCAGCATCTTTACCTGCGCTTTCCAATTGCTTATTGTCTGATAGAAATGCCAATAACCTGTATAGACCTGGCTTCCTATAGGAAAGCTTGCTCTGAGTTTGACTCTACCTTGTGTGTGGTGAGGTATGGGAGGTCCTAGTTCTTCCCACGGCGTCCCTGTGTGTATGCAGGGTGCATTCAGCTCTCTCCGTGGCTCGTTCATTTGATGGTCTGCTGCTCCTTCCTCTCTGCCATAGCCATGGTCACCGTCTCATTGGCAGGCGGTGGTGCCAGACAGAGTGTTGCCAATGAGATCTGACAGCTTCTGATCAGAAACCTTTCTCATTCCTAAATTTTCTTACAAAACACAGAAAATTATTCAGCCGGATAACTGAGGCTGCTGTTGCAAAATGGTTTTTTATTGAAGCAGGAGAAAAGACTACTAAAAAGGGTTTCTTTAATTTTCTTTTTTGGTCTTGGTTTGAGCTGTCATACCTTGGTGTGGCACCTTAGACATGCCCCAGCTCTCCTCCCATTGTTTGTGCAGGCCACTCTCCCTTGATCCCAACGCTAAACGAAACAGTTAGATTTGCCAACGATTTCTCTGTGTTACACTCCAGCCTGTCATGTTTGGAAGGTTCATGAATACATTTGCACATGAGCACAAAAATGTGCCTTGGGTTTGCATAATTTACACATTCAGACTTAGATTTTTAACATGTTTTCTGTATCTTTTGGGTATTTACATTTATTTTTAACCTAACATTAAATTTTATTTCCTGGCATTAGAACTGTTTATAAAGGAAGAGATAGGATGGTCTGGTTTGCACTAGAACAGATTCCAGATCTTACTGGTTTGAAACAACCAAGGTTTCTTTTTTGCCTACAACAGGAGTCTTTAGTGAGTCATTTGGAGGCCCTGTTTCATGTCCTCTTAGGAAGCCTGACTAAAGGAGCAAGCCTGTGTCTGGACATCATCTGTGTTCTTAAGACTTCCACAAAGAAATAATATAGTTTCCTTCTGCTCATATTTTGCTGGTCAAAGCAAATCTTACGCTTCTCTGTGACTCCAAGGGGACAAAGGCCATAGTGTGCCAACTTACACAGCAGAGAGTGGGAGCCTTAGTCCACAGTGTGGAGATCCCCTGGCATCTGACATCTGCGTGGGGAGCACTGCTATACTCAGACTTAGTGACTTGAGTGCCTGAGCAGCATATCACACCGTCTGCAGTCTTTGATGTCACCTCTGACATAGCTCTGCCTTCCTATTGTACAGAATGACCTGGCTTTGCGGAGCCAGGGCCTTCCATTAGAGCACATACTGAGTAAATCCTTGCAGTTGATTGGACTTCCTGGATGAGTTATTTAGACATTACTATGTAAGGAACTCTCTATGTTGGTTGGTTGGTTGGTTGGTTTTTTGAGGTGGTCTGTATAGCCTTGGTTGTCCTAGAACTTGCTCTATAGACCAGGCTGACCTCAAAATCAGAGATTGACCTCATGTGACTCCTGTGTGCTGGGATTAAAGGCGAGCACCACCACCGCCAAGCTCCCATATTTTAAGGACTGTTCTTTTTTTAAACTCCTTCCCCTGCTTTTCCACCTTTTAAAATAAATTCAAAATCTAGAGATATGATGAAGGAGCCAGGTCTCACCGTTCAGGGTTCAGGATGGGGCTAGGCAAGATGCTGTCTGGTTGGGTTTGCAGTGGTCATGAAGACTCCTAGCCTAGAATTCTTTCCCTGCCTTTACTCACTTTTAAGAGAAGAACATTTTATGCCAGGGGTATAGGTCAGTTGGTAAAACACTCACTAGGCATATGCAAAGCTATGTAAAACCAGATATGGTGGCACACCTTTCTACTCCAACCATTTAGGAGGTAGAAGCAGAAGGATCAGAAGTGTAAAGTCATCCTTAGCTACATAGTTCAAGGCTAGCCTAAGCCATGTGGGATGATCTCAAAAAGTAAGAAAGGAAGCAAAAATGTAGAAAATTTTGGTCTGTGGAGGTGACTCGGTGGTGGTTCTTATCCACCAATATAGGAGATTCTGGATTGCATGCATTTGAGGACACACACACACACCCACGGACACACACACACAGAAGACTTTGAGTATACATGTCTCATACCCATCAGTTGATGAATGTCTTTTGTGTTTTGCTGTAGCTTAGAGTCAAGATCTCCACTGAAGTTGGCATCACAAATGTTGATCTTTCCACTGTGGATAAGGATCAGAGCATTGCACCCAAAACTACCCGGTAAGTGGGATGCCACCTGGGCACTGAGGGTCCCCAAGCTTCAGAGTTGGAAGGACCATAATGAGGCACTGTGCCCCAGGTTGTGTCTCTGTGACAGCAGTGACCCCACCCTCATCCCAAATTCAAGAGACTATGGTTCCGGTGGTGTTGCTCTAGGGACCTTCGTGGGCAGGTCACAGATACTCTGTTACCTCAGGGATCAACCTGGAGTCCACTTTGTCCTTCACATTATTTAAGTCAGGAAACAGTGGGTTGATTTGTATTTTACTTCAGTCTTTATCTGTAGAGTCCTGAGTAAGCTTTTGGTGTGGCCTAATGGAAACTTTCTGGCCAGTGGTAGGTCTGAACCCAGTGTGAAAGCTCTAAGACAGTGGTTCTCAACCTTCCTAATGCTGTGGTCCTTTGATACAGTGACCCTCAAATATAAGATTATTTTTGTTGCTACTTCATGAGTACAATTTTGTTACTACTGATGAGTTGTAAGGTAAATACTTGTTTTCTTATGGCCTTGGGACTGACAGGTTGAGAAGCTCTGTGGTAAGGCAAGTGTCTCTGTGCTGCAGGGAAGCCCCTGGTGCCCTGAGGCACTGCTGCAGAGTTTTGTTTTGTTTTGTTTTGTTTTTTTAAGTACAAACTCCTAGGGAACCATTAACATTTTTAACATAAAAATGTGGAACATTTCAAATTTGCCTGTCACCTTTTCACAAAAGTCATGTTACTAGTCTCTGTATCATGACAAGTTTTTAATACATGTGGTGCTGAAGTTTACACTGGCCATTTACATTTGATCAGGGCTAGCCAGCTTGCCAGGAGAAGACTATTGGTCATTATCACCTAGACCCCTATTTTGGGAGGTGGGGGGAGTGGGGAGGAGCGGGGAGGAGCTTGCCTTTAGTGTAGTTCAGATCCCAGATGTATTCTGATGGAGTGGCTGGAGAGGCAGGTGACCCCTAAAGCTATTTTTGAAGGCAGGGCGTGCTTTAAGCCACTCTTTCCTTGTGAGTCATGTAGAGCTAGGCCTGCTGTCCCTGTTGCGTTAGTGCACTATTTGAGAATGCTACAATAATGTTTCCAGACACTATGATAATGTCTGGAAATCCTGGGCAATGGTGGTGCACATCTTTAACCCAGCACTTAGGAGACAGATGCAGAAGGATTTCTGAGTTCGAGGCCAGCCTGATCTATAGAGTGAGTTCCAGAACAGCCAGGGCTACAGAGAGAAACCCTGTCTCAAAAAAATAAAAAAATCATGTCTGGAAAAGTGGTTTGCAAAGTTAATTCTGTAGAGTTGGTCTTCATTAGTCAATATAAACTGAGAATGTAAAACAAAGCCAGGTGTGAGCTCTGTAACCGGTTGGCGTGCTGACCCTTAGCTGTCTTCTCTCGTAAGTCCCAGGAGACCTCTGTGGAAACACAGCTTTCCTCACCAAGTCTGCCTTTCAAAAAAAAAAAAAAATGTCTTTTTAAAAGCCAGATTCACAGCAGAAAAATAGAGACAGTCTAAGAAACAAAGCATAAAAAGCAAACCACCCAGCATCCCTTCTGCTCTGCACCCCAGTCAGCCTCAGCTGCTGTCGGTGACCGTGACTGTTCTCTGCATTATGCCAGCCCTGCAGCGTGCACATACGCTCCCTGCACCTGAGCTGGGCCAGTTAAGAGCACAAGTCATTGAATTGAAGGCCCAGAAGTATACATTCTCATAGAACATTCCCCAGATCCTGCTTCAAGTTTTCTCTGTGCTTCTCTCAGACCTGGCCTGCAGCTGAGATCGTAAGTTTAGCGGTCTGTCAACCTTTCTGGTCCACCTTGCCTTGCATGCATGAGACCCTGAGTTCTAGCTCCAGCACCAAACAAACAAACAAACAAAACAAAACAAAGACAGACAGACAGACAGGCCGAAAAGATAATGCCTTTTCAGAACAGCTGTATTGATCCACTGGCCTCTAGGCCACAGATATTTTTGTATGTTAGTTGGTCCACCATGGAAGTGGTGAAATGGGGCAGGGCTGGTTGGGCTGCTATTAACCCTGTTTTCAGACAGGGAGATGCTAGGAGAAGACTGACTGTGTATATAAAATCATATCTTTCAGGGTGACCTACCCAGCCAAAGCCAAGGGTACATTCATCGCAGACAGCCATCAGAACTTTGCCCTGTTTTTCCAGCTGGTAGATGTGAACACCGGTGCGGAGCTCACCCCTCACCAGGTCAGGATGTGGCCCCTGTTCTGTCCAGAAATTGAATGTCCACCAGATCAGTGATGCTGACACAGATGCAAGTATCACATTCCTGTTTGCAGAGCCTGGCTGCACCCTGACAGTCCTGTCAACTCGTCTGTAACCCGTTAACTGAAGTGCACACATTTTTAGAAAAAGGAAAAAGATGAGCTCAGCTCAGCAGCTCCAATGTGTAGTCATAGAAGAGTGGGGTGGCTGAGGCAGGAAGCTAAGCTTCCGGTGTCCCTAGAGAAATACGCTTCTTTCTTTCATGTTCTGTTCCGCCCTGCCTCCCTGTCTGGCAGTGAGGCTCTCTGCTGCGGTATTCACCAGCATCGCTCGAGGCCATGTTAAAGACCGAGTGCTTCTCATGTGAAATTGTCATGATGCTTACAATTGAAACTCAGAACTCAAAGGACTTTATAAGAAGGCCAGCAAGGGGACTCAGTGGGTAAATATTCTTGATATACACGCCTGACAACTTGAGTTTCCTCCCAGGCAGAACCCATGTAAAACCAGAAGGTAAACAACTGCACAGACCTGGTCTCCAGACACAAGCACTGCCATACATTTCTATGCAAAGATCTTTCTCTCACACACAATAAAGAGTGTTTTTTTAAAGGAGCTAAAAGATTTTCAAATATTTTTCCAGGAATATCCTTGTCCTCGGACACCTCCCCTAGGTTCCCACCTCTCTGGTCCTTCTCAGTTCTCAAGGACTGCTCTTGACCATGTCACATATGTGGTTAGGTGTTGTGCAAAGGGAATTTTAGCTAAATATTCCGAATGCTGAAAAACAGACATTGTCAAAACCAGTGGACTTTGGTGTGCTATATTGATATGTTAGCAAGAGCCTGTGTACTGCTGAAGTAGGTTTGCTTGCAGGCCCTGTTTCTTGTGGCTATAGGTACTACGTATACCTCTGCCACTAGAATTGATTGCACTGGCTGTTCAGTTTCTCCCCGTCTGTAACCCACAAACTTCAAGTAGCTTAGCCAGGACCTATGCTCAAACTGACTTTTAAGCACTTCAGCCTCTCAGCATGTCCCAGTTCTCTACAGAAGAACATTTGCCAGCCACATAGCATGAGGGAAAAAATGAAAAGAGAGAAGACTAAATGGAGGTGGGAGTGAGGCACAATAATGTAAGGGGGTGGGGCTCTGTCTGGATTCTCCCCGTTTCTTTCTGTAATTTGTGACTTAGTGGTGTGCCATTCTGAAGATGCATGAGGCAGTACAGGTGAAGGATAGGCATCCTCTCCCCACACTGGACAAGACTAATTATTGCCTTAGTCAGGATGCTGTGCGCTGTGAGCTCCCTTCCCTCAATAGTTTGGCGTGTGGATTCACAAATGAGGTTTATTTTATGCTTTATGTATAGGTCCAGTGCTAGCTGTGTTGCTATGGCAACTCAGTTAATACTCTAGCTTTTTAACCCATAAATTGGAGCCAACCACTTGTCTTTTTGAATTCTTTGTCTTGAAGCCCTTGAAAGGAAAGCCTTGTGTGGATATTAAATTTTGTTGCAGT
This sequence comes from Apodemus sylvaticus, assembly GCF_947179515.1. Taxonomy (NCBI): domain Eukaryota; kingdom Metazoa; phylum Chordata; class Mammalia; order Rodentia; family Muridae; genus Apodemus; species Apodemus sylvaticus. Next base: position 142,781,010 of record NC_067476.1, read on the forward strand.
TCTAACGCATGGCAAGACCTTAGTTTCTTATGTCATAACTGACTAGACCCAGAACCACTGTGCTGAGGCTAGACAGCTGCAGATGGATGATGGTCGGTCGAGTGGCTCCCACGTCCTAGGCTCTGCGCTTCATGCTTTGCATGCACTGGTTATAAAATCTTCACACACAGGCACCCATGTAGTTAACATATTTACGTGTTAAAGATGTTGACGTGTTAAGTCAAGGTACATGGAGGCTAAGTGACCCACTCAGCTCCTACGTGATGGAGCCGGTCCCGTGTTCAGAGCCAGACTCTGCGACACCATGCTGAAAAACAGACCTTGTCAACACCAGTGGACTTCGGTGTGCTGTACTGATATGTTAGCAAGAGCCTGTGGACTGCTGAAGTGGGTTTGCTTGCAGGCCCTGTTTTCTTAGAACTCTGCTTGCTATCGACAGCAGAGCCTCCACTGCTACATCTTGAGCTGAGAACACTAGGGAATTGAAAGTGGGCCTCATGCCTTTCCACCTCGTTCCCCTCTGTTTGCTCTCTGGTGAAGAAGTGGGCAGCAGAAGGGCCAGAAGCTGGTAGGAGGCAAGTGCTCACACTGGGCGGTCAGCCTCCATCACTGGACAGTAAGTCAAGATTCTCTCCGGTTTTGATCAGAAAGTTGTCCCTGGGGTAGGAACTGAGGTCAGACGGCTGCTCCTTCCCCTCTGAGGAGCGGGTCGGCCTGAGCCAGCGTCTCACTATGACGAAAGAGTAGGACTCTATTCCTGGCTGACTCAGTGTGGGCCCTCTGATCAGATGGAATTCTTCTCTGCAGACATTTGTTCGACTTCATAACCAGAAGACTGGCCAGGAAGTGGTGTTTGTTGCTGAGCCAGATAACAAGAATGTCTATAAGTTTGAACTGGACACCTCTGAAAGAAAGATTGAGTTTGACTCTGCCTCTGGCACCTACACACTCTACTTAATCATTGGGGATGCCACTCTGAAGAACCCAATCCTCTGGAACGTGGTATGTATGTGCCTGATGGTGCCTAGGTGAGGGCTGTGGCCTACACCTCACACTGACAGCCTTGCTGTGATTCAGAGCGTCATACACCGTGGCCTCAGCACATAGTCGATGCCTAATAAGTATTGATCAAACAAATGAATGAAATACACACATCCCATTAATTTCTACGATTATTTTGTCAGAAAGAGGCTTTCTGGTTCTCTAAGGCACTGGGGCATACAGAGATGAACAAGGATAGTCTTCTTCTTTGAGATCTGTGATAGCCTGGGAAAGAAGAGGCCAGTGCAGAGTGCTAGTTAATAATGTTCAGCAATTATGTGATTTTACTATAGGCTTCATGGTTCTTCCTCACTGGCCTTACTTTTTTGATAGTTCTGTTGATAGAAACATAGAATACAGCTTTGGAATAAGGCAGCATGGGGCTTCTTGGGATAGTGTCTGGGAGTGTGTGTGTTAAGGAACTCAGCGAGCTGGGGAGACAGAGGCCTCTGAGCCTTTAGTTAGGGAAGGAACAGGAAGTGATATGTTTGGGAAGTGGCAGAGAGCAGTTAGCAAAATCAGACGACTGTCTCCATGCTGGAGGAAGGAGCAGCCGCCTTTCTTCTGCCACTTTCAAGATTTCCTTTTCTTCTCCTGGACTTGATACTTTTGTGCCATTTTTTTTTTTCTGTGATTAAATCACATTTCCTGGCACACCTGGCAGTGTCTTGATGACAGGTGAAGCAGCCAGTGTGGAGCCAGCCAAGGTTTTCTATACTAAACAGCTCTAGGGGACTCTCCCACTGTGCCAGTAGGAAGTCGGGATCCTTGTCTAAAAGGCACTTTTGGCAGATGTTGGTTTGTTCTTGAGACTTTGATTGCCTCATTTGTCAGCTAATGGATGAGAAGTGATTGGACTGTAGAGAGCCTTCCCTGTGATGGGCTTGGCCTCTTCTCACCCTGAACCTCTAAATAGTAGTCTTGGTTTTTCAGGCTGATGTGGTCATCAAGTTCCCTGAAGAAGAAGCTCCATCCACTGTGCTGTCCCAGAACCTTTTTACCCCAAAACAGGAAATTCAGGTAAAGTCCAAAGGGGTTATCTACTAACCCAGGAAGAGCAAACTGCAAACTTCTGGGCTCTGGCCCTAGCCCTTCGACCTGTTTGCATGTGGTGCTCTACAATGTGAACCTTACACTCTGGGAATTGGGCAGGGCAATGTAGTGGTCCCATCTTCCAGCTGAAAGCACAGCAGAGATGACACTAGATCCCAGACCACCCTGGGCAGTCTGAGGGCATGAGTAGGGTTGCCCTTACCCTCTCTAGATCCCAGACCACCCTGGGCAGTCTGAGGGCATGAGTAGGGTTGCTCTTACCCTCTCTGCTGTAGAAGTCAGACCTACTGCTGGGAACTCACCTGGGGGCAGGGCTTTACTGCCCTGGGCAGATTCTTGTCTGTCACAGGCCGCTCCCCTTCCTGTGACACAAAATAAGCAAACCCTACCCAGCCTAGTCCATCAGAGGTTGAGAACCAAAATGGATAAGGCTTTTCAGTGTCTCTGAACCCTTCATAGAATAAACACAGCTGTCAAGGAGCATGAGCTAGGTCCCACAGTACGCTGCTCTGCAGTCCTGAGATTCAGTCTTCATAGCAGTGAGGCACCCACTTGTGAGTGAGTGGGAAGTGTAAAAAGAGAGGCTCTTCCTCTCGTCATCCTGCTAACATGATATGGGATGAAGCCAGGGGTGGCAGCCCACGCCTGTAACCCCAACATTGGCGAAGATGAGGGAGGATCCTAAGTTCCAGGCAATAAAATAGAGGACAGGCCTCCAAGGGCAGGGAGAAGGATTCTTTCCAAATCTGTGTTGTGTTCTGTGGCATTGTTTAGGATTAGCAGGGTTTTCTGTGCCAAGGAAGGGGAGACTGAGTGGGCTACAGGATCGACCAGGGGCGGCAGTCATGGCAGACAGCACTAGGAAACCAGTGTCAGCAAAGAGGAGCCATGCTGAGAACCGGAGACTGCAGCCGCCAGCAGAGCTACCTCCTCCTCCTCCTGGAGTGGGGCTGGCTGCTCACTGGCTAGTGGGCAAGAGGCCACACATGAAGAACAGACACTTGCAAAGATGGGAGTGCAGTGTCCCTTCCAGGGTCTTTCACAGGCCTAGCAGAGTGACTGTGGCCTCCCTACTCCCGTTTCTTTACTTAGAAACTGAGGCACAGAATACCGTGCCTCTAGTCTCATGGCCTGAGTATGTTCTGTGGACTTGTAGTACATTGCTGCATCTGCTAGCGCATGCCGTTGATGAAAGCTGCTCAGTGTCTGACTGCTCAGGAAAAGGTGAAGCCTGTCTTAGAGGCGCGCTATCCAGCTCTCTGGCTTGATTCTAGAATTAAACAGAGCTGGTGAGGGAGGTCTGTTCCGACGATCCCTAGAGCCTTGATGACGGAATAAAAGAGGAAGTTGGGGCGGCCACTGTGGCAAGGCCCGATGGACTTTAAAGGGCTGCAGTTACTGTTGGTTGGTCAAGTAGAGCAGGGCAGGAACCCAGGGATGTTTTTGAGGTCTGGGGTCCTTGGGTGTAACATCCAAGCCATCCCTAGGCCTGAGCCTTCTCTCTGATACAGCCAGGTGACTCTGGCTAGTCTGCATTCTCCAGCCTCTAAATGACACTCTTTGAGGAGAAAGGTTAGTCATATCTTGGCTGGAACCAGAACAGTGTCCGGGAAGAGACACCTGGGATCAGAGAAGCAGCATAAAGCCAATCAAAGGCTTGGCCTCTAGAATGTCTGTCCTCTCCACAATTATTGGCATTTAGTCGCAGCTGAGAAGGGCATATTCTGAAACTTCGTGGTGTGTCCTCTCTTGTCAGCACCTGTTCCGAGAGCCTGAGAAGAGGCCCCCCACGGTGGTGTCCAATACATTCACTGCCCTCATCCTCTCGCCCTTGCTCCTGCTCTTTGCACTGGTAAGTCGCCATCGTTAGCGTGGGCAGTGTATCTGGCTCCAGGCAGGACAGATGTAGCCATTCCTAAAGAGTCTTTGTACTCTGGCCAAGCACGGCTCTAGAGGGGTCCAGCAGCTGTGGCCTCAACTAAGAGTCAGACAGTTTAGAATAAGTAGAGTTCCCCACAGTGGGGGAAGAGCCAAATAAACGTATCCATTAATAAACCCATGAGAAAAGTCCTGCCAACAGTAACCAATGTACAGTCTGAGAGTCTCTGGGGAAGTGCTCAGATGAGATCAGGTGTGGGAAAAAGAAAATGGAGGTCTGTGTTAATAGCTTTAAGAATGGACAACAAGCTCTGCATTCCAGATCTCCTGGAATGGTCGGAGGTCCACTTAGAAGAGGGGTTAATGAATCTGTCCACAGGATGAATGGTATGCCAGTTGTTAGCAGACTGACAGACAGATCTGCATACTGATGCCAGCAGGTGTTACAGAGAGAGGCTGGCAAGGAGATCAGGTAAAATCAGTGTAATCCTCTTTATGGAAAAGTTTGTAAAACTGTATTAGTGTTGGTCAGCTGAGGAGGAGACAACATGGAGGCTGTAAAGGAAGGAAAGTCCTACTCTAATAGTGATGTTTAGCTTGCAATGGTGGCACCATGGCAGAGGAGACAGCGCTCAGGAGGCAGAGACAGGCAGATATCTTGAGTTTGAAGTCAGTATGGTTGACAGCATGAGTTCCAGGACATCCAGAGCTACACAGAGAAACAAAATGATGTTTACTTATATGTGTGTGTGTATACAGACTACATACATGTCTGGGGTTTTTTTTGTTTGTTTGTTTTTTTTTTTTTTTTTTGAAACAGGGTTTCTCTGTGCAGCCCTGGCTGTCCTGGAACTCACTTTATAGACCAGGCTGGCCTCAAACTCAGAGAGATCTGGCTGCCTCTGCCTCTCAAGTGCAGGAACCAAAAGTGTGTGTCACTACACCTGGTTTATGTTCACTTTTTTTTTTTAATTTATTTATTTTATGTTTGTGAGAGGGCATCAGATCCTATTACAGATGGTTATGAGCCACCATGTGGTTGTTGGAAATTGAACTCAGGACCCTTGGAAGAACAGTCAGATAGCTTTTAACCACTGAGCCATCTCTCCCGCCCTTATGCCCACTTTAAAAAAAAACAAACAAAAAAAAAAAAAACCCACTGTCTTGGGCTAGGTGTGTAGTCTACAGAATGAGTTCCAAGAAACCCAAGCCTATACAGAGAAATCCTGTCTCGAATTGCCTTCCCCCAACCCAAAAAAAAATTTTTTTCTTTCTTTGAACTGGCTGTGTAGACTGTGCTGGCTTTGAAATCACAGAGATCATTGGCCTCTGCTTCCAGGTTGCCATGAAATTAATGCTAGACTCAATTTATATATTTTAACCAATTAAACTTTTCCTTTGTTTCTCTGACAATCATAAACATAGATATATGACCTCAAAGCTGAGAGAATTTGGGCAAACAAAACTGTAGGTATTATTTTTGGCAGGTTACCTATGTTTGAAATTAACTGGTTGATTCTCAACAAAAAGAAGTGTTAAAACTACAGAGCAAGCCACAAGCTTTCAAACAGAACTGGCGAGTGGGTGTTTTTGTGTTGGGGTGATGGCGTTTCAGGAGCCGTGGAATCCACCATGAGAGCTCGTTCCTGCTGCCTTCTGATGGTACTGACTCCTGAAGAACTTAGTAGAAGTATCAGTCATTTCTGATCGATACAGCTTTCAGAAGGAAGAAGGAACAGTTCTTCCTGAGGACTTAGAACAGTGTGCTTGTGACCTGGGAAAATCCTGTCCTTCTAGTGTATGTGAACTTTGAAGCTCTGGAGTTTGGATCAGTGTTGGCATAGACTATGTTGCCACATTTTCACGTTCTAATCTTCATTTATTTCTCGGTCACTCAGTGGATCCGGATTGGAGCCAATATCTCCAACTTCACCTTTGCTCCTAGCACAATTATCTTTCACCTGGGACATGCTGGTAAGTGCCCCAGGCTGCTAATTCCATTTAACCTCCTCTGACATTTTGCCTGCCCACGCTAAAGCCCTGTTAAGTAGGCCTACAACCTATTAACTATAATGACTTAATAGCACAGCATTTCCCTCTTCCTCCCGGCCTTTCAGCACAGTTAATATGATGACAAACCTGTCTGGCCTGTCAGCTGACAGCAGCTGTCACTGTGGGTCATTGCACTGGGCGGCTGTGGCAAGGCACTCACCCTCGTTTACCAGCCCTGTTCGTTCCAGAGATTACTCACTTAGCGAGTCTTTACACTGAGCCGTCTTCCTGGATGAAGAGCATTTAATGTAGTTTCCAAAGGTTGTCTTTCCCTGCCACATTGATCTTCATATTTGCTGGCAGCCCTATCTGGACAGTAATAGAAAATCCCTTCCTCAATCAGACACACTGTCCTCCATTGTTTTCTGGAGAATGTAGAACCTAGACAGCCTAAGCATAGCAAGACAGTAAATTCCCAAATCATGCAAGCATTTCCAAACCTTCGTATCTCACTGGAAAGTTGATGTTTCTAATTCCTTTGCCTCTTTCTCTGCATCCATAGTACATGGTTTCTCCAGGGGTCCAAAGAAGAATCTCTTTCCAGAAATTGTGAAAATATTTTTGATGAGATTCTCACATTGGTCCCTGACCTCAAAAATGCTCAAGCACCTCTGTGGTAGTTCATCTGTCATCCTGGGCAGAACTGGGAGGGTGATCTTTCTCGCCTGCTTAGTTACTGGACTTGAATGACAGTCTTCCTCGGTCAGGCTGGGAGCAGGACCTGAACAGAACTGTGTTTAGAGCCGTGACATTCCTTGCCAATGTGCTTTTTGTGCATTTCCCCATCTGAGTCTCATTATTCACCCCTGATAGGAGTAACGGGCAGGAACTCTGACCCGTTTGATGGTAAAGGAATTTGGGCTCAAGGAGGCTGCAGGCTGCTCAAACCTGACAAACCCAGGACTCCCAGAGCTCTAGGTGCCCGGGTTTCACTGAGCCTTCCCAGGCCTCTGCTCACTTCCAAGCCACAGTGGCAAATTGTTCTAAATATGATTCTAATTAAAAGGAAATGACTAACTGGTTTATGTCCTGACTGTTTTCATTAAGAATTTGAAACCTAGCCGGGCAGTAGTGGCACACACCTTTAATCCCAGAACATGGGAGGCAGAGGCAGGCGGATTTCTGAGTTTGAGGCCAGCCTGGTCTACGGAGTGAGTTCCAGGACAGCCAGGACTATACAGAGAAACCATATCGGGGGGGGGGGGGGTGGACAGAATTTGAAACCTAAAATTATCCCAAATATTAGAATGTAAAAACAAAGTCCCGCGTGAAGGAAGCAGAGTGGATGGGAGCCTGAAGTCAGAGTTTCCCCTCTAGATTTCTTGGTAAAGAAAGCTCAAAGGTAAATGTATTGTCATCTGTTGTCTGGTGTGGAGATAAAAGGGTTAAACAAAAAAGCCACCGGGAAATGCTGACCCTTCCTGTGCAGTGTCCTGCTCCCTCCTCCCTCCACACTATCACTGCGCCCTTTAACTGGATGTCATGACACTTCTTGTAGCGATGCTGGGGCTCATGTATGTCTACTGGACTCAGCTCAACATGTTCCAGACCCTGAAGTACCTTGCTGTCCTGGGCACTGTGACATTTCTGGCTGGCAACCGAATGCTGGCCCAGCAGGCAGTTAAGAGGTAAGGCCGGGGATGAGCCAAACTCCAGGGTGGGATAAGAGGCATTTGTGTGGGCACTGTGCCAGCCTAGCTGTGAGACCACAAAGGTATGTGGCAGAATGAGTCACATCCTTGGGGGGGCAAGTCTGCCACCTTCCTCCGGCCTGCTGGGGAAGTCATGCGTGTGAGCAGTGGTAGATGTCTGAAAGTCACAGTAATTTGTGTCCTCACATTAGAACAAGGGGGAAGTGACTGCATTGTGTGGACAAAATGTGTTAGCTGTGTGGTATAAACATCCTTCTTGTCCTGCCCTCCTGTGCCCCCAGAATAGCACCACTGCTGGGGCTCTGGATGGTGCCAGAGCCCCTCCTCCCACCTGCAGGTCTGTGTTCTGCCCCTCAGCAGTTGTGTAGGCATGGCAACCCAGCAACAGCCAGAGTGAGAAGCAGACAAATGCTCAGACCTTGATGTGGTGGCAGCTTGACTTTCAGAACAGAATTGGAGGCAAATTTAAATGTCACATAGGTGTTTCTTATTGATTTGACTTTATAGAACCTGACTGATTTCAGCCACACAAAGACCAATAAGAAAAGGTCAGAATTGCTTTCACCTTTGAAAGAAATCAGTTTCAGACCCACCCTGCTTTCTCCCTCTGGGATTCCTGCTAGCAGAATGGAACTCAGAAGCATGCCCTTAAACACGCTGCCAATTACATCTGTTTGATCCAAGAGGGGTGTTACCAAGGAGACCACTAGTGACTTGGGCAGGGTGGGGGTGTCATTGTAAGCTTTGCGTGCCTCACCATGAGCTCCTGGGCAAACATCCTTGACTTCCCTGGGCTGGTCTAGGTCCCACTGCCCTCAGTGCCCCCAGTTGTAGCTGCTTCACCCCGACACTGTGCACTGCATCCAGAAAAGGAAGGCTGGGACTTGGTTGTTTTTCCTTCAGTCACTAGTCTGAGCTCCCAGAGCCAGAAGGCTGTGTGTGCTCTGACCATTAACTTCTTTCTTCTCTGGAAGTTGTCCACAAGAACAGTAAAGTCAAGGGAAGAGCAGTGTGAGAAAACCGTTCTGTGTAGAGTCCATGTGGCAGGTGTCCCGCTGTGGGCGCCTGACTTACATGCACTTTCTGGAAAGACCCACGGCTCTCATTAGAGGCCTGATAGCTCTTCTCCCGCTCCTCACAAGGCCAACAGCCTGTGCTGCCTGGGGAAAGGACCGGCCTTGACAGGAGCTCTGGTCTGGTTCACCATGTGTGTCCTCAGCTTGTCTCTCTCTTGCTGTCTGTCCTTTCTTGATTCTCAAACCTCTTTCCTTTGGCAGGATCGCTGCAGAGCAGAGCAGTAGATTGGCAAAATATAGGACACTACGGTAAAGATGAAGGGTGACTCGTCCCAGAGGCAGGCTCCCTCGCCCGCCTGCCCTGCCCACGCATGCATGCCAGTTTCTGTCCCTTTCCACCCGCTCGCTCCTCCCAGCACTCCCTCTACCAACTTGTTAAATGAGGTTGTGGCTGAACCAGGGCATCCTTCCCAGGGGATGCTGCTGTATATCCAGTAGCCCCTCCATGAGAACAGGAGTTGAGGATAAGACAAGTCCAACTTGGACTTCTTGAAGCGCCCTCATCCACCCTCACTACTTGGTTCACTGATGGCCCCATGGCATGGCAACTCCTGGCACACCTTGTCACTGCTTCGGCCTTTCAGGAACCATGCAATTTGCTGAGATTCAGTTGTGAATGACTGATGACCACGGATCAAAGCCAACAGCAGAATCGTACCTGGGGTCCAGGGTGTGACACACAGCAGCCCTTCTTTCAAGGGCTCTTGTTGGGGAGGCAGATTTAGTGAGGGTCAGAGCAAGGGCAGGGGTGGGTGCTACTTGTGGATCTGCTTCTGTAGATGAGGGGCCCACGAGAGGCTCTGTGGAGCAGGAGTGTCCTTGTCTGTATGTCGACACTCGTCTCCCTCCTTCCAGCACTGCATGGACCATCTCCCCAATCTGGAGGTGGGCTGCATCGGGGCTGTGTGACATAGTTGGCTGATCCCTGCCTTACACCACAAGTAGGAGAGAGAGATTTTAATTTTCACATCATGTCTTCTTTTATCCCTTGCCTTAGAAATAGCTTTCCCTGCCAAAGAAATGAAGCAAATCCCAGCACACCTAGCTTTTAATCCTCTGGAAATAGGAAAAGTCAACAGAAACACAGGATTTACGCTTTTTCAGTGCAGTGTTAGAATAAGCTGGTCACCTTGTCCTTACCTCAGAGAGATAATGACTTTCCCCCAGGTTTAAGTGAGGTGTGATGCTGGACATGGTAGCTTACACCTGTAATCCTAACATTTGGAAGGCAGAGGCATTAGGCTTAGGAGTTCAGTATCATCCTGGGCTATAGGAGACCCTGGGTCTAGATGAATAAGTAATGAATAAACAAGCAAAATCAAGCATGTAGTTGTGCGACTCCCAGCTAGTAAGATCAACTCTGCTGGCCAGACAGCTCCCCTGAGCCCTGGGAAGGCCGTCCCTTGCCCTCCCTTGTGTCCTGGCCTTATCCTTTTGGTTTTGCCCTAAATTTTAGTTGCTCTATCTGAGGTTTACCTTCAGAATTAGTCCTTTCTGTGACATGTTAGTTCTTTTGTTCTTTACTCTGATCCATCCTGCTATCCAGGTCTGGTCGTTAGAGCCTTTGGGACTTGTGTGGCCTGGGACCCCATGTGCAGGCCTGCCCCATGTGGCTCAGTGCTGACTAAGGCACGTGTTGGTCTGAGTGAATAGAATGGAGTCTTTCAGTTGTTGCCAAGGTCTGGGGCTTTGAGTTCTGCTACCTCATTTCATACCCTTGCTGTCCTTCCAGCCTGGACACTGTCAGGCACACACCCTAATGTCAGGAACTGCGAGCACTGGTGAAGAATTCAAGGCACAGGTACTGGACTTTAGGAGCCAGCACTGTGCCTGCATGCCCTCCTGAGGACTGCTTTATCAGTTGGTTTGAAGCCTGCCATTCCATGAGCCTGGTAGGATCTTTGCAGTCCTCACTGGCCCGCTGCCTGCTGCGGCCTGCCTGCCGCTCTTTCTTCCCTGCTGCACTCCACCTGCTTACATTTCCCTCCCAGCTTCCACAGCTCTCCCCACAGGGAATGGTGGGAAGAAAATGGTGAGAGATTCTCATCTGGGAGGTGCACTATCCCAGCACTCAAGAGGCTGAGGCAAGAGGATCACAAGTTTGGGGCCAGCCTGAGCTACATAACAAAACCCTATCTCAAAAAAAAAAAAAGTATCAAAACCAGCCAACTAACCTACAAACCAAAAGAGAAAGGAAGGAAGACCAAAGGAACAAAACAGTGGTTTTATGAGCCCTTTTCCATACCTTTTCTGTGTTAGGTTAGTTGCTGAGTCTGTACTGGCAAGAATACAGGCAGCCAGCAGGATTAAACTCTGATTCTTTCTGACTGAAGTCTTCCCTGTTTGAGGCCTGTACTGTGAGGGGTGTGCCTGGAATTACCTCCTCCCTGTGTTCACACGCTCCCTCCTCAGTCCTCGGGTTGCTTCCTGGTTTTCAGGTCATCATGGGCTTCAGCTATTTTTTTGAAATGAGCAGGGCATTTACAAATGGAACCAGTAGATACGAGGCTGTCCCCTTGACGATGACATCTTCCAGTGGGAGAATGACTTAGTCTCCCTGTTGTCCCTCATAAGAACTATGACTGTCCTTTTAAACCATCATTAATGGTATGTCTGTCTTCGCTTTCTTCCAGAACAGCACATTAGTTCCAGAAGAAGTTTGAAGACCCTGAAGGCTGAAATGAGCATTTAACAAGGAGTGGAGACAGTTCATAGTGTGAGAGGAAGAATTGGGGCAGAACAGGGAAGGAGGAAATACCTGCTATTTAAACAGAGAAGTTGAGCTGTGCTTCCACGTTTGTTTCTCACTTTTTGCTTCACAGAACAGATATGTTTGGACCCAGATTGTCTGTCCCTTTGTTGTGATGCTTGGCAAGATGCTGTGACTATCCCAGGTTACCCAGATGTTGTATTTGAAAAGTTGAAATCTGTAATTCATCGCTTTGGAATAAAGAGAATGGTGGACTCCCAGAGTTGACGGAGCCTTGCATGTGTAGTGTGAGGATTCAGCAGTCTTCAGCTGGGCCTTCTCACCCTTTCTCAGCAGTCTCAGTGGTCAGAGAAGGCCTGTGTCCTTTCAGCTCCAGTCTTTGAAGACTCTTCTGTTCAGAAGCCCGGCTCTAGACTTTTGCCATGAGCATTTGGCCTTGGTGTGTAGAGAGGGTTGGAATTGTGTCAGTAAACAAAGCTGCCTGTCTCGGTCCATTCCTTCTGTGATAAAATGCCACAAAGCAGCAGGGGATTTAGAAACAGTAAAATAAATCATTTATAGGCAGTAAGATGATTTGTAAGCAATAAATAGATGGGTAGTTTATAAATAAGTTAGATTGGTGTGTGGATATAGAAGAAAGAAAGAGAGAGAGAGGAAGGAAGGAAGGAAGGAAGGAAGGAAGGAAGGAAGGAAGGAAGAAAAGAAAGGAAGGAAGAAAAGAAAGGAAGGAAGAAAAGAAAGGAAGGAAGAAAGAAAAGAAAAGATAGGTGACTCAACAGTCCTAAGAACTAGAAGGCACTGGCAGACTTGGTAAGTATGAGAGAGACTGCTCCTAGATGATGTTGATGCTGTATCAGTGTTCCCAGTGACAGAGTAACAAAAAAAAAAGCAGCTAGTTAATTCTCCTGGCCCTTGAATAAAGGAAATAATCCATGCATATGCGTGAACCATGCCACCTCTTGATGCAATGCATTGGAGATCTTTCAGCATGATTTTGGAAGGCCTCCAATTCAAACTGTAGCACTGACTGACCACCTGAGTAAATGCTGATTATCCCAACACTCCTACAGCACGACAGGAGTCTCCTACCCTGGCATCCACAGAGAGGTCCTGCCTTAGCAAGACAAGCGCACACGTGCTCTCAAACCCACACAAACAAACATGTTTGACCAGTTTGGCCAGTTGTCTTTAATGCTATTAAGACACGATACATTTTGTGGTGTCATTCATTTGTAATCCACTCAGGAAGCTGAAACAGGCGGAACACAGGATCCAGACTAGACAGCTACATCTTAGAGTCTTTGTTAAATTTGGGGTATAGGGGCTGGAGAGATGGCTCAGCTGGTAAGAGCACCGACTGATCTTCCAAAGGTCATGAGTTCAAATCCCAGCATCCACATGGTGGCTCACAACCATCCATAAAGAGATCTGGCATCTCAAGACAGCTACAGTGTACTTACATATAATAAATAAATAAATAAATAAATAAATAAATAAATAAATAAACATTAAAAAAAAAAATTGGGGGTATAATGGCTGCTTTCCAGCCTAACTAGGTTTGGCTGTGGTAAGGAAATGAGGGTTTTGGTTAGGGAAGGGAAAGAGTCTAGAACTCTAGGATAGCTCTGTCTAGAGTTCTGCATTTGTAGGCCTCCCCTCTCCCAAGCGTTGCAGGCCAGTGCAATGATCTGTAAGCATTTTGTGTTATCCACAGTGGTAAACATTTGAACTAGATGCCAACATACATGAGACATTTGGGCTAGAAAAGTGAGCCCAGTCAGTACCTATAGCTGAACACTGGGTGTGCTTGTAATCTCAACCCTGGAAAAAAAGACAGGAAGATCCCTAGAGCTCATGCCTAGTCAGTCAGCATGCCCTGGCTAGCAAGAGACAAAACAGTCTCAAAAACAAGGTAGATGGTGCCTGAAGTTAATTCCGGCCTCCACGAACACATTCACAGTCACACACAAAAGTTATTTCCTGAGAGAATTTATATTTTAAAAGCCTGGATTTTGAGAGGCCAAAGTAGTTTAGAACTCATCCTGCTCCTGCAGAGGAGTCCCAAATTCAGGTTCCAGCACCCACGTGGAGTAGCTCACCACCACCTTAACTACAAGCTGATCAAGCCTATTGGCTAGGCTGCTTGGCCAATGCCCCAAGCACGGTGCCTGGCGTCTTTACTAGGACTGGGGGCCCTCATGCTTTCACAGACAGTAATGAATCCTCTCCCTTGCCCCTAAGGATTAAGTGTTTAGTGAGTCAAGGTCCTACTATGGTGGCACAAACTGACCTGGAACTCATGACCCTAATCTCCCTAATGTTGGGATTATAAACATGATGATGGTTTCACAGGTTCTAATAGGTGTGGTCCCATCATCTGAGCACCTTCGCTGAGATCAGAAGCCCCATGAGCAGTTTGTTCCTGCTCTACCTGTGCCCAATACTAAGTCACTTGATGTCCCAGGCACTGAGGGGCCTGAGATCTTAGAGCAATACAAGAGCAATACAAGAGCACCACCACCACTCCCGTGCCCGCCCCATACACCCTTTTTTGTTTTGTTTTTTGAATTTGGTGTTTTCGAGACAGGGTTTCTCTGTGTAGTCCAGGCTGTCCTGGAACTCACTCTGTAGACCAGGCTGGCCTGAAACTCAGAAATCCGCCTGCCTCTGCCTCCCAGAGTGCTGGGATTACAGGCGTGCACCACCACCGCCCGGCTGCCCCATACACCCTTGCTGCCTCTTGAGTGTGTGACCTGGTAGCAGTCACCCTGACATTGATAGGCTCTGTGCTAGTAAGCGGGCTCTGGCCCCCTCCAACGGACAGTTGTAGGGAGCATGTGGGGAGTCTCTGCGAACGCCAAGTTAATACAGGCATAAAAGGGACAAGTCCTCCATTGATTAGAAAGCATCTTTAGTGCAATGAAAGTAGCTCTCAGTCTTAAGTAGGGCCCCTCAGGAGCGGTGCTCCCGGCTCCTCTGGGGGGGGGGGGGGGGGAGGAGCTAAGTGTTAGCTGTCACCAGGGTCCCTGCTAATGGAGATAAAGCCCAGGGTAGCTGCAATGGATTTGCCCTTCTGTAATTGCATTCACCTCAAAACCCACAAGTAGCCTTAGTTCTCAGTGGTCTTTTATTTCAACTGAAAAACTAATTCAAAGTAGAGAGAACCCCGAGCTTTTGCTTTGTTGGGACAGGGCAGGGAAAGAGCCGAGCAGGTGGGGCCTGGAAGGGAGGTGGGGGGAGGCGCCCATTCAGCTCAGCTCCTCCTTTGTCCTAGACCTTGGCAGGTCCCCCCCCACCCCCACCCCCTGCCTGCCCTTCTGGGCTAGCCTTCTCAGGAGGAGCCTTTGTTCCCATTGTTCTCATCATCTCCACCAGCCAGCGACCGGCCTCCTGCCGTGCTCTTCCTGCTTGCCCGGGCTCTCGGAGCAGGTGGGAGATGGAAGACCTGGCCGCAGAGGGGTCACGGCCAGGTCACGGCCACGTGCTTCCTTTTCCTGCTGGCACTGAACTAGGCTGGCTGGGAAAGCCAAAAGGTAGGCATCCCATCTGATTTTAAATGCTGTGGTTATTTTTACACTTTTGATCAACCATTCCAGACATCCCGTCGTCCAGGCTTCACAGCTGTCAATTTTTAAGGCTTAATTTACTCAGGTTTTTTGGTTTTGTTTTGTTTTTGAGAAGGTCTCTTAGGTAGCCCATACTGACTTGGAATTTACTATGTAGCCAAGGACAGTCACCATTTTTTCCTGAGACCTCTCTCACTGGGCCTCACAATTAGTCAAACTAATTGGCCAGTGAGCCTTGGAGATTCATCTTTCTTGGCCTTGCCATCTCTGACCCTACGGGCACGCACTCCCATGCCTGGCTTTTATGTGGGTGCTGGGGTCTGGAGCTCGTCTCCATGGTGCTTGCACAGCAAGAACCTTACCAGCTGAGCTCTCTCCAGCTCCAACTGGTTTGCACCGTTATACTTCACCTGCTACTTGGGAGAGGTAACCATAGAAACCATGTTTAAAAAAAAAGATCAGATTGACAATAAAGGAAGCTGGACCACAGATGAGGATGGAGGGTTTATTGTATTTACAGAGGAAGGAAAGGGTCAGAACTGAAGTAGGAGTAACGGGGTACAGTTGTCTTTGGGGGTCAGGGGCCTTAAGCCTCCGCTGAAAGCTTCCTCCTTGGGAACCCCTGCTGCAGAAAGAAAAAGACACTCAGTCCAGACGCCAGGACGCACAAGCCACCTAGACGACCGGGGTTCCAGCCAGAGGTAGGACTCCTGGGTTCCCAGAGTCAGGAGACCTCAGCTGGAAAGATGCTCATGTCCGCAGCCTTGTGAATCCCTGCCACGCCCCTCGCCTGGCTCACTGGCTGCCACGCCCCCCTCACTGGCTGCCACGGAGACCTTGGGCTGGTCGCTTCCCTTCTGACCCTTAGACACGACCAGCTTCTCCCCCCACCTCCCACCCCCCACACACACACGTGCCACACCCTACAAACCTTTCTGTCAGTCACAAGTCGACTGACCAACCTGACAAGAACAAGTGTGAGGTAGACTCCAGGGGAGCAGGAGTTGCCCGGGATCTGAATCTAGCCAACACCCATCCCAGGGCTTCACACACAGAATCCACGGGATGACCGTTTCCAGGGTAAGAGAGTGGCTAAACCAGAAGGTCAGCTTCCTCTCAGGAAGGTTAGCAGCGGGGATGGGTACAGATTGCTCTCTTCCACTCCGTGTATTTTATTTTGAGGCAGGGCCTCATACTATAAGCTCAAGCTAGCCGGGAACTTTTTATTTTTAAGATTTATTCATGTATGTATTTTATGTTTATGGGTGTTTTTTTCTGCACGTATGTCTGCAAACCAGAAGAGAGCACTCAATCCCGTGGGCCTGCACTTACAGATGGTTGTGAGCCACCATGGGGGTGCTGGGAATTGGGTGCAGGACCTCTGCCAGAGCAACAACTGCTCCTAACTGCTGAGTCTTCTCTCCAGACCTGGCCTTGAACTATTAATCTTCCTGTCTTAACCTCCCAAATATGGGGGAGACAGGGGCCCGAGCCAGCAGGCTCTACCTCTCTCAGGCCCCCTTGTAATATTTAGAGGGCACAAGGATCTGTAGCCATCTATCTTTCTTTGGGCTTTAATGGGAGGTTACCCCCTCTCCTGGTGAGAGCCCCTGGGTGGAATTCTTCTTAGAGGTAATATTCCCATGGTTCTTTGAGCTCTTACAAGGGAACAGATTCACCTGTTCCTTTTGTAGAGGAGGGAATTGTGGGCAGAGAGATCCAAAGCCAGCCCCGGGGCCAGCCTACATCCTGCCTTCAGTATGGCTCAGTACAACACACACACACACACACACACACACATACACACACACACACACAACCCAGATCTGGGTTGGAAGGGAGGTGAGGGAGTGCATGGGCAGCCCTGCTGGAACTGAGTTTGCTTCATAAGCTGCTGCAGGAGCAGAGTCATGCCGGAAAGTGCACGTATGTGTGTGTGTGTACTGTGTGTACTGTGTGTACTCAGTTTACAGTCAGTCTTCAGACCTGGGTCTTACGGGAAGACATCCCAAGGTAGACAAAGACAGCCTGAACTTGCCAGTCTCTCCGCCCCGCCCCCAGCTTCAAGGTTCCTCTTCTGTAAAAAGGGGAAGCATTCTCCATCTTCCCTGACTCCTGGTAGGTGGGGAAGGACCATTGTGACCAGCTCTGCCTCTGACAGTGTGTGCCTGCCCTATCAGCATGGCAAAGCCGGCCTGTCTTGGCATTCTAGGTGCAAGGGTCTTTTTACAGGGGTCTGAAGTGTGTACTTGTTGCTTCACCCACAGCAGTCCCTCGGGGGAACCTATTAAAGGTCTGAGATCCTATTGAAGCCCTGCTGGTGGTTCAGGCAGTCAGCCTGGCCTCTTGTTCTGGGCTGCGAAGGCCAGCATGCAGTCCCCTTGCTCCTGCCCTCCCTGTCCCCAAAGCTTAGGGCAGAGGGCCTGTCCCCTCGCTTGGACCAGCAGGCTCCACACCTGTGGGAAAATGAGATTCTTTGGTTTTCTTGGGATCCCAAAGGGAAGGAAGTCTCTAAAATCCCCAGAAAAATCTCTCTCAGGTGGGTACTGGTGGCCATGCCTTTAATCCTAGCACTTGGGAGAGAGGCAGGGAGATGGATCTTTAAGTTCAAGGCCAGTCTGATCTACAAAGTAAGTTCCAGGATAGCCAAGGCTACCCAGAGAAATCCTGTTGTCTCAACCAAACCAAACCAAAACAAAACAAAAAATCTCTCTCTGCCCTTCCAATCTGTGCTGCCCCCCATCCCAGCTGTGCCCTCCCCCCTCCTCATTCGTGTTTCTGCAGCAGGGTTACCAAGATGCTCTCCAGGGCCATCGGCTTGTCCTCTGCCCATGCGCTGTCCACCTCCTGGCTGAGACTGGTCCTTTGCTCCTGCTTCCTCTCCCTGTGGGTTTGGAAAGGAGAAACACTGAGGGCCTCCATTGGGTCCGACGTCCAGTCTGTCTGCGTGGATTCTTAGGCAATCCTCTCACATTCAGCAGTATCTGGGGAGCCGTGGGCATGGCGTGAAAAGTTCAGCATGCATGTCCACACCACTGCAAAGCCCTCCCCACAGGGTAGTAATCTTGTAGCCGGCTCATTGAAGAAAGTGATCAAATTTATTATACACCAGTAACTGGACAAACCTGCCTGGCGGCTTCTGATACCTGCCACTGAGAAGGCCACAGCAGGTACTTAATGAGGCCACTTAATCAGTTTCAGGGTGTCTGGTGCCCTCTTTTGACCTTGGAGGGCACCTGGCATGCATGTGGTATGCAGGCATGCATGCAAGCCCAACAATCATGCACATAAAATCATTATAACAATGGAAAGCAGATAGGGGGGTGACTGGAGTCTGTGAACCTGCGTTCTGGGGCGGGAAAGAAAGAAGTGGAGGGAATCTGGTGGGACAACTGGTGAGATTTAAGTTTGTGTTGTGAGTGACAGTGTCACCGAGCACAGAAGATAGTGGTGTAAGCTGTTAGGAGACACAAGTGCCATTGGGTAAAAAGACCATGATAGCTGTGATGTACAGGCCGGAAGTCCCAGCATTCAGGAGGTGGAAGCAGGAGGATCAGAAGAGACATCCTCAGATACATATCAAGGTCAAGGCTAGCCTGAGCTAGACCAGACCCTGCCTCAGAAGAAATGAGAAATTTAAAATTGGCTCAGCGAAAATGAGACAATCGTCATGGCAAAGGTCCACGTGTCTGTGTGTGCCCGTGCGTGCCCGTGCGTGCCGCTGACCTAAGGGGAAGAGTCCAAATGGGAGGAGATGTTCACTCTAAGAGCACTACTATAGCTTTAAAGTCTGTGCTCATTTATTTTTACCTGCATGTATGCCTGGTGCCTGTGGAGGCCAGAAGCGGGCATCAGAGCCCCTGGGACTGGAGTTTTAAGACAAGTGTCAGCTTCCATGTGGATGCTGGGAATTGAACCCAGGACCTCTGCCAAAGCAGCACATGCTCGTCGCTATGACATTTTTGTACTTTTGAAGGTTTTTCAAAACAAAAACTACAAAGGCAGGTTGTTTAGATCTTTGCTCGGTTACATCCTTTAGAGATGACACATGGGTCCGTCTGGTGGGATAATGACCAACGGTCTCAAAGATCTGAGAGGAGAGTCTTGGTGACGTCCCTGGCACAGGCTTCCTGTGTCTACAGTGCAGTCCCCATGTGTACAAATGCCCCCAAGCCTGGTCTTTGTCTCTGGCCTGGAGTCCAGATCAAACAGGAACAATGACCATCAGCATTGTCACTGCTGGAGCCAAGGACAGGGTGAGGCACACAATAGGTCTAAGTGGAGGTCTGACCTGGGCTACTTTTCTGGGATAAATTCAGAAAGGATACACACTGGCAGCTCTCAACCTGTGGGTCTCAACCCCTCTGGGGTTGCCTATCAGATCTCCTGCATGCCAGACGCTCACATTACGATTGATTCTTAGTAACAGTAGCAAAATTACAATTGTATGTAAAGTCCCAACCAATTTTATGGCCGGGGATCTCCACAACGTGAGGAGCAGTATTAAAGAGTCGGGCATTAGGAAGGTTGGGAACCACTGATATCCACTGTGTCGGGGAAGAGACAAAGATTGGTCCCTGCCTTCTGCTTCAGCCCTTCCCAGCTCAGATGCAGAAGTGACTGGGAAGAAGCTACTAGAATGTCTGCTTACCCTTGCTGCCTGTTCATGATGTCCTGGAGCAGTTTGCGGACGTACAGCTGGCTCAGGAGTTTCCTGTAGTTGCTGGTGAAGATGGCATCTGCATGTCGTTGCACCCTGTGCAAAGGGGTCAGAGGTCAGGATGGGATTAGGTAGGGGAGCAGTACGAGCTACACGACATCCTAGTAAGGTCCCCTTTGTTGTCCTGTGTGTTCCCTTCCCTCCCAGAGAGACTCAGATCCTGGCTGCATGGCCTCTGGGGCTCCATGCCTGGCCACTGCCTGCAATGAGCAGTTCACACTGGCACTGGTCGCTCAATTTATGCAGGAGTCCTTGTCACTTACCTGAAGGGAGGTGAGGGGGTCAGTGAGCAGTGGGAGTCACTGGTGAGGGTAAGGATCACGAAGAACACCCAGAGTGGCATCCTTCACGCCTGGGTGGGATCTGCAGAAAGATCAGCAGGATACAATCAGATACAGCTACATGTCCCCGGGGTGCCACCCCACGACAAGTCCTCGGTCCTCATCCACTTAGATTCAAGTTCAGCATTGCCAGTCCCCAGCTCCAACTTCCCCACCGGGAGTGAAGCCACACTGGCCACCTCATGGGGCTGAGCCATGAACTGCCCCTCCTGCAAGTATGAGAGAAGCAGGCTGCCTCAGAGAAAGAGGAGGAGAGCGAACCCTCCCTGGTCAGCTGACAGCACGAAGCAGAGGCGCCATGTTCACAGACAAATCTGACCTCCAAACCCTGGTTCTGATCTTACTACCTACGTTCCCATAACAGTAGCTTAACCTGAGCCTCAGTTTCCCCAGACATAAGATAGAGGTAATAAGCATTATGATCAGGCCAGGTACAGAGAAACACCCAAGTCAACAGCCTGGCACACAAGGAACCCTCTAGAAACTTCTACTGTGGCCAGAACTCTTACTTCATTCAGAGAACAGATTTCTGAAGTTTCATCTTGTGTGGAGTTGGAGCAAAGGGAGACCCTTCTTGTTCCAGAAGCTTACATTTTGGAGATGGTGTTTGAGACAGTGCCTCGAAATGTAGCTGAGGCTTGCCTGGAATTCACTGTGCTGCCCAGGCTGACCTCTAACTCATAATCCTCCTGCCTCAGCCTCCTGAGAGCTGGAATTACAGACATGTGCCACCACACCTGGCAGAATTGTTACATTCCCAGAGGATTAGCGCTGAAAGGGTAGAAGGAAGCCTCGAGTGTGAGTGTGAGCGTGCCAGAGTCTTCTCAGACTTCATAATTACCCTGAGTTGGACCTGTTGACACCATGTTCCACTCTTAGGGGAAGAGCTAGCTGCCTTGCCTCAGGAGAATGTTCCTGTCAGCTCTGGCCTGCCCTGTTCTGGAGACACTGGCCATGGAGGGGCAGAGTCTTCTCAGCGTGTGTCTACTCTGCATGGTCTAATTGGTCCCTGAGAGGCAGCACCCTCCTTTCCCATGATTCTTCTCTCTCCCTGAACCTGCTGAGGGCTGAGTTCTGTAGGCAGCGCCAGCGCTAACTCAGTCCACCGTGATTGCCTAGGCTCACTGAGCACTGAGCACTAGGCCCCTGCTCCAGCGCCTGGCCTCCTCTGAGCAGGGCTGCCCAGGCCCCAGGAAGCATCACTGTGGTCTCAGCCCCTCCCTCCACAGCGGCTGCGCTCCGGTCCATTTGCATCTGACTCAGGCCTCATTTCTCGGCCAGGTATCTGCACCTCCTGTCTTCCTCGGACAGCACTCTTCTCATTTTCCAGGCGGGCTGGGCCTCTGCAGAAGTGGGACTTCCAAACACAGAAGTCTTCAGGGAGCTCTTGGGACATAAGGAGGGTCTCTTGACGCAGCCTCTGCATCTCCTGCTTCTCCACACACTCGGGCTTCTCACCTCTTCGTGTCTCACCTCCAAGCCCCTGGTCCCTTTATTCCCAGAATCAGAAGCCCTCTAGCACGAAGCTCAGAGCCCGCTCTTGGCCTAAGTTCTCCTCTACCTCCTCTGCCTTCTCCCCCTCCTGCCCTGTTCCCTAGACTTCAAAAGGAGATCCCATCCCCCACCCAAGTCCCCACCTCCATCCCATGGCCCGGCCTGCCTACCCTCCTCACACCCACTTGCACGGTCACCCTCATTTCACAGCCAAGACCAGAGCCCAAGGAGGAGGAAGGGACCTGTCACACTGTCCTTTCAGAGTGAGAACGGCCCTTACTTCCCAGGCCAGCAGACTTCCTCCTGCTCTTGCGGTCTCTCAGACACAATACCCTATTCACAGTCTACCCATTCACAGTTCTTCCTATTCGTGGGGCCTTCAGGATTTGTCACCTGCACATGGGAAAGGGTTCTGAAAAAAAAAAAAGGGACACTTTTGCTCTTTGTCCCGGGCCCTCCCAGAAGTCAAAAGAGAAACAAACAGGAACACATGCTTCCGGGGCGCCTCCCTCTGCACCCCCAGTGGCATCTAGCTGATCCTCAGCAGAGAACGGGCTTGGGGGAACAGTTATTTCGAGTCTGATAACACCCCGTTCCTTCATAATAAGGCTCGGTCTCTGACAGTCTAGTCAAGCAGGAGATCCAACATTTGCCTTTTACCCCAGGGATGGGTCCAGTCTCTACAGCAACTCCAGCTATGCAAACCTATTGCGTGGAGTTGGCTAATCCCAGTGGACACAGACTGGAGGCACAAGAGTCACTCAGGCTACAGGAAGACAGAACAGGGACTGTGAAATAGCTGTCGACTGTGTTCCGAGTTACAAAGTAGCCCAAACCCAGCCACCTCTGATGACACTGAGGATACGCTAGATCCTGAAGCACCAGCTTTTGGGGCTTTGGGCGGGGTTAGTTCTGGGCTTAGACATAGATGACATCATGGACGTTAGGAGGAAGGAGTGTCCATCCTCATCAGGTGATTTCTGCCACTTGCCACACATCTGTAGCAAACAACAGAGGTCAGGTCTCCAGAGTACACAGGAGCAAGGGCTCCGTGAAACCTCCAGGGGATGGCCTACTTTTTTGAATGTTCTTCTTCATAACTGACAACCTCAACACATGAGATTCTAGTCCAATGCTGAAACCCTTTGACCAATGAACAAACAAACAAAACCCTTCAAGTGCCAAGAGACCTGAGGCTGAATGCTTCTGTGATGCCGAGAAGCAGCTCAGGACTTTACACATTCTGGCCAAAGCTCTAGCTAGCACCAAACCACACCCCACGCCCAATCTTAAGTTTTTTATGAGGAATCATTAGCCAAAGAAGGGTTTGTGGTAGTAAACAATAATAATGATAATAATGATAATAATAAATGCTTCAGGTCTGTTCAAGCAAGGAGCAGGGGTCACACATTGAGTAAGAGAAGCCTCCAAGACCTGATAATCATGACAGAAAACAAGAGTGAGGAACATGGCTACAAGTGAGGGAGAAAGCGAAATGCTATCAATTTCCAGGCAATAATACTGAGCTGGTTCTGGGTGATCGATGAGCCGACTTGATCTCTCCCTCAACTGGACCACTTTCAGATAAATGTACAGCCAAGTCCTGTCATTGACAGGAAAAGGCCAGCCAGCGCACAGCTCGCCCCAGAAGCTGCCCCACACCCAGGAAGGAGCTGCCAATCCCTCCCTTGACTCTCACCGACTCCCACCACACTCGTGCCTGCCACTTCTCCATGTGTCCAAGTACCATGCCCTCACCACAGTCCCTACATGGCACCAGCCACCAAAAGCCACCAAAGCCACCCAAAGTCAATAGACCTCTACTGAGGGGACACTGCACTCTGAACAGGTCCTGCATGTCCTCACCAGCCTGTGGACACAGAGGCTGGCCATGGGCCACTTGACTTGGTTGCTGTGAGTTGGTGAGATAGCAATTTTTCTTGCCCCTGCCCATCCCTACCCCCAGGACCGCTCCCTCTCACCTCCAAGGTGACAGCTCTCTGAGGCGCTGCTCTCTCTGAGGCGCTGCTCAGGTCCCACTGACCTCAGGCTGGGCATGTGCTCCAGCCACTGCAGTAACTCACATTTATACCTTCATTTCCCTAAGTGTTCTGAGCGTCAGAGAGTCGATTGCGCAGAAGTCAACCAAATGCCCCGTGTTTAGCACCACACAGACAAACTAATGGGGAAAAGTGCTTTCTGTGGCCCACTAATTAAGACCCATACGGAACTTTTCCTTCATCTTTGTGGGGGTGACGGAATAGAATGTTGAATTCTGAGAAAAATGGTGAATAACACTAAGATTCTACTAATTATATTTACAACAGTGTCATTGCTTTGCTCATTCTCCCCAAAACTGCTTTCCCAGGTCCCTATAATTCTGCTTTGTCCACACGTAACTTTATTTCACTACGGAGTAGACAATATTACCAATAAGTGGGGGGTTTTCCCCCCCTTAGTGGGGAAAATTGCTCACCGTCTCCCTTGTCATCCAATTATCAGAATGTCCCGTGTTTGATTTATACCAGCTGCTGCTGTCAACAGGCAGATTTTGACAGCCAAAGCCCGGAGCAACGTTTGTAATGTGTCAAGACAGCCCAGCACCGAAGCTGCCTCGGAGAAGTGTGAAGAGAGAGAGAAGAGATGGAGACCTTGGAACAACTGTGATGTTTCCAGATTATTTTCTAGCCTGTAGCTAAGCATTCTCAAGAACGGCATAAAAGCGTCTGAGGCAGAAGCGCTGGCTTCTCACGAGACCCTGCGGACCAGTAGAGATCCACACAGAGGTGGGAGACCTGCCTCCTCTTCTGTTCTGTCACTCATAACCTCTGTGACCCCTGCAAGCTCCTTCTCCCCTCAAGGCCCCAGAGTCTATACCTGGGAATAACAGCTTTCAAACTTTTTAAAAGTTTCTTATCTTTGGAAATCTATATAATTAGAGCCTTTTTTTTCTTTTTTCTTCTTTTTTTTCTTTTTCTGGTTTTTCGAGACAGGGTTTCCCCGTGTAGCCCTGGCTGTCCTGGAACTCACTCTGTAGACCAGGCTGGCCTCGAACTCAGAAATCCACCTGCCTCTGCCTCCCAAGTGCTGGGGTTAAAGGCATGCACCACCACTGCCCGGCTATAAAACAGATTCTTAAGTGGCCCTCACTGAGTATTGGAGTGTGTGTATCTGAAGTGTCAACTTTTTAGGAGACTAAGGCAGGAGAATCGCATGAGTCCAGGAGTTCTAGGCCAGCTTGGGTAATATGACAAAGACCCGTTCGCTGTATGACTGACAGCTTGCTTATCCACTCACCTTGAGGCGCGGTTAAGTTAATTCTGCTTGGAGGCTATACATTAAGAATCACTCTACAGAGCTGGAGCGACACGGCTTAGTGACCAAGAGAGCAGGTTGCTCTTTCAGAGGACGCATGTTTGATCTCATGGGGGGGACTCACAGCCATCTGTAACTCCAGTCCCAGGGCATCCCAACGCCCTCTTCTGGCCTCTGTGGGCACTGCATGCACAAGGTGCTCAGACCTACATGCAGCAAAACGCCCACGCACACAAAATTAGAAATACATAAGTAAGTAAATAAACAAAGTTGTGCTTAAAAGGCATGAATCTTTGCAAGATTTAGGGAGAATGCGCAAATTCACCAGTCTGGGAGCGGAACTGTTGCTGTGCCAGAAGAGAATGCTTTGAATATTTAAAAAGCCACCGAGCGTCAAAAAGTCTCAGCAAGTGAAAGTGCTTGCTGTACAAGAACCTGAATTCTGTCCCTGGACCGATGGCTCAAGGAGAGCACCAACTCCCGAAAGCTGCCCTCTGACCTCAGTAGGGTCACTACAGTGACTCATGGCTGCTGACATGGGCACACAAAATAATGGGTGTGCACACAAATCACACATACACAAAAGACAGAGGAGGAGGGGGAGGAGGGGAAGAGGAGTGGGGAAGACGGGGGAGAGGAGGAACTGCCTGCCAAACTCTCCTCCAGAACCAAGCTGTACCATTTACATTCCCTCCAGGGCGAGGGAGCGCTGTCTGGCCAGTTCTTAAGTGAGCATTTATTTCCTTCTCTTAACAAATTCTTATTAAACATCTAATTAGCACCCCCAGCGCACAGTGCTCTTTGCACTAGCTCTCCTGAGAGTCAACATCTCATTTCCAAACCTTTTTGGGAATGTATGGGTCTCTGGCCTCTGTGCTGGATTTGGGCCTTGAAAAATAGGGGGACCCAGCACCTCTCTTCTCTGATGCCTTCAGAGAGCAAAAGCTTCAATTACAAAAACACACAAGAGTGCTCAAGAATTGTGGGGGTCACTTTAAACAGGAAGCACGTCTGTCATCAGCTGGCATAGGAAAGAAGCCTAAAGAGGCACAGCGGCTAGGGCGGCCTGCGGGTTCCCACGAAACAGCGCTCTGCCCCAGGAGGGAATCTGGACAAGGCACTTCGTCTCACTGCATCCCAGTTACTGAGTTTGCAAGCCGGGGATCATGATATCTGCCTCCCCAGTGAGGAGGTGGAGACAGGCTGTGCCTTAGCAAGCGGAGGCAGACATAGTCCTCAGCCCAGAAAGCCAAGCTGCGTGGTCAGGGGAGCGGGGAGCCATCTTGTTAACATGCGTTATTTGTTGACAAGCCCTTAAGGTGGGGTGAGAAAGCCAGAAAGTCCCAAGAATGAAAATCCAGCCCCCACCTCCGATTCCCACCACCCTGCTCTGGCTCGCCTCGCTCAGGGCTGGCTCCTTCGCCAAGCCGTGTTTTTAACCACAATTAGTGATTGTGTTGGTGTCTAGGGTCCCCCGGGGCTTGAGCTGAAACAAAAAAGAAAGCACCCCAGAGAAAGGTTCATTCTAAAAGGCCCCTGAAGGCTGAGGCGGAGTGGCGAAGCTGAGAGGGAGGGAGACTGGCCGGCACATTTGTGTTGCAAATTTCCAGTGTGAGAGCCAGCCATTCAAAGAGGCTGCGGCGGCTGGGCAGGCGCTAGGGAGGGAGAGCCGGTGACAAAGGGGGCCTCTCTGTGGGCCTCACAGTCTCCGCTGTGAAAGCTACTTTCACTTCTTTCTGAAGGATAGAAGCTTTCCCAGGCTGCCCCGGGCCACTGTGCAGGAGATAGAGAGGCCCAGACCCGGGACTTCCCGATGCCCTTGACCGTCTTGCCCTTCTGGGTCTGTTTATGGAGTCCCCAGTAGCAAGTGTCACGTGGACGTACATAAGTGTTTTATGTCAGAGCCAGGCCACCAGTGTGGGCTGCTGTGGTCCTTCTGGGTGGCCGCAGGCAAGGCACCTGATTTCTCTGAGCCTTGGTTTCTTTTTCTATAAACTGGCCTGGCTGGTCCTCTTTCCTAGTCTGTGCGGTTCCTGCAGAAAAGGCACGCGTCTGACTGGGTGGTGACTCTGAAGCTCATCTTTTTTTTTTTTTTCAAGCCTGCATCCAAGGCAGAGCTCGCCAATGAAGACATAAAATCATTGTCTTCCATCCCAGAAGATGGAGGGAGAAGGACCATGAGGAGCAGGGGCCTAGAGGGAGGGTTCAAGGCCAGCCTAGGTTATAATCAAAGTAAGAGTTTAAAAGGGGGGCTGGAGATATAGCTCAGTGATGCACAGTTGTCTCTGTGTAACACCTCTGGGTTACTCGGAAGTGCTGCCCCCTTATGTAACAGTTCTAGTAAATTCTTCTTGCTTAGAATATCTCACCTGTGGCAAGACAACTATGAACTATGAATGTCTACCAGGCTGGCTATGGGGTGAATAGAGTTAATGCAACCATCCTGCTACAAGGATACTATCCCTACATCAGGCTGCCTCTCCTTGGCCTGTCTCTCCAGAAAACGTTCTCCAGGCCTGATCTCCCCTGGGGTTGGATGATTCTATGTGTGTGTGGCAGTGGTGTGTGTGTGGTGGAGGGGGGGGGGTGGGGGGGGTGGATGCTTTCTTTAAGCCCTTCCAGATGCTGGGGACCAAAGCTGATCCGGGTCCAAATAGCAGGTGTATTGGTGAGGAGGGGAAGTTGGTTAAAAAAAAAGAAAATCAAAATCTCAGGCTCACCAGAACCGAGCTCAAGACATCAGACCGTCGTCGGGATGGTCTCTCAAAAAGCCCTGCGGTTCTGTCCGGAGGAAAGGTCATAGCCTCGGGCAGCCAGGAGGTGGCGCTGTTCTCCAGTCTTTGGTGGTGTCGGGCTTTGTTTCAATGTGAGAAGCCCCTTGTGTGGGGCTTTGTTCGCTATGAAATCCCAGGACTAACAAAGCAGGTTCTGCTCAGATCTTCCATCCTGCGCTGGCCCATCCCAGCCCCTTCATCTTTCTCTTTGCAATTCATACCCAAGTTTTTTATCAGTGTTTCCATTTAGGGGAAGGTCCTGGCCTCAGGACCAGAGTATGTCTATCACCCAGGGCTCTCAGCACACCTCAGGGCCAAGAACTCTGTCAGTTGGTAAGGAGGGAGCTTCTCTTGGGAACCTCCTCTGAAGGCTCAGGGTTAGCGCATCTTAGTGACAATCGGTTCTGCGGACATGAAGAGGACATTCTTAATATTTCTTCATCATAGGCGGACCCCAAAGCCCTGTGTGAATCTCCAGTTCCCAGTTTCCCTTGACATAAAAACAGCAGGGCTTTAATATGGCTTCCTTTCCGCTCTGTGGTTCCACTTTGGTTAAGAGACCTAGTAGCCCAGCACCAACTACCAGAAGCAAGATGTCTGAGTTCTCTCAGCCCAACTTTCACCCACTCCCAGTCCTTTAGTCCAAGGCCAGCCCCACCACACCTGGCCCTGTCTCCCTAGTAGCTCTCCTACTAAACTCCAGAAGCGGGAAATCATGGCTAGGACCCAGAATGTAGCTCTAGCCCTACCACCTGGGGCCAGCAATTATCCGTCATTTACTGAACTCTAGTTGTCCTGAACTACAGCCCAGGTGGTGATGTCCACCTTACGTGACTTCCCAATCAGCAGCCATCAGGATTAGGAATACTGCAGGAACGAAAAAGCTGAACCTTGGAGAAGCAGAAAGCTATGTCCAGTCTCAGTAAGTGGCGGACTGAGTCAAAACAAGCGTGTGTCTTTCTTTCCAGAACACTGTAACCACACTGACCCAACTACGGCACCCTAAGGCAAATTCCTCCAGCCCTACAACAAATAGATTTCCCACGGAGTAGAGCCATGGAGGTCTCTGTAGATCCAGTCAGATGGCGTTCTCAATGTGATAAATTAAGACTGTCCCGTGGCTGATGGCAGGGGTGCTGTGAGGGAAGAGGGCTGTGTGTGTTTCACATGCATTCATCACGGCGAGGTGAGATGGCTCAGCAGACCAGAGTTTGATCCTTGAACTGGTTTACACAAATTTTCCCTGACCTCCAAATGTGTAATGTGGTATGCACACACACACACACACACACACACACACACGCACACGCACACGCACACGCACGCACACACTAAACAAACAAACAAGCAAACAAACAAATGACTTGATTAAAATCAGAGCCTTTCAGATGTGGTGACTTCTTGAAGCCTGGAACCCACAGAGCCAGGCTCTAGCCCAGTTTACAGCTCCCTCTGGCCTCTTACAAACAAGCAGACCAGAATGTGACAGAAGAGTGTTTAGTGCTCTCGGAGCAGAGCGGGCGCAGGCTCAGTCTGTCACAAAGCAGCGGGGGCTTTGTGAAGGACATGGGGTTGAGGTCAGGCCTCAGAAAAAGTAAGAAAATGGTCCAGGATGAGCGAAGACCAGAGGCATGACCCTCACTGAGGTTGGAGGGAGGCCCCTGGGATCACTTGTGTACGTAGCGTGTACTTGTGTATGTGTGGCGGTTCCTGTGTGTTGCAGGTACACATGTATGTGTGTGTAGAGGCTCATGTGCATTGCAGATGCACAGGCATGTATGTGCATGGGCAGAGGCCAGAGATCAGAGGTCAGCATCAGGGGTTTTCCTCCATCACGTCTCCACTTTTACTTTGTAAAATATCGGCTTTAAAAGAATTGTAGCAGGGTGGTGGTGGCATGTGCCACCTTTAGTTTCAGCACCCTGGAGGCAGAGGCAGGCGGATCTCTGCCTCTGAGGTCAGCATGATCTATATACTGAGTTCCAGGACAGCCAGGGTTAGGTTAGAGTCCCTGTGCAGGTTCCTGTGGAGCCAGAAAAGGACTCTATCCCCTGTAATTAGTTCCGTGCAGCTATAAAGCTGCCCAATGCGAGGACTAGGCGGGAACCGAACCCCGGTCCTTTGTGAGAAGAACGAGCACCCTTAACTGCTGAGCCACCTCTCTCGGTTCTCTACTTTTTTCTCCAAGACATTCTTGTTGAACCTGGCGTTCACCCATCCCACTGGACGGGCTGGTCAGAAGGCTTCTGGGATCCTTCTGCTCTGCCTGCCCAGAGTTGCAATCACAGGAATGCTGTTTGACATTGATTCTGGGGATCTGACTGAGTTCTGATGCTCAAGTTTGCATAGCTAATCCCCAAATGAGCGCCGTGCCATCTGGTCCTTTGTGTGCTTCCCAGACGGACTGATTGATTCCTAATTCACCTGTTTAGGGTAGGGCCTAGGATTCGGGAGTCTTAATCAAGGCCCTAACTTATTTTGATATGAACCTGCGTCCACAGCTCCACCAGCAGGAAATATAGATGATTTAAACCAAGCTGCGCAGGGTATCAAATGCCATACTAAGGAATTTAGTCCTTTCTTGTTCTCCACAGAAAGGGGCCATTGGAGGCTCTGGCTGGATAGCTTGGGAGGGGAAACATTGCCTGAAGGAAGTGAAAGAATCCAGTCAGGAAGCCCAGTCCAGTGAGCCTAGGGCCTGACCCAGTGCAATGGTAAAAGGTAACTAAGGAAGGCTCCTCAAGATGAGCACAGGCTAGACCAGCACAGCCTGGACCAGCACAGGCTAGACCAGCACAGCCTGGACCAGCACAGCCTAGACCAGCACAGCCCGGACAAGCACAGGCTAGACCAGCACAGGCTAGACCAGCACAGCCTAGACCAGCACAGCCTGGACCAGCACAGCCTAGACCAGCATAGCCCGGACCAACACAGGCTAGACCAGCACAGCCCGGACCGGCACAGCCTAGACCAGCACAGCCTAGACCAGCACAGGCTAGACCAGCACAGGCTAGACTAGCACAGCCTGGACCAGCACAGCTTGGACCAGCACAGCCTAGACCAGCACAGCCTGGACCAGCACAGCCTAGACCAGCACAGCCTGGACCAGCATAGCCTGGACCAGCACAGGCTAGACCAGCACAGCCCGGACCAGCACAGGCTAGACCAGCACAGCCCGGACCAGCACAGCCTAGACCAGCATAGCCTGGACCAGCACAGGCTAGACCAGCATAGCCTGGACAGCACAGCCTGGATGAGCAGGTGAGGGAAGTGAAGGAAAAGGATGTCTAGAGGAGTCTATGGATGACTGGAGGGAGGGTCAGGGTGCTTGTGGGGATCAGGGGAGGAGGGTAAGGGAGCCGCATTTACACATGCTGTGGTTAGAGTGTCATAAGCCCTTCAGAAAACCCTGGGGACCAGGGTGCCTGCATCTGGCCCAGCTCTTGGGAATGATGGTTGTTTCTCTAAGGTACCGACATCCCTCCCTTTCTTCCTTGAAGGGCACAGGAGTGGGGGTGGGGGATAGAGTGGGGGCTGGGGGGCCTTGGAGAATTTACATCTACCTTCAAGACAGTTGAAGTGGAAGTAGAAAAAGGGAATCCAGGCCATCGAGATGGTGCAGCAGATAGAGGCGCTTACCATGCAAGCCCAAGGACTGAAGTTCGATCCCTGGGACCCGCATAAGGTGGAAGGAGAGAGTCAACCCTGCAAAGGTGTCCCCTGACCTACACACACACACACACACAACCCTGCAAAGTGTCCCCTGACACCCCCCCCCACACACACACACACTAAAGAAAAGGCCCCAGTGAGAAAGCAGCTGCTTTCTGTCTGCCTGGACCCAGAGAAGCAAATGTGCGCCCATAGGGATGAGGTCTCAAAACTGAGATTCTCTTCTTTGCTGCGTCTCCCAGAGGCAAATCCCATCCCCAGCCTCAAAACATAGAAATCCAAAGACTCCAGGGTGAGAGGGTAAAGGAGAAGAAGCAAAGGGGTCCCTGGGAGAGAGGTGGGCAACCGCTTAGTGGGAGAACCCCTACCAAGCATCCCTGAGGTCCCCGAGTTCCATCCTCAGCACTGGAAAAGGAATGAAGAATTGTGAGAGAAAGCGCACCCGCCAGCCCGCGGAGACTAAGAATTTCAGTAAGCAATTGTGATGTTCATCATCTCCCTCACTGGACTGTTTTGAGCAAATCTCAGACTGGTAAATATTTCCGCACATATCTCAAAAAAGATAAGGGTTCTTTCTTTAACATAGTCACAATCCCATTATTACCCTTTAAGAAAAAACAAAATCTAACAATAATTCCTATCGAGGGCAATTTGACAAGACCTCAGAATGGAGGCTAGGCAACTGTCTTTAAGATGGAGCTGTCACAAACCCGTGATAAGGAACTTAAATTCTCCCAAGATAATTATAGCCAAGGCAAAGAGGAGATTAGAAAGGCAGGGATTTTAGAAGCGTTTGGGGGAGCCCTGGGAAGGAAATGTTATTTTAAAGGAGGGAAGGGGAAATGAGGTATAGAAACACTTGCAGAGCATTAAAAAAAAAATGGTGTTCTTTTCCTCACCCATTCCATTTTTCTCACCCAAAGGCCTTTAGTCATAAATAAGAAATGGGGACCAGGTCTGAAGTGAACCCAATCAGATAAAAATAACAAAAGAGGAATTGCTAAATACAACAAAAGACATCAACCCGGCTCATTTCCCACCCAGGCTATGCGGTTCTGTGCATTTCACAGGAAGGACGAATCTCCACACTGCTGTTCACCAGAGGTCTGCGCACTCCCATTAACCGATCAGTGAGGACACTGTCCCTCCATAGGGGCAGCAGAAGAGCTAGGTTCGAAATTTAGATGTCAACGAACTTACACTGTGGGGTTGTGGGAGCTGGGCGAGCGGGCAGCCGCGGACGATCAGGAGAGACCTGCAGCCAGGAGAGCTGACCTGCAGTATCAGTGATGTTAAGACCCTGAAAGCCTCGTCTTAAGGCCACCAGGAGGAGGACTCCTCCTTCTCTGTCCTGGGCCTGCATGTTCCAGAGCACGTACATAGATAGCCTTTTGACCCCACCTCTACCATCCTAAGGTAGTCATAACCGGTGGCCAGGTTATAGGTTAAATTTCCTCCCTGGACAAGGTCATGTCCAGACAGCAAGCAAGCATCTCCAGTTCCTTTTCTTTTTTCTTTTCTTTTCTTTCCTTTTCTTTTCTTTTTTCTTTCTTTCTTTCCTTCCTTCCTTCCTCCCTTCTTTCTTTCTTTCTTTCTTTCTTTCTTTCTTTCTTTCTTTCTTTCTTTCTTTCTTTCTTTCTTTCTTTCTTTCTTTCTTTCGACAAAGTTTCTCTGTATAGCCCTGGCTGCCCTGGAACTCACTCTGTAGACCAGGTTGGCCTCCAACTCAGAGATCCACCTGCCTCTAGCTCTGAAGTGCTGGGATTAGAGGTGTGAGCCACCACGGCCCAGCCTCAGGTTCCTTTTCATGCAAGTAAAGCATTTCCTACACCTTCTTGGTCAATGGTGGACATTCACCCTGAGTGCCCCAACTTGCTCCCCAAAAGTTTAAATAGCCTTTGTGATCCCCAACTGAACGAGCGTCTCAACAAAGCCGGCCTCCAGAGAGTCTGTTCTTGTTGGGCTCACCACAGCTTGTGGTCTCCATCACCCCCGGGCCAGTCCTGCCTTGATTTCCCTTTCAGGACACCAGTCAAATCCCTGGCATCGGGAAAGAAGAGCAGGTGGCACTGGTACTCTTTAATCTTGGGCAAGTTAGATCCTCTCTCTGAACTGGTTTGTGAACCGAAGGTGGTAGACTTCAGATTTGATGCACCAATAAACTACCTAATAAAGTGGTGTGCAATTCCTGGGGTTCAGAACGTGTTCCTGGGGTTTGGCTCGCTGTCCCGCGGCATCTGCAGAAGCTCCAATAAAAGCTCAGTGAGGGACCATGGAGACGCCTTGCGCTTATTGTGCCGGTTCGTGCCTTGGAACCGCCCGAGGCTGTATTCTACAGACCCCCTGGAAAGAGAATGAAAAGCGGCCCTCGGGGAGCTCCTGGGAGGTGGCTAGGAAGGCGTGCTGCTTGGAAGCCGCTTACAGCCATCCACAGATGGAGTGGGTTGCCCAAAGCCCAGGAAACAAATTGAACAAATCAGCTAAAATGACTGTCCGGCGTCTCGCTTCTACACGCCGTGGCACGGAAAGGGATTTATTTGGCGGGTGGTTGCTAGGGACTGGGGACTGAGATGAGGCTGGAGGAGCGGGGGCTGGCAGAGGGGCCGGATGTTGCTGTCCTCTGTTTCTGGATCCTGGGACAGGGACCTTTGGAATTGTGTATGTCCAGAGCCTTAGGAACTGGTGTTGGAGAGGAGCCAGACACAGTAGGCGAGAAACAAAACAGACTCTGTCCAGGGGCGGAAGAGAAGCCCTTTCCCCGAGTCGTGCTTCTGACAGGCTGCGGCATCTGGAGAGCGAAGACTCAGCTCCAGCTGTTCTCGCTTCTATTTCTAGTTCCTCCAGGGGGCCTCGTCGGCTCCCATCACCAGGGCTCTGCACCCAGTCCTCATCCAGGAAGGCAGCCCTTCGTCCCTGCCAGCCTCGGCTCAGAGCTCTGTGCCGACTGCTGTCCTCCCCTGCCTGCCTGTTTCCAACAAACCGCTGTATTTCAGACCCTTCAAAACAAAACAAAGCTGTGCTGGCCACCACAACTCTCTCTCTCCCTTTCCCTCTCTTTCTCTCTTTCTTTCTTTTTTTTTCCCCCTTTGAGACGGAGTCTCATGTAGCCCAAGCTGGCCTCAAACTTGCTTTGCAACCAAAGATGACCTTTAAGTTGTGATTTTTATGACCCCTCCCTCCACCTTCCACAGCAACACGGGGCTCACAGCTGTGCTCCACCATGCTGGTCTGGGAATGGAACCGAGGCTTCATGCTCTGTAGGGAAGTCACATCCTCACCCGGTTTTGTTGTTGTTGTTGTTGTTTTGTTTTAGATTCAGGTATCACTGATCTGATGATCCTCCTGCCTCAGTTGCTAGTGCTGAGGTTTGACTGTGTTTCTACGCCACAAGCTGAGTGTGTTGGATGGGGCTGGTTTTTGGACAACTTGGTCCTCACGTACTTTTCTGTGTAAAATTAGAATCCCATTGAAATCAATGACGGTTCCTGAAGACAGCTTCCGGCACTTCTGAGTTCTCGTCAGCCAGCTCCAGTCTTCCTTAGTTACACTCATAACAGACTGCTAGCTACCTTTTCTTGGTCTATGTTGGTCATTTCTACGGTGAACGAAAGAGTTCAAAAAGAACAGGCAGGTACCCACTGGCCTTCCTTCCCACCCACTGGTCTATACGGCTACGTGTAGGTCTCTGCTTTGGAAGCTGCCCTGAAAGTCCCTGGCTCACAAGATGTCTGCCGGATAACTCTGTAGGGATGTTAGGACCTTGTGCCACTTGGTGATAGAGGAGACCAGTGGAGTGGAGTGGATGTGTCCAGTGCAAGGGGAGGCTGCCGCATCCCACTCACAGGGCCCAGTACAGGTCCCTTAGACAGTGGCTTTTCAAATGGGGTCCCGACCTTCACTCTGTGCACTTACTGGGAATTGGGTCAAAGCCCCACACACATCAGACCTACTGGAGCAGAGAGTGATGACTAAACTTGCCTCTGGCACTTGCGATGCCTGCCCAGGTTTCTGCTCTTCCCACCAGCATTAAGACAGGTTCAGCCCAGAACCGTCACCCCACCCCGCCCCATGAGCATCTTCTCCCTAGCTGCTGCAGCCGGTCTGCAGATTACCACTATTTGCTTTTCGTTAACATGTTTCAGAATTGAAAATGAGCTTATCAGAGGTTATTACGTTACCATGGCAACCTGGCAGCTGACAACAAAGAAGCAGGCAGCGGTCTCAGTGGCATTAAAGTGACTGTGGGTTTTTTTTACCCAGAGGTCACTGTATGTAGACATAACCTCTGTTTCTCCTGTCTCTTCCTCCCCTTTCCCCCCTCTTCCTGTTTGGCCCTTGATGCCTCTGTCATCTTGCTGTAAGCAATACATGTTCTAATTCTTCTAGATTCTCCCAGAGGCTAATGTATGTAACCTCTCCTTTGAAAATAACAATATCATGGTTCGAGAGGCCGATGAGAAGAGGAATGGTGACTGATATTTTTTCCTCACGTGAATGGCGTATGCAAATTTTCTTGGGCTGGAAAGACGGCTCAGAGGTTCGCAGCACCTAATGTCCCCTGAGGACCCAAGTTCAGTTCTCAGCATCCTTGCCAACTGTCTCACAACTGTCTGTAACAGTTCCAAGGGATCTGACACCCTCTTCTGGTCTCCATGAACACATTGCACACACACACACACACACACACACACACACACCAATTAAGATTTAAAAACAAGCTGGACAGGCAGTGGTGGCACATGCCTTTTATCCCAGTACTCAGGAGGCAGAGGCAAATGGATCTCTGAGTTCGAGGTCAACCTGGTCTATACAGAGTGAGTTCCAGATCAGCCAGGGCTACACAGAGAAACCCTAGCTCAGAAAAAAACAAAAAAGACTTATAAATATTTAATTTGTTTTCTTGTTTTCTTTTTTCTTTCTTTCTTCCTTTTTTTGGGGAGGGGGGTGGATTTGTTTTTTTCGAGACAGGGTTTCTCTGTATAGCCCTGGCTATCCTGGAACTCACTCTGTAGACCAGGCTGGCCTTGAACTCAAAAATCTGCCTGCCTCTGCCTCCCAAAGAGCTGGGATTACAGGTATGCACCACCACCACCCAGCTTTAATTTGTGTTCTTAGATTGATTAATATATATCCTCCAGGAACATATATGACTACAATATAAAATCCAGTGGTACAAAATGACATACATTAAATGTGAGATACATTTCTGTAATCTCAGCACTTGGGAAGCAGGGGAAGATTAGGAGTTCAAGGCTAGCCTCAGCTGGACTGGGCTACATGAGACTTGGTCTCTACAATACAGAATCACACATAACAAAATAAGTAAATGAACTAAATCTTGAGCTGGGTGTGATGACACGCATCTGTAACCCCAGTACTGGGGAAGCTGAGTCAAGAGGACCAGACTGGACTATATGGCCAGACTCCTTCTAAACACACAAGCCAACCCCAGTATGTCTCCTCCAGACTGTAGGTGCTAGGTAGGTCTCCTTCCTGGAAAGGCCCCTCCTTCCCTGTTTCTTGTACATCCTTGCTGGGCACTGTGTGTGCACTGGAGGATGCTCCTTTATCTCCTGTCCCTGGCTCCTTCCCTTCAGTTCGCCTTAAGGATTCTTCTCCCCCATTCAGAACTCCCTCCCGCTTTCTGGTTTATGTTTCCTGTGTTTAGGTAGATTCTCACTGCAGTCCAGGCTGGTCTCAAACTCAACATCCTCCTGCCTCAGTTAGTATTACAGGCACCTATCGCTACGCTTGGCCTGCCCCGTGCATGTTATAAGCTACATGGTCCGCAGTAAAGATGCCCCCTCATCTGCTGAACAGTCCCCTGTGGGTGAATGTGTGGGCTATTTCAGGTCTTTTGTTATTGCTATTTTTGTTCTCATTTTTATAGCTGGAAAACCTATGACTCAGAGAAAGAAGTGCCTTGTTAACATTTTTCAGAGTAAATACAGGCATCCTCTGCATTGCTAGGCTATGAAATATAAAAATAAAGGAAGAGGTACTGATCCCCAAATTACAAAAAAAAAAAAAAAAAAAAAAAAGAGGCAGGGGTTGGTGCATCCCGGGGCTTGCTAGACACCCAGCCTATCCTTAACAGCAAACCCCAGGTCCCAGTGAGACCTGTCCCATAAAAAAACAAAACAAAACACAAAACAACACAAACAAGGTGGGCTTTGGGGTCCAGAGGCTGTTCTAGCTCTTTAGACCACTCGTCCTTGAGAGCGTCCGTCTCTTTAGTAAGCCATCTGGGGCTGTGGAGACGGATGGCTCAGTGGGTCACTCGCCTGCTGTGTGAGCATGAGGGGCTGGGTTTGGATCACCAGAGCCCATCTTAAGCTTGACGAAGTTTGTAATCCTGGCGCTCGTACCAGTGAGGAGAGAGGCTGAGTGTGGAGAATCCCTGCAAGCCCGTGGGCTAGCGAGCCTGGTGTGTGCAGCAGCCAACAGGAGATCTGCCTCAAATAAGGTGGACATCGAAGACCTGACCTCTGACCTCTGACCTCTGACCTCCACATGGTCACCTGCACCATGACCACCACCTGCACTCACACGCACTCAGGAATGCACAGGTAGATAGATGCACAAATGAAAATGAATAAACAAGTAAATGAGATTTGCAAAAACAAACAAACAAACAAACGATCTCTATTTCTATCACTTAAAAATAAACAAAACAAACACCTGAAAAAAACTCCACCAGAAGTTGACCTCCGACTTCAACATGTGCAGACACATCCATGGAAAACTCTGGTAATATGGTGTTCACATACACTCTGTGGAGGAGCTTTAAGTCTGTCTTCCTTGCTGGATAATTCTTTAGAGCAGGGAACATGTTCCTTCCGCACTGCTTTACTAGCAGGTACTGGCCATGGAGGCATGGCTCAGTGGTTCAGAGTACTGGCTGCTCTTACAGAGGACCTGGGTTCAGTCTCCAGCACCTGCACGGCTGCTCACAACCGTCCATAACTCCAGTTCCAGGAGATCCAATGCGTTCTTCTGACCTCCAAGGTCATCAGGCACACATGTGGGGGCCACATACGTACATGCAGGCAAAACACTCGTACACATAAAATAAAATAATACAAAAAAAGAAAAAAGGATACCAATTTGAATAAATTGCAGGTTTGTCTGTGGTTTAGCCAAGGAGCTCCAAGTCTCGACTCTGAGTCCTGGCTACAACACAGATGAATGTTGTGTGAAGCCGACTGTTTGTTGCTGTGACAAATACCGAAGAGAAAGCGTAGAAAAGAGGATTGAAGCTCACAGCCTCACAGGTTTTGGTCCATGACTGCCTGGCCCTATTACTGTGGCCTGCAGCAGAAAGGGTGTGGCAGAGCACAGCAGCTCACCCGGCTGCCAGGAAACAAGAAGTAGAGGAGGCGGCTAAATGGATGAAGTCTTTCCCAGCCCTACTTCTACCAGACTCCGCCCACCGGGTCCCACCCACCATCCCTCCCACAAGGCCCCTCCCACCAGGCTCCTCCCAGCTTTCAAGGAGGGGCTGCTTCCTAACTTCATTTCTTCCCTAACACCATCAAATTGTGAATCCACCAATGGACGGAGAGCCCTCAAGACCTAAGTACTTCTCTAAAACCCAGCTCTGAACCTAAGCACACTGGGAACCAGGACTTCAAGGAGGCTTTTTTGCTCCTTTTAAGATTCATTTATGTGTTTGAGCCTTTCCCTGATGCTCACAGAGGTCAGAAGAGGGTGTCAGAGGCCTTGCGATTGGGGTTATACAGTTACAAGCTGCTGTGTGGGTGCTGGGTACTGAACCCAGGTCCTCTGTAAGAGCAACAAGTGCTATTAAGTACCGAGCCAGCTCTCCAGGCCCCCACGGGAACTCGTTGAGGGGACACCTCCTAATCAGAATGCAACGACATACAGAATACAATATACAGCTAACACTAGGGTCTCCACCCAGCTCTCCCACTCAACATCATCAGCATTGGTGGGAGGTTCAAGTGAGCAAATGCAGGTCACAGAGCCGCCACGAGGTGGCAGCAGTCAGGGCTCAGCCGGCCTCTCCTGCACTTAGGGCTGTGACTCCTGCACCGCGCTTCCTTTAATGGCAGGCGTTGCCTGGGGAGTCCGGAGTGAGGATGGAGAAAGCTTCAGTGGTGCACGCCTTTAATCCCAGCAGTTGGGAGGCAGAGGCAGGTGGATTTCTGAGTTCGAGGCCAGCCTGGTCTACAGAGTGAGTTCCAGGACAGCCAGAGCTACACAGAGAAACCCTGTCTCCAAAAGCCAAAAAGAAAAGAAAAAAGAAAAAGAAAAAGGAAAGAAAGAAAGAAAGAAAAAGAAAGAAAGAAAGAAAGAAAGAAAGAAAGAAAGAAAGAAAGAAAGAAAGAAAGAAAGAAAGAAAGAAAGAAAGAAAGAAAGAAAGCTTCAAAGCCACATAATGTGGATGTGGCCCTGGAGGAAGAGTGGGTCCCAGGTTCCAGGGTATGTGGTGAGAGGGCCAGCCAGCTCCCCTTGTTGAGTTCATCACTACTCAACAGAGATGATGACATCCACTCTGTCTCCCTCTGGGAGATGGTCCTGCTACAAGTCTCTGGTGAGGAAAACACTATGCAGTTAAAAGGCGCCATTGTTATTCAACTGGAAAAGTGCTTTTCCCAGGACAAGTAAGCTAATCCCTGCCAAATGTGTGCTTGCTTCTGCTGTGTATAATTGAATATTTAGCGTGGATTTAACCCGGGAAGGCAATAGTGCTGTCAGAGCCAAGGTTAATGGGGCACTTAATAAATGTGGAAGTAATTAATACGAGCCAAATGCTGCTGCCGTGAAACTTGTCCAGCTTCTGTGATTGAAGTGCTTCAGAGACTCGACGTTCTGGACTCTGAGCAGGGGGCCAGGACTGGGGAGCACTGGACTGGATCAGCTGAGAGATTGACAGTCACCTCTGCTGGAAAGCCTCCCACAGCTTCCAAATGTCTCCAGTGTCTCTCCTGGTTTCCCTTGTCACTCTGCAAATACTTCTTGTGCAGAACTCAAAATACTTGGTTATTCTGAGTAAACTGAGGCAGGAGGGCTGCAAATTTGAGGCTAGCCTGAGCAACACTGCCCCGGTAAGATAAAGACAAAATGAAGCAGGGGGGGTGGGAGGAGAGGAACATGAGAGAGGGATGGGTGAGAGAAAGAGAGGGGACAAGAAAATACCCGCAGTATAGAGGGAAAATAAAGGCTCTCGGGGAGGGGACCAGGCAGAGGGATGAGTGACACCAAAATATAAAGGCCTAAGTGAATGAAGGTGCCTGATGAAACTCATTGCTAACATTAGAAACCCTATTGTGTCCTTTATTGACGTGACTGTCACTTCTATCCACTCTGGCCTCTGGCAATAGTCTGTGAATTTTTTGCTGAAAGCCTTTTGAGTTTCAGAATGGCCAGGATGTTTGGATCTTCTTAGGAAGAGTCTGGTGGTTTGAATGAGAATGGTCTCCAGGGGCTCCTGTGTTTGAATGCTTGGCCTCCAGTTAGTGGAACCTTTTCTTTGTTTTTTGTTCCTCCAGAGTCAGGGTTTTCTCTGTGTAGACCTGGCTGTCCTGGAACTCACTCTGTAGACCAGGCTGGCCTCGAACTCAGAAATCCGCCTGCCTCTGCCTCCGAGGTGCTGGGATTAAAGGCTTGTGCCACCACCGCCCAGCTAGTAGAACCTTTTGAAAAGAAGGATCCAGAACTGTGGCCTTGTTGGAGTGGTATGTCACTGGGGATGATGGCCGTTGGGGTCTCAAAAGCTCGTGTCGGTCTAGTCTCCCTCTCTCTGCATGCTGCCTGTGGGTAATGATGTAAAGTTCTCAGGCACTGCTCTATCAACTGCTGGCTTCCAGCCATGAATGGTGTTGGTTTGAATGAAAATGGCCCCTATAGACTGATAGGGAATAGCATTATTGGAGGTGTGGCCTTGTTGGCTT
The DNA here is from genome assembly GCF_947179515.1 of Apodemus sylvaticus. NCBI lineage: Eukaryota > Metazoa > Chordata > Mammalia > Rodentia > Muridae > Apodemus > Apodemus sylvaticus. The sequence continues at coordinate 142,822,271 of NC_067476.1, forward strand.
GGGCGTGGCCTTGTTAAAGGAAGTGTGTCAGTTTGCGGTGTGGGTGGAGTTGAGGTTTCAGAAGTTCAAGCCAGGCCCAGGCCACTCTCTCTTTCCAATGCCTGCCAATCCAGATATCAAACTCTCAGCTTCTTCTCCAGTATCATGTCTGCCTGTGTGTCACCATGCTTCTCAACATGACAATAATGGACTGAACCTCTGAGCCTGTAAGCCAGCCCCAATTAAATGCTTTCCTTTATAAGAGTTTCTGTGGTAACACTGGCTCTTCACAGCAATAGAATCCCTAAGATAGAAGTCGGTACCAGGAACATGGGATTGCTGTGACAGGCCTGACCATGGTTTCATTTGGAGGCATATGAAACACTTTGAGACTTTGGATTAGAAAAGTCCACTTTCAGCCATACAGAAGACAGCAGTGCTGGAGACAACATAGATGGGCTACGAAGGCCTAGCTCAAGACATTGCAGAGGGGAATATTAGTATGAGCAGCTGGCGTACAGACCATTCTTATGATGCTTGGCAAATAATAACGTGACTGCTTTTTTGCCTTTATCCACCCCCACCCCCCACCCCCACCTCCAAATCTGCTGCAGGCTAAATGGAAGAGTTCAGGATTAATGCTGTTGGCAGACATGAGTCCAGAACATCCATGTACTGACTGTGTCACATGGTTGCAGTGACCACTCCCACTCAGGCCTACTATGAAAGGAGCAAGTGGGACAAAGAGAAATAAAATGTACAGTTCACAGAGAAAGGGGGGCTCCAGGAAATGTAATGGTGGAGCCAAGATTTCTCCTCCACGAAATGCGAAGTTTAAAGAAAGGCCTGATTCAAACATGAAATAAAAAGAGTGGTGACCTCAGGGTGAGACCCTACACAGCTAATCCTGAAATCTGCAAAAGGAGGGCCTGAGGGAGCTCCCAGGCCTAAACAACAGCTAAGACATTGGGGTAACCTGCAAAGGGTAATGTGGCTGGTCTCCCCATAGGAATTCTGCTGTCCCCCCTCGTGACCCAACTGTGGACTTTTGTCTGTAGCTGAAGGCCTGCTGGTGGTTAGAAGTCCCCTGGCACTTTGGCCACTGTAGAACCCAGCCCTAACAGCATGCCTTGTAGACAGGGAACAGACCTTAAACAACCCACACTAAAGGCTCCTGCAGGCCCAGAGAATGACCACATGATGAGTCTCCACTCAGGGCCCCTGCTGGCTCTGAGGTGAATGTGTCTCCGTCCTTGCTTATGTGCATTGCTACTGTTGAAGACATCGGTAGGGCACTGTGGCAGAAGGTTAAGGGACATTTACTCAGCAGGAGAGTTTCTGCAATGCAGACTTCAGAACAGAGAGACTTAAAAATTCTTTTAGGGCCAGACAGTGGTGGCACATACCTATAATACCAGATCTCAAGGCAGAGGCAGAGGCAGAGGCAGAGGCAGAGGCAGAGGCAGAGGCAGAGGCAGAGGCAGAGGCAGAGGCAGAGGCAGGTAGAACTCTGTGAGTTCGAAGCCAACCTGGTCTACAGAGCTAAGCTACACAAAGAAACACTGTCTTGAAAAGCAAATTCTTTTAGGCCGTTCTTCATTGGGGATTATGAGTTGGAGAGGGCTGAGCTGGGACCCCAGTGTCACCCGCCCCCTGTGGTAAGTGCTGAGATGCTGGGGACTGGAGAATCTGCTTCCTATATGTTGCCTAAAACTTTACATTGAAAGGCTGGAGTGATGATCCTTAAAAGGACTTGCTGTCCTCCTAGAGGACTCAAGTTCAGATCTCATCACCTGCATTAAAAGTGTCTCACAGGTGACTCTAACTCCAGCTCCAGGAGATCTGATACACTTTCTGGCATGCACATACATATCACAAACATAAATTTAAAAAAAAAAATAAAAAAAATTTATAATGAAAATCTCTGTCATAGTTAGGGTTTTACTGCTGTGAACAGACACCATGACCAAGGCAACTCTTATAAGGACAACATTTAATTGGGGCTGGCTTACAGGCTCAGAGGTTCAGTCCGTTATCAGAAGGCAAACAGGAGAAGACAGCCTTCCAGGGAGATAGGATGAGGGTCTTAAAGCCCACACCCACAATAACAACCCTCCTCCAACAAGGCCACACCTCCTAATAGTGCCACTTCCTGGACCAAGCATAGTCAAACCATCACAATCTCCAATTTTTGTTTTTTGTTTTTTGTTTTTTTTATTTTTTTGTAAAAACCAAATAAAATGCACAGCAAGCGTCATGCCCCGCATCTAGAGCCTACCCCGCACACTCCGCCTCTGTTGCCATCTCGTGTATCCATCTCTACACCCCGTGGATGGCTTCTTCCTCCCTGGTCTGATGCCCCATGCTGGCAGCTAGGTGGTCTCAGGATAGACACTTTTTACATGGTGGTTGACTTTCAGGAGAGTCAAGTGCTGTGCCTGACTGACTTGGTATCTCTTGTACAGAAGTCCACTGTTCAAAGCAGAGGAGCCTGTGGGAGATGTTGCTGTTGCCATCTTTAGGAAGCTCTGAAAGCTACAGGAAAAGATGGAGGCCTTTTCAGAGATGTTGATATTTGGTCTGAACTTGGAAAGATGAGCATGAGTCAGCTTTGCAAAAGGAAGAGTGTTGTAATAAATATGATTTGGGGGTTTCTACTCTACCTTTGATCATTTAGTTCCTGTGATGGTTTGTATACACTTGGCCCAGGGAGTGGCACCGTTGGGAGGTGTGGCCTTGTTGGAGTAGATGTGGCCTTGTGGGTGTGGGCTCCTGTTGCCTGGGAGCCAGTATTCTGCTAGCAGCCTTCAGGTGAAGATGTAGAACCTTCAACTTCTCCTGCACTGTGCCTGCCTGGATGCTGCCATGATTCCGCCTTGATGATAATGGACTGAACATCTGAACCTGTAAACCAGCCCCAATTAAATGTTTCCTTTATAAGACTTGCTGTGGTCATGGTGTCTCTTTACAGTAGCAAAACCCTACCTGAAACAGAAATTGGCACCAGGAGTGTGCTATTGCTGTGATAAATCTGGGCATGCTTTTGTCTGGAAGAATGTGGATTTTGGGACTTTGGATTTGGAAAGCAGTAAAATGTTTTAAATGGGTCTTAATGGGCTATCCTAGTAGGAATATGGAAGACTTTGTTGCTGAGAATGATTTGAACTGTGCAGACCTAGCCCAAGAGGATTCAGTGGAGAAGAATTTCAGTATGTGGCCTACAGACTGTTCTTGTGATATTTTGATGAAGAATGTGGCTGCTTTTTGCCCTTGTCTGAAGAGTCTGCCTGAGGCTAAGGTGAAGAGACTCAGATTAATTGCAATGATAAAGGAAGTCTCAAAAAACCCCAGCAAAGACTTTGTTTTCTGGCTAAGTCTCATGAAGAGTGTTTTGAACATGCACAGCAAGCTGAGAAAGGGAAAATAATATAAAATATAAAATATATGGTTCGAGTATTAAAGGGGCTCCAGGAAGTGAAATGGAACTGAGTCCTGTGTTCTAGGAGATAACAGAGTGAAGGATTTGGGGGCAAGATCCCATCCAGCTAAGTTTAGATCCAAGCATGGTGATATACACCTTTAATCCCAGGACACAAAGGCAAGCAGATCTCTGGGTACAAGGCCAACCTGGGACACACCTTTAATCCCATCATCACAGGAGACTGAGTCCTGCAGAAGTCTGAGTTCAAGGTCAGTCTACTGAGCAAGTTCCAGGACAGCTAAGCTTAGGCAGAGAGGGAGTTGGAAAACAGAAAGCTGGTAATAGAATAAGGGGTATTATGTTCCAGTCCCAGAAAGCAATACAATATGGCAGCTTCAGCCATGTGGCTCTGGCTTTAGAGCGAAAAATAGAAGGAACTACTGGGACAATTGATGCTGGTTAGCTGGAGCTAAGAAATTAGCAGTGATAAAGAAGAGACCAACATCATTGAGGTGAAATCTTCTGGGAAGTGTTTCCTGAGAGCACAAAGAAGCTGTGCTCCAGAGATAGCCAAGGTTGTACCTCTTGCTGCAGCTGGACTTGGTAATGTATAAGAGTCACCCAGGTGCTACTGGTTTTGAAGGCATGAAGGGGTCATGGAGAACAGCTGAGGCTTGGCACTGTGAGAGGCCAGGGAAGGCCATTGGTGAAGGTGCAGCCTCAGTTCCACCAGTTGACAGCCCAGAACTGAAGGGGTCATGCAAAGGAGTAGAGATTTGGCACCATGAAGAGAGCCTATGAAAGGCTATTGGTGAAGCCTGGTTACAAAGGGAAACTCCCAGTGTATTGGAGATGCCAGTACCATGGAATGATCAGCAAGAACAGCAGCAGCAGCGGTGGAGTGGGTCAACCTGAGCTTAGAGTGCTACAGAGGGCAGAGCTGGAGAAGTGACGCCAGCCCTTTGGATGAGGCCAGAAGACCATGTGTGGATCTCAGGCATTGGAACAAGTAGCTATAACATTGAACTTGCCTTCGAGATCCCAAGATTTTTGAGATGCTAGAGCCATAGGATATCTGCTATGGAAAGCTGCTAACGGAGTGGAACCAACCCAGGAAAAGTTCTTTGCAGTCAACAAAGATGAAAAAGGAGTTGGAGATCTAAAAACTGCTTTGACATCAGACATGAAGATGCAGAATTTAGAGTTTGCCCAGCTGGCTTCCCATCTTGATTTAGGGATTACAGTCAAATAACTGGATAGATCTCAGAAGAGACTTTGAACTTTGGACTTTTGACATTGTTGATACTTCTATAAACTATGGGGACTTTGGAAGTTGGACTAAATGTACTGTTTAAATTATGCTATGGTTAGGTATGGCCCCCATAGACTCATGTGTTTGAACAAGCTTATGGGGGCCAGGAAGTGGAATGTGATGGTTTGTATATGCTTGGCCCAGGGAATGGCACTTTTGGGAGGTGTGGCCTTGTTGGAGTAGATGTGACCTTGTGGGTGTGGGCTTTAATAGCCTTGTTCTAGCTGCCTGGAAGCCAGTATTCTGCTAGTAACCTTCAGGTGAAGATGTAGAAGTTTCAGCTTGTATCCTGCACTATGTCTGCCTGGATGCTGCCATGTTCTTGCCTTTGTGATAATGGACTGAACCTCTGAACCTGTAATCCAGCCCCAATTAAATGTTGTCCTTTATAAGACTTGCCTTGGGGCTGGAGAGATGGCTCAGCGGTTAAGAGCACTGACTGCTCTTCCGAAGGTCCTGAGTTCAAATCCCAGAAACCACATGGTGGCTCACAACCATCTGTAATGAGATCTGACACCCTCTTCTGGTGTGTGTGAGGACAGCTACAGTGTACTTACATATAATAAATATTTAAAAAAAAAAAGACTTGCCATGGTCATGGCGTCTGTTCACAACAGTAAAACCCTAACTAAGACAGTTCCCAAATAAAAGCTATAAAACTTTGTATTATAATAAGCCTTTTTTTTTTTTTTTGGTTTTTTTGAGACAGGGTTTCTCTGTGTAACCCTGGCTGTCCTGGAACTCACTCTGTAGACCAGGCTAGCCTCGAACACAGAAATCCGCCTACCTCTGCCTCCCAAGTGTTGGGATTACAGGCGTGCTCCACCATGCCCGGCTATAATAAGCCTTAAAGCACTAGAGCTGGGCAGACATCAACCCTCTATGCTATTTTGTCTACTTCCCTGTCAATAACTCTGAGATATCTCTTGCCGTGTTCTGTCTTGGAGCTCCTACTCCAGTGGGCCAGGCCTCATGGTCGTGTGTTCACGGTCCACTCTCCCATGGTGACTTCTTCCTTCCTGTCCTCTCTCTCTCCTGTAGTCTCTGCCTCAGATCCCAAGCACCAGAACCAAAGCCCCGCCTACCTCTCTTCTGCCCAGCGACAGGCTCTAGGCATCTTTATTCAACCAATCGCAGATAAGCTTGGGGGGGAGTGGCAAGGTTTCTACGACAAAAGAAAATATACATGAGCTTCTCCTCATCGTGGAACAACACGGGATTTAGTATTTGAATACAAGCAGTATCAGACTAACTGCAGAAGGGAACAATCTGTCTGCAGCAGTGGGGTCTGGCCAGAGAGATGGTGCCACACTGGAACCTGTGTCAGCCTGTGGAGGGTTCTTAGGACAAAACCCTATCTCAGAAAACCAGAAGATAAAAAAATAAAAAGGACAGATTTGTTTTGCTCTTGGGAGATCCTGGAGAACCAGAGCTGTCAATCATGGAAGCAGGAGCAAGGCAGAAAGAGGCCACGGGCGAGATTCCCTCAAGGACCTACGTCATCCACCAAGGCTCTGCCTTCTCCTTTGTGTTCATGTATGCGTGTGTGCACGTGTGTGTGTGTGTGCGTGTGTGCACGTATGTGTGCGTGTATGCGTGTGCATGTATGCGTGTGTGTGTGTGTGTGTGTGTGAGTGTGTGCACATGCTTTGAGGAGTGTGTTGGTATCTGTGCCTGCACAAGTGGTGATTAAAAGGAAAACTGGCTGTCATTCATCAGGAATTTGAAACAGTGTCCCACTATGTTCACCAGGTTATCTGTGAAATCACAGAGGTCTGTCTGCCTCTTGAGTTCTGGGATTAAAGTTCTGTGCACCGTGCCTGGCTAAGAATGACCATTCCATCCCCACCACAGGGACCAACCTTATCTTTCTTTTTTAAAATAAGGTCTCTCATTGGCTTGTAGCTTGCCAAGCAGGCTAGGCGGGTGGGCCAGTGAGCTTCAGAGAGCTGCCTGCCTCCACTTCCTGGTACTGGGATTACATGCCACCACACCCACATTTTCTGGTCTTTATGCTTATAGAGCTGCCTGCCTCCACTTCCTGGTACTGGGATTATATACCACCACACCCACATTTTCTGGTCTTTATGCTTATAGAGCTGCCGGTCTCCACTTCCTGGTACTGGGATTATATACCACCACACCCACATTTTCTGGTCTTTATGCTTATAGAGCTGCCTGCCTCCACTTCCTGGTACTGGGATTACATGCCACCACACCCACATTTTCTGGCCTTTATGCTTATAGAGCAAGCACTTTGCTGACCGAGCCATCTTCCCAGCCTTCCTACCTCTGTCTTTTCACCCACCTCTCTATCATCATCATCACATAGAAAATTAATAATATGTCACCCAAAGGATTAATCCATTAAGGATAAAGTTACAGCCCTTAAAATGTACTCATTTCTCCAACTCCCCCAATACATTAAATACATCAGGCTCTGGGACACATTTCATACCAAAGAACTGCACACCTCTGCTTTCCTTCTCCCATACCTAGAGAGAGCCCATTATTCCTGTTTGCAACTGTTGCTGCAGTAAAATGCTCTGGCTAAAAACAACTTGGGGAAGAGAGGGTTTATTTCTTCCTTCAGGAAAGCCAAATGAACCCTGCTCACCGGCTCACCCTCCGGCTCACCCTCTGGCCTACTCAGCTTCTGTCCTCGAGGTGACTCCGCTCACAGTGCGCTGGACCCTCCTACATCAATTATGAAAATGCCTCACGGACACAGCCACAGGCCAGTCTGATCTCAGCCAATCCTGAGTTAAGGTTCCTGCCTTGTACGTGACTCTAAGCTTGTGTTGAGTTGACAGCTGATGCTAACTGTGACACTAACCACCCAGGGCCCACAGGAAGCTGCCTTGGTCCAGCACGTTTGTGGCATCTGTCTGGCTTGCACAGGTTGGCTGTTGTGCAGTGGCTAGTGCAGTCTCTCCGAGGCCTTGAGGGACTTTCTTGGCTTTCCCAGCCTTGGCTTCCCTCACCCTCGGGTGGAAATGAGACTTAGCCTTTAGCAGGGTAGGAGACTGATCAGTGCGAAGTCCTTGGGATCCAATCAAAACACAGCATGTGAGGGGCTGGGGAGCTGACTCAGTGGGTAAAGTGCTCCCTGTGCAAGCATGAGCGCCTGAGTTCCAGTCCTGGCACCTATGCACAATGGTGGCTTGCATCTCTAATCTTAGCACATGTTGATCCTGGGCTCCTCTAGTCATCCGTTTTAGCAAAAATGGTAACTTCTGTGTTCAGTGAGAAACCCTGTCTAAAAAAAAAAATCAGGAGAGAAATAGAGGAAGATTCCCAACCTGTGACCTTTGGCATCCACATGCTCACACATAGTCATGTATTTACACACACACACACACACACACACACACACACACACGCACGCACGCACACGCACACACAGAGGCATGTACCTGTGCAAACACACACACACACACACACAGAGGCATGTACCTGTGCATCCACACACACACATAGGCATGTGCCTGTGCATCTACATATACACACACAAATACATTATACACAAACCAAAGAGCTGGGTGGTGGTGGTGGTGGCACATGCCTTTAATCCCAGCACTCAGGAGGCAGAGGCAGGCAGATCTCTGAGTTTGAGTCCAGCCTTGTCTACTGAGTGAGTTCCAGGATAGCCACAGCTACACAGTGAAACCCTGTCTCAAAAAACAAAACAAAACAAAACAAAAAGCCAACCAACATAAAACCCCAACCAAACAAAACCCCACATACAAAGAAAACAAAACAAATTAATGCAGAGCTCACCCTATCCTGTGTTGAGCCACATTAGACATTTTTTTTTCTGAGTAGAAACCATTCCTACCCCTGTGCTTTCTCTTTCACAGTGCAGACACTGAGACTGCACAGACATTATAGTTGGACACAAACCTGCCATAGAGCTGTGCTGTGTGCTAATGGACGCGTGCGGGGCACAGAGAGACGCTAAACTCAGCTGGAGTCCTCTAGGTACTTCCAGAGAGCGGGGAAGTAGCTGTGTCTGCAGCAGCCACACTGGGCACCTTTTACACTTGGAGACAGATAGTAACGGGGTTCAGAGTACATGTGTTAACATATTACCCACATTACCTGTATCAGCATATGTCCTACATTACCTGCAGTAGCATGCCAGGGCTGGGCTGTACATGCCACACCCTTGGTGACGTAAGCAGCAGACATGTATTCCAGCAGCCAGGAGTCTGAAACCAAGTAGTCTGATGGCTTTTGTGAAGGCGTAGGAAATCTGTTCTACAGCCATCTCAGCTCCCAGGGCTTGATGGTGGGATTTTGGTGTGTCTCAGCCTCTTAGGAGCACCCCTCCATGTTTGCTTTCATCGCCACTGACATCTGCATGTGTGCATCTCTGTCCAAGTCCCCTTCTGTTTAGATCAGATTTTAACATTCATCCTATCAATCTCATTTTTCTCTTAAAATATTTATTATGTGTGTGTGCATACATGTGTTTGCATACATGTGTGTGCATACATGTATTGTGGAAAAGAGCACACATGCTACATGTGGAGGTGAGAGACTAGCTTGTTCTCTAGTGTTCTGGGGTTGAGCTCAGGAGCTCAGTCTACTAGGTATATGCAGCAGCATCTTCGCTGAATAAGCTGGCTCCTGGGCCTTCTGTCTGTCTGTCTGTCTGTCTGTGACAAGATGGCTTATTTAGTCCTGGCTCTCCTGGATCTTGCTATAGACCAGGCTGGTGTGGAACTCAGAGTTCCTTGCCTTTGCCCCTCCAGTGCTGGTATTAAATGTGCTCTCTCTCTCTCTCTCTCTCTCTCTCTCTCTCTCTCTGTCTGGTTCTGTTTCTGTCTCTCTCTCTATGTCTTTTTTTTTTTTGGTTTTTTTTTGGGGGGTGGTTTCGAGACAGGGTTTCTCTGTATAGCCCTGGCTGTCCTGGAACTCACTTAGTAGACCAGGCTGGCCTTGAACTCAGAAATCTGCCTGCCTCTGCCTCCCGGAGTGCTGGGATTACAGGCGTGCGCCACCACTGCCCGGCCTCTCTCTATGTCTTTTGACAAGGTTTCTCTGTGTGTCCTGGCTGTCCTGGAACTAACTTTGTAAACCCTGCTGGCCTGGAACTCATAAAAATCTTCTTGTCTTTGCCCCAAGTGCCGAGATTACATGTGTGAGCCACCATGTCCACCTGATTTACTTTTATAAAAATCCCGACTCCATAACTTGGTAAAGCTCATTTCCAATCATGACAATGAATACAGCTAAGGGTCCTGTGATGGCCCAGGGAATGACTCTATTAGGAGGTGTGGCCTTGTTGAAGTAGGTGTGTCACTGTGGTGTGAGCTTAAGACCCTCACCTTAGTTGCCTAGAAGTCAGTTTTCCAGTAGCCGCCTTCAGATGAAGATGTAGAATTCTCAGCTCCTCCTGCACCATATCTGCCTGGATGCTGCCATGTTTCTACCTTGATGACAATGGACTGAACCTCTGAGTCTGTAAGCCAGCTCCAATTAAATGTTGTCTTTTATAAAACTTGCATTGGTTGTGGTGTCTGTTCACAGCAGTAAAACCCTAACTGAGACAAGTGCAGACCTCATGGCCTCCAAGGCCTCCAAAGAGAAGAAGGCCTGGGCCACCCACCCTGGCAAAAACACGAGAGGGAGAGGCTCTAGGCTGCTGAGGAGCCCCTGTTCCAATTCAGCCCCAGCACTGTGCCCCATCACAGTTTCTATCCTAGACCCTTGGAAGGAGGGGAGGGGCTTGGGAAGTCCTGCTCTCTCCTCTCTCTCTCTCTCTCTCTCTCTCTCTCTCTCTCTCTCTCTCTTTGGTTTTTTGGTTTTTCAAGACAGGGTCTCTCTGTATAGTCCTGGCTGTCCTGGAACTCACTCCGTAGACCAGGCTGGCCTCAAACTCAGAAATCCGCCTGCCTCTGCCTCCCAAGTGCTGGGATTTCAGGCATGTGCCACCACGCCTGGCTCTGCTCTCTTGAATACCATCCATAAAGTTTTTCCTGACACCCCTTCTGTGGGACGGTGGGCTGTGATAGGCAGCCTGGTCCCTGGTTGAGCTCAGGCTTGCAACCCAGGTGACCCTACAGGGGATAACCCTGAAAGGAACGGTAGATGTTTTGCCATGCTCCTGGGCCCCTGGCTCCTGTCACATTGCTACAGCACCCCCACCACAGCCCCACCCATACAGAGGTCTGTGGCCATCAGTCACTGTAGGAGCAGCACCCCAAGCCCTCCCACACGCAGATAAGGTATCCCTAAGCTCTCAGACCAAGCCAATGGGAAGTACCCGTTGTCAGGTCCTGACCCACCCAAAACTATAATAACTATATAAGAATCCTATTCAGAAGGATTAAAGCTGTGTGAGAATTACTCAGTCTTCTGAGAGCTTCTGTCATAAGAGTTGTAACACTGCCACTTGGGATGAGGTCTGCTGCCCCAAAACTCCACCATAAGTTCCCCCGAACTCCTTACTGGCTAGTCAGCCTCTCAACAGCTCAGCCCGGTCTGACTCAGGGCTGGGTGACCAATGCCACGTCTTGGAGCAACTGAGGTGGCACTGGCGGAGACTGAGGTGGAGGTACCTGCAGCAGCGGAGGCAGCAGAGACCTACTCCTCTTCCCTGCTCACACTCTTTCCCTTTTGCCTGAACGCTCGCACCCGGCCGGGCCAGAGAAATCCATGGAAAGCCTCCAGTACACAGGCCACACTCTTCCCCCTAAAAGATCCCAAAAGTCTCCAAATAAAATCATATTCTGGAGTAGTTGAGGTTAAGTTCCAATATATCTTTGAATAGAGGGTCTATAACTCATCTCATAAAACACCTTTTTTTTTTGCTGGGTGTGGTGGCTCAGACACTTTTTTTTTTGTTTTTTGCTTTTTTGGATTTGGTTTTTTTGAGACAGGGTTTCTCTGTATAGCCCTGGCTGTCCTGGAACTCACTCTGTAGACCAGGCTGGCCTCGAACTCAGAAATCTGCCTGCCTCTGCCTCCCAGAGTGCTGGGATTACAGGCGTGCGCCACCACTGCCCGGCAGGCTCAGACACTTTTAACTCCAGAATTAGGGAGTCAGGAGTAGATGTATCTCTGTGAGTTCAATAGAGAGTTCCAGGCCAGCTAGGATAACACAGTGAGACCCTGTCTCAAAAATAAAACACTCGCAAACAAAAACCACTATTCTTGTCCATACCTATGGGCGCCTATAGGGCAAGCCCTGTGTTAAATATTTGTTCTCTCCAGACCTCAAATTTATATATATATATATATATACACACACACATATATATGTATATATATACATATATATGTGTATATATATGTGTGTGTGTATATATAATGTGTGTGTACGTGTATGTATATGTATGTATGCATATATATAATGGTTTTGCCTGCATGTATGTATGTGTACCATATGTGTGCTTGGTACACACAGAGACCAGAAGAAAGCTTCTGATTTCCTGAAATTGGAATTATAAAAGATTTTGTGCCAATATGTGGGTGCTGGGAACCGAACCCAGGTCCTTTGGGAAGAGCAGCAAGCCCTCTTAGCCACTGAGCCCTCTCTTGAGTCCCTAGCTACTCACTTATTGCTGTTATGCTCCGACAAAAGAAACTTAGGAAGTTTGTTTTGGCTCATGGTGGACGATTACAGTCTGCTGTTGGGAGGAAGTCACAGCAGCAGGAGCTTGGAGCAGTGTGCTTGAGGATTCATCCTCAGCATTAGAAAAGAAAAAGCTGGGGAACCAGAAATCCATGTACGCAATTGATTTTGGGACTGGGCACAGCTCAGTTCGCGGGCGTGCTTACTGACCAAGCATGAAAGTCTCAAATACCCAAAGTAAAAAGCCAGGCATTGCCACACATACATTTCTAAGGGTAGTGCCAAGGCAGGGTGGATACAGGATCCCTGGGGCTTTCCCTATCTCAGGGGAATAAGGTAGACTATAATAGAGCAAGACACCTGTAAAGTCGGGCGGTGGTGGCGCACGCCTGTAATTCCAGCACTCTGGGAGGCAGAGGCAGGCAGATTTCTGAGTTCGAGGCCAGCCTGGTCTACAGAGTGAGTTAGTTCCAGGACAGCCAGGGCTATACAGAGAAACCCTGTCTTGAAAAAACCAAATCCAAAAAAAACAAAAAACAACAACAAAAAAAGAAGACACCTGATGTACTCTGGCCTCAGCACGCATAGATACATGCGTATGTGTGCATATGCCACACCCATACCCACCCACCCACACCAACACCCACACATGGCACACATAATTAAAGGATTTAGGGGTCAGAGCTCCATCAGTTGACCTGGGACCGAGGGATGAACCCTGGAGATAGTTTATCCATCTGACTGCCAAGCTGAGTTAGTTGTTGGCTGGAGGCTTGGTAACTGCTCATGAGAACCTCACTATGAGGGACTTCCCAGGAATGATCAAGGGCGAGCAAAGAGGAAGTCACAACGTTTTTCTGTCTTAATCTCGGAACTCAGGCTCTGTATTTCCCCAGGATCCTACGGGTCACATTGGTCAGCGTAGGAGGAGACTGTGAAAGGCTTGACTATCAGGCACCAATAACATCACTGCCCATTATAGAGGCTGGTTACCACCCACTGCCTAAACTGGGCCTCCGTTCCTAACTGAGCCGCCTCACTTATTCCAATACTCTGTTTGCCTTCCAAACATTTAACGCATTATGGATTCCATATTTATTACGTGACTTACTCTCACTATAAACTCCATGGAAGCAGAGATGTTCACTGGTCTCTTTTTAATGTATTATGGTGACTTGTTTTTGTCTGAATTATAGCATGTGAATATTTGTCCTACCCCTTATAGTGTAGATTTCTGGCTCAAACTTAGAACTGAGTTCTCAACAGTGTGGAGACCATTTGTAATCAGACAGGAGAACTGCTCCAAGTTCGAGGCCAGTCGGGGGCTACACTGTGAGACCCTGTCTCAAATCAAACGAAAATTCATTAACAACCTTCAGTGTGCTTTTAGGAAAGCGCAGAAGGAGGGCAGCGGGGAAGCCATTGCCCTGGTAAAGCCCGCTGAGCGGACTCGGCTGCTGCTCCGGGAACATCGCTTCCGGGTCACGAGGAATCATTTCCGGTGCGGCGGCCGGGCGGCGCGGCTTTACCCGGGTAAGTATTTAGGTGCGGGTGACCCGGCCCGGGCTTCCCGGCGGGGGAACCGGTGCGGCGCTGCGATTACAGCGGCTTCCCGGGGCTGCGGAGGAAGGTTACTCGCGATGGGAATCTGCGTTCCGACGGCACGGGGGCCCTCGCCGGGGCCGGAGCTAGGGTTCTTCGGGGCCAGGGCCCAGCCTGCCCTCCGCCAGGTGGAGCCCGGGCTTGGCTTGTCGAGCGTGCCCTGTGTTGCTATGTAACCTCGGGCATCGCGCGTCTCCTCTCCGGGTCAGTTTCCTCCTCCGCAAAAGGCTCACATAAACCAGTGCCGAGGATGAGGAGGCCATGAATGTATAATAAGTTGCTTAGGTGCAGCGTGTGCTTGAGAGAAAACTCCGTAAGAGAAGGAGCCGGTGAACACAAAATGCCTCCCTCTTATCTGCGGTTTCAGTTACCTGTCCCCTGAAAATAGGAAGTGGAAGACTCCAGAAACAAACCGCGCGCGGCTTTTTTTTTTTTCTTTAATTTGGTATATATATATATATATTTTTTTTTATATTCTTTGTTTACATTCCAAATGCTTTCCCCTTTCCGCGCGCTGCTTTTAATTCTTCGTGTGTTTTGGGTAGCGCATTGAAGAGCTCTGTAGCGGAGACTCACCCAGCGTGCTTGGGTCGCACGTTCAAGCCCCGGTTCTGTTCTTCCCAGCCCTAAGAAAGTAGCATGATGAAGTTTCACCTCTTCCTGATACATCATCTTGCTTGGCGTATCCCTCAGTATGTGCTACCCACTCATTAGTCACTTAGAACAGCTGCCTGTGTTCAGGTAACCCTTATATCAGCACAAGAGTAGTAATGATAGCCTTTGCGGTTTGCCGAAGCAAAGCCAAACAGTGCACTTAAAAAGGTGCTTTTTTTATTTAAAGAAATAGCTTTTTTTTTTTTTACTTAAAGAAAGATCCTTATGCTAAAGTTGCTAAAATATTTGTGGAGAACAAAATTTTCATTGTTGTTTTTCCATGCCAGGGTTTCTCTGTGTAGCCCTGGCCGTCCTGGAGGACCTCAGTGAGTGGGAGGCCAGCCTGGTCTACAGAACAAGTTAGTTCCAGGCCAGCCAAAGCTACACAGAGAAACCCTGTCTCAAACAAAACAAAACAAAAATAAAAATCAGAGCCGGTGATACAGCTAAGTTGGAAGAGAGCTAGCTTATCCGGCATGCAAGAAGCCTTGGGGTTTGTCTCTTGCACCCTAAGACTCGAGGCAGGCGGGGTAGAGTGCTCCTGTATTCCTATTCTTGGCTGCATAGCAAAACTGAGGATGCCATGGGAACTTTTCTGAAACTTCAGTAAGTGGTAGTTTTGTTTTTGTGCTTAACATTGCCAAAGTTACAGCCACTGTGCATTGTAACTATCAGGTAAGGTAGAGACAGCGTCACACTTGTGAGTAGACACAGACACACACAAGGAATGCCTTACGCTATGAGAAGGCCTCAGCCAGGCCTCCCCTGAAGCAGGAACACAAAGCGGCGAACTAGGAATAAGGGATGGCCGTATGGGGTTAGGAATGGGTTTATTCTGAAAACCAAAGTCTCCATAGAGGCCGTAGCTGCCAGTGTAGAAGCTTGTGCTCCATTCCCAGCAGAAGAACGCATGGAGGCAATTTTGAAGTACCAGCAAGTTAGGGTATTGGCAGAGCCAGTAGTGTGGAGTCATCAAATGTTGCCAGTGTGTTTCAAATTTTAACCAAAGGACGCCTTTATGAACTATGATCCTCGGATGGAACAGAACATTAAAGGCATCCGTGTGATCACTTAAGGACCACATTCCCTGCAAACATGGTAGAATTAACAAGATAACTTCAGATCGATGTGCCATTAAAATCTTCCTTTCTTTATTTATTTTTAGACAGGGTTTCAGTTCTGGCTGGCCTGGAATTCAGTATATAGACCAGATTGGTTTAGAACTCACAGAGATCTGCCTGCCTCCCTTGTGTTGGGACAAAAACTGTACTCCACCGGCCTAAGCAACTGCAGTGTCTTTTTGAAAGGCTAAAGTTTTTAGGGTAAAAGTCTGGGCCCTTGGGCTGGTGAGATGGCTCAGCGGTTAAGAGCACCGACTGCTCTTCCAAAGGTCCTGAGTTCAATTCCCAGCAACCATATGGTGGCTCACAGCCATCCGTAATGAGATCTGACGCCCTCTTCTGGTGTTTCTGAAGACAGCTATAGTGTACTTTACATATAATAATAAATAAATCTTAAAAAAAAAAAAAAAAAAAAAGTCTGGGCCCTAACAGTGCCAACAAGCTAGATTTGGCTACTGACTGCTGATATTTTAATTAATGAGGTAACTGACAGTGAGGATCAGAAAAGGAGATGTATTCACTGTGCCCACATTGGGAAAGGAACAAATATAAGGATCCTCTAGCTTCCAAGTTGTTCCCCAAGATCCTGTCTGAGGTTTAGGCTTGAACAGAGGGTTGGAGGGGTTCATAGCTGAGCAGTCCTGGTCAGGACGAGGCGCTGCCTGCCATTGGTCCACCGTGCTCCTCCAGTCTGGGTAAGGGCTTCATTCTTTCTTTTTCCCCACATGTCTTTGATTCTAGCATTAAGAGAAGCAGAGGCAGATGGATCTCTGTGAGTTCAAGGCCATAGAGGTCTCTATGTCTTGTTTCATAGTGAGACTCTATCACAAACAGTAGCTACTTTTTTAGAGATGGTGATTACAGTAACTTACTTTAAAAAAAAAAAGTCCTCAGCTGTCACAGATCCCCCAATATAACTGTGGCTTGAGTGGTCCCCCTTCCCCTTCATGTACTGTCAGAAGGTCTGAGGCAGCCTGATGCTGCATCACAACACCCACACTTTATTTCACCAGACAGGCACTGTGGCATCTACTCATCACAACCTGATGAGTTTGATCCCAGGGACCTAGCTTGTAAGCCTTTATCCCAGGTGTGTGTGGAGAGAGGAAATCAATATGTTAGGGTTCAGTACTCTGCATAGTATCTGATATCTACTGGGTAAGACACAATAACTCTGTGGCATCTCAGTTTTTTCCCCCCCAAGATTTATGTATGTGAGTACACTGTAGCTGTCTTCAGACACACCAGAAGAAGGCATTGGATCCCATTACCGATGGTTGTGAGCCGACGTGTGATTGCTGCGAATTGAACTCAGGACCTCCAGAAGAGCAGTCAGTGCTCTTAACCGCTGAGCCATCTCTCCAGCCCTATCTCATACTTTTAAATGACAGTAAATGGACCAGTAGCCATATTTTGCAAGGTGTCTGCACGGTAATTTCAGTCCACCAACTACCAACTGTGACTCTCCTAGGGCTGCTTACCTCTCTACTAGACAAAGCTCTTGCCCAGTTTTAAGCAGTGTCTGGGACTTTGTTAAGGATTGTTCCAAGGCAGTGCCTACTGGTACTTTTCTATTTCCCTGCCTCTTTAAAAATAGATATATATAATTCAATTTAATTTTATGTTCATTGGTGTTTTGCCTATATATCTGTCTGTGAGGGTGTTAGAAACCCAGGAACTGGAGTTACAGACAGGTTGAGCTGCCATGTGGATGCTGGGACTTGAACCAGATCCTCTGGAAGAGCAGTCTTAACCACTGAACCATCCATCTCTCCAGCACTCTGCTTTGTTTTAGTTGAAGTCTCTGAACAGCCTTTGAAACTCATCAGGGCAGGGATCCCTGTCCAGAGTCTGTACAGCACTGGGGAGCGATTGGGAGAGCCCGGCACCTCTGCCAATTTGAAATCTATATTTTTAGAGTTAGTACTTGATAAGTCTTGAAATCTCTAAATACACCTGTAGTTGTTTATTTCGAAACATCGGTGGTTTAAAAGTATTTTAGGGCCTGGGAATGTAGTGCAGGTGAAAGTACTTGCCTAGCATGCATGGTGGTCTGTCTGGGTTCAATCCTCAATGCTGCATAAACCGAGATAGGCGTTCATACGGTGATCCCAGTGCTGAGGAAGTACAGTGGGAGGGTCAAGATCCCTTTCTGATACCTACTGAGTTCAAGACCAGCCTAGGATATGTGAGACCGGCTCAAAAAATATTTTAAAACAATTTTAGCTTTATGGCTATTTTGAGATACTATTGAATTTCTCAATGGAACATTTGCCATAATTACTGAGCCTGTGTCAGTACCGCACCATTATCTGGAATTTCTATGTCCGGATCTCCAGTTTCCTTCTAACCTATCCAGGTTAGCACAGTCCAGGCAGCATGCTTCCGGAGGCTCCTCTCCCAGGCAGGGATGGTTTCTCAGAACATCCCTGTTTCAGATGAGGGTTTTGAGGATTGCTTGCCAGTTATTTGGCAGATGGCTTTTTTTTCTTGTGAACAGACTCAGTCAAAGGCTTCGAGAAGGAAGGCTGTCCGAGGACCCTGCTGTGGGTCTGAGTGACACTGTTGATCTCCAGGGCCACCTGGCTTTCGGGAGCAGCCAAGTGGCTCGTGCTTCTAGAAGGTCATGTCACACAGTACACATTTGAGATTGGGAAGTATATGCTCCCCACACGCACAGGCAGAGTGGCTGCATAAATAGTTGTAACTCATGTGAGAGATGTGTCTGTACTCTGCCATCCGACTTAGCTGTTTCTCTTATCAGTATTTATTTTATACCCTGAGTTTCTCATTCTTGTGTCCCAACTTAAGCTGCTAAATCCCCACTCTTGACAACTCCCTGGCAATGTTTGGTTTTGATTTTTCTATTTTTAAAGTACTTGCATGCTTTCTGCCCCAGGTTCATTCTGTTTATTTCTGTTTAGAAATTAGCCACTCTGTAAGGAGTCCTGGTTTCTTTTATAGAAAAATGGCCCAGAAACCAAGATTTGGACACAAGGTGTAGCCATTGCTCCTGGGATACTCTTGTTTCTGTGTTCTCTCCATGGCCAGAGTATGATATCTGTGTAGAGGGTTGTAACGATTTCTGTATGTGTCTGTATTAAGCTAAGTGTGCTATGCTGATGTAGCTAACCCTTTATCCTTGGATGATTGTACCTTCCTTTTCTTATCTGGAACGTCCTCCCCACTGCAGCAGACCCATTTCTCCCTTTATTCACTTATAATCAGTGTGTGTGTGTGTGTGTGTGAGAGAGAGAGAGAGACAGAGACAGAGACAAAGAGATGGCTTCAAAACTGCACAACTAGACTTAGTATACAACTAGATTTTTCTGGGTTTTTTTTTTGTTGTTGTTGTTGGGTTTTTTTTTTTGTTGTTGTTTTTTTGTTTTGTTTTGAGACAGTATTTCTCTGTGTAGCCCTGGCTGTCCTGGAACTCAGAAATCCACATGCCTTTGCCTCTCTACTGCTGGGATTAAGGCATGTGTAATCAGGCTCAGCTGGGGAAGCAGCTCTGACAGCTAGTGTGAGGGCATATACAGGCCCTCAGCCTCTAGTTTTAGAGCCGCCTCTCCAGAGTCACTCCTGCCAGGACCTCATTCTCACCACCAGTGTTTAGGATACAGTCAGGTTCAGAATGGCATCCTGCATCCCATTCTGAACATTTAAAACCAGTTGTGCACATTAAAATTTTCTCTCTGTGCTGTGACTTTTAGTTTTGTTTTTTTTTTTTAAGATTTATTAATTATCTTTAGACACACCAGAAGAGGGCATCAGATCTCATTATGGATGGCCATGTGGTTGCTGGGATTTGAACTCAGGACCTTCAGAAGAGCAGTCAGTGCTGTTAACCACTGAGCCATCTCACCAGCCCATGACTTTTAGTTTTGACCCTTGGTGCTTAATATCTTCCGTTCATGGGATCAAGCTGAGCAGTTCCCTCCAGTCCCCCGAGTTTTTGAACTTCATTCTCAGTTTGCCCATCAATCCTGTTGTTTCTCTCTTCAGAATGTGTTGTACCTCAGACTTACACCTTGGTGGCTCGCCTATCAGGTGGGCTTCTGTGAGTGTCCTGCCTCGGTGGCTCGCCTGTCAGGAGGGCCTCAGAGAGTGTCCTGCTTCTTCTGTTCTTGTTCCCTGGTCTGCTCTCTGCACAGCAGCCAGGGAGATTGTGGGATTTGTTTGCCAAGCACCCTATAGTGGCTTCACTTTCATCCAGAGAGAGAGAGAGAGAGAGAGAGAGAGAGAGAGAGAGAGAGAGAGAGAGAGAGAGAGAGAGAGAGCCAAATCCCTTACAGTGGTCCAAGTGGCCCTCCGTAGCGCTCTCCTGCCTGCCTTGGAGCACATTCCTGTCTTGGGAAGTTTGCCCTAACTGTTCCTCCATTCTGGAATATTCTAGCTGATGGTTAAATGACACTCCCTGCCTTCCTATTTGGCGTGTGTGTGTGTGTGTGTGTGTGTGTGTGTGTGTGTGTGTGCATTACATACACCTGAACTACCTCTGCAGTCTCTTGCTCTCTTGCTGTGGCAGAAATGTCCCTTCCTTAGCCCTCCTCTGAGCCCATGTCACCTGCCATTCCTCCTCCTTTGGGATTTTGAATTTTTAGCCCTGACACTGTGCTGTGTGTGTCTGTAAGCTTCCCTAGGATGGAAGCTTCATGACATTCCACAGTGGCACCTGTCCTCAGCAATCCTCTGCAAGTGCCTGCCTTGGTCCTTAGCCAGTGACATTGGTTTAGACAGGGCTGTGGTCACTCTGGTGATACAGTTGTTTCTTTTTCTCAGTATCGCATTGCCAGTCCTCCCCGTGGCCTGACCACAGTGTTTATGTGCCCGGCGTGCCATCCCTTCAGTGAAGTCCTGTGGTGTACCTGCTCTGTCAGCAACTCCCCTCCTGCTGGACGCTTCCTGCCTTCCCATGGTAGGAACGGTGCTGCCAAGACTGCTCTGTAACTGGAGGCCCTTTCCTTTTAATTATTTCCTTAATCTAAATTCTAGGAAGTAAGTTATTCAGACAAAGGCTACCATCCAGCTTATGACTTGTGATATGTTGGCCTAATGACCACTAAAGGGGAGAAGGCCTAAGCATGTTTCGACTCTGGGCACATTTGTGATCGGCTCAAAGCCACTTCAGCTCTCTGAGAAGTCAGGACATAAGCTACAGTGTAGCTAGATGCCACAGTCAGGCTGTGTACACCTGAAGTTTCTACCACAGTCCCCCTAAGCTTCATAATAATGGGAAGACTGCGTATCGATGCCCTGATAGACTTTCCACAGCTTTGAGCATGAAGCCTGGTTATGAGGTTTATGAGGTGCCACTGGAGGAGTGACGCTTTCTTCAGCCTTGGCACTAGGGCTGGTGCCTTGTCAGTCCCTCCCCTGGAGCTGGGCTGGGCTGCTTTGGAATTCACTTCAGAGCCAGTTTAGGAACTGCTCCAAGCGTCTGCCTGCCCTGACGCCTCGCACCTTGAGCATGACCAAAGATGGTATCCTTGCGCGCCATGCCCCACCTGATTCACCGCAGTTGGAACCAGCTGACACTGGGCTCGTTCCAGAAGCTAGATCCTTCTCAGGAGGAGGAAGTTCTGCCAGCTCTGAGGATGGGGGCAGGACAGTGAGTGAGGGGTGGCTCCTGCTTTGAAAGGCTTCTAGAATAGGCTGAACTGATGTGAGGACTGGCTATCCTGCTGGCCAAGTACATGACCTTCCAGAGGGACCAGGTCAAAAGGAAAACAAAAACATTTGTGTGAGACCCACTCTGTTTGCATAGTCGGCCATCTTGTAATCCTTATGTGTTTTTCGTGTTGGAAGTAGAGGAGCAGCAGGGCCAAAATGGAAGAGAGTCCTATGGACAGTTTCTGGTGGACAGGGCTCATCTATGGAACCATATAATACATGCTTAGCTAGTTACATTTAAAGTATCAGAAGCAGGTAAACTGGGCATGATGGTACCGGCCTGTAATCTCAGCATTCCAGAGTTGAAGGCAGCAAGGTCAGGAGTTCAAGGCCAGCCCAGGCTACCTGAGGAAAGGAAAATGAAATAAATAATGAATAGGAAAAAAAGAAGAGTGGAATTTTGTTCTATGTCAAAGTTTGCCCTTTTGAGGCCTTCTCAGGTTGCCTAGGCTGGCCTTGAACTTGTGATTCTCCTACACCCACCTCCCAAGTCCTGGAATTATAGATGTGAGCCTCTGAATGTAGCTCAAAAAGTTACCATTTCCAAGAATAAATTCAGCGTCATTAGCCATTTTATATCACTGTTACCAATACTTCCAGAACTTCTCACTCGTGGACAAAACCTCTCTCCTTCCTAGAACCTGGTTCTACAGCTGCTCTGCCAGTTAATGCCCCATCGGCAGCTGTGGTGGCCTGAAGGACAATGACCTCCATAGGCTCCTGTGTTTGAAAGCTTGGTCCCCAGTTGGTGAACTGTTTGAGGATTTTGAAGTGTGGACTCGTTGGAGGAGGCTAGCCGCTGTGAGGTGGACTTTGAGGTTTCAGAAGCCCACACTAGGCCCAGACTCTGCCAGCTGACTGTGGGTCAGGATCTAAATTCAGCTCTTAGCTACAGCTTCGATGCATGCCTGTCTGCTTGCTGCCGTGACGATGAAGGACTAACCCTCTGGAACTGTAAACAGGCCCTCGATGAAATATTCTCTTTCGTAAGAGTTGCCATGGTCGTGGTGTCTTCACAGAATAGAGCAGTAACTACGACAGCTGTGCACACAGCTTCCAGTTTTTCCACATTTTTACTGATACTTGCTGCCTGCCTGTGCTTCTTTTTTTTTGTTTGTTTGTTTTTTTTGTTTTTGGATTTGGTTTTTCCGAGACAGGATTTCTCTGTGTAGCTCTGGCTGTCCTGGAACTCACTCTGTAGACCAGGCTGGCTTCGAACTCAGAGATCCGCCTGCCTCTGCCTCCCAAGTGCTGGGATTACAGGCATGTGCCACCACCACCCAGCTTCTGTGCTTCTTTGTACACTTTTATTTTTACATTTTAACACCTACCCTGTGTGTGTGTGTGTGTATGTGAACAACTTGTGAGAATTGGTTCTGAGCTTCCATCATGTCTATCCAAGATCAAAATCAGGCTGTTAGGCTTGGTATCAGGTGACTTCACCCACGGAGCCATGTCACCAACCCCCACCCTCCTGGTTTTTTTTTTTTTTTTTTTTTTTTTTTTTTGGTTTTTGGAATTGGTTTTTTTGAGACAGGGTTTCTCTTTGTAGCCCTGGCTGTCCTGGAACTCACTGTGTAGACCAGGCTGGCCTCGAACTCAGAAATCTGCCTGCCTCTGCCTCCCAGAGGGCTGGGATTACAGGCGTGCGCCACCACCGCCCAACTTCCCTCTCCTTGTTTTGAGACTGAATCCTATTAAATGCAGCCCACACTGTAGCACAGGCTGGCTGTGAACTCATCTCCCAGCTACTACTGGGATTGCAGACTTAAACTGAGTGCCCCTTCCCTCACTTATTTATTTTGCTTTTATGCTGATTTTTAGGGGTCAGAGGCACACTTGCTTTAGCATGTATATGATGGTCAGAAGACAGCTTTTGGGACTCTGTTCTCTCCTTCCATCTTGCGGTCCCAGGGATCAAGTTGAGATTGCCAGGCTTGGTGGCAGGTGCCCTAGCTGGCTGGGCCCTTTCTCCACCCCGCTTTGTTTTACTGTTGCCTTGTGGAAGTTCTTTGTGTATGAAACAGCTAGACCTTTGCCTCTTATGATTCACGAATGTCTTCATCCATTCTCTGGACTGTCTTTCACTCTCTGAGTAATGTCCTCTGTGAACAAAGGGTCTTGATCTTTTTGTGGAGTTCAATTGACTTCTTTCTTTTGTAACTTGTGTCTTTGATGTCACGTCCAGGAAACCACTGCCAAACCCAGTACCCTAGAGATTTCCCCCAAAGAGTCTCCTAATGGTTTGATAGTTTGGACTCTTAGTCTTGGGCCAGTTTGAATTCATCTTTGTAGGAGGTACAAGCGGACCATCTACTTCATGGTTTGTTTTTGTGTGTAGACACCGTTTCCTGGTACCACTTGTTTAAAGTTTGTCCTCTCCTGCCTGTGAGCGGTTATTTGGAGCTCTCTGTCTGTCTGTCTGTATATCTGTTCTCATGTCAGTCGCTCTGCTTTGATTACCTTAGTTTTCTAGGAAATTTTTACATAAGTCAAAAAATAAGTTCTCGAAATTTTTTTTCAAATTAAGTTAAATTAGTTTTAGTAATTTAACAGTATGCCATTTCATCGTATAATCAACATAAACATTATTAATTAGATTGTTTACATTCTTTCATAATAAGTCTTGAAATACAGTTCAGAGCAGCTGCATTTGGGGCCACATGGGGTTCATGAGCACCATGTTGGGTAGTTCAGAGTTCACTGGAAATTGCATGATATGGCACAATCTCTCTTTGGTTTTTGGTTTTTGTTTTTTTGTTTTTTGAATTTGTTTTTTTTGAGACAGGGTTTCTCTGTATAGCCCTGGCTGTCCTGGAACTCACTCTGTAGACCAGGCTGGCCTCGAATTCAGAAATCCACCTGCCTCTGCTTCCCAGAGTGCTGGGATTACAGGCGTGCGCCACCACTGCTCCGTGCAATCTCTCTTTGAAAACACAAAGGCATCTGTGACACCTGATACCACAGTACAGTTTGTCCCTTTATTGTTGGGGTGGCAAAAGAAAGCCATTTGTAGGTGCCATGATAAAGAAGGGGCAGGGGTAACAGAAAGGCCTGATGGGAGGGGACCCTTGTGCTCGGGCTTGGAGTTAGGATAGGGTTTTGAATAACGGGCAGGGTTGGAAGGCTATTCTGGGCAGATTGCGGCTTCTTGGCAGGCTCAGGGTTCTTGGAGAGCCACAGGCAGTTCTCCCAGCGTTACCAGGGTATTAAGAGTGGAAGAGGATGGGGCTGGAGAGATGCCTCAGTAGGTAAGAGCACAGGCTGTTCTTCCAGGGGCCCCGGGTGAGAATGGGAGAGGAGAGGTGGCTGAGGCCTGACTGGCCTCCCTGTTCCCTGTCTCCCAGCTTTCTTGTATGGGCTGGGCTTTCCCTGTATCCACTTTGTCTCTCCATTCAAACTTGCGCTTTAGAGCTGGGTGTGGTATGCATAGCTTATCTGCACGCCCTGGCGTCAAAGTCAGGAAGGCAGGCAGGTATCTGAGTTCAAGGACAGCCAGGGCTACATAAGGAGACTCTGTCTTAGAAAACAAAACAAAAAGCCAAAAAGCAAATAAATAAATAAATAAATAAATAAATAAATAAATAAATAAAATAACAGCAACAAAAGTAATTCAGAACTTAGCGCTTTTCTCTGCTTTACTTTTTACTTGGTCAAATTAATGGCTGGGTCCTCCAAGGAGGACCTTTATGTTTATGCTTTATCCCATTTCCCTTCCTGGCCATGTGGGTCCCTTTCCCACCCTGGGGTCTCCATCTGCTTTTCTTTCTATCTAGAATATTCTTCCTTCAGGTTACAAGTGTGAGTCACGCAGCTTTTGTCCTGTTCCCATCTCCTTACTGAAGACCTGTGCACCTGTGGAGGTCTTCCCTCCCACCTCTCCCAATCAGTTTCTCTCCACAAACAGCCTGGCTCTGCGGTTCACTGTCTGCCTGTATTTGGAGCAGAGCTTTGAGAGCAGGCGTTAGACTGTCTCTTTCTTCAGTCTTTGGTATCCCCAAGTGTTAAATCACTAGGTGAATGAATAGATAAACAAAGTCAGACAAGTAGTGTACCTTAGTTGAGTGCTCACTCAACATTTGTGAGGCCCTGGTTCCAGTCCCAGCACTTGGAAGGCAGAAACAGACCAGAAGCTCATGCTCATCCTGGGTTAACCGCAAGCTCCAGGCAGCCCAGCGTGAGCGAGACACTGTCTCAAAAGGAAGGCAGAACAAGATACAGAGATATGCAGGGCTTTATCAAAACATTGGCCTTTACAAAAACTGTTAGGGAGATTTTTGCATTTGCTTATTTATTTTTATTAGCTTTATATTCACAAAACATCAAACATTTACAAAGTTGAAAGGATGGTTTGTTGTGCATATATTCTCCAGTTAGATTCAAGAATGTTCATGCCTCACTCAAGTTGCTTCCTGTACTTGTATATGTGTACATGTAGTGTGTGCGTGTGCACAAGTGGAGAAACCTGACATTCACTCTTTCCCTTAGAATTTGGTTCTGGAGAGCAGTGAATCTGCAGAGACGCACGCCCGGCAGCGCTGCCTTGGGCCATGGCCTCCGACCTGGACTTCTCACCTCCCGAGGTGCCCGAGCCCACCTTCCTGGAGAACCTGCTGCGGTACGGGCTCTTCCTGGGAGCCATCTTCCAGCTCATCTGTCTCCTGGCCATCATTGTACCCATTCCCAAGTCCCACGAGACGGTGAGTCCTTCCCTGGGACCTCGGCTTTCTAGATGGCGGGCTGGATTCTTGGACCAGGAAAAATCACAGGCAAGATTGGCAGGGACCGTGCTGGCCCTGGCAAGTTAGCCTGGTCCTTGGAAGCTGAAGTGGGGGTGGGGGTGGTCATGTGGCTTTATTTGTGCTGGTCTTTTTTTTTTTTTTCTTTTCTTTTTTTTTTCTTTTTGAGGCAAGTTTTTTTTTTTTAAGAATTATTTATGTTTATGTATGTATATACACTGTAGCTTACTTCAGACACACCAGAAGAAAGCATCAGATCCCATTACAGATGGGTGTGAGCCACCATGTGATTGCTGGAATTGAACTCAGGACCTCTGGAAGAGCAGTCAGTGCTCTTAACTGCTGAGCCATCTCTCCAGCCTGAGACAAATTTTTATTATATAACCTAGAGCTGGCCCCAAACTCTTTCTTCATGAGTCCTGAATGCTAGATTTCTATTAAGCTCTTTATTTTATTTTATTTTATTTTATTTTATTTTATTTTATTTTATTTTATTTTGAGACAGAGTCTAGGTGGCTTTAGACCTGAGGTAGCTTCCTGGGACTACCCATCTAAGCTATCATTAATGGCTTCTGGTAAGACTTTTATCTCCTGCTAAGAGATGTGGCCCCTGCCTTCAAGGAATGTCTTGTCTTTGGAGGGATGCAGATATAAAACAGTACTTACTGATGCTTGCATATAGTCCCAGCACTTAGACCAAGGCAGGAGGGTTGTGAGTTCAAGGCCTGTCTGGGCTGGATAGTGAGATTCTATCTCCCAAAATTGGTAGTGGGGTGGGGAGTTTGGCACAGCAGGGAAGCAATAAATGTATTTCTATGAGAAGTACGATGTACAATATGAGTGAGTAACTAGGCGGAGGGGCCCGGTCATCCCCTGGGGAAGGGCTGAACTGTCCCTGCTGCTGAGACAGAATGAGCAGATGTCTACCAGGTGCAGTGGGGAAGGCAGGGGAATAGCGTTCCCAGGTGGGACATGCCTGCAAGGAGCTGGAGCTGGTCCAGGGACCTAGAGAGGACGGTGGCTGGGACACAGAGGGACCTGGGTGAGAGGTGCAGCGGATGTGTAGGCAGGGCACAGAGGGTTTGAGGACACACACGTTGACTTTGGGTTTGACTCCTCCTCTGTTAACGTCTTTTTTTTTTTTTTTTTTTGGTTTGTTTTGGATTTGGTTTTTTCAAGACAGGGTTTCTCTGTATAGCCCTGGCTATCCTGGAACTCACTCTGTAGACCAGGCTGGCCTCAAACTCAGAAATCTGCCTGCCTCTGCCTCCCAGAGTGCTGGGATTACAGGCGTGCGCCACCACCGCCCGGCTCTCTGTTAACGTCTTTATTCTGTAAACCCTTCTTCTACCCGCTCTCGTACACTGCCCCACTTTCTCCTGACATTGATTTGTTGGAGAAACCAAGTCTTTATCATCTGTGATCTACACACCCCAGGATTGGATGATTGCTTCTCTGTGTGGCCGCTGGTCTCACAGGAAGTTCCACACAGGCACCTAAGGCCATGCAGGCATTGGTGCAGCCATCCTGACTGGTGCTGTGGGCTTGCTGCTTCACAGCTGAGGTTAGTAGGCAGGGTCATGGTGTCTGGCTCCTGTGCACCCAGAGGTCATTGAAGGCTCAGGTGCTCTCACTGATCCTGAAGTCTTCTTCCTAAATGTCTATAGCATTTATCCACTGCTGCTCCCTTCTGGGATTCAGTATTCCCCTCCACAGTGCTAACTGCTGTCACTCAGTGAGGAGCTGCCTGATATGGGCGCTGGGAACTGAACCCAGGTCCTCTTGGAAGAGCACTAAGTACTCTTAACCAGTGAGCCCTCTATCTGATAAACACCAAATTATAGAAATGTGAGTAAAAGTTAAAATTTTAAATATTTTTGTTTTTATGTTATGTGTGTGAATATTTTGCTTACATATATTTATATGCCATCTATGATGGTTGTAAGCCACCATGAGGGTGCTGGGAATTGAACCCAGATCCTATGCAATAGCAACATAACTGCTAAGCCATTCATCTCTCTAGTCCCATTTTAATTTCTAAATTATACTTATTTATTTGTTTGTTTGTTCATTGGGAGTGTGTGTGTGTGTGTGTGTGTGTAAGTCTGTATGGAAGTCTGAGGACAACTTTTGGGAGTTGGTTCTCTCCTTCCACCATGTGGTTCCAGGGATAGAACTCATCAGTCAGTCTTGGCAGCAGACACTTTACCATGTGGAGCATTCCACTGACCTGGGTTTTATTTCTTTGTTTTGATACTGAAGATAGGGTCTCCTTTGAAGCCCAAACTGTCCTTGAACCCACTCTTCTACTTTAGCCCCCAGGTACTGTGATAACAAGTGTGTGTGAACACACCCAGCCACAATATGTTCTTTTTTTTTTTAAAGGTTTATTTATTATTATATGTAAGTACACAATAGCTATCTTCAGACACTCCAGAAGAGGGCTCAGATCTCATTACAGATGGTTGTGAGCCACCATGTGGTTGCTGGGATTTGAACTCGGGACCTTTGGAAGAACAGTCAGTGCTCTTAACCGCTGAGCCATCTCTCCAGCCCCACAATATGTTCTTTACAAAAGAGTTGCACCAGGTATAAGGGCTCACACCTATAATTACAGCATGCAGGAAGCTAAAGCAGGAGGATTGCTGCAAGTTTGAGGGCAGTCTAGATTCTAGTAAATTGTAGCCAATTTGGGCTACACAGTGAGACTCTATCTCAGTGGAAAGAATTGGAATTCATATGTATTTAGAATTCAAGCTGAAGAGTCAGGTGTTTTTATTTTGAGTTTATAATTGAATCTTAAAACACTTCTTTGTATGTTTGTTTGTTTTCGTTAGTTGGTTTGTGAGTGTGTGTGTGTCACTGTGTGTGTGTGAAGGTCGGAGGACAACCATCAGGAGTTGGACCATGAAGGTCCCTGGGATTGAAGTCAGGTTGTTAAGCTTGGCTGCAAGTGCCTTTACCCACTGTGCCATCTTGCCAGTTCCAAAGTTATATCTTTGGCTTATATTGGCAGTCTTATTTTATAGAAAGATTAACAAAATGACTAATTTGTTCTGTCCTGCTGTGTTAGAGGTCACCAAGGCCACCTCACAGCAGTGGTTACCACAGGGAAAGGCCTCAAAGAAGGCACAGGATGAGGCTATAGAGAAACTGACCCAAGTCCAAAAGTGCCCTCCCTGACTGGAGCCACACAGATGTGTCTAGCTCCAAAGCAGGGAGTCAAGGATCATGAAGCATTGTCCAGCAAGGCCCTCCTGAGACTCCATGTCCAGGGTGCGTATGTGTTTGCATTGTTTGAGAGAGTATCATATAGCGGAAGTTGGCCTTAAATTCATGGTCTTCCTGACTCTGTATCTCTAATGATGGAATTTTAGACATGTTCCACCACACCTAGTTTATGAGCCCAGGGCCTCATGTGTGCTAGGCAAGCCCTCTACTACATGAGTAACATCCCAGCCTACGAATATGGCCGTAAGCTAACAGTTTTCTTTTTCTGTGACAGTATTGGGCATTAGACCTAGGGCATCATTTACCGACAGGCAAGTGTTGTACACACAAGCTCTAGCCCTAGCCTGCAAGGCTTTCTATCAGGGACTGGTCATGGAAGCACGGTCTACCTACAGTACTCCAGTTTCAGACTGGCAGGAAGCAGGTGTCCAACATAAACCACATTGCTTGATGGATTAGGCTCAGTGCATGCTCACCAGCCGTGGGAATGAGGGGAGCTGGTAGAGATCCCAGTGCCCAGCGCTGGCAAGGACCAGCAGGGACCGTCTGCATGGGCAGATTACACACCTACAGTGTTTGGTTATCACTGACCACTCAGGCCGGAAGCTGAGGCTTTGTTTTGGCCTCGGGGGTGCGTTCCTGCAGGGGTTGTGAGAACGGTGTTCTCGGTCTCTTCTCTGTGGTCACTCCACTCTGGAAGACATTGGGTGCATTTGCTACAACTTGTTTGTAATTTCTAGGAATTTTTCTTTCTAATTTGTTTTTGAAATCTTATAAAATGTTTATGTATAACGTTCTCCAACTCTATGATAAGGTACATTCATAGGTGCTTCCTTTAATCTCATTCTGCCCACTGCCCCCACTCCAGGCCTCCTCCCATAGGAGCCAGTTTTATTATTATGATTCATCTTTAGCATTTTGATTCATTGTTGCTTTTTAACCCAAATAAATGCTTGTGTGTCACACATACACACACACACACACACACACACACATGACTATATGTATGCTTGTGTGTCACACACACATATATATGACTATATGTATGCTTGTGTGTCACACACACACACACACACACATATATATGACTATATGTATACTTGTAGTCCTTCCTCTGAGGTCCTGAGCCTGCACATAGTCATAAACATACCTTCGTTTTCTTTTTCTTTTCCCTAATGTCTCACTATAGCCTTGGCTGGCTGGAACTCGCTCTGCATGTAGACCAGACTGGCTTCACACTCATAGAGCCCTGCCTGTGTCTCTCTGTTGAGTGCTGGGATTAAGTCATATGTCCCCACGGCTGCCTGTTTCCTAATGCACAGCATATCCTGGAGACTGCACATCTTGAGTCTTGCTGTGTTCTGAAGCTCCTGCTTACACAGTGGAGAGGGTGATGGTCCTGGTGCAGTGGGGAACCAAGTGAGAGGAGCAGGTGTGGGATGGGGCCAGGGCAGGAGGTGCAGCAGGCTTCAGGTTTTTAAAAAGTGCCTTTAAGGAGCTGGAGAGATGGCCCAGGGAACACTGCTCTTCTAGAGGACCCGGGTTCAATTCCTAACACCCATATGGCAGGCAGCTCACAGCTGTCTGTAACTCTAGTTCCCGGGCTTGTGCTATAGTCACACAGACAGACAGACAGACAGACAGACATGTGGACAAAACACCAATAAAAATAAATTACATATTTAAAAAAGTGCCTTTATCTGAGTGGTCTGTCAAATCAACAGGTGGGTGTTCATAGCTGTAAAAATAGGAGGCTATGGGCAAACAGTTGGTGACGTTCGGGCATGTGTCAGATGACATTGAAGCCTTGTGAGAGGATGGAGAGCAGGAGGTCTCCCGGGGACACGGAAGTGACAGCTGGCCCTGTGGCACACACCTGTAGTCCCAGCAAATTCAGGCCCATTTGGGGTGCATAGACACTGTCTGCAGGCGGGATTGGAAGTGGCTCCGTGGTAAAATGCATGCTGTGCCACATCAGGACCTAACTTTGGGTTCTGAGCATCGCATACAGATCTAAGCGCATGTGACCGCAGCCTGTGGGTGAGGCAGGCAGATACTAGGCCTTGTCCGCCACCAACCCAGCTGAAAAACAGCAAGCTCCTGGTTTGGTGTTTCTCCTGGTCTCTGTACATGCATGTGTACATACATGGATGCATGTACCACATACAGCATGTACACATGCACAAGACAAAGGGCAGAGCTTGGAGGGGCTCCAGCATGGACAGGCTTGTGACCTGTGCTGCTTTCGTCCACTGTCTATTCGGGTATTTTGTGGATGTTACCATGGGACTTCTTCCATAGTCACAGCACGCTTGCTTTAAGAACACAGTCCCTGGCCCCAGCCCTCAGCCAGGGCATGCTGTGGGTATTATAAGTGACAAACTTATTGTCATTAGCTGCTCCTGCTGAAGCTGCTCTGGCTCTCCAGGGAGGGGGGTGACAGCTTGTTTTATTTGGAGAGCTAGGACAGGCAGCCCGGTTCCGCCTATTGTTCTTACCCTTTGAAGGGAGCAGAGGCTTGGAGCCATCCCACAGGCTCTCAGGGAAGAGCCAGAGCAGGAGTTGACCAGGGGCTCATAAATAAGCTCCCCAAAATGAACTGGAAGTACCTCTCTGGTCTCCACACATTCGCTGTGCTTATTCCCCCAATGAAATTTTTAAAAAATTTTAATACATATCTCCTAAAAACAGGCAAAAAAATATTTTTGAGTACATGCCTCTAAAGTCACCCAACAAGCAAGAAGCCTTAACTTATCTCATCCTTTAAAATATAAATATGTTGCAGCAAATCATTTTTACTTTTCTTGTAGTTCAGGGGCAGGAGCACAGGGAACCGTCTTCCTAACTGACAGTTACTGTGTAACTTGGCTTTGTTTTCTTTTGCTGACATAAAATTTCACACTGTACCCCATGCTGGCCTCACACCGAGA
Organism: Apodemus sylvaticus; assembly: GCF_947179515.1. Taxonomy (NCBI): domain Eukaryota; kingdom Metazoa; phylum Chordata; class Mammalia; order Rodentia; family Muridae; genus Apodemus; species Apodemus sylvaticus. The sequence goes on from NC_067476.1 coordinate 142,854,515, forward strand.
ATAGTAGCCTTCCTGCCTCAGTTTCCCAGGCGTGTGCCGCCACACAGCTGTTTTAGTTGTCTTTGTGAATGCACATGTGTCTGTGTAGAGGTCAAAGGGTAGCTCCCAGGGATCCCAGGGATCGGTTCTTTCAACCGTGTGGACTCTGGAGACCAGCAGTTTGGTGGCAAGTCATTTCACCACTGAGCTATCTCACTGGCTCCAGTGTTAGCTGGTCTGGAACTTATATGTAGACCAGGCTGTCCTCACACTCAGAGATCTGCCCACCTCTCTTCTGAGTTCTAGGATTAGAAGGGTGCACCATTATATTCCACCATTTTCCCTTGAAGAAGAGCTTGCTAGGGGACTGCAGAGATGGTCAGGGCGCCTACTGTTCTTGCAAAGCACCTAAGCTCAGCTTCCAGCTCACAACACTTCTAACTCAGGCTCCAGAGGATCCAGCCCCTCCTCTGGCCTCCTCAGGCACCCGTGTAAGCACACATACACATACATACAGATAAAACCAATCTTAAACAACAAAGAACTGGGGCTGGAGAGATGGCTCAGCTGTTAGGAGCACTGGCTGCACTTGCAGAGGACCTGGGTTTGGTTCCCAGCACCCACATGGTGGCTTACAACCAACTCCAGTTTCAGCTCTTCCGGCCTGACCCTCCATCTCTGTGAGTACCAGGCATGCATATGGTATGCATTTAAACAAGGAGACAAGTCACTTATACACATAAAATAAAATAAATACATCTTTTAAAAATTAAAAACAAAGAAACCTTTTCAGTAGGTCAGTAGTGGTAGGGATGATTATGATGATGTTGTTGTTGATGATGATGATGATGATACTAAAATAAAGCACTGTGCACCCACCTAGCCTTAGACTAGCATATGGTCCCTGGGACTAGGGATTCTTCTTCCAACTTTCTTCTGTGTGTTGCCATGAGACAGCCTCCTCTCCCTCCCACAACTTGTAACTACTCACATGGAAAGGAGAGGAGCTGTTGCAAGAACTAGGGAGTACAGTGGTGAGTGTCTGGGGGCGTGTCTAGCAGCTAGCCCTTGGGGGTGGGGAAGGGGGTTTTAACTGGAAGACAAGGGAGGTCTTCAGGGGGGCGGGGCGGGGGAAGAGAGCCTGGGAAAGTAGGGCAGCTTGTAGAGGCTCCTTACAGCCTGAGGCAGCAGGGAGGTGCTTGGTAGCCGAGGATGCCGCAGAGGTGGGGGAGGGACAGAGTGGGGTGAAGGGCTCAGAGAACAAAACCGAGCCGTTCTTTGCTGGTTGCTTAGGGCAAAACCATCCTCTTGCTCGGCATATAGACACAGGTTTATTAGTGGCTTTTTGGGTCAGAAGATAATATTTTTGGCTTCAGCTGATGGGAAAGCCTTGAAAAAGCAAAAGAATGTCTTTGCTGTTTTCCAATAAGCTTCTTTCTTACAACGGTTTATGCCTTCAGCGCTTTAATACTTAAGAGATTATTTGAAAGTTCTTTGGGGGCTAATCAGGAGAGGAAAAAAAGAACACATATAAATACTTCCCACCCCATCCCCCTTCCTATTCAGAGAAGAAACAAGAACCCATTGGCCAATACAAGTCAAGCCTCTGGAATCCTAAGCCAGATGGAAGGTTTTCCCATTGACACCTCATTAAGCTAAGGCCTGAGAAAACATTTATTTGCTCCTGACTAAGGCCAAGGCCACACAACCCAAGTATTTTCCTGAAGGCTGAATTCTAAAATATGAGGTAACAGGACCTTAGACTCAGACAAGACAGCAAATGTGCGTCTCTCAAGCCGTGCTTGGTTATATGGGGCATGGTAAAGGACTCGAGGAGCACCGGGGACCAGTGTGGGAAAGCCCAGAGCCTTTGCCAGGTCCAGAACCTACATGGTAGAAGAAGAGAGCTGACCTTCACAACGTACACACACACACACACACACACACACACACACACACACACACTAAACAGAGGTAATGAGATTTAGGCTGTACATAGTGATACACGCCTTTAATCACAGCATTCAGAGTGCAGAGGCAGGTGATCTCTGCGAATTCAAGGTCAGCCTGGTCTATGTGGCAAGCTTCAGGTATGTGGTGAGACCCTGTCTCAAAAAGGAAAAATAAAATAAAAAGGATTCTGAGATAGGGTCTAGAGGAAAGAAATTGATTGCTGATGCTTGCCCGTGAGCCAGGGCCTATGAGCCAGGCCCTTACTCTGTGGTTCTTTACCTGGCTGGGCCACCTGGGGAGTTTTTGTAGTCCTGGACTGATTGCCAAAGACACTGAGTCTCTTCTTCAGTCTTAGATCAATGTTTGCAACATGCCCAAGTGAAACTAATGTGTATCACTTGTCTAGCCCTCAGATTTCCCTGAAGCATAAACTAATTTTAGGAGGACAGGTTAAGTTTGAAATGAGAGCTTAATATCACAGGTTGAGAAGGGAGCTGAGTGGTGGTAGTGTATGCTTTTACTCCCAGCACTCAGGAGGAAAGGCAGGCAGATCTCTGAGTTCAAGGCCAGCCTGGTCTACAGGCTAGTTCCAAATAGCCAGGGTTACCCAGAGAAACCCTTTCTGGAAAAAAAAAATCACAACAACAACAACAAAAACCAACTAAACAAGTTGGGAAAGGAAAAGCTGGGAGAAGTTAGAATAAAGACCTTGGAGTAACGGAGTGTGCACATGCATACGTTGAAAAGTCACTTTTTTGAAACTGGCACTACTCCTGGAGCCCCGACTGGCCTAGCCCATCTGGCCCTGAACTTGCTGTGTATCCAAGGATGACTTTGAACTCTGATCCTTCTGCCTTTGCCTCCCTCAGCAGCTGGGATTATCAGTGTGTTCCACCACACCTAGCTTCAATTAGAATGCTTACTAGAAACCTAAGGAGTTGCTGGGCTCTGCAAAGAAGTTAAGATTCTAGCAAGACCTGAGCTTGCCCTTGCTTACCTACTGTGCTTGAAGTTTATGCACATTAGGTAGACTGGTATGTGGCCACCGCTGGGTAGGAACCTGGAACTCCTCAGGCGCCCCCTGCCTCCCCTCTGCCCTTGTCTCTTGTCTTTCACGGCTCTCACCAGGGCCTGCTTCCTCTGCTCCCTGACCCTGTGGTGAGATGACAGCCCCCAGGATTTATCTCTTGCAGCTACAGCATCCCAAGGAGGCTGCCTTCCTGCTTGGTCTAGGTCAGAGGTCTCAGGAAGGAATCGAATCGTATGGCTGGCCTGCTGGGGACGGAGCTGAGAGTGACAGCTGGGATTGAGGAGCAGAGAGCTCTTCCTCCAAAAGCAAGAGTCTGGGGAGCTAGTGTGAGATCCACTAGGCAATCAGGCAATCAGGCAATCAGGCAATCAGGTCTGCTCGCCAGCTCCCTCCTCCAAATCCAAGCAGCCCTCTTCAGAGGGCTCCAGTGATGACATCTGTAAGCTCACTGGGTGTTTTTCTGGGGAGGTCTGTGTGGGTGTTTCTAGGTGAGATGCAGCCCCTTAAAGGGCAGTGAACCAGAAATGCTGGGGTAGAGGTGCTTAGATGCTGTGAGTTTGTATGCTGGGGCACAGCCTTCCTATACCTCAAGGCAGAGCACTTAGATCCTGTGAGTTTGAGGCCAGCCTGGTCTACATAGCAAGTTCCAGGACTGCATAATGAGACCCTGCCTTAAAGAAGAAAAAGAAAAGAGAGAGAGAAAGGAAAAGAAAAAAAAGAATAGTGAAGGAGCGTGGGTGGCTGCTCCCTCTGCCTTGTCTGACCTGGGCTTGCCCTCTCCCCCCCAGAGCCTTTCAGATCAGCTTTTGCACATGATGTAGAGTCAGTCACTAAGTCAGTGGGTCCCGGCTTTGTTCAGTGACTTGTGTAGCAGGGCAGTAAGAGTGTATCAGGCAGCTCACCGTGAGTTTAAATGTTGGCTGAGCTAATTATGAATATTCCTGTCTTAGCTACCAGCTAGCTGCCAAAACCTAGGTGGACGACTGTGCATCTCTGTCCAGGTCTGTTGTGTTAATGAGAACTCAGCGGCCTGATTCCTGAGGCTTCCCAACACAGACATGGTATTGGCTCATTAGCTTGGGGAACTGGGGATCTCCAGGCACAGTGGACTTGGAAGCTTAGAGTCTTTGGAACTGTCTGGCTCTCCAGTTCTTGCCTTTCCCAGGGTACTGACTTCCTTCCCATGCCCTGTGCTAAGTAGGGAAGATAGTTTGTCACCAGGGTTTATAAGCTCAGAGCCATTGCCTTACAAATCTCACAGAGGCTCTTCTCGACCACGTCACCTGAGTCACGTCACCTGAGTCACGTCACCTGAGAATGGTGACTGTGGTGGCATTTAATGTGCTGCCCCGAGAACCCGAGGCCTGTAGTGTTTGGAGCTACAAGCTTCCCTGAGCTCTGGGCCAATGGTCAAGAGTCCAGAGCCCTGTGGAAAGTTCTGTGGGGGGCCGTGAGTCTCCATGCCCACCAGGGCCACCGTAACTATGTAGTTAACTTGAACAAACATGTTCCCAGCCCTGCCATCCAGGGACTGGCTCAAGAACCACCTCTGGTTCTGCTGGCATGGGGCAGCAGCTTCGGAGGAGCTTGTAGCTGGCTTGGGAGGCAGGTGTGCTTAACTTAATGACATGTTCCTGAGAGCACTGTGTGGTGAGCAGAGCGAAGGCGCCGTGCTCCCACAACCGCCAGGACGCCAGTGTGTGCCAGCTCAGAGGGCAGCCAGACACAGCAGCCACAGGCTAAGCGGTGGGAACAACCTATAGAGCGTTGTCCAGGTGTGTCTAGAATGAGCTTCTCAGGCTGTTCCGTGGCTCCATAGTGCGTGCGTGTGTGTGTGTGTGTGTGTGTGTGTGTGTGTGTGTGTGTGTGTGTGTGTGTGTGTGTGTGTACTCATGTGGATCTGCATGTGGAAGCCCAGGTTAATGTCAGCTGTCTTTCTCAATTGTTCATAGTGTTTCTTTTTTCTTTCTTTCTTTCTTTTTTTCTTTTTCTTTTTCTTTTTTTTTTTTTTTTTTTTGGTTTTTCAAGACAGGATTTCTCTGTGTAGCCCTGGCTGTCCTGGAACTCACTCTGTAGACCAGGCTGGCCTTGAACTCAGAGATCTGCCTGCCTCTGCCTCCCGAGTGCTGGGATTAAAGGTGTGCACCACCACCGCCCAGCCTGTTTGATTTTTCTTAACTAGTTTTTATTTTGTTTTTAATGTATAAGAATGTTTTGTCTCTGTGAATGTCTATGCATCATGTGTGTGCAGTGTTCATACAGGCCAGGAGAAAGCATTGCATGTCCTAGAATGGGTTACAGATAGTGAGAGCTGGGAATCCAGCTCCTGGCCACGGAGCCTTCCCCAGCTCCATTCTCCCTCTGTTCTCTCTCGGCACCTGGAGCTCAGCAGCCCTGCTACACTAGCCAGCAGGCCCAGCTTCTTGTCTGTGCCTCCCTAAGCCTGGACAGCAGGTGAGGTGCGTGCTGCCACACCGCACTCCCTACCTGGGTCCTCAGGATGCTACTGCAGAAAGTGCCTTCCTGACTGATCCTCTCCCCAGCCACCCCTCCCAGATTGTTCTTTCTAACACAGCTGCAGGTACCTGCCGTGTGTCTTGGTGCTGTCTCTGGCTGGCATAGCTGAGCCCCTGCGGAGAGCCTCCCCCACTCCCCATTTCATCTGCTAGCTTGTCTTTGCCTCAAGGCCACTGCCATGCTCCATCTCCACAAGGTCATTTTAGCCCCTGACCTGCTTGGGTCTTCGGGCAGGAATGACCCAGTGGGAAGGGACTCCAGTGTGAGGCTGACTGGCGTGAGTTCCGCGCAGTCCTAATCTTGCTGAGCCGTAAGAGGAGGGCTCCTGGTGGGTCTAATGAGTGTTCCTAGGCTGCGCTGAGCCGAGCGCTGCTTTTTCTTCCCTGGACTGTTTACAAGGGAGGGATGGCTGTTGAATCAGGACACTGCTCTGTCCTGCTTTGCAGGCCCACAGCCCCGCAGAGCTGCACAGTGGAGACAGCAAGCTTAATCCTTCTCTCCAACACTGCAGATTCTGTTCCCTGGGTCTGGCCCGCCCTTAGCAGCAATTTTCTGACCTGCTCTCTCTTGCTGCCTTGTTACAGATAAGGTTCTGTCCACACAAGACACCTCCATGAACCCAGGAAACACCTGGCAATGGAGACTTTTTCTTTTTCCTCAATTGCTTCAGAAAAGGTGTGGTGCCCCCAGATGGGAAGGGAGAAGGTGAGGCTGATGGGTGTGTAGTCTGCACTTCCCTGGCTTGTCCCAGCCATACACACCTGAAGAGAAGTTAAGTCACTCATTTCTCAGTCACTCCTGTCAGCTGAGAGGACAAACCACCCCTGTACTGCTCAGACCCAGGATCCAGGTCACACTGTGACAGCCCCCTCTGCTCCCCTGCAGCTTGCCTAGAAGGTCACAGTGTCAGAGCTTTGGCTTCCTTGCCAGTAAACGAGGCTCCAGTGGCCCGGCGAGCAAATGCTGGAGCATGCTGGCCCTTCCGCAGCCCCTGTGGCGGGCACAGAGCTTCGTATACGGGGCACACATGAATAGACAGTGAGACCTGAGCCCCTGTGCAACAAGTGAGGGCCGGCAACCAGTGCCCCCGGCAGAGTGAGAGGGACCTGCCTGGAGACAAGGCCCAGGCTGGAACGGGCTGCCTCCCAGAAACCACACAGGGTCTTTTAAAATCCATCTCATACAGAAGACCTGTAATTTTAAAATCTGAAAACAGGCCCAGTCGTGACTGTTGTCATCGTTTTATGAAAAGAAACTAGAAGGCACACGTGTGGAGGATGAGGAGAAGGATTTGAGAGGATGCTAACTGCGTGTGGCTGAGCCGCTGTGGGTCCACATGGGCAGTGGATTGTGTACATGGTTACGATGAGCAAATCTAGAAGTTTTTGGAAAGTAGAATAGACAGGCCTTGGGGACAGATTGGTGTGGGGCCATGAGGGACCAGGGAGAACTTAGAGATGAACTTGGGCAGCTGCATGGGCGGCAGTGCCAAAGCTGAGGTGGGGGCAGGGAGGGTGAGGAGGACCCAGCTAACATGTTGAGAGGCGCGATAACTGTGGGATGTGCACGCCCACAGAGGACCGCTTCCACTGCCCAGAGCAAACATGACTGTGTCTTTAACTGCTTTTCTGACTCCTCCAGGACCACCAGTCACAAGGAGGGGACAGGCAGAATCTAGAACAGACTGGTCTTCGCATTCTGACGTGGTTCTCTAGAAGGGCTGCTAAGTATAGAAAATAGATTTTATAGTTAACAGTGAAGCAGTGAGAGACGCAGATCCTGGCTCTGCTGCTCCTCAGCTTGAGGCCTGGTCCTTTCAGGGCGCTGTTGCTTTTGTTTGTAGCCTGAGGCCTGGCCTGGGACTTTGTCTAGACCACAGCAGTCACACCCCTGCCATTTTAGCCCCAACACTGCTGGTAGTTAGCAAGTCAGGCTCTGTGCTGTGACTGCTGTAGCTGTGGTGTGACTGCTGTGGTGGTATGACTACTGTGGTGGTGTGACTGCTGTGGTGGTGTGACTGGGGCAACACTGGAGGTTGCACGTATTGGATCTGAAAATGGCTGTGCCCTGCAGCTCTTCCCTGCGTCCTTTCACTTGTTCATGTGGCCGCTGTCCTGCAGATGGCCAGCTGGGTGAGACAGACGTGAGGACATGTCACCTTGAAGGTGACGTGCACTGAAGGAAGACATCCAATGTCAGCCTTTGGCCTCCATGCACATAAGTACACACAGACCTACATACACATGCATGCACATGCATACACCATACACACAGTATACATGTCTGTGGTAGAGTGTTGGTGTGTTATAAAGTATCTAGACATTTCTGTAAAGGAATGCAGCAGAGAAAGAAGGCTGGACAGTCATTAGAAGTAGAGTCTGTTGTTATTTTTTAGCTTTATGTGTTTGAATGGTTGCCATGCATGCATGTAAGTATACCCTTCAGAGGCCAGAAAAGGTATCAGCTCCTCTGGAACTGGGGTTACATACAAGTGGTGGCGTGCTGCCACGTGGGTGCTGGGAACTGAACCTGAGTCTGTTGTAAGAGCAGTGAGTGCTCTTAACCACTGAGCCATCCCTCCGACCCCAGGAGTATGTTCTTAAGAGTGCCTGAGCCATAGGGTGGGGAGCTGGGCAGGGACTGAGGGTGCTCCTGTGAACCTCTGCACCTGACGTGGTGTCGTCGGGCTGCATCAGCCGCCTTCCCAGGTGTGGGACTTGAGGCAATCGGTGGTAGAAAGCCCCTGGGAGGTGTAGGGTGGGGACAGTGGAGAAACCTGCACCCTGGAAGCATCCTCTGGCAGGTACAGGAGTGAGCAGAGGCAGAGGTAGGACAGGGACAGCGGCTGACTGGAAAGGGGGGAGGGGGAGTTCAGATGCTAGAGAGTGGTGAAAGGATAGAAAATAATACAGCCTAACTCTAATGACCCCAAGAAGTCAGAAGTTTAAAATGCTATCTTGCTTTGTTAGAAACTAGGTAAAAGGTCACATTCCAGAGCCCGCCCTTTGTTTAGAGCTAGCAGAAAGGCCTTGAATAGGTGATCCTGGCTCCATAAGGTAACTGGAAATGGGCTAAGCTTATCTTGCTTCTGTAAACTTACGCCGTTACCCCCTATGCAGGAGTTCACGCAGCTGTAGACATTCAAAAAAATAGGAAACTAATTGGTCCACTGAGTGTGGGCTTTGATAATTTAAACTGATTGGCCTAAAAACTATGGAGTGGTACAAATCAATTGGCTCGCATTTCGCGGGCTCTCCATGCTAAGAAATGATTGGCTTGTGATTCGAGGGCTTTGTCGTAAACTTATAAAAGCTGTCGCAATTCTGCACTTGAGGTCCACAGTCCTCTAGCCCTGCGTGGTGTACGGCTGTGGAATCCAGAATTCTGGAATAAAGAAACCCTCATGTTATTGCACTGAGACCATTTCTCCCAAGTGATTTGGGTGTCGCCTTCCGGGGCATGGGGTGCTGGGGCATCCTTGGTTTTGGGGATCTTACAGTGGCTGAGTCAAGACAGAGAGAAGGTTGGGTCAGCAGGCGTGAGGACAGTGGAAGGGGAGCCATTGGGACCCTGGTCATTCTTCTTGCTGGAGGAAGGCTGGCTTCTAGGGAAGTTGCCATGTGACCTGGGATGGTTGGAGTAGGATATGGGACACGCCCATACTAGTCATCTGGTGTGGAGTGGAATGGGGTGGAGTCTCAGCGCCAAAAGGGGATGAGGCAGCAGGGAGAACCTCTGTAGCATGAGCGGCACAGGACAGCCACTAGGCCACCGTACCAGCCCCCACTGCCACAGGCTCGAGCTCAGAGTAGCAGCTCTATCCTGAGACCCACGCAGGCTTCTGTGATCTCTCTGGTGTATGCCTTAGTTCTGCTCGGCCACCTAAAGGCACTGCTATAAGGAGTAGCTCTCTGCTCCCACAGCCCCCAGTGACATAGATGTCACATCCTGCTGGGTTTGCCTTAAGCGTGAGCCTGCCCAATGGACTCTGCAAGGGTGTACAGTGGACAGCCACTCTTCTGGGGCTTAGTTTTGTTTGTTTTTCTGTTTTTTTTCTTTCTTTCTTTGTTGGCCAAGTTGAATAAATACTAGTGTTGGGGGACTTTGGACATCATTGAGTTCTGGCCAGAGGAGGCTCAGCAGCGTGGGATGTGAACTCCAGTCCTGAAACCTTCTCAGAACACCCACAGGGCCAGTCCCTGAGCTGAAGCTCCTCCCCTTGCAGATGGAGCCTGGCCCTGGGGTTCAGGTAATGCCAGGAAATAAAATTAGCTAGAACCTGGACTCAGTGAGTTCAACACAAATGTCTTAGTTAAGGTTCTACTGCTGTGAACAGACACCATGACCAAGGCAGTTCTTATAAGGACAGCATTTTATTGGGGCTGGCTTACAGATTCACAAGGCAGGAGCATGAATACAGGTGGTATTCAGGCAGGCATGGTGCAGGATGAGAGTTTTCTGTTTTTTTTTTGGGGGGGGGGGTTGGGTTTTTTTCGAGACAGGGTTTCTCTGTGTATCCCTGGCTGTCCTGGAACTCACTCTGTAGACCAGGCTGGCCTCGAACTCAGAAATCCTCTGGCCTCTGCCTCCCAGAGTGCTGGGATTACAGGTATGCGCCACCACCGCCAGGCTGAGTTTTCTACATCTTAATCTGAAGTCCACTAGGAGAAGACTGGCTTCTAGGCAGCTAGAATTTAACAGCCCGAACCCACAGTGACACACCTACTCTAGCAAGGCCACACCTAGTAATAGTGCCACTCCCTGGGCCAAGCATGTTGAAACCACCACAACAGAGGGACGACCTCTTTGTCTTCCAGAGCTGGGAGGTAGCCTTAGTCTGCTTTTTAATTTTTCTGTTTTAAATAAAGATCAAGACAGTTTGGAGGCTGGAGATGGCTCGTCAGTTGAGAGTACTTGCTTTGCTTGCAGAGGACCTGGGTTCAGTTCCCAGCACCCACATGGTGGCTCACAGCCATCTGTAGCTCCAGTTCTAGGGGTTCCAATACCTTTTTCTGACCTCTGGACACTGAGAACACATATGATACACAGACATATATACAGGCAAAACATACACAAAATGAAATTAATAAATTTCATAACAATTTGAAAAAAATATATCAAGGGGCAAAACAGGCAGCAACCTTTCCCATATTAAGTTCCAGCCACGGCTACCCAGTGAGACCTTATATTAGGAGGCGGAGGCAGGGAGACCTGTCCCCATGTGTGCTGGCACCTTGGGGTGTTGGCCCTGAGTGCAGGACAGTGCTGTTGAGTCACGGGCACTACAAGGGGACACAGAACTGCCATCACTGTGAATGTAAAGAACCCAGGAGAACCTAGGAGTCCGGATTTCACGGGATGTCACCTGGCTGTTGTGGATTTTGAATCTTTTAAAACTTTCTTATTCTGTGTTTTTGTGTATGTGTGTGTGTATGTATGTATGTATGTATGTATGTATGTATGTATGTATGTGCATGTGTGTCTGAACAAATGTGTGTGTGTATGTATGAGACTGTGTGTTATATATGTGAGTATGCATGGGAGAGTGCCTGTGTTTCTGTTTGTGTGTGCGTATGCAGGTATGTATGTGTGGATGAGTGTGTGCAGGTGTTTATGTGTATGTGTAAGTGTGTGTGCAGGGGTGTGTGTGTGTGTGTGTGGTGTATGTTATGTATATCTATGTGCAGGTGTGTGAGGAATATGTATGTGTGTGATGTGTGCCGGTGCATAGGCGTCAGGGCACACATGGGGAAGCCAGAGGACGATATGGAGTTAGCTTTTCCTTCCACCTCCGTGGAGACTCTGGAAACTGAACTGCATGCCAAATGCTTTTTGCTCTTGAGCCATCTCACTAGCTTGGCATGTATTGTTTTAATTTCATTTATTTGTTTGTTTTGTTTGTTTATTGCGTTTATATGTTTATTGCACGGGGGTCATGTGTGCCACATGCACTTGGAGGTCAGAGGACAACACAACTTTAGGAGTCAGTTCTCTCCCTTTCCCTGCTGAGCTGCCATGCCACCTCCACCCCCACCCACCCTGACATGGAATTTTAAGAGTAAACACTGCATACCAAGTGCCGCTCAGCTTGAAGACAAAGCCCAGGCTATGCCTGGCGTCCCCTGGGCTCACCTGCTTTCCCCTCCGGGCCACAGCACTCCTCAGTTATCACCAGCTAAGAGGAATACCAGATAGGAGCTGCCATTCCACACTCTGCTCTGGTATGAGCAGGGTGGCCTAGAGTGGCCTGGGGTGGCCCGGGGTGGCCTGGGGTGGCCCAGGGTGGCCCAGGGTGGCCCGGAGTGGCCCGCACCTTCAGGACTCAGCTTGTTTATCTCCCAGTGAGGCCACACCCAGATCTGCTGCTTTGAACTTTCTTTTTTCAGCAGCAAAACCTTTGTTCCAACCAAATTTTATGAGGGCGCATGGCGGGTATGAAACAGAGAGAGCTGCCCCCGTTGCAGAGAACCTGGCGTTCTTGCCCAAGGCTGCCTCTGACCTCCCCGAGGGCACCTCCACCTGACCCTGTATATAGCACACTGGGTAGGATAGCCCACCTGCCAGCTGCCTTCTCCACCCCCCAGCTCAAAACCTGAGGATGAGCAACCAGCAGGAGGGCCAACCTCAGGGACAGGCCCCACAGCCAAGCCTCACTGATGCTGCCCTAGCCTGAGGCACTGACAGCCACTGGGAGCCACCAGTGTTGGTTTCTGCACTGAAGGTCCTGTCTGCTTGCTGCGTTTCGGCTGCAGCTGCTCGCTGTGCCCACTCGCGTGCGCCACGGGCATCGCGCCACGGGACACCGCGCCGCGGGACACGCCTCAGTGAGACACGCTAGACCAGATAGTTCCACGTGGGATTTTATTTAAGATAGGGAAGGGGTAGCGGGCGGGAAGGAAGGGGAGAAGAGAAGAGAGAGAGGGAAAGAGCGCTGCCCGGTTATATACCGGTGGTGACGTAATTACAGGTAAAGGTGGGCTATGGAATTCTGGGTAACCGGCAGCTGTTGCCTTGGCAACAGACCTATACATTGCTTGAATGGTGTCACAAGCTTTGCAGGCCTCGGGTAGCTACAACCGGCCCTGCTGGTACTTCCTGTGACTTCACCCCTCCCCCCAGTATCTGTCACCATCCCCATCTTGCACATAAAACATGGGACTGGAAGTAAAGGAGCCCAGAGCCCCCCACCCCCATGTACTTTCAGACCCTGGTCTGGGCAGTAATCCTCCCCTGTGTCTCTATGGCGTGCTTCAGCTGACAGAATCCCTTTGGTCAAGCTGGAGTCCTCTAAGCAGTACTCTGTTTTGTTTAAATCACCACACAGGAGGCAGAACAGTCTGAACCCAGAAGCACTGAGGTGACGAAGAAGCCCAAGGCTGCCATCCCTTCCACCAACAAGAGGCCAAAGAAGGAGACCAAGAAGAAGCGGTAGACTAGAGGCCGGAGGAGCCCAAGGCTGAAGCCTTGGGGACAGCCCTCCTGGGAACCAGCATCCTGTTTGCTCTCACAGACTGTCTCTGTCCTTGGCTCAGGGTCTGAGACGACTGAAACTCCCCTGACTACAGAGGTCTGACCAGTCCCTAGGCTCCAGCTGTGGAGACCACCACTTCCTCTCCTTCTCTCTGTGCTACACCAGAGATTTCCCAAGGGTTCCGAAGTCAGGTCCTGCTCCCAGAGCAAAGTATTCACATTAGTCCAGTGGTCTTGAGACCCGAGCCTCACTACAATGTGGAATTGTTGCCTGAGGCTGCAGTCACACCCTCCCCCATTGCTTGGGCCACATCTGTCTTCTGTGTGCACAGAACTCCACATGTGTTCAGGTCGGGATGCATGGCCTGGCCGTGCAGTGTGACCTGGCCACCTCGGCAGCCAGGTCCTGAAGATGTTGGGGTGGGGGTGGGGGTGGGGCGGTGGAAGGCCTGGGCCCAGTGATTCCTGCAGGAGAAGGTGCTGCTGAATGGGGCCAGATTTCCTGGGCACAGACTTTGCAAGCCTTTGAAGCAGGCTTGTCCCTTTCACACCAACCTCTTTTGATCCCATTTTAACATTCAAAGTGCCTTTGACTTCAGCCTGGCCTCCCCATATCTCTCATTCCCTGACCAGTGAAGGAAAATTATGTGGAGAAGTAAAAGCGAATAAAGTGCCCTGCATGCTGAGCCTGCCTGTGCTACCTCTGAGGAGGGAAAGGGGCAGCCTGGGTCTCTCCTGAGGGTGAGGAGAACCCTGTCCCGAGAAGTGAGACAGCGTGGGGAGAAAGGGCAGCTCTGGTCAAAGTGACCTCCAGGCCAGGCCACTCTGGAACAGGTTTTCAGAAAGGATCCGGTCAGCGGCTCCGTGCTGTCCTTAGTCACTGGGGACTCTTGCAAGTTAGTCCAGACCTCCTCTCTCCATAGGTCCCTCCAGCCAGAGGACAACACTGCTGTCCATAGAGATTTGAGAAATGCAATGCAACACAACACAACACAATACACAGTTTCACAGCTCTAGGCAGCTCTGATTATAGGGACTGAATCAGCTGCCCAGGACAGGCCCTGAACACCCAGGTGTCCCTAACACCACAAAGTCACAGACAACAGGCTCCTTTGCCTGCCAGACCCAAGTGTTATGCGGGTTTGCTAAGGTGCTTAGGGATAGACAGCTGTTCCTTTCAGGTGCTAGTCCAGGCTACTGAGACACCACAGTGGAAGTGCGACCCAAGCCCAGTGACCATGCAGTTTAGTGGTATTTAGTGGATTGGGGCTGTGGGGTCCCTGCTGTGCAAGGACCTCCCAGAACTTCAGGTCTCAGGAAGTCCAGGGACATTCTGATTGTGTTTGCTTTGAAAACACAAGCACACAGCACTTCTGCTGAAGGTTTTTGCTTGACAGTCACCTCTTATCCCAGGGCCACAGAAACAAGGAGCCTTTGTGGAAACCTTGGGTGCACCTGGCCTGGTGGGCGACTGACACACAACCAGATGTGGAATGAGGAATCTCCAAGGGCCACAGCAGGTTCAGTGGGAGCCCAGCTCAGGGGGCCATTCAGACCAAGGTCCAGCTCAGGTGCCTGGCGAGTGCAAGTGACCAGCTGACCAAGACTTGGCAGGAGTTGAGAGCCAAGGGGTCATGGTGGGTGTGGCACCAGGCCACTGTAGAAGATCTGTCCCCTGAGGGAGAGAACCTCTGCTCCCAGGAGCAGCTCTATCTTGGGTCCATCTCCTTGGGTTGCCTCAAAGGCTGCTCCAGAGATCCCCTCAGGACTCGGGCCTGATGTGCTTCTCCAGAGGTGGCAGCATCAGCTTTCCTCCTTCCTGTCCCTAGTTTCTACTCATCAGAGCACCCTGGAGCCCCTCTGGCCTCTGCCTTCTGCCTGGCACCTCCCCGGTGCTGTGCTCCAGCTTTCCTGAGTTACCTGGGTTTCTAGAGCAGAGATGGGGGGGGGGGGGGCAGGGCAGAGCTTTAACATAAGGTTACTGTGATTACAGAGGGAGGCCGACCCATCCTGTGGTCCAGCCTGCAGGCGGCGGGGAAGCAGCGCTGAGGCCCGTGGGGACTAAATCAGCCAGAGGAGGCCTAGGAACCAAGAGCAAGAAGAGGATGGCCCAGCCCCTGAGCCGGGTGGGGGTGGGGGTGGGGATCCAAGCCTGCTCACCTTGTTCTGTTTGGTACTTCTACCAATTAGACACGGCCTGCTCACTTTAGTTAGTAGTCTGTCTGGGAACACCCTTGATAACTACCCAGAAATAGTCCAGTCCAGCATCTGAGGACCCCGTAGCCCCAGGGAGTTGACAGAGTAACCATCATACCACCCAGTGCTAGCCCTTCCCAAACATCTCTCTCCAGACCTGGCCTACCAGTGTCTCCCTGTAAATGCCAGAGGCACCACAAAGAGGGTTGCTGCTCTCTTCACCAACATCCCATGCCAGCTGGTCAGAAAACTCAGGGTTTTGCACCTCTAAGAAGGACATGTCACCTGGGCGGTGGTGGCACACACCTGTGATCCCAGCATTCTGGGAGGCAGAGGCAGGCAGATTTCTGAGTTCGAGGCCAGCCTGGTCTACAGAGTGAGTTCCAGGACAGCCAGGGTTACACAGAGAAACCCTGTCTCGAAAAAAAAAAAAATCCAAAAAAACAAAAAGGAAAAAAAGAAGAAGAAAAAGCAAAATAGGCTGGAGACAGAGGACCCAGGTTCAGGTCTCAGCATGCACCTGGCAGCTCACAACTGCCTGTAACTCGAGCTCCAGGGGTATCCAGTGCCCTCTTCTGGCCTCTGTGGGCATCAGGCAAATACATGGTGCACATACATACATGCAGATAAAACACTTGTGTACAAAAATTTTAAATTCCTTTTAAAATTGAAGTACACAATTCAATTTTATCTATGTATATAGAAATGCATACATTATACATAGCCACTGTAATCATGCTAGTTACATATATAAAACTCCTACTCCAGGGTGTGTGCACCTGTGTATCAGTGTGTATAGTGTGAGTGTGTGTATGGGGTATGAGTGTGTGTGAGTATGTGTATGGGGTATGAGTGTGAGTGAGCAAGTAAGTGTACGAATATTTTGAGCATACAGAATCTACCCGCTCAGCACATTTTAAGCACACACACTACCATGACCTGGACTCACGGTGCTAAATGTTAGACCTCTGGAGTTTAGTCACCTTGCACAACTGAAGCTTCCTACCTTTTGCCAGTGTCTTCCCGTGGCACAGGCCTCTCAGCCCGTTTGACCCTCAGACTGTGACAAGGAAGACCATGGTATCCTGTATCCGCTTAGTCACTACATCATCCTCTGGTGCCCTCTCTGCTGTTACAAGTGGCAAAATCCTTACTTCTTCCCTCCCTGCCTCTCTTCTTCCCCCTTCCCCCCCCTACTCCCCACCCCCACCCCTACCCCCAGTTTCCTGAGTTCTGGGTTATGAGCATATACCACAATGCCTAGCTTTTTTGTTGTTAAAAGGTGTTATTTTCTATTGTTTTCTTTTCTTTTGTTTGGTTTTTTTTTTGGTTTTGTTTGTCAAGCAGGGTCTCACTGTGCAGCCCTGGCTGCCCCAGGATCATGTCGTCCAGAGTCCTGGGATTAAAGACGTGTGCCTCCAAGCTTAGCCTATTTTTAGCTTTTGGCACCTTTTTAACGCTTTAGCCACTGACAGGTCTCAGGGTTCTAGCTCCTCATGTCCTTGCAACACTTAGCTTGTTCTTGAGAGAGTATCCTAGCTTGTGCGAGGCAGCATTGCCTGTCTGGTTTACACTTCACTGACTATGGGAGCTGAGGAACTTCCAACACGCCAGCTGGCTGCGTGGAGACCAACTTTGGAGAAGTGTCTGTTGAGGTCTTTTGGCCATGATTAAGTCAGACAGTTTAGATTTTTTCTGCTGCTGGATTGTGTGCGTGCTGTTTTATTCGTTGGTCCTTTATTAACTATGACTTTCTGTAGAGTGACTTCCATCTCGTCTCCCTGCTCGTGAACCCAGCGGACGTGGTGCACATGTTTGCTTGGTCCTTGCCCTCCCTGTGTGCTTTACGTCATATCCAAAAGAGAGGGAGGGAGGGAGAGAGAGAGGGAGGGAGGGAGGGAGGGAGGGAGGGAGGGAGAGAGAGAGAGAGAGAGAGAGAGAGAGAGAGAGAGAGAGAGAGAGAGAGAGAGAGAGAAGCTAGGCATGGTGGTGCACACTTTTCACTCAGGAGCGGAAGGCAGGCAGATCTCCATGAATTTAAGGACAGCCTGGTCTACACCATGAGTTCCAGGCCTGCCAGTGCTACATAGTGAGACCCTGTCTCAACCAAACACCTGTTGCCAAGGCTAATGTCGAAGGGTTTTTCTCCTCCTTCTCCTTTTCCTTCTTCTCCTTCTCCTTTTCCCTCTTCTCCTTCTTCTTTTCCTTTTCCTTCTCCGTCTTCTCCTTCTCCTTCTCCAGGTTTCCCTTTATCAGGTTTTATGTTTTAGACTAGAATCTCTCTTGATGGGCTAGAGAGATGACTCAACGTCCTGAGTTCAGTTCCAACCAAGTCAGACAATTGTCAAGTCCAGCTGCAGGGGATCTGGCCACCCACTTCTAGCCTCTGATGACACCTGCACTCACGTGCACACGCCCACACAGAGACACTCATGCATGCATATCTCACGACAGAGTTCGTATATCCAGAGGTCCCATTTGTTTCACTTCTGTGAGTGTTTCTGTCTCCACGCCATGGATTGAAGGGAGACTTGTTTCTCCAGAGTGTATTTTTGGTGGCCTCATTGAAGATTTGTTGACAACATGTGATTGAATTTCCTTCTGGCTCTCATTCTGCTCTCCTGCTCCGTTTTATATCATCCCGTTTTTATTATTACAACCTTATAGTTCAGCCTGAATTGGGTGCACATCTGGCTTTGTTTGTACATCTGGTTTTGTTCTTTACAAAGATACTTCAGGCTATCCAAAGACCTTGGCAACATATGAATTTTAGGGTGACTTTTTTTTTTCTATTTCTGTGAAAAAATGAATCTTGGAAAGGATTACATTGAATCTTTAGGTCACATGGGCGAGTGTGGACATTTTAACAGTTTTCTTAATTCCTTCAGTCCGTGAACATGGAAAATCCCCATAGCTTGAAGGATCCTGAGGCTTGCATGTGGTTTGTCTCCTGTCTTCTGTAGTGGAAGCCTGGTCCCCAGTGTAGTGATATGGGGTGTGATGGAAACTCTCTTTAACACACAGGCCAAGTGGGAACTTTCTCTGACCTTTGGGGAGGGGGGGTCATCATCATAAGGAAATTTTCTCATGAACTGTCATGAGAACAAGTTGTTAGAAAAGCATCCCTGGACAGGCAGGGGTGGTGCACTCCTGTAATCCCAGCACTCTGGGAGGCAGAGGCAGGCAGATTTCTGAGTTTGAGGCCAGCCTGGTCTACAGAGTGAGTTCCAGGACAGCCAGAGCTATACAGAGAAAGCCTGTCTCGGAAAAAAAAAAATCCCCCCCCAAAAAAGGAAAGAAAGAAAGAAAGAAAGAAAGAAAGAAAGAAAGAAAGAAAGAAAGAAAGAAAGAAAGAAAGAAAGAAAGAAAGAAAGAAAGAAAGAAAGAAAAGCATCCCTGGCTTCGTATCTGTTGAGACAAACCCACTGTTCTACGGCACGATCCTGCCTTGGTGTTACCAGCTACAGCACTAAGCAGAAGCCAACCTGAGAGATCACGTCTCTCATTAATCCTGCCTTACTTGGATAAAGGCCCATTTTGTCTCCAGAACCCACAAGAGCTGCAAGAGCTATTCCTCCCAATCTTGGATTTTCAGGCTCCAAACTGTGATCTAAATAAACTTCTTTTTAAAGTAGCCTTCCTCGGGTATTCTGTTATAGTACTAGAGAGCATATCAATATAAGAAATATCTTTTGGGAAGCAAGGGTTGCTAGGATTTGAACTCAGAGCTTCGTGCATAGTAAGCTCATGGTCTACAAGCAAAATGCTATGTCCCAATGAGCCAAGCATCTTAAAAGAGCTTGGAGTTACCCTTGACTCCCCTCTCTTGGTCGATCCTTAAGTATCTCCCTGCAGCTCAAAACCTAGACTGATCCCCCGTCTCACCACTTCCTGCCACGGTTGCAGTCTGACCTACCATTATCTCAGCCTGAATATTGAGCAGTCTCCTCATGGGTAGTCAGTTCTCAGCACAGCAGCTGGCAACAGCCTATTAAAAATTGTGAGACTGGGCCAGCAAGAAGGTGCTTGGATCCAAGGCTAACCTGAGTTTGATCCCTGGGAAACACATGATGGAAAGGGAGAACCAACTCCAGCAAGCTGTCCTCTGACTTCTACTGTGTGTGTGTCTGTCCCCTCTCCATTTCAAATAGATAGATGATAGGTAGTAGATAGTAGAAGGTAGATAGATAGATAGATAGATGATTGATAGGTAGATGATAGATAATAAATGGATAGATGATAGATAGATAGGTAGATAGATAGATAGATAGATAGATAGATAGATAGATAGATAGATAGATAGATAGATAGTGTACTGGCTAGTTTTGTGTCTCAACTTGACACAAGCTGGAGTTATCACAGAGAAAGGAGCTTCAGTAGGGGAAGTGCCTCCTGAGATCCAGCTGTGGGGCATTTTCTCAATTAGTGATCAAGTGGTGAGGGCCCCTTGTGGGTGGTTCCACCTTTGGGCTGGTGCTCTTGGGTTTTATAAGAGAGCAGGCTGAGCAAGCCAGGGAAAGCAAACCAGTAAGAAACATCCCTCCATGGCCTCTGCATCAGCTCCTGCTTCCTGACCTGCTTGAGTTCCAGTCCTGACTTCCTTTGGTGATGAACTGCAACTGGAAGTGTAAGCTCAATAAACCCTTTCCTCCCCAACTTGCTTCTCGGTCATGTTTGTGCAGGAATAGAAACCCTGACTCAGACAGACAGACAGACAGACAGACAGACAGACAGACAGACAGATAGGGATAGATAGATGATTGATAGATAATAGGTAGACAGATATAAATAGATGATAGATGGGTGATAGATAAATAGATGATAGAAGAGAGATAAACGATAGACAGATGATAGATAGACAGATGATAGGTAGGAAGATAGAGATAGATAAATGATAGATGATAGAAAGACAGATAGATAGATGGATACATAGATAGATTGTTGCTACTTTGTTTCCAACCTAAATCCCCGGTAAAAGAAATCTCAATTCAATCAGTTAACAAAACAAGCTATAAGCCTAGATTGGGCAGATCTCCCACTACACTACTCTATTCCCATCTATATTATCCCATATAACTTACAGTTTCTCCAGACCACGAGTTTCTCTCTCTGCAGCCTCTCTGGTCGATCCCTCATAGCTCTCTCTGTCCTCTTGATCCCCCCTCCCCTTATCTCTCAGCTCCCCCCCTTCCTCCTGCCCAATCATTAGCTCAAGCCTTTATTTGAAAAGTTAATGTGGGGAGAAGGTTCACAAGGCAACTCATCTGCAGCCCCTCTGAGGAGTGGAATTAGCATCAAAATACAAGCCCAGGGCTATCCACAACAATAGATGATAGATAGTTGATAAATAGATGATGGATAAATAATAGATACAGATAGATAGATAGATAAATAGATAGATAGATAGATAGATATGATTGATAGATAATAGGTAGGCAGATATAAATAGATGATAGATAAATATATAGATAGATGATAGAAGATAGACGGATAGATGGTTAGATAGATGATAGAGAAATGATAGGGAACATGATAGATAGATAGATAGATAGATAGATAGATAGATAGATAGATAGATAGATAGAAGATAGATAGATAGGTGAGAGAGAGAGAGAGAGAGAGAGAGAGAGAGAGAGAGAGAGAGAGAGATGTGAGAATGTTTTTAACTCGTGAGATCATGTTTCTCACTCCCATCTTACTCAGGTAATGGCCAAAGTTCTCACTGGAACCCGCAGAGGCTGCGAGGGGCACTTTGACCTCCCCCCAACTCTACTCCAATTTTACTGGCCTCTATCTTCTAAGATGCCAGGCAACCCCAGCTCAGGCTCTTCTACCCCGTTAGATACGATGCCGCCAAGACATCTGTGTTCTAATCCCCAAAGTCTAGGCCAGGGTGTGGGGGTATGAGTCTAATCCATCAGGTTAAGGATTTGAACAGGGAATGCTGGGGTTTCCAAATGGCCCAGTCTAATTACAAGAGTCCTTACAAGAAAAAGGAAGAGAAAGGAAAATCAAAGTCAGAGAGGATGTGACCCAGAAGCAGAAGTTGGAGCTATGAGCAAGGAACGTGGGCTGACTGAGGAAGTCAGAAGATGAGGCATAGAATTCCCAGCACCCCACAGAGGAAGTTTCTTCCTGATAAAGCCAACATCTTGATTTTCATCCACAAAGACCTACTTTGGTCTTTAAGGATTCAGGCCCAATCCTTAATACCAGCACCTGGTATGCACAAGCTTGAGAATCAGAAACTAAACAGCCATCCTTGACTATTTTGTGAATTCAAGGCCAGCCTGGGCTACATGAGACCTTGACTCTAAACAACCCCAAACCACTTGAGCCAGGGAGACTAGAGTTTAGACCTCCAGCCTCAGGTAAGAGGGAAAAAAAAGGTGTGGCAGTGTTTGTAGCCCTAGCATCCAGGGCAGGTGAGAGAGTGGGAGGAAGACAAGATGGTGGGGCTCACAGGTCCCTAATATAAAGGGAACAGTGAGATCCAGGCTCAGTAAGAAACTCTGTCTCAAAACTAAAGCGGACATAAAGAGACACTCAACACTAATCCATGGCTTACTTTCTGTTTCGAGTAAGAAGGTAGGTGTGAGTAGTTGCTTTAACAAAGTTATGTTTTGTTATGCTGCGGGTCATCACACAACGTCCATACACTGAATCCCTAACTCAGTCCTAGGCTGTCTCCCCACTACTGCTCACCTATGTGATACATTGTAGCTGAAGATCAGGTTCAGTCTCTAACAGAAGTCTCTGATTCAAGGGTCAGGATCCTAAGGGAGACTCTCCAGCCACAGAGCAGGTCAAGGTGGTGTCTCTCCAGACATGCAGAGCAGAGCAGAGCATTGCTTTTTTGTTTGTTTGTTTTTGTTTTTTTGAGACAGGGTTTCTCTGTGTAGCCCTGGCTGGAACTCACTTTGTAGACCAGGCTGGGCTCGAACTCAGAAATCTGCCTGCTTCTGCCTCCCAAGTGCTGGGACTAAAGGCGTGTGCCACCACTGCCTGGCCAGAGCATTGTTCTTATTCTCTGCTTATATACTGTCCAATGGGCATCCTGGGGTTCTAGGATTCTGTCTGATTACCTTGAGTGAGTGACGTCACTGGGTTCTGGTTATCAGGTGCAGCCTTGGGTGTAGTAGGGATCCTGGCTAAGCTATTTTGTCATGTCTAAAAAGTATATTTTACAATGCTTATTACATGCAGATTTATTTTTATTATTTTGAGTTATGATTTTATGTCTCTGTGTGAGTGTGTTCACACGAGTGCATGTGCCAACAGAGGCCAGAGGTATCCAGATCCCCCTGGCGCTGGAGTTACAGGCATGGGCCACCTGATGTGGGTGCTGGGAATTGAACTTGGGTCCTCTGGAAGAGCAGTACCTGCTTTTACCCACTAGGCCATTTCTCCAGCCCTAATCTGTGACTCACACACACACAGATGTACAGGCAGGCACATCTCCAGCCCCACAAAGTTCTAGCTCATTCAGTAAAGTGTAAGGAAAGGGCCTGAGTTTGAACCCTAACACCCAAATAAGAAAAGTGGATGTGGTGGTTTTCGGCCTCCATGGACTCACACACACAGATGTATATACCTGTGCAGACACAAGTATGCATGCTAGACCTGCACATGCACAAGAGTTCTAAATAAGCATGAAAAAAGAGTTCACTGCTAGTCATCAGGGAAATACAAATCAAAACCACAATGCCCATAAGCCCTGGACTGAGGAGAGTCAAAAAGACCAAACACACCACATATGGAGAGGCTGGCGTGGCTGGCAGGACTGTGAGGGGAGCGGTAACCTCAGAAAGCTCTGGGGGGTTCCAGGCTGTTCCCCAGGCCTCCTGGCTCTGCATTCTGCTCCTGGGCTTCACCCCAGGGAAGTGAAAACTGCTGTCCACAGAGTCTCCTGCTAAATTCTAGCAGGAATGTTCATGGTGGCTTTATTGATAAAAGTCAAAAACTGGAAATATCCAGAGATGGTATGCCTTTAGTCCCAGCAATTGGAAGGCAGAGGCAGGTGGATCTCTGAGAATTTGAGCCTCGCTTAGTCTACAGAGTGAGTTTCGGGCCAGCCAGGCGAGACGTTGTCTCAAAAGTCAAAACCAAGCGAAACAACGGGAAACATGGCAGGTGCTATCAAAAACAGAAAGCTTAGTGGCACACATCTGTCATCTCAGTATTCAGGAAATCGAGGCAGGGAAATAGTAAGTTTTAGGCCAGTGAGAACCTCTCTCCCTGTCCCATCTCCCCTTCTGAAAAGAAAAAAGAAAAGAAAAGAAAAGAAAATTCCCAAATAGGCAAAATGTGGTATATTTAAAAATAATAATAAAGGATCTGAATAAATTACACATTGACATATAGTTCCTGTTTCTAGTCGAATGGCAGAATAAAGTAGACACCATTACCCAGGATGCCTTGAGGGCAAAGGCTGAACACAAAGGCTCTCTGGAGGCATCAAAATGTCCTAGGGTTGGAAAGACGGCTCCGTAGGTAAACACCTTTGCTTTGTAAGTCTGGCTATCTGAGTTCAGTCCCTGGACTCCACAGTGGAAGATGAGAAAGAACTCTACAAAGCTGCCCTTTGGCCGTCATGTGTGTCTTGTGGCACGCACACACCTGCATTCACGTGCATACACCCTACCTACATGTGTGCAACAATAATGATCAATACACTTGTAAGGTTCTCTCTGTTGACTGAATGCTGACCTTTCCCTCCATGTCAGCTGTCCTAAACAGGCCATCATCCTCGGGATGGACACTATGTCAAACGCTTCGCCCTTGGCCTCCTCAGCAAATCTCTGAGGCTGATTTGCTCACCTCTGAGGAAACCGAGGCTCAGACACACCAAGCAACTGGCCTCGAGGAACTTGCTAGAACAATGAACTCAGGTGATGGTGACTTCGAGCCTCTGGGCCATCTGGTCCTCTCCATCAACCCTTTCTCTGCCCTAAGGGTTTACTGTGTTGGCAGCTGACTGGAGACAAGTTCACCACAGCTGCTGAACTCATAGGTGTCAGAAGTGCATCGGGACCCAGAAAGCCTGGAGAAACAAGGCTAAGGTCATTGTCACACCTGCCTAGTGTGGGGAAAGGAGCTGCTGAGGGTGTAGTTGTGTATGTATGTGAATGTATGTGTGTATGTGTGCACCACATGGATGCAGTGCCCTCAAAGGCCAGAAGAAGGCGCTAGATCTCCTGGCACATGGCTGTGTGCCACGGTCCTCAGGAAGAGCAGCCAGTGCTCTTGACCATTGAGCCATTTCTCCAACCCTTCTGTTAGCTTCTCAAGATTGGGTCTCCTTCTGTAGCCTAGTATGGCCTTGAACTCACAACAGGCCTCCTGCCTCGTCTCCTGGGTGCTAGGATTACTGCCGTGATCCATCATCTGGTTCTCAAATATACTTTTGAGTTTTTGTCATTTGTTTGTGTAGCCCAGGCTGACCTCAAGCTCAACATGTAGCTGAAGACGGCAGTGCACTTTCTGATCCTCTTGTCCCTCCCACCCTGGTGCCCTGCTCAGCCCAGCCATCCTCCCTTCTTTAAAGCAGTGGGCAGGTGCAGCTAATAAACTAGAGTGCCTTTGTCCTGCAATTCAAAATGAGAGAGCTCCTCCGGACTGTTTTGGTTTGTTTGATTGACTCCATGTTACCACATTAGCCCTGGCTAGCCTGGGACTTGCTTTGTAGACCATGCTGATCTTGAACTCAGAGATCTACCTGCTGGAATTAATGGTATATGCCACCATCTGTCTTTGTAATACTAGGCTGGTTGTCAGTGAATCTTGGAGTTGGCTCATCAACCTCCCAGCTATCCCAAATTACCTGTATCACCTTTGAGAAGCCACTCCAGACATATCACTCCCCACCACCCCTTGTCAGTGTGGAGCAAAATGTCCGACTCAGTCCTGAACAAGCATTTCTGTTTCCTGTTAGAGGAACACGCGTGATCTGTGAGTTCCGACTGAACTAGCACCCAGAACAACTAAAGTAGTCATTCTTGTTTTGTTTCACTTTATTTGTTCTTTATTTAGGTGAAGCCTCACTTTGTAGCCCAGGTTATCCTGTTATCTCCCTCTTCCTGCCTCAGTTCTTAAACACTGGGATTCCAGATATGCACCAGCTTTGAAGGGTTTCTAAATTGTTTTGTTTGTTTTGAGTTTTCAAGAAAGGGTTTCTTGTGCAGCCCTGGCTGTCCTAGAACTTACTCTTTAGGCCAGGCTAACCTCAAATTCACAGAGATCAGCCTGCCTCTGCCTCCTGAGTGCTGGCGTTAAAGGCATGCACCAGCTTTCTAAACTGTTTTTAGCTGCACACAGTGGGTCAGCTGCCACAGTGCCCGTGGCCAAGCTCAGCCTGCTGTGTAAAGGGCAGCGTCGCTGCTTGGTTAGTGTTCTTGGAGGACACTGCCCTGCGTTTTGAGAGGACCAAGAAGAAAGTCCTCTCAGAAAGCGTCTCTTGGGGAGGAATTACTTGAGTGTCCAGCTTCCCCAGTGTCTGCCCACCAAGGGGAGGCCCCATCTGGGAATCCCTTTCTGTCCTTAGATGTTCCAGGGTGGGTTTCACAATCTGTGTTTTCCCGGGAACTGGCAAAGGATGCTGCGGGTGAGACATCTTTTGCTTGGCATGTTTCATTCAGAGAGCTTGGGGTGCTACAAGATGACCAGTAGCCTCTTGAGGGCCTCCCTCCCCCCACAGGCTGGAGCCTGTGAGTTCCTGGAATGGAGCAGTGGCTGAAATTCTGGAGACTGTTTGGGCTAGCACAACTCTGAATGTGGACCCAGATGTCACATTAATGGGGAAGGGGCTGTGAGGTGGGGTAAGACCGTCTAACCATGGACCACACCTTAAAGACTTCTGCTAGAGGGAGGCCTAACATCCTTTTGTTTTCCTGTCACCTAGGGACTCAGAGTTTTCACTTCAGTTCTTGTTCTGCTTCCCAAGTTCAGAGGCTGACTGAGGCCATTAGCAAAAGAATGAGGAGCTTGGGGACCGGGCTGTTGAACCACAGGCCAAAGTCCTTTTGCTCCCAGACCTCCTTCTGGAACTAGGGATGTGGCTTTCAGTTGTTTCTTGTTTGTTTGTTATAATTTTTTTTTTTTTTTTGAGACAGAGTTCCTCTGAGTAGCCCTGGCTAACCCGGAACTCACACTGTAGACCAGGCTGGCCCCAAACTCAGAGATCCACCTGCCTCTACCTTGTGAATGCTGGCATTAAAGGCATGCGCCACCACCGCCCAGCATATGACTTTCAGTTATCAGGGCTAGGAGGTCACAGACAATTACAATAGACCATGGCAGGGCTAGAGAGAGGATGGCTCAGTGGTTCATAGTGCTCTTGAAGAGGACCTTAGTTCTGTTCCCAGCACCCGCATCAGGTGGCTCACAACTGCCTGTAACTCCGGCTCTAGGGGAACCCCATGCCTTGGGCACACCTGCATTCATATGGGAAATATACCCACACAGGTGCACACAATTCAAAATAAAATCCATCGTTTAGATAAGGCTTAGCAGTAGATGCCTTTAATTCCAACACTGGGGAAGCAGAAGCAGACAGATCTCTGTGGGTCAGAGGCCAGTCTGGTCTACATAGTTAGACTCTGTCTCAGTAAACAAAACAGTACAGCAGCAGCAGCAGCAGCGCAGTAACAACAGCAACAGACTGTGTGAAGTCACGATTGGGGGCGGGGCGTGTAGAGGAGGCACTAACAGCCTAGACAGCAGTTGAAAGGCTTCCGGGACATGGAGGTCCATCATTCTCTCGCAGGGATTACAGGAAGTGGTTGCCACATAGGGCGAGATCTTGGATGAGGTGTTTTTTTTTTTGTTTTGTTTTGGTTTTTTTTTTTTTTTTTTTTTTTTTTTTTTTTTGCCAGTTTGACACAAACTTGAAGCCATCTGAGAGGAGGGAACCTCAAGTGAGAAAATGCCACCAGAAGATGGGCCTGTAGGCAAGCCTGAGGGCTTGTCTCTTTGTTGATGATTGATAAGGGAGGCCGTCCCTGCATCTAGGATCTTGGGGTGTATAAGAAAATTAACCGAGCAAGCCAGGAGGAACAAGCCAATAAGCCTGCAGTGGGGGTGGTGCTGATGCTAGCCGCTGAGCTGGAAGGTTGAAGCTGAGTAGCTGGGAGACTCCGTTATTCTGACATGTGCCTGTGGACTTCCTCATCTCCGAGTCCTCAGAGGCAACGAGGCTCTGCTGAGAGTCTCTGTCGAGACTCTGGGCTCTGACCAAGTCCCTGAAAGCCTAGTACCTAGAAGGACGAAATCCACTTATTCCACCCTCCTGTGCCCAGTCCTCCAGCATCCCTGGGTCCAGCCAGTCTTCTGGGCATCTTCCCTGACCTGGCGCGTTTTAGCAGGTCCCTCCAGAGGCCAGTGAAATAGGAGACCCCTGTGGGATGCTGTCTGGCTTTCTCGCACTACCCGCAGCATCCCATGCTGCGCCTGTCCTCAGCAGGGGAAGGGGGCTGATAGCAACACACTTCCCTGGGGGGCGAATACCCGCGAAGCACTTGGCACGCGGTACAGTGTGTTCAGTATTCATTTGCTTCAGCATCCCCACTGGCAGCTAGTAGCTTTGACCTTTAGAATTTGGTCCAAACCTGACTCTGATTCTTCCCTTACAAGAAGAGGGGGTCCCTCCCCAGACCGCCACCCCTCACCAGCAATCAGCAGCTTCCTCCGCTCACCCTGAAACCGGGGACCAGCCTCAAGCCTCCCTCTCTGAACACCCACACTCCTGATCAGCCAGCAAGCACTGGGGGGGGGAGGGGTGCTTCTGTGCTCGAGTCACCCGCTCTTGCCACCTCCTCTGCCGCTGATGAGCCACTGTCACCCACTGTCACCCACTCCTGGAAGACTTCCCAGCCTTTCTGCCGGCCTCCCTGCCTCCACCTCCTCCCTCCACCCCTCCATCTGGCTGTCATTGGGATTTTTCAGAAACAGACCCTGGGACATGTGGCCACAGACTTCTTCATTTACTGTCACCAGGGACTCGGCACTTTGTCCCTTCCCACAGCCAAGGCCCTCCAGTCTTGCTAAGGGCTCCAGCGTCATCTCCCAAGGTCCTCCTTCCACCACCATCCAGGAGACCAGTTCAAACTGCCTGTGTATGGCCTCTGCCTGAAGGCCTCTCCGAGGATCATCATGTGGGCTCTACTCTCATCCCTTAAGCTTCTCAGAGCTTCTGAGGCTCCTCCCTGACCTCCTGTTCCCAGAGCCTCTTTCCCACCCACCCTTTAAAACACCAACCTGTAACCTCCCCAAGAAAGGAGAAAGCCCTGTGTTTGGCCAGTGTGCCCCGAAACTAAACATTGAATCTACTCCCAAGGCCTTGGCCAACGGGACAGAACCAGATGTGCTTCATCATTTCTTGACGTGGAATTTCAAGGCCCTGGCAGGCACCCTGGTCCTAGGTGGAACTGCCCCAACTTGTCCTCTTCTTCTCCCCCCACCCCCCCAAGGTAAGATTCGTCCTGTGGAGGCAGAGAGCTCCACAGGGTTTGAGAGCTGGCTGAATCAAACAGCCCTGCCTTATGATTTTGCAGGTATCCTTGCTTCAGAGATGGGAAGGCCAGGATGAGCCTGCTCAAGGGCCAGGGAGCTAATTTAACTGTTGGATGGTTTCCTGAGGCTTCGTTATTGGGGTTGCAATGGAAAGTTGAGCACAGGCCACAACCTGGCTCAAATTTGGGGTTTGGAGAGGACCCTCCCTGTTGTTCTGGGCACCCCCAACTAGAGCACCTGGATGCAGCATTCTTAGTCAGACCTGTGGCCCTAGTTTTCTGTAGACAGATCTGGACTTCCTCCAGCTTCCTCAGGGATTCCCACCCTGCAGCTACTCCCTGAGCTGGCAGGGGCTGTGGAGAAGGTGAGGTGAGATACAGGGCGTGACCCTGGACGGGTGGCTGGCTGGGTTCCCACTCCGAGAGCCAGAGAGCATACACAGCCTCAGGCCAGGGCTGAGCATGCCTGGCACCACGCCTGCCATCCAGGGGAATCTAGGGTCAGATTCTTGTCCCAACAAGTCTGGTCTGTGTCAGGATGTGATCTGAGCAGTGCTGGGGCCCAAAGCTAACCAGGGCCCAACCTCTACGCTGGCATTCCTGACATGCTGGAGCAACAAGGTGGGTTACTGTTCGCTTCTTGAGAGATACAGATGTGCTCAGTCGCCTGGGACCCAGCCTTGGAAACCCAGAGCCATCAGGAGCTAAGCAGGGAGCAGAGGTTGGCAGAGGAAAAGCAGGGAATGGCACAAATGTGAAATGGCGCGTGAAGGGGGAACCAGGGCGCCCAGGCCCTGTGTGGCATCTTATGTGGGCGTGGCTTTGGGGAAGCACAGGGACCCACTAGAGGAAATGGGCTTTGGAAGGAGACCTGGGGCCATGGCTGCTTCTGTGTTCTGAAAGGGACCAAGAAGATGAAGTAAAGTGCATCTTGGGCATGCCAAGCCCGGTCCAGAGAGGATGGAGGAGCCATCCTCGGTGGGGCCAGTGTGAGGGGAAGGGGCTGTGGCTGACTGCCCAGCTGCTTCTCCAGAGTTGCAGAGGGACAGTGCCCTGGAGGCAGGGTGAGTTGTAAGAAACGAAATCTGGGGCCTGGGAGAGATGGCTCAGCAGTTAAGAACACTTGCTGCCCTTAAAGGAAATCCTGTTTGGGTTCCCAGTACCAACATGGTGGCTCACAAGCATCCATACCGCCAATCCCAGGGGATCCGCCATGATAGCCTCTTCTGACTTCCCCAGGCACTGGGTACATATGAGACACAGACACGCAGGCAGAACACATCAAATAAATAGATCTTATTTTTTTTCAACCTGAAACCTGATGATTCATTTTCAAAAGTACCTTGGGCCAGGTTAGATCAAGCTATAATGCCTGCTAACTGTCTACTTCCTCCTGAATTCTGGCAGGAAGTCCTCCCATATCCCCCACCCCAAATTAGAAGCTCATAGAAAAAAAAAATAACTAAGAGCTGAACTCGCCTGCGAGGTTATGCGTCTGATAAGCTTTAAAATAAACTAGATGCAAATCAGAGGGGAACCCACACACGGAAGACTGTTGGCAAAAGACAGTCGTAAGCTATGGAGGGAGAGGCGGAGAGGCGGGACCTCAAGGACTCTAGATTGCTCCCTCCTGCTCACTCAATAGGAGAAAAGAGGGGAAGGGGCATGTGTCAGGGCCTATGACCTGTTCTCCATGCTCAATCAGGGTACCTGCCATTCTAAGATGACACCCCAGCCTTGCCAAGTCATAAAATAAGCTGTTTCCTTTCCTCTAGTTTGACTCTCCAATGCTCTTGTTATGAACTGAGGACTGTGGACACTAACTAGCGGGCTGATTCTTCTTGAAATCTCACCCTCCTTCACCGTCCTTCCTCCCCATGCCTCTTCTTGCTTACCTGTTTTTCTTCATTTCTGGGGCCACCTGAACACCATTAGTCTCCTCTGCCTCAAGAGAAGTTGGGCTAAAGTCTAGAGATTTCATTATGCAGGGGCCTCCACAGGCCAACAAAGCAAAGTCTTTGTCCCAACATGGGGCCGGGGCCAAGGAACCCACGCCTCAGAGCCTGCTCCTTCCTAGAGGGTTTGTGAATGGTGACGGTGTCCAGATGACAGGGTGTCCAGGGACACAGGGACCTGGTAGAGCCTGATCCTAAGACCTCACAGAAGGAAACTGAGCAGCCCTAAGGATTTCCGGTTTTCAGCAGGTGGGGCCAAACTTAGAGCAACGGAACTACATTTTCCTCCTAAGTGTACCTACCTACCAGAGGAGTCTGACCAAGGGAAGATGGGGTAGTTTGGGGTGTGTGGGGGATGCCAGGTCAACCCTAGAGGACACTGGAGGACTGCGGCCCCTAAGAAGGTGGGGCTGTGGGACTGTGAGCAGGCCATGTGTTTGGACATAGTAACCAAATGGGCCCAGATAGTTTATTTTTATTTTTAGTTTTTTAGACAAGAGTCTCATTCTGTAGACCAGGCTGGCCCAGAATGTACCAAGATCCTCCTGCCTCTGCCTAGTGGGTGCTGAGATGAAAAATGTACACCACCACATCTAACTTTTATTATTATTATTATTATTATTATTAATTTTCAGTTATAGGGTTGCATTTAGGGCCTTGCTCACCCCTGACAACTAACTGTTCTACCACTGAGCCACAGCCCTGGGCCCCTTGAAGCTTAACAAATACATTGCTTTTTGTGGTGCAAGAACTTAAGCTCACCGGGTGGTGGTGGAGCACGCCTGTAATCCCAGCACTCTGGGAGACAGAGGCAGGCTGATCTCTGAGTTCGAGGCCAGCCTGGTCTACAGAGTGAGTTCCAGGACAGCCAGGGCTACACAGAGAAACCCTGTCTCGAAAAAACCAAATCCAAAAAAAAAAAAAAAACCAACAACAAAAACAAAAACAAAAAAACAAACAGAAAAAAAGAACTTAAGCTCAGTGTAGAAAACTTTAAAAACACAAAAACTTCACTTTTTGTGTTTTTTAGTAGAAAAAGCACTTCTTGTGTTTTAAAGTAGAAAACTTTAAAAACCACAAGAGCTTTACTTTTTCAATCATGTCCTGTCTTTCAGTGAGGTGTCGGGGGGCACAGGCTGTGCCCCCAGGACCTGAGTTATGGGCAAGAGGATCAGCAGTTTGAGGCCAGCCTGGGAAACATGGGATCCTGTGTCCCTGTTTTAACAAAACCAAAATCCGGTGACTCAGGGCTTAAGAGCACTGGCTTAGCCTCTAGAGGACCCGGGATCAGTTCGCAGCCCCCACTTGTTCGCTGACACTGTCTGTAACTCGAGTTCCAAGCATCCATGGTACCAGGCATGCACACGTTACATGTATGCTTGTAGGCAAATGCGCATACCCACAAAATAAGACAAATCTAAGAACAAAACCAAAACAAAGCTAAAAGTTCAACACAGAGAGAAGCCATTGAGAACATCGTGTTTATCCCTTCTATTTTCTCCATGGCCACATTTTATAAACAGTAAATGGGTTATATACAATATTTTAAATCCAGGCGTGATGTAGTATACCTACTCTACCAGGCCTTAGAGACATGGGGGATTGCCACGAGTTCTAGGCTAGCCTGAGATACATGAGACCTCATCTCAGACAACCACCACAAAGGCCAGCCAGATGGCTCAGCTGGTAAAGGTACTTGCCACCAAGCCTGACAGGCTGAGCTCGATAGAACGAGATAACGGACTGGTATCCTTTGGTTTTGTTTCTTCCGGGAACTTGTTCTGTGAATCAGGCTGGATTCAAACTCACAGAGATCTGCTTGCCTCTGCCTCCCGAGTGCCAGGATTAAAGATGTGTACCACCACGATTGATCAGCAAGCTGTCCTCTGAACTCTTCAAGCACACACACCTGTACAATTACAGAAAATAGATAAAATGTAATAATCATAATCATACCACTAATAAACCTCAGCAAGCAAATAAGAGATGCTAGGGTCAGTCTCTGAAGTCGCTTTTTTTTTAAAAGTACAAAATGAAGTTTATTTGAGTCATGAGAAGTGGGGTGGGAAAGAAAGGGGACACAGAGGGACAGAAAGAGGACAGAGAAAGAAGGGAAGAGGTCTTCGGGGAACACGGTGTATGTGTGGGGGAGTGGGGGGTGATGAGAGAGAGAGAAAGAGAGTTTTACTATGCAACTGCACTGTTTGACCACCTACTTCATGGAAAACCCATCTGGGAGCCTGTGGGCATTTTGCTGGTTCTTCCTGAGAGAACTTTGATAGGATGGGGTTGAGCTGGTGTGAGTCAGAGCAGGGTGAGATGGCCTTCCTTATCTGGTCCAACAGTGACTTCCAGGATCCCTGGATGGGAACCTTTTTCCCTGAGCCGTGGAGTCAATACTTGCCCAAGAGGGTAAGGGACCCATTAAGGCCACCCCGTGCACAGGCTGCAGAAGTTTGTGGTCCCCAAACACACAGGATGTCATCTGCTGCCATCTGTCCCCAGTACAGGGCCCAACAAGCAAGCTATGTGGGTGTGGGTTCACATGGAGAAGCCTCTGTGGAAGATTTTCAGGAGGGGCCCAGGGTGACCTTGGACCTGTAGGGACAACGTGGGAAGTGGGAGGGACCTACAGCACATGCTTGATTTTTTGTTTGTTGTTTCTTGTTTTGTTTCGTTTGTTTGAGACCGGGTTTCTCTGTGCAACTCTAGTGGTAGATGTCTTGCAACTTCCTTTGTAGACCAGGCTGGACACAGAGATCTGCCTGCCTCTGCCTCCCGTGCTGGGGTTAAAGGTGTGCGTCACCACTCCACAGCTACGCTTGGTTTTGAGTCAGGCCTCACTGTGTAGCCCTGGCTGGCCTTGAACTACTGAGGTCCACTGCTTCCTCAACACTGGGATTAAAGGAGGGCTATCACCAGCTACCAGCAGACTTTTAAGGGAAAGCTGAGGGTGTAGGAGGATAGAAATGAGACCGTGGCCAACTCCACCAGCAATGGGCCAGGGGTAGCTGGAGAAGGCCCAAGAAGCTCCAGGCTCAGCCTCTGGGTGCCCTGTCCCCAGCCTACCTGTGACCCCTGAGCTAGAGCAGGAAGAGGAAGCTGGATTTCCACCCAGCAGCTGAGCGGGAGTCAGGGCTCGGCTTCCCTCCTAGCAGGCCCCGGTCTCTTCAGCCCTAGTCCTGGTCCCCAGCTCCAGCCAACCTCTTCCATTCTGTCCACTGCCTTAGGCAGTGGTGAACCCAAGTTCCTGGGAGGAGGCTGAGCGGTAAAGACCTGGGGAGTCCTAGGGGTGGCAGCCTGCTGTGTCTCCTTGTTTTGGGAACCCAGTTGTGGTTAGGCTAGGGGTGCAGCCATCAGGTCTTCATGGGGCTCATTCCTTTCCATTCTTCGAGACCCTGCCCAAATGTCTCTTGTCAGGAAGTCTCTCTAGAAATCGCTACCACAGTCAAGGGAAAAATGGTCCTCCATTGTGCTCCTGTAGTTCCTGGAACGCACCGGAAGAGTCCCTGACCACTGAGCACTCATTCCGAGTGAGGCCTTACAGTGTCACACAGTAGGGCTCCTCACAGCATTGTCCAGAAGTGATGCCACCATGCTGTCCTTCCTGAGCCTTTCGCCCAGCTGCCTGGAACTCTGAAAATCACATGATACGCAGATGGTGAAGCCAGGCCTCCGGGACACTGAACTCTCTGTTCAGTGTTTCCTTTTCATGTTAGGAAATCCCCAGAAGGCAGGCCTATATCCTTGGAGACCTGGCTCAGCCCTTCCCACTGCGTTCACTATCATGAGGCCCTGGGCTGGTTTTGATATGACAAAAATTCAAGTAAACGAGCGAGTGAGCGAGCGGGTACCTTTGGCGGGCTTGAGCCAAGGTGTGTACCCCTGGGAAACACACACACACACACACACACACACACACACACGAGGGCAGAGAGAGGGATATCTGGGGTGGCTGCAGGCCTTTTTATCCCCAGTACACACTCAGCAGAGTCACAGAATGACTTAAACAGCCACTAGGTGCCCCCCACCCACCCCGAAAGCAGACCAGTGGAGCAGTGCGGTCGCCCATATACTAACAGGTCTCTTGTATACAGAAGGCTGTTAATAAGTTCTTCTGGCATCAATTTTAAGTTCTAGTCTAGATCCTATTTTGAACTTGGCAATATGATCTTGGGCAAGTCACTGTTTTCCAGTCCTCAGTTTCCCCAACTGTAGAAGGAATGTTTAGATTAGAGACAGTGTTTGCTAACAGGTTTGATGTCAACTTGACACAAGTTACAGTCATTTTAGGAGAGAGGATCTCAGCTGGAAAAATGCAGTGGCCTGTGACAGGCCTGTGGTGCATCCTCGTAATTAGGGATTAATTAGTGCACCCACTATGGGCGGACCCCTCCACAGTCTCATCACCAGCTCCTGCTTCAAGGATCCTGCCCTGACTTTCCTCACTGATTCAAACCTGCCTCCTCGTCTGCTACAGATTCTTAAACCCAGGAGTGAGAACACAGAGTCCCCATTCCTATGTCGCCATGCCAGGATCACAAGTCATCGAGGTGCGTTGGTCACCTGACCTGAGCAAGTATTGGTCAGGTGTGTCCACTGCCCTCTCTGTTTTCTTTGAGGCACACAGCGGGTAGGATCTAGCACCTCTCCCTCCTGGGGAAAAGTAGAGAGAATCTACTGAGGTGCAGACGATGGCGGGAGGGAGGGCTGTCCTGGGTGGGTTTCTCAGGTGTGAAGGCGGGGAGAGCGCAGAGGCCCCCAGCAGGAGGCTTCAGAGCGTCGGGGACGCCGGACTTCCTCACTCCCTCACGGTGTCACCAATCCAGCTACTTGGCCCCAGGGTACTTTTCTCATCTATTTCAGGGAAAGACAGTATCTCCTCTCTCGGAGCAAAGAACAAAGAACTGTTCTGAGGCTCCACACGTAGGCACTATCACTGAGAGCATTGTCTTTGTAATTATCTCCCCGCCCCCACCCGGAATCCCCCCAACCCAGTGCCCTTTCACTCTGCAGGTTTCTAAGCTGCTCACACTAGAGGGGGTGGGGAGGGAAATCTCTGCTCTTGCTGCAGACTTCCGGCCTGCCCTCTGCCCTTCTGTCAGGCCTGGGGGGAGGGGGATCAAGGGCCTGATTTCTTTCATGTTTCTTCCCAGACATTCTAGAGGAAGGAGGCCCCGGGCTAGAGGTCTCCGCCCTTCTGCTCTGGGTGACCTTGGGGAGCTGTCTGACCCTCTCTGGGCTTCTTCTCCAAGGGCCTTAGGGAGTGATAGGATAAACAATTAAGTTTCTTGGTACTTGGCCTTCTTGAGGGCCTGGTGGGACAGGGCATCTCCCTACTTTCCCACGAGCAAATCTAACACCCATCCCCAGCCCCCAGTACTGGGGACCCTCATGCATGCCAAATAACTATGCAACTACTGAGCTACATCTCTAGTTATGTCCAAGTTTTTGGTTTTGTTTTCCCAAGACAGGGTTTCTCTGTATATCCCTTGTATAACCCTGGCTGTCCTGGAACTCTGTAGACCAGGTTGGCTTCGAACTGAGAAATCCACCTGCCTCTGCCTTCCAAGTGCTGGGATTAAAGGCGTGCGCCACCACTGCCTGGTCATCCAAGTCATTTTTTAAAATTCATTTTTATTTATTTATTGATTGATTTATTGATTGATTGATTGGTTTTTTTCGAGACAGAGTTTCTCTGTGTAACCCTGGCTGTCCTGGAACTCACTCGGTTAGACCAGGCTGGCCTCGGACTTCAGAAATCCACCTGCCTCTGCCTCTGCTGGGATTAAAGTGTGCCACCATTGACAGACTTAAAATTTATTTTTACCTATTTGCGTTACTTCGCATTCACTGCCCCTTTCCCAGTCACCCCCTCCCATAATCCTTCCTCCCTCCCTCCTCCCCTTCTTCTTTGAGCTGGTGGGGGCTAGGCACGTCCTCTCCCTCTGAGGCCAGACAAGACAGCCCAGCTGGACAAACATATTGCACGTACAGGCATCTGGTTTTGGGAGAGCCCCCTCCAGTTTTTCGGGACCCACATGAAGACCAAGCTGCACCTCTGTTACATACGGCCTAGGACCACCCCGTGTGTGTTCTTTAGTTGGTGGTTTAGTCTCTGAGACTCCAAGAGTCCAGGTTAGTTGACGCTGTTGGTCTTCCTGTGGAGTTCCTCTCCCTTCAGGGCCTGCAGTCCTCCCTTCTATTCTTCCATAAGAGTCCCCAAGCTCCATCCACTGTTTGGCTGTGGATGTACGACTCTGTCTGAGTCAGTTGGTGGGTAGGGCCTCTTAGCGGACAGCCATGCCAGACTCCTGCAAGCATAACAGAGTGTCAGGGCCTGGCGCTCGCCTGTGGGAAGGGTCTTAAGTTGGGCGGGTTACGGGTGGGTCGTTCCCTCCGTCTCTGTTTCACCACCAGTCCCTGAATTTCTTGTAGACAGGTTAAGTTTGGAGTTGAAAGTTTTACTTTTCAATTTGAGGCAGGTTCTCACTATGCTACTTGTTGTAGCCGAGACAGGCATTGATTGAAGTGTGAGTCTTCCGCCTTGGCTTCCTGCATAGCTATGTTGATCCACCAGTCAGTCTCCTGCCTGCTTTTGATCCCTTGTTTGTTCCTATCTCTTCTCTGGTTAGTGGGTAGGTGGAGGAGGCACCTGCCAGTGGTCCACGCCTCCTGGTGCCAGCCTCTGAAGAGCCGATGTTCACGGCTCTGGCTGGCTTCTGGCTCGCACATGCTCTGTAGAAGCCCAGGCTTCTGCCTCACCTGCCTTCCTGCCCTCTGGACCTGCCCCTCCCTGCCTTCCTGTTCGTCCCGGCTACATTTCTCTGCTTCTCAGCTCACCATCCTCCATGGGTTCCTACTTCTTTTGGGAGTAAAGCAAAGCTAAGAGTCTTGTTGGGCTTAACTACTCCTTGGGTCACAGGAAAGGCCCAAGGATTCTTGGGACTCACCCCAGCCCCTGAGCAGGTTCCTCCTACCCTCAGCACTGTTCTGTTCTCCACTAGCACCGGTTCACTAACAGTTCCAATTGTGAGAGTGTGTGTAGCCCTGATCCTCCTCCACCCAGCCCCTCTGCCTGCATATTCTATTTGCCCTGCCCTACCTTTACCTGGTAACCAGCTCTTCAGACTGCACAGGCTGGGTTAGCCCTGAAACACCCCTTTATCTCCTGCGCTTGCCCTGCCTCTTACTCTGGGCTCTTCTAATTCGCCCAGTAGGTTGGGCATATTCACTGCTGCGTTCTAGACCCAGACCCTGGTATCAGCTAGAAGCTCAGTGCCAGTGGAAGGGAGGTAGGACTGGGGGCGTGGGAGTGGGGAACACTGTAAAGTCTTAGACCTGGTGGAAGAAAGGCCAACCTCATCTTTAGCCCCAGGCCGGAGCCTGCAGCCTGCCCATCCTGCCAGCCTACCCTGCAGTTTTTAGCCTGGTGGCTTCACGTAGAAGACTCACGGAGGCCATGAAGGGCATGGTGGGGCTGGCTTGGAATTCCCTGGGAAGACTTCAATGGGTCTGGTTTCCCAGTCATTCCAGAGAGGGTAAGCTAGGCTCAGGCTAGACTCTGCAGATTAGCAACCACAGACTTAGGCCACCAAGGCTCCTAAGAGGATGGGAATTGTTCCTGATCCCATGGCAGGGACAGCCTTGACCCATAGGTGCACTGCCACGTGTAGGGCCTTCAGGATCTACAGTGCTTCCATCTTGTTTCCTGCCTTTAGGCGTTTGCCTCCATAGAGGAAGGAACAGCCTGAAGCAGAGCACCGTGGACAGTCAATGCTTTAAGAAACGGCTATGTCACGTGCGTGTGTGTGTGTGTGTGTGTGTGTGTGTGTGTGTGTGTGTAGGTGAGTGCACATGCATATGTGGAGGCCAAAGCAGGCTGTCCAGGGTCGTCTCTGATTGTTCTCCTTATTCCCTGAGCCAGGATCTGCCACTGAACCAGAATCTCCCTTTTGGAGCTAGATCTCCCGGCCAGTGAGCTCTCAGGGCTTGCCAGTCTCCATACTCTAGTCTGGGGTTTTATGTGTGTGGCCATGCCTGGCTGGCGGAGATCTAGACTCAGATCCTCGTGTTCACACACCAAGTGCTCTGACCCACTGACTCATCCTCTCCTTCTAGATGTGCCTGTTATCCTTTTTGACAATGTCCACACAAGATGAGTTTGCCAAAGCTAGGCAAGATGGCTTCTGCCTGCATCTTCGCATCTGGGAGTCTGAGACAGGAGGATTGTCAAAAGTTTGAGTGAGGCTAGTGTGAGGGAGACTTATCTGGGCGTTGGGAGTTGGGAGTTGGGGGTGAAGTGTTAGGGTTTGGTGCTGGGATGTTCCAGGTCTGGCCCCTTGTATGTTTCATAATACTGGTGCACAGACACAGAGCAGTAAGTTGCTGTTTTCCTAACACAGGTGCATGGTCATTTGTTTGCCGGGCCTGACCATTACCCCTCCTATCATGTTCTGCAACAGATGATCGTTCCCACGGTGAGTAGCTAAGGCCCAAAGGAGGGTCCTAGTAGGAGATAGAAAGAATGGAACTTGTAGAGCTTACGGATGCCACGTCAGTGTGTTCTCTACAGCCAGCTGGCCAGTGACCACTCTATGTTGAGCATAGGCCAGGCCATGGCTTCTGCCCTCAGGGTACAGACACACCCAGAATAGACTTGGGTTGTGTCTCTATCAGGGGTGTGTCTAGAAGCATGTACTGGAGGACAAGTACCTTACCCAGGATCACGAAGGCCAGGGAGGGTGGGGAGGCTGGTGGTGGGGTGGGCATTCCTGGGAGGGGGGCTACAGTCTGAAGCCCACAAAGATTACTCCAAAAGCTCAATAATGAAACCCTTGTGCTGGGTGCTTCCTCTGAGATGCTCTGAGGTTACTCTGTCCACAAAGCTACAGAGGTAGCCCCGGGAGTGAGGCTGTTTCAGCAGCAGCAGAGCCAACACCAATCTTCCATGTAAGGCTGTGAGAAGTTATCGGTGCAAACCCACCTCACCTCCCTGTCTCCTCATGGGAGCCTTACCCATTGTGCAGGCTGTTGACATACTGAGGCTCAGAGGGAAAAATAACACACTCTAGGTCATGCATATATTTGCAAAGTGGTAGAGCCGAGACTTCAACCTTAAGACTATGGGTCCAAAGTTTATGCTTTGAAGCTTCCTATCATCTTAGTTGTAGAAATGCCCAGACCTTTCTGCTGTATTTCTGGGGATAGATGAAGTGATACATTTGGCAAATAGTTAATAACCAACTCTCTGGAAGAAAAAAAAAAACTAATGCATTACTTGTCAAATTTCCCCATTTCCACTGATACCAGGTGACCAGTCTCACATCACCAAGTATGGCACAGGGAAGGACACTGCTCAGTAAGTTCTTGTGAGCTCCTGAGAGCCAGCCCCAGAGCCTCACAGGAAGAGTATCCATCCTCCCCTCAGCCCGGAGCGGCCAGTAAAGGCCTTTAGACAAGTCTCAGGCATGGCGGAGAAGGGCTGGGAAACCTGCTCCTCCAGCCAGGGCCTGCCCAGGGCAGTCCTGGGAAACTGCCGTTAATCTTTAAGCAAGCCTTGCAAACAGGAGTGGCCAGTTTGCCTGCTGTGCATGAGGAATCCTGAGCAGTCCCATCTCTTCTTCCGGCCACAGTGGGCTACTCTGGCCACATTTTCTCCTTGGGGCCCTCAGATCTTCAGTCTTGCCCACTCCTCCTTCGTAACAGAGGGGGCCCGGGACCGGAAGCTAATGGACTGAACACACCCTGAGGCACCTGGTCTAGATGTGAACTCAGATCAGTCTGACTCAAAGCTTTGCCCTTTCCTGGTTTCCCGGGAGACATAGCTGTACCTTGGGGCTCGATCCTCTCACAATCTAGGATGACGGAGGACTTGCCCTTCAGGAGGGATCTTTGTCAGAAGCCCAGGCCTGTGCCACATGAACCTGGTTGGGTCTCAGTTTCCTGTCTGTGAGATGGAAGCACTTTCAAAGAAGGAACATGGTTTCCAGAGAGAAAGGGAGGAGTCAAAGATGCTCCCCAACCCCCAACAGGCAGCTCTAGAACCTGGAGGTCTTTGAGACCAGCCTGAAGCCACATCCCACCCTGCTCGCCCCACTTTCCTTCTCTACTTCCTGTCCAGTTGGTTCTGCCATGCTTAGTGGCAACATGCATACCGCCCAGCAGATGCACATAGTCTCCTTATGCATTGAAAGTGAATTTAGGCTTGGCCTAATTGAGCTGTCTCCCCCCCTTTCCCCCCCTCCCCGCGCAGGTTCTTGCTCTCCATTGGCAGAGGCTGGAGGCTCCGCAAGTTCAAGGCCAGCCTTGGCCACATAGTGAGCCACTGTTTCTTGCCTTTTGATACATTTTAATAATGCTGCCTCTCCCTTCGGCTCCAGTCTCAGGTTAGAGACGCTCAGGTCAAGGCTGTTGTGGCCAGTGCCTCAGTTTCCGCGTCTGCGGACAGTGCTAGCTACCGGTGGTGCGTAGCTCAGGTAGCTAGGGTGGAACCCGAACGTGGTCCCGGGAGGCCGAGCCCGGCGCGTGGCGGGGAGGGGGGGGGAGGGGGCGCCCCCGCGGGCGGAGCTGCGGGGAGGGGGGCTAGGTGCGGGAGGCGCGGGCCCAGCTCGCACAGCAGGTCCCCCGGGTCGTCGGCAGGGCCCGGGTCCGCGCTTCCTCCTTTCTCGGGCTCGCTCGCGGCGGCCGCGGCCCCTCCTCCCGCGCGCTCCCTCCCCCTCGCCGCCGCCGCCACCGCCGCCGCCTCCTCCCTTTCTCTCGGTCTGTCTCTCCCGGGCCGGAATCCAGCCGGCCGCCCCGCCGGAGCGGCCAGGCCGCCGCCCGCCAGCGCCGCGCGCCCCGCTGGGGTCCGCCCGGGCGCGTCCGGAGCTCGCGATCGCCGCGCAGGTGAGCGCCCCCGCCCCGCCGGCCCCGCGCCCTGCTGCGGGCTCCCGCCCTGCCCACTCTCCGGCGCGGCCCGCGAGCTGCCCGCCGCGGCCTTTTGTTGGGATGCGCGGGGGAGGCCGGGATGGGTGCGGGGGGCACCGGAGCCCGGGGACCCTCGGCCGTAGAGTCCTCGGCTCGGTTAGGCCACATTTGAAAACCCGGCCGATCGGCGCCGCCCGCGATCTTGGCTGCCGGGCCCGGCGCCCCCAGCCCGGAGTGGGCGGTGGGGGTGGGGGTGGGGTGGGCGTCGGTGAAGGGGCGCCTGGAGGTCCACACTACCTCCTTAGGTCTCACTGGGGCCTTGGGTAGGGCCTGGTGTTGCTGGCTTGGAAGAGACAGGGCCACCCTGTCCTCGCCACCCCCACCCACCTCCAGCCCCCAGCCTCGCCCCTGCGCAGGCCCAGCGACCGATGGGCTCAGAAGTTGGCAAAAGTTTTGGGGTTTCACTACTGCCACCAGGTCCGCTTGCCCACCAAGGCAGGTACTGGAGGTGAGTTTGTGCCCCCTACTAGGACCCACCACTTGTCATGCTGTGTGTCTTGGGGACTGCTGCCTTAGTTAGCTCCCTGAGCCAAGGCCCTCCTCAGTGGTAGGTGGTCTGGTCGAAGGCTAGGCTAAACAGGGGGACTCACTCTGGGTATCCCTTAAACCTCTAGGGCATTCAGAAAGGTGGACAGAGGTGTGTGAGGCTTATGGGTCCCTGAACAAGGTCTTCCCAACTTTGCAGACTGCCCAGTAAAGGCAGTGGTGGTGGGAGCATCTAGATGGGGGTCCGATTCAGTTACCAAGGTGGATCCGAGGGTGGGGGTGGGGGACTCATCCTAACCTTATGGAGACCAGGTATCTAGGCTTCTTGTTTTCCTGAGTGATCCGAGCCAGGGACTGCCCCCTGGACTCTTCACATCAGTCTTCAGGTGACTGTCCCTGCACTTCGGCAGCCCAGGACTTGGCATATATGGGGTGGGGGCGGGGGGGGGGGGAGGGGGGAGTGCTCAATAACTGAGTCCCACCCTGGAGCTTGCACAAGATGGTTGAGGTACCTGTGGCACAGCGGCTTGCAGAAGCGGGTAACTCCTTGCTTCCAAGGGTGCCCCGGAGCCCCTCCAGAAGGGTGAATGTAGTCAGCTTTGGGTTCCCTTTGGCCTCAGTTCTGTCAGGGAGGATTGATCAGTTGGGTTGTGAGGTAGGGCATAGGCTTAGCCTGTGCAAGGCCCTGGTGCTAGCTGCGGAACCACAGAAAGATAAATCAGGAAAGAAAACAGTTATGACTAGAGCTGCTGATTTTTTTTTTTCGAGACAGGGTTTCTCTGTGTAGCCCCGGCTGTCCTGGAACTCACTCTTGTAGACCAGGCTGGCCTCGAACTCAGAAATTCGCCTGCCTCTGCCTCCCAGAGTGCTGGGATTACAGGCGTGCGCCACCATCGCCTGGCTCAGAGCTGCTGATAGCTAGTGAACTCCTCCTGGGGCTAGCCTGGTCTGCAGCTGCAGTGGAGCATAGCCTTCCTGAGGACCTAACTGGCTGCCCTTTAACCTGCGGTGACAGTGAAGGCTGGGTAGTTTTAGGTCAGGCACAAGGCATTGTTGGAAAAGGTTCCGTCCGTATCTCCCGCACCTGGAGGAGACATGAGGTCCTACTGGAGATGGGGTGTGTCCTGGTGAGGTAGCCTTTCCACAGGGGAAGTGATTTACAGTGTGTCACCTCTCAGCTGACCTCCTGTCTACATGGTGGGGTACATGCTGAGAATGAGTGTTAGGCGTGCCATGCCCCACCCCCTCTCC
This sequence comes from Apodemus sylvaticus, assembly GCF_947179515.1. Classification (NCBI taxonomy): domain Eukaryota; kingdom Metazoa; phylum Chordata; class Mammalia; order Rodentia; family Muridae; genus Apodemus; species Apodemus sylvaticus. Next base: position 142,897,828 of record NC_067476.1, read on the forward strand.
CCATCTCATGCTCACCCTTGTTTATCCCAGCCTTAGGGCAACCCTGTCTCTACCCCATCTCCTGTCTCCTGTGACCTCCCCCCCAGCCCCCACCAGCCTCCAGCACATAGGCTGCTCCTGTTTGGGCTTCTTCCTTGATTGTCATCTGAGGGTGAGAATGGGGCATATCTTGCTCCTTGGAGCCCCCCCCCCCCCCAGGATCTAGGAAGGTCATGGTTAAATGATTTTTGTTCTTGCTGTCCATCTGGTCCTCTGCTGGCTTTGATCGTGCATTGAGCACATACTATGTGTGCACCAGGGCCTGGGAACTTTGTTGAGTGGCTTTGTGGTAGGAGGAGCAGACAGCTTCCTGGGGGAGGGGCTTGAGCTGGGGAAGCGGTGGCCGACCAGCCAAGAATGCTGCTGGGTCAGTGTTCTTCCTTTCTATTCAGAAGGTCATCTGCCTGGGGACTTGCTGGGAAACTGTTAACAGGTCCTTGCCTCCTAGAAACTGGAGTGTGGGGGATAGGCCATGTATCAAGCAAGTGGCCAGATAAATGAATATATAATTGTGGCTGTGATAAGGGCAAGGCCTGTGGAGCAGAGGAATCTTGGAGGAGTGTAGGAGGTGTCTGGGCATGAAGCTAGAGGAAGGTGTGCCAGGCAGGAAGAGGTGTGTATGTGCAAAGGCCCTGGGGTGGGGTGGGGGAGTGTATAATGGTTGTGGAGAACCAAAGAGAGAGCTATGAGACAGGATGATCCAACTGGGTGCTATCAATAGGGCTACTCCCCTGTATGGGCCCCTAGAGGCCTGGGAGAGGGTCTCAGCCTCTGTTTTTAACATAGGGGATCCTCTGTAAGAACCGGATTAGGCTGGAGACCAAGGCACAGAGCTAATGGAATAGATGTGTAGTCTGGACTCCCATGTTCTGTGGGAGTTCTTATCAGGTCTCAGGAAGAGAAGGAGGTCTATGAGGCTAGGTTTGGAAGGTACAGTAGGAAAAGCCAGAGGCAGTGACAGCCCAGAGATCTGGAAGTGCAGTGTGGGGGTGGGGCAGGGCGGGGTATGGGCGAAGCTTGGGAGGGAGCTGGAGAGCAGGGAAGGTCAGCCAGGAAACTGGGGCTCATGCTTGTGCATCTGATAGGCCTGAGTTCAAGTTCTGACTGCTGACCATTCTATTTGCTGTGTGTCTCTGGGTCCTTCATTGTTTCTTTCTGGGGCTTGGCTTCTTCATCACAGAAAGGCCAAGCACCTCTCCCTTTCCAGGTGGGGTTAAGAGAAAGCTTAACCAGCATTAGTTAATGTACAGAAAATGGGTCCTGTTTGTTCTATGTGGCATCGGGAAGTCTGTTAGTATCTCCGGGCTCAGCCTTGCCATCTGTGCGGCCACAGCCTCGAGTGAGAGTTGACGTGGGTCTGAAGGTCCCAGTTTGGACAGGGCTTTGCCAGAAGAGGATGCTCACAGAAAAGGATGTTCCTAGGATGCTGGCTGACTGTGAGCCCTGCCATCTCTGTGCCAGAAAGATGACCTGGGCATTGTGCACAGGAGATAGTCTGGCTTTCTGCATGTAAACCATTAAGACCTAGAGAGAAAAGGCCACTTGCCTACGTTTCCCAGGGATGGGCTCCTGTATTTCACATTTATAACCTGGTGCCCCTGGAGTCTCAGAGCCCTGCAGAGGCCCTGTGTGGAGGCCCCATTGTGAACCACAGCCTCGGTTTGAAGTCCTCCTGCCCCTCTGTGGCCCGTCAGACTTCACAGCATCTCAGGCCTCCTGTGCGTTCTTCATCTCCCTGCGGAAAACCCCATCACCTTTGAGGGGCCTCAGTTTCTTCATCTATAAAGTGCAACAGTGGCTCCCTGGATGTCCCAAGAGGATGGACATGGGGTACTTAAGGCATCAGGACTTAATGTCATCTACCAGACATAGGTTGAGGTCTTGTCTCTTCTAGCAGTTGGCTCTTGTCCTGTGACACAAGGGTGAAGCTGTAAAACGGACTTGCAGCTGACAGGGCCAAGGAGAGGCTGGGATCCCACTCTCTTAGGGAGATCTGTTGTTCAAGGCCTCATTCCACTGGTAAGCCTAGAGTCAAGTCACAGCCTCTTTCCTATGGTTATCCTAATAGCTTAGTGTGTTGACAGTCACTGTACAATATATATTTTCTCTTCTCTGGGTCTGACAAGAAGTCCTGACTCCAGTTTCATAAGCTGAAGTGCTGTTGTTGAGCCGCATTCTGAGGTCCAGGGTTGGCTTCATGGGAAACAGTGCTGTGATAGATTCATAATGTCTGCTCTGAACAGAAGCTTAGCAAGCATTGTCTGTGTGCTATGAGTTTGTCATTCCTGATCTATCCAGACCTTGTCTCTTCCCTGTGTGTGTATGTGGGTGGGGTGGGGGTTGAGGGGGCTGAGAATGAAGGAGAGAGACCCAGGGCAATTTGGCCAAGCTAGGAAGAAAATGCTAATGTCTTTTTGATGTAGGACTGTCCCCACAGACAGCCTGCGTGAGCATAGCCTGCCAGCTGGCCTGACTGGAGGTCTCAGCAACTGGGGAGAATCCCAGAGCAGGAAGCCGGAGCCCTCTGTTTCCATTCTTTGCTATGAGACTTTGGGCAAGTGACTTCCCCCTAGGACTACTCAGACGAGTTCTAGAAAAGAGAAGCTGGAACCGAGAAGAAACTGAAAAATGGTGGTTTATTTCTTCCTGTTCTGGTCCCCAGAGTTCTCACCGTGGAGCTTGTCTCTTCTTTGGGAACTGGAGACAGGGTCCTGCCTGGGGTTGGGTGGGGTGGGGGATGTCCTGGATAGGTGGAGGGTGTCTGCCCGCTCTTGGCAATGGGAGACACAGGTCTTTTAGGCGTCCTTGGGCTGCTAGACCGTGCAGCCAACACAACTGAATCGGACACTGGGGACTGGAAACAGGCTTGGAAGCATCAGGAAGCCTGGGGATCCTGCCGGGGCCTGATAGCTTCTCGCAGGCCACTCTGTCCAGCTTGTGGCCTCCGCTTGAGTTTATCTGATGCCAGTATCCACACATTATGTTCTCCAGGGCTGGACCACAGCGGAGTGATCCACTGTATCTGTTTCCTGTCCTGGAGTGGATGGGACTTTTGTTCCTATTATGTGGAAGAAGAACAGGAGCTCTAAGAAGCTAAGATGACTGTAGCCATCCAGCTGTTGAGATGCGGGCCTGGACATCTGCAGTCTGGGGGACTGTGGGTATCTGGGTTCTGCTGAGTGTCCCCACTGCGGCTGGTATCTTTCTTAGGCATAGTATGGGTTCCCTGACTTCTTGGGTTTGTAATTGTGGCTGGTGGCTATTGGATGGTTCAGTTGCATGATCTCCTAATAGTAGTAAGGCCTAGGAAGGCAATTGGCTCTGGGTTTGAATTCTGACATGGCAGCCATTTTGCTGAATCTGATGGTGGGGAAGATGACTGCTCTGTGCCTCAGTTTCCTCAATCTGTGTAGCTCTAGCGTACCTCTGAGAAGGTGGCCTGACTCTCAGGCACACTAGTGTATGTCCAGTGCTCAGGCACAGGGCCCACAGAGGGTGTTTTCATGCTGTAAGGGAAGGCGATTCTGTGATCAGCCAGAAAAGCGAATTGATCTGGGAATCCTCTGGGCTGGCAGCAGCCACCGTGGTCTGTGGTTGTCTGGCCTGTGTATCTAGGAAGGGTTGCACTGATTACAGCCTGCCAGCTCCATCCAGCTACTCCAAGGCCAGCTCCCACCCCCCCCCCTTGTCCTTCCTAGAAGATGGTCACATGTCCATCCCATGACCTGCAGTGCCCAAGAACCTCCCTACTGCGTGGGGTCCTTCCTAGGAGGCATCTGCTAGTGGGTGCTTCGCATGCTGGCCTGGGTACAAGCTGTACTTCCCTTGTTTCTGGTGGAGGCAAACGGAGGCTCAGAGAGGGGTCGGGCCTCTACATGTCTCCTGGAGATGTCCCCAGTCGAGACAGAGTTCCTTCCTTAGACCCAGCCTCTCTTCTGTGTTGTGGGTTACCCCGCAGGCGCTCTGAGCCACTGCCTGGTTTCCTGTCTGCTTTTGCCTGTACAGGTTCTCCACTCCTGTGAAGGTCCCCCATTCTTTTATTGGGGGTGTGTCTGACACAAGGTTTTGCTGTATAGCCTAGACTGGGCTGGAACTCATCTTGTGGCCCAGACTGGCAGGAGTGATTCTCTTACCTCTGTTTTCTGAGAACTGCGATTTCAGGATCCACCATCACAGTTGGCTAAGTACCCCACTGTTGAACAAGCCCTCCAGTAGCTAAAGTATCCCTGGCTCTCCCATCACCGTCTGTCTTTCCCCTGCGCCTCCTCTACCCTTTCTCTGCCATCCCTCAAGGCTGGTTTTCTCTGCTTCTAAGGGAATGTGTGGTAATTACCACTCCCGAGGGTACAGCACTTTATAGTTTACAAAGCACTTCTATGTAGTTACCTGTGTGCCCCAGCAGGGCTGTGAGGGAGACAGAACCCAGTGATCACCTTCATTTGACAGATGAGGAAGCTGGCCCTAAGTTGGGTGCCTGCTGGGTGCTCTCCATGCTTGGGCAGCCAGGACACCCCTATTCTCCTGGGTCTTGAGTCTGTCTTCCCCTGTGTGTGCCTAGATGGATCAGAGAGGTTAAGTGACTTGTCTGGAGTCACATAGCATTGAAGGGGTGAAGCTTGGAGGTTTCATCTAAGGATTCAGTGAGAGGCAGTCATGCCCACCTTCCTACTGAGGAAACCCCTCAGGTGGCTGGGTGATTGGCAGGAGACAACATCTCCCTGAGTTGGCTCCACCATCTGTCACCTGGGCAGGGTGGGACTCCTGTACTGCCCAGGTGGACCTGCTGTGCCCTGTGGACTTTGTTCTGAGCTGTACCTAGTCCCCAAGGGAGGCTGAAGCCGGCCCTGTTCCACCTGCCTCTGCTGGGCACCCGGGTAAATGGCCTCTCCCTGGTCCATGTCAGGAGGCAGCAGCGTTTCCCCTTGGACTGGCTCCCTAAATATCTTGTGCCTGTAGGAAGTTTCCCTTCAGTGGTCAAGGGTAGGAAAGGGAGATTGATTGTTCAGGCAGAGGATGGTGTGATCGAAGGGTTGCTGGTGGGGCAGCCTGGGACCCACAGGGGGCTTGTGGGTAGAATGGGCCCTCACTGCAGGATTTGTCTCCTTCGCCCTACCCCCACCCCTCCAGGTGTTCCCAAGGCCAGGAACCAGATGAGCCACTGTTCTATTTGGGGACAATTCTGCTGTTCCCATTTCAATCCTGTGCCCTAGTTTTAGAAGCAACGTGGGTTTGGTTACCAGTTGGCCATTTGCAGGCAGCTCCCCCCCCCACCCACTCTGCCCACACCTTAGATCCATGGCTATCATGGTCAGACTAGGCCTTGGCCACCTTCAGTGTTGCCTGGGCCTCTGCCCCTGGGCTCCTGGCACTGTCCATGATTAGCACCCGATGGTGTCTGGGTCAGTGATAGGGTGCACACCTGGTGGGGTGGGGGTGGGGCACTGGAGGCTGCTGCAGGGCTCTGAGGGGAGATGGACTGTGGAGGACAGGACAACATGACCAGTCTTGGGGGCGCTGGAAGCCATGCTGTGGAGCAATTACAGCCCCTGATGTTTTCTCCGCTGTCAGCTAGGTGCTGCGGGAATGATGGCAGCCTGACAATGCCAAGGAGGCTTCTGGGAAGGAAAGTCACCTAGGTCTTAAAGGGTGAGGGCATGCTAGACAGGGAACCCGGGAAGTAAGAGTGTGTTTGTGTGTGTGTGTGTGTGTGGTGTGTGTGTGGTGTGTGTGAGTATGCATCACCTGGGGCTGTGGAACTTTGGGTCATGTGTCCATGCTGAGAAGGACCCTGGTTCATCCTGCACTCTCAGAGTGTTGTGGGAGCAGGGCAGGCATAGGTGGTGGAGAACAGAGAAGGATGAAGTGGAGCAGTGGCTTAAGACAGGGGTCAAAGGTCTTGACTGGGCAGAGGACAGAGACTGGCCTTCTGAGGAGCCTCGCCAGGGCCTTATGATACAGCCTGTGAGCTTGCTATGAGCGCTGGGAGCTGGGGTTGGACCCGGTGCCCTCTGTGGACACCCCAAGCATAAGCTGTTTACATACAGCCTTATGGGGTGGGAGGGCCCTGGGAAGATGGGTGTGTCCAGTTCTGTGGGTCACGCCTGGCTCAGGCAGTATGGCCTTGCTGCAGTGGCCCAGGGAGCCCTGCTGAGTGGCTGTGTCTGGGAATACCAAGAGCCCGAGTGGGGTGGGGTGGGGGGAAGGGAGGGTTGTCACATTTCCTTCTTACTGCATCTTTTGGTAAAACTGCCCTTCAGGAAATGGGGGGATCCTACGGTTGGGTACCCCAGGCACCTAAGGTGGACTTTGGTCCAGATCCCAGCCTCCTCCCTCCCAGGGCACAGTCACCCTCTCCTCGGCTCCTGATGGTCTGAGAGCTGTCTACTGCTGGACCCAACAGGCCTGGCTTCGAAGCTTCACTTTGATTCCTGCTGGGAGAGCTCGGCTAAGTGATTTTTGCCTTCCCGAGCCTCAGTTTCTCCCCTCACAGAAATAGAAGCTGTTCTCTTGAGGGCTGTGTCCAGTGTTGTACAGTCTGGGAGAGCCTGGCTCAGAGCCACGGCCTGGCTGGGCTTCCAAGGGCCAGCTTCCGGGCGCCCCGAGCTCTTAGCTCCAAGGACAAAGCCCCTTTGTGGGGAGACAGATGGAGCCTGGGAGCCCCCTCCCTGGGGAGCAGGGCTGTGTGTTCCTCCTCTGCACTCTATCCCTTGGGAGAAGGAGCTCTCTGAGGTCCAGGGTGGGAACCCAGAGGGCTGCACAGACACACCCGGCTGCTCCGGCTGGGAAGCTCAGTGTCTCTTTGCTGTTTCAGTCAGTTCTCAGGAGTCCAGGCATTCCTGGCAAATCCCGAGCCTACTGTGGGTTCCCTGCGCATCCAACATTCATCCTTCCATCCAGCCACCCGTCTTTCTGTTTGTCTGTCTTCCTTCCATCCTTTACCCCAGGCACCTTCGCCTCACTGGGCCTCTGCTCTTTGGCCACACCATCTGCTCTGTTCTGAAGGTGTTCAAAACCGTCCTAGTTATGCGCGGGTGTTAAAGCAACACTTCCCAGCAAGTGTCAGCTGTGAGTGGATAGCAGTGGCCCTGTACGCATCCACAGATGGCTGCCGTCAGGGTGAAGGGTCAGGCCAGGAAAGAGGAGTGGAGGCCCTCTGGCAGGGCTGAGGGGTTCTTAAGTCCTCTGGAAAGGTCGATTTTGAACTGAGACTGGGAGAAAGAAGAGCTGGCTGAGGTGTGGCCATTGAAACACCTAACGGAGCAGGCGGCATGTGTCCTGAAGACCCAAGGAAACTGAGGGAGTTGTGGAGAAATGGAGGGGAGGGGAGGGAGGGAGTAAATTCTGGGCAGAGAGTGGCTTGTGCCAGGGCTCTGAGGCAGGAGCATGCTGTTTCCAGGGATGGGGAAGCTATTGACTTGTGCTTTAGAGGGAAATGAGGGGAAGGTGAGGACTGGCGTGGTCCCCAGTAGGGACTCAAGGCCTTCAGGGGTAAGGCCCACAAGGAGGTTGAGGGCTGACGGCTCAGCTCGGCATCTCTGCTCCAGAATGGTGGTGCAGGAGAGAAGGAACGAGCATGGGCTCAGGGAGCACAGGGAGTGTCCGGAGCTGCCACTGACAAGGTTTGGAGGCTTGCAGGCTATGAGGGTAAGAAACCGAGGCTGAGCATGGCTTCTCCACCGCCAGGCTCACATAGTGGGGCAGGGCTAGGTTTGGGCTCTCAAGGCCTAGGTGACTTATGACTTTATACAGACCCTGGCCGCCAAATGCCAGACAGCTATATTAAAGTATACCCATTTCTGTCTTGGGAAATGGAGTCTGTTCAGTATGCCTCTGGGCTTGAGAAAGCTTGACTCTCACCTGCTGTGGGAGCCGAGCCTCAGTTTCCTCTGTTCTTCAGTCTCTCCTTCCCAGCTCGGCAGGAAAGCCTCCTCATCGCAGGTGTGTGAGGGCCTGCCCAGCCACAGCTGGGCTGGAACAGGGCTGGGGCTTTCAATATCTCTGCACCTTGGGGTCGAAGGTTCCTGCAATCAGAGCCAAAGCCTCTCTCCACCCGGGGAAACAGCCCAGAAGGGCACCACAGTGTGCAGAAGGCCTCCTAACCTGGCAGAACAGTTCAGCATTGTGAGCCAGGTCACTTTGCTCCGAGCCCCGCCCCTCCCCTCCCCTCCCCCTGCTCAGGCTCCGCTCCTGCTCACTTCGGCTTCTCTGCACTGGCAGGGGTGTGCAGCCTCCTGACATTGTAACACAACATTGTCTCTATATGGTTCATGTTCCAGGGACATGAGTTCTAAAAACAAAACACAACAAAACAAAACAGATGTGTATGTGTAATCTTGTTGAAAGTAAGTTACCACTTTGTGTGAGGTTGCATTCTGTCTGGCCTGGGGCTCTGCAGCCTGAGGCCTGCAGGGTGGACACTTTGGATATCTAGGTTTAGGAAGAGATCTTGTCCTCCATGACACAGGTCAGGGGCTGAGGTCCGGCAGTGAGCAACAGGGCCAGTCTGTCTGTCCTGGGCTTGGGGTGTGAGCCCCATTTTTCACTTGCTTAGCTTGTCTCTGGCCTCCACTTTGGTCAGGGCCAGCTGGAGCCTGCAGGCTCTGCCCGGTGGCACTGGCAGAGCTGGTTTGAGGCTTTTCAGCCCCCAGCGTGCTTGGACTGAGGATGCAGGACCAGGCACGTTCCGACAGACAGCCCGGGCCCTTGGATCCGCTCCCCCACCCCCACTCCTGCCTCTCTCCTTACTCACTTGGCAAGCACCCCCCCTCCCTCTCACCCCACCCCTGGCCCAGGCCTGTGCTAGGCGGAGCTTGGGCACTGGAGTTGCTTTATAGTTTACATTGTCTCAGTAAGTTGGGTGGTCAGAGCCTCTGCTGGGACTTCATGCAGGGAGCGCAGGGGTGGGGCTTAGCCTTTGGGGATGGATAGACCTGTGGCCCAGGCTACCTCTTTTTCCTGTTCTAGGTGGGCCCAACCACTTATCTAACTACCCACCCACCTGTCCACCTTACCTGTCTGTCCACTCATCTACCCTGCCATCCTGCCATCTTCCATCCATTCATCTGTCCGTCCGTCCGCCTGTCCATCCATCCATCTGCCCATCCATCCATCCATCCATCCATCTGCCCATCCATCCATCCATCCATCCATCTGCCTACCTACTTACCTAATCACCCACCTGCCCAGTCCTCAGTGGGGCCCATCTATATACACATCTACCCATTCACCTACCTGTCTCTCCTTTCACCCGCCTATCTACCTGTTCATGTTATCTGACCACGTATCCATCTGTCACCATCCACCATCATCCATGCATCCATCCATCCATGTATGCTGTGCACTTCTATGCGCTGGACAATCATCTGGAGGCTGGAGACACGTCAGAGAACCAGCGAGACGCAATCCCTGCAGTGTTTGCTGGCTGGCAGGGTGGACAGAAAACCAGTGAACAGGGCATCGGTGGGCACGGCCTGTTGGGGGGAGCCAGTTGCTGTGGACCCTACATAAAATGGGGAGGGGGTTTGATCTATCAGCTGGGAAGTGGATGGGCTGCTACTGTGCCCTTCAGGGCCCACAGTGGAAGATTGGCTGGCACCGGGAGGGGTGGGCTCAACTCTCAGGAGTAGAACCTAGGAAGGGAACATCAGTGCAGAGACCCTGAGACGTTGGGGGGAGGGGCAGGGGGAGGCATGCTTGGAGTGTTGGAGCAACAGGAAATGGAGGCTGCGAAATGGAGAGGGCAGGGAGGACATGGAGGTAGAGGAAGACCTGAGGTGCAGATGGGTGTCTGTTTGGAGTACTTGGGTACTCAGGCATAGTTCATTGATGTATTGTAGCCGGCTTCTTTCTGTCCAGAGAAGCCACAGCAGCCCCTCTGACCCCTCCCCCTCCCTTGCTCCCTCTCACATCATACTAAAGTAGCTCTCCAGTGTTCGCCGTTTCAATGTACTTGTCTGTGTAGCTGCAAATTTATAATCTACCCAAAGCCCACTGTCCCTTCCCGCCAGCTGCCTCCTCCCTCTCCTGGTATAGTTTGCTGGTGAGGACGCTGGCTCCTAAGGCCAGCCTGCCAGTGGCCCTGCTGAGCTCAGAGCCTAGCGCTTAGCGTAGTAGGTGGCCGGCACACAGTAGGTACTGCTCTGATGGACACCGAGTGTGCTTTCTGGCCTTTGGGCCCTGTTCGTGGGGCTCCACAGCTAGGGACTTATCACATGCTCATGGCTGGGCTGCTTGTATCCTGATTGGATAGGGGAGGGGACAGGCACAGAGCGGGAGAAGGTGCCAGGGTCACGCGGTATGGTGTGGAAGGGCTGGATCTGGGTTTGGAACCTAGGTGGTTCAGCTCTTAATCCTCATGATGAGGGGCTCTGTGAGCCTGGATAAAGAGGACTACATCTTTTTACTGGGTGTGGAAAGGTGAGGTCAGGAACTGACCATGAGCAGTCCCCGAGGAGGGGACAGCCTATGTAGAGACAGGAGGATCATTAGGGATAAAGCAAATGGCGGCTGGGGGCGGGGCGGGGGAGGGTAGGGGTGGAGGGAGGGTAGGGGAGGAACAGGGGTAAGGTAGAGGTGGGGGAGGGGGGAAGGGGCAGGTGGAAGGTAGGGGTAGGGGAGGGGGAAGGGGGAAGGTAGAGTTGAGGGGAAGGGAGGGGAGTGGAGGGATTTGGAGCAAGCAGCAGGCCCTCAGCAGGCAGGAGGGTTAAGTCTGACCACTGCCCTTTATTCATGGTCCATATTGTCAGTTCATGGAGAGTGAAAGGCAACGGCTCCTGGGGTGAGGGGTGGGGAGGAGCTTAGGACTGTTCCTGCACTTGGGCTTGGCCACTTGGCGCTCCTGCCCACCCATGTCCCCAAGGGAGATGCCACCTGGGTGTGGGCGGGGAGGAGGGGGCACTATGTTCCCAGAGTCGAGAAGCAACCAGAGCAGTTGGCAGGGAACAGCGGGCACCGTGGGCAGGGGCCGGCTGGCAACCCCTCTCGGGGCCCATCCGCCTGCAGCTAGGGAAGAGGGGATGGAGAGGTTGGGGAGAGATTAGAACTTGTTACTTCAGTGGCCCACCAAGGTCACTCCCTCATCCTGAACATGTTAGGGACTTTGTGCCCAGATGCTGGCTGCAGCCCAGATGAAATGTGGCCTGTCTAGGGTCACACAGCAGTGGGAGTCCCCAACTCACTAATGAGCCATCTTGGCGTGTCTCTTAGCCTTGTGCTAGTGACTCCCCAGCTACACCTCCTCCCTAGTCTTCTGCCTGCTGGGATGGTGTGGAAAAGAAGGGTTTCCTGGCTCCCAGGAAGTCTCCTGCATCCTGGCTGCAGACTGCAAGGTTGCAGACTTCTGAGAGACCCCTGGGTGTGTGTGTGTGTGTGTGTGAACCACAGGAGGGTCTGTCCCTGCCCCATGTTCCCTTCTCACCCAGGAGTTTGCAACGGAGCTGTCCACGTTCTGGGTTCCAAGAAAGAGCAGCCTAGCCACAGGCTCTTTCCTGAGCGCCTTTGCAGCCCTCAGGGGCAGCCTACCGGCTGGAAAGTAAAATATTGTCACACAAATCACCAGCTGTCGCAGGATCTTAGACTCATCTGCTTCACCTCATCTGTAAAATGGGCTGAAGAATGACACACAGGCCTCATATGTGGCGCAGGCCTTTAATTACAGCACTGGTGAGGGAGGCAAAGGCAGGTGCATTTCTGAGTTCAAAGTCAGCCTGGTCTACCTGCTGAGTTCTAGGCTAGCCAGGGCTATATAGTATGACTCTTATCTCTAGAAAACTCATAAAATGAGCTGGCGTGGGTGTCCAGCTACCAGGCCCAAGCACCATGTAAACGGAATTTGGGAGGTGAAGGCAAGAGCTCAGAACTTCAGGGCCAGCCTGGGCTACATGAGCCCCTGTGAGGGTGCTCAGTAGATGCTAAGTAAGTGTCAGTCATCATGCTGTGGTGAGGATTTTCTTAGCCCACATTGCTAAGCCATTTGTGAAAGGCTCCCCAGGTAAGCAGGGAGTTCCCTCGGCCACACTAAAGACAGTCAGGGTTGGAAGGAGGCTGTGGTGGCTTAGCTCTGGGGGCCTGAAGTGTGTGCCTGGCTTTCTGTCTAGTCTTTGTTCCTCTTTAGAAAAATGAGCTGTCCCATGAGCTTAAGACTCTCCATGAGATCATCTAGGACCAGTGACCTTGGGGGAAAGACAGCTAAGACCTCAGAGAGTGGCCCAGGCCCTGACTTAGCTTCTTTGTCAGACATGGCTGACTGGCTGTCCCTGTTTCCAGGGTCTGGGAGAGCTGAGGAGCTGGCAGTGGAGTCAGAGGAAGGCGCCTTGGCAAGGCAGTCTGTAGGCTAGCATGCTGCCCCCCAGAATGACACTAGTGTACCCCCAAACCATGAGGCTCCCCCAATCTGGCTGGGCAGGCGCCTGTATGTGGGGGCCCTGCACTGCCAAGTCTACCTACCGCTTCCTACTCATCCGTTCCCCCATGGCGGACGCCCCGCTTCCCCAATGCTCAGTGGTGCTGCTGGTGTCCCTGCCGTGCTGAGAACAGCCTAAGGGATGGTGGGCAAGGGTGGACACAGGCTGGTGCCTTCATGATGAGATGGACCCGGGTCTGGGAGGCTATGGAGCCTAGACCATCCTTGCTTGCTTCCTAAGGCTGTCTCTTAGTTGTTGTGTAGCCTCAGGCAGACAGCTAGCCCCTTTTTGTACCACAGTTTCCCATCTACACAATGGCACAGGTCACATAGGGATGGGGTGGAGCATCCTGGGCTCATTTTAGCATGGTACCTGTCCCTGGGGGCCACTCTCCTCTGAAAGCCCCCAATTTAGATGGCTTCTGGGGTTTTCTAGGGCAGAGGAGTAAGGGTCGAGAGTGCTGTGTGACCTGCGGCGCTGATGAACCGCTGCTGGTCACAGCAGTCTCTGCAGTTCCCCCTTTGTGTGTCCAGATGGTGTGTAGTAGCTTTTCAGCCCAGTGACATTTCAGCGATCCAAAGACTTCCTTTGTCAGACTCTCTCCCTGCTGTAGGGACCTTGCTGCCCTGTGTGGGGCTGCCTCTGTGGGAAGCCTGCCTGGTCTCTGCTGCTGGAGCACACACACAGCACACTCTCTGTGAGGCTCTGGGTGACTGCAGCAGTCACCTGGTGTCCATAGTAACATTGATCACTGGCAGAGAAAGCGGCTTGCCACAGCCGTGTGGAGAAGTCACTGACAAACCTCCTTCTGCAGGACAGAATACGGAAGCCGAGAGTGCTCAGTGTATCCATGACAGGCTGAGCCAGGATCTGAACAAAAGCAGGTAAGCTGGGAGTATTTCCATCTCATCTAGGCTGGTCTGCATTAACTATGTAGCCTAGGCTAACCTGCAGCTGGCTGGGTAGCTCTCAGCTCACTATGCAGCCCAGGCTGGTCTTGAACTTATGACATAAGTCTGCAATTGTAATTTGGGTAGAGTTAACAGAGTGTCTTTTGGAGAAATAGCAGAAATGTGCGCTACCCTCTCTGGTTCACCTCTTCCCCCCCCCCCCCCAGGCTGGATTTGAGGCTATATTATAGAAGTATCAATTTGCCAATCTGTCAGATGAACATTGATTTCCAGGATGGCTTTAAAAAAAAAAGTCACAGTGATGAGATAAATTCCCATGGGATTACTCCATTTGAAGTGGCCCATCGAATGTTCTTTTCAGAGTTGATTGGCTCTGTTCACTTAACATAATATTTTCAAGACCTACTTAATTGGGGTATCATTTAGCCAGCTATTTCAAGACTTCTTCTTGTCAAATGATATTTCATTGCGTGGATATGTCTTGTGTCTGTCTGTCTGGGTCTCTCCATGGGGTGGGGTGTAGGGGTACATGCCCGTGAACACCCGTGGAGGCTGGAGGCTGACCTCTTCCTTCAGTCACTTGTCCAACTTACCTTCTGAGGTAGTGTCTCCCCCACTGAACCTGCACCCGCTCTCAGCTAGACTAGATCAGGAGGTCCCCAGGATCTGTCGCCGTGGCGGCTGCCATTGCTGGAGTTGCCCGCAGGTGCTGCCATGCCTGGCTTGTATAGTGGTGGGCATCTGACCTCAGGTCCTCATGCTTGCACAACGGCCACTTTATCCATACCACCAGCTCCTTAGCCCGTGTGTGTGTGTGTGTGTGTGCGTGTGTGTGTGTGTGTGTGTGTGTGTGTGTGTGTGTGTGTGTATGCAAGGATGTATGAATATGCACATGTGTATATGTATAGTATATGTATGTATATATGTATATATTAACACATTAAAATGTTTCTGAGGGCTCATGAAATGGCTCTGTAGGTAATGATGCTTGCCCTCAAGGCTCACAACCTGAGTGTGACCCCTGGAGCCCACATGGTAGAGAGAACTAACCCTTCCATTTTGTCTTCTGACATCCACGTACACACAGTGGCAGGTGCTCCCCCCAAACACACACACACACACACACACACACACACACACACACACACACAAAACACTAAATGCAGAGGCTTAAAGAGATGGCTCAGCAGATCCTAGCATTTGCTGCTCTTCCAGAGGCCCTGGGATCAATTCCCTGTGATCACGTGATGGTAACTCTAATTTCGGGAGATCCAACGCCCTCTTCTACACTTCTTGGGCACAAGGCATGCACTGGCTACACAGACATACATGCAAGACAAAATGCTCACATAAAATCTCAAAAAAGTAAAATATAATGAAGATATTTTTAAATTGACATTAAAATTGTATGTGTTTATAGATAACGTGATTGATTGATTGATTGATTGATTCTGTGCTGAGATGCAACCTTCCCTCACTCCTGCTAAGCAATTAGTTGCCCCACCCTAACCCCAGCTGTAGCCCTTGTGTGTTTTATAATGATCAAACACAAGTGAGCCTGTCTCCTCAAACACTGTTTCTCTGTGTTCTCACATTCAGAATTAGTACTTGTAGCTTTTTGAAGTGCGCGGTGTATTGTTATCTATTGGCACCTAACTGTTCAGTTGCAGGCACACAGGGCCCTTTTCGACCTGCCCAACTAGAACATCCTGCACATTTGTCAATCTCTCCTCATCCCCTCTTTTCTCTTTCCTCCTCAGCCTCTGGTAAGTACTGTTCTATCTTAGCGTCTATGATAACAACATTTAAAAAAAGATGTATGTGTATATGTATGTAAGAATGTATGTATGTATGTATATATTAATATATGTGGATGTCTTGTCTGCGGGAATATCTGCACACCAGAAGAAGGCATTAGATCCCATAGAACTACAGTTCTAGACTGTTATGGGCTGCCATGTGGGTGCTGGGAATTGAACCCAGAACCTCTGAAAGAGCAGCCAGTTCTCTTTACTGCTGAGCCATTTCTCTAGCCCATGATGCCAACGTTTTAAAAAATATTTTTTTATTTTATTTTAAATGTGTGTGTATGCAAAAAATAGATTTTATTTTATTTTAAATGTGTATGTGTGTATGTGCCTATGGGTGCAGGCACCTGAGATGGCCAGAAGAGGGCGTCATTCCTCTGGAGCTGAGATGGTTGTGAGCTGCTATGTGGATGCTGGGACCTGAACTCTGTAAGAGCAGCAAATACTCTTAACTGCTGAGCTGTCTTTCCGGCTTCTATGATAGCCATTTTTTAAGGCCCCATGTGTGAGTGAGATCAGGTAGGACTTGGATTTTGGTGCCTGCATGTTTCACTTTTCGCATGCCCTGCATGTTGGTTCAAATGACAGCTTCCTCCTTTCTTTATTTACTGGTCCAGATACTTGGGCTGTTTCAGGCTATTATGAATACTGCTGTGATGAACGTGGACATCACCATGTCCCTTTAACGTACTCGTTTCATTTGAAATCATGCATGCATGTGTGTATGCATGCAATGGAGTTTGAGAGATAAGCAACAGGACAGGCAAGCTGAAGACCTCGGGTGCCGGGAGGAGGGAGATGGATCACAATAAGGGAAAAACCACGCTTCCTGATAGGCGGTCTGGAATCCAGGAGGGCTCTGTGATGGTCAACCGCCAAACAGCGGCATGGGCTTAGGGATGAAGTGAGGATGCCCACAGTGCCCGAGTGCCAGGCGGAGGGAGGTGGAAGAGGAAAAGGACAAACAGACTTTCCCAGTGCAGCTCAGGCAGTGGGTGAGCACAGCGGGGGTGGGGACGGCGCTAAGCCTGGAGTTGTTCCTATGGTTGTACCTGGCGTGTGCACAGTCTACCTGCTTGCTCATCTGCTGGTGGGCATCGGGTTGTGGGGCCACAGTGAACGCTGCCCTGTGTGCTGTGGGGTGTGGGTTTCTGTGTGCTTGTATCTTAATTTCTGCTGATGTGTACCTGGGAGTGGACTTCCTGGATGGCATGGTAAGTCCCCAGTGAACCTTTTAATGGGAGGCCAGACTGTTTTTTCAAGTGGCTGTATGGCTTGATGCCCCACAATAATATTAGTAGGTGTCCCCGTGTTCTTGACAGAACTTGGTGCTGGCTGCCTGTCTAATGACAGATGTTCTGTGTGTGTGTGTGTGTGGGGGGGGATACAGCATCTCACATGACTGGCTTGCCTTTTTTCGTGGGTCCTGATGATGAATTTGTCCTTGTCAGCTGTGGGTTGGTCCTGTTGGTGTCCTTTGCCCGTTGTGAAATTGGCTTTGTTTGTCGTCCAGTTGTACCCATGGGCCTCACTCATGCCGGGCCAGTGGACTGCCCCTTAGCCCCCAGCCCAGGATTTAGCATGTGTGTGTTTATGTGTGTGGTGTGCATGAGTACAGATTCCCTCTCAGGCCAGTAGAGGCCGTTGGGTTCCTTGGATCTGGACAGACTGGTGGATGATAGCAAGTGCTCTCAACCCCTGAGCCATCTCTCTAGTCCTAGGCTTTTTTTTTTTTTGTCTATTTATTTATTTGTTTGTTTGTTGTTTGTTTGTTTCTTTGTTTTTTCTTCCAGACAGAATTTCTCTGTATAGCCCTGGCTGTCCTGGAACTTACTCTGTAGACCAGGCTGACCTCAAACTCAGAAATCCACCTGCCTCTGCCTCCTGAGTGCTGGGATTAAAGGTGTGCGCCACCACTGCCCGGCTGGTTCGTATTTCAAGAGCACACTCCATCGTGACAGGGAAGCTAAAGTGGCAGCAGCTTGACCCAGCTGATAACATTGCATCCACAGTCAGGAACCAGAGAGGGTGAACAAGGCTGCTGCCCAGTCTCCAGTCTCCCAAACAGTCCAGGCTCCCAGCCAGGGAATGGTGCCGCCCACAGTGGGCATGTCTCCCACTCCAGAGAAAACAATCAAAATGATTTCCCAGTCTTTCCCAGGCGTCTGTCTCCTTAGTGAGTCTAGATTCTACCTAGTTAACATTTAACACTAACCATAACATGCCTTACTGTGTAGCCCAAGCTAGTCTCCAATTCATGATCCTTCTACCTCAGTTTCCCACAAGCTAGGATTCCAATCCTGCTATGCCTTACCTGGCTCTCCTCCTCCCTTTCCTAAGGTGACCTCTGAAAGAGCATCACCGTTCTAAGTTAGAATAAGTAGGACTTATTTTCCCTCTGTTGCTTGGGTCCTGAGCACCCTGCATGAGAACCCATTATGCCCAGGGTCATGAAGCTTTTAACTGTATTTCCTTTCAGGTCTTTGTAGCCTAGGCTAGCCTTTAGCTTGCTTCGTAGCAGAGGCTGATATCCCTGCCTCTGCTCAGAGTCCTGGGGTTAAAGTGTGTGCCACCATGCCTGACTTTCCTCATGCAAGCTTTCCGTTTTGCCTCTTGGGTTCAGGCTTATGGTCCCTTTCAAGCCAATTTTGTGTTTCCTTGGAGGAAGCTGTCAAACATTCTGTTGTCACTTGTGGTTGCTCAGTTGGCCCTTTCAACCTTTGTTGAACGACTGCTGTCACTACTGAGTTGTTTTGGTGTCCTGGTAATGTTGTCTGACTCTGAGAGTGTATTTGCTTTCTAAAATTTATTTATTGTTATTAATTGTGTGTGTGTGTGTGTTTATGTGCGCATCAGTGCATACACACACACAAACACCACACATACACACACACACACACACACACACACACACACCATGGTGCACTTGTGGAATTCAGAGAACAGCATTGTGGAGTCAGTTTCCTACTTTTCTGTGTGCTCTGGACACACACACACACACCATGGTCACCATGGTGCACTTGTGGAGTTCAGAGGACAGCTCTGTGGAGTCAGTTTCCTACTTTTCTGTGTGCTCTGGACACACACACACACACACACACACACCATGGTACACTTGTGGAGTTCAGAGGACAGCTTTGTGGAGTCAGTTTCCTACTTTTCTGTACGCTCTGGGGGTTAAACTCAGCTCAACAAACTTATGAGACAATCACCTTCTCTGCTGGGCCATCATATCAGCCCTGAAGCTGTTCCACAGGACTGTAAGGCTGTGCTTGTGGTAGTCACACTGTTGTGATGACCTCAGGTCGGAGACGTGCGACTTCTCAATCTGTGTTTTCCATTTCAGGATGGTTTTGACAATTCCAGGTGTCTTGAGTTTCCACATGTATCTTAAAGTCAGGCTGTCAGGATTTGTAGAGAGGTCAGCTGGGACTCCCCAGCTGATGGGGCAGGGCTGTGTCTCCCCAGTTGATCTGGTGGGCATATTGCCATCTTTTGTGTGTGCATGTATGCTGTGTTCACATGCATGCGTGTGTGTGTGTGTGTGTGTGTGTGTGTGTGTGTGTGTGTGTGTGTTGGGGGTGACCCAGAGGTTCCTGAGCTGTCATTCCTGTCACTTTGAGACAGGGTCTCCCGCTGACTTGGTTCTCCCAGGAGCCTGGACTGCTGCAAGTGGGTCCCAGGGATCCGCTTGTCTGTGTCACAGAGCTGGGCTTCCAGGTGCTGGGCGCTGGCACTCAAACTCAGGCCTTCATGAATGTGTGGCAAGCCTTCTGCTCATGTTTCCCTGCCTGGCCTCGCCACCTGACTAGCATTTGCCCTTGTGACCTGTGAACACAGGTGGCCTTCCTTTAATTAGTTCCTTAATTTCATTCCTTAGAACAATTTTGTAGCCTTGGGAGCGTAGTTAGGTCTTACCTTTCTTTTGTTGACCTCATTCGAGATCCTTTGACGGCATGGGATAGTCTTACTTTCAGTTTTGTTTTTTTGCTCGCTAGTGTATAGAAATGCATTTCTATATTTTGTGAGGCTGGGGATGGAACCCAGTGCATAAGGCGGGGTGCTTGTCTGATGAGCACGTTACTGGTAAGCCACACTCCAAGCTCACTTGAAAAGGGTTGGTGTATTAGTCAGGGTTCTCTAGAGTCACAGAACTTATGGGATGTCTCTATATAGTAAGGGAATTTATTGTGATGATTTACAGTCTGCGGTCCGACTAACCCAATGATGGGCAGCTGTGAACAGGAAGCCCCAAAACCTAGTGGTTGCTCAGTCCCACGAGGCTGGTTGTTTGAGCTGGTCTTCTGCAGAAGCAGGTTTCAGCGGATGTGCTGGCAAGTAAGTGCAAGCAGGCAAAGAAGAGTGAGTCTTCCTTCTTCCAGTGGCCTTATGTGGAAGGCGTGGCCCACATTAAAGGTGTGACCAACGATGCCTGGATCTGGGACTTGCTTTGTCCCAGGCTGACCTTGAACTCAGAGATCTGCTTGCCTCAGTCTGCTGGGATTAAAGGCGTGTACTGCCTTGCCCTGGCCTAAGCTTTTCATGGCCACTATGCCTCAAGATCTGGATCCCAGGTGTGCCTACCACATCTGGTTCATTCCAGATGTAGTCAAGTTGACAATCAGGAATAGCCATCAGTTTGTAAAATCTTTTTTTGTGTGTGCACGTGTGCCTGTACCATGGCATGCAAGAGGGGGTCAGAGGGCAGCTTTCGGGAATTGGTTCTCTTCTCCTACCATGTGGGTCCTGGGGACTGAACTCAGGGTGTGAGGCTTGGCAGCGGGCACCTTACCCACTGAGCCATCCATCTCTGTTTTTACAGGTTGATCCTGTAATATGCGACCTTCCTGAACTCCCTAGTTCCCGGATCGTTAGTAGATTCCTTAGTGTCTTCTCTATGAGATCACGTGGGCCCAGCATGGTGATACATGCGTGTAATCTCAGAATTTAAGAGAAGGAGGCAGGAGAATCAGTTCAGAGCCAGTGTTCAGAGCCATCCTGGGCTACTTGAGTCTCAGAAGTAAACAAGCAAGCAAGTAAACAGATAATGCCATCTACAAGTAGACATAACTTACGCCTTCCCTCTCAGCCTGGAGGCTTTGTCTGTTACTTTCTTCCTCAGCTGCCCTGACTAAGAACAGCTTCAAACAGAAGTGCCAATGGGGACATCCGGGCTTTCCTATCTGTCTGTCACCATCAGCACCACACGAGCTGTGGCTTTTCTAAATGCTCTATGTCAGGTGAGGGGAGTTCCCCACTTGCCCCCTCCATCTCCCTCATGCCTGCCTTGCTCTCCCTCCTCCTCCCCCACTTCCTTTTCCTATCTCCCGCTCCCCCCCCATTCTTCGATAGAGTCTCCATTAACATTGCCCATGATTGCCTGAAAACTTGTGGGTTTTTTGCCTGTTTTCTGAGTGCTGGAATCTCACGTATGGCCCACTCCTTTTTTGTGTGTTTTGCGGTGAAATGGTGTGGGGTTACGTCATACGTCTTTTCCCTGTGTGTTTAGATTACTGCAAGTTGAGATCACCATGTGGTTTTGTTCTGTAGGGGATGAGTGTGTTAGTCACTGGTGTTTTAAAAGAGAAGCTTGGGCTGGTGTTGATTCTTTCATATGTATCTGAGCCAGTTGGCCTGTGGCCTGTGGACAGGTTTTAACCTCTGGGTTCTGAGACGTCACATCAGTTTGTCATTTTCTTAGGATGTCATTTTGCAGTTCCAGGGACACTGGCTTCATGGAATGAATCAGAGCTGTGTCCTGATGGAGATCTTGGCCTTAACCCTCCCTGAGTATCTGGCCCAATCCACCACCGAAGCCTGACAGTCATTTTGCTAATGCCAAGAGAATTCGCCAGTGAAGCTATCTGTGGGCCTGGGCCTTTTTAAGGGAAGTTTTAAAATGACTAATTCAGGGCCTGGAGAGATGAATCAGTGGTTAGTAATGTTAGCTACTCTTCCAGAGGCACAGAATTAGATTCACAACAGCCATGTTGGGAGTCGTGTAGCCTTCTGTAACCTTAGCTCCAAGGGATCTGACGCTTTCTTTTGGCTTCCATGCACACACACAAACACACACACACACACACACACACACGCGCGCGCGCGCGCGCGCGCATGCAAGCACAGACATACACAAATAGAAAAACGTACTGACTTAAGGCCAACAAGATGGCTCAGAGGATAAGGGCACTTGCTGCCAAGCTTGACGCCCTGAGTTCAGTCCCCGGGACCCACATGACAGAGGGAGAGATTTGAATCCCACAGGTTATCTTCTGAGGGTGAACCTTAAGCCTGAGTGAGACTCTCTACACTTCTAATAGATTTCATTATGTAGTTCAGGCTGCCCTCACAGTCCTCTAGCCTCAGCCTCCAGAGTGCAGGGATTACAGACACCCCAGCCCCCTCCCCCACAGCCTGCTCATCTTATTCCTAAAGTTTTGCGGATCCGCATTCATTCCAACCTGAGTAATCTGACCTTCTCTTTTGTTCCCTGTTCAGCAGCTAGCAGAGCCTTATATTGTTGGTCTTTTAAAAAAGCACTGACCTGTCTTGGTTGAGTCTTCCTGCTATTTATCTGCCCTGTCAGTCCCGTGCTAAGCTCCATTATTTCTTTGATTCCGTTTGCTTTGCATTTAGGCTGTTTTGACCATGGCAGGTCAGCGTCTGGATTCGAGACCTCCCTTCTTGGCAGAGACATTTACCCTGCAAAGTTCTCTCCAAGTTCTCTGTGTGCTGCATCCAGCCTCCTGCTGGGTTTTCGTTTTCTTTTCTAATTCATTTCTAATTATTTTAGTATTTTCTTCCACGGTAGCCTTCACCTAGGAAGGCCCCCGATATCTTTTTTAGTGATTGATTCTGCTCCATCATGGCTGGAAACACCCTTTGTGTGCTTTGATTTCTGTTAACTATATTGAGCCCTGTTTTCTGGCATAGCATATGGTCTGACTTGGACAACGTTCGTGCACACTTGCTTGAGGGGACAGTGGCTCTGCTGCTCCTGGGTGGCCGCTGTGGTTCCATTCGCCTTTTGTCTGAGGAGTCTCATGTGTGTAAGGCTCCCTCAGTTTGCTTTTCCTGGGAACTGTCTGTGGTTATTATTATTTTTTTATCTTGCACGAGCTCTTTATATATTAAGAAAAACTCTTGTCTATCATATGAGTTGCAAATATTTTCTTCCTGGTTTAAATTTGTTTATCAAGCCAGGCAGACTCTTCTTCTTTAGGCAGGGTCTTTTTGTAGCTCAGACTGGCCTTGAACGCACGCACCTCAACTACTTCTTTCCCCAGCCTCAAGAGGCTGTGTTGACAAGCATGTGTCTCCATGCCTGGCTACATGGTTAATTTTTATATGGACTGATTTTTTTTTTTTCTTCTTCTTCTAAAGAAACTTAAGTCTTTTCTAAAAAAAAAAAAAAAATTACTTATGCTAGCTTTGATGGTGTATGCCTTTAATCCCAATACTCAGAGTCTCTACAGAATCTCCTGCTGAGGTAGGAGGATCACTGTGAGTTCAAGGCTAGCCTGGTCTAATGGTCTAAATGGTAAGTTTCAGGACAGCCAGGGCTATCTGGACAAGAGAGACCTTGTCTCAAAAATAAAGTAAAATAAAATAAAATAAAATAAAATCAGGCCTAGATAGATGGCCTAGTAGTTAAGTGCACTGGCTGCTTTTACAGAGGACCTGGTGTTAGTTTCCAGAGCTCACATAGTGATTCATGCTTGCCTGTATTCTAGTTCCCAGGGACCTAGTATCCTTTCTGACCTCTTTGGGCGCAGGCAAAAGGTGCACATTTGTACATAAAAGCAAATATTTGTATACATAAAATAAAAATGTATTTTAACAAATCCCAGTAGGGTTTTTGTTGTTGTTGTTTTGTTTTGAGAAAGGATCTCATTTTATTGCTATGCCTGTCCTGGAACTCCCTGTGTAGACCAGGCTGGCCTTGAACTGACCGAGATCCGCCTGCTTCTGCCTCTCAAATGCTGGGATTAAAGGTGTGTACTATCACCACCCACCACCAGCCCAGTAGTTTTTGCTTGTTTGTTTGATTTTTTGGAAATAAGACCTCACTGTGTAGCCCTTGTTGGCCCGGAACTCAGTCTGTAGACCAGGCTGGCCTTGAACTCACAGAGATCTACATGCCTCTGCCTCCTGAGTCTTGGCATTAAAGGCATGGAGCACTGATACCTGGCATCTCATTAGGGACTTTACCGGGCTCACACTCAGCTCGAAGGTTGTATAGGAATAATGGTGTTTATAATGCTAAGCTGTCTTTCACTTTTTTTTGTGACACTATTGGTGTATGATATCTTACTGGTTTTTAGCTTTCTGTCATTGTGCATTGATTTACTTTGCGTGCGACTTTTTCCATATGTTCTTTTTTACAGGTGTATTTTGTTTTTAATTATGTCTGTGTATGGGTGTGTACCCACTAGTGCTCGTGGAAACCCCAGAACTGGGGTACAGGTATCTGTGGGTTCTCTAAATATAGGTGCCGGAAACTGAATGTGAGGCCTCTGCAAAAGCACTACATACTCTTAACCTCCGCGTCGACTCTCTGCTCAACGGAGCGCGTGATCTTGTACTCTCCGGCTCCCTCCATACCATCTGCAGATAATGAGGCTGACTTCTTTTTCAGTCTCTGCCTTAGTGCTTCATGAGGCATTGGAAGGCCTTTGCCTCATGGTGAAAGCAATCAAAAGAAAGGTCAGAGGTCAGGGCAGGTCTTCCACACACACAATGATGTCAGCAGATACTTCTCGGTTGCTTCCCACCTGTTGGTCCCACTTTGCAAGCACCACTACCCTGTGTCTTCCATGCCATAAGCCCATTTGAATGGGAACTATCATGTCTTCAGTTTGGGAGGGGTAAACTGAGGCCTGCTTAGTCTGCGTGCCTAGGAAAAGCTGAGCTGACACCTGCCCTGGCATTGTGGCTCCAGGCCTGTGATTGCCTTCTGGTGCTGTGATGCCTCGGGCAATGGGCAATGGGGGCATCTGCGTGGTGGGTGGGGCCCGGAGGCACATCTGGCTCCCTTCATTTCCCTGCTGTAGGCTAGGTTGTGGCTTCTCCTATGTTGTTGGGACAGTGGAGAGTCCCTGGTGAGTGCCAGGTTTGTGTTTGGTGTCAAGGCCATCCCCACCCCCCCTTCTTGCACTGTTCCTCCATTCCACAGAGTTCATCAGAAACCGATTCTTCTCTGTCACACAGACTCTTAGTTCCAGATGTCAGGCTTAGTATAATCTCCTTATGTATGTATGATGTATGAATGTATCTGTCAGTCTGTCTGTCTTTATTGAGGTGTTGGGGATGGGACTGGGGGGTTCATGAATGCAGGGGAGCTTCCTCAGCTGACTCAGACCCCACCGGTGCCCATTTACAAGGTGGGAATCTCTGAGGGTGCTATGGCAAGATTCAGTTAGATGCTAACCCGTGCCCCGCTCCTGTGGAATCTTTATCACAGCCCTGCCATGCCTGGCCACATTCACCCTGAGAAGAGGAAACACCATCTTCAGGGGAGAGGGGTCTCTGTGAGTCTCCTCAGAGGGATTGTGGAGTCCTGGATGGCGGGAGGCTGGGCAGCGGGAGCCATACCTAGAAACCATCAGTGGACTCTGGCCCGTCCACGTAGTCCTCAGCCAGGGGGATTGTGGGGGACTCTTGAGTGTTCTTGAGTACTCAGTAGTCCTTGGCTGCTTGCCCAGTGAGCACACGAACTCAGGCTTCATCCCCAGCACTGTAGCTGATTCTTATCATCGGGAGAAAGTAACTTCCAGTTGTCACTTGACATAAAGTAAAAAGGGGACTTTCCTTTTCCAGAACAACCCCTTGTCAGATGAAACACTGTAAAGACTTAGGGATTCTTCCAGAACTTTCTCTAAGTCTCCAGCATGTCTATATCTGTCTATACACACATAGGTATAAACAGTCGCGCTACAGCAGTAGTAGATCCTGCTTGTAACACAGAGCCCAGGCCTGGGTCATCTCCACCCCTGACAACCGTGGGGTAGTTGGTGAGACTGAACCCACTTTGCAGATGAGGAAAGCAAGGCACAGTGATGCCAGCGGAGATGGCTCCTGCTGCCAGGAGGCCATGATTTTTACATCTTTCCCTCTACTTTGGCAGCCAGGCAGACGTTCCAAACTGCCGCCCAGTGTCCTCGGGCTCGCGTGCTATTGTTTGTTCAAGCTCCTCTGATGCACACTCAGTTATTACTGGTTTCCTGGGGAGAGCCATTAGGCTTGTGTGATCTGTAGAGATGCCTCTGGCTTTAGGGTAGGCAGGAGGGGACACTATGGCTGTGTCTTTGAGGATGGCGGCCCCTGGCTTGAGGGATGGGCTGGGTGGAGACAGGTTGTATCGGAGGAAGGTTCTGGAGTTTCCTCAGGGTTCCGTGCTGCAGCAGCTGGCACCCAGAACCAGTGCTCTGCAACTATCCGGTGCAAGGCTGAGCTGTGCAGGGGGTGGGGCAGAGTGAGGGAGATGCTGGGTTAGGCCAGGACCTGGTCTGCTGGTGCTGGGGTGTGGCAGGGGATGGGGAAGCCCTTGCTGTGGTGGAATTAATCAGGAGCCTGTGGTCAGGCACCCGGCCCACGGGAAAGGGCCACCTTCCCATTAGGACCTCAGTTTGCATCCTTTACTGCTTCCCTTTGGCCCTCAAGGACCTATCTCTACCTCAGAACTTGCAAGTGGCGGAAGAGATGGGGGCTCCCTCAAATGGGTGACTCATGGTGACTGGGAACCCCTACTCCAGGGAAGCCCGAGGTCTGGGTCTAAGTTCCAGGAGAGACACTCTAAAGGGAGTCTCAACCCTACCCTATATGACCCCTCCCAAATACTGCTAAAGTCCTTGTTGGTGCACGCACTCCCAGCCACTGGAGCTGGGGAGGGAGCAGTCCTGAGGGACCTGAGCTCCCACCAGACTCCCTCAGGCAGCTCCTTTTCCTGCTTGCCCTGGCTGGCTGTGGAGCTGGACACAGAGGTTCCACACCACGGCCCGCAGCAGCCTGCCAGGTTCTTCTTAGAGATCTCCAGCCACACAGAGCTGCAGAGAATCCCAGCGTGAGTCGGTATAAAGCAGAGTTGAGTTTATTAAGAAGGTAATTTAGGGGAGCTGGAGAAATGGCTCAGTGGTTAAAAGCACTGGCTGCTCTTCCAGAGGACCCAGGTTCAATTCCCAGCAACCACGTGGCAGCTTACAACTGCCTGGAACTCCAGTTCCAGGGGATTCGACCCCCTCACACAGTCATATGTGCAGGGAAAACACCAATGTGTGTGTGCACACACACACACACACACACACACACACACACACACACACAGAAAAACATTTAAAAGACAAAGGAAAGAAAAGACTGTAGGGCTCAGTCAGCAGAGTGCTCACCTCATAAGCATAGGCCCTTGTTTCTGTCTCCAGCACAGATAAACAGGACGAGGTATGCGCTTGGGGTGAGTAGGCAGGAGGATCAGGTGGTTATCGTCAACTAAGAGGAAGTTTAGGGTCAGCCTGGTCTATGTGAGACCCTGTCTGGGAAAGATAAGTTGAGGAAGTGGCTGTGCACGGTCCTTATGCCAGCGTCTGGCTTCACCATGTGCGACCCCTCGTGTACACAGAAGCATGCTTACCCCTCTAGTGTGTGCACACACACATGGACACACAGAGATAGACACACACAGAGAGATGTAAACATAGAAAGAGAGGTGCATATGAAAGGGACAGACCCCCAGATGCTGGTGGGACTTCTGAAGCCCCCTTGCCTCTTCCCTGTAGCTGTGTATAGGATTTTGGGAGCTTTTGGAATTACGCTGCTCAAAGAGCTTCTAAGGGACCCTGCCTCCTCTGTGTCCCCTGTCCTTTGCCCACTCCCTGCACCCTTTCTAAGATAAGGCCTGTTTGGCCTTGAACTCACTGTGTAGACCAAACTAGCTTTGAACTCAGAGATCTGCCTGTCTCGGCCTCCTGAGTGCTGGATTAAAGGTCTGTTCCACTAAGAAAAGATTTATTACTTACGTGTGCATGTATGTGCACAGACGCATGTATCTTTGTGCTTAGAGGCCGGAAGAGGGCACCGGATCCCTCTGTCTCAGAGTTTCAGGTATTTGCCAGATGCCAGGTGGATGCTGGGATTTGAACCTGTCTTAACCACTGAGACATCTTTCTAGTTCATTTCCCTCCCAGAGGAGATCCTAGGGTGACTGTGGACACCCTGGGGAGGATTACAGAGTGATGGTAAGGCCATGGGCCCAGCGGGCAGAACAAGGGCCTCCAACTGAACAAGGATGGAGAGGCCTAGAAAGCGGCAGGTTTAACTGGAAAAGGTCATCCTCAAAGGTCACATAATCTTGGGCCTTAGCAGGGTTCGTTGCTAGTTAAGTCTTTGTTATTGTGTGTGCTTGATATGTGCGTGTACACACACGCATGTCACACAGCATGTATAGAAGTCAGAAGACAACTTTGGGGGGTTGGGTCCCTCTTCACTGTGGTGGCCCAACTTTGGTCCTTATTTGAAATATTCCTTGTATACAAGGGATCTTCCCTACACTGGCAGGTCCACTGCTCCTGCCTGAAATCCTGACTTTTGGCTGGAGACTGACTCGGATAATGGGCCTGAGGGTTTCTTTACTCTCCCACAGCCCCCTGATGTCCTGTGACTGCACTCACACTGGGGGAGTATCTGCTGCAGCCACTCCTGGGCTGCCCCCTGACCTAGCTGCCTCGTCAGACAATCCTGGGTCTGCGTGGCAGGCATCAGCCACAGATCCTACCCCCCCCCCCACACACACACACACACAGGCCAGCACTGTCACCCTGACTTCGCATTAAAGGCCTCACTTTACCCTTCTGTGTATTGGGGATGTGCATGCTTTCCTTGGTTAGTGTAAGGTCTTAAGCCCAGAGGCTGCATCCTCAGAAGATGCACACGTCTTCCAGGCCTGGCTCTCCTTCTCCAGGCACATCTGCTGAGAGCCCGTTCTTGATCTCTCCAGTGACAGGGGACACACCATGTACAGTTTTGTTCATTCTAGAGAAAGCTCTTGCAGATAATTCTTTGTATATTTTAAATAGGTTTCATTTTAAAATCTGTTCTTATATTTTGTGTTGTTTCTCAAAGTCCTTCTGGAGTAGCTAGTCAAGGACCCAGTGTCCGGAAAAGGAGCTACACAACTGCAGGGAGGCTGAGTGGGCGGGCTGGGCTGCTGGGATACCCATCTGTTGGCACACCTCTCAGGACACCGAGTTTGTCAATGCTGATGGGCACTGTGACCTGGAAGGATGGGTTACCATGGAAACAGGCCTTCCCTGAATGCCCACTGCTGGCCTGACCCTCAGGAATGGCTGTCGATCCCTGGGGCCGTTGGGCAGGTCTCCATGGATCTGTTAGATTTTCTGAGTCTGGGTGTCAGTCTGAGCCATGCCCCAGTATGCACCTCCACAGCTCTGAGGGTATAGGACTGACTGCTGCACCCAGGTCCCCATGGGTAGGAGCCACAGAGCTTGCTACTGAGGCTTGTTCCTGTCAGGGTCTCTGAGGAGATCTAGTCTAGTGCAGAGGCCTCCTGCAGCCCACAAGAGTGGTCGGTTCCCGGTGGCACATCCAGAACACGTGCCTGGTGACTCCTGCTCTGACCCCATTTGGTCATGTCATAGCTCTGTCACACATGGGGAAGACATGGTACAGGGGACAATGTCCACACCAGTGTAGACTAGATAACTGACACTAAAATCAGGGAATTGGGTTCCAGAGTCTTCCAAACCGCCGTGTCACCCACCTTCTTCTCATTCCCAGAATCTTTGGAAAGGTCAAAGGGCACT
Source organism: Apodemus sylvaticus (assembly GCF_947179515.1). Classification (NCBI taxonomy): domain Eukaryota; kingdom Metazoa; phylum Chordata; class Mammalia; order Rodentia; family Muridae; genus Apodemus; species Apodemus sylvaticus. The sequence continues at coordinate 142,926,801 of NC_067476.1, forward strand.
GGGCAGGCAGGGATCCTGCCCCTTCACGAGAGCGCTAACAGTTTTCATGTCCACACTCCACAGAGTCTGCAGATGCGGATGTCGAGGTCCAGAGAAAGGGAGCAGCTCGCCTAGACACGGAGCAGGGGCGGCGGAGCAGGGTCTTTAGGCCAAAACCCCGGATACTACAGCTTGTGTCTGTGCTGGGCCCCCAGACTGCTCCCCAGATCCACTGGGGTGGCCCTGCTACCTATCAGGTGAGCGGAGATGAGAGAGGGGAGCCCCCAGCCCAGCTTTCCAGGTGGGGCGCGGATGCGGAGGGTCACAGCATCGGGCGCCATGAGGCCTTCGACTCTGTGTGTCCAGGTCTCAGGACCTCTCAGACTTTCCCTGCTCATCATTCATTTGGTTGTTTCTTAAGCACCTGCTGTATACCTCACTGTGCATACAAGTGAGCAATTCAGGAATTAAGAGAAGAGGGGGGGCTACATATAACCAAGGCGGGTATAGGGAAGAATTTGGGGACCCCCCCTCCTAAAGGATGGGACTTGAAATTTCTTCCTTCCTTCTTCCTCCCTCCCTCCCTTCCCCCCCTTTCTTCCGTGTGCTTATGGGGAGGTGTGTGTGTGAACCACCACAAGTGAAGGTCAGAAGTCAGAGGACGGCGTGAAGAACCGTTTCTCCCACCTCTTTTCACTATGTGGGTTCTGGGGATTGGACTGAGCTCAGCAGGGTTTGTGATAGGGGCCTTTACCAGCAGGGTCATATTCCTGACCCAGGAAGTGACTCTGAGCTGAAGGAAACTGATTTGGGAGGTGAAGCTCTCAGGGAATTGTGTTTGCCACGGTCCTGTGGCCAGAAGGCCTGGCCATGCCGTCTTCAAGTCACATACTGTACTGCTGCCCCGATTAGCACTTTAGCACCTTCCCTGCCCCCAGTGTTAGACAACCTGTCGGGCATGTATTCTTCACCAAAACTTAAGCGAGCCCCTCCTATGTGCTGGGGACACAGATACGACTCAAGTGTCCCTGCCTAAGAAAGACTGGAACTGACTTTGGGTCTGGCCGTCAGGCTTTGGACTGGTATGTCTTCTCTCCGTAGCTGCGTCCTAAGATGCCAACAATTTATTTTACAGGCAAAACTGAGACGAGTCCTCCCAGGGTGGCCAGTCCCCTTCTCAGAACCTCAGTTTCCCTATCCGCTAAGTGGGTGGGGTGTCTTGTCTGCTCCAGAGGCTCTCCTCTACCTCAGGGATTTCTGTCGCCCCCAGCCAGGACCATGGGCAGCAACAAGAGCAAACCCAAGGACGCCAGCCAGCGGCGCCGCAGCCTGGAGCCCACCGAGAACGTGCACGGGGCGGGGGGCGCCTTCCCGGCTTCACAGACACCGAGCAAGCCGGCCTCCGCCGATGGCCACCGCGGGCCCAGCGCCGCCTTCGTGCCCCCCGCGGCCGCCGAGCCCAAGCTCTTCGGAGGCTTCAACTCCTCGGACACTGTCACCTCCCCGCAGAGGGCGGGGCCTCTGGCAGGTCGGCCCTCCCTCCCCCTGGCTGTGTGTCCCTGAGCTGTGGGTCACCCTCTCTGGGTTCTGGGGACTCGGTTTTCCCGGAGCTACGAATGGAAAGCAGGGCTCCTGGCGCTTTCGGGCTCCCAGGTTCAGAGTGTATAACGGGTTCCGGAGGAGCGGGTTGTAGGGGACCCTGAGGCCCGCAGGGGAAGGACCGCCGTCGACTAGCTGCCGCCTCCCCCCCCAGCCTTTGTTCCTGGCTCTGCTGTGCGGTGGCTCGAGTGCGCCCCTGCGCCCTCTGCTGGCGCCGTGTGGTGCTGCAGCCCTGCCGCCCAGGGGCTGAGCAGGGTGACTCATGCTCCTGCATGCACGGCTACACACCCACCCGTGCAAATCCCACGCTCTGACGGAGCCATACTCACGGCTGCACACCCACGCGTGCAGATCTCACGTTCAGACGCAGCCACACGCAGGGCTGCAATCCCATGCATGCAGATCTCACGCTCAGACGCAGCCACACACACGGCTACACACCTACACGTACAAATCCCATCCAGACTCAACCATGTCATAGGTCCACATCGGACATGTACCCAAACTGAGTGGAGACACCAACAGAATGCTCACAGTTCCTAGAGACACACCTGGGCCAGAGACCCACAGTACGGAGCACACACAGATACAGGTGTGCATACCTCACCCCTCAGATGGGCCTGTGCACCTCCTTGCATGCTGAATGCAGACATGACATGTAGGGGTTCCCAGCCCCACATCCCACCACAGGAACTTGGTTGTGGTGAGACGCTTGAACAGGCTGCCCACTTCCTGCCATGCAGCCACACACCCATTCGATCGCTGGAGAAGCATTGATGGAGCCCTTGGGCAGCGGAAGGTGGGGTGCAGGAGTCCAAGGAGCAGCCGTGGGTGAGGGGAGAATTAGAGGAAGGGTCCTGAAGCTTGGCCCAGAAATCTTGAGCTGCCAAGTGCATGCGCGTGCACACACACACACACACACACACACGCACACGCAGTCACTTAAGTGCGGGGCTTGAGCCATCCACTGTTCTGGGAGTCTGTTCTCTGGGGCTTCTGCTTGTGTCAGGAGACAAGGAGCACATAGTCTGCAGCCCAGCAGGGAGCTCAGGCTGTGAGGAAGGTAGTCCTCCCCGCCCCCCGCAGGGTTCTGACACCTCCCTTCCCTCTCTGCAGGTGGGGTGACCACCTTTGTGGCCCTCTATGACTATGAGTCACGGACAGAGACTGACCTGTCCTTCAAGAAAGGGGAGCGGCTGCAGATTGTCAATAACACGTGAGTGGCTGGGCGCGGACTGCACTGGGAGCGTGGGCCGGGCTATCCCCAGAGCTGCCGGCAGAGGGCAGTGCAGAGCCTACGGGGCTGCTTCGCTTCTGCCGTCGGTGGGTGGCGGCCCTCCCTAGACCCCGACCAGTCTCCCTCCCTTGGCCCGGGCCCTGTCTTCGCACCTCAGCCTCTCCTTCTCTCTGCTTCTCTCTCGCTGGCCCTTAGGAGGAAGGTGGATGTCAGGTGTGTACCGAGGCCAGGTAGAGGGGGCTGCTTCGCTGAGGCTGGGGGCTGCTCTGCATGCACTTCCTCCACTGTCCCCGTGTGTTTGCCGCTCTCTCCCCGCCCCTCCAGCTTATCCTGCATCCCACCTGTTTGAGCCGACCCTCCATCTTCACCCCACACCTTCCTGTTAGCTCCGTGATTCCACAGTGGGTGCCAGCTCCATGCAGGACCCAGTGCATTCTGGAGGCCAGGGAGGGAGGCAGTGTGGTGGGCAGTGGGTCACACCAGACCAGGCGAGGGGTGGGTAGAAGCAGGCTGGGATCCCTGCAAGATGAGAGGGGGGCTGTCTCTATGGGACTGTCCGTCCGAGGAAGGACAGTGAGCCGCTGCAGGTAAGGGTGGTGGGCAGCGCCCTGGGAGGGGGCAGGGGGCAGCCGGGCCGTGGAGGCCTCTCCCTGGGGCAGGTAACGCTCGGGACTCTGAGCTGTTCCGGAGGGTAGAGGACCTATCACTGCTCCAGAGGTCTGGCTAAAGAGGTAGGCTTTTCAGACCCTCTGCTCATGCCTCCCGATCCCTTGCATGCTACTCCATTTGCCTGAAACATTTCTTCTCCTGCATCCATCTGGTGAACTCCTATTCATCCCTCAAGATCCGGGGTGGGACCGCCCTCTGTGTGAGGCGAAAGTGAGCAGGTTCCGTGCGCTGTGTCGGCTGCTGTTATCTATGATGTCAGGGGCGGCCGCAATGGTGGAGGGGCTGGTGCTGTGTTGTGAACATGGAAACTGAGGCTCAAAGTCGAGACCTCCCTAGGACCTCTTCACCAGAGTAGCCAGCTGCTCCTTCCTCCTAATAGGAAGTCCTGAGTCCCCATGTCGCCAGCTGCGGGTGGCACTGGCGGCCAGGAGGTGGAGCAGTGCGACCCTGGCGCTGAGAGGATTCGCCCAGAGTCACACAGCTGATAGAGGCAGAGCTGAGGGGAGGATTGCCCACAGACCTTGCAGGGTGTGCCGGGTAGAGACCCGCCCTGTGGGGAGTCTCTACACAAGTGACAGGAGGCAGGAAAGGCTTGGGGACTTGGACTCTGCCCTACCCTGGAGTCACAGCCACCCCCGCTCCTTTGGGGTGCAGTTTCTTCCTCCCTTCTTGTTGCCTTTTAGGTTGGTGGGGCCTAGTGCAGCCGGGCAGTTGGAGTCAGTCACAAGAGAGTCTCATGCGCTGGCGGTCCCTGGGTGGCGGGGTCACAGGAATGAATGGCGGGGGCTGCGGGGGTCTCCTGACCAACCCCTGCTCTACCCAGGCTCGGAAAAGGTCAGGTGTCAAAGGTCAGGTGTCAAACCGTGCTGCCTAGTGGGCAATGTCATTCTCAGCCCAGTGGGCCTGCCACCTCTTCCTAGCTGGGAAACTGAGGCCCCTCACCAAGCCGGTCCCTGGCTACCCGAGGCAAGTCTGCCCTCGACTCTTGGCATAGGAAGTGGGACTTGATGCCCATGTGTAGAGTAGGCACGCAGACGCCTGGGTGCTCATCCCTACCCGGAGCCCAGCCTGAAGCCATGCACAGCCGCCACTTACTGAATATCGCCTCCTTTATAAATGTGAACACTGAAACCCAGAGAGGGCATGCTATTTGTCCAAGGTCACACAGTATTCCTCCAGGAACTACTCGGCTTAGGTTTTTGAAGGTGGGGGTACAGGCACGCTAGGGGGCGTGGCTAGCAGGTTCACTTCCTGTTTCGCTCCTGTGATACCAACAGCTTTATTTGTATTAGCAACTAGTCCAGGTTGATCTGTGGGCTGACATTTGACCTCCTGGAGTCAGCAAAGGAGCTCAGGCTTCGACGGGGGCGGGGAGCAGTTGGGTACTTCTCTGTCCATATTCTTCTGGAGGTGACCCCCAAACAGGCCGGTGAACCCCTAGGGAGCTGTCAGGCTGCTTTGCACATTCTGGCTGTGGTTTGGCCTCCTGTGGTGTCTGATGTCAAACCGGGGTCCCATCCTGGCACGGACTGTCTTCTGCCCCAGTCCTCCTGTCTCCCCGTCTCTTGTCCCCTGGCTTCTGGGGATCTCAGCCTCTGCGGATTGGGAGAGCTCGCTGCTCTGGGCTGGGGACCTTAGCCTCTCTCTGCCATTGACTATGCTGTGTGGCTTTGGGCAAATCATCTCCTCTGTGCCTCAGTTTCCTCAATCTATAAAGAAAACACCAGTCTTCTTACCAGAGTGACTGGGTCTTCCACCCGTCTCGTCTCAAATGTAGTTTCCTCAGTCAGAGTGGGAGCCTCGCCTTCTTCCTTGTTGGATGATCCTGGGGGTCAAGCCAGACAGAAATGTGTGTACACCGAGCAGGGGTGGAGCTTTGGGGCACGGGTGCTGGGTGAGCTTGCACCTCCCGTGGCTCCACGCCCACCCTCACTGCGCATGCCCACTCCCACCCTCACTGCGCATGCCCACCTAGGGGGGGCCCCTCTGGCCCAGCCTCGGCCAGGGTCTGATGCTCACCTGGCCTCCAGCCGCTCCTTCAAGCTTCCCCAGCTCCGCCTGCTCCTGGCCTCGACTTATCCATCTGTGAAGCTGGGCACACGTGCTGAGCCCTCCAGTGCATTCTAGTCGGGGCTGTGTGACTCCAGGCCAGGGCCTTTCTGTCTCTGGGCCAGGGCGGGGATGCTGTGCCTCTTCTCAGGGTCAAGACAGGGCTAAAGTCACCATCTGACTAATTTGACTCCCATCTTGTCTCCCCCCCACCCCCAGCCTTGCATGAAGAGCCGCAGAGCCGTTGAGCCTCATGGTACCCACAGGGGGGCACCTGGCTTGGCTGTGTGACCTTGCACAGAGCCCGTTGCTTCTCTAGCCTCAGTCTTCCCGTCTGTACAGGGGATGTGGGAAGGGCTGGACCCTAGCTCCCAGGCCTTGTCCTCTGTTCTTCCCTCAAACCTCCAACCTTCTCCCAGTCCCCGTTGGTTGCTTTGGATGTGAGGTCTCTGGCTGCCCCCGACCCCGTTCCCAGTGTCCCCAGCACTGCCTGGCTCTCGCTCTCTCCCCCGGCCCCCTGCCACGGCCTCTCACCACCCCCATCTCTGCCTCTTCTCTCCTGTTGGGCTCTCGCTTGCTCCTCCCTCCTCTGTCTCTGGACCCCTGCTCCAGCCAGACCTGGTTCACATTCAGATGGCTGCAAAGGTACTTCTGCCCCTCCCCCTCCTGCCCCGGCCCGGAGCCTGCTGGGATCCCTTCTCCTGCCCGACCTCCTCCCTCCTCCTTCCTTCCCCTCTACCTGGGACAGTTAGTGGAAAGGGTCCTGAGCTCTGGGGCTAGGCCACCACATTCCCCAAGACTCGCTGTGTGACTTTGGGCGTGGCCCAGTTCTCTCTGGCTTCACTTTCGCCACAGACAGGGGTAGGCTGCAGGAGGAGACCTGTAGCTTTTGGTTAAGGTCTTCCAGGAGTGAGTTGTGATTCGGGACATGGGCAAGCACTGTTCTTTGAAGGGATGGGTCTGCACTGTGGCTGGGCCAGAAGGGCCAGCGCTTGTCTGCATTGGGCATCAGGACTCTCAGGGCTTGGGGAGACTCCCCAGGTCTAATGTGGCATCTATCTCACGGAAACCCCGCGTCTCCCTTCTCCTGCTCCATTCAGGGAGCTTCCTCCCTTCCTCTCTCTCCTCAGGCAGCTGCAGGCCGCTGTGCACCTCTGGACAGTTCAGTTTCCGGTGGGCGGGGCGCAGTTCTGCTGAGGTTTTAGGTGGCATCCCTCTGGGTCGGTGTGCCAGGGAGGTGGGGGTTCCAGGCCGGTTCCTGCTGGCTTGCTGTCTCTCCAGGCTGGCCGAGCTTCCCTTGCTGCCGAGCCTGGCCACGCACCTGGGGAAGTCAGGGTCACTGCCCTGCTCCCCTGGTGACCTCGTTCTTTGCTCCCTCCCTCCCGCTCAGAGAGGGAGACTGGTGGCTGGCACACTCGCTGAGCACAGGACAGACCGGTTACATCCCCAGCAACTATGTGGCGCCCTCCGACTCCATCCAGGCTGAGGAGTGAGTATGTTGTTCGGCTGTGGTCCGCTGCCACTGTCACCTCTAGTACAGAGTCCCTCGTGGGCCTGAGTGGGCAGCAGGCTGGCCACCCTGAGTCCCCAGTACCCAGGGCCAGCATTGTGGGCAGCAAACCCCGGCCCGACAGACACAGTCTTGTCCCTCCCACCCCAGGTGGTACTTTGGCAAGATCACTAGACGGGAATCAGAGCGCCTACTTCTCAACGCCGAGAACCCGAGAGGGACCTTCCTCGTGAGGGAGAGCGAGACCACTAAAGGTATGCCTGAGCACGCCTGTGGCCGGCAGAGCTCAGCTTTGAAGGGGTTATTTGAGCTGGGTATTAAAGAGTGAATTGGAGTTTGGTACTTGGGACGGGGAGGGGAGAGCCTTGCAGTGGAGGAGATAGCAGCAGGTACTTGAGGAAGACTGATCCATAGGTGGTCAGGACTCACAAGCTGAGGCTTTCCTTCAGCCTCAGTTTCTCACATAGGGATGGGTACAGGTTGTCAGGAGTGTGACACAGCTGTAGATGTGTTCTCAGGATGGGAACAGAAGCAGTATGCTCCTCAGTTTCCCTTTTCCCTTTCCCAGGGGCCTTTTCTGGCCTTGCCCTTCCCCCACAGACTGGATTTCCCCCACAGAAAGCTGTTTCTGCCTTTTCGCCTAGCCCATCACCATGGCAACCAAGCCAGGCTGCTTCCTGTGGGCCTAGGGCTCTGCGGGAGATGGAAAAGTGCACACCCCCCACTGTGCTGTGCACAGTGATGTGCGTGCATGTGTGCGTGTGTGTGTGTGTGTGTGTGTGTGTGTGTGCGCGTGCGTGCGTGCTTATGTGCGCGGGGGCATGCATGTACCGCATGTGTACACACGAGTGTGCATGTGCATGCATTGGTGGGGTTGGCCAGTGTTGCTGGACTGAATTGTGGCATGGTCCTGGTTCCTGGGGCTTGGGGGTAAGGGTGGATGTGAGCGTGCGGCCACTGGGCATAGGTGTGCCATCAGCTGAGCCTTCTGTGTGCACGTGAAGTGGGCAGTCTGTAGAAAACATGACTTCCCCGGGGTTGCTTTGAGACACTTAGGGTGTGTCCCAGGCCTAGGCCTCCCTGACTCACTCACATGTTACCAGAAGACATCATATTTACCTGACGACATCCAGAGGCTCCAGGGGTCTCCTCAGTGGGTGGTGGGAGGCCCTGCCACTCAGCACTGCCTACTCCCTGGCAGGCCCCTGGACCCTGCACCCAGCACCCAGCCTCACCCTGAGGCTGTCCAGGCTTTAGTTAACCAAGGTTTCCGTTCAGGATGTTCCCAGCTGCGGCTTTTCTAGGCATCAGAGAGGCAGAGCAGGGGCACAGCCCGCAGGTCACACTCAGAATGTATCTCCTGCCCTGGACTAATTACTCATACATCCACGTAGCCAGTCACTACTCCTGTCTTCAGCTGCTCTCCAGTAAGCAGGACCGGACAGACACGGGAGTGGGCGTCCCGGGCCAGAGGGCAGAAGCCAGCATTTATGGAGTGCTTGCTGACTACCAAGGGAATCTTCACTGTGTAGGGAGGAGACAGGGCAAGCAGCGGCATGCAGGGTCACACAGCTGTGGACATATTGGGATTCAGGTGTCTTACCAGGGCTGTGAGTTTGGGATGGTGGGCGTGTCTCTGCCGTTGGGGGTTTTGTGCCTACACGGCTGTCCCGAAGCCCACTCCTCTCGGCACATTAGGGGCTGAAAGAGGGTGGGAACTCCGTTCCTCAAGCAGTGTGCCTCGGGGGTCTCCTCCCTGCCTCCCCACAGGTGCCTACTGCCTCTCTGTATCCGACTTCGACAATGCCAAGGGCCTAAATGTGAAACACTACAAGATCCGGAAACTGGACAGCGGCGGGTTCTACATTACCTCCCGCACCCAGTTCAACAGCCTGCAGCAGCTCGTAGCCTACTACTCTAGTGAGTGTCCCCGGCCCTGTGGGGGCTCACCCAGGGGAGCAGGGTGCCACGGGGTGTGCCACCTCACCCCAGGGATGCCTCTTCCCTCCTGGCCTCTCCTCTATCTCCCTTCTCCCCCCTCTCCCTGCGAGGAGGGGGTCTGCCTTGAGGAAGCTAGAAGGGAGGGGCCAGAGGCTGGTGTTGATTGTTTCTGCAGCCCTAAGACCGGTCTGAACCGGTTCCTGGGAGAGAAGGAGGGGGAAGCTTCTTTGATAGAGAACTGCAGAGCGGGCTGGAGCTAGGCTGCGGGCCGTGTGCAGCGATGGCGTTGGTGTGGGCTTCTGTCACTGCTGTTTCAGGTGTAGCTACTTAAGCTGCCTCCTTGGCCGGGGCCCCCAGCCTCTCTAGGACTAGCCGCCCCTCTGTCCGTATACTAAAGATCTGGGGGTCACTGGGTTCCCAGACCAAATCCTCCAAGGCTACCTTGGAACCTTATGATCCAGCCAAGGCCGCAAGGCTGCTGACTAAAGGTTGCCGGTTCACCTGCCAGTTCCTCCAACCGCACCCACAGCTCCCCGCCTCCTGGCCCCTCTCCCGAGCCCACAGCTGATCTTGTCTTGGACTCTGGCACAGGTGATGTGCAGTATGGGGTGCCACCTAGTTACCCCTCAAATCCAAGCCAGGAACCTCTTCCTCTGGAATGCCTACCAGGGCTCCCAAAGGATTCCTAAAGCCTGCTTGACTCCCCCCTCACAGACTATCCTCTGTTAACATCTGTGTCCTGAGATCTTGCTAGGTTACTGGGGTGGGGGTGTGGCCTCCCCAGGGCAGCCTCTCACACCTTTTCCTCGCTGGTTTTGATAGTCGCAAATCTGACGGGTAACTAAACGAATGAATGAGTGATTGGAGCAGGTGACCTGTGCCACAGAGCCCTGGGAAATAGAGCTCTGCAGGAGGGTGTCTGCCCGCCTGACCCCAGAGCCAGTGTGCACGTGCTGCACTGGGCCGTACACACAGGACCGTGAAGCCAGCTTGCTTGTGACCCTACCTGAGCTCCATTCCCTGCCTCCCTCTCCAGAACATGCTGATGGCCTGTGTCACCGCCTCACTACCGTGTGTCCCACATCCAAGCCTCAGACCCAAGGCCTGGCCAAGGATGCGTGGGAGATCCCCCGGGAGTCCCTGCGGCTGGAGGTTAAGCTGGGCCAGGGCTGCTTCGGAGAGGTGTGGATGGGTAAGGAACACACAGCCCTGCCCCACATCGCAGCTAGTCAGCTCAGAGACCCAGAGACCCTCTCTTTAATCGTCTCTGCTGAACAGCTGGGCTCTGTTTTATTTTATTGTTGTGCATTAACTATACAAATTGTTACATTTTCCCATGACACTTTCAAACCCACGTGTAACATATTTTGCTCAACTCTAGCCCCTCTCCTCCCCCTCCTCCTCAGTCCCCCATGAATCAACCCAGGGTCAGCACTGAGGTGGGCACCTGACTCTTTGCAGTCCATGCCACTGAAGACTAGGGCATCTGTGTACCAAGGGCCGCACAGTCCTCAAGGGCCTGAGTGTGGTCAGGCCAAGCCTCAGCCCCCTGATGTGACCAAGTGGTTGACGCAAGAGGCATCTGCACATTAGTTCAGCACAGAGAGAGACAGCACTGTGTGGAGAGAGCAGTGGGAAGTCAGTGTTTGGTTTCCCGTCTAATTGTGCAGCCACTGAGAGGCCCCTGGGGCATGGAGCTGCCCTGGCTAAACCCAGGCTCCCCTGCTGTCTGCTGCTCTCTGCCCACCCAGGAGCAGAGGGGGACTGTTGAGGCTGTGGTGGCTGTTGCCGCTTCGCTGTCTACCTTTCAGAGGGCACTGGAGGGGCCGGGTCAGGTGGGCCAGGGAAGGCCTGGCGTGTGAGCAGGAAGGGCAGAGGGAGAAGCCAGCTTTTAAGTTGAGACCAAAAGGAGGGTTTGGGCAGAGCCTGGGCAAACCACAGCCTTGGTTCTTCTCAACCTCAACTATGGTTCTTGGTGTGTGGTGGGGACCTGAGGGTTTCCCACTTCCCCCCGGAGCTCTGCACAGACCGGCAACCGCCAACAGTCAGGCCATCTAGGCTGCTTGAGAGGCTAGAGCTGTTCCGGTTGCTGGTGCCTGGGGTACCGACTGCCCACCCATCAGGCTGCTGTTCTGCTTCCTGGCAGCATTCCTAATCAGTCACCATCCTGATAGCAGTTGCTGACTGTGAGCAGGCTCGAGACACTCATTTCACAGCCCTGGGAGTGATTTCGTTTTCCTTCCATTTCTAAGTTGGAAGGGAGAAGTCTCAGCATGGTGTCTGGCCTTGAAGCCCCTACCATGAGTTCAGAGGCAGGGTTGAGACAGACACTCTGGGCTGGCCTGGGCTGATGTCGCTGTGCCCCTCCCCCACAGGGACCTGGAACGGCACCACGAGGGTGGCCATCAAAACCCTGAAGCCAGGCACCATGTCTCCGGAGGCCTTCCTGCAGGAGGCCCAAGTCATGAAGAAACTGCGGCATGAGAAACTGGTGCAGCTGTACGCCGTGGTGTCGGAAGAACCTATTTACATCGTGACAGAGTACATGAACAAGGGTGAGGTCTGAGCCCAGGGTTGCCTTCTCAGGTGCCCACACCAGGGCGGGCCGAGGGCAACTCACTCCTTACCCCAGGCCACCTGAGGAGTGGATGGCTACGTCAGGGACCGCCTCTCTCCTTTCACAAATAATAACAAATCTGGTCCTTTACCACTATCAAGATCCCTGTTGTTGCTGGTGTGGTGGCACATACCTGGAATCTCAGTGCCCATGGGGCTGAGGCAGGAGGATCTTGAGTTTGAGGCCAGGCTGGGTACATAGCAGGACTGTCTTTGTCTTGGTAAACAGCAGTGTAGGGCTGGGCTGTAGCTGGGCGGTTAGAGTGCTTACCTAGCATGCCTGCACAAGGCCCTGGGGTTGGTTTAGGTTTGATCCCCGGGACTGTAAGAATTAGGCATGATGACACAGACTTGTAATCCCAGCCCTGGGGAGCTAGAGGCAGGAGGATCCAGAGTTCAAGGTCAGCCTCCGTTGCCTAGCGAGTTGGGTTACTTGAGACCCTGTCTCAAAACAGAAATATATGTATAGCATTCACATGACCTCAGAGTTCCCTGCTGTCCTTAGTGATGTGACAGCTCCAGCCTTAGGCAGCCACTGGCTGGCGGGTTTGGTTCTGATAAGCCTATTTGTTTTGGGCTTTACACATGGTCTTTTGCATCTTACAACCGCCTGATGAGTCTGCCCAACCTCTTCCCTTCCCCACTTACTCCAAGGGCCCAGTAGGATCCGTTGGCCTAGCTCCCTGGAGTGTTGGCCATTGAGCGGGCGCAGGGTCTGGGAGCCACAGTTTCCTGCCCAGGGAGACCCGGTAAGGCTGAAGCTGGATCTCTCTCTCTCTCCAGGGAGTCTGCTGGACTTTCTCAAGGGGGAAACGGGTAAATACTTGAGGCTGCCGCAGCTGGTCGACATGTCTGCTCAGGTGAGTCTGCTCCTCCATCCTCCGCCTTCAGCTCTCGGGCTCAGAGCACCCCCTTCAGGAGGTCTGCAGGCTCCTGGAGTGGTACACCATGTCTGGGAATCAGAGGCACACAAACACACAATTAAGAATACAAATAAGCCGGGCAGTGATGGAGCATACCTTTAATCCCAGCACTTGGGAGGCAGAGGCAGGAGGATTTCTGAGTTCGAGGCCAGCCTGATCTACAGAGTGAGTTCCAGGACAGAGAAACCCTGTCTTGAAAAACCAAAAAAAAAAAAAAAAAAAAAAAAAGAATACAAATAAAATATTAAAAGTTTAAAATTTATTATTTCCATTTGCTGAATGAGGAAACCGAGGCTCAGAAAGGGGACTTGGGACAACAGGCAGGACCTGGCATGCATCTGTGTCATCTGGGGGCTCGTTTTTATATCCTCTCCTGTCCCACTGCCTTCATCTTATTGTGACCTCCCATTGCCCTTTGCTGTCTCCTCCCCCACCAAGCTCTGGTCTGCCTTTTTTTTTTAAGGATTTATTTATTTATTGTATGTATGTGAGTACACCATAGCTGTCTGCAGACACACCAGAAGAGGCATCAGATTCCATTACAGATGATTGTGAGCCACCATGTGGTTGCTGAGAATCGAACTCGGGACCTTTGGGAGATCAGTAGGTGCTCTTAACCACTGAGCCATCTCTCCAGCCCTCTGATCTACCTTTTCAAGCCAGTGCTATTTATTATAAGTTGAATGAAGTTCCTTGCTTGAAGAGACATCTGGTGGGCAGGGTGTTTGGGTGTCCTTCTATCCCCAGGAATGGCCAACCTGAGGCACCTGCTGGGGATGGGTGCACAGGGATGGGTATGGGTTAGACCCTGAGCTAGGCTCTCTGTTTATACAGATCGCTTCAGGCATGGCCTATGTGGAACGGATGAACTATGTGCACCGGGACCTCCGAGCCGCCAATATCCTGGTTGGGGAGAACCTGGTGTGCAAGGTGGCCGACTTTGGGCTGGCCCGGCTCATAGAAGACAACGAATACACAGCCCGGCAAGGTAGGAGCGTCTGGGGGGTTATCTGCTGGTATCAAGTCTGTCAGGTGGAAGTGAGAGTAATGCTCCGGTGGCAGACTTGGGAGTGATACTCTGATTTCTTACTTGTAGGTGCCAAATTCCCCATCAAGTGGACCGCCCCTGAAGCTGCCCTGTACGGCAGGTTCACCATCAAGTCGGACGTGTGGTCCTTTGGGATCCTGCTGACCGAACTCACCACTAAGGGACGAGTACCCTATCCTGGTGAGGAGGTTATGTTATACCTGTGTCCCTGACCTTGGCCCTAGGGGCAAGTCTCACCCTCCCCCCACGAGCACACCCACCCCTGGGCTTCCTCTCTTTCCAAGCTGGATATCAAAGGGGCTGATACCTGATCGTAGGCTGCCTCTGGTCAGGACTCTTAGCCTCAGAGGCAGGGTTCTCTACACCATAGGGTAAAAGCCATTTAGGCTGTGTCAGTCTCTGGAGCGATCTCTTCACAGCCCTCTCTCTGTTCACAGGGATGGTGAACCGCGAGGTCCTGGACCAGGTCGAGCGAGGTTACCGGATGCCTTGTCCCCCCGAGTGCCCCGAGTCCCTGCATGACCTCATGTGCCAGTGTTGGCGGAAAGAGCCTGAGGAGCGGCCCACCTTCGAGTACCTGCAGGCCTTCCTGGAAGACTACTTTACATCCACCGAGCCGCAGTACCAGCCCGGGGAGAACCTATAGGAACTGTGTGCGCAGAACTGTCACCTCTAGGCTCCCGTGTGTTGCCTCTGATGCACCTGCCTCCCTTCATCCTCTCTCTGGGGCTCAGTTGCCACCTCGGCAGTGCCCCTTTTGGAGCATGGAAGGGCTTCAGGGACAGAGCAGCCTGGAAGGACAGGTTGAGGCTGGTACAGTGACTGTCCCATGCCTGCCCTGGCCACAGGTTCTCTCTGCATTCTCTCTGGAGTTAGCCTGCTTCTCGCAGGACACACTGGTGACGAGCAGAGCTGAGGAGTAGTTTTCCAACCTCAACTCACTCCACTCCCTGGCTCCTCCCCACTTTCTTCACCCTGGGTCTGTTTTAAGCTGGCCGAAGAGCCTTTCCAAAGAGGAATAAGGCCCAGTCACTGGCCTATATATACTTCCTGCCCCTGGCCGTCCTATTGGAGGCTTCTGGGTGGAACATTGGGTCTACAACCCTCTTCCATGGCCCTCAGGCAAGACAGCCCAGGGCCCAACACCAGTTGGGATGAGTGTCAGAGGGAGCACTCCCTCAGCCCCGTCCTCCACGAGGGACCCTTGAGATCACCGACACGTCACCCTCATTTCTCTGTTGGAAAAACTGAATCCAGGAGGGGCTGTGACCTGCCCAAGAACGAGGGCAGTTTAGGGTTGAGGTGGGCTTGGCACCCGGTGCTCCCTCTGTCTTCCTCAGGAACTAACGAGAACTGCCCTCCAAGGCAGTGGGCAAGCTGGGGCCCGAGAGTGGCTTCACGTCGGCAGGGTTCTGCTGCCACTGGTACTCCTGGGTCTGTCACAGGGGACCAGGCAAGCAGGAGGCTGAGCTAGAAGCGAGGGGTAGAAAGCGAGGATGTGGAACAGGCTTCCGTGTCGATGTAGGCAGGCTTTGACTTGAGAGCCAGCTGTGACGTGACCGAGCTCCTGGGCTGCGGAGGCAGTCGGGTAGAAGAGGAATAGCTGAGAAGTGGGAGCCCCGCTCCCCCAATTGTCCTGATCATTTCAACACCCGGCCCTTGCTCGCCCGCCCATGCCGGGACTCCCTCACTCACAGGGAGGGAGGGCAAGGACCCTCACTGCTGTGCACCGACACTGACCCCGCCCTCCCTACACTATACTCTGCCCCCCGGGACTGTGGCTTCTTCACTGCTCAGTGTCCGTATAGATAGACCCACAGCTAGGCATCCAGGCCCTGGAGCAGCAGACAGCTGACTGCTTGGTCCCTGGCTCTTCTGCCCAGCCTTAGGATATGTGGTGGCTTCTCTCTGCCTCAGTGTCCCTATCTGTAAGATGGGCAGTTGATGATTAGTGGTATCTCAATCAAGGGTCCCTGTGTGTGTGTGTGTGTGTGTGTGTGTGTGTACACATGTGCCTGTGTGTCTTCCCTTGTGTCCATATTTAACATGTAAGAACATCCCTACTCTGTCCCCAGACATGATCATTTCACCCACTGCCCCATCACAGCAATAATGTCCCCGCCGCCACCGCCACCGGGGATCCGAGCCAGCCAGGCCCTGCTCGCAGGGAAGGATGCCAAGCAGGGCCTGCCCTGACATTTCCACTTTGCTCCCGTAGTCGTCTGCCCATGTCTGCCCATGCACCCGGCGGGCCTGAGCTTGCCACTGGATGCTTCCTGCCCGAAGCCCAAGGACCTTTGTGTACGGTGGCCTCAACTATCTGGCTTTCTTTTTTTTTTTTTTTTTTTTTTCTTTTTAACAGTGTTTTGTAGATTTCAGATGACTATGCAGAGGCCTTGGGGACCCCTCAGCTCTGGGCAGGGCCTGGGGCTCCCACATTCCATGGCCCAGGCTTGGGGGAGGGGAACCCAGACTGGTTGTACATACTTTGCATACCGTCTGATTAAACACAAACAGACCTCAGTTTGGCCA
Organism: Apodemus sylvaticus; assembly: GCF_947179515.1. NCBI lineage: Eukaryota > Metazoa > Chordata > Mammalia > Rodentia > Muridae > Apodemus > Apodemus sylvaticus. Next base: position 142,942,904 of record NC_067476.1, read on the forward strand.
GCAGTTTATTGGACATCGACTGTGTGTGGGAATAAGAAGAGTCCTGGGTGTGAGAGAAGACGGCAGTCAGGGGCCTTGATCCTGAAGCTAGTGGCTTCCAGGCCTGGGACTGATCAGATGGGAGGGGCACAGCATGTCAGCACTTGAGGATCTGGGGGAGGCACCTAGTTTAGGGCAACGATGTTTGTGAGATTCGAGCAGCTGACAGGATGGAGCAGAACTGCCCAGCATGCAGGGAATATGTTCTTAAAGGCAGTGGTGTGTATGTGTGAGAAGGAGAGAGAGAGATGTGTGGGGTTTGGAGTGTGTGTGAGGTCTGGTATGAGTGTGGGGGGGGGATGTTGTGTGCGTGTGGGGGTATGATGTGTGTAATATTTGTGGGTGTGTGGTGTGTTTTGTGTATATGTGGTGTGTGTGTGTGTGGTGTCTGTGTGAGATGTGTGTATGTATGCGTGGTGTGTGTGCCCCGGTGGGGCAGGACTATATAGGAGTGAACCCGTGCAAACCTGTCCTCCTTGGAACCAGGCCACCTTCCTGTCCTTGTCTGGCCCATCAGGAAACCTGCACTGACTTACTTTTTCCCGAGTACATCTGGGCCTGCAAGGGTCTCCTGGCTGCTCAGTTAAAACCAGGACACTTCTCAGTTCCCGTCACACCAGGTCCACAGTGGACACCAGAGCCATCCCATTCCTCCCACTCACTCCAGGTGCCCAAGAACCTTTATAGAAGGTGGCCTCAATTGCCCTGTTCTTTTAAAAATGTTTGTCGGGGAGCCAGGAGGATGCGGACAGAGGCTTATGGCCTGTCTTCTGCTTCCCTGTGGATGTTCTGTTCTCAGAGACTGTGTGCTCCTGCTGTGTGTGTGTGTGTGTGTGTGTGTAGGTGGAGTGGGGTGGCCCAGGTGAGCTGTGTGTGCTGTGTGGAGAGGTCCTATCTACCTCCATGCAGTGTTCTCTCTAACTTTTCCTTCCCACTATCAGTCTCTCCTCCCTGTCATCCTCACACATTTCTGTCTTCATATTCAGGGACTGGACTTGTTCTACTCTGAAAGTCTCTTACCTCTTACAAACCATAAACTCCTATTCAACCTTCAAAACCCATGAGAAGCCATAGAACACCCTGCAAGTTTTCTTCAAGCCCCAGAACCATTAGGAACTGTCATATCATGGCTGTTCAGTCTGGACTGGGGGCTGCGGCACTGGGTGAGATGTCCCCAGACCCCGCCCATGGGGAGATAGATGTCTGTGCAGGGAACAGGGACAGCGGCCATTTCTCCTCACTACTTCCTTCTCTGATTTCCAGTTCCTCGCTCTGGCCCATGGTAACTTAGCTCTCCAGGGCCCTGCCTGTGAGAGAGACAGGGACAGGTGCAGACAGCAGAGGAGGGAGCTGCGGCTTGGCCTGGGCCTTCAGCCGCTTCCCTGGCCTGCTTCAGGGCCAGGACCTTGGGGCCCTTTCTGTCAGGTTTGCTTCTACTCTGCATACATTTTTCTTCCAGGAAAACACTTCCCTGTTGCAAGAATATTGTGTCTTCCTTCTTGCAGCACAGGACAATTCAGAAAAGCACAGACATGTACCCCAGACTCATCTGCTCCTCCTGTCCAGTGGGCAGGGCGTCTCCCCCGGGTGTGTGCGGTGTTTAGCTCCTTGTCTCTTCGCTCTTTGTGTCTGTCCCTTGGGTCCTTGTGTACTGGCTCACAACTGAGCTACTGGCCATCAGTTCCTTCATAGAGAAACTCCAAACAGAGTTCCCGCCTGGACTCAGCACTGCCATAGCTTGTTTGTTGTGGTAACCGCTCACGGCTCGCATGCCAGCCCTCTGTCCCCGGCCAACTGCACCCCTGCTTTGCACTGGGGGGGTACGGTGGCCTCCCTGCTCTCAAATTCATAGCCACCTTTTTCTGTAATTGTGTGTGTGTGTGTGTGTGTGTGTTCCTACCTACACAATCTGTACTTGGCATGCTCTCCCCTGGGGAAGGCTATCTCTCCCCCCCTCAGTGTTCCCTAGTCACCTGTAGTTCTTTGTCTAGAATTGAGGTTCCGTGAGATGTCCCCCTTTCGCATCAGCATGTCTGCTGGTGTCATCCTAGTTCAGACCCTGTTCGGGCAGCCATGTTGGTGAGACTTCATTTCTGACACAGCGAGGAGGCACTCTCATAGCAAACTCCTGTCTCGGGCTCTTCCCGTCTTTCTGCTCCTGCTGCCTCCCTAGTGCTCGTGTTAAGTCCTGGGTCTGCTGGAAGGTGGTGGCGCATGCACTTGGGAGGCCAAGGTAGGCAGGTCTCTTGAGTTAGAGTCCAGCCTGGTCTACAGAGCGAGTTCAGGGATAGAGTCCTGTGTCTGTCCCATTTTGTTTGTCCCATACTCCATACTCAGGGTGGTATGTGTGTATATGTGTATGTGTGTGTATGTGTGTATGTGTAACATCTCTCTGGCTCTATTTTTCTGGCCCTTTCTCTCTCTTTTACCCCAGCATATCTCTTTCTCATTCATTCATTCATTCATTCATATCACAGGCAAATGCACATGGCTTTGATGTCTGCTGGTCTGCAAGGAGTGGGCCCAGCCGCATCCTGTCTCTTACCCTGCGGGCCTGCAAAACTCTTCAACCTCCTGCCCTTGGTACCTCCTTCCCTCTCTCCTAGCTCCAGCTCTGGGGATCACTGCCATCAGCAGGCGGGGCAAGGGGGGGAAGGGGAGTGTTTCCTTTTACTCCCATGGTTCTCCTGAAAACATGAACAGTGGAGCGGCTGTTCCTACCCAGCTGCGTGTGCAGGAGGGAGAGGGGCAGACAGAGGCCCCTGTCCACTCTTTCTTCCTCTCCCTGCCTCCAGGGAACACCCCAGTCTTGGTGTGTCAGCTTTTACAGACTGTGTGTGCATGCATGTGGGTGTGCTCGGGGTGTTGGGGGTGGCTTCCTCACCCATTTCCTGTTGGCTTCCAGGTCTCCCTCCTCCATCCTGGTTATTCCAGATGTGTGGGCCCCCCTCCCCCTCCTTCCCATCTGTTTTTATAATCTACAGACCCTTGAAGCTCTCTTCAGCCTCCCTTTCTCCTACATGCAGGGAATGCTGTTTCATCCATTCCCTCCCTCCGTCACCATTCATTCATTTGTTCCCTTGACAGATTTGTATGGAGTCCCCCATGCTGGCCCCAACTGTGACTTAGGGACTAGCAAATAAGCTGAACCCACCAACCACCTTCTGTTTAAATGACAAGACAGAACAGGTGCAGAACCGTCTCTAGGCCTCACGAGAACAGAGACAGGCTCTCCTGAGCTTGTCTGGATGGTAGAGTAGAGCTTCAGGGAAGTAAAAGCCTGATTATCCTTGTGCGTGCGTTTGCATGTGTGTAGCATGTGTTGGTGTGTGTGTGTGTTTGTAAGCATGTGTCAGTGTGTGTGCTTCGTGTGAGCTTGTGTCAATGTGTGTGTGTGAACATTTGTCAATGTGTGTGTGAGAGCATGTGTCATGTGAGCTTTATATGTCAGCATGCCTGTATGTTAGCATGTATGTAAGTGTGAGCATGTGTCAGTGTTTCTTCAGGAGAGCTTGCACCTGTGGGTGTGTTTCCTTGGCTCTGGGCTCTCCTTCCTTTCCTGGCAGCACCTGAGCTCCCACAGTTCAGGTGTGTGAATCCCCTGAGTTGTATGTGGACTGTGGTACCTGTGGGTGTGGTTGCACTTTGTGGGAGTGTGACGTGTGGAGGCAGACCTCAGTAGGTGATGTGGACGTGAAGTACATACATAGCATATTTGGTGTGTGTGGTGTGGTATGTGACACACAGTGCGTGCGGCAGGGTTGGATGTGACTCTAGCTTTGAAGGGCGTACAAGGCACCTATGAAGTGTGATGCTGAGACTTTCCTGGGCCCGGATAGAGTAGGATTGGTGCCAAGATCCCTTTCGCGGCACTGACAGAGATGGTTCCTTTTTACCTGCCGTCAGACATTGTTCCTGGGTTCAGCCCTCACAGTGGTGGTGTGGGGAGCTCTCTGTCCTGCCTCCTCCCTGTCTGTCTCCCAGTCTTTCTTTGTCTCCTTCTCTGCCTCCTGTGTCTCTGCCCTGGGTTACAGCCCTGTTCTGGCACTGATTAGTTTCAATTGAGACGTGATTGCAGAGTCCCCTCTTTCATGTGCACCCACAGTATCCTCTGGGCCTCTCCAGAGCTCTTCATCAATCTCGGCCCACTCCCACCCCAGCCTTGTTCAAGTCCTCTCAGGCATGGCCTCTTGGTCAGGCTCTGTGCAGGGGCCTCCTCTCCCTGAGTCGGGGTCACCGCCATTGTTTGGGATGTGTTTTTCATTCCCAAGGCTCTTCAGAAAGGGCCTATTGTGAAGCAACTGCTGCTGCTGCCCCTGGTTCTAACTCTGTGAGAGTGTGTGGGGTTGGGTGGGTGGGGAGACAGGAAAAGGATCCCCACAACCGCCACATGGCTTCCATGCCATCTCCGTGGCCCATGCATGCCTATCCGGTACTCAACACCCTTTGTTTCTGTATAGCCAAGTACATTGGAAGCTTGAGCTCTGAGCCTCTCCCTGTCTGGCCTATCTCCAGGGCGCTTCTGAAATCTGCCTGGCCCTGTGTGTACAGCATTCAGAGGTGTGTGTGTGTGTGTGTGTAGCTGCCTGGCAACATGTCATCTCTGTCACTTGTAATAATCCTTTGTCCCACTCTAGGGTAATTCCCTTTACATTTTCTTTATTCTTTTTTTTTTTTGGTCAACACACACTGAGCAGCTCCTGTAAGTGTGTGGGTGAGTCCCAGCTGCTGTCCGCTCTGCTCTGCTCTCTGCAGCCTGCCTGCTCCTCTCCTGGCACCTCTCCGTCTCTTTGGGGTAGGAGGACGCTCTCCCAGGCTCTGTCCAGGGTTTGCTGATGCCTTACCGGTGTGTTCTAAGGCCCACCTACCCATCCTTCTGTCCTACCGTCCTCTTGTTATTTTAAATTTTTTTCTTTTTATCTATGTATTTAGTGTGTGCGTATGTGAATCAAACAGGTTTGTGGCAAATGCTTTTTACCTTCTGAGCTATCCCTCCAGTCATTCATTTGTATTTAAAAAAAAAATACATTGTTTTGTTTGTCTGGGGGAGGGAGAGATGAGTGTATGTGCTATGACACGTGTGGAGGGTTCAAGGACAACGTATGGGAATGACTTCTCCTTTACTTTGTGGGTCCTGGGGACTGAACTCGGGTCTTTGGGTTTTGTGCTAGGTACCGCTCCCTGCTGAGTCATCTTACTGGCACTCAGGAATTATTTCCAGGCTCCTATTTGGGGTCACAGTGCAGGGTCCAAGCATCCAGGACCCTCATTCACTGCCCAGCCCCTAACCCTCACGGCCCACCTCACTCCCAGCCCCATGTCTCCACAGGCCACCAGTGGGCGTCTCCTCTCAAGGCAACACCCCACTGCCTACTAAGGAGTTTTGTGGCCTCTCCTTGCAGACAACAGTCTGCTCTTTCTCCGTGGCCCTGCTGTGTGTGTTCCTTTTGTCCTGGCCTTGTTTCCCTGGTGACCCAAGCAACCTCACATGTGAACCTGCAGTTGTCACCCTGCCACATGAATGCTTGTCACCTTCTTTTTCTTGTCCTCTTTCACTTTAAACACGGTACAGCTTGTCGACCATGGAATAACTGACTCTGGATTTCGTGATTGCCCCATCTCTATCGACATTTGTTTTAAATCTCAAACTGTGAGTGTGTTTTAAAGACTATTTACTGAGTTATTTAGGAGTGGGGTGTGTGTGTGTGTGTGTGTGTGTGGTGTGCACATACCTCTCTGTAGACCAGGCTGACCTTGAACTCACAGAGACTCCCCCATCACCTCTGCCTTTGGAGTGCTGGGACTAAAGGTGTGTGATTTCTCTACCTCTACCTTTTCTTGAGTTCCCGAGATTGGATTTGGGTCATCAAGCTTTCTCAGAAAGCATTTTTATCTGCCACCTCACCAGCCCTTATGACCCCATTGTATCCCCCACCCAACCCCACACAACTTGCCTTTGTCCAGTGTTTTGGCTTTGGGGGGGCGGGTGACAGGGTCACACTAGCAGCCCAGTTGGTCTGGAATGTGTTATATAGACCAGGCTGACCTTGAACTTGCAGGGATCCTCCTGCCTCTGTCTTCTGAGTGTGGTTTCTCTTCCAGGGGCCTCTTTGTCTCTCTTCATTCAGTTCACATTTTTCTGTGGCTCTGTAAGTATTGACTCCTTCCTGTCTCTTTCTGCTCTCCCCAAATTTCACTGAATTCTGCCTCTATGCTGTGTGTCAGAGAGGGAGGAGGAAGGGAAGGAGGGAAGGAGAGAGAGAGAGAGAGAGGAGGAGGAGAGGAGAGGAGAGGAGAGGAGGTCCGACTCCTCACCATCTTCCTCCCTCTCTGCTTCCCCAATCTCTGCCTCTGTCTCTTTCCTCCTGCCACTCCTGTGCACTCCCTCCCCCAGACACTTTCAGGGGAGCCTGGCCATATTTCTCAGCTGTTGCTGTCTCTGAGGGGGAGAACAGGACTCATCCTTCCTGGCTCCTGGCTCCTGGCTCCCTGGTGGAGCTGCCTTTGCTTTGGGATCTTGGCATCAAGTGTCAGACCCACATACCCATCCTGACCTGACTTTCCTACGCCCAATGTCCCCCTAAACCCCATGTTGCCCCCACTCCTGGAAGATGTCTTGTCTGGATCTCCTCAGCCTGTGACTCACCGGCCTCTGACGCTCCTGACACATCACATGGTTCTCAAGAGTTTGTGGCTTCTCCCTTCTTACCCTGTCGCAATTGTCCACAACCTGCAGCCCAGTCTCCTTCCCCCACAACCTGCAGCCCAGTCTCCCCCACAACCTGCTGCCCAGTCTCCCCACAACCTGCAGCCCAGTCTCCCCCACAACCTGCAGCCCAGTCTCCCTCCCCCACAACCTGCAGCCCAGTCTCCCCCACAACCTGCAGCCCAGTCTCCCCACAACCTGCAGCCCAGTCTCCCCCACAACCTGCAGCCCAGTCTCCCCCACAACCTGCAGCCCAGTCTCCCTCCCCCACAACCTGCAGCCCAGTCTCCCCCACAACCTGCAGCCCAGTCTCCCCCACAACCTGCAGCCCAGTCTCCCCACAACCTGCAGCCCAGTCTCCCCCACAACCTGCAGCCCAGTCTCCCCACAACCTGCAGCCCAGTCTCCCCCACAACCTGCAGCCCAGTCTCCCTCCCCCACAACCTGCAGCCCAGTCTCCCCCACAACCTGCAGCCCAGTCTCCCCACAACCTGCAGCCCAGTCTCCCCCACAACCTGCAGCCCAGTCTCCCCCACAACCTGCAGCCCAGTCTCCCCACAACCTGCAGCCCAGTCTCCCTCCCCCACAACCTGCAGCCCAGTCTCCCTCCCCCACAACCTGCAGCCCAGTCTCCCCCACAACCTGCAGCCCAGTCTCCCCACAACCTGCAGCCCAGTCTCCCCACAACCTGCAGCCCAGTCTCCCCCACAACCTGCAGCCCAGTCTCCCCACAACCTGCAGCCCAGTCTCCCCCACTCCCCAGAGCCCCTTCTTGCTCCTCCTTACCCAGCAGCCCTGCCCCTACTCCAGGGCTCAGCATCCTCTCTGTAGAAACCACCCTGGTATCCGTCACCCAAGTCCAGGGCTCCCAACATTCCTAATTTACTCTAAGCCACCCCAATTTTGTGTTAGTTTGCCTACTCAAAACCCCAACTTGACTGACATACACTCTATGTCCTATTTATGAGTCCCCCCATCCAATAGATCCTGCCTCGCCCTGGGACTCAGCTTCCCTGACACCGGTCACTTCATACAGGGGCTGCCCATGGCCTCCTTTACCTGGGCTGTTCAACAGCTGACTAGTATCTGTTGGGCAGCCGTGAAAGGCAGACTTTTGGCTTGGGTTGGAGAGCACGTGTCCCACACACTCTTCTCATTGGCATCTCCCACTGTCCTCTGCTTCCCTTCCCTTCCCTTCCTTTCCGTGTCTTCCTGTCCTTGGGGTGTGTCTGGTGTCTGAGGGAGGGAGGGACATGAGCCCTGGTCCCAGACAGAAGATTGGAGCCTGTCACCTCTGGGTGTTGGAATCAATCTCTGTGGGTCAGTAGACATATAACTTGCATGTGTTGGTAGGCATGTGTCTGGCACTCCCTGTGTTGGGGTGTAGACCCGGCTGGCCATATTCGCCCATCTTCATGTGGGTCCCCGGTCATCCTGTCAGTGTATGTGGTGACTTGCATGTCTGTGTTCTATCTGGGTTATCGTGCATCCTTCCTTTTCTCTCTGTGGTGTATCCACTACCCTGCCATCCTGCCTACTCCTTCCCTACGGCCTTCTTCCTTGTTGCCCCTCTCCTGGGGACTTTGCTGGGGCTTGCATGTCAATGTCTGCACCTGGCGGCCTCTCAGGCGGGCCAAGTGCGTCATAGCTCTGACTGAGATGACACAGCGTGGGCTCAGCTTGTGCGCATCATCCTGAGCCCTGGTGGAATGGGGGTCTCACCTCGTCATCCTGAGCCCTGGTGGGGTGGGGGTCTCACCTCGTCATCCTGAGCCCTGGTGGGGTGGGGGTCTCACCTCGTCATCCTGAGCCCTGGTGGGGTGGGGGTCTCACCTCGTCATCCTGAGCCCTGGTGGGGTGGGGGTCTCACCTCGTCATCCTGAGCCCTGGTGGGGTGGGGGTCTCACCTCGTCATCCTGAGCCCTGGTGGGGTGGGGTCTCACCTCGTCATCCTGAGCCCTGGTGGAGTGGGGTCTCGCCTCGTCATCCTGAGCCCTGGTGGAGTGGGGTCTCGCCTCGTCATCCTGAGCCCTGGTGGAGTGGGGTCTCGCCTTGTCATCCTGAGCCCTGGTGGAGTGGGGGTCTCGCCTCGTCATCCTGAGCCCTGGTGGAGTGGGGTCTCACCTCGTCATCCTGAGCCCTGGTGGGGTGGGGGTCTCACCTCGTCATCCTGAGCCCTGGTGGGGTGGGGGTCTCGCCTCGTCATCCTGAGCCCTGGTGGGGTGGGGGTCTCGCCTCCTCATCCTGAGCCCTGGTGGGGTGGGGGTCTCGCCTCCTCATCCTGAGCCCTGGTGGAGTGGGGGTCTCGGCTCACCTTGAAGCTCCTGCTCTATTAGCTCACTAACTCCCTCCCTCCCTCCCTCTCTCATTCCTAAGCTTTCTTCTCCCTTCCAGCCTTTGTCTATGCCCTGTTCCTTCTCCCCATAGCCCCTCACTTTGCCCCCCTTACCTCTGCTGCAGAGCCAGTGTTGGACGAACTTTTGGGGTTCATCTGAATATTTCATAAAGTCCCACAGGAGTGGAACTGCTTGGGACTTCTCATGGTCTTTTTTCCTTTTCTTCACCTGTTCTCCCTAAGGGCTCTAGGGCACCCCGTCCCAGAATCTAATTCCCAGTACTAACCACCTGTATAGGAAGACACCAGCTCTTGGCTAGCTGCTCTTCCATGTCCAGCCTTCTGCCACTAGTCCTTGTTTTCCTCTGCCCAACCTTTCCTTAAATGTGAAACGACATGCTGCTCCTGCCTCAGGACCTTTGTACATACGGTTCTCCCTGCCTGGAACCAGTTGCCAGAGGCTCGCCTGTCCTTACTGCCTCCTGTAGGTCTCTGCTCCTGTGTCTCCTCTTCAGAGAGTCCTTCCTGGGGTCCTTGCTGTCCTCAGCAAGACACTCCTTGTCTGAGTCATTGCTGTCGACTAGCGTACCCTTTTAGCCATAGTCTCTGTCTCCCACCTAAGTCTCTTCCTCCCACGTTCTTCCCCCGACCCTCCACTGGTTCTCCACTTGTTCTCCTCAGGACCTGCTTCCCAGCTCCCGAGCCCCCACCTGTCCACGCCTCAGGGCCTCCACACTTTCTCTGGCACCGCCCTCTTGCCCCTACTATCTGAATTCCAATGTGTTTTGCTATTAAATTAAAAACTTTTAAATCCAGATGAAACCCATACAACCTATAATCAGCTTCAGCTCGTAGCCTTAGAACACCTTGTAACCTTAGAACATTCCCAGTGTGTGGGGACACCGCTTCTCACCAGTTCCCAGTGTGTGGGGGCACTGCCTCTCACCAGTTCCCAGTGTGTGGGGGCACTGCCTCTCACCAGTTCCCAGTGTGTGAGGACACCGCCTCTCACCAGTTCCCAGTGTGTGGGGACACTGCCTCTCACCAGTTCCCAGTGTGTGACGACACCGCCTGTCACCAGTTCCCAGTGTGTGGGGACACTGCCTCTCACCAGTTCCCAGTGTGTGAGGACACCACCTCTCACCAATTCCCAGTGTGTGGGGGCACTGCCTCTCACCAGTTCCCAGTGTGTGAGGACACCGCCTCTCACCAGTTCCCAGTGTGTGGGGGCACTGCCTCTCACCAGTTCCCAGTGTGTGGGGACACCGCCTGTCACCAGTTCCCCTCTCTGCCTGTCTCTCATCAGCGCACTGACTGCTGGACATCTGTGCTGGTCATACCATGTGACTCTGGAGCTGGGCGGTGGTGGCACACGCCTGTAATCCCAGCACTCTGGGAGGCAGAGGCAGGCACCGAGTTCGAGGCCAGCCTGGTCTACAGAGTGAGTTCTAGGACAGCCAGGGCTATACAGAGAAACCCTGTCTCGAAAAAACCAAATCCAAAAAACCAACCAACCAAACAAACCATGTGACTCTGGTGGGCTCGGGCTCTCCCCCGTGGGATGCTGGGAGTCTCCTGATTCACTCCTTTCCAGGAGGACCATGGCCTTTACTACTTTAAGGAGCAGCAGTGTGGCCGGCTGTGGATTGTGGCCCTCTGAGGCCTCGGCTCACAGGCTCCTCACCCAGCTGCCACTGCTGTACCCCCAAGCATCGCTGCTGCTCTGCGCCAGCTTCTCCTGCTACCCGTGGCTGGCCACCTAGCCCCGATCCCTCTGTCACCCTCTCTAGACACCATCTTTTCCACTGGTACCCTAGTGTCCCTCCTCTGCTTCAGCCCACTCTGTCCCTTGAAGCTCTGGGGTGGGTGCAGTTCAGGCCTTAGCCTGGGGGTGGCACACGTTCCACACCTCACCCTCCTTTGTCACCAGCTGGGATGGGATGGCCATCAGCAGCATACCTTGCCAGCCACACAGCTTGCCCTCAGAACCATTGTATTTGCCACCTTCCCTGGCCATCAGGTCAAGCCTGACCTACCTTGGGCTACCATCTGGCCGCAAGTCCCCTCCCCAGGCCTGTGAGTGGCTTTGATGCTCTGATCCCTTAATTCTCTGACACCTATGTGCTTAGCATCCTCCCTCTGAGGTATCCCTAGGGAAGAGCTTCCCGAAGAGCCCCCACCCCATGCTGTGTGCTGAAGGCATCAGGGAGTCCATCAGGGTCCCATGAACCAATTGGTGTTCAAATGCCAAGAGGGGCTTTCCTTCAGCACCTGTGGAGAAAGCCATTGGGTGAGACAGTTGGAGAAGAGGGATGTGTTCTGCCCCAGCCCTCCTGAGGGATGTGCCCCAGGCCAGCCCTCCTGAGGGATGTGCCCCAGGCTGGTTCCCCTCGGTGTCTGCCCCCTTTCCCATGTCTTAGTGTTAGCCCGATAGCTCTGAACACCTTGAGTGAGCACCAGAGAAGCATGTGTGCACAGGAGACGCTGCTGCACACTCGGTCTGTCTCCTCCTCGCAGCAGGGCCGTCTATCTGCCTGTCCAAAGGACTGCACTGTTTGCTTATCTCCTCTAGTCCTTGGGATGCCTTCGGTCTTTAAGGAGGGGGATTGAGGGAGGGTTGTGTGGGAGTCCCTCCTGCCTGCTCCAGGGGAATCTCGTTTTTTGTTTACTGGGAGCCAGGCTTTTATCCTCCCTTCAGTGTGTGTGTGTGTGTGTGTGTGTGTTCACAAGTGCTTCTTCCCTCAAGTTCCTCTGTATATATAAGGCGCTGCATAGGAGGGCTGCTGTACTCCCCCAACCCAGCTCTGAGGCCCCTACCCTCTGCACCTGTGTGTCCCCCCTCCCCTCTCCTGGTTCTTGGTGTGTGGGCTGAGCGGTCAGCACCTCTCCTTGCTCTCTCTGTCTTCTCTCTCTCTCTCTCTCTCTCTCTCAGCTCATCTTCCTCCTCTTGGCCTGTCTCCTTCCAGATCACTGATGTGCCACATCTGACTGCTTCGTGCCTCATGGGTCCCCACTCATTTCCCTACTCAGGCTCTGTCTGTTCCTCTTCAGCCAGCAAATGGTGGCTCTTGTGTGTGTGTGTGTGTGTGAGAGAGAGAGAGAGAGAGAGAGACCTATTGTTTCCTTACATGCACATGTACACACACGCGCACATGTACACACACGCGCACGCGCGCACACATACTCACACACACACACACACACACACACACACACACGCTTGCTCTTAATGGCCAGGATCCTCCAGGTGGCTGTCTTAGAGTCCCCTCTCCCCATGCCCCTCTGTGGTTCCCTCACTCCTGGGTGCCCTGTTCTCCATACTCTCCCTCACACATATTGCCTCTTCCTCCTGAGCTACAGGCACAGGATCTGGAGCCAGAGATGTGCCCCAGTTGTTCCCTTGGTAGCCAGCATCCCTCCCATCCCTTAGGAAGCCCCCAGACATCACTCAATCCACTCTCTGCAGCGTCCCTTCAGGGCAATCTGACCTAGCTGGAGAAGGGCCGGCCTGGCTTCCTCTGAGACCTCTTTCCTCTCAGATTCCTTTGTGGATTGGAAATGCTCCACTCCAACCACATCAGCCTTAGGACGAGTGAAGAACAGAGCTACCTTCCTGGCCTAGGGGCTGGGGTGGGCATGTGGGGGGGTGACTTGTCACCCTGTGCCCCTGCCCCCAACCATGCACTTCTGCTCTTGCAAGTTTGAGTCCTGGACCTGGCAAACAGCTCTGAGCACCTTCGTCCTTCTGCCCCCTCCCCCAGGGCATCCTCTGCATCCTGGGACTGGCTCTGGGACTGACTTCCGGAGGACCCTCGCCTGCCTTGGCCTCTGGCTCTGACTAGACTTAATGCCGCAGTTGAGCCTGAACGCCAGGAGAGCAGGTTGCAGTCTAACCTAACTCAGAAGGCTGTGCAGAGGAGAGAGGATCGATAAACACTTTCCTTTGTGGAGTGGGTGCTACATACATGGGGTCAGGGGCTCTGGGCCTTGTGGGTACACGTCCCCCGCTCAGTCCCCCCACACCTGCATGCTCTTATGCGCGAGTGTGTGCACACTGGTGTGTGTGTGTGGGGGGGGGCTCCCGTCTCTGCTTTCTCTAGCTTTACTTTGCTTCATTTTTCTTTCCAGGAAAACTGGAGCAAAAGGCACAAATCCGTGTGTTCTTTTTTTCCCAAGGTGATGGTCCCCTCGAGTGGTGTCAGCGTCAGCTGACAGTGCAGGGGCAGGGCTGTGTGTGTCCAGCCCCCACCTGCCTGCCCCTCTGCCTTGTCTCAGACGTTTTAAATTTTCCACCCAGGACTCTGTCCCTCCCCACCTCTGTCACTATCTCTGGTCTGTCGTCATGACTCTCTGCTCCAGTCTGCTTCCGCCCTGCGTCCCTCTTCATTCATTTCTTCATTCACTCATTCGAGTCTCACTGGATCTGACCGCCACTCTGGAGTCCTAGCAGGGCACTGGACTGCTCCTGTCCGCATGTCCCTTGGTCACCATCCGTTTGCCTTTCTCTGCCTCCCTGTCTCTGAGGCTCTGGCCCACGCACAGTGCGTGTCCCTTCCATGCGTCCTCTCTGTAGCTGCCTCCCCGTGTGCTCTCCCTGTCTCCATGTGGTACTCATAGGTACTTTTGCTGTTCAAAAACTAGAACACAATTTTCTCCTGAATTGTTGGTCCAGAGCACAAAAGGCTTTGCTACCTCTGTAATAAGAAAAGCCTACACAGCCGGGCGGTGGTGGTGCACGCCTGTAATCCCAGCACTCTGGGAGGCAGAGGCAGGTGGATTTCTGAGCTTGAGGTCAGCCTGGTCTACAGAGTGAGCTCCAGGACAGCCAGGGCTACACAGAGAAACCCTGTCTCAGAAAAAAAAAATCCAAAAAAAAAAAAAAAAAAAAGAAAAAGAAAAAGAAAAAGAAAAGAAAAAAAAAAGAAAAGAAAAGAAAAGCCTACACAAATCCTGGACCGACGCGAGTGTGATCTGATCCCATTGTATTGTTGTTAATGAGTTGTGCAAGGTTGGGGTGGTATAAGGGTGTGTCTGTCTGTCCCTCCCCAGGCTTCCCTTCCTCCTGCCCCTCCCTCCTCCACCCTTTTTCTCCCTTAGAAATTTCTGGAATTTCACTCTCTGCTCAGGCTGTGAGCCTAAAGGATGGTGTGTGTCTGTGTGTGTGTGTCTGTGTGTGTGTGTCTGTGTGTGTGTCTGTGTGTGTGTGTCTGTGTGTGTGTCTGTGTGTGTGTGTCTGTGTGTGTGTGTCTGCCTGCCTGCTTCTCTCAGTCAGTCTGCGGTGTGCTGCCTGCCTCTCCCACTCCCACTGCTTCTGCAGCCCCCCCACTCCACCCCCGTGGGCTTTGTTCCCGCTCCATGGACAGCTTTGTTCTTTGTGAAATGACATTTATTGTTTTTCCTTCAGCTTCAGACAGAGTACGTGTTCGCTGTGGGAAAAAAGTAGAAAATAGCAAAAAGTATGTGCAGAAGAATATAAAATAAAATAAAACGCCTCGGCGCCCACCTCCCAGTGAGGGAGGCCCAGGAGACACTGGGGTGCCTCAGCGCCTCTTCATGGGGGTCTTTTCTTTGCTCATTTTTCTGCTTCCTACTTACACACCCCTGCTAATGCGTTTGGGAGCCCTGGCTTGGGAGGAGGGCCTTGTCTGGAAAGTCCATCTGTAACTCCTCTCTGCTTCTGTCTGGGATGTGCCTGTTGGTGGGGTGAGGGGGCTTAGGGGAAGCTGGGCTACATGAGCAGAGGTGACACCCCAGAGTGGCCGTCCTCTCCCTCCCACTGTGCTCACTGCTGTTGCAGGGGTGTGACCGCCCTGCTCCCTCAGTCTCCCTTTGTTCTTTGCTGTGGGGAATGGGACTGAGGGACAGGAGGCTTTAAGGTGTTTCTAGAAGATTCCCTGGAGAGCTGAGGGCAGGCTGGGGAGTGCCTGGGTAGGAGAAGCTACTCACCGCCTTGCCCCTGAAGAGGACTGCAAAGTACCTTCCTTGAGGCTCCCTGGAAGTACCGGGCGGCTCTCCATCTGTCCCTGTCCTTTGCTGGTTCCTTCTTAAGGATCTCAGCTCCATCTTGCTTTGCCTCTGCCAGTGTTCAAGGTTTCAGGGTCTGACACCTTGGCTTCAAACCTTGCTCAGGTCCTCAGGAAAGCTACACCTCTGGTACAGTGTCTTGGCCTGCAAAGTGGGGACAGGAAGGGCTTTAAGACTTTGTGTGACAGCACATGTGGAGAAGGCTTGGTACACAGGGGCGAGTGCTATAGTGGGTTCCGGAGTCACACAGCCAGATGACAGCTTGATGGCTGTCTTTCCTTCTCTGGCTGAATCATGGTAGAGGATCCCAGCCATCTGTCCTGTTTCCTCCCCATCCTTCAATACTGTAGTGCCTTTTTGTGTCCTGCCCTGTCCTATGTCACAGCTCAGTGGCATCAGAGCCCCCATAGACCTAGCACATGTGTCGTCCCAAGCCACTGACAGCCTTCTCAAAGCCAGACTGCCTGAGGGAACCTGATGCTCTCTGTCCCCAGGTGTGGGGGCCCTCTAGGACACTGGCTTCTGCCACCTAAACTTAGGCTGCTCTCTTTTCCTAGAACATCTCCCCGATGTCTGGCTTCTGGCCAATTCCCTTGTCCTGGCTTGGCCCTGGTTGGGGTGGGCCCCTTCAGTGGCCCGTGGTCTGCTTGGAAGTGCCTGGTGTGCAGAGGGCAGTAAGGGGCGTGGCTCTGAAAGTCAGAGGTTCTCAGTGTGCTGACCCTGAGCCAGCTCTGTTCCTCTCTGTTTCCTCAACCCTCCAGGAAGACCCAGCCCAGCTAAGGCCGTTCTTGATAGGACTTCAGACAGCAGCTGGATGATAGGGCGTGGAGCTGGCACCGGGTAGGTAGGTCTGCATCTCAGGACCACAGCTTCTGGCAGGCTCCTCACTCAGCCTCAGAATCTTCTAGACAGTGGCCTTTTGCACAGGGGTGGCAGGATCAAGATGATTATACAGGAGTTAGATGACGATCTTGCATGTGACCAGTGCTCCTGGATGTTTTTTGCTCTTGTGTTGTACATGTTCCTGCCACCGTCCCTGCCCTTTCAGACTGGGATCCCACGTCCATTACTGGCCTGTAGTGGGTGATCCTTGGTTGGCATGTAAATAGGTAACACAAAGACCTGGCCAAGGCTTGTAGAGAGATGTATAGATGTGTGTGTGTGTGTGTGTGTGTGTGTGTGTAGGCAAAGCTGAGTTCAACTTTAGATACTAGCAATGAGAGAAAGATGATAACATTTCTGTATGAAAGACTTTGCTGGGCAGGGCCAGGCCCCAGGGACAGCACTGAGTCTGCCCTGCAGGTTCTGGGAGCAGTTACATTGATGAGCAGAGTTAACTCAGGGCCTGGAAGTGGAGTCAGGAGGTTCGAGAAAGAGACCAAGAGACAGAGACAGGAGGTAGAGGAAGGAGAGACGGGAAGACAGAAAGACAAATGGGATCTCAAATGTGGGCTGAGTGACGAAGACAAGAGCTTGAAGGAAGATCCTAAGATGGGAGTGTGCCCAGGGGTGGCAGGGTGAGATGGCATCAGGGTGGTCTTGGTCTTGAGAAGAGTCTAGGCCAATGCTGGGAAAGCTCTTAGGATTCCCTAGGGTATAGTTTGACAGCTGGGGCAAAGGCTGTGTGTGCTTTAACCCTTGGGCCATTGGTAGCGAGCAGAAGCTGGGCTTGAGAGAGGGCGACCCTGTGACAGTGGGAGCTGAGGGGGGGAGCCATTGGAAACATGGCCTTAGTGTGTGCTGGCCTGGGTCAGTCAGGGAGGAAGGAAGGGCTGTCGCTCAGGTGTGCCTGTGCACAGGGGATGGAGAATGAATGTGAAGAAATCGTGGCGGCCTGTGGGAGGGAGGAAGGGAAGAAAGGAGGGAAGGAGGGAGGGAGAGTTAGGGAGGGAGGGAGGGCTGATCACAAAGACCAGAGACGCCCTGCCCTTTACCAACACTGGGTCTCCAGCTCTTAGCTTGCTGTGGCTGTCCCCTTTGCTGGGCCACCAGCTTCCTTTCCATTCTTTGTCCCCTATACCCATCCTGTCCTGCCATTCCCCATTCAGGGGAGCCACCTGAACTGGAGATCTCAGGACCCTTGGGTGAACCTGGATGGCTACTTGTGACCACATTTTCTTGTGAGAAGCTCTCTTGTCAGTCCTGGTTTTCCCACAGACTGGAAAGATTTGGGGGCAGATCTGGGATGGAATCCCTCTGGCCCTGGCACACAAGAGGCATCGGGGGACCCCACAGAGCATCTGGGAGGAGGACCCAATCTTCCTTTCCATCTGGAAAACTTGTCCGCACCCTTCAAAGCCCAGGTCAGTTCCTAAGATGTCTCCTGTTAGCAAGTGGCCGACATGCAGTTATCCAAGCAAATAGCACGGTGTGTCCAGAAGGAGAAGGGGGTCTTCAGATGCAAAGGAACTGGAGTTCCAGACAGTTGTGAGTCACTACGTAGGTGCTTGAAATTGAACCTGGGTCCTTTGTTAGGTCCTTAGGCCAGTGCTCTAAGCCTCTGAGTCATCTCTGCACACCAAAGATTAAAAACAAAAAAGTTATGTGTGTGTGTGTCTCTGTGTGTCTCTGCGTGTGTCTCTGTGTGTACTGCATGTGTGAGAGTGTGCCTGCCAAGGACAGAAGACAATGTAAAATCTGGAGCTTGTGAGTTTCTAAGAACCAGACTCCAGTCCTCTGCGTGAGCATCAAGCACTCTGAACTTCAGATAGCACCGGTGTCTCCATTTTATTTTATTTTTTTAAAGAAAGATTTATTGGGCTGGAGAGATAGCTCAGCGGTTAAGAGCACTGACTGCTCTTCTGAAGGTCCCGAGTTCAAATCCCAGCAACCACATGGTGGCTCACAACCATCTGTAATGAGATCTGACATCCTCTTCTGGAGTGTCTGAAGACAGCTACAGTGTACTCACATATAATAAATAAATAAATAATTTTTTTAAAAAAAGAAAGATTTATTATTTATTATGTATCCTGGTAAGTAGTGGACATGAGACTGAATGTAAGTCATGTGACACCAGAAGATAGAAGGCATACAGAGAGATGTGATATCACGGCATCAAAGGACAGAGTCTTTATTCTGACAGAGTCTATATCTCCTGCCCAGCCCTGGGGGGCCCTGGACCCTCATTCTGTTCCTCCCTGCCAGGCAACTCAAGTCCCTGTACTGGGCTAACCCTTCAGTCCTTCCCAGAAGCCCCCAAGACAAAAACACAAAGCCAGCCCCATCTGGTTTCTCCCACAGTTCCTTCAAACCTGCTTCTGTGTCTGTACAACAGTTCCCCCTCTCCTCCAGCTCTCGTTAGCGCCTGGCCTCACCACCCACTGGGGGGGCTGTAGTCAGAGCCCCAGTCATTCTCGACCCCTCTAGCTCCCGCCACCCACCACCCATATGTCCCACTTGCTGGGACTCTACCCCCTGGGAAGCTCAGCACCCCTGCTTTGGCCCCATCTCCACCCTCGCCCCTCCGCTTCTTGCTCAAACACCTGCTATTTCCGTAAGCCCCTTCGTCTGCAAACCCGAGTGACAGCATGTTCCTCTTGAGATGTCTCAGGGATTAGTCAGACATGGAGGCGCTGTGCAGCAGGGCCGGGTGCACAATCCATGCCAGTTGCTAGAGATTAAAGCACTAGTATAATCAATGATTGCTTGGCCCATGAATGGGTGACCCTGAGGGCATGTCAGTCTCTCCCCAGAACTCTCACCCACCCCACCCACCCCCAACTCAGAGCAGGAATCTTGATCCCTTTTGAACAAGGCCTTCTCTTCTCTGTAGCTGCAGGCCACGCTCTCCCATTTTTGAAAAGCATCCCTCCCCTGACTCCAGTTCTCCCAGGATATCACTTTTCTTTCTCAGAAAAGCTTTGAGAGCCGGTGCCTTCCTTTACCGCCTTCCTTTACCAGCCTCTTCCAGGATTTCCCAGAAGAATAAGGTCATCCTTGGCACCCAAGATGCCATTTTAGTCTGTTTAAAGTTTTACATTTACTTATCGAGTGTGTACAGGTATGGGTATCAGCATGCCACCTTCATGTGTGACCACGGGGCAATGTGTAGGTTGGTTCTCACTTACAATACAGGTCCCAGAGTTTGACTGAGGTCATCAAACATGGGATCAGGTGACTTTATCTGCTGAGCTATCTCTCTGGTCTTTACTCTTTTATTTTGAATTATCTTTTATATAGTTCAGGCTGACCTCGAACTCACTACCCACCTGTCTCAACCTTCTGAATCCTGGGATAGCAGGTGTGCACCAGCATACTTGGCTCCTACTGTACATATTTTCTCTTTTTGGACTCATAGCAATATTTCAGGAGGTGGGGACATGTGTTTTACATGTTTCTGGGCATGTGTATGCAGGCATTCAATGTTAGGGGGTCTTCCTCTACCGACTGTCCTCCCTTTTGGGTTTTTAAGATTTATTTATTTTTATGTGTTTGGGTGTTTTGTCTGCATGCATGTGTCTGTGCCATGTTTATGCCCAGTGCCTGCGGAGGCCAGAAGAGAATGTTGGGATCCCCAGGAACTGGAGTTACAGATGGTTGTGAGACACCACACGGGTGCTGGGAACCGAACCTGCAGAAGCAGCAAGCGCCCTCTTGCTCAGCCCTCTCTCCTTACCTCTGAGTTAGGGTCTCTCGCTGAACCCAGAGCTTGCTGATACGGTTAGGCTGGTAGGCCAACAAGCCCCAGGGGTCCGCCTGTCTCTGCCTCCCCAGAACTGAGGTTACAGTCATGTGCTGGAGACCCCAGCTCAGGTCCCCGCTAGGCCACTTGCCCACACTCTCACAGAGGGATTTCAAAGCTGCTCTCAAAATCCAACACACCCCTCTCCATCTGCCCTGTCTCCTTCCATGGCTGGCCCCTGAGGAACGCAGGGAACCCCCTTTTCAGGCCTTTCCATGTGTGAGAAGCTCATCATGCACTCTGACTGCGACTCTCTCCCTCTCCTCAGAACTCTTGATCCACCCAGTTTTGTGACTTGAATGACCTTCCCCCCCCCAACACTTCTTTTGTTTTCTAAGACATGGTCTCAAATCTTCCAAAAGGTCCTGAAGGTCACTCAAGGTGAAGTCTACTCTAGAATGACCTTGAATTGCTTATCCTCCTGCCTCTACCTCCTGCATGCCTGAGCTCCCGGCACCTACCGACATGCCTGGCGTATGGTCGTTGCAGGTTGACCCCAGTACTCTACACTTTGCCAACTGAGTTGTCCTTACACCCCCAAACCCCAGCAAACCTCTTATAGGTGATCCTACCCTGAGGCCTGACCCCCAGACATCCATGTGGAAGCTGTAACATCTCTAAATGAGCCCCTGGTTTCTATCCTCCTCTCCTGATCCCACCCCAGCCCCCCTCAGTCCAGTAACCTTCACAGCTAGTGCCCAAGCAGGTACCCCGAATTCACTTCCAACCCACCATCCCTCCTTCCTGGTACTGTGTTCCCCGACTTCCCTATCCTCCTCAACACCCTCTCCTCTGCTCTGGGGTTTCAGTAGCCACTCAGATGCAGATGTCTCTGAAGGCTTTCCACACTTGATGCCGGGGCTTCTAACTACAGAATCAGCATTTGCAGAGTTCCCTCAGCACTGGCTATTTGGTGTTCCCTTCTGGGGTCCTTTCACGGAAGAGACACTCTGGTATTATTTTTGTTGGTGTTGTTCTGGGAATTGAACCCAGGGCCTCACACATGAGCGACTCCTCAGCCTCCTCTCTCTGCATCTCTCCTCCTCCCCATTCTGAGACACAGCTTGCTGAACTGTGCAGGCTGACCTGGTACTTACTGTAGCCCCCACAAGTTCCAAAAGTGTGGTTCTCCTACCTCAGCTCTGCCAGTGACCTCTTTCACTCTTATTCCTGCCTCCTCTACCTCCACAGTCCTCTTCATCGGGTGGCCATCTGCCTGGCTTTCATGGCGCCCCTGTCACCAAAGTTGGCTTTCCCGGCTCTCTGTCTTTCCTGTATTGCTCTCCTGGTCACCTGGGGGTGACTTTGAGCACTGTATGGGGAGCACAGCCACACTCCTGGACTGTGCGTCCCAAGCTCCAGCGATCCTTAACTGGGATCTTGTCTTTGACCTTGCTACAATAACAGCTGGGCTCTGAAATTCAGGCAGCTCCGGCCTCTGGCTCCCAGCTGGCATCTGCTGCCCTGAGCGGAGCAGGGGTGTCGCTCTCAGCAAAGCTTTCGTCCCCACCCAGCCCTGCTTCTTCTTTCCACGACCCTATGCTCAGCCTTTTACACCAAGCCCCTACCTTTTGCTGTGACATTACCACATTACTCTTGGCGAGACTGCCCGGGGCCTCCGCCTGGCCAAGTTCAGTTTCTCAGATCTCATCCTGTCCTCCTGGAGGTGACATCAGATGTGGCCTGTGACTTCCTCAATCTCAAACACCCACTTTTTCCAGCGCTTGGGATCCTATGTTCTCTGAGGGGGTCTTCCTCGGGCTTTGCTGCTGGGCCCTGATGCAAGCCCAACCTCTGAGCTCCTGGACAGCCTGTCTCTCAGACCCTCTCAGTGCTGGGCAAGCACTCCACCACTCAGCTATATCCCTGGCCTTGCTTTATTTTTGAGACAGGGTCTTGCTACACAGACCAGGCTGGGCTGAATTTACTGTGTGGTCCAGACTGGCCTTGAACTTACAACAATCCACTTGTCTATCTCCATCATGAGTCCCCTCTCCCCCTTGTTTGCACTCTTCCCTTAGCCCGGTGTTTCTCAACCTTCCTAATGCTGAGACCCTTTAATACAGTGACTCACGTTGTGGTGACCCCCAGCCACAAAATTATTCTCGTTGCTACCTCATAACTGCAATTTTGCTCCTGATATGAATCATAATGTAGAGATCTGGTGTGCGGGATATCTAATATACTACCCCAAAAGGGTCTCCACCCGCTGACTGGGAACCACTGTGTTAGGGGATCCCCAGTCACTAACATGGCACACGCCTGTTTGCTGGAGACCCCCTCCCTGAACTCCAGACCCTGTTACCATCAACTTCTCTGAGGTGTCCACAGAGCCCTCACAGTCACCATGTCCTACTCTGAAGTCACCCTGTCCCTTGTAGTCAGCCCCTTTTTGAGTTGTTGCCATTGACATATCAGTAGAGCAGCAGGACTCCAAGGTCCGGGGCGTCTTCCTGGAGTCCCCTGCTTTTTCACGAGTCATGCCCATGTTCCTCCTCCTGGCACTTCACCTCCTCAGCCGCATCCTCTACACAGTCATCTCTTGGGAACACCGATCCGACCTCCTCCCTCAATGTCCAGCTCCTGCCTTTACGTCAGCGGCCAGACCTTCTCCATCCAGAACCAGAGGGCTATCTTCAGTCAGATCACGTCACCTAACGCTCATAAAATCCAAACTGTGTCCTTCCCTATAAAACCTGATCTGACCTGCTTCAAACTCATCTCTGTCCCAAATTGCCTTAGGACTTAGTCCCTGGGGCTCTTTTAGGTCACAAGACTTCCCAGAAGTCCCTAGGGCTGCCCTTCTCCCATCATTCAACACAGGCACTGACTGCACTCTGAAGTCGCCGGCCTTCTCCCCTGCTTGTACATACCCCATCTCTGGGGTGGGGGTGGGGGAGCCCTTTGGGGGGGTTCACACATCTGAGTGTGTGAAGGCACATGTGTGCCTGGCTACACATACCTATGCCTATCCCTCACACCTTGGTTCAAATACCTTCTCCCTTTTCACTCCTTGTATTTTGGTCTGACTTTGTCATTCATTCATTCATTCATTCATTCATTCATTCATCTGTTTCTTTTACACCATTATTTCACTTTGAAATATTTTGCTGTGTTAGAGAGTTTGGTGTGAGGTGTATTTGAGTGTCATACACAAATCTTTTTTTACCCTGGGCTTGTATCTGAGTTTTCATTTTGCTTCGGAGTTTTGAGACAAGCTCTCATGTAGCCCAGGCTGGCCTCACACTCACTTTGTAGCTAAGAATGGCTTTGTCTGCCTGACCTTCCTGCCCAGCCTCCCAAGTACTAGGATCACAGGTATTGCCACTACCCTAGTTTCTTGTCACATTCTGTCTTTATTTCTAGATTATTCTATCTCCCTTCTCCTCTATCTATAAATATGCTCATCCACCCACTAACTAATCCATCTATCACATGTCCTGCCCATTCATGCGTCCATGTCCACACATTGTCTGTCTGTCACCGTCTGTCTGCTCATTCACCCATCCATCCGCCCATCATGTGACAAACACTAGGGGAGCGGGTGTGTGCTGTACCTGCTCCTGCTTCCCTCCCCTCACAGCCGCTGCCTCCATCTTGTTCCAAATCTCCAGGCTCTTTCACAGGGGACGCCAGCCAACCATGGGCCTCTCACTTCCTTTCCAGTGTTGCTTGGGCTGGGGCTCCCTGTCTCTAGATCATCACCTTTCATACTTTGTCCAGCTATGTCTTGATTGAGCCACATGAGCGGTTAAACACCTGCTTCACACCAGGACCTGGCCGGTCCCGGGTGTGCGTGTGCATGCGTGAAAGCGTGTTGTCTACCGTATCCTTGCCCCTCCCCTTTCGCCTGCTTTCCCGACTTGGGCCCTCACTGTCTGTATCTCCTCTGTCCCCACCTCCCATCCCTGGTGCTGGCAATGCTTCTCCTGCTCCCATGTGGGAAATTCGAAGCTTGTCTCCAGCTGGCTTTGGTACCACAAGCCCCCCGGCAGATGACAAGTTCACCACACCACATCATTTCCATACTGTGATGTGTTTCTTTCCCCATTCTCATTAGTGCTGAGTGTCATTGCCTGCCTGGATCCACGGCCAGGAGCCCCAAGTCATCTCTGAGTTGTCACTCTCCTGCCACCCACAGCCCATCTGTTCTACTTCCTGGAGAATCTTCTTCAGAGGGCTGCTAGGTCCCCAGCCCAGCCTAGAAAGTCCAAGTCCAGACCCCTACATCTGTCCTCCATCCTCCATTCTCCATCCTCCCTCCCTCGCTTCTTCCATCCATCCACCCACTCCCACCCACTGGGTGGAAGGGGTTACATTTCCTCTTGGCCAGGGTAATTTTCTCCTTCTTCCCCCCCTTCCTTCCCTCCTTTCCTCTTACTTTTTGGGGTGTGTGAGAGTGCGTGTGTGTGCGCGTGTGTGAGTGTGTGTGTGTGTGTACTTGTGCATGTACACGTGCATGCACATGGGTGCCTGTGTGCGAGTGCCACATGTACCTGTGGAAGCCAGAGAACAGTCTCGGCAATCACCTACCTTCTGCCTGTCTCCACCCCCTCTGTGTGGGATCGCTGGTCCATGTACAATACTTGTTTTTAGCGTGGGTTCTGGGGACTGGCTCTCGGGACCTCATGCATGCAAACACCCAGCCTCCAGGGCCACTGTTTTACACCTTCTTCTTTCATGCTCACTTCTGTGCCTGCTGTACATCCCGGGGTTCAGAGACCCCTGGCCATGCAGGAAGCCCTCGTGTACGTCTGCAGCCCCTCTCAATGCACCTCTTACCTGCCACCCCACACGATGCCCAGTGACATTCCAGATTCACCGAGACAGGATGACCGATCAAGAATCCTGGTCCTCCTCTGCCCACGTGTCTGCCCCTCGCTGAACCCCAGCCGCTCACCAAACCTTCCTCTGGCATCTCTCTCCACATCTCCCCTTACACCGCCACATCTCCCTTTACACCGCCACATCTCCGTGGCCAATACGGTTGCTTGGCCTGCCTGTGTTGTCCTCTTCCTCCCTCCTGGCTCTTACTGTGGATGACTTCTCCATCTTGGCTGGTCTCCCTGCTCCTGTGCTGGTGGTGGGGTGGAGAGAGCATTTAGGCTTCCCTCCCCCACCCTCCCCCATCCCACCCCCACTGCTCCTGTAGGCCCCTCCCCCCACTGCTCCTGTAGGCCCCTCCCCCCTGCTCCTGTAGGACCCTCCCCCACTCCATCTCCTCCCCCTACTGCTCCTGTAGGCCCCTCCCCCCTGCTCCTGTAGGCCCTTCCCCCCCTATTCCCCCCCACACTGCTCCTGTAGGCCCCTCCACCAATTTCCCAGCGCATTCCCCAAGAGCAGCCAGGCACGCCTTGGTTATTACTTTCCTTGTGAAAACACCCTTTGTCTCTCCAATGACCCATGAATCCGTGAAGCTCCTCAAACGGTTAAAGCTTCAGCTGTGAGGCTGGTCTTTTCTGCTGTCCCCACCTCTCCTGCCACACCTCCAGTCTTCTCTTTCTCAAAGGGACACTCTCTTATTAATGACAGAAAGTTCACCATACACAGTGACCTGTGTGTGTAAGAACTAGGGTCCAGTCCCTAGCACCACCAAATCAAACCAATCAGCCAGCCAATCAAACCCTTAACACTCGCGCATGCGCAAACACACACACACACACACACACACACACACACACCACATGTTACTATAAAAAGGCTACAATCACACCCAGTGGGTAAAAGCTGCTTCCTTCCTGAGCTCAGCAAGGAGGTGTGGGTGTCTCTCACCACTTCTATTCAATACCACACTGGGCACCTGAGCGACAAGACAGGAAAAAGAAATAAATGAATGTGGGCTGGAGCGATGGCTTAGTGGTTGAGACCACTGACTGCTCTTCCAGAGGTCCTGAGTTCAATTCCCAGCAACCACATGGTGGATCTGATGCCCTCTTTTGGTGTGTCTGAAGAGAGCAATGGTGTACACATATGCATAAGAGAAAAGAAAGAAAGAAATGAATGTAAAAACGGGGAAAGATGAAGCAAAACTCTCTCTATTGGAAAGGGATATTATTGCACACACAAAGAAACTTCTGCAGACTCTATGGGGGTAAAATCTCTTAACACTATTAAATAAATGTAATTGTGTCACAAGCAAAAAATCAATATAAAAGTTGACTTTAAATGGAGACATAGCATCTCCTTCAGGAAATACAAGATGGAATATTGTAGTCCTGTCCCAACTACAATATTTTAAAAAATTTTTAATTTTAAAGATTTGTTTTTCTTTTATGTGCATGAGTTTTTTGCCTGCGTGTGTCTGGGCCAAGGGAGGTCAGAAGAGAGCTTCAGATGCTCAGGAAGTGGAGTTATAGAGGTCTGTGAAAGGCTCATGTCAGTGCTTGGAATCGAACCCAGGTCCTCACAACAAACAGTATGTGCTCTTAACCTCTAGGCCATCCTTCCAGGCCTTTTATTTTATTTTAAAGAAATTGCTCTGGGCTGTATAAACTATTCCCTTCTGGGCTATTGCTCTCAAAGCTCTTTCGGGGCCCTCCTTCCTTAATGACACCCAGATCTTCTGCTGCATGGGACTGCAGAAAAGAGGTACATGGGCTTCAGCCCTCTTTCTGTGGGGGGACATCTGGGTGTTTCTACAGTCTCACCATTGGAAACCAGGCCATCTCCCCTGCCGCCGCCCCACCCTGGTTCTGTTCCTGAGGTTCAGGAGCCCATGTGTTCACCTGTCTCTCACGTCTCTCTGTTCCTTTTTCTCTATGTTCCCAAGTCTGTTTCTTTCTCAGCTTTCCCCTTAAAACCTGGCCTAGCTTGTGTGTGTGTGTGTGTGTGTGAATGATCGCACATGTGTGTCTCACATGTGTGAGAATGAGTGTGAGTATGTGTGTGCACACATGTGTATTTGTGTGTGCATGTGTGTGTCTGTATGTGAGGTGTGTTTGCATCGCCACCTGAAGGCCATTCCTTCTCTCATTAGTGTTCTGGCTTTTTAATTTACACACCAACGAACCTCTCTGCCTGAGCCTTGCTCTCTCTCTCAGTCCTGCTCTCTTCCACTCTCCTGAGAAGCGTGCCTCAGTTGCTCTCTGAGTCTGGGTCATCCCTACTCCCTGTGGGCAGAGGGTGCATGCACGCCTAGCAGCCATCCTGCAACTTCTTTCTCAGGCTGACGGGCTTTCCCGCCATTTCCAGGTCTTGTGGTGTGTGTGTGGACACACATTCACACAGCTTGGCCCTGACTGGGCTCTACCTCTGCCCTCAGAGACTCTTCATCTCTCTGCCTGTGTGACCCACGCTGGAGGCCGCCTCTCTATCTCTTACTCCTCCCTCTCCTTTCCTAACTTCCTTACCCAGCCTCTTGTCTCTCTCGGCTCAGGGTCTCAGGCACCGGGTGCTTGTCCTGGATCTCTACCTCTTATACTTTCATCCTCTGCGTGGGCACCCTGCTGTTCCTATCCCCAGGCCCTGCTGCCTCTGTTCCCCAGGCCCTGCTGCCCCTCTCTCCTTCCTGCCACCTGTGGGCTCATGGGGGCTGGTGCCAACACTCCAACCTGCGCTCCTTCCTTCTCCCCCCCCACCCCATTTCTTGTTTCCACCCAGTTCTCATTAGCGAGAAGCATCACCACCTGGGACTTCACAGCCTGCAGCCCGAGTCATCTCTGATTCCATTTACTCCTCCCACCCACCACCCATCTGTCTCTCCTTCTTGTCAAGTCCTTCTCTAAGGGGGATCTCGGCAGCCCCCTCCCCACTCCAATCAATCCTTGCCAGAGCTCAACCATGAGTATTGTGATATATGGACCATTCATCCATCCCCCCTCCACCCTCCACCTACCCATCATCCATCACTGACTCATCGACTTACCCCACAAAGTTTCACGGAGGCACTCACTGGAACAATGCCGAAGACTCGGGTTCCAAGGCCCTGGACCTGGTTCTGCAGGACCTCCGACGGAGGGAGCCGTACCTACAAGGTGGCTGGACTGACTCGGTGTCACTGGTACAAGGCAGTGAGTGAACCTTGATTTGAGCTTGTACACATGCATGGGTCCTGGACACTTCTTCAGACCCTCCCCTACCTCCTGGCCCTCCCATGTGATGCCCATGTGGGTGCTCCTAGCAGGGGAGTGCATCTCCCTCTGTCTATTCCTCTGGGACTCCCCCATTCCCAGAGGATCAATGCCCTCTCGTCAACCACTCGGATGCCTATGGTAGCTAAACCCCGTGTGTCCACTGCCCCTACCTGGCTCTGAGTGGCTGTCGCCTCACAGCCTGGCTGATGCAGGGCGACCTCCCCTTCCTCCCTCCCTCCTTCCCCGCTTTTGCACCGTCACCGTGACCGCATTCCTCTTTCACTTGTCCCTCAGAGTCCTCAGAGGATCTTCATCCCACCACCATGCTCTCTCTGCCTCCTCTTGGGTCCTCTCAGGGGGAAAGCGCTCAGTCTCTTCAGTCTGCTCTCATTTGCCCACAAAGGAGGGATATCGCCATGGCCACTTCTCTCCTTTCCCCTCTGACTATATGTCCCTGACCTGAGTCACAGAGCATTCAGACAGGGCTGCTCCTGCCCACGCTGACAAACTGCTAACCTGTTTCCCTCCCTGTCTCATAAGCCTATGGATACTGGCGCTCCTGGATGTGGGGGTGGGGGAGTTCCTGTCTTCTTTCCTTAGGGCCCTGACTGGCCTCCTGCCTCTTCTGTCTCCCTATCTCTTCCCTCTCCTTCCAAGGCTTGCCTAGACCACTAGACCACACCAGAATCCTAGAAACAGCAGCACAAGAGGACTCCCTTTGGAGTGTCTCTAGCCCCTCTCAACCCCACACCATGTGCAGAAGAGAAATGGGACACTAGGATCTGATCTCCCACCCCCTACACCCTGGCTGCATGAGTCCACCATGCCCAGCCCCACCCCCTGGACTGCCAATCAAATCAGCTCTTTTCTCTCCTGTCTCCTGGTTTTCCTTGTTCCCCTTTTCTCCGGGTTCTCTTACCTGCTGTGACCTTCCTGGGCCCGAGGTCCACTCAAACTTTGGTTTTCTTCTCACCCCAGAGACCCCACCCCCCACATCCCTTGCAATGGTTGATGAGCAGCCCCTCTGGCCATAGGCCTGGGGACGTGTTCCTGGGCACTGGGGTTGGGCTTTTTCTATGAGCATCTTAAAGCAGTGTCTACACGGGGAGGTTTCAGCACAGGAGGGTCATGGGATGGCTAGACAGAGGGAAGCATCATCTTCTGTAAGCTCTCTGACCCTCTTCCCCCTGCCACTTTTCCTTTTTCCCAGAGCTAATATTTAATCTCTTAGTGAAACATGGCTTCGTCATCTTCATATAAAAAGTAAAGTCCTCTCTAGGACTCTGAGTCACTCTCTCTCTCTTTCCTGTTTTCTGTCCCACTCAGCTTCTGATTTCTCCCTGTTCCTTTTAGAAGTGGTCATCACTCTCTCTGTCCCAGTGTGGTGGTGGTGGTGATGATCATGGTGGTGGTGATGGTGGTGACAGCAGTGGTAGTGTGTGTGTGTGTGTGTGTGTGTGTGTATTGGGGGTGTCCCAACAGGAAAGTGAGGGAACACTCAAATTTAGGAACATTTGGAACGAGTTTTCAAAGCTTGAGAGTAGTAGATATGGCTCAGTGGTTAAGAGCACTGGCTGCTCTTCCAGAGGACCCAGGTTCAATTCCCAGCCCCCATATGGTAGCTCACAAACGTTCTGTAACTCCAGTTCTAAGGAATCCAATGCCCTCTTCAGGCCTCTGAGGGCACTACATGCATATGGTGCACAGACACACTCATACACATAAAATTAAAAATAAAACAAATAACATTCCATTCCAACGTCAGGCATGGAATACGGATTTATAATCTCAGAATGCCAGAAGCAGAGGCAGGTGGATATCTGTCAGGACTGGAACATCCACAGCTACATAGTGGGACTCCTGTACCAAAACAAACAACGAAGAGTCTAAAAACAGTCTATGCTGCAGGATATGGGGGCAGAAGCACCCGAGAGGCTCTGCAGAAACATAGAACTGACAACAGTAAGGCTATACTGAGTAAGGCCACCTCTGCCTGCCAAGGGACAAGGACAGCAGTGACCAGGACCTGCAGGAGAACAGAGGCTACCTGGCTGGCCACCTAAGGAGAATCAGAGAGCCTCAGCACAATCCCAGGACATGCATTGGCTAGATTCACATGGAGCCCTCTGGCAGCCAACAGTGTGGCCAGTCTCTTGGGGCAGAGAAGGATGGGGGGTAGCTCTGGAAGCATCCAGGACTTTCTTGGAGTCCTTTGTTAGATCCATCCACCCACTGCACAGGCAGCAGGAACTGAGAATGCTCGCCCTCCTGGTGAGCTGAGCAGTGCCCGGCACCTGTTGGACCCCAGCTGGGACTCTGCTTGCCCCATCTGCCAGGTGCCCATCTTGATCTTCCTTTTCTTTAACGTTCTTGTTGACAGAGAGCCCCACCCTCTTCCGGTTTCTGACTTCATCTTGCTCAGCACAGCAGCCTTTCTCTCCAGAGGAGAGTTATTGAATTTTCCTCAGAGGCTGTTATTCTTGCTCTGTGTGTACGTGCTGGCTGCCCTCCTCCGCCTCAGCCATGTCTCTCCTTTCCCAGACCTGCTCTTAGGTTCTGAGGTTGGTTTTTTTTTTTTTTTTTTTTTTTTTTTTTTTTTTTTTTTTTGCTTTCACAGATCCTGGCCCCACCTCCTTTCCCTCAGAGCAAGTCCTGATCATCTCCACGACCTGCAAAGCCGCCACACCAGAATCTTGGCCTGGAATGTAGCCCAGGCTGACCTCAAACTTGTGGTAATCCTCCTGTGTGCACCTCTCGGGTGCTGAGATTGAAAGCATGTGTGGCCCCATGTGGGTTTTTTCTTTCTGGTTTTGTTTTTAGTCCTGTTTTATCCTTACTTTCTGATTTACTTCGCTTTCATCTTTCCTTCCGTTCCTTCTCCCCTCCCCCCACCATCCATGAATTATCTAGCCATAGACACATAATGCCTGTGTATCAGGACCTGTATTCTTTTTGGCTAGTCTCACCAGAAGCACCTGTAGGTTTCTTCTTTCCTACAGTGTGATGCACCTGGCCCCGTCCTCTCTGCCCCTCCCCTTGCCTGTTTGAGATCTTTTTTATTAAATAGCTCAGTGCTGGGACTGTCTCTCCTCCGGCCTCCTCTTCCTGTTCTCAAGCCTCACAGACGGTGAGCTGGCACTTGGCTCTTTACTCGCCTGAAGTTTCCCTGGATAAACTGACCCAGGCTCCTCTGTGCCTACCATGTCTGGCAGACAAGATGCCCCATCCTTTCCCTCAGGCCACAGGTCCTGCAGGCTTCCCCCCATCTGTCACATTGTTTCTGTGTCAGTAAGATGTGTCTCCATTCTCAGTAGCCTAGACATTACTTCCATTCAGGCTTCAGAAGTCACTTCTGAATGCTCTTTCCTCCCAGTTATACACCAGGTCATTCATCTATCCATCTACTCATCAATCCATCTGCCAACCTACTCACCCATCCATTCATTCATCAGTCTGTCTGTCCATCAGTCCATTGATCTATCTATCCATCAATTCATCTATCCATCTATTCACTTAACCATCAATCCAACCATCCATCCATCCATCCACCCATCCATCCAACCATCCATCCATCCATCTATCCACTCACCCAACCATCCATCCATCCATCCATCCATCCATCCATCCATCCATCCATCCAACCATCCTCCCATCCATCCATCCACCCACCCATCCATTCACCCATCCATCCATCCATCCACCCATCCATCTACCCGCCCATCCATCCATTCATCCATCCACCCACCCATCCATCCACCTATCCATCCATCCACCCATCCACCCATCCACCCACCCATCCATCCATCCACCCACCCACCCATCCATCCATCTTACCAACCCTCCTATCTACCCGTCCCTGCCCTCCCATCCATCCATCCATCCATCCACCCATTCACCCACCTACCATCCATCTGCCCATTAATTGATCTGTTCATGCAGGCAGGCATCCATCTATCCACCAAGCACACATTGAACACTTATTGACCATTCCTTGAGGATCTAGATTCCATAGGCCATGACACATCCTGTACCTGAGTCCCTGGAGGAAGCAGACCCACTCTCTATAGTAAAAGTATCACATGACAAGTGTGCCTTGCAGTTATAACTTTAAGCATCACAGTGTGTGTGATGACCCATTTCTCTGGGGTCGCTGCAGAAATGACTACTGAAGCCCAGGGTGCTTGACCAATCCTACAACCCTGAGATCCCCACCAGTGGCACAGATTCACCAAGTCCATGGAGAATTCTGCCTTTCCCTTCTTTCTTCAGGTCCAGGACTGGAAGCAGACAAACTTTCCCCTCGTCTCCTTCCACATCTAACCTATAGCTCACTCTGCTTCTGTGGCCCCCGCCGTGTGTCTTTTCCATTGATCAACTTGTGCTCCCTGACAGGCCTATTGCTCTGGCAACAATTGCCTCTTCCTTAGTCCCTCTCCTGGGCTTTCTCAGTGGGTGGACCTGCTCACCTCTCTCCCACCTGAGGAGACTCTGACCTTTTGTTCTCTCCCTCCTCCTGTCCTCTCTGCATTGTAGACCAGCTGGAGATGGGCACCGCTGTGGCTGTGTTGATCTTCTCATCCACCCCTCATCTCTCATCTGATTCCCCCCCAGCCCAGCCCATTATTCCAACAGGACCTTTGATGTTGGATGTCTGCCCCTGCCCTGCCTTATTACCTGTCTCTCAGGCCAGTCTTCTGTCTGTCCCTCACTTACCCCTGTGCCTCCCTCTCAGAGCTGTGTGCTGCCCTAGCTGGTCTATTAGAGATGGCGTCTACCTTTTACTCACCATTCTCAGAGTCCCCTCCCCCACCAGCCAAGTCAGCTGATGGAGGTCACGGTGTCCCCAGGAAGCCCTATGCTATCTTCAAACAAACCTTTGCCACATAGACACCCAGAAATGTGTGTTTGGGGGGCACCTTCTCTACCCTCTGTGGAGTGCTCAAGGGCAGGGTCAGCATCCATGCTATGCTGGGGACTGCTTGTGGCCTGAAGAGAAATGAGGGTGGAAGGATCTGGAGAGTCCTCCCTTCCCCTCTACCCATGCACACTCCTTCTTTCTGCTCCGGTTCCCTTCTGACTGAAAAGCTAAGGGATATGTTTGTTTGCTTGTTTGTTTGTTTTGAGACATTGAGGATATTCCTATGTAGCCCAGGCTGGCTTCTAACTTCCCACTTCCCAGCTTTAGCTTGCTGAGTGAAAAATAAAAGTTTCAAGTTATCTATGGGATACAAAGAGAAATCTCATAGCCAAGAATTAAAGCATGACACAGGGCTGATGTTTCTGTCCCTCCTCCCGAAAAGGACCCTACAGTGTGACCAGTTCCTGTGACCAGTTCCTGTGACCACCCACACCGAGGTATCTTCTCATTAGGTGAAACACAGATGCTTTTATGTGTGTGCTCCTGTGTGTGTGTGTGTGTGTGTGTGTGAGTATGCACATGGGTGTGAGTGCGGATGTGTGTGTCTGCGCATGCACCTGTGTGTGTGTGCATGTGTGTGTGAGTGCGTGTGAGAGCTACAAGCACAGGTATGCACACCCACATCCGCAGAGGACAGAGGAGGACAACGTGTCCTGCTGACAGGACAACTCCCCATCTTGCTCACTTGAGACAGAGTCTCTCACTGAGCTGGAGCTCAGCTGGTAGCCAGCAAGTTCCAGTGACCCTCTCGTCTCTGCCCTCAACAGCACACCGGGTTACAGGTCTGATGAGGCTTTTTATGTGGGTGTTAGGGACTCAAACCCCAGTTTTCACCATTCTTGCTGGTGCACCAGTGCTCTAATCTGTCTTTTTCCCAGCTCAGTCTCTGAGACTTTTTGTTCATTTGTTTGTTTGTTTTAAATCTTCTGATAGCTTGGGTCTCTGGGGCAGGGTGAGGTCCTGGTAGACACCTCCCAACGCCCCTTAGCACTGGTGCATTGCTGGGTTTGTTTGTTTGTTTTTGTTGTTTTGTTTTTCTCTTTGTAGCCTTGGCTGTCCTGGAACTCACTCTATAGCCTAGGCTGGCCTCGAACTCACAGAGATCTGCCTGCCTCTGCCCCTGCCCCCTAAGCGCCAGTGTTACTGGCTTGAATTGGCCTCCGTAGTAGCATTACAGGGTAGAAAAGGGCAAACCTACAAGATGGAGCTCTTCTCCTCCTCCCCTTCCACAGAGCAGTCTGTCAGCCTGCCTCAGACATGGCACCTGTTCAAACATCTGCCAGAGCCCTTCCAGAGGAAAGATGGCCCCCGGGTGTGTGCCTTGCCCTCCTGCGGATGGGTACTGAACGTTTTCTTTTCCCTTCAGTGCCCGAGGAGTTGGTCCCAACACCTGTGCTCAGGGCGCCCTTTCTGCCTTGCCCTTCTGGATTCCAGGGTGCTGTCTAGAGTTTGTCCGCCAAGTTTTGGTCTGTGGGTCTGTCTGAGCATGCGCACACCACCAACCCTCCCTCCATTCTCTCTCTTCTCTGCCATGCACTCTGTCTGCATTTGGCCCTGGAAGTTGTACCTGGTGTGAGCTTCAGGAGAATGTGTGGGCACATTGACCTCTCTCTAGGCCTTTTCTTAGTCTGTTCTCCTCCGCCCCTGCCCCGCTCTGTCCTTGGCATACTCCTCATAAGCACGCACGCCTGCACGCACGCCTGCCTCTCGCCTCCAGAGGTCCCACTCCCCCCTCCTTCAATTGCTTTTGTAACTTTATTATTGATGTTCCAGTCTCCACACCCCTGCGGCTTCTGCCTTCATCTCGCCCAGCTGCGCTCCCTCCTCTCTGCAGAGAACATATTGGATTTGGCTTGGAGTTCGTGCGTCATCCCTGCTCTGCCTGTGTGTGTGTCTGTGTGTGTGTCCCCACCACTTTCCCCTTCAGCTCCTTCTCTTTCTCTCCCCTCCTGAAGTTTGTAGAGTTTCGCTGTTTTTCTGTATTTCCCGGCATGCTTGAAGATGTGTTCGCGCATGCTCGTCCCTGCCTGTGAGCCACCTCTCTCAGAGGCAGCAAGCTCAGGGCTGGGCCCTGCCACAGAGGGACTCATAAGCACTGGGCCAGGGGTCTGCGTGTTCCTCACCTCTTGCCCTTCCATGGCCCCTCCTTTTCTTACTTCTTATTTCCTTCTTACACAGCTCACCTCCTGCTGTCTGTGACCCATCCCATCTTGTCCCCTAAAGCCTCTCCATCCCCTTTCTCTTTGGTATACACCACAGACTCAGGGCTCGAATCTGTCTCTTGGATTCTGCACCCCAACAACTTCTCGGTTGTCATCAATGCAGGATGTGCCACACCCCCAAACCCTACAAGGCTTGTGACACTTCTGTCTTGCCACCACCCACCATCTTTCTGGGCTTCTCCCTCTGAAGGCTGCCGATGCACAGTCCCCTCCCTGCTGGGACATTTTGTGGTCAATAAACAGACAGCTATCAGTCAGTCAGCCATCAATCCATGGCTGCAGGGCCCCTGGGAATCCTAAGGGGACTCAAACTCCAAGGTCTCTGACCATCTCCTCAGGAGTTCAGGAAGAAGAGAGATCAATTGTCACCATGGGAAGATGAGTGACAGGAACTCCTGAAGTCTCTAAGATACTCTCAGTTTGACTGAGTGTGCACATTCTCACACACGTGTGCATATGTGCGCATGGGAACACATATATGCGTGCTTTGCCCACGTTTGTGCCGACCACTTCCTCAGCCCTTGGCTGGGCCCTCACTCCTTTGTCTGTCCTTCCCTCACGGGCTTCTGGATCCTGTCGTCCCTGGTAGGATGCAGGGACTCGGCCTACACAGGTCTGGGCTCGCAAGCCTCAGGTCCTTCACTCAGCACAAGGTCTAGACAGTGTGGGGCCACTGTCCTCTCGTCAGTCCTATCCAGTCTCCACATCTGCTCCCACTACCCCCTCAGACATGCCCCTCTCTGCCACCTGCCTTCAATTGGTGCAGACCCTCCCTCCTTCCAAACCTCTTGTCCTATCCTGTCCTCTCTCCATGACCACCGTGGCCTCCCCCGTCTGAGTTCCTCCAATATGGCATGGGCCATGACCCGTGAGTCCGCGTTCCTCTCCTGCTGTGTCTCATCCACTGAAGAGACTGGAATGGAACCCTGGAACCTCATCTTTTCTTTCCCAGCCCCAAACTCAAGCCAATCCTGGCAACTGAGCCCAACCTTCCTGGAGCCCACCCTGGATCTTGAGCAAATGCCCCCGGGCCCATCCCCTGGCGGTATTCCACTACCTGCGGCCTTTCCATTTCCTCTGCCGCCCCCCAAGGCCCCTATAGACTGTCTCCTCCTGGCTTTCCCCCATCCTCCCAGTGAGACAATGATGGCTGCCTCTCATCCTTTATGGGTCTGACTCTGCACACCCATGACCTTGAACATGGACCAGAGGACAAAGGCTTGCTGTGTCCCCCGGAGGGTCGCCCTCTTCCCTCCTACATCAGCTTCCGCTTCTTCATCCCCATCTGCCCAGGCTCTCACTGTAGTGTAACAACCAAACCGCTGCAGGCACCGCCTTGATCTCTCCAGCTGTGCCCTGTCCTGCCATAGCAGCTGGGGCTCCTCTACAACACCTAGGGACAGCGGCTTGTCCCTAGCAGGCACCACTAAGCCATCTGGGTGTTACCTCTCTCTGCGACTTGACTCCTTCCATCCCCGCCAGCTCGCAGGCTTGCTTTCTAAGCATTTTATTTATTTTTATTTTTATTTTTATTTTATTTTATTTTATTTTGTTTTGTTTTATTTTGTTTCTCGAGACAGGGTTTCTCTGTGTAGCTCTCTGGCTGTCCTGGAACTTACTCTGTAGCCCAGGCTGTCCTCGAACTCAGAAATCTGCCTGCCTCTGCCTCCCAAGTGCTGGGATTAAAGGTGTGTGTCACCGCTGCCAGGTGCATTTTATTATTTTATGTATAAGCATGCTTTTCTTGCATATAAGTCTGCGCGCATGCCTGGTGCCCAAGGAGGCCAGGGGAGGCTGTTGGATCTCCTGGAACTGAATTTACAGATGACTTTGAGCCACCACTTGGTTGCTAGGAATCAAGTCTGGGTCTTCTGCCAAAATAGCCACTGCATTTACCCAGTGACCTATCTCTCCAGGACCAACACACCAGCTTTCTAACTCCCCTGCCTGGGTCCTCACCCTCTGCTGGGTTAACCCTTGCTCATTCAGCTCCCCATTGCACCCCTAGGCAAGTTCAAGCTGACTAATTCTGCTTTATGGCCTTCCAGATCAGCTCAAGTTTTTTCATGCTTTGAGACATCTTCTACTCTGTTCCTGGCCACAGGATCCTCTTGCAGAGGTCATGGAGGGATCCAAACTATATGTCACCTCTCCCTGGACCTTGTACTTGGTCCTAGCTCACAGCCCCAAACACCCTCTGATAAACAAAGGTTACACACACACACACACACACACCACACCCAAGACAGCCAGGCCTAGGTACGTGTTTGGAGATCTTTCTTCCCACCAGACCACAGTCATCTCCAGGGCAGGCTCTGTCTGAGGTGTCCCTGGGTCCGGGCACCTGCAGGGGAGGGCGGGGCAGGACAGACAGATTGTCTGTGGCTCGTGTTTTCCCCTACAGTCTCTTATTCCCCTTTGCTTCCTTTTTCCTTTTCTTCCTTTGAAGAATTAATTGTTAATTATCTCAGTGATGCTGTGAACATGTTTGATTTAAAAACAGCTTTAAAACGTAATAGGAAAGACTAAAGTCTGCTTTGAACTGCCTCCCAAGTGTGGGCTCGGGACTGATCTTCCTGGATCATTCACAGTTATTAGATTGGTGTGAATTGCTCTGGTAGATGAATAGGTGGATAGACAATGATTGACATGCAGCTAGATTAATAGATAGATTCAGAGATAGAGAGACTCACAGATATGAAGGTTGTAATAGGAAGGAAGGAATATGGAAGGAAGACATGCAGGCAGGCAGGCCTCCTGTGTTGGTCTGGCTGTTGCCTCTGCAGTCTGAACATGAACCTGGCAACAGACCTCTCAGTCAGCAAAGTCTCCCGGGCTCGGCCTGCTCTGAACTTGGGCCTGTCTCACTTCTTTATCATCTTTGACCAGGTGCATCCTGGATAAGCTGGCCGCCTCCTGTCAGGCAGTTCCGAGTCCCCTGTACTTTTGACAAGGTGACATCAGCTTTTGTGCACGGCCTCCATCTGTACCTTGTTTGTCTTGTGTTCTCTGTGTTTGCTGTGGGGCCAGCATGTGCCTGTCAGGTCTGCCTGTCTGCCTGCGTGTGCACATGGGTTTGTGCTTCTCCGGGTCTCTGCATCTTTCTCTGCCTTCTCCATCCCACTGTCCATCCTTCACGCAGATCCCGTCTTTAGGCTCTGTCACAGCTGTGACTGTGTTTCCCACCCCGCACTTTCTACATGGAGGAGTTTTCCCCCCTCTATAATTGTCATTTACTGAGGACTTGGAAGCCCTGTGCCTCCACTCCTCCTGACGTCCATCAGTCTGTCCACCTCTAAGCCCTGAGCACCTTCCAGAAGCTGGGATCTGGGACTGCCCACATAGGCGTGTCTGTGTATGTGTTTTTGGTTTGTGTGCGACGCAGCCCCTAAAGGGCTCATGGCTCAATACTTATCCCAGCTTCTGGCTATTATAAGCAGGGCTGCTATGAACATAGTGGAGCATGTGTCCTTACTGCATGCTGGGGAATCCTCTGGGTATATGCCGAGGAGTGGTATAGCAGGATCCTCCGGAAGTAACGTGCCCAGTTTTCTGAGGAACCACCAGACTGATTTCCAGAGTGGTTGTACCAATTTGCAACCCTACCAGCAGTGGAGGAGTGTTCCTCTTTCTCCACATCCTCAACAACACCTGCTGTCTCTTGAGTTTTTAATCTTAGCCATTCTGACTGGTGTAAGGTGAAATCTCAGGATTGTTTTGATTTGCATTTCCCTAATGACTAATGAAGTTGAGCATTTTTTAAGATGCTTCTCAGCCATCTGAAGTTCTTCAGGTGAAAATTCTTTGTTTAGGTCTGTACCCCATTTTTTAATAGGGTTATTGAATGGATGCAAAAAATGTGGTATATTTATACAATGGAGTACTATTCAGCCATTAGAAACAATGAATTCATGAAATTTTTAGACAAATGGATGGAGCTGGAGAACATCATACTAAGTGAGGTAACCCAGTCTCAAAAGATCAATCATAGTATGCACTCACTGATAAGTGGATATTAGCCTAGAAAATTGGAATACCCAAAACATAATCCTCACATCAAATGAGGTACAAGAAGAACGGAGGAGTGGCCCCTGGTTCTGGAAAGACTCAGTGTAGCAGTATAGGGCAAAACCAGAACAGGGAAGTGGGAAGGGGTGGATGGGAGAACAGGGGGAGGGAAGAGGGCCTATGTGACTTTCGGGGAGTAGGGGGCCAGAAAAGGGGAAATCATTTGAAATGTAAATAAAAAATATGTCAAATTAGCCAGGCGGTGGTGGCACACGCCTGTAATCCCAGCACTCTGGGAGGCAGAGGCAGGTGGATTTCTGAGTTCGAGGCCAGCCTGGTCTACAGAGTGAGTTCCAGGACAGCCAGGACTATACAGAGAAACCCTGTCTTGAAAAAAGCAAATCCAAAAAAAAAAAAAAAAACCCAAAAAATATATCAAATTAAAAAATACTGAAAAAAAAATACTTATCTCCAGGTGTCAGACTGACCCCCTGAGAGGTGAGGGGACCATGGGGGCTCTGTTTTCATCAGTGGGTTGATCTGCAGACAGATTTGAACTTTGGTGGTATTACTCACTGAGCTGAAGATGTGAGGCACTAGGAAGTGGGGTATGCTGGACATCCACTAGCGGTGAGTCTTTGAAAGGCACCTTGCTCCCGGCTGCTTGCTGGCTGCTTGCTGGCTGCTTGCTGTTCTTCATTCGCTTCCTGGCCACCCCTGGGTGAGAAGCTTTGCTCTCCGTGTGCTCCCTCCACAGTCTGCACCCATCATAGAGTCCAGCAGCAGATTACTCAGCCACACATGGAATCTTCGCAAACCCTGAGCCCAATAAAGTTCAAGGTGTTTAAAGCATTTCTCATGGATGAGAAAGCGAAGGCAAACCCTCCCCTATGTGACACACCCAGGGTCTGGGCGGCTTCCCTCAGTCTCATTTAGCCACGCCCTGTCCTGTGCTCCTAAAGAGTCTTCTCTGCTTTCCTTTCACATCACTCCTGTCGTGTGTGCACAATTGCATACCCACGAGCTGTGTTGTGTGCATGCGTGAAATGCAGGGTATATGTGAATGAATACAAGGTATGTTGTATCGTGTGTGTGTGTGTGTGTGTGTGTGTGTGCATGCAAGGAGGGCTGTGTACATGCAGACTCTACTACATTTATGTGTGCGTGTGATGTGCTGTGTGTGCATGTGTTGCACAGTATGTGTGTGTGTGCTGAGGGGTGTGTACACCTACATGTGTAATTAAGATATGTGTGTGTGCATATTCACATGTGTGTTCAGGGTGTATACGTTATGTATGAGTCCATACTGGTATGCATGTATGTGTGTGTGTGTGCCTGATATACATGTCAATTATGTATGACATATGTGTACATGCGCGAATATACAAAGTATAGATATATGTATGTACACACATCTGTCAGGGTTTTGTGTGAATATGTGTAGAGGGCATGTGTGTGTGTGTGTGTGTGTACTTGGCATGCATGTGTGTTCATGCATGTGTATGATTTGTGCATCCTTGTGCACATGCAGCAAGCCTGGTCTAAGATGGCTCCCACTTTGCCATTCTCACGGACACTTCACCTTTTGGCCTATCCCTCCAACTGCCCAAAGTGAGTCTAATTCATTCTGGGAGGCTCTCTCCTTCCTCTTCTCCCCTCCACACTCCTGGGATGACCTCATCCTGCCCTCCCCTCGGGGCTAAAGCCTCCCTGCCCTGTGCCTGCAGGCTGGATCCCCCCACAGCTTCCTCCCAGTGGGCCATCTTCACACCGAAATGTCTTTCTCATTAGCACAGCTGCTATTGCCCAAGGTCACAGCAGGAGCCTGAGCCATCTCTGCCTCTTCCTTCTCCTGCTTCCTTCCTGCAGCCCATCTGCCTCCCCTCCTCCATGCCCCCTCCAAGACCTTTCAGCCCCCACTCCCACCCCCACCCTGCTCCCGGCAGTCCTAGCACCTGTGTTCCTCCTCGGTCCTCAGCACCTGCTCCTGCCTGCTCCTCATTCTCTGCTGACCACTGTGGAGCCAGCCCCCCTTATTCCAGTAGCCCGGCATTATGCAGTTATCTCCTGTTTCCATGCCCAGCCTGGTCCCTCCCTCCTGGCTGGGGCTTCTCCACACACAAGCCTCCTGGGCAGACAGACCTCAGGGCTGATACCCCAGACTTCCTGGGCTGATACAGATCTCAGGCTGATATACTCTTAACAGCATCCAGTAGAAGATGGGAGTGGAACCAAACTACAGCCCCGGTTTAACTTTGCCTCTATTTGGAGAGATACTTTGTTTAAGTGTAAAATAATCCTTTAACATTCTTCCTCATTGTTTTGTTGCCCTTTTGATTCTTTTTCTCTTTTTATCTTTCTCTCTCTCTCTTTTTTTTTTTTTTTTTTTTGTTGTTGTTGTTTTGAGACAGGCTTTCTCTGTGTAGCCCTGGCTGTCCTGGAACTCACTCTGTAGACTAGGCTGGCCTCGAACTCAGAAATCCACCTGCCTCTGCCTCCCAGAGTGCTGGGATTAAAGGCGTGTGCCACCACCTCCTGGCCTTTTTCTATTTTTAACTTTGTTTCCTGGCTGTGTCTAAGACACCGCTGACACCTGGAGTTTCCTGGTCACTAGTTAAATACTGGCAAGAAATGAAACTCCTTGTTAATTGCTTTGCTCATTTGAATCCTCATGAGTAAACTGTTTTAGGGTAGGTCCTCACTAGCCTTCATCTATGAGTCAGTTTATTCTTGCAGTGTGGGGGCAGGGATCAGCGCCTTGGGTGGAGCTAGGCTGTCAGGCATTAAACCTGGGTCTCTCTAAGTGAAAGCGGGAGAGCTGTTCAGATGAAAATATCTCCGCAGGTGTTCTTAGTGCTCCAGAACTTCCGGATCAGTAAATCCCCTAAAAAAGGTAAACAGCTGGGTATCCTGGCATTTACTTTAATTGCCAACAGTCAGGAGGAGAAGGAGGCGGAGGAGAAGGAGGAGGAGACAACCCAAAGATCTCTTGAGTTTCAGACCAGGCAGGACTGTGACCTTACCTCTGAAGAACAAACAACACAGTAAAGAGCCCAGCCTGGGGACTTTGTGACAGCTACCCAGAATGTACTAAGGCTCTCTGAATTTCATTTCACTCAAACACCTTTTCTTTTAAAAGCTTTTTGGCACTGGGCGTAGAAACTACTTCCTGGACGCACCAGTCAAGTGACCAACCCCTGGACTACTTCCCAGGCAAATTCTGTCTTAATCCTTGCATTGCATGTCTCCCAGAGAAGCCTGGTGTTTCGGGACTGGCCAGACCTGGCTTGTCCATGTTTGACAGCTCTTGGTTAGTTTATCTCTTTCATGTCCCATTTCACTACAAACACCAGAAATAAACCAGAGGGCATCTTCCACATTCTGCCTGGAAACCTTGTAACTGGATCACCCGGCTCATTAGGCGAGTTTCTGACTGTTCATGCTACTGTGAGTGGGTGTCGTCGCAAACTGTCACTGCCTCAAGGATCCTGTCTTCCCCATTTCTAGTGAGCATGTCCTCTTATACCCTCACCGGCGGCTCTTTGGCATTTTTCCTCAGGACTCTTGAGGGTCTTTATCTTTCTCCTCAGTTTTTTGTCCCTTGGCTATGTGGTCTCGCCCAAAACCATTCTCAAACTTTAGGTTTTCATTACTGTAGCTGTCCACTTCCAAATACCAAAATATTTATCTGCTGCTGTTCCTTGCCCCGCAATTTTCTTCACAGGGTTTCCTGAGTGTCCCCAGGGCATTACTGCTGGTTCCCTCCCCCCAGAAGTAATGATCCCCAAATTCCACACCATCAATCTTGTTTTGTTCTGTTGTTAGAAGCGAATCCCGGAGTCCTGGCCACATTGGGCTCTGCTTCTAGAAGGAGGAATGCCCAAGAACCTGCAGATATAGTTTAGAACCACCATACTTGCTGTTCAAGGCTCCAAGTGGCTGCGCTCACTCACTCACGCGTCACCTCTCAACCTCAGGTTCCCCCCCCCCCCATACTTTGCTGAGAGATCTTGGGGAGCAGGTTAGAACCAAAACCAGTTCCGGGCTTCCAGCCACTGGGCTCTGTATTTTGGGCTGGAGATCTAGGGAAAAGCATCATAGTTTCATGGTGTGTGGCCGCACAAGGTCCCAGGGCCACAGGACTGGCCCCACATGTTGCAACTCAGGCTCATGGCTTCCTGCCCCAGGGCCTCAGCCTCTGTATCTGCCAATCACAGGGAAGTCGGGTTGCCAGGCAGACAAAGCAAAATGGTAGTGGAGCTGAAGCAGAGGAACATCTGGTTTTGGCTGGAGGATGCCAATCACCCGGCATGCTGATTGATTGGTGCCAGCGCAGATTAATTTCCTCCTGCCTCAGCTGGGTCTTAAGTGCCATTCAATCACCCCTTCACCGGTCTCCCAGCTTCTTCCTTCCCACCACCACAGCTGTTCTCAAGCCTCTCAGGCCTCTGCAGTCAGGGGCCAGCACTTTCCTGTGCCTGAGGCCAGCTGTCTCTTGTCTATCTCCTCCTGGGCTTCACACCCGCTTTCTTTTCTCCAATTTCTCTTTCCCCTTCTCCCACATAGCAACACCTAGCTGCTTCCGTCCATGGCCTCTGTCTGTCCTGGGCTAGCTTCTCTAGTGAGCTATCCCTGTCTTACTCTGCTGTTCCAGACACTTCTAAGTTGCCACCAGGCTCTCAGCTCTCTCTCTGGCCTTCTTCTGAAGAACTTTTAACATGGGCCACAGTGAAGGTGACAACTGTTGGGAACCCCAGACAGGATTTAGCTGGCCTTCCTGAGACCCCCCACGAGGTTCTTCCGTTCGTGCAGATGAAAGTTACCAGTGAGGCAAAGTTACTTCACTCAGGCAGCAAAGCCCAACACGGTATTATTTCCCTCTAACCCCTCCTCTCAGCCCGGGTCTTGCCACTGTCAGTGTGGGGTCTCCAGCCGGCTTCAGTACCCCATCCCCACCCCCAGGCCAGGTTTGGCTAAGACCTGACTTTACACACTTGACGACCGCTTTTAATTCCCGGGGCATTTGAAACCTCCCTGGCTGGTGTCTGTCAGCAAGTGTTCCTGTGTCTGCATTCTGGGACCGCTGCGGTTTTCCACTGCCATAATCTTCCTGATTTCTTACCTGTCTCTGGCTTTCCCTTCCCCTCTTTGCCCTCTCTGGGTCATCCTTACTCCTGCTGTAAACCCTTATGGCTTGAAGAAATGGATGGTACTCAGATTCCTGTCACAGGTCAGAGGCTGCTGCTGAGGCCCTGACCTGGGTCAGTGGCAACTAACAGATGATTGCTCAGCCCCAGTGAACACTCTGAATCCTGTTTAGA
This sequence comes from Apodemus sylvaticus, assembly GCF_947179515.1. Lineage (NCBI taxonomy): Eukaryota > Metazoa > Chordata > Mammalia > Rodentia > Muridae > Apodemus > Apodemus sylvaticus. Next base: position 142,987,233 of record NC_067476.1, read on the forward strand.
TGCTGGATTCACTGTGGCCTTGAGCCATGACCCTGGTGCACCAGGCTCCTCCCAGACCCAAAGGTCCCCGCTTGTCTGCTGGGGTCTAACTCCCTTCGCTGTCTAGTTCTTTTTGGTTTTTGTTTTGTTTTTGTTTTTGTTTTTTTGTTTGGGTTTTTTTGTTTTTTGTTTTTTGTTTTTTGTTTTTTTGTTTTCTTTTTTGGTTTTTTATTTTCGAGACAGGGTTTCTGTTTTTCTGGCTGTCCTGGAACTCACTCTGTAGACCAGGCTGGCCTCAGACTCAGAAATCCACCCGCCTCTGCCTCCCAAGTGCCGGGATTAAAGGCATGTGCCACCATTGCCCCGCATGTCAACTTAACAGTAGCAAGAATCATCAGAGAGGAGGGAACTTCAGCTGAGAAAATACCTCCATAAGATTGGGACGCATACAAGCCGGCAGGGCATTTTAAGTTAGTGGTTGATGCGGCAGGGCCCCGCCCATTGTGGGAGGAGACACCCCGGGGTAGGTGATCCAGGGTGTCTAAGCAGGCGGAGCAAGCCACGGGGAGCAAGGAGCAAGGCAAATAAGCGGTTGAAGCTCCGCGGCCTCACCACCTCCTCTTGCCTCCAGGTTCCTGCTCTGTTTGAGTTCATCTGACTTCCTTCAGTGACGAACTGTGATGTGAAAGTGTAAGCCAAACAAAGCCTTTCCTCGCCAGGTCGCTTTAGTCACAGTGTTTCATCACAGTGAGAGCATCTTTAAGACACTGCCCGCTCCAGCCTGCAATGCACCGTTCATCCCTCATTCTGCACCCTCGCACTGCGAAGATGCACGACACTCCCAGCTCCGAGCCAGAAGCTATGCAGTGCTACCGAGGCAAGGAGGAGTCAGAGGCCTGAGCGCTCACGGTTGGCTGCAGAGTAATCCAGCATTCAAAAGCCGCTTGACACCCAAGGTGCACTGACCCAAACCTGTAATCCTACCTGCTCCAGAGTTCGAGGCCAGCCTGGTCTATAGAATGAGTTCCAAGACAGGACAGCCAGGGCTATACAGAGAAACCCTGTCTCAAAAAAACCAAACCCAAAAAACAAAACAAAACAAAACAAAAGGGTCTAGCTAGCCAGATCTTTGTGAAGGCTTGTTTGTTTGTTTGTTTGTTTCTGTCTGTTGCAGTGCTGGGGGAACCCCAGGCCAGGGGTGTTCTACTACTGACCCAACCCTTAGCTCCACATTTATATTTACATTCCGTGGAGCTGCAGAGTTACATGTCTTTCTTAAAAACTGCACAGCAAAAGAATGAAGGTCACAATTTGTAAATTACATCCCAACAAAACCAACTTAAAAATCAAAACCCTCTCTGTAGACTGCGAATTGGTGCAAGAGCTTTGCCAATACCTACAGAAGCAGGACATGTTCCTTCCCCCTGGAACAGCACCTCCATCTTTGGAATATGCTAAACAGAGCCAGGTGTACAGGGTCGCCACTGATGGGCATGTCACAGTAAAGCTCTGGGAACCACCTAGACATCTACAGACAGTAGACAGACAGATAAGTGGGTCCATTGGTGCATTCATATGCAGGAATCCAATGCAGATCGAGAAAGAACAGGGCCTGAAGCCATAGCTCAGCCGATAAAGTGCTTCTTGCACAAGCGCAAGCGTGAGGACCTGGGTTCCAGTCCCAGCACCCTGTACAAAGTGTGTTGTGGTAGCAGGCACTTGCATTCTCAGCACTGGGGAACATTCTCGGCCCCTGAGGAACAACATCCAAGGATGACTGCGGGCCTCCATGTGTACCAAACCCCAGGAAAACACCCCTACCCCCAACACACACACACACACACACACACACACAGCCACAAGGATGGATCTCCCAGACATATGTACATTTCATGAAAGAAACCATTGACTCAAGTCTATTCATTCGCATGAAGTTTAAGAACAAACATAGCCCTGATAGAAGTCTCCTCCTGAGCAGGAGGGGCTGCTGACACTGATCTATATCTTAGTGTAGTGGCCATGTACGAGCACCATTAATTATTCAGTGAGCTACACTGGCCAGATGTGCGCAGGGCACGATGTGTTCCTCAAGTGTGTTTACCCAATCAAGTACACCCAACACTCGTCCTTGTGCTGACCACCACAGGTGGCCAGGGGGCGGGAGAGGAGAAAGAATAACATGCCAGTCAGCAAGAGGGTGCCCAGGAGGCCTCTCTCATTCATCAATGGAGAGAACACTAAGCCCCTGGAAGGACACCGAGATCAGGTTCCCCGTGAAACAGAGCTGGTTTTAATTAAGTCTGGCTCAACCTAACCCCGTGATTATCTGATGATAATCCCCTGTATCTGTCCCCTCAGCTCCATCTGCTCTCTGACTGTCGCATCCTTAATTGCTCTATGTCCCAGCCTGCTGCTTCTCAGAGCACGCACGTGCTCACCTCTCCTGTTCCATGAGGACCAGTGTCCGTTGGGTCTTGATCCTTTTCTTGAGTAGTTTTCCACCCAGTTGCACCCACCATACCTGTATCTGATGCTCTCACATGGCCCCTCCCCCAGGCCCTCAAGAGCATCATTCGTTCCTGACTCCCACCTGATCTGGCAGCTCACAAGCCCTCGCTGACCACGCCCACCCTCTAGAAACACACTCCGTTGGGCGCCCTCATGACTCAGGATTCAGCTCCTTACCCATCAGCCTTCTGGAGCTGATCTTCGGGGATGGGTGTCCGACAGTCTCACGTGTCTCTTTGTGTGGTTGCACAGGGAGTGTGTTCAGAACAGTGGGGCCCTAGGTGGGAACTAAGGTACCCTCAATAGATAGAAAACATGGCCATGCCTGTCTGTGCCAGTTTACTGGAGAGACTGAGATCCAGAGAAGGGAAATCATCTGCCTGGAGTCATGAACAGAGGGAAGAGAAAGCATGGGGGACAGACAAGCCCGCATCTGAGTCCACCAACCCTTACAGCACCCCACCCCGCCCCCAGTCCAACACCTACTTCCACACAGTGGGGTGCTACTGAGATTAAAGGTCAAACTTCTATATGTCACCAGGGGGGCTCTCTGAGGTCTTGAGGATAGCGCTGTCCCGTGTGCAGCCTAGGACCCCTCCCTAGCACAGACATTTCTCCCTCAGCCTCCCCCACTCTTCCCCTGGCGTTAGACGGTTCAGTAATGCTCTCTTTGCACTTCAGTTGGTTTCAGTAATTAAGAAAGATTGAACCATATCCACTCCATGTCACAGAGTGTTTATCGGCAGCTGCCAGGTTCCGTGGGCTTGGCCAGGTGCTGAGGCCCTTCAAAGGGATGGCGGGCTCCAGCTGTGGAGTGGGGCAAACCACTGCGGATGCCAGTCACTGTTGGGTCCCAGAAGACGTCCAGCTCATGTTCCTGGGCAGAGGGAAGATGATTTAATTTTTTTTTGCCATTCAATGAAACACATGTTGTTTTCCAAAACTCATTTCCCACTGCCACACTTAAGACTCCTCTCCCGCCTCCCCAGCCCACTGGTGTTCCCACCACTTCCCTCCATCCCTCCCTCCCTCAATGCCATCCTGCCCTGAAGTGTCAGTATGGTGAATTTATTTTCTGGTCCCTGCTTCCAGATTTTTACAGCATGAGACTTCTTTCCTGCCACTGTGAAGGGACCCAGGAACAAGGACAGGAGACAGGCTTTTCACCAGGCATTTGTTTTAAATTTTGAACCACATAAATCTTTTTTGTTTCAAAATATTAATTTTTAAGAGTTTCTATTTAAAAATACCCATCTGGCTGGGTGTGGTGGTACACACCTAGAATCCTAGCATTTGCGCAGAGGAAGACTAATCTCTGAGTTTGAAGCTAGCTAGCTTGGTCTTCATGGTGAGTTCCAGACTAGTCAGGGTTACATAGTGAGACCCTATCTCAAAAAACCAAACTACTCCAACAGCAGTGACAACAAAAAACTTTTATGTGGAGCCCAGTGTCTTGGTCCTTGTGATCTTGGCACTCTGGTGGCAGAAGCAAGATGGTGGTGAATTAAAGGCCAGCCTTGGCTGCACAGCAAGACTCTACTTCCCGTCTAGTTCCCCTTAGCCCTCTTGCCTGCTCAACCAGAGTCTAGCTTGTGTCCAGAATTCCTTAGTGTCCCCTAAGACTGCTCTGCAAAAGATCCCCAAAGCCTCCCCATGGACAAACCAGCTCCTTGGCCTCCTTGGGCATGGGCCGCTGTGACTGGCCTCCCGGGTTCTCTGTTTCCTGAACTGGCAGGACCTCCTGCCCACCTCTGTCTCCTCAGTGGACCCTGACCTCCAGTGTTCAGGCCACACCAGGGCCCATCCTGCCCGGTGTCTGCGCTCATGGCTGAACATCAGCGTCCAGATCCATCCTGTCTCAAGGACACCCTGCTTGTTTATCCCAGGGGTGATACACTGTGTGTCTGGATTGCCTGATTCAAGTTTGTCCTCTGTCAGCCTCTTGATATGGGAAAGTTTCTTCTGTACCTGTTTTTGTCTGAAGAGGCACTCTCCTGAATAGCTGCATGTTAATGAGTTGCGGGCTGGGGTATGGCTCAGTTGGTAAATGGCTTACCCAGCATGCGTCATTTCCTGGGCCCCATTCCTGACACTGTGAAACTTGGGCCTGGTGGCCCATGCTTGTAATCCCAACATTCAGGAAGGCAGGAGGATCGGGAGTTTAAGGTCATCCTTGGCTACATGAGTTCAACAGCAGCTGTGAGACCATGTCTTTTTGTCTTGTTTTTACTTTGGTGTTGTAAATCAAGCTTTCAGGACAGAGGCTAGCACATCGCATATTTATATAGAGAATACATTTGTGAGATACAAATGTCCCTAGTCAGGCCTCGGTCCTCCTCTTGCAAGCCCTGTCCTGTTGCATCATGCCCCCCCCCCCAACTGCCCTCCAGTCTATGCCGAGTGCAGGAGCCCAGGGGTCTTGCCTGATACTGCCCCCTCTGTTGCATGCCCCATCACTAATTCTGGCCCACCCTGCCTCTAAACTGTCTCCCCATCTCTGCATCTGCCTGGTCTGTGGCCTGTGAACTTGCTCTTGTTAAGCTCATCAGTGTTCTGCTAATTGCCAGATCAGGCGGGGGGAAAAAATATTCAGCCTTCATTGGTTTGGATTTTATGCTATGTTTGGTCCTGCTGATCCCATTCTCCTAGAAAATGTCTCACTAGCTCGGTTTCCATGGCAACCTGGTCTGCCCGATCTGCTCACGTGCCTTGTGGTGCTGACATTTCTTTCTCTCTGATGCTGTTGCAGGTGCCTTGGGCTCCTCCAGCCTCTGAAAATGGTGGCATGAAGGTTCTGGAATGTTGCCTGGGAACTTGTTTCCTCTTTCGTTTCAATGAGTATGGGCAGATTTACAATGAGCACCCTAACTCTGTCTCCAGGTGAGATATCTCAAGAGACAAACTATTAGACTTAAGTCTCTGCTGGTCCGTTCTCCCAGGTGTACAAAGGCAGATCTGTCTCAACTTTAGTCTGTTTTTTCCCCCAAGTCCTAGGGAGAGCTCCATAGAACCTAACCCAGAGTTTGGGGATGGACTCAGTGGGTAATATGATTGCATAGCATGTGCAAGGTCCTGGCTTCAAGCCCCAGCACTGTACAACTTGGGCATGATAATGCTCGACTGTAAGGCCAAACACTTGGGAGGTCAACCAGAAGGACATAAGCTCAAAGTCATTCCCAGCTACATAGTAAATTTGAAGCTAGCCTGAGCCACATGATACCTTGAATAAAACAAAGCAAAACACTTCTAACTTGGTCCTTGGCCCTCGCCTACTCCAAAGTATTCCCTGACTTGGCACTGGCTACAAGGTTTAGATTCAAGTTTTTTCAATGTCAGGAGATGCTCAACATTGGTATTTTCCATTGTCCTTCCCACCATGCCCCATCTTCCCAACTCTAGGGAAACCTGACAGCTTTCAGACACCTGCCACTCAGTTCCTGTTCTCTGAACCTTTGTCTCTTCTGACAGAGGGCCCTTCTGGTCTTTCTCCCCAGTCAGAATTTCTTGAGATATCACCTCAAGTAGCAGCTTCTTCAGGAAACCTCCTTCTGACAGCTGACCCCCAGTCCTGAGTCCCCAGAAAGGGGTGACACTCTCCTCACCTGCGTTCTTGGCACACTCTAAGTGGTAGATCCTAGTCTCCCCAGAAGAGTTCTGACTTCAGGCAACAGGCACCAAGTCAGAAAGAGCTTTGAGACAAAGAGGAATTCATTGGCTCTCAAGGAGGACAGGGTTCTTTTGGGCTTTTGAGAAACTGAATGGAGGGGTGAGAGATGAGGGAGGGCCCCTGATACTCAGCTGTGGCAGTAGAAAACCCTGTCTTACCATCATGGGCATCTGTCAAGGTATAATTTACATGCAAATAAGCCAACACGTACAATGATGTCTGATGAATCTCGACACCTGTATACACTTAGCATAAGTCAAGAAGATGCTCATACCCGCCAACCCCTGGGATGGATTTCTTAAGTCCTTTGTGGTTCCTTATACTTTCTTTCCACTTTCCCTCTTGCTCCCCCTCCATTTCCTAGGCAACTACAGATCCGGGTCACTACTACATACCAACTGTAGTTTCTAGAATGTTATGCAAATGGAACCATAGCCCTTTTTCTATTGTCTGGCTTCTTTCCTCGGTGTATTTGTTTGAGCTCATCCATACTGTGTGAGTAGCTTGCCTAATGGATGTCAGTCTATTGTGAGTGTACCAGAATCGCTTATCCATTCTCGCAGGGATGGACGGGTGGTGGTAAGTTTCTAGTTTGGGGCTCTCACAAATAAAACTGCTCTGAATGGTCATGTACTCGTCTTTGTAAGGGCACATGCTTTCGTGTCTCTGGGGCAACTCACACTCTCATCCTGCAAACGATGAGCGTCCCAGTCCCCAGTGCCCCACATGGCCACCCACACTTGGCATGGCCAGCATTTTTAATTTTAGCCATTCTGATAGGGACATCATTGGGGTGTTGTCTTTTCCTTTCTCTGTGTGTGGGTGTTACTATGTATGTACAGATGTGTGTGTGTGTGTGTGTGTGTGTGTGTGTGTGTAGTATGTGTACATGAGCATGTGTAGAGGCAGAAGAAGCTGTCGGGTGTCTAACTCTCTATCCTATTACCTTGAGAAAGGGTCTCTCACTGAACCTGGAGCTAGGCTGGTGGCCAGTAAGCCCCAGCAAGCCTTCTGTTTCTGCCCTGCATGGCTGGCTCTCTAAGAGCACACGGCCATGCTATGCCCTAGCACAGGTGTTGGGGTCCTCACGTTTCAGCTATCTTTCTAGGCTGCCTCCTGTGATTTTCTCTTGGATCTCTCCACTGACACATGACGTCAAGGGTCTCTCGTGTCTGTTTGCCATCTGTTTATCTTCAGGAAGTGTCTGTTCCAATCCTTTGCTTAATTTTTTATTGTTTTTTTTTTTATTTTGAGTTTTGAGACTTCATACAAATCTTTCATTAGATATAGTATTTGCAAATATTTCCTCCCAGTCTGTGGTTGGTCTTTTTACTCTGTTGGCTGCTCTTGCAAAGAGCTTAAGTTTTTAGATTTTCTGCAGTGCTGAGGATCAAACCTAGGGCCTTGGGCATGCTGGAAAAGTGCTAACTCTGCCACCAAGCTAACTTGCAGCATACGTTTCTTGATTCTTGCCGGGCGCATGCCTGTAATCCCAGCATTCTGGGAGGCAGAGGCAGGCGGATTTCTGAGTTCAAGGCCAGCCTGGTCTACAGAGTGAGTTCCAGGACAGCTAAGGCTATACAGAGAAACCCTGTCTTGAAAAAAACCAAATCCAAAAAACCAAAATAAATAAATAAATAACAACAAAAAAAGTTTCTTGATTCTTAAGATCTGGTTTATTAAATGGTTCTTTTACGTTTTTATTTCATTCATTTATTCTGTCTGTCTGTCTGTCCATCCGTCCATCCACCTGCCCGCCGGTCCATCCGTCAGTCTCTTTGTCTATCTAGCGTGTTGACTCATGCACATGTGGCACTCGGGGGACATCTTGCAGGAGTGACTTCTCCCCTTCCACCGTGTGGGTCCTGGGGATGGACTCAGGAGGCCTGGCTTGACCTCCAGCGTTTTTACCCACTGACCCACCTCAACTCAGTCAGTTTGTTCATTTACGGCTTGTGCTTTTACCACTGTGTCCTCTTACAATGAATTTAAGAGCTCTGCCAAACTCTGGCTAAAGATTTTCCTTGTATGCTCTGTTCTCGACAGTTTTGGTTTTTCTCCATTTTATGTTTTGCTGTTATATTTAGGGCTGAGTTGGTGAGGCTTTGGTATTGCCAAGAAGAGAGACCCCACTAACGCAGCATCTGTCTGAAAGCAAAGCTCAGTCTTTGCTGGCTCCTCCTTGACTTTGGGATAAACTCCCACGCTTGTGACAAAGGGCCTGCGAGAGAGAGCGTCCTGGCCCTGCGGTCCACCCTTTCTTCTCTGGCATCTTCTCAAGCACTGTACTCTGGACACACTGACCAAAGAGCTTCTTTTCTTTAAGCTCAGTGGCACAGCAACCCTTCCTCTGGGGTTTGGGGAAGGCTGGACCAGACAGCCAGGCTGAAGCAAGACTTGGCCGCCCTCTGTTCCAGAGATAAAGGCTTTGACTTGGAGCCTGTAGCCAGGACACTGGGCACCTTCTATGCCCAGTCCTGCTCTCCTGCTGCCACCATCCCAGTGCCTCCTCACTCTTGGCTTCAAGGTCCCAGCACACTTCCAAGTTTTCTAGGTGTGACTTTTTGTTTCCATAATGGAGATTATATCTTCTACATAATTTTATTGTGACTTCTCCATGGCTGTTTACTTTTTTAATTTTAATATATTGTAAGAATTGTTCGGAGCTTTTTGTAAAAAATAGAATAAAATAAAATACAATTACTCCATGAAGAATGGGCCACATGAGCAAATATAAAACAATATGCTTAGCATTTTCCCGATAGTTTGTTATTTTGGCTGTTTCCGTTTTTTATTATAAACAAGGCCATGCTTCTCTTTGTACATAAGTCTTTTGTCAATCTGAGACTATTTCCCTCAGATGGAGCACCACCAGTGTAATTACTGGGTCAAAGGCGGTAGTAATTTATGTTCCCAGCAGCAGCCCGGGTTCCCTCACACCCCAGCCAGCATGGGGCATTCTCATTAAAATGTGCCTCTCCACTCAGCGATGGGCAGTGTTATCTTGCTGTTGTTTTAATTTACTTTTTAAAAAATAATTAGATATTGGAAAATAGGTTCAACCTATGAGCCATAAGAAATTAATCTTGTGTTAATTGAGTGTTCCTACCCTTTCACATTTATCCGGCAGTGACTCGAATTTTTAAAACTCAATTTGTGTGGGCTCTTAAACACCAAGGATATTAACCTCTGCATGGAGCCGCAATGCTATTTTCAATTTTCCTACGATTAAATTTAGAAAATTCAAAGCTCTCCCTCCCTCTCTTTCTCTCTCTGCACTCCCCTCTTTAAGCTTAGAAGTCTCATCTAGAGTTCCGGGTGAACCTTTCAACCTTATTCAAACATTTTTTTTTCTTCTTTTTCTTTTAATTGAAACTTTAATTCAGCTGAATGATGCTAATATATAGAATAAAGTAAAGAAGAAAGTGGGTTTGCTTTTTCAACGTCTGGATCCTTCTGGCATTTCTAATTCCCTTTCTCCTCACTGCTGGGGGTGGGGGATGGGACCCCTCCTTGGCTGCGTGGAGTGGGGGAATATTTTCCTCTCTCTAGACTCTGAGTTCCTGTCCTTCTCCTCATTCCCAGCCTCTGTGTGCGCCTCTGGGCACACTGCTCTGCTCTGTGGAGTTGGCACCTCAGTCTTCTGCCCCTGCTTGGGCTGGAGGCACTCGGTGGGCTTTTGTGAACCCCAGGCACAGAAGGCAGTTGTTAGAGGTATTGTCTGCAGGAAATGAAAGCCACAGCTTTTCAGGGCTGGCTCTGGGCCTTGAGAAAGCAAAGGTTCTGGAATCCCCAAAGCTTGGAGGATGGAGTCAAAGTCAAACAAAGGGGCAGAGCTTACCAGGAGAGAATAGGCTGGAAAGATTTCGCCATGCCCAGATCCTGAGCCCCGTGAAGGGGAGAGACCTGGGCAGAAGGTAAGACATCCGAAGAGTCTTCTAGAACTCTGATCCTGCCTGAGCCTCGACCCCCAGAAAAGGTCTATTGCTGTCTTCTAAGTTCCAAGGAGAAATAGGATGGGGGGGAGGGTCCTAGTCATACCCTGAAATCTAACCTTTTTGTGTTTACAAAAAAGGCAGAATGGGAGCCCTGGCAAAGCCTGTGGGGACCATGGGCGTCTGAGGGTTGAAGTGAGCACAGTTCCCTCTGCCACTCACACACAAGCACTGCACCTCAGTCTCTACCTACTAATCTGTTCAATGGGCTCAGGACCCATTTGCCTGGAGAAATTAGTGATAGCCCTTCACAGGCCAATGGCTAAGAACCTTGGGTACACACCGGAGCCCTGCATCTCACTGAGGCCCTTTATGACAAAGCCATCAGATACACTCTCTCTCCCAGCCCCTTTCCCTCTGTAGCCATATGTCAGCAGACATGATACTTGTGTATTCAGCTTGCACACACAATGCTTGTGTATTCCACTGATTGCAAACTTTTAGGTTAAAACATTTTGACCTTACATTTCGGGTATATTATTTCAAATCAGAAAATATTTCTTTGGCAGCCGCACTCAGCTGTCCCAGGCTGTCACATTCCAACCCAAAGGAGACAGAGATTCCTGCCAGAGAGAGACATGGTCAAGTCACCAAGGGCATTCCCTGGAAGAAAGTGGGACGTAGGTTGTTGTAGCCACACATGGAGTCCTCTCTGGAAGTCAGCTCCTTCCCCAGCAGTTCTTCTCTTTGAAGGTCTCATTTAGCTAATGAGCCCTGCTCTGCAGTGACTTGGCTTCTACTGGGACCTTTCTCTGGGAAAACAGGGGTACAGATATTCCTTTCTTCTTCCTTTTTTTTTTTTTTTTTTTTGGTTTTCCGAGACAGGGTTTTTCTGTGTGGTCCTGGCTGTCCTGGAACTCACTCTGTAGACCAGGCTGCCCTCGAACTCAGAAATCTGCCTGCCTCTGCCTCCCAAGTGCTGGGATTACAGGCATGCGCCACCACGCCTGGCTCAGATATTTCTTTCTTACAAAATCCCAAACCAAAGAAAACCATCCTGTTCCCTCTGCTTTCCTCCCACACAGGTGGTTCCTACAACACTCTTGCTCTCTTCCTTCAGAAGGCCCTCTGAAACACTGGTCCCAAAGGCTAGGTCCAGGGCCACCCGAAGAGTCTTCTATCAGTCAGCCCCAGCACCCCCTGGCCTCCCAGCACCCCCCTGCCTCCTGCCATGGCCTCTTTGTTCTTCTAGAAGCACTCTCCTTGTTTGGGCTTCTGGGACCTTCCTGGCATACACCTCTGTTTCCTCCTTGTCTTTCTCCTCCCCAAATTCATCCCCTGCTGGTCTGTCTGGACAGACCTGGGCTAGCCTCTGTCCTATATGAATTCCATCCCAACCTCGTGTGTGTGTGTGTGTGTGTGTGTGTGTGTGTGTGTGTGTGTGTGTATGTGCCCAAGTGTGTATTCTTGCATGTATGTTCATGTGTGCATGAAGGTCTGAGTTTGCCATCAAGAGTCCCCCTTAACTGTTTTCTATCTCATTTTTTGGACACAGGAGTTCAGCCAAAATGCTCCTGTATTCCTCTTCCCAGATTTGGGTTTGCCTGGCTTTTTGTGTGGGTGCCGGGCACCCAAATTCGGGTTCTCATGTTTGCATGGCAAACACATTACCAACTGAGCCAACTCCCTCCCTCCTTACCTTCTCTCCCTCCCCCTGTTCCTACCTTCCCTCCTCTTCCCAGGGAAACGCTTCTGGATAGTGGATGCCTGGGGACTTCCTCTAATACCTGGCCCTTCCCACCCCATCCATTCCAAAGCCTTGAGCTCCCACAGGTGCCCCAGTCTATTCTTTCTGTTCCTCCTCTCACGTTCAGGCCAGCTACTATGTGCCAGGTCTGGGTGGCAGACAGGAGTTGTCCTCTGGAAGACCTCCCTCTCTGCTGACCACTGCACCCACTGTGAACCCTTTACCAGAAGCCAGAGCGAGGGTTTCAGCTCATGAGTCAGGACACGTCAGCACCGTGCTTTGGGACAAAGCTGTAAACCTTCTAAACCTGACCTGTACTGTCCTGACCCCTCCTAGCCTTCATCTCTCAGCTCTCAGGGAAGTCTCACCATTTATTCTGGCGATTTACCTAGGGTCTGTTTCTCCATCTGGATTAGAAGCCCCAGAGGGCAGAGATCTGTTTCCTTCCCATGGTCTCCCCATCGGCCCTGGCGAGGCTCAAAGATCATGTACAGAATAGAGGTGAACACTTCCTCTTGGCTTCACAAGTAGCTCTCCAGCTCTGAGACGATCCTGCCTGGAACTTTTCTAATTATCTGAACTTAATTATCTAAACTTCTGCACAGAACGTCCTTGCTGCTGACTATCTGTCATCCCCAGGTGGCTCGGTCAGGCCTCTGCTCCATCACACCCCCGAAAACCACTCTCGCTGCGGGCTCCGATAACCCCCTAATTACCACCACCAGTGCGTGTTTTTCCATCTCTGTCTTATTGGAATTCTCTGCAGGGTTTGATATTGTTGATCACTCCCCTTCTCGGAAACGCTTGCTCTCTTGGTTTCCATGGCAACCCCCCTCTCCTTGTTTTTAAACCATCTCTATGACGACTTTTCCTCCCCATTCTCATTAATCAGAGTTTCTGACTCAACCACCCTTGAAATGTTAGGGTCCTGAAGATTCGATATTGTGAAGTTGTCAACGCGCCCCAAATTAATGAACAAACCTGATGCCTTCCTTCCTAATCAAAATCTCACTAGGGCTTTTTTTTTTTTTTTTGGTGGTATTTAGTGCATTGATTCTAAAAGTCATATGGTAGAGGAAAATGGGCAAAAACAGCCAAGATGATGCTGAGAAAGAAAAACAAGGTTGAGAACACAGTAGGAAGAAAGGGTCTGGACTCGCCCTACTGGGCAACAGATGACAACGTGACTGTGATTAAAGATTGGAAGTGGTGCAGAGAGAGAATACAGAAGACTGTGGAGTCCATCAGGCCCCGAAACATTTGCCAGAGATGAGGCACTGGATGCTAAGAGCTCAAAGATATCCATTCCTTAGTTCCTGGCCACTTCCCTCAGGCTAGACTGTTTCCTTCCTACCCATCCTCCCTACCCCGTAAAACTTGTCTATGTGGGAACCAACCCCTGAAGATGACCCCTCATTTTCTTCCGAATTGTTCCGTTTAGATTCTCTTTCTTCTGGGGTCTAAATCGAGCCAGGCTGGTCTCAACCAAGACTAGCCTTGAACTTCTTTTCCCCTATCTCTACCTTTTGAGTGCTTGGATCAAAGGTGTGTGGTACCACACTCAACTTGAGTTTTCCTGTTTGAGAGAAACAGGAATGTAGGATGCTCTTGGATGTAGTTGTGTTCTCAAGAGGTCATTCTATTGTTCTTGGGTTTGTCTGTGCTTTTAAAATGAGCTGCCGCAATAACTCTTACACTTGAACGTGGCACAGAGTTTGAAGACTACTCAAAGCTTGGAGAATTTTGAATAATCTTGATAACGGCTCCAAGCACCCACTGTCAGGTTCTGTGGAGCACATCTCCTCTTACACACTGATGTCAAATGCTTCTATTCATCTACATAATCCCCGCACCATACTTTTACACTGATTATATGCTAAACATTTCCCTGTGTTAGCCAACAGTCATTGTAATTACTGAGTTTAATGACTGTTTAATAATCCATCTAATGAATAGAACATGATTTGGTTAACTATGCCCCCTAACTGGAGATTCTGACAGCTTCATTCTTCCTCCTCCTCTTCCTCCTCCTCTCTCCTCTGTCCCTTCCTCCCTTGCTCCTTCCCTCCTCCCATTCTTCCCTCCCTTCCACTATCCTCCTTCCCTCCCTCCCTTTCCCTCTCTCCCTCAGCACAAGGCACATTTTTTCCCCCTGCACACATCTTTGGGCTCAGCTTTTGATCATTTCCTTGGGATGAATTTCAAGCAAATGGAGTTCAGAGTCCGACAGGCTGAGCCACCACACAGCTGCAGCAAATCACCTCCCAAAATTGCTTCCTACAAAGGTTTGCCACTTCACAGTGTGGCCAGCTGTGAGAGAGAGGTCCGAAGTCACAGCCAGGGCTCATGTTTGTGAGGGAGCCCGGTTGCCATCTCTGCATCTTCATTTACACTGATTTTATTATGCGTAAACTCAACATTTGCGACTGAACTTGCCCTTTGAATTTCATGTTTCACAAATGGACTCAACGCTTCTTATTGTGCCAACATTTCGTTATGAAAATCCTTTCTGCCTCTGTGAATGTTTTATTTATGAGAATTTTTGACACACGGTCCCTCTAGTCAATTATGTTTGTATTTCCCAGTGCTGTTCTCTCCGTGGCTATGACAGTTACCATGGCTCCCCCCCCCCCACCCCCAAACAGATAGCAACAGGAGTCATTTCCACCTTCGGTACCTACTAATGTGCTTTTTGTTTTGCATTTAAACCACCTGACATTGATTTAGGTCCTTGGCATAAAGGGAGATAAAGATTGCAGGGTTTTTGTTTCCCAAATAGAGAAAATAATTGCATAGCTTCACTTAGTGACGCATCTCTGTTGCTCATTAATTTGTGGAATGTCTGCAGCATACATCACGGTGTTAGACAGTCCGGGGTTGGCTTTGGGCTTTCCGGTCCGTTCCATGGAGACAGCTTTCTCACACTTTCTCTTTATTATTTTGAAAAAAAAAATCCTTTCACTTTATGCCATAGTATCTGTTTGCATTTGGAACGCTGAAGTCTCCATATCTTCTCAGGTCCGTCTCCCAGATTGGCATCTCACTCTGTCCTTCTCCCAAGGTCACGTTTTCATGTGTGAACACATTCTCTAGCTCCTTCTTCTCCCTGGAAGGTAGGCTGTGTGATTGTGTCCCACAGAGGTAGACCGGTGTTGGACCCAGCTCTGAAATCACAGGCAGGGCCCAGAGCCATTGATCTGAGTGCTGTCTCTGCCAGCTGGGCACGGTGTCGCGCCATCCCGCATCACCTGCTGTACAGACACTTCGCTTACTGGTCTGTAAATTGGGGTTGTGAGGTTCACGGGAGGCCACGGATGTAGGACAGTTTCTAATGCAGGACAGTTTCTAGTGCGCTACTGCAGGAGGATGAGACATCCTCCAGCAAAGTCCCTGCAGACAGAGTTTAGAGGCAGTGAGGAAGAATCCTGTTCCTCAGAGGGGAACGGGGCTGCCAAAGCTGAGGTTACAAGGGCCCCCAGGACCCGGAGATGACACACTGGGGAGGATGAGCAAGTGGTTCTCAGGTGTAGGGTGTTGCACAAGGAGACGCTAAGGCTGAACCAACTGGGTGGGACGTCTGGGAATGTGTCTGGGGAGTCCACAGAGACATGATAGCCAAGCTGGGAAGAACTGTAGGATTTCTCAGGGCAGGAAGAGCAGGTGCTGGGGTTCCCAGCAGGGACAGATGTGCATATTGGAAAACCTGGATTGGGGAGGCATGGGACTTTGTCCAGGGGCATGTGAGAGGTCACTGGAGGATGGCTAGATCCCATGTGAAGACTTTGGCATGTGCTTCCCCTGTGTGGCAACACAGGAAGAGGGAAGTGGCAGGCCATTGAATGGAGGTTGTGGGAAGGGACAACTCAGGACTGTTCTAGAGACGCCACTGCTAAGATTGGCTGAGACTGAGCGAGATGCAGTCCTGTCCCTTCCAGCCCAGCCACCACAAAACCTCTACGCCCTGTCACCTCACTTTCTCAGTGCTGTCAGAGTCTTTTTGATAAAAAAAAAAGAATATATCTGGATCTCCATTTCAGACATTGAAAAATCGAGACAGACCATGATTATCCTACATCGACAGCCGCCTGTTGCTAGGTGCCCAGAGCTACAAAGAATGCTAAGACCTGACCCCAGCCACCAGGCGAGATGAAGCCACAGCTAATGAGAGCTGAAGTCAGGACCAGCAGGGCAGGGGAAGGCTCCCTGGGAACATGGAGATCAGGTTCCCCACATAAGGAACATGACTGAACTTTCTCCTTCCATCAACACAACTAATCCCCTCACCTCAGCACTTAATCCCACTGCCCTGGGGCCCTTGCCCCACTCTGCAAGTCTGGCTGGCCGAGCCTTCCCCTGTCTGATGCTGAGCATGGGTGCCTTCCGGGCTCTGTAGTCCCTCCAGCCCCTCCCCCTTCCTCTAGGCCAGATTAGAGGTCAATTGTCCCCTAGCTGGGGGCTTCTGCCCTGACCTCAGAGCTGTGCAGGAAGAGTCTCCAAAGCCATAGCCCAGCTTCCCCTGAGAGCTAGGCACACGGCCACTTCTCCTTTTAGAATTCCTCCCTGGCTTCCGGGATCCTGCCTCCCCTGTGCTCAGCCTCCCCTTCCATGCCCCGTGTACCTGCCCTGCGCTCCAGCCTTCTGCTGCTGACTGCCACTTCCTCCAGCAGCAGACGTCTGAAGCTCTGTTCACTTCCAGGAAGTGGCTTTCTTCAAACAGTGCTGAGTGCTGGACTGTCATCCTTTGTCACACCACCTGTCCATTTCCAGGTCCAAATTTGAGCCTGAGCACTAGAATTTGATTTGCAATTCACTTAGACATCTCAATATGACCATGTAGACATCCCAAGGACACCCGGGTATCTCAACGCTATCACCCAGTTGTCCCAGTACCACCTCGATATCCCAACACCACGTAAACATCCCAGCACCTCTCAGACACCACATTCATCACCACCCAGATACCCCAACATCCAAACCTTCTAACACCTATGAGACATACTAAGTCTACATACACTGTCTAAGCACCTGACCACCACCATCTAGACATCCAACATTTCCCAGAAATTTCAGTGCCACACAGACATCTCTATATCGCTCAGACATCACAATATCACTACCTAGATATCTCTATGTCTACTACGCAGACATCTGGACATTACCACAGAGACATATCAACACTCCCAAGACATACCAGCATCATACAGATACCCCAACATTACCTACATATCCCAACATCATCCAGACACCCTAACACTACCTAGATATCCCAACATTCCTCAAGGTAAACTCCATTCATTCATTCCTTCATTCACGTATTTGTGTATGTATAACAAATGATATTTTATGTGTGCAACATATGTGCCTGGTGCCCACAGAGGCCAGAGGGCCTCAGATCTCCCAGAGCTGGAATTACAGACAGTTGGGAGCTGCCCACGATGGGTGCTGGGAACCCAACCTGGGTCCTCTGCAAGAGTAGCAAGCACTCTTAGCTACTGAGCCACCTCTTCAGCCTCTGTCCTTTTTCCAGCTGATTGTCTTTCATTTAAATTTCAAGCCTGTCTTTGCCCAGGCTGTCCTTGTCTGGTATTTTGCCTTGTGGGATGATTCCAGTGCTATGGTATACGTCTATTTTTGCTTTGTGTCCTGCATGACCTTGTGAGGACAGCCAGTCATACTTTCTAGCTGACCCCCACTTTGTCACCAATAGTTCAATCCAAGCTGTCACCAATCTCTGACCCCCTGCGACTGCCTGCTCATTGGTCTGCTCAGATTATCTTCTTCTCCCCTCTGACCACCTACCTCCTGCACAGAAGCCAATGTTCTTTCTGCAACAGGCACATTTTAATGCCAACCTCTCACTTTAGCAGCCTTCTCTCCAACCTTTGAGCACCATGTCTATACCAACATGGCTCCTATTTGGTTATTCTTCCTTGGTTCTGGGAACCAGGGGTCAAGTCTATAGCCTTCGTGGCAGAATAGTGAGCCTGCTTCCTCCAGGATGGTGAACCATGATTGACAATATCACTCAGGATGGGTGGGCCCACTTCTCTTGATTGTGATTGGTTTATGAGTAACACTTGATGAATATCTGGCTAGTGAAAATCCTATGTGGGGGTGGAGACGGCTCAATGGTTAGGGACTCTTGCTGCTCACCTAGAGGGTCTGGGTTCAGTTCCCAGAGTCTACATCAGGGAGCTCACTCAGGTATGTTAGCTTTCTTCTGGTTTTTGGAAGGAGCACATTCTTACAAAAACTTCCCTCTAGCGATTGCCTTGTGTGTCTGCCCCATGATCACCCAGTTAGTGGCCGTTCCTGACTAACTGCTGCTCCCCACTCTAGGTTTCCTGGTGGCACCGGTCAGTTTGAAGTGATGGATGCCTTTACTGCCCCATGGGCACACTCGCCTCTCTGTTTGGCCCCGCAGCTCTGCACAGGCAGTGAACAGGTGCCAGTGCTCAGGACCGTACACCCTCCTATTGTGCTGGTCATAAAGCTTAGGCCATAGGCCTATGTGGCTCAGTTCTCCAAGGTCCTAGAAGAGGGAGAGTCACCACATACGTGACTCTAATGGCTTCAACTGAAACCAACTAACAGAAGTCATCTCAGAGTAGGATGGAGCCAAGGGTTCCGGAGATGACAGTGTGCCCGGTATAAGTGACAGGTGAAAGACATGATACTTTTAACCCTGAGAAGGCGGGAACAGGGTGCAGGCTTTTAGAACCCGGAGGGAAAGGTGGGGACTCTCCAAAAGCCTCCATGCCGTGGCCATAATAAGCCAGACCATACCGCTCTCTCACAACCATAGGAAGGAGGCCAGGATCCTGCTCTGTTGGTCCTGACATGCACTGAAAGCCAGAGGGCAAGCGGTCTGGTGGCCTTAAGGTCAACTATCTGGGGCACGGCAAGGCTGCGGAAGGACACATGCAGCCTTGGGGTTAGTGATTATCCCAAACAGGCACAATGGCTGTGTCGCTACTCACTTTGGCACACCTGTTTCCTTTAAGAGAAAATTAATTTCAACCATAGGGCAGACTGTGAGCGTAGTGAGCTTCAGTACCCCTAATCAGGGCCAGAAAGGGCAGCACAGGAAGCCACGGCGCTTCCTCCCTCCCCAGAGCCACTGCCCATCTGCAACCAGACCTCTTGCTTCCTGTCAGTCTGGCTCAGATGCCAGATGACGTCCAGATCTTTCTCCTTGTCATTCTCTCCCTCTCCACTCGTGCCTCTTTCAATTCTAGGGGCACTCCTGTTTTTAGAAACCCTCGATCACCCGTATTTTCCCCACTTCCACCTGACTCTTCCCACTCATCTGCTCCATTCCCCCTGATAAGCCAGCTTTTAGCCCGTCGCCCCTCCAAGCAGTTCTTGCCACAATAGCCCCTTGATTGCGAAATTCAGAGGACTTCACTCAGTTCTTATTTTTCTGAGATCCGGGCCGCATAGCTGCGTTGATTACTTTCTCCTTGAAACCCTTCACTACCTTGGTTGCCATGGCAACCCCCTCTCCTGGTTGTTCCTCAAGTCACTCAGGCTTTTCCTCTCTTCTTTGTCCACACCTCCATCAGCTCCCTGAGTGTCTCTGACTCTGATTTCCCCCACCGGGTGCCTTCCCACCCTTTCCTTGTGAGTCCACTCATTCCTCAGATTCTCTCCCTTCAACCTCCATCCCTGGGCTGGTCCTTTCTAGAACCTGGGTGGGACACCATGCCGGCTGGCCAGCTAGCTGTGCCCCTGTCCTCAGCTCTGCCTGACACTGAACCCACTGGGGCCTTCCTCTGCCTCATGACCTGTGTCCCAGCTCTCCCACCCTTCACCATCCACCAATGCCACCCCCCCTTGCTGCCCATCCTCTCACTGAAATATCCAACTATTGGGGTATACTGCTGACTTTATTCTCTGAATTGGAGACTGTTATCTCCAAGTGTGGCATTCCCATCTGCCACCAGAGAGATCTTCCCAAGTCACAGACCTGTCACTGTGGTGGAAAACCCGTCACGGTCCTACTGACTGTAGGACAGTGACCAGATGTCTTCACGATACCATGAGGCCCCCCAGGGCCTGGGCTCCACCTGCTTAGATCCATGAATCCCATTTTTTTCTTTTTTCCACTTTCCAGGACCACAGCAGTCTCAAAATTCTCTTGTTCTGATGGCGTTGAATGTGCTGCCCCCTGTGCCTACAGTGTCTTTCTGGTTCCCTTTACATCTGCTCATTTTAAAGAAGTCAGACCAATAATCTAATCTGGCATGTTCTGTGCCATACAAATGTCCTACTATTGCAGTTCCCATATGGTATAATAATGGCCCACTTAGGTGACATGTGTGTGTGTGTGTGTAGTATGGTTTTACGTATTACTTGATGGTCAGCCTGCTCCTTGTCAAATTTTGCTTTGGTGTGTAACAAGCTGCTCCAAACTTCCAGGCTTGCAAATGTACATGTAAAGGCTCTGAGGCTCACAGAGCTGAGTGGAGCGCCAGCTGTATGACATGGCAGCAGGGCTGCAGCCCTCTGGAGGCTTGATGGGACTTCGTGTCCAAGAGGCTCGGCAGGACCAGACACATCCTCGAGCTCCCTCCACACGGTTCCCCATGTGGGCTCCAAAATCAAGCTGCTGTCCATGTCCCTGTGTCACCAATTCCAGAACATCCTTTCTGCAGCATCATGGTGGGAAAAGAGGCCGCTAAAGGCAGTCTACTTCATCAGGAAGAACCTCAACAGTGGAGGCACACACATAGAAGGTGGGCGGGACAGTGGCCACTTCTGCAGACTGGACAACAGGCTCTGGCATTCGATCCTAGGTTCTGAGCCATCGGAGCTTCAGTCTTTTGAAATCCACGGCAGGGAAGGCATCTTGGTCAACAGCTGGGCATTAGGAGGAAATCAAGGATGGCATGGGACCACAGAGCTGTTCAGCCAGCAAAGTGCTTACTGTAGACTTGAGGACCTGAGCTGGATCTCCTTCAAAGGCTGGGCAAGGTAGTTCTGGTTTGTAATCCCAGCGATGGGGAGGTGGAGACAGACAGACAGATCCTGGTGTTTCACTGGCCAGTCAGCCTAGACTGTGAGAGAGCATGCATCAAAAAACCCAAGGTGTTTCTAAAAAACCCAAGACAGCTTCTAAAAAACACTGCTTCAGGTTAACTTTGGTTTGGGTGCATGTGCTAACACACTTTAAAAGATAAATTAATTTTAAAAGGGATGCATATGAGCAACCCCTTTCTGCCTAAATGGAAATGTCTGAATGACCAATGGGAGAGGAACCCTATGGAGACAGGAGGAGCTCACCTAGATCTTTTCTCAGGGCAGAATTGTCACTAGATGACCAAGGGCCTGCTGTTTACCCAGCAAGCAAGCCATGAGGAGGGCCCAGGGCAGTGCTGAGGGCTGCCTGTGGTCAGGGGAACAACAGTGGCTGGTGACTGTTAGAAATATCCCAGCCAGGTGCACATCTCTGGGGCCAGAGCAAACAGTCTCACAGACAAGCCGTGGGGAGAAGGCCAGGCATGGTGGGAAAGAAAGAAACCGGAAGTGGATGGAGGACAGTTAGGGGAAGTCTGGATGTTTTCTTGGGTGCAGTGAAGAGTGTGCCCTTGAGCAGAATGGGGTGAAGGTGGGAGGTGAACCCCAACGTGGCAGCTGTCTGGGGGGGACCCTCTCCATGGCTACTCCTGAGTCATCTCCCACCTACCATCTCCCTCTGTGTGGCTGACTCTGGGCCTCCAGCTCTTCTCCAGTCCCACTGGGACTAATCTCTATTATGTAACCTGCCCTTATCGACCATCACTGCGCGGACAGGTTTGAGCTGCCTCGTGGCAACACTGAGTCAGAATTCGGGCACTCACACTTGACAGGGCACACCTGCCAGGTACCAGCCCTGGACTAAGCATTTTTGGGGTACTTTCTCTTTGGACCTTGTAACATGCTGAGGTGGGTCCTGCTGTCCGGTTCCTGGAGGCCGCTGAAGGGTGTGAGCAGAGGACAGTGAGTGCCTCCCCAGCAGGCTCTGACAGCCATGCCTTTTTTGAAAATAGGGTCTCACTCTGGAACTGGCTTTGGCCTCCTACTCAACAATCCTCCTGCCTTCGTCTGCAGTATATGGTGCCTTTGTTATGATCTTGAGTGATGTGAAACACTGGCACTCACCAAATCCACCAGTGCCACGTAGGGAGAAGCAGGAGGCCCAAGGAAGAGGGCTGGCCCACAGGGACATGGAAGGTAAGGCAGGAGGAAAAGCCTCTAGCCTCTCACCCTGTGAGGGACTCCGCTCCTTAGAGCTGTCCAAGTCTAAAACTTCGTGTGTTAGGAAAGGTGCTTCTGACAGAACATAATATGACATCTAAGAGCAAGAACATTTATTCGAGTGTGAACCACCCAGAATTCAATGGTTGCAGGTACTGGAACCTGACTGGCTCAGTCAGCTGTCTCCTTCCCCTCCTGTTCACAGGGTGGCTGTCAGGGCTCCAAGCTTCCTGTTTTCTCCCAGCAGCAGGACCTACAGAAAGGGAGGGGACGCCAAGCAAGCTGCCTGCACATCTCTGGCGAGGGAGCAAGGCGGGATCCTGAAGCCACCCTTGCAGGCCCCACAACACTGAAATGGACTCGCGGGTCTCAAAACTGCTCCCGCTATATCCTTTCCTTATCTGTAAGTCTGACTACATCCCACATGACAGACTAAGCTTTGGGGCCTTTGGAAACTACTCCCTAAGAACCGCATGTCCACACAGTGCTTAAAGTTCCATTCTGGTTATCAGTGACTTGTAAGGAATCTGTTTGTCTCTTTCTTCCTTGCTCCACTGTTTGCCCACAGCTGCTCCCACCCCGCCCCAACGGCCACATTAGGATACATGGGAACAAGGACATTCTGCAACCCTAGTATTCACTCAATGCAAAAACAGTTAGTGGTAAAATTCTGTATTTCCTGCCGGTGCCTAAATACTTCTTTACAAGTTTTTAGGAAGGTCTAGAAAAGTACACACCGAGCCCATCACAACGGCTGCCAAGGGGGCACGGAAGGGAATGGGATGGAAACAGGTGGCCAGAGGGGCTCCGGCTCCGGCAGGGGCGCGCTGGCTCTTAAACACGAGTATGTATTCATGGTTCGATTGTGCCATTTAACTTTAATTTGAAAAAAATTCCCATTCATTTTCAGCCGATTACACTGGCTCCGTGCTTGGCTGTTCTTGCGTTTGTGCCCAGGGAGGGAGAACATTTACTTTGCGTGTGTCTGTGAATGAAGTGCAGCGATTAGAAAGTAGATTAAAAAGAAATGTAGCAAACAAAAGCCAAACAAAACGGGAAGGGAGTAGAGAGAACTCATTCATGACAGTAATAGAAACCATGGAAATCAACCCAGGAGCAAAGCCACAAGTTTCTGAGGAGAAAGTTCTGTGTGTGTGTGTGTGTGTGTGTGTGTGTGTGTGTGTGTGTGTGTAAGACATGTAGCAACTGGACAGAGTTCTGCCTCGTCCCTGCAGTGAATGGCACAGTATTGTACTGACGTTAGTTTCCCCCAAATTAATCTCTGAATTCACAGTATCTGACAAGCACCTTTTAGAGTCTGTGTGGAGAGAGGAGCAGGCTGAGACAGCTGGAAGGAAGCATGGCGAAATGTGGCATTTTGCTTCACAGATATCACAAGGTGGTAAAAAGTAATGGCAAATTAAAGTCTGCCACTGACAGGAATAAACAGATTAGTTTTAAAAAAACAAAACAAAACAAAACAAAACAAAAACCAAAACCCCAGAGGCCTCCCAGCCCCCTAAGCTGTGGGGTCTCAGTCTAGGGGAGCGGAGACAGGAGGAAGGCTGATCTGCCCTGTTGTGATCCGATAACTGGCTGTCCGTTTTGAGAAAGGTGAGACACTGTCTCACTCCCATCGCAGAAATATATTCCAGATGCAAGAGAGAGCCAAGAACAAAGCTGTGAAACCATTAGAGGACAATCAGGGCCCCATTTAAACCAAACATGATAGACATTCAAAAAGGAGTAGAGGAGACGGGGGAGACGCATTCGATTGAACCTGGCAGCTTCTGTCCAGCGCAGGGCTCGACAGTGAGCTGCGAGCAGCAGACATGCTCGGAGAAACATTTGTCCACAAGCACAGAAGCTTACTACCTGGATTACATCAGGCCATTCTACAGGCCAGTGAGCTCGATGAAAACTGACAGTTCGGAGGGGACTAGTACAGAGGCCAGTGGACACATGAAAACCTCACTGGCAAATAGGAAAATACAACTTTAAAAAGGGATTTAACTTTTTCACCCATCCAATTGGCAAACATTGAGAACTGCTTACAGTGTAGGGATTAAAGCCTCTCGGTCTCTGGCTAAACAAACACTTGCTTGGTTCAGAAACCATGGCGGGCACCGGTGAAGTTTACTAAAACTGAAACCGTGCAGACCCAGCACCCTGTTCCTCCATCACTGCCAAGAGAAGGCTGCTCAAAACAGAGACAAAGCCAACTGATGGTGGCGGCGGCTGGCAGTGGAGAAGGAGAGCTGAGGGAACGGGTGCTTCTCTGTGCTAAAGAACAGCTTCAGGAACCAGCATGGCTGCGTTGTAGAGATACTAAAGGGAGTCAAGGCTTGCCTCAGGCAAGCTCTCAGCATGGTGGACTCTATCAAAGCACCCCATGCCCAAGAAGCAGACCCACAAACCTGTGGAGGGATGGGATGCAGGACTTTGGTCCAGGACACAGCAGCTGGGCTCACGTCAGTCCACCTCTAACAGGGAGAATGGATTCATGCTTTGCTTCCTTAATTAAAGCGTCATTTGGAAAGATTCTAATTTGTTTTCAGCTAATTATGCCAGCTCTGTGTTTAGTGGTGCTTGTGTGTTTGAGCCGAGGGAGGAGGGGTGTTTACTCTGTGTGTGCAGAGCAAGCTCCCAGATTAGTGAAAGGCTGGGACGTAGCGTGGCCAACACGGGTCAAGCGAACAGGACCACAGGAGAGCCATTCCGAGCTGCCGGAAACCCTGTCCAAGGACCGAGGGCCAAAGCCACCAAGAAACAGAAGGCAAGCTGACCCAGAGGAAGCAGGCATCTTCTCTGGGGGGACGAGAAGCTCTCTGGGCTGGGAGGGCTTTGTGAGCACACAGGAAAAGAGGCCAACTTCCTTCAGATTTATCTGTGAATTCAGTATAACTTCAACCAAATTTCCTATAGAAAGTTCCCTTGAAAGCTGATAAATTTTAAAATTCATGCAGTAGGACTAATTAATGTATAAGGATGAACAAAGTAGTTCTCCAATACAACAGAGGACAAGTCGCCGGTCCTGCCCGGTCCTGCCCTCATCAAAGGATCAAGTCTGGGAGCACAGACTTGGTCTGGGAGGACCAGGGGTGACCTGACAGTACATGGGGCCGGCAGGGTTGGTACCAGGTAAAGGGATAGATTTAGATCAAACTGTCTACATACCACAAGATAGTGTTTGGAGCAGGGTGACATTAGATAATAAGATTTATACATATGGAATTTATTCTTTATACATGATATAACTATATATTTATAAACTACATATAAATATAAACATATAGTTTATAAATACAAGAAATTAATATAAAGGAGGCTTCTTAAGATTGTTAAAAGGTGTAAAAAGTAAAACCAACAGACAACTGTTATCAAAACCTTAAAATTTTCTAAAAGCAATTCAATTGTCAAACCCCAAAATGTAAAAAAATATTTGCCACTACCAACAAAACATTACTATATCAAATTCATAAAATATATAAGAAACTAAAAATCAACAAAAGATAAAAAAATCTTTAAAAGAAAAAAAAAAAAAGGAAAGAAACGGGCAGGATGCTCCAGTGTCCGGGGGGCCTGAAGAGACAGACTCCGAGCTTAAGGTTAGGATGGGCTTCATAGTGAGTCCCTGCCTCAAAAATATGGAAGGAAACGAGATGGGAGGGAGGAGGGGGGAGGGAAGGAAGAAGGCAGGCAGAGGGGAGAGGCAGGAGGGACTCGGGCACAGAGTCCAGAGAGGGAACTAGGAACGGGGTTAAGTAGAAGCACTGGCGGGAGTGGGATGCGGACAGCGCACATTAAGCTAAGACAGCGTTTCCATCCACCCAGCTGGTGAAGAGGTCGGGCTGGACACCTGCTGGCAGGGGACTGCACTGAGCACTTTGGGGAACACTGCAGTTGCTTTTTATCTGAATTCAGGATGTGATCCAACAGTTTCAAGTCCTTGTCCTACAGAAGTCCTTGCATGTGAGCAGAAGGGGACCAGCACAAGGAACTGTCAAAGGCATCTTAACCGTCAGTTGACAGAAGACGGCTAAGACAGAAGGCAGGAAGGCTGCGTGTGGCCATCCGAGTGGACTGGAGTGGACGTGGATGCAGACAGTCACTCGAGGCGAGTCCTGGAGGCCACAGGGCTCAGTGGCACCTCCAGTGTAGACACCACAGACCTATGCAGACAGATAAAGCAAAGGAACAGAGTCATGCTGGAAAGGGCACAGGCAGACCCAAGACAACAGGGGCACTTAGGTCAGCTCCTGCCCACTGTACATACAAGGATCCTAGGCAGAGGCCAGGGGCCAAGTAGGGATGCCCCATCTGTACTGCGGACTGTAATTAAGAGAAAATGTATTCGTGTTTTACTTGTATAATTTAAATTTAATTCAAACATTCAAATTCACTCCTTGCCAATTAGCTCAGATCTGCACGTGCGCTGCGTTCTCATTCATCTGTCCAGGGATAAAGCACATTTGCTCAGTGTGTGTCTGTGAATGCAACATAGTGACGAACAAATGGATTAAAATGTGGGAAGTGAAATGAAAAACCAGGAAAGTTTCTTCATTCACGAAAACAACAAAATTAATAAGGTGTTCAGAGGTCAAGCCATTAAAAAAAGTGGAGAAGGCCTACGACCTCGGGGCCAGCCTTTATTAGAAGGCATTAAAAGCAAAGCAAAACCAAACCAAACAAGGGAGACTGGCCACGGGAGATGGGCGCCGTGGTTGTTGATGGAGACGCTGATGGCATCCTAATGATGTTATTTTTCCCTTCAATGCAGTCTCACTTAGTAAGATTTTTTTCCCATGGAACTCTGACAAGCTAATTATAAGATACACAAAAGTAAACCAGCTATATAACAAGGTATTTCTTTTTAAAAGAATAGAGGGCAGGGTAAGGGTACTTACCGTATCAGGTATTAAGACACTGTTCAAAACTCTGCTCGTTAAAATACAGCCTTGGTTCACAAAAACAGACAGATTAGCAGCGTGAAGGTACTAGACACAGGATCTGGGAGGAAAGATGGCACAGGGATGTGTGAGGTGGTCAGCAGGTTTGCTGTCTGTCAGACCCCTTCTGTCACATCACATACAAAATGTGCCTCAGATGGAGGGAGTCCATCTGAGTACGCACAAAACCATAGCAAATATCAGAGTCTGGTCCAAATCCAGACTGTGCCACAGGGTGAGGGTCCTGTCTCCAGATCACACCAGTGCAGCGGACACTGATGGGGGCCATTTGCAGAGTGGGCAAGCTCTTCAGGAAGACCAGCCTGGGTCTTCTGGCCTGGCCTCCCCACCTGCTGGTTTTTCTTTCTTCTCTCCTGTCCATCTCTCCTCATCTCATGCCTTGTGTGGTGTTCGTATAGTCAGTGTGTCTTCTCTAGCCTCCACTCTCTCCTGGAGGGAACACAGAGAACTGTATCTTGTGAGGGAGGTGACGTTCACGTGAGCTTAGAAGTCAGGGATGCCTGAGACAGTCTCCATCTCCTCACCAGTCACCCAAATGTCTACCTTCCCAGACATAACTGCTCCAACTCCTGTTTCTAGCACTGCAACAGTCATACTTTTTGGTGGAAGCAAGAATACATATTGACTTTTGGAATTCCAGTCTAAAGCAGAAGATACTGGCTTGGCACTTAAAGAGCTCACTGATTACTGCATACAGAATATTAAGACATGATCTCAGCCACAAAACAGGATCAAACTGGTGCTAATTAGACATGCAGGCAGGACAGAGGGCAGATAGAAGCTCCCAAAAGAGCATGGGATCATGTTGCTCTCTAAAAGGTAAATAATTGAGTTTTGCCCACATTTGGTCATATGCACATTATTGCCCCAAACTAATTTATCTTCCTCTGCACTTGATCCCAGCCCCATTGGGAGCTTATTTCAGATAATTGCCTCTACCCCTAATTGCTCAATTACACTGATGCCACAGCCCAGGATACCCATGTACCAGCGTCACTCTTTCCCTCAAGATTAAGATGAAAAAGGCCAGGCCCTGTATCTCCTTAGCGCTTCCCTGTCTGTCTGCCTCTCTGGAGTCTGCTTCTGTCCCTCCTGGAGTAAGCCTCTGACACAGGGTTACTCTTGGCCCAGAATACTTTGTACTGGATTTCCCATCTGGGTCTGGAGCATGCTTCTGCCAGAGCAGCCATCAGTGTGGGACACTGTACATGGATGGCATGACTGCTTCTTTCTCCTCTGTCACTACCCAGCCCTACTAACTGCCTGGCTTACCCCAGAGAACCCAGTCTAGCACCCTAAAGGGGCTGTCAGTGAACGACGTGTGCTCATCACACTTGGGAGCTCATGTCCACGGACATGCTCTCCCTTCCTAGCCTGATCCTCTACACACCCATCTTTCATATCTCTAAGTTCTCCTTGATTCTTTTTTTTTTTAATTTAATTTTTAAATTTTTTTTGTTGTTTTTTTTTGTTTTGTTTTTTGTTTTTTTCGAGACAGGGTTTCTCTGTATAGCCTTGGCTGTCCTAGAACTCACTCTGTAGACCAGGCTGGCCTCGAACTCAGAAATCTGCCTGCCTCTGCCTCCCAGAGTGCTGGGATTACAGGAATGCGCCACCACCGCCTGGCTTCCTTCTTGATTCTTTAAAGGGCTCTTGGAGACAGTCTTGCGTTCCTGTAACTTCCCACAAATGCTCTTTTAAAGCCACTACAAGTCAGCTAATCCTGAAATGCAAAGGGAAAATTCCTGTCTCGGTCTGTCTGAAATTCACTGCCACATCTGACAATGTTGATTACTTTCTTCTTGAAACCCTTTACTACCTTGGTTGCCATGGCAACAGATTCTCCAAGTTACTTGTTGCATCTCTTGGGCCCTTCTCTTTTCTGCGACCTTGATCAGCTTCTTGGACATCTCTAACTCCTGTCTTGACCCTCTGCCCTCTGCGCATGGTCTCTGGAAGTCACTATTGAGTGGCAATGGCTCCAGGGTGGCTGGCCTTTCTCCAGTCTTCTACTTGGGATTGAAGCATCTGCCAGGCCTGCCTGCCTATGTCTCCAACACCGTGGTTGCATCTGAGTCACTTTCTGGTGTCTCTGACTGACTCACAGTACTGTGTCCCTCAACCCAGCAGCCTGCCACCCACCAGGGCGGCACTCAAGACATCTGGGCACTCCGGGCCTGCTCTTTTAAGTGTGTGCATGAGCATGCAAGTGCATTTCAGAGTGTATGTGTGTGTATGTGAACGCAGGAGCCTGCAGAGGTCAGAAGACTCAGCATAACATGAGTACTGGGAACCTACCTGGGTCTTCTGCAGGAGCAGTGTGAACGCTGGACTCCAGAACCATCTCTCCACCCCCAGCCTGACCTTGTAACAGTCACCATTCTAAGTACTTGTGTTTTCTATCTCCCATGGAGTCCTGATTCATTCCTCTCCAAGCCTACTGGTCTAGCTGAGAGCTGTCTCATACAATCTCCAGCTTCTGGACAGAGCATCTGTTAAAGGAATCGGGTTTTCCAATACTCTTCACTTCTCATAGAGCTCTATGATCCTATGCCATTTCCTAGTATGGAATCTCATGCAGCCGAGGTAGAGTCTGGGCCGCTTTACCATGCAGAAGACACATTACCTAGTGTCTTTCACTAGGTCTTTCACTCTACCACAAGGCAGAGTATGGGTCCTGGCTCTGGCAGCTAAGCTGTGGCTCACTTGACCTTGGCTTCTGGTAGAAATATGAAAGAAATAGCTGGAATTCAGAATATACCGTCTAGGAGAGAATCAAGACTATGACCTCACCCCCATCTCCTCTGCTTCTTACTACTATCTTTTTGCTTTGCGTCTCTGGGTCTCAGTCCTTCCTTGTGACACTGGTCAGTGCTAGCTGGCTGCCTCGCTGCATGCAGGTGGAAGGGCATCAAAATCAGACGAGACACTGGCCATGAGGTCACAGCATACACTCTGAGGAACTGAGCCCCACTGAGGCAAGGGAGCATCCCTAGGATCCAGATAGCATAACCACTACTTCTATGTCATTTGTTGAGTCCCTGTATAACACAACAGAAATCTTTTTCACAAAATGAATGTGGAGAGTAAATAAATCTCCATTTCAGATATTGAGGTCGAGACAGACGATGATTATTCTGCTCCTACATCTACTGTTGTTAGGTGCCCAGAGCTACAAAGAATGCTAAGACCTGACCCCAGCCACCAGGCGAGATGAAGCCACAGCTAATGAAAGCTGAAGTCAGGACCAGCAGGGCAGGGGAAGGCTCCCTGGGAACATGGAGATCAGGTTCCCCACATAAGGAACATGATTGATCTTTCTCCTTCCATCAACACAACTAATCCCCTCACCTCAGCACCTAATCCCACTGGGGCCCCTTGCCCTACTCTGCAAGCCTGGCTGGCAGAGCCTTCCCCTGTCTGATACTGAGCATGGGTGCCTTCTGGGCTCTGTAGCCCCTCCAGCCCCTCCTTAAGCCAGATTAGAGGTCAATTGTCCCCTAGCTGGGGGCTTCTGCCCTGACCTCAGAGCTGTGCAGCAAATTCTTTGCTGGTTCTGGAACACATGAACTTCTGTTGTCTCTTCCAGGGGCCCCTTCTTCTCAGGTGCCCTACTGTATCTCTCCTTAGAATGGCGCTCACAGATCAGTTTAGGGTCTGGTTCCTGGGAGTCTGCACTTTTGTGCTGGTACATGTCTGCATATAGCAGATGCTCATGTGTTTCTGTGTGTCCATGTGCATGTCAAGCCACAGGTTGGACTCAGGTGTCTTTATCACTCTCCACTGTATTTTCTGAAGCAGGATCTTTCCTTGGAGCTAAAATCTGATATCCAATGTGTGCTGTCAGTATCCATCCTCATCCACTATCCAGGGCTGGGTTGGACTCAGGGCCTGATGCTTGCAGAGCACGCACATCAATGAAGCCACCTTGTGTAGACCATAGCTGTCCTTTTAGTGCACAGCACATCAGCACTCTGTTCCTTGGCTTTGGACAAGCCTTCTCCGGCTCCAGGTTCTAGTCTCTGGTTGATGATGACGCCTGGAGCTATGTCCTCAAAGAGAGTGCCACCTGTGCAGAGAACCAGAAGGTTACAGTGATGACGATGAACACTGGGCAGCATTTCAAGGTGAGAGTGTGTGAAGAAACGGCTCACTTACTTAGCCAATGTGAAGGGATCCATCTAGCTGGCATCCACCTGTCTGTAGGCATCCAACCCTGCAAGGAAACATGACTCAGGGGCCACAAGAGTTCATCCCCCTCCCCCCCATCACCTGTATCAACCTACCTGAATGGTCTGTCTGCCAAGACATTGCACCACAAGCAGCCAATTCATCTCAGACAGCTGTTCCTGGCAGATTCACCCTTTGGGGGCTGCAGTCACCTTGATCCTCCTGTGCTCCAGAAGGTGGAGCTGATGAATCGAGTCTGATCCGCACCCCAATCAGCACCATTACAGCCGTGGGGTGTCTGAAGATGTGATGCTAGCACTGAAAAGGAACTAAGGGATAATCTAGTTTAACTGCTTCCTCCGACAGAGTGGGGAGCAGGCCTGATGAGTGGAGATAATTCCCAGCATGTCAGTGGAGAAGCATCCTTACTGGGAAAATCAGGATGGGGGCTCTGCCTACCTAACAATCGGTGCAGGGGCTGGAACAATGGCTCAGCAGTTAAGAGCAGCGGCGGATTTTGCAGAGGGCCTGAGTTTTTAGTTCCTGACACCCACATAGCAACTCCAGGGAATCCAATGCTGTATTCTGGCCTCTATGGGTACAAGGTACCCACATGGTACCCTTTCATACATGTAGGCACAACAATTATAAAATAAACATAAAGTTCCAAAACAAAACAAAGAAAAAAAATAGTGTAGAGCTATGGGTTGTAACACTCAGGTAGCAAATGTTATCTATCCAGGGAAGGAAGGCACGCACTGTGTGAAAAGGACGCTACAATCAGGATGGAGAGACAATTTGTACTAGTTCTTGCTGGAGGTCCTCTATGTGAAGTCTGGATGATTGAGACTTTCTAGTGGATCCCCAAATCTCAAGACCTACAAGTGCATACAAGCCTCAAACACGAGGCAGAACTATGATCAAAGGAGGGTTGCTTTCTAGTCTTGATCACTATA
This sequence comes from Apodemus sylvaticus, assembly GCF_947179515.1. Classification (NCBI taxonomy): domain Eukaryota; kingdom Metazoa; phylum Chordata; class Mammalia; order Rodentia; family Muridae; genus Apodemus; species Apodemus sylvaticus. The sequence continues at coordinate 143,019,404 of NC_067476.1, forward strand.
GGTTGTCAATTTTGAATGACCCAGGCAGCCCCATGCAGCTGACCGGTGGATGAGATCGGGGTTCACGTCCATCAGCATCACCATAACACTCGCAGTTTCAATTGATTGCTGTACTATTTATTTATTTGAGACAGGGTTTCATGTAGCTTAGAGTGATGGCCTGAACTCCTGATCCTTCAATCTCTACCTACCAAATGCTAGGGTAACAGGCGTGAGCCTCCTGCCTGGCTGCTTCGTTTGATGTAATTTCTCATTTCAGATGTTTATTTCCTATCGGCAAATATCTACTTAGTGCCTCCCAGCACTGGTATCAGGACAGATGAAGTAGGTCCCTGGCCCAGGGCTAAGCGTCTTCGGTTTGGGTGGGTTGGTTGCTCCGTGTTTTCTGTCCCACGTTAACCTTGATGACACAGTACAGTCCATCCAGGGCAATCAGGACATGGGCCATCACCTGTCCTTGCTCACTGCTGGCCTTCACCTTCCTGATGCCATTTCTTTGCTTTTTAGACAAAGTATCTAATTCTTCCCTCGCTCCAAATTTCTAATAGGTTCTCATTTCCAACCTGACTGTTTAAAAAGTTACCTGCATTCACCCTTCCCCGTGACCAGGTGTGTTCCATCCTCACGCCCCCCAGTCTTCTCTCAGTGCCTCCCCTCCGCAGCTCTACACCCACTCAGGCCTGGGAGGAGGAGGAGGAGGAGGAGGAGGAGGAGGGGGAGGGGAAGGGGGAGGGGGAGGAGGAGGAGGAGGAGGAGGAGGAGGAGGAGGAGGAGGAGGAGGAGGAGGAGAATGTTAAGCTAAGGCTCTGGAGGTCAACAGGGCAATGCCAGGTCTGCTCTTACCCCTGGGCAATTCACGTCTGCAAGCCCTTTGGTACACCAGGCACAAGTGTGATGTTCTTAGGGCGCTGGAGGGTTTCAGGAAGTCCTACAGATAACTGCTCAGGTTTTCTGAGTAGAGAAGCATTTGCTAAGCTGCAGCCATATGAAGGAGCAGTGCAGCAGGAGCTGCCTTCCAGCGAGCACACTTCCTTCGAAGCTGGGAGAGCGAGCTCACCTTTACTTGTTCCCTTGGACTCTCCTTTCTGCCTCTATCACTATACTAATTCCAAAAGGGACAATTAAGTCCCTTAGTGACACAGTGAATCCTTCCTGGTCCTCATGATGGATCTCAGGCAGCTTTCTGGACCACCTCTTTTGAGGACAAGTGTCTCTGATTGGCACCTGGAGGAGCACAGCCAGACTGCGAGCACCAGTTACTCCACTCAGAGAAAGCATGACATCTTTGTGAAAGATCAAAAATTGAGCCAAGTGCCACCGAAAACGCCCTAAGTTAGTAAGGAATCCATCGGCAGCCACGTGGACCACAGGTTGAAAGGAGTTGGACATGGGTGCAACTGAGCAGCCAGAGTCAGGTTTACAGATACAGTAGTGTTATTAGCTATGGAGGTTCCACAACTGCACACCAGGCTGTTAGGTGGGCACAGTCACGAGGGCCATTATGGCAATAGCTAGGTATGTGCTAAGCCCCTGTGGCCCTAGTTTCTGTTTGTGCAAAATGGCACCACAGAGCACATACAAAAAATTGCTGCGAGTGTGGAAATAACTGATTCATACTTGATTAGTAAGTAAAAAGAAACCCAAGATCATCCACCAAAAGCAGCCCCACAGAGGGCTCTGTCCATCCGTAAGTAGCAGGCCTTACAGAGCTGAGGCCTGTGGGCTGCAGAGGGCACAGGTCTGGAGCATGTTTCCAGGGATGCAGGTATACAGCGGTGGAAAGGGCCTGAAGGGAGACAGTTATGAGTCCGACACCCTGGTGCAGATGCTCCTGAGCTCTGAGGAGAGAAGGTGGCGAAGGCAAGAGGAGCAATGCCAACAACCGACTTGGTCGACAGCTTAGGAACCAAGCACCATGGGTTGCTGCCAATCTGTAGTCAAATGCAGGGCAACTCTCAGCTGTGGAATGGGGAATCTGTACTCTGCACTGCTATCAGCTTACCCACCTGCCAGATACGAAAGGACAGCAAGCGCAGAAAGCTTTCAAACCCTGGGTTCAAGGCACAGAGCAGGAAAAGAGAAGCAGGACTCCATTGCACATGTGCCTGCCTCATGTGCTCTGCTCCACAGAAAGGATGCCAGGCTGTGTGCTTTTTATGCGTTTCTTTTCATCTGCCGTCTCAAAATACTAGTCTGGAAAAGAACCCTTGTTACGGCAAAGTTGCCAAGAGGAGTCTTGAGAGGGGATTCCCTTCCTTCTAGGAAAGACTAGTCTCCTAATGCTTTAAGGAGTCTAGCACATTTAATTGGCTGAGTCACCACCTATTTTACCCACAAAGCCACACACCAACAAATACTGTGCCAGGCCTGGTCAGGCAGGTTCTGTCTGGTCAGGTGACACAGATTATGGGTCTATGATTATGGGTCATGCAGGACTTCAATGACCCAGCTAAGAGGTAGGAACTGTGACACCAGGGAACCATTGAAGTGCTTTGTCTATTTCTCTCCCTCGTAGGCCCTTCCACATCTGCTTTGGCTATACATGAATATTCTTGACACTTTTGCTTCTAAGAGTAAAGCTCAAGTTTGTCCCTTTAATGTAAAATCCTTTGTTTAAATACTTCATTGCCTTAACACACTTTCAGCCAACATCTCTCAAGACTGAAGTAATAAAAATAAAGGTCACCAATGTCTCATAGGAGATGGCTCTGGAAATGTTAAAGACTTCTTGACTAATAAATGGGGCAACAGGCCTCAAGGAACACGAATGGTAAGGAACAAGGTCATGTGCCAAGTGGAGGGAATCATACCCATGGCTCTGTTACCTTCTGCCTCCCTGCCTCTCTTATGGAAGGTTGACACCACTACGTGGGACAGGGGAATGGTAGCTTGGGCAGACTGTCCACTGAAGTGTGAGTTCTCTACAACTGCCCAGGGAAAGAGAAGAGGCTTCTCTACTCAAGAGATTTGTCTCTGGGAAGGGTCTTTTCAACGATATGCAACAAGGCACCCTCACACCTACCCCTCTGCTGGCTGCTCGGAGGAGACAGAGCCTAATAAGGGCCATGGAGTAGCCTTCCACCAACAGGGGAGGTAGCACCAGGAAGACCGCCTTGAGGCTGATGCTAACGACCTTTAAGGTGAGGGAACCGGAGGGGCACTGGACAGTCTTACACACACAGAGGCATAGCATAATACCTAGGGCTCCTTAAAGCCTCACAGCAGGTTTTTAGTCCTCTAAGTCCACTCTGGACACCAGTGTTTGATTGCCTTCTTCTAGATTCACAAAGGAAGACAAGCCTTCTAATGGAGCTTCCGTCAAGACTTGGCTTGGCTTTACCTACCAGGACAGATACTGCTGTTTTCAACATATTCCACTCTCCCCAGTACTGGTGCTAACCTTGCCACTGCCACTTCTGACCCCTTTCTCCTCATTCCCAGTGATCGAGGCAGGCTGGTGGTCCTGCTGCTTCCACTGCTCAACCGTACACTGTTCCACAAGGAGTGAATCCCGCCTCCCATGCTGCTTAAGGGCCATGGCTCCCCATTAGCTCCAGCTGTTTGGGGCCTGTTAGCAGGAAATTCAGCTTTAAAATCCTCCCACAGTGGCCCCCAATGGTCAGTGCTGCAGATTTAAACAGTCTGATTTCTTTCTCCAGGAAAGAAAGTCTGATTCTAAGGCGGCTAGATACTAGTGATCCTTCCCTTTACTCTGCATCTCAGTCTCTTTATCTGTAAGCAGAGATGCTGTGAAAAACAGCATCTCATTTGTTACTTCAGTGCTCAAATGCCTGCACTTGGTCTCTTCAGGTCTGCAAGCCAACCCTCCCAGGTCTGCACCAGCCTTTTCCTGAGACTCTCAACACCTGCACAGTGACTAGTCCTGGACCAAGGGATAACTTACTTGAGCAATAAATATTACCACCTTTGTCTTTAGCCCGGAGGACACTGCAAGGGCAGAAAACTGTCCACTGTGGTGCCAGGGTCTCACCACACATGAGATTCCAATAAAAAATAATAATAAAAAGACTGATTAGGACAGGCTTCATGAGCAGGCCTCCTGGGCCATGCCCTCCAGGAACTCAGTCTCTAGGAGGAACTCTGGCATACCTCAGCAACAGCACCCATGAAGGCTGAATGACAGGCTCTAGACAAACCATCACCAGAGAGAGGAAGAAACAGGGGGAAGCTCCGGACACAGGCAGTGCCTGGGCTCACGTGGTACATGGAGCAAAGCACACGGCACATGCACGCAGCTACCTAGGTATCCCACCATCACCTCAGATCAGCCGCCTTCCTCAACTGGGCTCCAGAAGAGCTGAGGAGTAGGGACAAGATTCCCAGATCAACAGGGTTGGGGAAAACTATTTGCTTTAGAGATCATGTTTTACCAATCAGGAAACTGACAGCGGGAACAGGACACCTTCTCACAGGGCAGTGGTGGCAGTGCATGTATGAGGCCCCCGAAGGCCTAGTGGCCTTCTGCACAGGAAGCATCTTTTTTTTCCCCTGAAAGGTACTCCAGGGAGAAGGACAGCATTCTAGGTAAGGTGGGAAGCCCTGTGGGCAGAATGAATTCCAACATGACAAGTACCCTTCAAGGGATGGGCTACCAGCACCCTACTGAAAGGGCCACAGATCTCTTGGAGGCAGACCTATATGTAACTCTCGAGCACTTGAATTACAACAGACAGCCGCTTTCCAAGGGAGAGCAAAACAAGCAATGGTCTTCGTTTCACTTGGCTCCTGGTTCTCCACAGGAGAGGGATACATAAGCCTCTATGTGTTTTCGGAATCTGCAGTGGTCTATTTTGCTAAGCCTCCCCACTAGGCTAGAATCATGAGGTCATAGAGCGGAAGGCTTGTTTGTCCTGATAGCTCCAGCAAGCTTCGTACAAGGTCTCTCTGTGTTTGCTGAACAAACTTGCCTTTCCCTGTGCCCAGCTCCTCAGCTTATCAAGCTCTGCAGAACCCTAAAGAGGTCTATACACAGCAGAAACCACAAGAGGCAAGGGTACCGCTGAAAGCGCATATACACAGCTAGGTCTATACACAGTAGAGACCACAAGAGGCAAGGGCACCGCTGAAAGCGCATATACACAGCTAGGTCTATACACAGTAGAGACCACAAGAGGCAAGGGCACCGCTGAAAGCGCATATACACAGCTAGGTCTATACACAGCAGAGACCACAAGAGGCAAGGGCACTGCTGAAAGCGCATATACACAGCAAGGTCTATACACAGCAGAGACCACAAGAGGCAAGGGCACCACTGAAGCGGACAGAAAAGACACCCTGAGAATGGTCACTTTGGTACTTTCATTTTTGGTTTAGATAAGGTCTCACTCTGTAGCCCAGGCTGGCCCAGAACTCAGAGGAATCCTCCTGCCTCAGCTTCCCGAGTGCTGGGATTAGAGGTACGAGTGGATTACATACAGATCACAGTTGTCTCTTTGGAAAGTTATAATCAAGAGGAAATTATAGATCAGCAATGCCAGTAATGCAAAAAAGGCAGAAAAATGCAAAAGAGCAGGAACAAATCCACACAGCTTTCCCACAGTAAAGGACACATCTGAGAGAGTTGGAGGAGTATGCCCAGCACAGGGTGCTGACATGCTGCCCCAACTGAGTGTCCCAGGTCACACTCACAGTACCATGCGCACATCCACAGCAAGGGACTGAACTCTCTGTGTTTCTAAGCTGTCACCTACGATGTGGTGGGTGGATGGCGAGCCTTATTTATTTTTCAACTAAAATGCCACGAGGGGTTTCACTTATTTTTCCTTCAAAGGCAGCACCATAAAACTCCTTGATGATTAGAGACCCAGCTGTCCTAAGTTGTTTATCAAGGGATCCATTTCTCGAGTCCTACAGAGCAAACAGTTTCAGGCAAGAAGCCATGGGAGCTGAGAAGTACAAACGTCTCATCTCTTAAAACTTCCAGACTCCCTCCTGTTTACTGCCTGAACTGCCCCCTGCTGTCCTCCCCAATTCCAGCATCTGCTCTCCAGAGAACAGATCAGATTTTCCAGCTAAGGTACTCTGGCACCAAGGACTCAGCCCTGTGTGCTTCCCCCTGCCCCCCCACCAACCCAGAACCCCAACACCATGACCCAAATGGACTGTAGCCACATAAAACCACAAAGTAAAGTTTATAAAGCTTTATTAAACATTTCAAACAGCTGTGGAACGAACACACCAGACATGAAAGCTTTACAACAGCAGTCCGAGCGTTTCACGAGTGTGGCACAAAGGCCCACTCCCAGATGCCCAGCTCCAGCTCTGCCGGTGCCTGGCCCACCACCCCCACTCACACACGAGAGAGGGACATTTCCGACTGGAAGGACAACCATGCTCATCCCCAGTGGGCAGGGGCCAGGAGAAAGTCTCATGTGCAAACACTTGTTTCTGAAGCGCAGAGAAAAGCAAACAGGTAGGAAGTCACCAAGTCTTTCTTGCTGTGTGTTCTTCATAGTGTACAGTCTACGTGTGTGTGCGCGCTGAAGAGGCTCCTGGTGGGAGGATGGCGGCAAGCACTCCCCTGGGTCTGGTTGGAACCACCTTGGAGTCCACTGTGCTGGTCGCTCTGCAATCCCCATGCTAAATAAAAACTGCAGCAGGACCTACTACAGCTAGCTACTATACTAAACCTCAAAATCAGAACACATTCAGTAAAGCTTCTTCAAAAGGAATATACACATGTATTTGTATGTAAATACACACACACACACACACACACACAACACACACACTCACACATACGTACATACATACACCCTGACACAAGTGCACACACACACATACAGGGCACATCAAAAAATATCCAAACACCTATCAAGGGAACCATGGCTGCTATGAAATGTGTAATACTTTCCCATTCACTCAGCCAGGGACCACTGGGTCTGCGAGAATACTGCACATCTCCCTCCTGAAGAGCATGCACTGGAGACATGAGGCAGCCCCTTAGGTTGGCTGAGAGAGGCAGGAGGAAGAGCAAAGGGAGAGAGGCTGGGCTGGAAGGCAAGAGCCCAGATACCCAGGCCAAAGAGCAATGTCTCCCCATTGCTTCTTTCTTAAAAAGTGAGGCAGAGACAATACTGGAGGTCTGTGGACAACGAGCAGTTGAGACATGATTCCGTCTCACCTTCTCAACAGGGAACAAAGGATGAAAAAGCGAGGCTCTCGGGCGTCAGCAATCTCTTCAATTTGAGATAAGTGCAAAACCAAGCCCTGTCTTGGACAGGTGCTCCCCCAAAAAGGATAGGGGTGGGAGAGAACCACGGGAAAAACAGGGAAAGGGACTGAGGAGGGGACGAGGAAGAGTGTGACAAGGAGGGGTTATGGAGGTGACACTGAGACTACATTGTATCTACCCAGGTCATACCAAGGGTAGTTGACCAGGATAGGTACAGACTCCCCAAATCAATGAGCAAAGGGGGTGGGCCAATCCGTCAGCTGGGACCCATATGGTGACAGAACACACAACCATAATACCACCCACAACTACAGGACTCTACAACAGAAGCACCTATCAGTGCCATTATTCACATTGTAAGGATAAAACATCACAGGCCAAAAGGCTCCATTAGGAATGTGGTACCCGCAGGACTGCGGGATTTGAAACTCCAATGCTTTATGACCTATGTCAATGCCTCCCCTCCCGTCTTCTGCTTCTTTGACAAGCTATCTCGGCAGACGTTAGGTGCCCACAACCCCGGGGTCATGGGCTGATTCCGGAAGTGGGGAATCGGAGCAGTGGTACAGGAAACAATTTCCCCAGCAGCTATAGCAGATGAGAAAGAGGGCTGCGAGGAAAACCAAGGCGCATATTGTGCAAGGTTTCCGTTCCAGGAGGAAGCTGAGCAGGTAGAAGCCCATGAACATGGAGTGGCTGAACCACAGAGCGGGGTTGAGGGGCTTGGGGATGAGGAGGACGGGCAGCAGCCACTGGAGGCAATACATGATCTCTGCCGGGCAGGGCCTTCACCAAGGCTGCCAGACACCGCTGCAGGAACCGACCTAACGGGAGCCAGCGGGCACAGACGGCTGCCCTCCGTTCTCTTCGACTCTCTCTCCAGGAGCTGAGCCGCTGTGCTCTCTGACTGTCAGCCCGGGATCAACAAGGCAGCAGGGATCCTGAAGAGAAAAGTCAACATGACAAACAGACAAAACACAGACAGACAGACACACACACAAAAACAAAAAACGAACAAAACAAACAAACAAAAAAACAGGAACAAATTGTATACTTATTTGGGAAAATGGATCATGGTTAACAATACAAATGTGAATGCCCTTTCCTCCCACCCACCCGTGAATGTCTACTCCTAGCCGAATTATTACTTTAAGATAGCCTCCTGGGGTGTGTCTTCCCTGGGCTTCTACTGGGGGATCCCAGGAGGGCACGGTCCCTACAGTGGGCTGGCTTTGCCTGGGCCCTGCCCAGCAGAGATCATGTATCGCCTCCTGGGGCTGCAGCCCGTCCTCAAAGGTCCCAGACCTCACAATACCGCCCTGTGGTTGCCACAGGACACCATGGGCTTGGTGTTGTACACCCCCCCACACACCCCCCGTGTGGTAAGGAAGGGCTCTGTATCTAGTCTTACATCTGCAGCTCCAGAGTGTGGTGGAGTATGTCAATTTCACAGCAGTTATCTGTGCACTGCTGACCTGGAGAGTCTAGGCAGTGAACCACAGATCCTGGCAAGCTATGGGAAGATACAGTAGAAAGCAGCCTGGGCTATGTTTGCTGTTTTTTCAAGTAGTTCAGCATCATTTATGCCAAACCAGCCAATTCTTTGAAAATCAATTAAAAAAAAGAAAAATCCAAAACCACAACACCCAAACTCACTTGGACTGTTATACTTCCATCTTTTATTGATATTGAACAGAAACGGGTCTCTGTAAGTATTTAATCAAAATTATTAACCTAATCAAATAGAGGCAAATATCATTTGGCCTCCATGCCAGGAAGCTTTCTCCAGCCACCGGGACTGTGGGAATGTCTACTTGTAGCCGACCATTTGGTTTTTCTACCCTTGCCACAATCCACTAAAGCTCTGGAAGGTCACGCTAACAGAGGGACAGTAGCTTTACTTTGAATCTAGGAGACAGTAGCCATAACCCTTCTTGGCTGTAGCAAAATCCTATTTTGTGTTCTAGCTGTATAGCGAACAGGGTGGTACAAAGAACCTACTAGGGATTGGGGAGGGGAGCACAAAACGGAGGTCGATATCTGTCCCGCAGAAAACTAGTCCCAAATTTGGACCATTTCTCCATAAAGCTCGCTCTGCTGGAACACACAAAGCACACCAATCCTTCTTACATCCCTCCCAGAGTAGACACAATTGCTTTAGCTACTAAGAGCAGAGTGCTGGTCCAACTCGGGAGTGCAGCCACCACCGCCTGCCGGACAGAGCGGGAAGCAACAGTCAGAAAAGAGCAAAGATTCTCACAACAGCTAGTGTGGGTTTAAAATTCACGGACTATTAGGGATGCTGAAAAGGGTGTACATTTTGCTTTCTGAGAGACTTCTGTAACTTCGGCTTTCCATCCATATGGAAGGTATATTTTGGCGCGGCACTGGTTACACAGCACAAAGAATTTGTAGGCTTGGGTGTGTCGAACTAAGAGGCTTGCACCCCTACCTTCATTTTACACTCTAGAGCCAAGACTCCCCTCCATTTTACACCGAATTTCAAAAGAGGGCAGAACAGACTCTTGTGGAAGGGTGTTAGAGCGGACTCAGGAGGTGGGGTCGGTGTGGAAAGAACAGACGGGATTCCCCCCCACTCCTGGCGAATGAGGAGCGCCCCCCATCACTCCTCCTTCGCAACAACCCCCAAGCGCGCATGCGCACTTAGGTGGCAGGAGCATACTTAAGGCGCGGCCACCGGGGCTTAAGTACCCTCCATTGCGCCCAGCAGCGGACTCCGAGACCAGTAGACCTCGGCGGACCCTTGCTCTCGACCCACTTTCAGAACCATGGCCGCAGTGGCAGCAGCCTCGGCAGAACTGCTTATCATCGGCTGGTACATCTTCCGCGTGCTGTTGCAGGTGAGTATGTACCCAGGCTTTGGGTGGGAGAGGGCACCCGAAACGCGCCCCGGGACCCCTTAATCCATATCGTGATTGCTGCCCCTACCCAACCCATCCTATCCCAATTGCTGCGATCCCTGTGTACCAAAGTGCCGCGGTGGTACTATTTGTCCCCGCCCGTTCCCGTGCCCACATCCTCGCGCAGACCCTGTCCCCAGTGCGCCCGCGCCCAGCCGGGAACAAAGACTCAGGGGTGCGGCGGTCGCCCGCTGCGGACGATCGCGACCAACGCGGTAAGAAATACCCCGCTATATTCAGGCTCGATCCCAGGAGGGAGGCGGGGCACTTGTGTGCAGCGAAACTTTACAGTTCGCTCAACAGAAAATTTTCACCTTAAAAAATTGCGCAATGCGGGAATTTTTCTTTAAATATACTATGTACACATATATAACACTTGGGTGGGTGAGAAAGAAGTTAGAAAATGGCACTCAAGAAAAATAACAAAAAGAATCTAAATAAATAAGAGGGAAAAGGGGAGGAAATAGAAAACGCACACTGCAGGAAAAATTAAGTGAGACAAAGGCACTAGGAAAAAATGGATTAGATAAAAGCCCATTGAAAAAGAAACAAAGAAACGGGGGGGGGGGGGACGAATTAGAAACACACACTGAATAAAACTAGAGAAAAATGCCCTTCGCGGGACAAAAATGGAAGGGGAAATAACACTTCCAAAAAAAGAAAAAGGAAAAAGAAAAAAATGGGCAAACCATTTTATGGAAAAAGAGAGCGCGCGATAGCGCGCGCAAAAGTGCTTCTCTTAAAGCCAAACTGGAAGAAAGCGCTTTGTGCATAAAACTATCTACCCCCAAGAGCTCCCTTTGCAGGAATCCTGCTGCAGGAATCCTGCTAAAGGAATCCTTTGCCAAAGGAATTGCATATTTCCTTCAAGGTGTTCCTGGAATGCTGCATTTACTGGGTAGGATTCGCTTTTCGAAATCCTCCAGGGACACAGCCCATTGCGAGAAGTGAGGTATACTTAAGTTGTGGGTCCAATCGGCTTGCAGCCATGCAGCTCTCAGAACAGTTGGAAAAGCTCCAGCTGCCCTGACTGGTGGACAAGCTGTGCCTCGCACGCCACTCCAGGCTATGCTGGACAGGCGGGCGGGGCAGGGGGCGGGGCGGGGGGCAAAGCAGCAGCAGCAGCAAGCAGCAGCGGCAACAGTAGCACTCTGGGTCAAGAGTACTTCTCTAAGGGTGGGTTCTGGGTCTCTCACCGCAGGTGTTCAGGTACTCTCTGCAGAAGCTGGCACACACGGTGTCCCGGACCGGGCGGCAGGTGCTGGGGTAGCGCAGGCACCGAGCCCCCAACTGAGGCCCCAGCTCCCAGCCCTGGGAGGCCGTGTCATCAGGTGTTCCTGTGCTTCTCAACCAGCATGGGAGCCAGTGCCACGCAGGAATGGGGGGTCCCCCGTGCTCCCTCGTCAGAGGAGCACTTGCCAAGGTCAGTGAGGGGCCGGTAGGCCCCCAGAAAAGCAGCACCAACAATGATGAAGATATCAGTTCCCTTCCTAGCCCCGTTGCCCCTGTCCCACTATTGCGGGTGGGAGAGGAGGGGGGAAGAGGGGAGCAACTCTCGAGATAAGGGCATAGGCACCACATTCTGATCTGGACCAAGTCGGAACAGTACCATCTCAGTTGCACAAGATCCTACCATGGAGATCCAACATCCCACCAACCAGCAGAATGGACATTCTGACATCACCAGCTGAAGCCCTCAATCTTGTGCAGAAGAATAAGTGTCAACTGCATGCAGCATGGGGGGAGTGGAGGGCGTGGGTGGAGGAGGAAGAGGATTAAGAAAACTAGCACGGGGGGGGGGGGGGCCCTCTTGCTGCCCCTTGCCTATGGCACTCATATTCCTGCCCTGCTCCCTCATTCCCCCTTTCCCCTGCCTTCCAAAGCACACCTACCCTCCAGAAAACGTGTCACTTGATTCGGACCTATTCAATCAGTAACTGAATCCCACCTTTACCAAAACACCTTCTCTGACCCCTGGCCCTTCACTGATCTTGCTTATCCCTGGTCTCACGCTGCAGTTGTGGTCAATATTGTGGTAGTCGCTAATTGTACTGGTTTAAGTGTGCATTAGTTGTGTCTCCCCAGCTAGATTGTAAGCTCCTGGAGACAGGGACCACCTCCGCAAAAAAATAAAAAAGAAAAGGACCTCTCCTGTCTTGTACAGTGTCCTGGGACCTTGCAGGGCAGCGGGGGCGCACCAAAAAGTTCTTTTGTGGCTTCTTTTGCGACAGCGTCACATATCTCTAAAGCTGGGCAATGGACCCAGTGTGGATGGGCACACCACTTGGAAAAGGGAGGAGAGGAGGGGACAAGAGGACGAGAATAAACTAAGACTCTCATATCTGCCTCATTTAAATCTGTCCTGAGATAAAGGACTATTTTTCATCCCCAATGAAAAGAGTGGTATTCACTTGTCCCAGAATAAGGGACATTTCCCCTTCCCCACGATGATGGGTGTGTTTATTTGGTGGTGCCGAGATAAGGTACCAAGGCAGTCTATCTATCTGGGAAAGATGGAGAGAAAATAACTGGGACTGGCTCTCTAAATGGAATACTAAGGGTCATGAGGGTTAATTTAAAACTATACCACAGATCTCTACCCAGGAGGCCCAAGAAATGAATGCTGGGCGGGAAGAGGGACACTGGCTGGGACAACGAGCATGCTCTAAAGAGAAGAAGGCAGAGAAGGCATGTTGTGAGAGAAGTGGGCTAGTTTTATGGGACTCTAGCAACGCATGAGATTCCAGGCACAGGCATGAGACTCCAGAGAAAGCTGCATCTGGCCTGATCAGTTCAAGCTCAGTAGGGCGGAGGTCACTAAGTACCAAAACTGTTAGAGATGTGGGTTCTAAGAGACTTTTGAGTCTATCTGTAAAGTAACTGAATTGTGACTGAAATGTATTTGAGGGACAAGACAGGAATTAAGATTTCTGGCTTTGACTCTAGGGCTGGCCAAAGACAGTTTAATTACACAGAGGCTTTGAAGGAAGCAGGCTTGCTGCTGTTTACTTCCTAGATATCTACTTTCAAACTTGGATCGCTTCAGGACCCAACACCCCAAAAGGAGACTCTGGGGTGGCAGTTAATCTTCCCCAGGAGATTTAAATGTGTACACACAGACATAACACTAGTTTACCAAAGCCTCTTTTTCCAGGTGACCACTGGCTTATTTCATATGCCAGAGAGGCATGTTTGCCACAATCTTCTCTGGAAATGACCCTGTCCCCCTCCCTCCACAGGGTTCATACCACAGGAGGAGTCAGATTCCTGAACATTCCCAGGCAGAGCCGGAAGACAGATAGGAAGGCAATACTCTTGGTAGATCACACAGTGACAAGTCTGAATGGAATGTGTGTGTTTTAAAGAGAACAAGAAAAGAGGGCAGCCTAACTCTCGTTCCCCTTAGAAATAACAGGTAAGAAGTTAAACAGTTTGGGCAGCAACTTTAAGATGACCGTTTTTGGATCAGGAATTGATCTGGTTCCTGGAAACTGACCAAGGTTCCAGAAACCCAATCTTAAAACAGGAACTCTTGCCAATAATGAATCTTAAAACTTGAAAGAAACAAGCAAGCTCGATCTAACACTTGCCCTGGGCACATAAAGTGGAACTTTTTGGGGTCCTGTTCTGTGTTGCAGTTCTGATGGCTGACAGGATGGCTGCTGGACCATGTCAGCAGGGCAGAAAAGCTGTCCCCAATAATCAGTTCCTTGAAAGGGTCAAAGAGGATCAGAACCTATAAACAGAAATAACCTATAAACTAGAACAGGCCCCAGTTTCCCAAGTAAAAAGAGACATGAGACCTAGAAGGAAACTACAGGTGGTTTGGCAGAGGAAGGAAAACTCGACTATCCCCAGCCCCCCATTCTTCCTTTCCAGGACAAGGCGAGTGTGACAGGCACTCCGTTCCTTCTGCTGCCCTTGAGGGCCACTCCCCACACACTGGAGAGGAAACCCGTGTCAAGACAAAAAGTTGGTGGCAGTGAGAAGCACACGGGACCCGAAGCAGATGGTCACCCTATCACTCCAGACACAAAAGAGAGCGTTCGGGGCCCACTTCTACCTTTTCCCCACACTCCTTGGGTGCGGGTGGGGGTGGGGGTGTGGGGAGAGAGAGAGAGAGAGAGAGAGAGAGAGAGAGAGAGAGAGAGAGAAAGAGAGAGAGAGAGAGCGAGTGTGTGAAGTGGCGAGGAAAGAGTATCCAGCCTCCCAGAAGTGGCGAGGAAAGCGTGTCCAGCCTCCGAGAAGCTGAGCCCCTTGCCAAGGTCCGAAACAGAGGTGGTGGTGGTCGCGCCCACCCCTCCCAGCCCTGCCCTGGGAGCGCGCTGACCTTGGAGGCCAGAGTGACAGCTAGGAACCCCGGAACCCACCCAAGGGGCGGGATGGAGCACCCCACCCCATCCTCCGCCAAAGCCCTGGTTGGGGCGAGAAGGGGAGGTCACCTGACGCCAGACAAGGGTGCGCCCGCCCCCGGCCGCGCGGAAAGCCCCGGCGAGAGGCCAAGCGGCGCCTAAGGTGACCCCAGAGGGCTAACATGGCGGCGCGGCCGCGCCGAGCGCCTCTCACCCTGCCCAGGCGGGCGACGCCACGATACCTGCGAGCCCCGCCATGGCACCGCCGCCACTGTCGCCGTCGCTGCCGTCGCCAGCCTCCACCTTAGCTCGCCACCGACACCGCAGGAGCTGGGGAGACGCCCCCTTCGTCTTCTAATGGAGCGGTCCAAGGACCCCGTCCAAAATCGGGCTGTCTGCCGAGGACGCCTGACAAACCGGCTCAAAGAGAGGCTACTCTCAGGCACTCTTCCCTCAGTATCCGCCACGAAATGTCCTTTCTGAACCTTTTGTGGACTTGAATAAAATTATGCGGTGCTAAGGTTTTCAAACCCGTGGAATATTTGGTCAGGCGCAGTTAGGGCAGCCCCGAATCTCTGGCCCATGGTCCCCTTCATGCATATGCAGCAGATTGTGATCCTTACTCTTTAAGAGCTCCGAGGGTGGGCGAGGTTTAGTTACTCTGATGAGCATGGTTCCCCAGAAGCTCTAGGACCTTGGGGTTTGTGCACTCTGGGGAAACTTCTCGTGGCTCAGATCTGGCCCTTCAACCAAGGGGCTAAGGACGTGGTTCCTTCTGGGTGATGAAATGGCTTGCCCCAGGCTTGTTAAAGTCTAGATGAGTCAGTGTGGTCACTCACTAGCTTATTAGCCACGTTCCCGAGCTCATATTATGCGCAAGCGCAGTGCTAGAGGCTAAGGAGGTAGAAATGTACTCCTGACCCCAATTTTCGCAGTCAAGAGGTGAGAGTGAGTGTTGGGGACAGAGGAGGAACTACCCAGGAACCACTTTTAGTCGTACCAGTCTGTGATTAGGCATCGTGGAAGGCACCAGAGGGCAAATTAAAGACAGAAGTGAATGGAATCCGGGTGTCTGCAGTAGGCGAGGGTTAGGGACTTCTTGGGCAGATTCAATTAGTGTATTGTGTGAGTGAAATGTCACCTCCAGACATGGAGGTGGCAACCCTAAGGGTGGGAGGTGAACAAGGAATAGGACAGGTACCTTGGCCATGAATTTGGATTTTTGTCTTGAGAGGCATGGGAAGCTATGTTCTTCAAGGCAACAAGAAGAAATCTAGGTCTCTCCAAGGCCATTGACTTTCAGGGTTAGAAAACATGGAAGTGAGGTTCAGGCCGGGAGACCAGTTAAGCAACCAGAACATCTTTCCAGAACAGAGAGTCACGGTGACTCAGACAGGTAGTGAAAACTTGGAAGTGAGGTTCAGGCCGGGAGACCAGTTAAGCAACCAGAACATCTTTCCAGAACAGAGTCACGGTGACTCAGACAGGTAGTGACTAAGGGAACTAGAAGAGATCATATCAACCTGGAAGCACACATTGAGGCAGAGGCATTGACACCTAAGCTGTGGTCGTAGGTATGAAGAAGAAGTGAAGAGCCCTTGGCCAGGGTGGAAAAGCCTGAAGACAGGCCGCAGGGGAAGTGTGACTGAGACGTCTCAGTGGAAATTGCCTGGACACGCTGTGGGTGTAAAGAGTGGAACTGCATAAGGGCTGGTGGGCCTTCCTCAGCACATAGGTCTTGGTGGTGTCTAGAAGCCAGGGGATCCAAGGAAGGAAGGAAGGAAGGAAGGAAGGAAGGAAGGAAGGAAGGAAGGAAGGAAGGAAGGAAGGAAGGAAGGATTTAGGGAGGAGCCAGGAAAGAAGCTACAGAAATGGAAGACAGCAAACAAACTGTGTTGTCCCCACTGCCACAGGCTGGTCCATAAAGCAGGGGTTCAAACAGGAAAGAAAAAATGTTCCGTGGAGCTGGCTGCTGCTGACTGTGGGAGACATTGGACACCTTGGATTCGGGAATGAGATGACTCTGTAGCCTGTTCTTCATGTTGCCAGTTTCTTTCTTTCTTTCTTTCTTTCTTTCTTTCTTTCTTTCTTTCTTTCTTTCTTTCTTTCTTTCTTTCTCTCTTTTTTTTAGACACTAAATTATGGGCTTAAAAGGGAAATGAGTGACAGATAATTGTAATGGCTTAGTGTCACAGAGGACCTTCGTGTGCACAAGATCCCAGTTCCCCGTATCACATCTGAGCGGGGACGGTGTTCATTCTAACCTCTGTTGAGACCTCAGCAGGTTTGACTGTGACCCTCTTGTTTGATTGCTTTTGAGTCGTCAAGAATCACTGTACCTGTACCTGGTTTTCTGTCATCTTAACAACAGAAGGAAACAGAGGGCCAGGGAGCTCTTGTTAAATGCGTACAGCCTGAGCACTGAGTCAGGGCAACTAGCGTTCTTATGCGCTACTGAACAGCCCTCCAGGAAACTCAGCATCTCCTCCTTGTTCTCAACACACCCCTGTGCTGTGCCAGGGCCCTCCACTCTTATGGACTGCCTGGGTCTCCCTGAAGTCCTATGTGAGACTGTCTTTAGTAGAGGAATCTCTAGTTCAGCTGCCCTGGAAACAACCCAGTGTCCATCCATAGTAGAATGGGACATGACTGTGTAGTGCTCAATCCGTGGGATACATTTGGCACTTGGTAGCCATAACTTCTGCATGGGAGGTTCAAAAATGCTTCTAAAACATTTGGACGAATTTGCACCTGTACCGAATAGGGACAGCTGTTCTTGTGGTCATTGCCTAAAAAAAACTTAAGGAATTTTTCTAGCTCTTACAGGGTTTTGATAGGTTATTTTTCTGCCACCAGTGAAATGAGCCAATTCAAGTCAGATTAGAATATTTTGAAAAGAGGTTTATTGGGAAGCCGCTCTCTCAGTGAGAAGCCAGAAAAGTCACTATGGGGAGTGGGGGAGGGGAAAGAGAAAGAGAAAGAGAGAAAGGTCGGACAGAAGGGAAAGGGAAGGGTAGCCCAGCCTCTGGCCTAGAAAGTTCAGGGTTGGGGGCCAGGAGCGGACTGAGGGATGCTGGGAGAACCTGGAAGCCAGGTCTGCTTTGATTTGTAAATGTTGCACATAAATTGTTTGTCCTTGGGTCCCAAAGCAGAGTTAGCTCAGTTTTCTAGAGCTGGAGTGAAGTGTGTGTGGGAGGATGTGTGTTGGGTACCTGTAAACACTGCATCATTTTATGAGAGTCTTAAGCATCCCCATATTTGGAGCCTTGGAACCAATCCCCTCTGAAATGTGAGGGGCACACATATTTTATGCATAACTGTAACAAACCACTAGAATACTGCAGATTAACTTAACATACAGGATGTGTGTTAAAAGGAGTTGGACCCAAACCAGTGCAAAGAGCACCATCCCATTGACCAGTTTAAGAGTCGGTGAAACTGAACCAAGGTGATAGCGCAAATTAGTGGTTTCAGGGGTCAGGAGGGGAAGGGACGGAGCAAAGACTTGGTTCAGGTCCATGGTCTCAAGGGAAACATTCATCAAGCTATGTAAAACAAACAAACAACAAGTAGGAGAAAGCATATTTCTATATTTGTTTTTGTTTTTTTGGAGACAGGGTTTCTCTGGGTAGCCCTGGCTGTCCTGGAACTCACTCTGTAGACCAGGCTGGCCTCGAACTCAGAAATCCGCCTGCCTCTGCCTCCCAGAGTGCTGGGATTACAGGCGTGCGCCACCACCGCCAGGCTGAGAAAGCATATTTTAAAAGACCCTGTTGCAGAATGTTTTCGTGCCTTGTGTACTCAGATGCTGATTTCTGTATCCAGAGATCTGGCTGCAGAGCTGGACTTTGGCATTGTCATTATTATGAAATAGGAATCTTGACTCAGCATTTTGTAAAACATTGTATTCCAGCATCTTCTGATTGGTTAAAATAAAGGGCTGAACAGTCTCCAGCTGGGCAGGAAAGGCAAAGGCGGGACCTCCGTGCTCAGAGAGAGGGAGACAGTTTCAGGTGGGAAGTATATGAAGAAGGAAGTGCCGAGGCTAGACCAAGATGGCAGGTGTCGGGCCATGTGGCTCCGAAGCAGTCTGAGAACTAGCCTAAGGCTAGCTTTGTTGGGTTAGAATAGCTCAGAACCTGACCGGCTTTAATGTCTGAAGCTTATTAGTAAATATAAGGTCTCCATGTCGGTATTCAGAACAAGGGTGGGTGTAGAAAAGCTCTGTAATTATACAGACCCCAAAACAAGGGTCAGAAAGTATATTTCTAGTACGTCTGTGGTAGGTGTGGGCATTGCCAAAGCCCTAGTGGCCAACCTTCTTATGGGAACTCTGCAAAGCTAGAAGGAGGCATGGCTTCAGACCTCTGCTCCATTTCTCTGGTTGCTTTCTCCCTTGGTCCACTTCATTTGGATCCTGGGATTTCGAATGACCCAGAAACTCTTTCTGCCCTAAAATTTGGCTAAGTCAACCTTGACTTCCTGCCGAGGCCTCCGAAATTGTCCCCATCCACGTGGCACCCAACCAGGACACCTGCTTTCCTCAACTCTGTCCCCTCTGAAAGTTTGTCTTTTCCTTGGGGACCCCTGCCCCCTTTAGACCTTTTTTTCCTCACGATCCAGGTCACCACCCTCCCAGCCTCCCACAGGCTTGTATTGGCTTCTCTGTTCTGACTCTTGTCAAACCCCAAACAGTCCCTATAATGGGTAGTTTTGCCAATGTAGCCTAGAATCACCTGAAAGAGTCTCGTTAAGGGACTTATTTAGCAGGTTGGCCCATAGGCATGTCTGTGGAAGATGTTCTTGATTGCGTTAATGGATATGGGAAGACACGGTGTGAGAGTTGGCAGCACCGTTCCCTGGCTTTGGAACCTGGACTGTATAAGCAGAGAAAGGTGGGTGGGCACCCAAGCCTGTGTGCATTCTTTTCTCTCTGCCCATGACTGTGGGCAGCTGCTTCCGGCTCCTGGCACCTTGACCTTCCTCTACCCCCACCCCCATCCCCACCCCCATCCCCACCCCCACCCCCACCCATGAAAGACCGTAACCTGGGATTGTAAATCATGTTAATTCTTTCTCCCCTAAGCTGCTCTCTGTCAGTTTTTTGTTACTGTTTTTGTTTATTTGTTTTGTTTTTATCACAGCAACAGAAATCCCAGGTGTCCTTCATGCTGCAGCCAGGAGAGTCTTACCAAGCTGATCCTGTTACTCCTCTCTGGAGGTAGTGTCCCCTCCTCTGTAGTCACCTGTCAAGGTCCTCCCCATCAGTCTTCAATTCCTGTGAAGAGACACCATGACCACAGCAACTCTTATAAAGGAAGACATTTAACTGGGGCTGGCTTACAGTCTCAGAGGTTCAGTCCATTATCGTCATGACGGGAATCATGGTGGTGTGCTGGAGAAGGGACTGAGAGTTCTTTACCCTGATGCACAGGCAGCAGGAGAGACAGTGAGCCACTGAGACTTGGCTTGAGCTTCAGAGACCTCAAAGCCCATTCCCTAGTGACACTTCCTAAAGCCACACCTACTCCAGCAAGGCCACACCTACTCCAGCAAGGCCACATCTACTCCAGCAAGGCCACACCTACTCCAGCAAGGCCACACACCCTACTAGTACCTTTCCCTGTAAAGCTATAGGGGTTATTATTCAAATCACCAGAGTCAGCAAGGGCTGACTTCCTACAAGTAGAAGTAATACTTTAAGCAGTAATTAAAGTACAGTGTGTGTGTGTGTGTGTGTGTGTGTGTGTGTGTGTGTATAGACCACCCACGGCCTGCCTTGAAGATAGCTCAAGGCCAAGGCAGACTCACTTCCTCTGCCTGGGGACTTCAGTAGAGCAGGAACCTGAGCACTGTGTATTAGTTACTTCAGTGTTGCTTAGATAAAAACCATGACCAATAGCAACTTAAGGAAGACTTTATTTTGATTTATGGTTCCAGGGGCAGGTGGGGGTAGGGGCGGAGCTAGAGCCCGTAATGGTGGGAAAGACATGGCAGTAGGACCAGGAAGCTGATGGGTCACATCTCAACCACACACAGGAAATAGAGCAAACTGGAAGTGGGCCCAGGGTATAAACTGGCAGCGTCCACTCTCAGTGACTGCTCCAGCAAGCCTCTCACATCCTAAACATTCTAAAGCCGTCCCAACAGTGCCAAGTGTGTAAACACATGAGCCTATGGAAATATTTCTCATTCAGACCACTACAGCAGGGTAGTTTGGGACCTGATAGAAGGAGGATATGGTAAATGTGTGTGTGTGTGTAATGTACATTATATATTTTTTAAAAATACACTGAGGACTAATACCTTTTTACTTTTTAAAATATTATTTATCAAATGTATATGTGTACACTGTAGCTGTCTTCAGGCACACCAGAAGAAGGTATCAGATTCCATTACGGATGGTTGTGAGTCACCATGTGGTTGCTGGGACTTGAATTCAGGACCTCTGGAAGAGCAGTCAGTGCCCTTAACTGCTGAGCCATCTCTCCATCCCAATGCACATTATAGTGTGGGTAGGTGTGTAATGTACATCATATTGGCAGACTGTCACCTACTAAGAAGCTGGCTCTGGAAGTGGGATTCCCTGTCACCCTCCATGCAGATGCAAGCCTGTTTCTGTTAAGTGTCTTCTAAGAATCTGAGTCTGGAGACGGTCAGATGAGTCTAATTCTTGACAGAAGGATGGAGTAGCCCCAGTGAAATTACTGCGTTCTTGAGAATAGCTGGAAAAGTAGCCATTTCCAACAGATGTTACTATGTTTGTTCCAAGAGGAGGAAAACTCAGCCAGGGAGAGAAGTCACAACTGGAACTCCGGCTGACTCCCCAGCCCGTAGCTTTCTACAGTGTGTTTTGATGTCTAGCTCCACTTGCTGTTTCTTTTCTTTTCTTTTTTCATTTCATTTCTTTTCTTTCCTTTCCTTTCCTTTTTCTTTTTGCTGTATTCTTGACAAACGTATTCAAAACTGAAGGCACAGTTAGGGAAGATCTTTCTCCACACCACACAGAACGTAAAGACTGAGTTCTGCCCTTTCCTTTTTATCATTGTTTGATTGGTTTCCTGGGTTATTTTGACACTGCTTGGGATTTACTGTATAGATAGCCCAGGTTAGTCTCAAACTCACTATCCTCCTGCCTCAGCCTCCTGAGCGCTAGCACTCACCTTTCTCTGTTTCTTATTGATCTCTGAACCTCTTCACTGGTAACCAGAGCCCTAGAATTCAGTTAGACCTGGATTGTGGGGTTTGGGGCTCAATGACTAATCTTCAGGGCACTTATGTTACTGATTTGAGACATGTGTAAAATCAGGCTGTTTATCTTTCTGTCCCAACCCTGTATTGTACAATTCTGGTTTCTGAAAGTCAGCACAACATTTTTTTTTTTTAAACCAAGAATTAGATCCAGAAAACTGGACCTAAAGTGGAACAATAATATTAAAGGCACCAAAGAAGCTATGTGACATCAAATGATTTAAAATGTAGCCAGAAATTTTACCAAGGTGATTAAAGAAATATATAAGTTCTGGAAAGCAGACGGTGTCACTAGAGTGCTGTAGTTTTCTTCCACCACACGCTTACCAGCCCTGTATCCTCAACCAGTTATTAACATGTCTATGACTTATTTTCCCTGTCTGTAGAGCAGGGAAGGAAATATTAGCCTGCAGCTGATTCGGCCATTGGCAGGGACTCAGAGTAGCACACTGTGCCCAGAATAGTGCTTGTCACTTTGTCTCACTAAGGACTAAGGAACCTGGGATTGGCTGCACTGTAGAAGCCCCAGGAGAGAAGGCCTCTGTTTTAAGTGTGCTTTCTGTTGATGTCACTGAGTACTGGAGACTCCAAACTTATAAAAGAAGGAGGTTTATATGGCCCATGAATCTGGAGGCTGGGAAGTCCCATAGCATGGTTGCTGGCATCTGTTGGCAAGTGGAAGAGCCTTGTTCCTGGATCATCATGAAGCTGTTCTTAGCCAGAGACACCATCACAAGGGCCTTCCTCTTATAGCTTCGTTTGAGTTTAATGACTTCCCCAAAGCCTGGTCCCATGAATTTACTAGATAAATTTTGAGTGTGAAGATTATGTCTTGCCCACAAGTGACCTTTAGAGACAAATATTCAAATGGAGTAGCCCTTCCCAGGGGAGCTGTCTGCTTTCACATGGAGACACTTTAGAACTGTTTTTAGGACTCTCAGGAAAGCAAGAAGGAAGTATTTTAGTCAAGCCTTTGGTGACACCTAGTGGTATGATGCAGAACTGCCTGATTTTTTTTTTTTTTAAACCTCAAGTGCCAGAGTTAATTTTCAGTGCAATTTTCTAACATGTAGACTTATTTTTATTTATTTTATACAGATGAAACGGGTCCAGGAAGGTTGAGAGCCTTGTCTGAGCATGCCTAGCTACGGATGGCGGCTAGATTTGAATCTCCGCCATAGGAATCTGAAGCCTAAATCCTAGACGTTAGTTACTCTCTGCCAGACCCTCCTGAGAACATGAAAATCCATACCCCTGGCCTCATGCAGAGCACAAATCTATAATCTTTGGAAGGAGTAGGGAGGTGGAGGAGCAGTGAGCTGAGGGCTGAGGACCAGTCATGGAATATGGGTTGGCAAAGACTGTGTTGAGGGGGCTGGCACCGAGTCCCATCTGGGATCTTGGACTGTGTAAGTGAGGAAAGGGAGCTTATATTCACCCTCTCTGCGTTCTCACGGTGTGATGTGACCTGATACTTCAAGTTACTGCTGCCTTGACTTCCTGTGCCTATCTGTGAGCAAATACAAACCCTTTCTCCTTTTCTTGTTCTTGTCAGAGTATTTTGTTTTATTCTTTTTTTTTTAATTCTTCTCTCATACACATTATATCCCAATCACAGCCTCCCCTCCCTCCTCTCCTCCAAGCATCTCCGAACACCTCCCCTATTCCCCCAGATCCATTCCTCTATTTCCCTTCAGAAAACATCAGGCCTCTCAGAGAAATGAACCAAACAAGACATAACAAGTTACAATGACGACTGAACTGGCCATCTTCTGTGACCAGGGTGGGACAGAAGCAACAACCCAGCTACAAAACCTTCAACCTACAAATTTGTCCTTCCTGAGAAATGTGCTGGGATAATGGTGGCACAGAGTTTGTAGGAGTGACCAAGCAACGAGTGGTCAGCGAGGAAGTCCAAGTTCGATGTTGCCTGGATGGCCAGAAACCAGAGGCTGAATAGCCCAGAGACTTAGGATACACAACGGGGATGGGGGGTCAATGAAATGATTAGCAATGAGACTCTCCATGTCCCCCATTACCAGGAGTCTTCCATAGGGGTGCCCTCATAGATTCCAGGGAGTTTTCACTGCACTAGGTATCCACATTGCCCCCCAAATGTCCCCAGTTCTAGTAGTCTCTCCCAGGAGTCTCTCCCTCTATCCTTCCTGTTGTGTGTAGTTTTGAAACACCACCGCCTTTGCCTGGGATTGGACCGCCTTCTGGTCCCTCCTGGCTTCCCCTTTGTCCTACTGTGCTTAGCTCTGGGATTGGCCACCACCAGCCTTTACCCAGCTTCCCTTTTCTCTGGAAGGGGTGACACTACCAGCCCACTCCTGAGACCTTTGAATCTATGGACAAGAGACTCACACTCAGCTTGTTACTTTAAAACTTGCCTTCTCAGCACGATTTCTAGGTACAGATTTTTCCTGCCTGGAAAAGCAAGCCCTTACCAATTTATTATCTCGTTCTCTCCTCCCGCCCTAGACTTAGTGGCTTGTTCCACTTACCCCTGCCAAACATCTTCAGCCACCGCAGGCCCAAGCTCTCCCCAAGGCCTTACATGATTGTCAAGATCTTCTCCCAAAGCATGGCAGAAAAGCTCTTTCTCCTTCCTTGAGTCTGCCTTTTCCTTCTGGAACCCAGAAGTCCCATCTGTCCCCTCTGCCCAGCAATTGGCCCCTGGACTTCTTTATTGACAAATGAAGAACCAATTGGGAAATAGGATTTTAACATCAGGGCCTCCCTCTACACTTTCCTACCTGACGTCTCCTGTTCTCATCCCATCTGCCCCAACTCTACCCACAAAATCTGTTCTATCCCACCCAGGGAGATACATGTGTCCCCCTTAAACCCTCCTTGTTACTCAGTCCCTTTGGATCTGTGGATTATAACATGATTATCTTTTACTTAGCAGCTACTATCCACTTATAAGTGAGTACTGTCCTCCACTGTCCACCCTCTTCCCTCTGGGGCATCAGACACCTCTGCGCTTACCACAGCACAAAGTGGAGCTGGGGACAAATAGGTTCCATTGGGCTCCGGTCTGGTTGAGAATGCCCAGAATGTTACAGCTCTTAGAAGAGATGCAAGGAAGTAGCTGGTCCTTGGGTCTCTTGTCAGCTACTGTGACAGTGGCAGAGGTGATGGGAGCCTGGCTGGTCAAGCAGGTACAAGATCCATTGGTGAATGCTTTGGGAGAGAGAACTCTTCCACAAGAGTTCAGCCACTCTCGGATGACCCTGGGTGAAATAACTTGTGTGCTTGACTCCGTGTGAACAGGGACCGTGTAAATGCTGAGGAGTAGAGTGGGATTTAGGGGTAGGTGCTTCCTATTGGCTGAGTTTGAGACGCTAGTGATGCTCTGTTTGCACGGGAAGGATGCCAGCTGTTATTACATGTCTGATTGTGCATGATCTCCTCAGTGTGGTTGAAAGGATAGAAAATACAGCCTAACTCCCTAATGACCCCAAGAAGTCAGAAGCTTAAAATGCTATCTCGCATTTAAAATGCTATCTCACAAGAAGCTCTAACTCTAGCCTTCTAAGGAGCCCCAAACACGTCATATTCCAGAGCCCGCTCTTTGTTAGAAACTAGGTAAAAGGTCACATTCCAGAGCCCACCCTTTGTTAAGAGCTAGGTAAAAAGGCCTTGAATAGGTGATCCTGGCCCCATAAGGTAACTGGAAATGAGCTAATTATCTGCTTATCTTGCTTCTGTAAACTGAGTACGCCATTATACCCCATTCAGGAGTTCACACAGCTATAGACCTCCAAGAAAATAGGAAACTAATTGGTCCACGGAGCTTGGGCTCCGATAATTTAAACTGATTGGCCTAAAAACTATGGAATGGTACAAATCAATTGGCTCTCATTTCACGAGCTCTTGATGCTAAGGAATGATTGGTTTGTGATTTGCGGGCTTTGTTGTAAACCTATAAAAACTGTCGCAATTCTGCACTCGGGGTCCACAGCCTTCTACCCCTGTGTGGTATACGGCTGTGGAACCCAGAGCTCTGGAATAAAAAAATCCTCTTGCTATTGCATCGAGACCGTTTCTTGCGAGTGATTTGGGTGTCGCCTTCCGAGGCATGGGGTGCTGGGGCGCCCTCGGTTTTTGGGGGTCTTACAGGGTGTTGTGGTTACCTGTTCCAGAGTATGTACAGAATCAGGTAGAAAGCCGTTCAACTACTGCTGATCTCATATCTGTGAGATTCTTGGGTTCTGAGCTCACTCAGCCTTACCAGTTCTTCTGTCAGGTGGCACGGCCCGTGTCTCCTACAAGTACATGCCATAGGTGTCTTTCTGAGTCTGGGTTACTACACTCAGAATGATTTTTTTCTTTAGTTTTACCCATTTACTTGCATGTTGGTTCGCATCCCCCTGAATAAAAGGAGTTTGACTGTGCTTATCCTACATGGCCCGCTGGGGCGGGTGCTGGGTTGTTCAGAAGCACTCAAGGCTCCGGGGGTGAGAAAGCGCAGTCTGAGATGTGGGAAGAGCCAGAGCTGCTTCAGGGGTCCCTGGGCCTGGGACAAGGCTGGGGCCATGAGGTTCTCAGATTCTTGGACGTCCAGGCACTGCTGGGGGTCACAGAAGAGCAGAGAACAGAGTCTGGGGCTTGAGAGCTGGGACCAGCGTTTAGCCCAGGGCCAGGGAAAAGGGGACTCTGGCTTGTCCTGTGGGTATTTTCCTCAGCTTAGTAGAGGCAGGCTTGGTGGCGGCTATGGCTGGGATGCAGAGAGGCCTTCTACAGGAGAATCAAGCTATGGCTCTGTAGACAAATGCCTTTTCCATGGTTCCCCTCGGGCATCCTGACGAGATTGACAGTCCATAGTTTTGAACTGCTTGTTGGTTGTGCATGGCAGAAAATGGATGCAGGGTGGACCTGACATTAAATACCTTCTGCAGGGAGGAATGTCTGGGAAGGGAAGCTTTTTGGCTAAGCCCTCTGGGCCTCTAGGTACCTCATTAGCATGGAGACGTCTTTTTTTTTGGGCCTGCGTGACTTCATGTGAGGAATGTGGCATCTGTTCCAGGCCAGCAGTCTGGCAGGGAGCTGAGGGTTACCTAAGGCTCAGGTGTGTGCCCAACCAAGAGTCTGGGTCTCAACCTGTTCTACCTTAAGAAACTTCCTGGAATGGTTTCACCATCCAACACGTGCTAATTTCATGATGCCATTTTTTGTTTGCTTGTTTTTTTTTGTTTTGTTTTTGGGTTTTTTTTTGGTTTTTTGAGACAGGGTTTCTCTGTGTAGTCCTGGCTGTCCTGGAACTCACTCTGTAGACCAGGCTGGCCTCAAACTCAGAAATCTGCCTGCCTCTGCCTCCCAAGTGCTGGGATTAAAGGCGAGCGCCACCACCACCGGGTGCCAATTTTTTTTTTAACAGCTGAGTAATACTCCATTGTGTACCAAATTTTCTTTATCCATTCTTTGGTTGAGGGATATCTAGGTTGTTTCTAGTTTCTGGGATTATGAATAAAGCTGAACAAGTGTCCTTGTGGTAGGGTGGAATGTCCTTTGGGTATATGCCCAAGAGTGTAGTATATATGGGTAGAGCTGGGCCTTGAGATTTTTCTACTCCCAATTTTCTGAGGAACCATCATATTGATTTCTCTTTTTTTTTTTAAAGGTTTATTTATTTATCATATATAAGTACACTGTAGCTGTCTTCAGACACACCAGAAGAGGGTGTCAGATCTCATCACAGATGGTTGTGAGCCACCATGTGGGTGCTGGGATTTGAACTCGGGACCTTCGGAAGAGCAGTCAGTGCTCTTAACTGCTGAGCCATCTCTCCAGCCCCCATCATATTGATTTCTAAAATGGCTATACACAAGTTTGCACTCCCACTAGCTATGGAGGAGTGTTAAGGTCTGTGAATTTCTGGAGAATGATACCCCAGACTCAAATAGTATGCCAAAACAAGGAAACATTTATTCTGCAGAAACCCAGCATTCAGGGATCTACAATTTGTCAAAATGGAGATCCAGAGATCTAGAAGGCTCAATTTAAAGCCGATGTGGGGAATTCCAGGGAGGGGGAGGGGGAGGTGACCTTTATCCTGATTGGTTGGCTCTATCCCTGAGGGTGTTGGTGTCTCTAGGGTTGGCTAGAGCTCTGGGGACTTCCTAGAACCATTGCTGGGCATCCTGGAAACTGTTGCTGACTCAAATGACTGATTATTTTCACCTCAGGCCAGATGTTGATCCTGATTGGCTGCCCATGGGCTGTGTTTCTTTTTCCAGGAACTTACTTGTCCAGTTCTGGGAAACAGAAACTAAGACCTAGCTTCCTGAACTGCCAATTTGGAGCCTGTCATGGAGTCAGCCTGGCTCAGTCCTCTCAGTCTCCCTTTGAATAAAGGGCTATCTTGAATCCTTCAAAATGTTTCCATAGGTTGGTACTGTTGTTTGAGAATCATCAATTGAACAGTGGAAATCCATTCCTTAACAAACCTAACTAAAGCATTGATTAGGCAGGGACCACCAGTCAAGGCCAGCATCAGTAGGATAAGAGGACCAGTCAGGGTGGAGATGGGGTGGTCAGGCAAGGAGAACAGTTGAAGAGGGACTCATACCAACCCTGAGACTGTTTTCATTCTACTTTTCTGTCATGTAATTTTTTTATGACTAAGGCCATGGATTCTTTGACCACCCCTGAGTGGTCAACATAGAAACAATATTCTTCTCTTAATGCTGCACAGAGTCCTCCCTGCCGGAGGAACAGCAAGTCTAGGCCTCTTCTGTTTTGTTAAACTACTTCTGCCAGGGAGGAAAGGGAATTCTGCAGGGTCATGATGGATTTTTCCATCTCCTATAAATCTGCGTCTATAGCCATTATAAAATGCTGCAATTTTTATCCTGAAGTATTAGGGCTGGGCCCCCTATGCCAGCAGTTCTAGCTAGCCCTATGCCAAGGAGAGACCCCAGTAACACAGTGGAAACAGCCACTCTCTTTACCCAATTAAATGGAGGTGCCAGTTGGTTGACAGTGTCCTCCCTTGAGTAGTAATTCACCCTAGGAACAAGTTGCACCAGAACACAAAAATTCTCGTGTCGTATTTATAGCCATTTATAAATACATTGTACAAGCCCTAAGACAGAAGGCCACAAAGCATCTTTTTGGGGCAGCATGCACCTTACAACAGCAGGGACTGTGGTGTAGCTCCGGAGATGAGAATAGGCTGGGGCCACCTTATTTCCAATACAAAGCCCTGACCAATTATTGATTGTAGCTTACCTCTGTCTGTTGTCATCTACACTGAATATTATCTGTGATCTGTGAATAGTCTCCAGGGATAGCTATTCTTTCATAATATGGAGCTGATCATTTAAGCATAACCACTAGTCCTCAGTTAGATCTGGATGGGAGGAACTGAGCACCTGGAAAGTGACTTCTATTTGTTGCAAGGGCTCTGACTTAGGCAACAGTGTGGGCTCTTGGTGAGGCGAGAGGGTGGGGTGAGGACAGGTCTGGGCAAAGGTTTATTTGGCTTTGCTAATACCTTGTACCAGTGAGTTGCAGGCAAGCAGAATTAGGAGCATTGAAGACACAGCCTCAGCAGGTTGACAGGGTGTGGGGTGACCTTCCATTGCTGTTGAGGTGGGTTCTCTGATAGTTTCCTCCAGCAGGGCCTCAGTTGCTGGGTTGTCTCTCTCCTAGTAGGCTTATTGTGGAAGTAGTGTATCCACGCCCAAATCCTATCCACTGTAACAGTCCACCTTAACAGCAATTGGCATGGTCAGGATCACAGTGTGAGGTCCTTTCCAGTGGTATTCTAGAGTCTTGTTGTGTCTTTTGATCCAGATTTCTTTACCTGGTTTTAAGCAATGGGGGGTAGGGGAAGAAGCAGACTTATAAACATGGTGAATGGCAGGCCATTCTGGACCCTATGGAGGACTTCTAAGGATTCAAAGAAATCTGTGTTGATCAAATTCAGCTAGAATATCAGACTGGAGGTTAGGCAGCATAGGAGGGTGGCTCCCATATAGAATCTCAAAGGGAGTAAGACCCAAAGTATAGGGGGTGTTCTGAGCCCTATATAAGGCATAAGGTAGGAGAGACATCCAGTCACCGCCAGTTTCAAGGGTTAATTTGGGAAGGCCTCCTTCAGGATCTGATTCATCCTCTCTATGTGCCCTGAACTCTGGGGTCTGTATGCACAGCGTGATTTCCAATTGGTACCCTGTAGGGGGTGGTTCTGATGTTAAGGTCCTGTTCCCCAATTGGTTCTTGACTGATCAATAAAGATGCCAGGGGCCAGTTGCTGGGTGGAGGGAAAGAGGCAGGACTTCTGGATCCCTGCAGTAGGCTAAGAGAAGCAGGGGAGAAAAGGAGATTCCCCATGCTTCAGAGGGAGAAGGAGCCACCAGCCATGTGAGGTCTCAGATTGAGTGGCCATCAGCCACTTCCCTGACTGGGCCTCGGGTAGCAGGTGGGAAATCAGAAACATAATTAAGCTGAAGGCAGATTTAGAGGGCTGAACAAGGAAAAGGTAACTGAGCAACTAAATTTGAGGAAAGATTTAGGGTGCTGATCTGGGAGTGAAAAGAAGGGTATGAGATAACTGAGGAAGGCTTAGAAGAGCCCAGCGATTGAGACAATAAGGCAGGCATGGAGATTTGCATATGCTCCGCCCAGAGAGTGACACTTTTAGAAGATGTAGCTCTGTTGGAGTAGGTGTGTCATTGGGTGTGGGCTTTAAGACCCTCATCCTAGCTGCCTGGATGTCAGTATTCTGCTAGCAGCCTTTAGATGAAGATGTAAAACTCTTAGCTCCTCCTATACCACGCCTGCCTGGATGCTGCCATGTTTTTTCCTTGATGATAATGGACTGCACCGCTGAACCTGTAAACCAGCCCCAGTTAAATGTTGTCCTTACAAAAGGTGCCTTGGTCGTGGTGTCTGTTCACAGCAGTAAAACACTAACCAAAACAGCAGGTCTGTGTTTTTTCATCTGTGGATCCAATATTCTCTGGGTAGCATGGTCTGCCTGGAGCTTAAAGCAGGGTAGCAAAAACTACATGCAGCAGTACCTAAGACCTGTGCTAAAGATTGAATTACCTGAGAGATGAATGCTGGTCCATTGTCAGAGCCAAGTGGTGCAGGCAGACTGTACCTGGGTATTATATCTTCCAGAATCCTCTTTGACACTGTGTTGGCAGTCTCCTTTGTAGGGTAGGCTTCTACCCATCCTAAAAAGTTATCTATCAAAACTAGTAGATACTTACATCCATATGTTTCTGGCCTTATTCTGTAGGATCTATTTCTCAATTGACCTCTGGCTGTTGGTCTCTAATCCTGGTTCCTGGGGTCCCTTGATTAAGGCTTGAGGGGTTCATAGCCTGACAAGTAGGGCAGTTTAAGATTACCTGATTGATCAAGGATCCCAAATTATATATTTTGTAATTTGCCCTGAGTAATAATTCCTTTAGTTTTCAGTGACCCAGTGTAAAGCTTGATGCATTTGATGGATGAATTGCTTAGTGAGCTCCTTAGGTAGAATGATTGTCTTAGGCAGGGTTTCTGTTCCTGCACAAACATCATGATCAAGAAGCAAGTAGGGGAGGAAAGGGTTTATTCAGCTTACACTTCCACATTGCTGTTCATCACCAAAGGAAGTCAGGACTGGAACTCAAGCAGGTCAGGAAGCAGGAGCTGGTGCAGAGGCCATGGAGGGGTGTTTCTTACTGACTTACTTCCTCTGGCTTGCTCAGCTTGCTTTCTTACAGAACCCAGTACTACCAGCCCAGGGATGGCACCACCCACAATGGGCCCTCCCTACCACCTTGATCACTAATTGAGAAAATGTCTTGCAGCTGGATCTCATGGAGGCATTTCCTCACCTGAAGCTCCTTTCTCTGTGATAACTCCAGCCTGTGTCAAGTTGACGCACAAAACTAGCCAGTATAATGGTACAGCCTTCAAAAGTTAGTAGCCATATGTCTTCTCTTCTGTAAATTCCCTTGCACCTGATCTTGTCTTCAGCATTATATTTGGGGATGGCTGGGAGTGCAGAGAGTGACAAGGCTACCAGGATGTGGGCAGTAGAAACTGGGTGGCCTCTCTTGTGGCTTCATTAGCTAGCCTGTTTCTTTAGGCTGTTTCTGATGTCCCTTTCTGATGCCAGGGGCAATGAATTATTGGCTTTGAGAGGAAGCCATGACACTTATAGTAAAGCAAGTACTTTCTTTCTTATTTTTGATTATTTTTTTCCACCAACAGTCAACAGTTCCCTCTCTTGGTATATGGACCCGTGTACATGAGCCATAGCAAAGGCATATCTGCTGTCAGTGTAGATGGTAGCTATGGCCCCTTTCACCAGTTTTAAAGCCTGGTTTAGAGCCTTCAGTTCAGCTTTCTGGGCTGAAGTTTCTGGCGGCAAAGCGGTTACTCAAATGTTAGAGTCCAAGTCCACTGCTGCCTTCCCCACAAACCTGGTTCTGTTCTGGATGAAGCTGCTGCCATCCATGAGGTAAATGTGTTCTCCATCTGGCCAGGGTATGTCAGTCAAGCCTAGCCTGATGTTCTAGACATTTCCCCAAACTATAGAGCCATCATGCAGTACATCTGAGGACAGGTCGGGTGGCGGGGTGGCTGGGTTTAAGGCAGATGATGGGTTATATCTTATTAGATGGGGATTCAAAATCAGAGCCTGGAAGCACACCAGTCTGGCATTGGATAGCCATCGGCTAAGTGGGTTCTTGAGGGTCCCATCAATAGAATGGGGGGTGGGGATAACAAGCTCCTACCCCATTGTTAGCTTGTCAGCATCCTTGACCAGCAGAGTGGTGGCAGCTATAATTCAGGGACAGGCTGGCCATCTCTGGATCATTGGGTCCAGGTTTTTAGATAAACAGGTCACAGGTCATTTCCATGGGCCCAAAGTTTGGGTGAGTACTCCCTTTGCTTCCCACTTTCTCTCATCCACATACAGGTGGAATGGTTTGTGAATGTCTAGGAGGGCCAAAGCTGTTGCCTCCAATAAGGCTTTTCTTGAGGTCTTAAAAGCTGTGCCCGTTCTATCTTATCTTCTTGGACCCGGGTGGCCTCATATAATGGCTTTGTTATCTCAGTGAACCCTAGCATCCAGAGTCTACAAAACCAGGCGGATCCCAGAAATTCCCATACGTGCCTTCCCCTTCACGTTGATACAACTGGAAGGGTTTGCTTCTGGACATCCAATCCAACAGCATACACTGTTCCCCCTTGAGTATGCACCCTGGGGTAGATGACTTCAAACTGACAAAGCTGGGCCTTCTCGGCAGACAATCAATAGCTCAGTTGACTCAGCTCCTGTAGCAGGTCTCTTGTGGCCTCCTGGCATGTCTACAAGTCAGAGGCTGAAATCAGGAAGTTATCCACATACTGGAGTTAAGTTGTTGGGGGTGGGCCCACTGGCACTCACATAAGTCCTCATGAAGGGCCTCGTCAAAGATGGTGGGTGAGTTCTTGAACCCTCGAGGCAGACATGTCCAACTCAGTTGTCTGTTGAGCCTCTAGACTTTGCCATTCAGAGGCAAACAGGCTGGCTTTTGGGTACCAGAATCAGGCTGAAGAAGGCATCCTTCAGGTCTAGCATGGTGGACATAGTGTGCTCAGGAGGGAGGCTGCTCAGCAGGGTGTATGAGTTTGGAACCATGGAATGGATGTCTTCCACCTGTTTGTTTACCTCCCTCAAATCCTGCACAGGCCAATAGTCATTGGAATGGGGATTCTTGACTGGAAGAAGAGGAGTGTTCCATGCCTAATGGCAAGGAATCAGAACCCTGGTCTCAATCAGAGCCCATCGATGTGCAGGGTGATTGGAGATCTGGCCTCTCTGGGCATAGGATATAGGCTGATTAGGGCTAGGGCGGCTCCAAATTTATTTATTTATTTATTTATTTATTTATTTATTTATTTATTTGGTATTTTCTTTATTTACATTTCAAATGTTATCCCCTTTCCTGGTCCCCTCCCCAAAAGCCCCTAACCCATCCTCCCTCCCCCTGCTTACCAATCCACCCACTCCTGCTTCTCTGCCCTTGCATTCCCCTATATTGGAGCATCTAGCCTTCTGAGGACCAAGGGCCTTTCCTCCCTTTGATGTCCAACAAGGCCATCCTCTGCTGCACAGGCATCTGGAGCCATGGGCCTCTCCATGTGTACACCTTGGTTGGTGGTTTAGTGCCTGGGAGCTCTGGGGTACTAGTTGGTTCATATTGTTGCTCCTCCTATGAGGCTGCAAACCCTTTCAGTTCCTTGGGTCCTTTCTCTAGTTCCTCCATTGGGGACTCTGTGCTCAATCCAATGGTTGGCTGAGAGTATCCACCTCTGTATTTGTCAGGCACTGTCAGAGCCTCTCAGGAGACAGCTGTATCAGGTTCCTGTCAGCAAGCACTTCTTGGCATCCACAATAGTGTCTGGATTTGGTCACTGTATATGGGATGGATCCCCAGGTGGGGCAGTCTCTGGATGGTCTTTCCTTTAGCCTCTGCTCTACATTTTGTCTCCATATTTCCTCCCATGGGTATTTTGTTCCCCCTTCTAATAAAGTATCCACACTTTGGTCTTCCTTCTTGAGCTTCATGTGGTCTGTGAATTGTATCTTGGGTATTCTGAGCTTCTGGACTAATATCTACTTATCAGTAAGTGTATACCATGTGTGTTCTTTTGTGATTGGGTTACCTCACTCAGGATGATATTTTCTAGTTCCATCCATTTGCCTAAGAATTTCATGAATTCATTGTTTTTAATAGCTGAGTAGTACTCCATCATGTAAATTGGAGTGGAAAATGGATACCACATTTTCTGTATCCATTCCTCTATTGAGGGACATCTGGGTTTTTTCCAGCTTCTGGCTGTTATAAATAAGGCTGCTATGAACATAGTGGAGCATATGTCCTTATTACAAGTTGGAGCATCTTCTGGGTATATGCCCAGGAGTAGTATAGCTGGGTCCTCAGGTAATACTAATTATCTGAGGAACCGCCAAACTGATCCAGAATGCTTGTACCAGCTTGCAATCCCACCAGCAATGGAAGAGTACTCCTCTTTCTCCACATCCTTGCCAGCATCTGCTGTCTCCTGAGTTTTTGATCTTAGCCATTCTGACTGGTGTGAGGTGGAATCTTGGGGTCCTTTTGATTTACATTTCCCTGATGACTAAAGATGTTGAACATTTCTTTAGGTGCTTCTCAGCCATTCAGTATTCCTCAGTAGAGAATTCTTTGTTTAGCGATGTATCCCATTTTTTAAATAGAATTATTTGGTTCTCTGGAGTCTAACTTCTTGAGTTCTTTGTATATATTGGATATTAGCTCTCTGTTGGATGTAGGGTTGGTAAAAATCTTTTCCCAATCTGTTGGTTGCCATTTTGTCCGTTGTCTTACAGAAGTTTTGCAATGTTATGAGGTCCCATTTATCAGTTCTTTTTTTGTTTGTTTTTGTTTTTTTGCCCCTTCCCCCCTCTCCCCCCCACCCCCGCAGGGTTTCTTTGTATAGCCCTGGTTGTCCTGGAACTCCTTATATAGACCAGGCTGGCCTCCATCTCAGAAATCTGTCTGCCTTTGCCTCTCAAGTGCTGGGATTAAAGGCGTGAGCCACCACCGCCTGGCTCCTATTTATCAATTCTTGATCTTAGAGCATAAGCTATTGGTGCTCTGTTCAGGGAAATTTCCCCTGTGCCCATGTGTTCAAAACTTTCCCCCACTTTTTCTTCTATTAGATTCAGTGTATCTGGTTTTATGTGAAGGTCCTTGATCCATTTGGACTTGAGCTTTTTACAGGGAGATAAGAATGGATCAATTTTCATTCTACATGTGGCTTCCAGTTGAACCAACACCAATTGTTGAAAAATGCTGTCTTTTTTCTACTGGATGTATTTAGCTCCTTTGTCAAAGATCAAGTGACCATAGGTGTGTGAGTTCATTTCTGGGTCGTCAATTCTTTTCCATTGATCTACCTGCCTGTCACTGTACCCATACCATGCAGTTATTATCACTATTTCTCGGTAGTACAGCTTGAGGTCAGGGATGCTGATTCCCCAAAACTTCTTCAATTGTTGAGAATAGTTTTCACTATTCTGAGTTTTTTTGTCATTCCAAATGAATTTGAGAATTGCTCTTTTTAACTTTGTAAAGAACTGAGCTGGAATTTTGATGGGGATTGCATTGAATCTGTAGATTGCTTTCGGCAAGATGGCCGTTTTTGCTATAATAAGCCTGCCAATCCATGAGCATGGGAGATCTTTCCATCTTCTGAGATCTTTGATTTCTTTCTTCAGAGACTTGAAGATCTTTCACTTGCTTAGTTAGAGTCACACCAAAGTATTTTATATTATTTATGACTATTGTGAAGGGAGTTGTTTCCCTAATTTCTTTCTCAGCCTGTTTATCCTTTGAATAGAAGAAGCCCACTGATATGTTTGAGTTAATTTTATATCCAGCTACTTTGCTGAAGTTGTTTATCAGCTGTAGGAGTTTTCTGTTGGAATTTTTGGGGTTACTTAAGTATACTATCATATTATCTGAAAATATATTTTGACTTCTTCTTTTCCAATTTGTATTCCTTTGACCTCCTTTTGTTGTCTAATTGCTCTGGCTAGGACTTCGAGTACTATATTGAATAGATAGGGAGAGAGTGGGCAGCCTTGACTAGTCCCTGATTTTAGTGGGATTGCTTCAAGCGTCTCTTCATTTAGTTTTATGTTGGCTACTGGTTTGCTGTATATTGCTTTTACTATGTTTTGGTATGGGTCTTGAATTCCTGATCTTTCCAAGACTTTTATCACAAAGGGTGTTGGATTTTGTCAAATGCTTTCTCAGCATCTAATGAAATGATCATGTGGTTTTTTTTTTTCTTTTAGTTTGTTTATATAGTGAATTACATTGATGGATTTCCATATATTGAACCATCTCTGCATCCCTGGGATGAAGCCTACTTGATCATGATGGATGATCGTTTTGATGTGTTCTTGGATTCAGTTTGCAAAAATTTTATTGAGTATTTTTTGCATTGATATTCATAAGGGAAATTGGTCTGAAGTTCTCTTTCTTTGTTGGGTCTTTGTGTGGTTTAGGTATCAGAGTGATTGTAGCTCTATAGAACGAATTGGGTAGTGTTCCTTCTGTTTCTAGAAGAGTATTGGTATTAGGTCTCCTTTGAAGGTTTGATAGAACTCTGCACTAAACCCTGGGCTTAAGTCCTGGGCTTTTTTTTTTTTTTTTGGTTGGGAGACTATTAATGACTGCTTCTATTTCTTTAGGGGTTATGGGACTGTTTAGGTAATTTATCTGATCCTGATTTAACTTTGGTACCTGGTATCTGTCTAGAAAATTGTCCATTTTATTCAGATTTTCCAGTTTTGTTGAGTATAGCCTTTGTAGTAGGATCTGATGATTTTTTGGATTTCCCCATTTTTTGTTGTTATGTCTTCCTTTTCATTTCTGATTTTAT
Organism: Apodemus sylvaticus; assembly: GCF_947179515.1. Lineage (NCBI taxonomy): Eukaryota > Metazoa > Chordata > Mammalia > Rodentia > Muridae > Apodemus > Apodemus sylvaticus. The sequence goes on from NC_067476.1 coordinate 143,056,561, forward strand.
TAATTTGGATACTCTCTCTGTGCCCTCTTGTTAGTTTGGCTAAGGGCTTATCTATCTTGTTGATTTTCTCAAAGAACCAGCTCTTGGTTTGGTTGATCCTTTGTATAATTCTTTTTGTTTCTACTTGATTGATTTCAGCCCTGAGTTTGATTATTTCCTGCCGTCTGCTCCTCTTGGTTGTATTAGCTTCTTTTTGTTCTAGAGCTTTCAGGTGTGCTGTTAAGCTGCTAATGTATGCTTGCTCCAGTTTCTTTTTGGAGGTACTCAGAGCTATGAGTTTTCCTCTTAGCACTGCTTTCATTGTGTCCCATAAGTTTGGGCTTATGTTGTGGCTTCATTTCATTTTCATTGAACTCTAAAAACATCTTTAATTTCTTTCTTTATTTCTTCCCTGACCAAGTTATCACTGAGTAGAATGTTGTTCAGCTTCCACGTGTATGAGGGCTTTCTGTTATTTTTGTCGTTATTAAAGAACAGCCTTAGTCTGTAGTGATCTGATAGGATGCACGGGATTATTCCAGTCTTCTGGTACCTGTTAAGCCTGTTTTGTGGGGTGTTGAAGTCTCCCACTATTATTGTGTGAGGTGTAATGTGTGCTTTGAGCTTTAGTAAAGTTTCTTTTATTAATGTGGGTGCCCTTGCACTTGGAGCATAGATGTTCAGAATTGAGAGTTCTTCTTAGTAGATTTTTTTCCCTTTGATGAGCATGAAATGTCCTTCCTTATCTTTTTTTTTTTTTTTTTTTTTTTTGGTTTTTTGGATTCGGTTTTTTTGAGACAGAGTTTCTCTGTATAGCCCTGGCTGTTCTGGAACTCACTCTGTAGACCAGGCTGGCCTTGAACTCAGAAATCTGCCTGCCTCTGCCTCCCAGAGTGCTGGGATTACAGGCGTGTGCCACCACTGCCTGGCCTTCCTTATCTTTTTTGATAACTTTAGGTTGAAAGTTGATTTTATTCGATACTAGAATGGCTACGCCAGCTTGTTTCTTTGGACCATTTGCTTGGAGAATTGTTTTCCAGTCTTTTACTCTGAGGTAGTGTCTGTCTTTGTCATTGAGGTGGGTTTCCTGTACGCAGCAAAATGTTGGGTCCTGTTTAACTATTCAGTCTGTTAGACTATGCCTTTTTTTTTTTTTTTTGGGAAATTGAGTCCATTGATATTAAGAGATATTAAGGAAAAGTGATTGTGGCTTCCTGTTATTTTTGTTGTTAGAGGTGGAATTATGTTTCTGTGGCTATCTTCTTTTCAATTTGTTAAAAGAATATTATTTTCTTACTTTTTCTAGGGTGTAGTTTCCCTCCTTGTGTTGGAGTTTTCCATTTATTATCGTTTGTAGGGCTGGATTTGTGGAAAGATACTGTATAAATTTGGTTTTGTCATGGAATATCTTGTTTTCTCCATCTATGGTAACTGGGAGTTTTGCTGGGTATAGTAGCCTGGGTTGGCATTTGTGTTCTCTTTGGGTCTATATGGCATCTGTCCAGGATCTTCTGGCTTTTATAGTCTCTGGTGAGAAGTCTGGTGTGATTCTGATAGGTTTGCCTTTTTATGTTACTTGACCGTTTTCTCTTTCTACTTTTTTTGTTTTTGTTTTTCAAGACAGGGTTTCTCTGTGTTGCCCTAGCAGTCCTGGAACTCACTCTGTAGACCAGGCTGGCCTTGAACTCAGAAATCCACCTGACTTTGTCTCCCAAGTGCTGGGATTAAAGGCGTGTGCCACCACTGCCCAGCTCCTTTTCTACTTTTAATATTCCTTCTTTGTTTTGTGCTTTTAGTGTTTTGATTATTATGTGACAGGAGGAATTTCTTTTCTGGTCCAAACTATTTGGAGTTCTGTAGGCTTCTTGTATGTTCATCGGCATTTCTTTCTTTAGGTTAGGGAAGTTTTCTTCTATATTTTTGTTGAAGATATTTACTGACCCTTTAAGTTGGGAATCTTTGCTCTCTTTTATCCTTAGGTTTGGTCTTCTCATCGTGTCCTGGATTTCCTGGATGTTTTGGGTTAGGAGCTTTTTGCATTTTGCATTTTCTTTGACTGTTGTGTCAGTGTTTTCTATGGTATCTTCTGCACCTGAGATTCTCTCTTCTATCTCTTGTATTCTGTTGGTGATGCTTGCATCTATGACTCCTGATCTCTTTCCTAGGTTTTCTATCCCCAGAGTTGTTTCCCTTTGTGTTTTGTTTATTGTTTCTACTTTCATTTTTAGATCCTGGATGGTTTTGTTCAATTCCTTTGCTGTTTGGTTGTGTTTTCTTGTAATTCTTTAAGGGATGTTTGTGTTTCCTCTTTAAGGGCTTTTACCGGTTTACCTGTATTCTCCTGTATTTCTTTAAGGGAGTTATTTATGTCGTTCTTAAAGTCCTCTATCAGCATCATGAGATGTGATTTTAAATCCAAATCTTGCTTTTCTGGTGTGTTGGGGTATCCAGGACTTGCTGTTGTGGGAGAACTGTGTTCTGATGATGCCATGTAGCCTTAGTTTATGTTGGTAGTGTTCTCGCGCTTGCCTTTTGCCATCTGGTTATCTCTGGTGTTAGTTGGTCTTGCTGTCTCTGGCTGGACCCTGTCTCTCCTGTGGGTCTGTAAGCCCATGTCAGCACTCCTGGGAGACCAGCTCTCTCCTGGTGGGACCTGGGTACAGAGGGCTGTGGAACAGCCTTAGCTCCGGGTGCAGATGGTGACTGGAAGGATCCTGTCCCAGCTGCTGGACTATTCCTGTGTGCCCTGTGTGCTCCTGGTTGGTCCCACTTTGGACAGTCATTGGAGAGAAATTGGTTATCTCACCTCTGAGCCTGGAAGTGAGAGCACTCCTGGGAGACCTGCTCTCTCCTGGTGGGACCTGTGTACAGAGGCAGCCCCAGCTTTTAATTGGACTGGAACCAGGGCCCAGTGATGGGCAAATCCTACTGAATTCTTTTCTGCCCAGACCTCAGGGACTTGCACAGAAACCTCTGGAGTAACGGCTCATAGGTGAGGTTAATTGAGGGAACGATTTGTATTTTTTTGTCTAAGGTCAAGGTCAGAACATGGGTGTGGCCATTCTTATCTAGAATTTCCAGTCTCCCTGGGCCAAAATGGATTTGGGCTCTTATTTTGGTGAGGAGCTCTCTTTCCAGCAGGGGTTATGGGCATCCAGGGATGACAATAAATGAGTGAGCTACCCATCCCACTCCCAAACCCACCTTTCTTCGGATAGTCCCTACATAGGGCTTGGTGCCCATTGCCCCTTACACCCATGTTTTTCAATTTGACAATGGCCCCATCAGTTGTTTCAAAACAGAGTTTTGATGCCCCTGTGGCCACCAGAAAGTCTATGGGCTTCCCCTCCACCTGTAGGGTTACCCAGGGCTCATGGAGGGAGCTTGAGCTCTGACACCCTCTTCCAATTCCAGAACCTTTGCATCTTCTCTCTGATTCTTAGGGCATTCATTTTTCCAATGGCGGTTTCCCTCACCATAGTTGCATTGGTCCCTCTCTATTGGAGGGTGGGTTTTTCCTTCAGTGGGGGCTGGCTTACCCCTCCCCCTTCTGAGAGGTAGGTTTTTCAGCTCTTTCATCAGGGTGGCTACAGCTTGTGGCAACAAGCAGCATTCGCCATTCCTCTGGTCTATCGATCCTCATAGGTCTCCAGATTGTTGAGAACTTTTTCAGCTATAGATACTAATTCAGTTGTTTACCTGCAAAGCCACCAAGGCACTGAAGTTTCCAATGGATGTCTGGAGCAGCTTGGTTAACAAAAGCCATGTTTGGGGCTGGAGAGATAGATCAGCGGTTAAGAACACTGACTGCTCTTCTAGAGGTCCTGAGTTCAATTCCCAGCAACCACATGATGACTCACAACCATCTGCAATGGGATCCAATGCCCTCTTCTGGTGTGTGTGGAAACAGCTACAGTGTACTCATATATATAAAGTAAATAAAATCTTTTTTTAAAAAGCAATGTTTGCCGGGTGGTGGTGGCGCACGCCTGTAATCCCAGCACTCTGGGAGGCAGAGGCAGGCGGATTTCTGAGTTTGAGGCCAGCCTGAGTTCCAGGACAGCCAGGGCTATACAGAGAAACCCTGTCTCGAAAAAAACCAAAACAAACAAAAACAAAAAACAAAAAAAAGCCATGTTTACAGCTGACTGGTTTCTGGGTCAAAAGGAGTGTAGTTTCAGTAAGCCTCAAAGAGCCTCTCTAAATATTCCTCAGGGCTTTCATTTCACTCCCCCCCCCCCCCCGCCCCCGCCCCCATCACCTGGTTTGAATATGCTTGGCCCAGGGAGTAGCACTATTAGGAGGTATGGCCTTGTTGGAGTAAGTGTGTCACTGTGGACATGGGCTTTAATACCCTTATCCTAGCTGACTGGAAGCTAATCTTCTTCTAGTGGCTTTCAGATGAAGAGGTAGAACTCTCAGCTCCTCCTGCACCACATCTGTCTGAATGTTGCCATGCTCCCACCTTGATGATACTGGACCAAACCTCTGAACCTGCAAGCCAGCCCCAGTTAAATGTTGTCCTTAAAAGAGTTGCCTTGGTCATGGTATCTGTTCACAGCAATAAAACCCTAATTAAGACAGTTACTTACCTTGGATAAATTTGTGGGCCTCCTGGAGGCTTCTCAGAGGCCCCTCATCAGAACCTGATGGTAGATCCAGAGCCTCTCCTTACTTTTGGCAGAGTTATAATCCCAGTTGGGTCAAACCAAAGAGAAGGCTACATCAATATCTATCTGGACCTGGGTAGACAGCCCATTTGCTCCTGGAATCAGTTTCTGGGAGGCTACCACAGTAGCCTCTCTTCTCTGTTGTGAAGAAGACCTGGAACAGTTTCTGGTAGTTGTCCCAGGTGGGCTGGTGAGTCAGCATGATTGAATCTTAAAGAGCTGTGGTAGCTGACAGTCCTGCTGAAAATGGGGGGGGGGGGGAGGGGGGATTTTGCAAAATCCAACTGTGCAGGCCATTACTAGTGAGAGAACTCTTGACGTGGAGTTAGGGGCATCAGTAGATTCTCCTTCCATCTGTGCTGATTGGGCAGGGATGGCAATTAGGGCAGGAACATAAGGAAGAGGGCAAAGATTTTCATTGGGGCTAGATGAAGGAAGTAAGGAAGTGGGGGGGGGGCAGCCCTCTTTCACAGGAAGAAGGGTGGAAAGCAGCACAACTGGCAACAAAAGGGTTTCATCCAAGCAGGCTTCTCAACCAGGTATTGCTACATGGTGATATATGGCACCCAGATCTGGGAGCCCCTGGCCTCTTAGATTACAACATTCACCCTGTAAATGGTGGGTATATGGAATGTCCCCTCCTCAGGCTATCCTACTTTATAAGTGAGCCATTCATTCCTACAGAAGATGGTTGGTTTGCTGGGACAAACAACCAGAACTGAATCTTCCACAACTCAGCAGAAACCCTTGAAATGGTTCAGGACTAAGACCAGTGGGGTACTCTGTGCCTGTGCCATCTCAGGAATTAAGGAAAAAATTGCACAAGAGGACACAAAGCACAAAAAAGAATACAGACAGACACAAAAGGACATTCCTGGGAAAATGAAAGCAAAAGAAAAAGGCTGTTTCAGATGGTATTCCTCCTTGTGCACTGGAGGCCCAAAGACCCACAGCTGGTTCAAAAATCAGATGAGAACTACCAATCCTGGTTAGGAGGTCAGGAGTGTCCTTTGTAGCCCCTGGGTGGGTGACAAAATACGCATAGGCTGTTTCCCTTCTGTTTAAACAGAAACAGAGATGGAGAAGACAAGAAACAATTGGGCACCTAGACTTACAGACCAGAAAAACACTCAACTATTTGGGTCAGAGCTCTCCAACGAATCCCAGATGAGCCCCCAAATATTAGGGTTTGTGATTTGCTGAAGACTGATACCCTAGACTCAAATGGTATGCAAAAGCAAAGAGCCTTTACTCTGCAGAAATATAGCATGCGTGGTCTACCGTTCATCAAAATGGAGACCTGGAGGTGAGCTCACAGGCTTAATTTAAAGCCTATTTGGGGAATTCTAGGGTAGGGTAGCTAACCTTTATCTTGATTGGTTGCCTCTATCCGAGGTGTTGGTGTCTCTGGGATTGGCTAGGGCACTGGGGACTTTCCAGAACTGTTGTTAGGGGGTCCTAGAAACTGTTGCTGGCTCATTCTGACTATTTTTGCCTCAGGCCAGATAGTGAGGCAGTTCCTGATTATTGTCTGCCTGTGGGCTGTGATTTTCCCAGGAACTGACTTGCCCAGTTCTGGGAAACAGAAACTTAGGCCTAGTCTCCTGAACTGTCAGTTTGGAGCCTGTTATAGAGTCAGCCTGACTCAATCCTCTCAGGAGTTTCCCCTTTCTCCAATTCCTCCCCCAGAATGAGCTGTCACTTATGTTATTGATTTTAGCCATTCTAAAATGTGTATGATGGACTCTCAGAATCATTTTGATTTGCACTACCCTAATAGCTAAGAATGCTGAACATTTCTTTAAGTGTTTCTCAGGCATTTGAGATTCCTCTGTTGAGAATCCTCTTTTTAAATCTCTAACTCAATTTTTGACTGGGTTATTTGGTTTGTTGATATCTAGTTTCTTGAGTTCTTTATATATTTCGGATATTAGCCCTCTGTCAGATGTGGAGTTGGTGAAATTCATTTCCCATTTTGTAGGCTGCTGTTTTATCCTTTTTAATGGTGTCTTTGCCTTACAGAAACTTTTGGTCTCACGAGATCCCATTAATTAATTGTTGATCTTAGCGACTGCATTATCTGTGCCAGTGTTCTGTTCAGGAAGTTGTCTCCTGGGACAATACATTCAAGGCTATTCCCCACTTTCTGTCAGGTTCAGTCTACCTGCTTTTATGTTGAAACCTTTGATCCACTTGGACTTGAGTTTTGTGCATGATGATAGATATGGGCCTATTTGCATTCTTCTATATGTGGACATCCAGTTAGACCAGCACCATTTGTTGAAGATGCTGCATTTTTTCCATTGTGTATTATGGACTTCTTTATCAAAAATCAGATGTCCATAGATGTGTATATTTATATCTGGGTCTTTGATTCAATTCCATTAATCAACCTGTCTCTTTTTATGCCAGTACTGCCAAAGGCCACCTTTAACACCACAGGGTAAACCGAGTCAGGCAGTGAGTTATAGCATCGGTGATTGGGATCAGTGCTAATAGCAGCTGATGGAGGCCCCCCTGTTGACAGCAGTGGCTGATTTACAGGTCAGCACTACTGGTTGGACAAAACTTAATTATCTGGGGCTGGCAGGAATGCCCAGTAAGAAACTCTAAACTCTTAACTCTTAAGTGGCCAGCAAGAAAGAAAAGGATAGAGAGAAGGTGATGTGTACACACACACACACACACACACACACACACACACTGACTGGATCCAACCATTTGTTTAATTAATTATACAAATATGCATGCATACTTATACATACTACACTTACCTACCTACATATGTGTGTTCATAAATAGAGACACAAAGACATTTAGTGGATGGAGCAGAGCTCCAACAACCACACTTTATTTCTTCTCTAAGCCATTTAAAAAAAATATTTAGTTATTTTATTTATATGAGTACACTGTAACTGTCTTCAGACACACCAGAAGAAGGCATTGGATCATATTACAGACGGTTGTGAGTCACCATGTGGTTGCTGGGAATTAAATTCAGGACCTCTGGAAGAGTAGTCAGTGTTCTTAACCACTGAGCCATTTTTTTCAGCCTCCCCATCTCAGCCTTTTTATACTTTCTTAGACAAAAGTACTTTATAAAATTACCTCACAGATAAAATGTTACACAAAAGGAGAGTTACAGAAGGATGTTGATAGTAAGTTCAAAGCAGTGTTTCATTCTATAAGCTCAGTATAAGTTCAAAGCCACAGTTTCACATGGCCTTGCTTTATCACAGTGCACACCTGTGGCTTCATCCTTGGACCTGACCTAGAATGAATGTTTTTCCTTGATCACCAATCTGTCCCAAGCCCATTTCTCTTCTTAGTGTAATTATGAAAGTTTATTGTGTTCCTTGCTATGTAGCCTTTACTTACTATTCTGGGAGGAGGGGCACATTCTATTCTTGATTCTAACTTTATTACATCTTTCTGGCCCAAGTACATAGTTTTGGAGATAGTTCTGTGCACTGCTGAGGAGGAGGCATATTCTTTTGTGTTTGGGTGAAATGTTCTGTAGTTATGTTAGGTATATTTCATTCAAAACATCCTTTAGCTCCAATATTTCTCTGTTCAATTTTTGTCTGGATGACCTGTCCATTGGTGAGAGTTGAGTATTGAAGTCTCCCACTATCAGTGAGTGAGGGTCACTGTGATTTAAGCTTTAATAATGTTTCTTTTACCTTTGTGGTCAGGTCATAGACTGTTAAGGATTGAAACATCATTTTGGTGGATTTTTCCTTTGATGAGTATGAAGTATCCTTTGTCATCTCTTTTGGTTAATTTTCATTTGAAGCCTATTTTGTTAGATATTAGATATTTTGTTAAATATTGTAGACTGGCTACACTAGCTTGATTCTTAGATTCATTTGCTTGGAAAGCCTTTTTCTAACCCTTTACTCTGAGGTAATGTCTACCTTTGATGTTAAGGTGTGTTTCTTGTATATGGCAGTAAGATGGATCCTGTTTTCACATCCATCCTATTAGTTCATGTCTTTTTTTTTTTTTGTTTTTTTTTTTTGTTTTTTTTTGGTTTTTTGGATTTGGTTTTTTTCGAGACAGGGTTTCTCTGTATAGCCCTGGCTGTCCTGGAACTCACTCTGTAGACCAGGCTGGCCTCGAACTCAGAAATCCGCCTGCCTCTGCCTCCCAGAGTGCTGGGATTACAGGCATGAGCCACCACTGCCCAGCTCAGTTCATGTCTTTTTATTGGGGATTTGATACCATCAACACTGAGATGTATCAATAACTAATGATTGTTAATTCCTGTTACTTTATTGTTATAGTAGTTGCTGTCTGGTTTTGTGTGTGTGTGTGTGTGTGTGTGTGTGTTCTTTGGGCTTAACTGGTTTGATATTATTTATGATTGTGTTTTTGTGGGTATACTTGACCTTCTCTGGTTGGAGTTTTTCTTCTCCTATCTTCTGTAGGATTGGATTTGACTTTATCATGGAATATCTTGTTTTCTTCATCTATGGTAATTGAAAGTTTTGCTGGGTATATCAATCTGGACTGGCATCTGTGGTCTATTTTAGAGTCTGCAAGACTCCAGGCCCTTCTGGATTTTAGAGTCTCTATTGAGAAGTCAGGTGTAATTCTAATAGATCTGCCTTGATATGTTACTCGTTTTTTGTCCCTTGCAGCTTTTAATATTCTTTCTTTGTTCTGTTCATTTAGTGTTTTGATTATTATGTGGTATGGGGACTTTCTTTTCTGGTTCAGTTTATTTGATGTTCTTTAAGCTTCTTGTACCTTTATACGCATATCCTCTTTTTAGGTTAGGAAGTATTTTTTTTTCTTATTGAAAATGTTTTCTGGGTCTTTGAGTTCAGATCCTTCACATTCCTCTATATCTGTTGTTCTTAGGCTTGGTCTTTTCATACTGTCCCAGATTTCCTGGATGTTTAGTGTTAGGAATTTTTTAGATGTAACATTTTTTCGATTGATGTGTATATTTCTTCTATTGTTATCTTCAGTGCCTGAGATTCTCTCTTCCATCTCTTGTATCCTGATGGTGATGCTTGCATCTGTAGTTCACTTATCTACACTTTTAATTTCCAGAATTCCCTCATTTGTGTTTTCTTTATTGCTTCTATTTTTAGTTTCAGGTCTTTAATAGTTTTATTCATTTCCTTAAATTTTTTTTTTTTTTTTTTTTTTTTTTTTTTTTTTTTTTTTTTTGCTTTAAGAGATTGTTCATTTGCTGGGCCGTGGTGGTGCATGCCTGTAATCCCAGCACTCTGGGAGGCAGAGGCAGGCGGATTTCTGAGTTCAAGGCCAGCCTGGTCTACAGAGTGAGTTCTAGGACAGCCAGGGCTATACAGGGAAACCCTGTCTTGAAAAAACCAAATCCAAAAAACCAAAGAGAGAGGGAGAGAGAGAGAGAGAGAGAGAGAGAGAGAGAGAGAGAGAGAGAGAGAGAGAAATTGTTCATTTCCTTCAATATTTTGTTGTCTTCCTCTTGATTTCTTTAAGGTGTTTATTCATTTCTTCTTTAAGAACCTCTATTATCTTCATAAAGTTGGTTTTAAGGTATTTTTCTTTTTTTTTTTAAATTCAGATTTACTTATTTTATGTATATGCATGCACCACTGCTCTCTTCAGACACACCAGAAGAGGGCATCAGATCCCATTACAGATGATTGTGAGCCACCATGTGGTTGCTGGGAATTGAACTTAGGACCTTTGGAAGAGCAGTCAGTGTTCTTAACTGCTGAGCCATCATCTCTCCAGCCCTAAGGTATTTTTCTCATGCTTCAGCTACGTTGAAGTATTCGGGGCTTTCTGTAGGATGGATACCTGATGTACTGGCTGGTTTTGTGTGTCAACTTGACACAGACTGGAGTTATCACAGAGAAAGAAGCTTCAGTTGGGGAAGTGCCTCCATGAGATCCAGTTGTGGGGCATTTTCTCAATTAGTGATCAAGTGGGGAGGGCCCCTTGTGGGTGGTACCACCTTTGGGCTGGTGTTCTTGGGTTCTATAAGAGAGCAGGCTGAGCAAGCCAGGGGAAGCAAGCCAGTAAGAAACATCCCTCCATGGCCTCTGCATCAGCTCCTGCTTCCTAACCTGCTTGAGTTCCAGCCCTGACTTTTGTGATGAACAGCAATGCAGAAGTGTAAGCTGAATAAACCCTTTCCTCCCCAACTTGCTTCTTGGTCATGATGTTTGTGCAGGAATAGAAACCCTAAGACACCTGGGCTCTGGTGATGATATGTTGTCTTGGCTGTTGTTGATTGTGTTCTTGTGCATCTGGATTTGAGGTGATTATAGGTCTAGGTGCCATTTTCTGAGTTTGACTTTGTTAGATGTGTTTTGTTCCTTGGTTTCTGTTTCCTCTCTGGTCTTTTGGTCTGTGTGGCCTCTGGTACAGCAGGGAGTCACCACCTGAGTTGGGGCTGGTGCTCTTGTGGCTGGTGTGAACTCTGGTTAGGCAATGAGTCTCCACCTGGGTTCACCTACCTGTTCTTCTGTCTGACATGGTCTACACTTGAGTAGGGGATGTCTGCCCTTGTTTTATTCTTTTAAAACATATACTCTGTGTGTGTGTGTGTGTGTGTGTGTGTGAAAAAACATGTGTGTGAGTGTGCAAACCTGTGCACACACTCAGACTAGGAGAAGACATTAGTTATCCTCTCTCCCTCTTCCTCTTCCTTTTCCTCTCCCTCTCACTCTCCCTCTAGTCTGCTGACCCTAGGATTCCCCAGTGGGAATGAGTGAGCTTTCTATGTGTGTAAGGAAGGAGGTCTGGAAAGAAGAGAGGTGAGAGGCAGGTTTCTGGTAAAGTCTTTTGTCATTGGTATTCCTTCAAACTCCCCACTACAGCCCAGGCTGACCTCAGGCTAACTGTGTACCTGAAGATGACCTTGAACTTCTGATTCTCCTGCCCCTACCCCCTGGGGACAGGAACCACAGGCATGTGTCATCATGGGAGAAGGGGGATGTTCTTGTCATTGTTTACAACTCCAGACTCATGCTGACTGCCTATCTTGCTCCTTACCATGTCTTGGTCTCTCAAAGTTAACAGAGCCAAAGGATCCTCACCAGCTGCCCCATCCATCCATCTGCACTGTTCTCCTTCTCTGGTGTCCTAGGCCCATTCAGTCTTTCCATTTGTGTAGGTCAACTACCTTTAGTTGCCCTTGGTGGCTCCCTTCCCCTCCAATCTCATCAATGTCTGAAACTAAGTGCACAGTGGCTCAGGAAGCCAGAGGAAGCTAGCAGCCCGCCAGATCTACTGGTGAGACCCACAAAAAGAGCAGGCACAGATGCCTCTATGTTCCCAGTGGCACCACACCAAGACCTAGCAGCTAGTGTAGTTTGTTAAAAATGAGATCATTAGACAGGTGATGGTGGCGCATGCCTGTAATCCCAGCACTCTGGGAGGCAGAGGCAGGCAGATTTTTGAGTTCAAGGCCAGCCTGGTCTACAGAGTGAGTTCCAGGACATCCAGGGCTATACAGAGAAACCCTGTCTCGAAAAAAAACCCCAAAACCAAACCAAACCAAACCAAACCAAACCAAAACAAAACAAAACAAAAAAGTGAGATCATTAAAATCTTCAGTGTTGGCTGGGCGGTGGTGGCACACACCTTTAATCCCAGCACTTGGGAGGCAGAGGCAGGTGGATTTCTGAGTTGGAGGACAGCCTGGTCTACAGAGTGAGTTCAGGACAGCCAGGGCTAGACAGAGAAAGCCTATCTTTAAAAAAACAAACAAACAAACAAACAAAAAACACCAAAAAACCAAAAAAACCGTCAGTGTCCCTTCCTTCCAGAGTTCATATAGGATAGCCTATGAGCTGGCTCCCAGCCACCACCACCCCACCTCCGGTCTATACCCCACCACCTAATTCTGTTACTTCGTGGGTTCCTGATACACTTCTTATGGTAATGTGCACTGGCTGTTCCATCTGTGGGAAGTCTCTTTACACAGATACTGCTATGGCCCCTCCTACACAGTCTGTGGATTTTGCTCAAGTATGATCTGTTGAATAAATCCAACCTTGATCCTCCTTTCTGACCTCCCCTGACAACTATGCCTTTTCTCTTGCTCCATTTTAGGTTGGTAACATTTTATGTAATTAGTTTATTTAGTATACTGTTGATCACCTAACCCCACCTAGGATACATTCCAGGTGGGCAGGGGCATTTTTCAGTTATAACCGTGGATATAACTCCTTTTCCTTGCAGAGTGTCTAGTAAAGTAACAGGTTCTCAGAAAATATTATTGAGTGAATGAATAAATGAATGGATGGAGCAGGAGTCTTCTTGTGTAGATCTACTTATGAGGAATACTTCTCTTTACTGAAGATTACTTTTTATTTACTTATCTTTTGAAATTTATTTAGTTTTATTTTATGTGTATGGGTGTTTTGCTGGCACCTATGTGCCACAGAGACCAGGATAGGGTATGCAGTCCCCTGATTTTGGAGCTACACATGATTGTTAGCCACGATGGGAATGATTGAACCCAAGTCCTTGGGAAGAGCAGCCAGTGCTCTTAAACTCAAGGTATCACTCCAATCCCTCCTTGCTGAAGTGTAAACAAGTTGAAAAGCTGTGATCGTCTGTTGGTTTTATTGTTCAGAACTCAGCACTCAGGCAGGCTTTGATCCGGGCTGACCCCTGGTTCTTCTCTCCTTCCTGGAAGCTGATGTACTATGACATGAGAGCCTCCACCTTCTAGCTGGTGAGAACAGTTACATCATCTTGCCCTCCCCAGTGGGACATCCTCACAGACTTGGTTTGACCACTCTTTTTTTTTCTTTTTTTTTTATTCGATATAATTTTTTATTTACATTTCAAATGATTTCCCCTTTTCTAGCCCCCCACTCCCCGAAAGTCCCATAAGCCCCTTTCTCTTCCCCTGTCCTCCCACCCACCCCTTCCCACTTCCCCGTTCTGGTTTTGCCGAATACTGCTTCACTGAGTCTTTCCAGAACAAGGGGCCACTCCTCCTTTCTTCTTGTACCTCATTTGATGTGTGGATTATGTTTTGGGTATTCCAGTTTTCTAGGTTAATACCCACTTATTAGTGAGTGCATACCATGATTCACCTTTTGAGTCTGGGTTACCTCACTTAGTATGATGTTCTCTAGCTCCATCCATTTGCCTAAGAATTTCATGAATTCATTGTTTCTAATGGCTGAATAGTACTCCATTGTGTAGATATACCACATTTTTTTGCATCCACTCTTCTGTTGAGGGATACCTGGGTTCTTTCCAGCATCTGGCAATTATAAATAGGGCTGCTATGAACATAGTAGAGCATGTATCCTTATTACATGGTGGGGAATTTTCTGGGTATATGCCCAGGAGTGGTATAGCATGACCACTCTTTTTTCTAGTCACACCAACAGGCACAGCATCTTGTGGGGCAAATGGACCATGCCACCAGGAAGAAGAACTGGTAAGGTTGAAGCAGGTTTAAAACCCTGGGGAATCTCAGACTTGAGAACAGTGGCATGGAACCAGCTCTACCTGTCCTGGAACAGGTAACCATGACACCCATTGAGAGGACCATGATAACCAGTCATGTAGCATAAAAACCTGGAGTCTCCATGCTAATGAGGTATCTAGATAGGCTCTGAATGTTTAGCCAGTGGTAGCTTCCCTCCCAGGACACTCCTTCCTGCAAAAGGTATCATCCTGAGTAAGGCATATGCATTCATGTCCACCATAAAAATAAAACAATTTGGACAAGCAAGGACCATCTCCTTCATTATGGATCACATGGGGGTGGAGAGAGGCCATTTTCATACAGAGCTACAACAAAATTTCCCTGAGAAGGCTGTAGGGGGCTTCAGAAGGCTGTAGAAGTTCTGATGCTAAGGTCCTGTTCCCCAGTTGGTTCTTGATCTGTTAGTAGAGGAGCCATGGGCCAATTGCTGGGCAGAAGGAATAGGTGGGACTTCTGGGTCCCTTGAGGAAAAGAGACAGACTCAAGGGAGCTGAGTTCACCATGATTTGGAGAGAGAAGAACCAAGCAGCCTTGTGAGGTCTCAGGAGGAGTGGGGGCCTGTGGCTGCTCCTATAGGTGGGTGGTCAGGGATGTTTAGTGGGGACTAAATGTATCCTAGCAACTAAAGTTTAGGGTAAGTGGAAGGTATGACGATAAGAATATTGTTAAGGGTGCGAGCTTTTCCAGGTGGGAGATAGCAGTGCCCCAGCAACTGGGCCGAGAAGGTGAGTTGAAAATGAGCAATCCGTGTGTCTTTGTCTTCTATCCACAGATTCAAGGGAAGCTGGGTGGGGCTGGTAGCACGGCCCATTCCTGGAGCTTAGACAGCGTAGCAAAAGCTACATGCAGCAGAAGGCCTTCTCTCTTTCAGGCCCTCTGTACTCATGGCACTCACTCAAAACCAAACTGGATTCTGCCCCACCCGGGCTTAGCTATCTGCTTCCTGCCTGGTGTATAGGGGAAGAACAGATCCTCAGACCACTGTTCTTAACTCCCTGCAGTCCTCAGCAGCGTCTGGGTACACAGGAGATTAAGAACTACAGCATCCATCAAAGATCTCCCTCTTTCTTCACCTGAACGAACATGGACTGGGGAGCCTATCATGGACGGTGTTCTGCCTCCCCTGAGTAGCTTGCAGGCGGTGCACCCTAGCAACAAGGCAGACACACCACCTGGCAGCCTCTCACCATCTCACCGGGGTTTTACCTGCATCCTCCCAATGCCTGAGGCACAAGGAGCATCTTCTCACGAACTCAACTATCATCCAGTAATTTCTCCATGAAATAAATGTCTGTCTTTTGTCCATTTCCTAAGAAACTGTTACATTAATAATTTCCAAATGAGCTAGTAAATAAATCATTACAACAATGATGGGAAGTGATTTTTTAAAAATCTGCTTATAAAGCTACAACAAAACATGAAATACTTAACAGTGAGTCTATCAAAAGGCATCCAAGAGCTTCGTGAGCAAAAGCATTTTCCATGAGAACCTGACGACTTAAGTTCAATTCCTAGGACCTGCAGCTGGAAAGATTGCCTTGTGTGAGCTGTAGCTTAGCACACTGTGCAAAGATCTATATTAAAAATTACGAAATAATAGCTGAGAAAAGTTAAAACACCTAAATCAGTGGTTTTCAACCTGTGGGTAAAGCTCCCACAGGGGTCACAGATCATACATATTTACATTACAATTCATAACAGTAGCAAAATTATAGTTATGAAGCAGCAGCAAAATAATTTTATAGTTGGGGTCACCACACCATGAGGAACTATATTAAAGGATCGCAGGGTTAGGAAGGCTGCTCTAAATGAATGTGGAGGTCTACAATATTCATGGATGGAATGACTCAACACTCAGAAATTGCTTTTCCCCAAAAGATCTTCAAGTTAAGCACCATCTCAGGCAAGATTTTAGAAGACTTTCCTATAGAAATTGACAATGGACAGTAATATACAATACAGGTCAATGCAAGAGATGAATCTTCCTTCCCACCACAGGGTCAATTTCCATTACACACATATATTGTGGCTTAAAACACACACACACACACACACACACACATATACACATACACACACATACACACACATACACACACACACACATACACACACACACATTTGGCCAGATGTGGTGAAGCATGCCTTTAATCTCAGGAATGGAGGCAGGCAGCCTGGTCTACACAGAATAGCAGTGGTTATGGGTGCTGTGCTGCTACCCTGTCTACAAACAAACAAAGAATAAGGTATTCATTCATTTATTTATCTTGACACAAGTTCTCTATATTATGTAGCTTCTTCCTTGGAGAAGACCTTGCCCTACTCTCAGTACTCCTCGGCTGCCTGTAATTGTAGCTTTGATCCTTCATAAGCTCCTTTTCCTCTGTACACATTAGCATGCCTATTGGCGGCGGCGTCCTTGTTCAGGCCACATGTTGGCAGCCACGTTAGGAAGACCTTAAGGCCCCGGCTTCTCACTTTTCTAGGAGACACAATCTCACAGCCAAATACTCTGTTCTTCTGACTCTTAAATTCTTCTGCCATGGGTTGTAGTTTTCCTTAATGGTCTTCATCTGCTGCAAAGAGAAGCCCCTTGATAAGAGGTTGTTGGGAACTGGTTCTAATGCTTTGTCTTAATTTGGTTCCCAAACCTGCCCTTCCAGACCTGCCCCCAATAGGCTTCGATTGGTAATAAAGAATTCCCATATAGTCAATGGCTGAGTGGGGAGACCGAGGCGGAACTTTTAGATTGTGGGGCTGGGTTTCCAGGACCTGACACGAGTTTCCTCTTGTTGAGGAGGTCTTACGTCTAATTAGAGAGCTGTTGGCTACTGCCAAGTATGCGTGCCAAGCCGCTTGGGTAGTTCATGGTGCCAGAGCTGGGTAGGACTGTTGGTTGCTCCTCTTCTTTGGAAGCTTGCATGATGCCTTCTGGTACCACGAATGCTAGTCCTCAGGCAGGATTTATTGTTACATTATATTATTTGTTTCGAGACAGGCTCTTTCTACATAGCCATGGCTGCTCTTCACAGACCAGGCTGCCCTCAGACTCACAGGACTTCCTGACCCGGAAGTCCCGCCTACTCCTCGCCCAGTGATTGGTCCCTTGAAATCTTCATTCATTAGGAGTGGCTCTGCCACAATGCGCTGCTACTGTTACCTTTAAAAACCATCTTCTAGGGCTGGGGCTGGAGCTTAGAGGTGGACGGCTTGTCTGGTATCCAAGAGGCTCTTGGCTCGTCTTCTGTACTATCAATAAATAAAACAACCTCGGAGCTGGGGAGACGGCTGAGTGGGGCGCCTCACAAGAGAAAGGGCCTGATTCTGAGTCTCCATGGCAGTGCATGCAGGGATCCTTTTGCTTCTCCAGTGAAATTGGAGACAGAGACAGGAGAATGCCCAAAAGCTCACAGGCAGCTAACCTGGGGTACACATCAAATGAGTCGCAACAGCTGGGGTTATCCTCTGACTTCCACATACTATAGCACAGGCACCTACATGTGTACATACACACATCACGTGCATATAAATCATACAGGGTCACACACATACACTCTCACACACATGCTCTCACACTCACACACACGTACATATACTTAAACTCTCTCTCTCTCTCTCTCTTTCACACACACACACACACACACACACACGCTCATGCATTCACACCCACCCACACATATATACTCACACTCTAACACACTCTACACACTTAACACACTCCATACACACACTCACACTCTGACACACACATACTCGTCCACACACTCCCTCACACACATTTTCTCTCTCTCACACACACTCATATACACATTCGCACACACACATATAGTCACACTCTGACACACACTCTATACAGTCACACATGCTCACATACACTCTCTCATACACATTCTCTCTCTTTCTCGTACACACACACACACACACACACACACACACACACACACTTCAGTGGTGGTGGCTCATGCCTACAGGTAGTTGGGAGGCTGAGGTGGGAAGGCTGACCTAATGCCTGCTTGAGTAGCAGAGTTAGACCCAATCACAAACAACAACAAATGAGACTCAACTTCGCAGAGGCATATTTTACATAAAATGAAATGAAAAATAAAGTGCAGACACACCCAGAGAGACTGGGGTTACAGCCATGAACCACCACACCTGGGCAACCATATTCCTTTTACATCTTTGTCTAGCTTTATCTGCAGATGATCTGGAGAGGTGGGCTGGATCCTGTCCCTTCCTGGTTTTTCTGGAGAAGCAACAATTTTGTTACAAGTTATTTTAAATGGATAGAAAATTAGCCTTAGTCATATAGACTTAAAAAAAAAAGATACAGAAAAGAAACAAACAAAAAGACTCCATTTGCCCCATTTAAATTTATTTACATATTTTTTTGTGTGTTGGGCAATAGTTGTACCTCTGAGCAGGCCCTTGTCCCCTATTTTGACTTTTGATATTACAGTTTGCCTCATTTTATACTGTCAATCTCTCTCTCTCTCTCTCTTTTTTTAATCAACACCCCCACCCGTTTTGACTAGCACATGTTGTTTATTCAAGAGCCTTTTAGTGTTGGCTTCAATAATACATCTATTGTGTGCCAGTTACACCCACTGTCAATCTCTTAACAAGTTAATGTAGTTATCCTTTGTACTAAACACATAGTGTTGTGTCTGCGATTCCGCGGGACCCCCAGGAGAACTCAAGAACTGCTGGGCTCCATGCAAAAATGCAAGAATCTCTTCATTAATACAAGTCAGACTCAGATCGCAAACCTTCCCACTGTGCAGGACACGAGTGGGACCCCGAGCCCAGAGGGCTTCATGTTTATATACAGCGTAGCTAGGAATTCTTTGGATTTTAGGGTGGTAGGGAAGGCGACCAGGCAAGTCATTTTTCAAACAGGCTATCTTTCGTTCAGGAGGCTAGGCGGGATCGCGCGACTGGGAGGGGGAACTCTTCTGACCTAAGGAGTAACTTTATGGTGCTAACAGGAACTAGTGTATTTTCCGACTAGCCGCGGCCGCCTGGGACCCCTGATTATCCTCCTTTCATGTTTGGTTTTTGCTTCTTTCCCAAGGACAGGTGCCAGCTGCACCTGGGAAGTGCTCAGCTTCCCAGGTGCAGTGAGAACGCCAGCCTCGGCTACACGGAGGTGAGGGAGGTTGACGATTATCTACTCCCAAGCCGGCATCTGTGGCTCTTGGGGTGGGGTGGGGCAGGGTTCGTTAAAGGGTGCCTCTATGGAAACGGGGACAGCGATATTCAGGAGGTAGACCGGGTCCTCTCTGAACTGCCAGGGGCGGCGAGGAAGCCTGGCGCTTGCTGCAGGAAGGAGCAGGGGCGTGGGGGAAGGGGGACTTCTGTGACAAAGCGCAGAGGCAAGCTGCCTCAATAGTGGCGTATGCTCCATGCTTACAGCATCAGCGTAGTCTAAATATCTCTGTATTCACTCTTACAAGTAGGATTTAGTAACATCTCTTTCTCCGGAGACTTCTCTCCGCTTTTGGAGGTATTTTCTCTTTCCTTCGTTCCTGGCAGGCCCTTTGGCCAGGCCTGGCACTGTTGGTTGACAGTCTTCCCCAGAGCACGTGGTATACACCAGCCCCACCCTTCCTAGCCCCAGAATGTTTCTGTTGAGAAATCCGCTGATGGGCGAATTGCAAGCCCAGTTTGTATTATTCATTTCCGTTTTCTTTTTGCTTTGGAATCCTTGATCTCTGCGAGTTTGACTCCTTCAGCCTTGCGGTCCAGTTCTGTTGTAACGGGCCAGTGACTTTTAACCTCGGTGGAGTAGGGGAACTTTGGCCTCTCGCAGGCAGGTCCCAGACAGGAATGCTTCCTCCTTAGTGAGGACCAGCTCCTTCCCTGGAGGCAAAGGCCTTTGCTTCTGTTGCCCATCCCCCCCATCCCCCAAACAGCAGGGCTCTGAGAGCTAGGAACTAGAGTTTCCTGTCTCCTCTCCAGGAGCATTGATTTTGCACTGTAGGAGCAGAATGAGCAGAATGACCTGGTGCAGAGGGCACAGGCCCCAGTGGCCTGGGAGAAAGAGGATGCAGAGGATTGTGGTCTTGCTAGACCTATAGCCCTCGGCCTTTAGAAATGTGGTAAAATTCTAGCCACTGTTTTTTTTTTTTTTTTTTTTAATTTTGCTTTTTACATGTGTTAGCCAAATTCTACAGATTGGGATATCTTATAAGCAACAAAAACTTGATTTCCACATTTCTCTGGGGCTTGGGAAGTCCAAGGTGAGGGGGCTAGCAATGCAGCTGAGGAGGGTTTCTGGGTGTAGATGCCACCCGTTCTGATTTTATTCTGCTTCTGCGATAGAGCCCATGATCAGAAGCAACTCAGGGAAGAGCAGGATTTGTCTGTCTTATCCTTCCTGGTTCCAGCCTTACACTTTCACAGCACTGTTCATCACTGAAGGAAGTCAGGACAGGAACTCAAAGGATACTGGAGGCAGGAGTTGATGCAGAGGCCATGGAGGGGCTCTCTCTCTCTCTCTCTCTCTCTCTCTCTCCCTCATTTGTTTTTCTTTTTTTTTTCTTTCTTTTTTTTTTTTAAAGAGATTTATTTATTATATGTGAATTCACGGTAGCTGTCTTCAGACACTCCACAAGAGGGCATCAGATCTCATTACAGATGGTTGTGAGCCACCACGTGGTTGCTGGGATTTGAACTCAGGACCTTTGGAAGAGCAGTCAGTACTCTTACCCGCTGAGCCATCTCTCCAGCCCCCTGTTGTTTGTTTTTTAAGACAGGGTTTCTCTGTGTACTCCTGGGTGTCCTGAAACTCACTCTGTAGACCAGGCTGGCCTCAGACAAAGATGGATCCACCTGCCTCTGCTTCCCAGGTGCTGGGATTAAAAGCGTGTGCCACTACTCCCTGGCATTAGCCTACCCTCTTATAGAACCCAGGATCACCATCCCAGGGATGGCATCACCCACAATGGGCTAGGCCCTCCCTCCTCATCAGTCACTAAGAAAATGCCTCATAGCCAGGCAGTGGTGGCACATGCTTTTAATCCCAGTGCTTTGGAGGCAGAGGCAGGTGGATCCATCTTTGTTTGAGGCCAGCCTGGTCTACAGAGTGAGTTTCAGGACATCCAGGAGAAACCCTGGCTCAAATAAACAAGCAAAGCCTTAGAGCCAGATCATATGGAAGCAGTTTTTCAACTGAGATGTCCTTCCTTTCAGATAACTTTATGTGTCAAGTCAACATAAGACTAGGCAGCTCATAGTCCGTTGTCACTGAGGAAAGTTGAGGCAGGAACTCTGAGGCAGGGACTTGGAGCAGAAGCTATGGAGGAGCCCCGTGTGCTGGATTTTGTGGCAGGTTTATTCATGATCAGCTAGCTTTCTTATAGAGCTCAGGGATGGTGCCTGCCTGCCTGCCTGCCTGCTTAGGGATGGTGCCACCCACAGTGGACTGGGCCTTCCTAGTTAATTAACAAGCAAACTAGCCCACAGACTAGTTTCATCTGGACAGTCCCTCAGTTGCAACTTCCTAGGGAACTGTTGTCTGCCAAGCTGACAGTTAAAGCTGACTAGGATAGACAGGGCTTTTTAGCCAAGGCCTCACACAGTAGGAGCCAGCTAGCTCTTTGGCGTCTTTGTTCTAAGGTTACATGAAGGCTTTGATCTCCTTCCAAAGGCCCCACTTTGCAACATTGTCACATTGGTGATTCACTGACCTTTCAGGACAGATGCTTCCTCAGTGGTGGGTCCCTTCCTTGTAATAAGACCCTCCTCCTCACTCCAAAAGCACACCATACTTGAGTCTGCTTTTCTCCAGAAGCAGTGGGGACTAGGACATTCTTGTCCTCCTTCTAAGAATGTCTTGTTTTTGTGCTATAGAATCGATGATTCTGGAAAGCAACTGCGTTCAAGCCATTTATGGGAGGACAGCTCCCTGGGTGGCCTTGGATGAAGCCAATCTCAAGTCTTTCCTGCTGTACTCGTCAAGAATAACAAGAATGTCTAGTGGGCAGGACACCCTGAGAGGAGAGCTGACTGAAACTGCCTGTCCTCTGTCATGCCCCATCCCCACCCGTGCGAGCCCAGGACAGGCAGGCTGCTTTCTGAGTCTCCAGCTGCAGTGTTAAGAGGGACCCATGCTGAGCCTTAGAAGACTCACTAGTTGTGTAATCCCTGAGCTTTTGCTGGCCCTTGCTGACTGGAGATCTCAGGTCATTTCATGTGATGCGATATGATATGTGGGTGTGTGTAAAAGTGTGAGTATATATATATATGTATGTACATGTGAGAATATACATGTATGTGGCAAAGTATATGTGTGAGTATGCGTGTGAGAAAGCAAATGTGTGTGTGTTGAGTGTATAAGAGTGTGAGTGTGTGTGTGTGTGTGTGTGTGAGAGAGAGAGAGAGAGAGAGAGAGAGAGAGAGAGAGAGAGAGGATGTGTATACCAGGTTATTCCAGAGTGCAGGCTCCCACTGGACGACTTGTCCCTAGAGCAGCTGGAACGGACCCTGCAGTGGCTCCTAGATGTTTCTTCAAGCCCTTCAGAATCTAATCTGTTTGGTGGCCATGTGACCTCAGTTCTCTGATGGATTCAAGAAGAGGTACAAGTTACAGTTCTGCAGAGGAATCTGTCCTCTCTTCCTGCAGGGAGGGGCCACGCTCTGCCACAGCTGCCCATTTTCTCGGGAAATGGGACCTCGTGGGAATCAATCTCTTAAGATTGTGGAACTTTGATTTGTCTCTAACAAAACAACCATATGGAGCCTGGAATGAGAACAATACTATATACAATGTTTCCAAAGAGAGAGAGGCTCACACACCTGCAGAATGTGTACTCAGAAAATTACAAGACTCTGAAGAACATAGTCGGAGAAGTTTTAAGTGGCTGATTGTGCCCGCGGATCAGAATTAACATAGGAAAATGGCAATTCTCCCCAAATGATCTACATTTCCTGCAACTCCTATAAAAATCCCAGAAGAGCTTTCCAGAGGCATAGAAAACCCTATTTTAAAGTCTATGTAGAAAGGCACAGGCCCCCAGATCATAAAGCCCAGGAGAAAAAAGTGGGGGGAATCACTTGAATTGATAGTTATGGAAACTTAGACAGTGCTGTGCTGGCAGAGGGGTAGACATGGAATGGACCGGCAGACAGCTCAGAGGCAAAGCGATTGCCTGGTGTGTGAGCCTCCGAGTTCCATCCCTAGCAACACCCCCAGGCAGGAGAGGAATAGACCAGAGAAACTAAAAGCAGTGCATGTGGCGACCCAGCACTCAGGAAGCAGAAACAGGGGTACGGGGAGTTCACGGTCAACTTCAGCTGCAGCCTGGGCCCCCGAGACTGCCTCCACTCCCTCTCCCAATGTGTGGACAAGCATGTACAACAGTGGTTCTCAGCCTGTGGGTCTTGACCCCTTTAGGTAAAATATTAGATATTTACATTGTGGTTCATAACACTTGCAAAATTATAGCTATGGAGTAGCAGCAAAATAACGTTATGGTTGGAGGGGGCGGGGTCACCATAGCATGAGGCACTGCCCTGGCATTGGAAAGGCTGAGAACCGCTGATGTGGAAGTTTGGGGTTGGATGATTGTGTGAATTATCTCCCATTGTTCTTTTACCTCCTTCACTGAGGCAGGCTGTCTCAGTGGATCCCAGGAGCTTGCTGGGATAGGGTG
Organism: Apodemus sylvaticus; assembly: GCF_947179515.1. Lineage (NCBI taxonomy): Eukaryota > Metazoa > Chordata > Mammalia > Rodentia > Muridae > Apodemus > Apodemus sylvaticus. Next base: position 143,080,326 of record NC_067476.1, read on the forward strand.
TGCACGCCCTCGGGTTGTGCTGGCTACTTTTAAGTCAACTTGACACAAGCTGGAGTCTTGTTGGAACAGGGAACTTCAACGGAGAAAATAACCCCACTAGACTGGCCTGTGGGCAAGTCTGTGATGCATTGTCTTGATTGATCAATCATTAATCATGAGGGCCCAGCTTACTGGGGTAAGGTCACCCCTGGGCTGGTGGCTCTGGGTGCTATAAGAAAGCAGTCTGAGCGAGCCGTGAGTGAGCAAGCCAGTAAAAAATATTCCTCATTGCTCCTGCATCAGCCCTGCCTCCAGGTTCCTACCCTGACTCCCCTTGGAGTTATAAACTGAAATAAACCCTTTCTTCCCCAAGCTGCTTTTTTGGTCATGGTGTTTTATCACAGCAATAGAAACCCTAAGACACATATACTCACAAATGAAGACATTTTCTCTCTCCCTCTCCTCTCTCCTCTCCCTCCTCTGCCCTTTCCCCTCCCTTTCCCCTCCCTTTCCCTCCCCCCCCCCATTCCTCCCTCCTACTTGCAGATGGTAAGCTGTGACAGAAAGGTTTGTCTTAGCTCATGGCTCTGGCACAAAGGAGGAAAGGCTAGCTCTGCAGATGGCTTCATTGATAGAGTCCTGGTGTGGCACAGGTAAGATCCAGGAAGCAGGTGGCAGAACCGGCCACACTGACTCTTACAGCAAGGCCACTCTCTGGAGAGACCATTAACTCCTCATCCTCCAATCCTACAAATAAGTCTATCTACACAGTGAGGGTAGAGCCCCAGCCACCTCATGATGGGCCCACCTCTTAATAATGGAGTATCATGAGGATAAGATTCAACGTGAGTTTCTGGGACAAGGCATACTGGCACTACCCGCACAGGGGTGGGTGGTTTTACTTCTTTCTCATGTTAGTATCAATTGATGGGTTATTGACTAGCCTTGCCTTATACCCTGTGTGTGTGTGTGTATGTGTAAGCTCGAAGTTGACATCAGGTGTCTTCCTTCATTATTGCAGGAATTACATCTTAGCTAGCCGGCTTTTAGTTTCTTTCTCTTTTGACCATAATCCCGTGAAGATCAGCGCTACGGCTGGGCCTGCTCTACCCATGAGAACTGCTCATGAACCACACCGCAGTGTCTAGACAGTAGAAAGCCAGCAACCCTAATGTCGAATCTAAGGGCTTGTGCCCCCGACGCTGGACCCGGGTTTCTCCCCTGCAGGCAGAAGTCCCTTAAGAGGAGAGCACACACAAAAGACCTGAAACCACAGCCCGAGTGAGGCCTGGCGAGATGCTGAGATGGGCAGTGCCCCTGCTTCCTTGCTCCTTCCTGAAGCCTGGCCCCATCTCCAGGAACTCAGTACACAAAGCCCTCTCTGCATTCCTACAAACAGTAGCATTTTACTTTGTAAATGCCATCTGCTCAAGTAAAGGGGAGGTGGCATCGTGCATTTTTAGAGTGGTCTGGACCTCTGGGGAGGTGGGTGTTTATGTGTCTGTGAATCTCTCCAACAAGGACTTTCCTGACAGAGACTGGCAAGTCGGGTCTCCGGCAGGTGAAGAGCCTGGCTGCGTGTTCACCGCTCTCCAGCAGGGGGCGCCCACGCTCCGCGGAGAGCCCGCTTTGGGCGGAGAGGCCAGGCTCAGACAGGCTGAGGCTCGCATCCATCCCCTCTGCTCAGAAAAATAAAGTGAGATTGTGGAAGGAGACTGCTTAATCTTTTAAATCCCAGTTCCATAACACCAAACCTCTCTAGACTTCATGGGTGCGTGCGTGAGGGGGCGGGGGAATGCTTTTCCCTAACTGGGCTGCCTAGAGCCACTTATAAGCAAGGACTTGAACTTAATGACTTCTGTCCCTTCAGAGATCTGAAAAGCTGCCAGAAAGCGTGTGAGCTAAGGCCAAGGCAAGGTTGGTGTTCCAACCCCCTCCCCCTCCCCACAGCCACCCTCTTCTCCCTCTTCTGTAACACAGACATCCTGGGAAACAGATACCTCCTGCTGTTTCTGTCACTCTACCTCAGGAGTGACAGAAAAGGAAAGATTGGAGTGGCTGTCATGAAAGCTTCTGTGCTGCTGGGTGGGGTCTGTGGGGGGGGGCTCTGGGTGGGTGTTACAGCAGGGTTGAGAGGGAGGAGACAGGCAAGGGTGCCGGCTGAGGTGCAGAGGCACCAGGTGGGAGGGGACTTACATGAACTTGTAGGCAGAAGGACGCCTAGAAGCTGAGAACAAGACCTTGGACCCCACCCCTCCTCCTTTGCCCTGCCCTGGGATGAGGTGACATCAGAGTGGGAGGTGGGGGGTGGGGGTGGGGTGGGGTGGATGGGTTGAAGTTCTACAGGCAAGTATCAGGTGCCAGATCTTGGCCTGGCCTCAGATCACCCTGGCTGCCTGTCAGACCCCATCCTTGAGTCCAGATGAGGCTGAGCAGTTCTCAGATGCAGGAGCTCTTGGAGACCCCTACACCAGAGCACTCTGGTGACCTCTGACCTCCCCTTCCAGACCCAGGTGAGGGCTGAGGCAGTGGTGGGGAGTGCCAGTACCTCTAAGCATTTTTTCCTTTTGACCTCCCTCATTTCTAAAGTATCCTCCATAGAGACAACAGCAGGATTCTTTTGCCCCTGGGAGAGCGCTGAAAGTCCTCAGCCAGTGACCTAGCCTGCATGGGCGGCCGGGACCCCCTTGCCTGGGCAGGCTGGGGAGGCCTGTAGGACACCCTCTTTCCTTGAGATCTGTGGGACTCCTCCTCCATCTCCTTTAGTGCACGGGAGCCTGGCTCAGCCCTGTCCTTCCCTTCTGGGGCTGTCCATATCTGAGCTCACCCTGCACGGCGGGCACCTGACTCCACCCGCAAATGGAGCATTGGGCTTCAGAGAGTACACGCGGCCTGCCCAAGGTCAGACAGCAAGCTCGTGCTGTTAAACCTGCACAGTATGCGCTGTGGTGGCTGCAGACTCAAATCTATGGTACAGCAGACTACCTCTAAATAGCAGGAAACTGTGGCTGCTCAAGAAGATCAGAAACATCTCTTTAAAAAACCAAGAAAACACCAAGGTGGGGCCCAGGCACGAGCCTGGGGTTACATTTGAAACACTACAGCAGGATCCTGAGATCCCCCTTGGTCGATGGGACCCTCCCTTTCCCAAATCAGCTGTCTCTCTCCCTGGAAATGCCTGGGAAATGTCAGGGTGGCCCCTCTCTCCCCCTTGAGTCGAGTAGCAGCTCAAATATATTATACATATTAAAAGAATATATTCTCTGGCAGCCCTGAAGGGGATAATGAAACCTATATATATCTATCTATATATTTATACACAATGGATTGGCTGGGAATGCTCCAAATGTCCCTCCAGCTGTGGCAATCCTTTGATATATGGCACAAGACTGACGCCTCCCCACCCGCGCCTGGTGGCAGACATTAAAGATTTAAGAAAAAAAAAAAAGGAAGGAAGGAAGCAGAAGAAGGAGAAGAAAAAGAACACAGCTGCCTTCGCCTGTGGCTGTACAGCAGGAAGCTGTGTTTAAATATTAAAACCACCCATCACCCAGCTGTCCACCCCCTCCAGTGGCCTGGGACTGCGGAGCCTCCTACAGCTCTGAGAAGGTTGGGGTTGAGTCCAGCCCTAGCAAGGGAGTCGGGGTGGGATGGGGTTCCAAGTCAGACCTCAGCCTACAGGCTTGTCTTTGTCTGGCTTTGTCTGGGGAAGCAATCTGACTGGGAGGGAGGGAAGGAGGGAGGGAAGGTGCAAACAATTTGAGGATTCTTCCTGAGTGGTGCTTTGGTGTGGTAGCACCTTGCCTTTACACCCTGAGCGATCTGGGTTTAGGTATTTCAGAAGGTTTAGGAATCCTCTAACATTACCTGCCACTTTGGGGCAGCTTTGAAGTGTTGGGGATCCTCCGAATGGACAGAGAATTCTTTTATCTCACTGCTGACTCTCCAGGGTCCCTGGCAGGGTCTGACCTCTTTCGTGTCCCCAGTGTATACTGGAGAGGCGCTTTGTAGATGTCTGTTTATGATCACGGACACAGGAAGGCTCATCCTGTCCAACAACATGAATCGAGGTGTTCAGAAGTGAACTTTGGGAAGGGTCTTGCTGGAGACAAGCTCTGGACACTGTAGGAATTCAAGCAGGCCAAGCGAGTGATGGTGCTAGACAGAAGCTCAACATTGGACGGCAGCTGCCTGTGACATCCATTCCGGCCTCACACTTCTGTGATTTTTAATTTCTGGTGATTATAGAGAACTTCTGAATGGCTGGGGAGAGGGTGGGAGCAAGCAGTCTGGGGCCCTTCCTACCTGTGGAAAGTGCTGGCATCCTGGGTGCCTCTTAGGGTGAATTCCTTCCAGGGTTCAAAGACTCAGTCTACATCATCAGTCTGGACACACACCAAATGTTTCATCTCCTCACTTGGAAGAGCAGAGATTAGTTCCTGCTCCAAAGGAAAGGCAGGCAGGCCTGCCACGCCCAGTCTAGTACAAGCCCTGTGCAAAAATCTTCCACAGGGGGTTGTCAGTGCCACGTGAACGATGTTAGACACTTGTTCACACAGTCTCTCTGAAATCTAAGTAAGGGTTTCTTCAGACTAGGATGCTTGATATAGGATTGCAAAATCTAAAATTTCCATAACTGGACATTCTTGAGTCCTGGTGGTGAGTTAAGAAAGCTTTCTGGCTGACGTGGTGCCTTTCTCTAATCTCAGCTTTCCAGAGGCTGAGGCAGAAGCAGGTGGGGTTTGAGGACAGGTTGGTCTACACAGTGAGTTCCAGGTTAGCCAGAGCTACATAGTGAGACCCTGCCTCAATAAACCAAAATGGGACAGAGAGCCAGACAGACAGATAGACTGAGGGTTGATCTAGGGTCTCCTGCATGGTAGCCAAGTACTGTACACCAGGTGTTTTTTTTCTCCTCACTTTTTATTTTATTTTTAACAAGATTTATGTATTTATTATATATATATATATATATATATATATATATATATATATATATATGAGTACACCATTGCTCTCTTCAGATACACCAGCAGAGGGCATCAGATTCCATTAGAGATGGTTGTGAGCCACTATGTGGTTGCTGGGAATTGAACTCCGGACCTCTGGAAGAACAGTCTGTACTCTTAACTGCTGAGCCATCTCTCCAGCACCCGCCTCCCCCTTCCCCCCTCCCCGCCCCTTTTTATTTTGAGACAGTCTTGCCACATTGCCCAGGCAGACCTTGAATTTCAATCCTCCTGCCTCGGCCTCCTGAGCAGGCTGGGATTACAAGCTTGTGCCACCAAGTTCAGCAAAGCAAGTAGTCTTTGAAATGATAGCCCAGTTAGGAGTTTCTCCGGGGCTGTGAACACTAGGGCCTGATGGTCAGTCATGTCTGGAAAGCCTGTTGCTTCTTAGGTTCCACCCAGAAGGAAGTCTGCTACAGGACATATGCAGAAAGAATGTTGTTTTTTTAACTTAGAAAAAGACAAAATGCTTGCTACACCCATGATGCATCAGAGCTCAGGTGGGAGCTTGGGAAGGGGGTCCATCCATCCATGCTGCACTCATTAGGCCCCTCCCCCTAAAAATGCCACCGGTAGCACCCTCTGTTTGGGGGTGTAAATACTTCCAGGACTGGTGTCAAGTGCCAGCAGCTTAGAAATCCCAGAGCCCATTTCATTTTCCTGTCTCCCTTCATGACGTAGCAAAAGCCAGTCATAGCAGCAGACATCTCTCGTCGTCCCAGACCTTCAGAAGCCAAGGCACTAGGATCGCTGCAAGTCTGAGGACAGCCTGGGCTATAGGATAAGACCCTTTTGGGGACAAAATGCAAGTTCTAGTACATGGACAGACCCAGAAGAGTCAAAAGGCTGTCGTGGCGGGGACAGTTGTTCAAGCAGGAGAAGGCCCCTGCTGAGCCATGATGACATATTGGTCACACTGGAAGCTCTGCTGCTTCTGGGAGAAGAAGACACTGAGTGGCAGGGCAGGACAGGAAGAGGGGTGGCAGGATGATCAGGAAGGGTGGCCACTGCCAGGCTTGCTAAGGCAGCCATTATCCCAGCCCTTAGTGTTACTCAACAGTGCTCATCCTATAGATGAGAAAATGAACGCAAGAGGCAGAGAACAGTGGGTGGCCTATCTGTCCACACCCTTAGAGTCAGAGGATACCACCAACCAATCCACAAAGGCTACAACACATCGGGCTATGGCTGTGGCTCCGCTGGTACAATGCTTCTCTAACGTCCTTGAAGTCCTGGGTTCCATCTCCAGCACTGCATAAGCAGGGTGTGGTGGAATGGGTCTGCACTCTCAGCGCTAGGGCTGCAGAAGCAGGAGATCAGAAATCCAAGGTCCTCCTTAGCTAAATAGTGCATTAGAAGCCAGCCTAAACAACACACGACCCCCCCCTCTCTTACACACACACACACACACACACACACACACACACACACACACTACAATTCTGGGCAGCACTTACACTGTACCTAGTACAGTCATCTAGATATGATGTAAAGCATCAGGAGGATGTGCAGATACCACATGATTTTATACAAGGGGCATGCATGACCATCCTCAGATTTTAAGACTGGGGTGGAGTTTAGAACCAACACCCTGTGGCTACGAAGGAACCCCTGCGTTGTGGTCACATGGCTGCCAGAAGATAGACTGCTGGCGTGTTGAGCATCTGCCTGGAGCCTGAGCCACTGCTCAGCTTGCCTTGCTGCCTAGGTTGGAGTCTGAGGAGCAGACATGGAGACATTTATGAAGAAGGTGGACCCAGCGAGGGTCCGTGAGGCTGCATGGCTACCTGGGGAAGCCAGGGAGCCAAGCATGAGGATGATTTCAGGAAATGCTCTACCTGGTCCCGTGGAGGGCGCCATGTCATATAGAGCCTTCTGAGGGCAGAGCTACCCAACTCTTGCACCCATTAGTCATTAGCTAAGATTCACTATGGTGCCTGATGTCACAGGGATTTGGGGCACACTGTAATCCCAGCTGAAGCCTCTGAATGGGGGCTATGTGTTAGCTGAGGGGCTAGAGACATACGGAACACAAAGGGAGCCTGAAGTGTACAGAGAAGGTGCGGATCCACAAGCTTAGGTCGTGCGTTCTTTACGCTAGCCCTAGGTGGTATTATTAAGACATTTCAGAGCTGGGCGGTGGTGGCGCACGCCTGTAATCCCAGCACTCTGGGAGGCAGAGGCAGGCGGATTTCCGAGTTCAAGGCCAGCCTGGTCTACAGAGTGAGTTCTAGAACAGCCAGGGCTATACAGAGAAACCCTGTCTCGAAAAAAACCAAATCCAAAAAACTAAAAAAAAAAAAAAAAAAAAAAAAAAAAAAAGACATTTCAGGTGGGAGATACAAGGCACAGAGAGGGGAGGCAATTTGCACACAGCACACGGTCAGAGCAGGGCAGAGCCCCAGCCACGTCTGTCAGGTCCTCAATTCAGCTCCTGTCACCTTCTTCTGCCAGGAAAGGGGACATGGTTGGAGGCAGAAGAGAAGGAACCAGTAGGAATGGAGGGAGAAGCCATGGGTAGCAGGGAAGATACCCGAAGAGCTGGAGAGGGGGAAGGTACTGGGTATGGCAGAGAGAAGGGGTCCACAGAGAAGGGTGCCCTTCCCCACCCAAAGTCCTCGGCCAGCTCTGCACACTAGAGTAACAGGCACCTGTTCTCTCTGATCTAGCATTTGGCCCAGCCCAGTCCACAGGGGCCGATACAGCAGCTGCTGTCTCTCTGTCAGGCCAAGGAGCGCCAGCTGTGAGCCAGGCTTCGGCCTAAGGGAAGAGAAGCTGTGCTAAGCTTCCAGATGAAGTCTGGAGTGCTGGGAGGAGCAGAGTCTGGTGGAGGGGCCAGATCTGGGGCATTTTACTCTGGGGGTTCGTATTTGTCCCAATAAACCCTGGAGAATTGCAAATGGGAATTCCAGAATGGCCAAGTGACTTCTCTGGGTCACCCAGAGAAGAGTAAGTAAGTAAGGCTTGACTCCAGATCTCCTGTCCAGGTGTGTGTGTGTGCTTTGTGCATGTGTGTGTGTGCGCGCACACATGCATGTGTGTGCATAGTATGTGTGTTTGTGTGGGGGGGCATGCTTCTGTTCCTGGGTGTGTATGTCACCACACTAGACCCTGGCTTGCCCATTGTGTTAGTGGATATGAAGCATTCTGCTGACCTGCTCGGTGCCAGGTATGGTGGAGGTCACAGAAGGACCCAGAGATGGCCCTGGCCTCACGATGCTCTCTGCCTGAAGGGAGAACTTGCTCTGACCTGATGTGGTTTGTCCCCACAATGCCTCCTTCTGCTCCCAGAATGTCAGGCTGGGAGAGGATGGTGGCTGGGGTCAGGTAGGCCACAGAGCTGAGTAGGAGTCTCTCGGAAGGCACAGAGGACGGTGGGCAGGACTTGTGATCCCGCCATGGGTTGGCGTGTGCCAAGGTCTGGAGAAGTGGACTCTCAGGAAGCCCCGTGAGAAGAAGCCAGGAGGCCAGAGAGGAGAGCTGAGGTTAGCAGTGGCTTTGCCCACGAACCTGGGCCATGTGAATATGCTTTTAGCGGGGACCATCTTTCCTGCAGTGTGGGGTGTGGACGGAAGGTCAGAGGGCCAGGAGAGACTGCACATATCCAGAAGAGAAGGAAGTGTGTGGCTGAGTTAACCCTGTAGTTTAGATGGCTTGTGCCCTGAAGCCAAGGCTCCCCCTCCTGCCTCATGGTAGCAGATTTCTAGCTATGGCCAAGGCTTGTGACTGATTAATTCTGGTCAAGGCTGGGGATGGAGCTGGTGGTGCCTCGTCGAAGGACAATCCCAGCCCAGAGCTGTCTCCTCAAGCCAGAGAATGGAGGCCTGGCTGCCTAGGCAGGGACTCTGGACTGCGGCAACAGATCCCAATGGGATACTTTAGCCCTGGATCAGAGCGAGGCAAGACTCACAGTTGAAAGCTTCTGGGACCCTGACAGGTCCCCAAGCCTGCCTTCAAAACCTGAAGCCACACAGGCTCCCGCCACCTGCATTCACAGATCTTCCATTCTGCAGGATTTCAGGGCCAAGAAAGAGCTTTGCCACCTGCCTGTCACACCTTTGGCCGTGCAAACCTTCCTGATGCCCCTTTTAAAGATATCAGTCACTTCAGGAAGTACTCTAGGTCCACACTGATGGAGAATTAAGAGGAGGCCTAACCTGTAGTTGGCTAGGACTCTGCGGGGCCAGTGATTAGAGGAAGACTGTAGTGATGTCAACCCAAGCCATTGTCCTCTGACCAAGCGGCCTTCTTAGAAGATGCAAGCAGTGCAGAATTACTAGGGAGAGAGGAAATGAGATCAGGTAAACGGAGGAACCAGAGTAAACACCCTATTAATAAACACCTTCGTCTATGGTGTTGCTTCTGATAGCCATGAGTGTTAACCTGCAGCTAAATGAGATTACTGCTTAACAAACACATTAACACCAGGAAAACTACCAACTATTTGTTGATCACCGATCACCAAGGCTGGCAGCCACAAGAGCGCACACACTGTTCCCAGATAAGCCTCTGACCACAGCAGCACCTAAGCTGACAGCCCTCAAGTTGGCAGAAGGCAGGGGCCAGGGCGGTACCGGAGCCCAGCAGCAGTTAGGACCCGACTAGCAGTGAGGAGCCCGGGGAGAAAGGAAGCCTCCTCCACCCTGCCTGCTTGGGTAGCCAGAGCCCCAGCAGGCAGGTCTTCCCCAGCAGCAGCCCTGATCACCTTTCCAGCCCCTCCCCCTGCCCCACTGGCGGCAATAGCTCAGCTCAGGACCCCTTCGAGGAAGTGCACGGAAGACGAAAACAGGCAGGACTGAAAATGCTTTATGCAGCCCCTGCCTCCCCAGGGGCCGCGCTTCCTCTTTTGTGTCGGAGATGAAAGTCTGGGGCAGAAGTGTGTGGGAGCTGAGAGTGACTGGCAGCCCTTCTCTGCCCTCCCTCCTCCGCTCTTTCTCTCACCCCGCCCCCTGCCCCGCCTGCCTCCCCTGCCCCGCCCGTCTCTGTCTTTGGTTCTCTGTACTGCTTGCTGCCTGGCTGGCTGAGTGTTCTGGCTTCTCCCCTCCTTTACCTTGCAGTTCACCCTCTCTCCTTTCTGGGTCCTTCCCCTGGCCTGCCATCTTTCCCCAACCTCTTCCTTCACCTTCTCTCAATGTGTTCTTTCTCATGCTTCTCTTTCCATTTTTTGTACCTCCCATCATCCTCCAGATCTCAACCTAAGTACCTCTTCCTCCAGGAAGCCCTCCTTGGCTCCAGCCTAGCTGTCCCCGTGTCCTCTTCCTTCCAGGAGATGTGTTCTTGCTTTGGGTACTGTTACTTGGTAGAGATGGATACCAGTTGTAGCCTGGGTTTGTAGTAGGTACTAAGCAGATGTTGCCTTTCCTGCTGACTTGTCCCTGCTCCCTGGCTGCCCCAGCCAGAGGTTCCTTGGCTTCATTCTCACTCCCAGTCCCAAAAGCCAGTGATCCAGCCTGGGCCTTGGCTCTCAGCCTCCGGTTCTCACTGCTGAGCGTTGTGTGTGTGTGTGTGTGTGTGTGTGTGTGTGTGTGCGTGGTGCCAGCATGAGGCTCTAAGTGATGGATATTAGGCCGGGAGGCACCTGTCAGTCCTTTGTTGAAGAAGTGACAGTGCCAAAGAGAAAGGGACTTGACATTCCAATCCAGCAACTGGGCCAGTACGCCTTGTGACCCCAGGAAAGACACACTATCTTTCTCCATCTGCGGAGTGACGAGGAGTAAGACGGACAATGGATGTGAGCTCTGACTAGTAAAGGGTTCTTGGTGGCAGTGGCATCCCATATCTGTCCCTAAGAGACCAAGAGGTCAGTCTGCAAACCCCAGAGAGCCAAGACTGGGGGTCTTGAAGTACTTGGGCTCCTTAGTGAGTGGAATCAGGGGAAAGGAAGTCAATGCTATGATATTAAGTACCTAGTGTCTAGGCAACAGCTGAGGATCCTGGACTCTGCCAGCAAGGAGAGCACGATTCTATACCTGGCTTCCCAGAGGGTCTCACCACAGTGAATGTCCTATAGCTAGCACCGAGCACCTGTGTGCCCGCAATGGGGCAGCCATCAGGGCTGCCCTACTATGTACGGGCAGTGGGGACATCAGGGTGGAACAGCCATTAGAATCACCCTACTGTGTGCAGGCATCAGGGATGCCACGATGGGGCAGCAGCCTTCAGGACCACCCTGGCCAACTTAAATGCAGAGCATCTTGGTCTGCCTTGTAGAGAAATTACCCACCTAGCTCTTCACTAGAGGTCATGCCTGCTGGAAAATAAAGAATCAGAGCCCAGATCCTCCTGACTCCTGCCCCACCCTGGCTCCGCCCCCCATTCCCTGGGGATCTTGGTTCCACTCCCTCCCTCTTCCCTAGTCTGTCTTGCTGTCCTTGCTCTCAGTGACCTTGAAGACCATCCAGCAATGTAAGTCCATGGAGGAGAACTGGGGACAGACAGCAGCAAAGGTGCCCGGCCTCATGTCCCCTCCTGGGCCACCCTGCAGAGGCTGCAGAACTCCTGCTCCCAGTCCAGAGGTGGTTCTTATTATTGCTTCCAAATGACTTTTGCATCCATTTATTTGCTGCATTTTGATTTTGCATTCAATTTCCGGTCCATTCATGTGTCCTCGCTACCTGGGGGATGGGAAATTGAGGCAGCCGAGAGTGCAGTTTGGCTATGCCTGACAGCTCCTGCTCCTCAGGGTGCTTGACAGCCTCAGCAGGAGGCTGGGTACTAGAGCTGCTGCCCCTACCTGGCTCCTGGGAGATTAAATCAAATGAGCCCCTTACTCTGAGCTGGACCCCCACCCCCACCCCACTGACCCAGTCCCTATGTCTGAGGTGGTGAGACAGTAGGGGCAGGGATCTAGCCAGAGATGGAGAGGTCAGAGGTGTGGGGCCCCAGATTTGTGTAGGATATGCCAGGGGAGACTAGGGTTCAAGTCCTAAACTGACCTTCCTGACCTCTCTATAGTTACCATCTGTGTACTCTTGAAGCATGTGACCTGACCTGGCCACGCCCTTCCATGGTTTCCCACTGCCTACAGGCTCCCTCCCTAGTGCCCCTCCTCCTGGCCAGACCAAGTCTAAAGCAGCCTCCTCCCTCCTACCAAGCTCCAGTATCTCCCACAGGCTCCTCTTTGCCCTTTCTCTAGGAGACATCATGTTGAGAAGGTCCTCCACCTTACTTGATCCTCAGTCACTAAAGGGGCAAGGCTCAGAGAAAGTGAGCAGATTGCTCATAGCTACACAGCAGGATCTCTACTGGGCAATCTAACTTGTGAACACATGCCTCTGACCTTGGAGTATCAGAACCCCGGTGAGACCACTTCCTTCCAGTCCACACACACACCTCACCTGCACTCACCAGCCCCCCTCTCCATCCCACAGTACCAACCGTTCTGGTTTCCTGCAGAGGGTCCGGTCCTCACAGGAGGCCCTTCATCCATGGCTACATCAGCACATTCCCACTTTATTTACTTATTAACACTTTAAAGTTTTAATCACATCCAGCTCAGCCCTGAGGAAGGTGGCTCTGTGCTTTGCACCAGGAGTGAAGGCAAATCAAGAATTAGTTTCTGCTTAGACACCTCTTAGGCAAGAACAGAGGATGGACTGTGAGTTCCTGCATGCCTGCGTGCGTGTGTGCATGCATGTGCATGTATGTGATGTGATTGTGTGTATGCATTCACATGTGTGTGCATGTGCATATGTGTACATGTGTGCATGTATAAGCATATCTGTGTGCATGTACTGTGTGCATACCCCTGTGTGTGCATGTGCATGTGTTTGTGTACATGTATGTATGTGTGCATGTGTGTGCACATGTGTTTGTTTACATGGATGTGTACATATGTGTGCATATGTGTACATACATGTATGTCCATGTGTACATTCTGGTGCTGCACCACTCCATCCTCTACTCCATCCTTGGGGTTCTGGGGAGACGGGGGGGGGTGTTATCTAAGGAGAGGGCCTAATAGAAGCCATGAATCACAGCTGAGGAGAGAAATGGAAATGACTTTTTCTCCCCCATGGTTTGTTTAATGGGGCGGACATCAAATGGTTGGCAGCCATGGCAGTGCGAGGCCTGGGTCCTGGGGAGCCAGATATAGTTGCTTGGGCAGTGGGGAGCATGGACTTCCATCGTAATTACCCCCCACTTCCTACCACAGACAGCTGCGGGCAGGGTGAGGATGGAGTGGCTGGATGGGTGGGGTAGCAGGAGGAGGGAGGGTATGGATGCAACCTGGGTCAGTTTCCACTCTGGTTCAGCTGCCTGTGATCATGAGCCCTGAAATGACAATATTTCTCAGAAATCCTTTCCAGTAGCCATCCTCTAGGACCTGGAACAGTAGCATGTGGCTCTGGGAGCCCAGAGACGGACTGTTCTTTTTTCAAACTGTCCTTGTACTTTGGGGAGTCTCGTGTCCTAAAGTGGTCTTCCTAGAAGCCGAGGCTCCTCTCTGGGTGTTACCACCCACCCGTACTCAGGTATACAGAAGGATAACTCTATATTCTTAAAGACAGCACAGTTTCCATTCTGAGGCCCTGCAGGGTAGAGGAAACACAGGCAGCCTTGTCTTTTCCCTGTCATAGGTTTGGACGACACCTTATAGAACTGCAATTGGCCATGGCTGGCCCCCAGTTGTCATCTGCCCGTGTGATTTACTGCTCTGCTTGGCTCCCTGTGGTGGATCACCATGGTACAGTGCTGTCCATGAGGCCACTCTAGTCTGTCGACTGTTCCCATACCAAACAGGCCCCAAGGGTTACAGCCATGTGGAATCAGACCTATAAATCTAGACTTCTCTGAGGTCTAGTCTAGGCCATTTCCGCTTTCAGGTCCTCCAGTCTATGAGGGTGTGAGTCTCATCATTCCTGAAGGTTGGTAGTTTCCTGAAACAAAGGGCATGTAACTACTTCCTCCTCCTCTTCTCCCCTCCTCCACCTCTTCTTCTTCTTGACAGAGTCTCAGGTAGCTCAGGCTAACCTTGAACTCACTGTTAGCTGGGAATGAACACGGACTTCTGATCCTTCTGCCTCCATCTCCCAAATGCTGAGACTGGGGTGTGCATCACCACGCCAGTTTATGTGATACTGGGGATCAAAGCCAGAGCTTGGTACATGCTAAGGCCACACTCTGCTAACTGAGTCACATTCCCAGCCCGGAGCCTGCATCTTTAAGGCCTCTGGGCTTCTAACTAGCTCCTCTCCTGAAATCCAGCTGAGGAGACTGTGTAACCTGGCCACTCCTGCTAGAGCAAACATTATGTACTGCCTCCCATAAAAAGCAGCTTTATTCCTCTACAGTGGGGTGAGGCCAGCCTCAGCTCTGATTGTAGCAGGGGCAGGTGAAGTTTGTGGCCAAGGAGCATCCTGAGGGGAGGAGACACCAGGAAAAGTAGAATTCAGGCCACACCAATCTAATATCTTTTTGCTAAAGAAAGGGCAGGGTGGAGGGTGAAGACCCTGCCAGATACCGAGGTGGGGGAGGTCCTGGATTTTCCTAGGACATGCACAGATGGGGCCAGGAGAAAGTTCCAGAGCCTTCATCAGGTGAGGAGCATGACTCGAAGCAGGCAGACCCCTCCATTCTGCTCTCACCTCCTTCAAGATGTAGTTCTGTCAGCATGAAGCTGAAGATGCCAACTGGAAACTGGGGAGGGTGGGCTGAAGAAGCAGAACAGATTCCTGTTTTTCAAATACCACAGAATACGGGGCCTTCAGATGTCAAAATCAGACTCAGCACCCATGAAGGCCTGACTCTAGGAGCCGAGTAAGCAGAGAGTAGCAAGTCAGAGAAAGGATCATTAGTGAGAAACCATGGCTGTGAACCACATCTGTGGCTGCAGGACTGTCTGGGAGCTCCAACCAGTGATGGGATTAAAGAAGGAAATCATGGAAGAACCTGACAGTTGGACTCCGTTGACATAAACACAAAAACCCAAGTACTATGCTTGATGGCACATACCTTTCATCCTAGCATTCAGGAGGCAGAGGCAAACAGATATCTACGGATCTATGGCTAGCCTAGTCCACATGGGGTTCCAGGCCAGCCAGGGCTACATAATGAGGTCCTGTCTGCAAACAAAAACCGAAAACCCACTGACAGGGTGAGGTATCACAGATGCAGTTATAAAATATAACAGCATCTGTCTTGTCTTCGGAAACTATTTTAGTTCTGGGGAGCAGATGGAGAGAGGGGAGGATCTGGGTTTGGCGACTGGTCTATAGAAGGCTTACAAATGACATCTGTAATATTTTAGTTCTTTAAAAAGATAATAAGTAACAAAAGATAATCACGGGGTGCAGTGTGGATCCCCTCCCGCTGTGATTGGTGAGTTGCTATGGTATTGGCTAAGGGTGGGTGGTGTGGCCTGTAGCTTGCTTCTTCCCTTTGGCTGACTGCAGTTCAAGGTCACTGTAGCTTGGTGCTGTGGTCTGTTTACTTTGCCGCAGCTGAGGGACCTCCTTCTGTGTGAAGACAGAAGGACGCCAGAGCTTCTGTCCGGAAGAGCTCCTGCATGCTGCCAGTAGGGAAAAAATCAATACAATTGCCCTGGGAAACAATCAGGCAGGTTGGCATTGTGGCAATTGGCAAGTCCCTGTCCCCCTGTCCATCCCAAGAGCTTGCCTAGTGGCAGACATCCATGCTGCAGCACACAGGACCAGAATTTACATACCAGTCCACCCAAGTAGTGAAAACCCAGAACCACGTGAAGAGTGGACAAAATGTTGACATGCTGACACAATAAAAATTTAAAAATTAATAAAAGGCAAGAGCTGAAGCAGGTCAGATGTAATTCCAATGTAAGTTAAAACTGGGTATCGGGGAGATTGGCCTCCATCAGATTACTCTTTAGGTAATAAAGACTTATCCTTGACTAGAAACTAGAGACTGGTTTCTCTGTGTAGACCAGGCTGGCCTGGAACTCAGAGATTCCCCTGCCTCTGCCTCTTAAGTGCTGAGACTAAATGTGTGCACCATCTGCCTGGCTTTGAACTATAGTTTTAAAAGTGCTAAATTGTAACTTTGTGAGCTTGGGAGGCATGCAGCCTTTGGTGTGGGCTGGGGCAGGTGATCAGGCTATCCCAGCCCGCTCTCACTCAATGTATGACATTGTTGCTTGCAGCAGGCAGCCCTCAGTGGAAGATGAGGTTGTTCCCAGGACTCAGGGGGGATACAGAGGGAACCCTTATCTGCAGACACTGCCTGTTGGAATGTTGCACAGGGGGCACAATATCAGGTCAGTTGTCTGTGGAGGGATCAGGGTAAGCTATGACCAGGCCTCCTGCTGGGGGAGGTTCAGGAGGGGATGGATCCCAGAGCAAAGAGACGGACATATGTCCACCCTAACAGAGAGAAGCTGACAGGCTCAGGAGAGACACACTTTCTTCAGCCTCCCCTCCAGAAACCTGCTTGACTTCCCAATTCCTTCAGGTTAGTGATCCAAGCCCCAGTTCCAACCCCTAGCTTGCTGGGACATTGGTATAATCCATTTAACTGGTGCAGTGTGTTTCAGACCCATGCATTCCTGAACATGTGGGCCACTGTACCTGTATGTGCCTTAGCCTGGGGACCAGAAGCTACGGACTTGTGCACCCCTCCGAGGCAAATCTAACTCTACAGTGACCTCCTCTCTCACACCCTCTACCTCAGAGTGAGTCAGCAACTCAGAAGGAAGAGTCTGAAATGGGCCAACTCTATTACCCCATAGTGACTGAGTGAGTGTGTCATAGGTGTGTGCACATGAGTGTGCCTAAATCACACAGGAGGACCAGTGGGTATGCATGCAGCACTGATTTATTTTTACATTTGATCTTAGCCAAAAGGCAGAGAAGCAATTAACCTTTTCTATTATCTATGTATGTATGTATCTATCAGCTGTGTGTGCATGTATGTACGTATGTATGTATGTATGTATGTATGTATCTATCAGCTGTGTGTGCATGTACATACGTATGTATGTATGTATGTATGTATGTATGTATGTATTTATCTATTTGTGGTGTGTGTGTGTGTGTACATGCATGTAACCATGCATTTGCCTATGTGTGCACCAATCTATGTCATGGCATGCCTGTGGAGGTCAGAGAAAAGCTTTCACATTCTTATGTGGGTGGGTTCCAAGGACCGAACTCAGGTCCCCAGGCCTGACAGTAAGCAACTTTACTGACTGAGCCATCTCACTCACTGCTATTTGTTTGTATATGTATATCAACCTTTGGTTAGGTAATACATGGACATAACAACAACAACAACTAGAAACTTGCAGGTAGTGGCAAAGTTGCACAGGGACTCCGGACTGGTGGAGGAAGTCCCCAACTAGATCTGATTCTTCGTAAAGACAATGAGGGCAGGGGAAAGGTTTCTGACTTTCTAGGTGAAACACTGAAAATTAAATAGAGCCAAATGAAGCAAACTTGATAAGGTCTGGATGCCTGTGTCCTCTTCTGCTTCCTCTCATAACCCTCTGCCCAGCTGGCAGTGCTACCCTGTGACTCTGCAGAGTCTAAACAAGTACTTCCGTGAGCCCTGTGGGCCCCTCCAGCAAAGCGATCAAACCTGACCAGGGGTCACGGTGGCCTTCTGGAATATAGACAACAACTATATTGCAGTTTCGGACTATCATCTGAAGTTGAAAGGAGTGTTGTTGTATTGTAAGGATCTTGTATGCTGGAGTGTTGGCTTAGCTGGTAAGGACACTGACTGCCAATCCTAAGGACCCCAGTTCAAATCCCAGCCACTGTTTGATGGCTTACAGCTATCTGAACTGTAATTTGGAGGCTGGAGAGATGGTTCAGTGGTTAAGGCCACTGACTGCTCTTCTGAAGGTCCTGAGTTTAAATCCCAGCAACCACATGATGGTTCACAACCACCTGTAATGAGATCTGACTCCCTCTTCTGGAGTGTCTGACATATACAATCAATCAATCAATCAATGAAACATCTTTTTTAAAAAAGAATCTTAAAAAAGACCTAATTTTACTTATTATTGCATGTGTGTGTGTGTGTGTGTGTGTGTGTGTGTGTGTAAGAAATACACTATTATAGTCCATTTTCAGCATGAGATGCATTTGGAGTTCAACATAGATAAATAGGGTGCACTGTGCCTGACTCCCTAGCTGGTGGCTGCACCTCCTTGTCTAGGTGCTGTCGATTCATCTTAGGGTTGAAAAGTTACAGCTTGCTGGGTGAGGTGCACACCCTTAATCCTAGTACTCAGGAGGCAGAGGCAGGTGGATCTCTATGAGTTCAAGACCAGCCTGATCTACAGAGCAAGTTCCAGAACAGTCAGAGCTGTTAACACAGAGAAACCCTGTTTTGAAAGAGGGGGGGAGGGAGAGGGGGAGAGGGAGAGACAGAGACAGAGACAGAGAACTTACAGGCAGACTGCTATGTGACTAAGCCCAGGTATCAGAAGAGGAGGGAATCTTAAGCCCTTAGATATGTATTAAAGCTCTGTATCCTGAACCAATAGGATGGACACCTATAGGGGGTGGGGGGCAATGCTGGAAGACTGTGCCTTCTTAAAAAGCTTGGCCAATGAGAACTGAAGGGGACGGAAAAATGTGATTTGGGACATAAAACCCACTGTTCTGTGCCAAATCGGCACATCAGCTGCTTTTGCCTTTTGTCCAGGATAATGCCCAGCTCTTAAAGAACCAAAAATAAATCTGCCTCACTTCTGCTATTCTGAGTTTCCAGCATTCTTACTATGGAGTGAGGATCACTGTTTCTTACCATTTGGGGGCTCATCTGGGATTTCTGTATTTGAGACAAGAACCTCTCGGTCTCTGGAGAGTGGAAGACGAGTCTGCCCCACATTTGGGCGCCCACTCTGCCAGATCTTGCTCTTTCCCAGCACTTCAAATAAGACTCTCGAAAAGTCGTGAGGGAAGTAAAAACCGACGCAGGGCCTTTAGACTCACCAGGAGAAAAGGGACACCGCGTGACAATCAGACAGACCTCGTGCGTGTACTGAGGTAGGACGGTTGGCAAGGAGCCCAGGGCCCCTCGGTGACTGGGTATTGCTGAAGGTCAGAGTGTGAAGGAAGGACACAGACCCCTTTATACAAAACGAGATGCTCTGCTTGTTGATTCTTTGTCCACTGACACACCTGGAGTCATCTGGGAAGAGGGAACCTCAGTGCCTCCATCAGATTGGCCCATAGGCAAGTCCCTGGGGTGTTTTCTTTATTAATGATTGATGGAAGTGATGTCATCACCGGGTGGTCCTGGGTTGTATTTAAAAAAAAAAAAGAAGCAAACTGAGCAAGCTATGGGGAACAAGACAGTAATCTTCCTCCTCCATGGTCTCTATTCTGTTCCTGCCCTGCTTGAGTTTCTGCCTTGGTTTCTCTCACACACAGGTGATGCGATCAGAGAAGGGAGGCATTGTATTATGATTGGTGGGTGATGTCACACATTTATTCCCTACCATACAGTTTTGACGGAACAATTACTGAGGCCATTCAAGGATTAACCAGCCTTGCCAAATAATTAACAGGAAACTCAGGAACTGATGATCCGTTTTTAGACCAGCTAAAAGGATAGCTTAGGAGATAGAAAGGGTTGATGGTTTCCATCCTAACTTACCTCATAGCTGTAGCAGGAAGACTGCCTGCAGAAGGATAGACGCTGAGTTATTCCTGACGTAAGGAGAATAATGGGGAACACGCCGAAAGAGCAATTGATAAATAAATGCCTGTAACACATTGGTATAACCTAATGCTTCTAGATACTCCATCAGAACACTGGTCCTGTGACAGAGGCTAAGAGTATAACAATCACTCTGAAAATAAGCCTGCATGTGGAAGATTTTAAAAAGAGGGAATTATAAGAAATAAATGGGGACCAAAGAGATGGCTCAGTGGTTAAGAGCACTGGCTATTCATCCAGAGGACCCAGGTTCAATTCCCAGCTACCCTCATGGCAGCTCACAACTGTCTGTATATCCAATTCCAGAGGCTCCAACATCTTCACACAAACATACATGCAGGCAAAACACCAATGCAAAGAAGTGAAAATGAATACATTGATAAAAAGAGAAATAAATCATATGGTCCATTTCAGTATAAGGTGGATTTAAAGCTTGTGGTGATTTGAACGAGAATGACTCCCATAGAGTCATGTATTTGAATGCTTGATCCTTTCTTGGTGGACCTATTGGGGAAGGATTAGGAGGCGTGGCCTGTTGGAGAAGGCACGTCACTGGGGGGATGGGCACTCAGGTTTCAGAAGCTCACACTATTCCCAGTTAGCAATCTCTCTCTCTCTCTCTCTCTCTCTCTCTCTCTCTCTCTCTCTCTCTCTCTCTCTCCATCTGCTTCCCCCTTCTTGTGGTTGTTGTGAGAAGATGTGAGCTCTCAGCTCCTGCCCCAGGCCCATGCTGCTTGCCTGACTCTTGGAAACACTAAACCCAGTACTTCTTATTCTATAATTTGCCTTGATCATGGTGTTTTACTTGGCAATAAAAAAGTAACAAAGACTAGAGCTCATCAGAAGATCACAGCTAAGCAGGGGGTGCCACACCCCTGCCTTCCCCAGCTGCCCACTGTGCCTGCTTGTCTGGGCACTCTCGGTTCATCCTAGGGTTGAAAAGTTACATGTCATCTGCTACATGACTGAGCCCAGGTAAGAAGAGGGACTCTCCAGCCCCAGGGTATGCACTACATCAAGCTTTGCATCTTAAATTAATAGTGGAAATATTATGCAGGGCCAATACTAGACTATAGGCACATTGCACCTTCATAAAGAACTCAGTCAACAAGAACTAAAGAGGACAGAGAAAGGCGATATGAACTCTCTGTTTGGGCCCAATCAGCATGACAGCTATGTCTGCCTCTTGCCTAGGCTGCCGTCTAGATTTCACAGAACACCCCAAATAAATTGGCTTTGTTTTAAAGTCTTCAGAATTCTTATTATGGAGTAAGAGTTAGTCTAGGCCTTCAGGCTTCTGTAGCAAGCTCCAACCTGCTGAGACAGCTCAGTGGCTCTTCTGAGTCTGTAACAGTGACAGTGTACACCAGAAGCGTAGCGAGGTAAGGACCCCTCACTATGGGACCTGACCACTTCTTACTGAAAAGCCTCACTTCTAAGGTGTGTCTTTATTGGGCCTGAGTTAGAGCACACTGTGCACCTAGCTTTGTGCTAGGTGAGCTCTACCAATTGAGCTGCAGCCTTCATCTCTCCAACAATCGTAAACATGTGAGAAGAGAAACACAACAAACCAAGCCGTGTAGACCACTGCTATACATACTTCTACTTTAAAAAGTGGGAGGCTGGGGGCTGGAAACACCACAACAGTTAGGAGGGCACGCCTCTTTCTCAGAGGATCCAAGCGTAGTTAAGGGCCAGCCAAGACCCCGTTTAGCTCCCTGCACCCACGTTGCTGACGGGGTGCCTTGTGCATCACTCATGGGGGTGTGAAGTAGTTCTGCCTCTTGCAGAACAAGTCACAGGGCTTCTGGAAGCTGGACTTGGAGTTCCTGCATACCCCAGCGATTCTGGTCTTGGGTCCACACCCAAGGCAGACAGAAGCAGCTTCACACGGTGTCCAGATACGTTCATAGCAGAGCTGTTCACAGTAGCCAAAAGGAGCCTCCTGTCACCTCCTCTTTTTCATTGTTAATTCTAGTCATTACTTTTTGGTTGTTTCAGCTAGAGGTTTGTCAATCTGGTTAATCTTTCAAAAGAAGCAACTTTTTGCCCGACAGGTTCTATGTAGCATTCTTCAGTCTCCATCTCATCAATTTCTACCCCAGTTTGTCGATTTTTATATATCTCAGCACCAAACCTACAAACGTTCCTCTCAGAACTGCCTTAGCTGTAATCCCAAAGGGTCTGGAAAGTATCAGACTGGACTAAAACTCACCAAGATCCTCCTGCCTCTGCTTCCCAAGTGCCTGGATTCAAGTTATGTGCCACCAAGCCTGGCCTGTTTCTAAGAAACTTTACATTTCCGATTTCTTCCATGATGCACTGAGGTCATTGGAGAGTGTTCAGTCTCTAAGTATTTGTATAGTTCCTGTGGTTTCTCTTGCTACTGCTTTCTAGTTTTATCCCACGATGATGTGATAAGATATTGCTTTGTTCGGTGGGATGATGTGAAGTGTGTCCCACGGAGCCTGGGGTGGGTGTCCTGCAGAGGGCGCCAAGGTGACTCACTCATATTTCTCACCCTGTTTTTCCTCTGATCTTTCTGTGTCTCCTCTGAACTACCCTCCTAGAGGCTCCCTTTGGAAGAGTCCAGACAGGAGACCCCATGCCGTGCATCTGTGAATGTGGGTGTGTGAGTGCAGCTTCAGGAGTATGTGGAAGCTAAACTTCTCATGTTGAGAACCTGCATGTGCACGCACATGTGCTCTTGTGCAAGCTGCTAGTCTCTGGAGTGCAAGCTTCGGCTGCATGCTGCATGTCAGAGGCTGAGCCTACACTGACACATATATGGGCATAAGCAGCTCTCAGGTCTGCTTAAGGTATGCCTGAGCAAGAGCATGTGCCGCTGAGGTCAGAGGTCCTTACAGAGGCCCTCCACAGCTCTCTGATGATTAAAAGTCTCCCATCAGGTGGTGCCTGGGAGATGGGCAGGTGTACAGCGGAGTGACACCCTGTGGCCCGCCCTCTTTTCCTCGCTGATGCCTCTGTGGAGACAGTCTGGTCTCAGATGAGTATATTCCCTGAAGAGAGGCAGCCCAAGCAGCTGTCAGCATTCTGGAGATGGTGAACGGCTGTGGTACCTGTCAGCAGCCACTGCATAGCCGTCTTGGTGACAGGTGCCAGCGGCAGGAGGAGAAATCAGCTCTTCTAAGGCTCTGGGTTCTTGTACTGCTGCTGCCTGTTGATCTGCATACATGGAAGGGTGAGTGGGGGTCCCAGTGCATTTGAGAGCAGGGCCTAACCCCTAGGTTTGTTTCACAAGATTTAATTCTGGTCTTACTGTCTATAGGACCTGTGTCTGTTCCTTGCTGGAGACCTACGGACTGCTTGGCCTGCCTGGGTTCTCTGCTCCTGCAGCCTCAAGGTGTTGGTGCTCCCGTGTCCACTTGCTGGTGAGCTCACTGGTTCCAGGCCTGGGCCCAGTCCTCAGGTCTCCTGCCCTATTTCACCCAGGAGGTCGCTCCCTTCCCTCCACACAGGGCTTCTGTCGTGTTCATTAGTTCCCATGAAGGGGGATTCGACCCTTTTCCTCTCAGCTCAGATGTCTGTAGCCTGAAGAGGGAGATGTGGCGGGCTTCAGGGAGATGTGGCGGGCTTCAGGGAGATGTGGTGGGCTTCAGGGAGATCTGGTGGGCTTCAGGCCCCCTCACCCGAGGGCACCAGCATCAGAGTTGGACAGTACAGGATCTGGGTCCCAGTAAGGGGACTCTAGTTGTTAAAATTAGATTCCAGCTGGTGATTGGAAGTGAACCTTAGAAAGCAGAGCCCAGAGTGCATTTGCCTCCCGAGATAAAGGGTCAGCTACCACGGAACAGATGCCAGTGTGCTGACATCTCAGAAAGAGAGCGTGAAAGAGTCAGGGCACGGTGGCAGTCTGGCAGGAACTGGATCAGACTCATCTTCTCACCGAACCAGTAGTCCCAAATAAACCAGAGCTTCTGGACCTGGGTTTGAAACCCGAACGTCTACTTAATATGCTGTGTAACCAAGCACATCCCCTCACCTCTCTGAACCTCAGCACCCATCATTCTTGTACAAGAACCACAGTAGTCACTTGAAGGGGGGGGTACTCTTGGGGAGAGCCTGGACAGAGTGAGGACGCAGCAAACAGCAGCTTCCACCTTGGGGGAAGGAAAGCCACCACTGTCCCCACTGGGGCTGCCTGACACACTTGGGAAGCAGAGGCCTGGCCTGGTTCCCTGGGCTGGTGGCTGAGGCCTCTTGTCGGTCCTTGGTTACTATGCATTAATCTCTGTGAAGGGCCTGACCATGGGGTCTGGCGCACAGTGGGTGTTACACATCTGGAATGATGCTCATACGGAGGCAACATCTGGGCATTCACTGTGTCAGGTTTCATGTCAGCTACTCAGGGCCTGGGGAAATGGTAAGGCTGGGCACATCCGGTCCCTGAGCATCCAGAGCCCAGTCTAGGGTGGCAGAGGGGAGACACAGAAGCGCTCACTGACATGTGCCAAGTCCAAACATCACAAGGCAAGGTCAGGTGGAGACAGGCAGAGAGGTTTCTGACTGGCAGGCTGGTACCAGGGAATATGATGAAGGTAAGCTGCTCTGTGGGCACTGCCTGTGCCCGGGCACTCTGTCTTACCTACACAGTCTCATTTAAAGCTCAAAACAGCAGTTCTAGGGACTTCTTGTGGGGCAAGTGGACTGTGCTACCAGACAGAACGGGTAAGGTTGAGTGAGCCCAAACCCCATGAAACTCAGAATTGAGAATGGTAGGAGCAGGGCCAACTCCCCACTTAACTCTACCTGCTCTGCAACACGGAACCAGGACAACCCACTGAGGGGACCCATGACAATCAGCCATGTAGGGAAAATACCTGAAGTCCTTCCTCACGAAAATAGAGCATCCCTCGCGTTTCAGACTGAGCCGATGGAGGCATCTACCCCTAGATCCCATCCTCCTCAATGTTTATAAGGTCCTCATCCGGGGCTGGAGAGATGGCTCAGTGGTTAAGAGCACTGACTGCTCTTCTAGAGGTCATGAGTTCAAATCCCAGCAACCACATGGTCGCTCACAACCATCTGCAATGAGATCTAATGCCCTCTTCTGGTGTGTCTGAAGACAGCTACAGTGTACTTGTATATAATAAATAAATAAATCTTTAAAAAATAATAAAGTCCCTATCCACATGGAATAAAGTGTATGAGTTATTTCATGGAGAATTATCTGAGAGTGACTGTTTTACTGATCTGTAACGCTTTGGGAAAGAGTTTTCTCTCCAGAAGCATCCATCGCTGGACCTTGAACCGGCCTGGCAGACTGGACTCATGTCCCTGCCGCCTCTGCCGTCACCGCCTCCTGCCACCCACGGCTGCCCTGCCCCAGCCTCTGGCATTGACACTGCCACGGTAGAGGACCAGACCTCAGGTACCAGCTCAGGCTTCCCTTCTGAGAGCTGTCACACTTTGGCCGTCTCTGGCTGGACCAGAGGGTTCTGCAGAGGAGGACAACTTCTAGACCCATTTTATGAGTGCAGAAACTGAGTCCATAGAGATTGGGTGATGTCTAGCCTTCACTGTCAACTTGATAAGCTTTGGAGTCACCATGGCAACAAATTTGCAGGAATGACCCTCAGGTATTTTCTAGACTGTCTTAACAGAGGTGAGGAGACCCACCCTAAGTACGGACCAAACCGTTCTATGGCCTAGGAGCCTGGATTTTGTGTAAAGGACAAAGCAAGTTGGGAACCAGCCTTCATCCCTTGCTTGTTCCTGCAGATGCAACGTGACCCGCCATCTCATGTCCACGGCAAGCCTTCCAGGCCACGAAAGCATGGGGATGGAAAGAGGCAGTAAGAGCCTTACCAGGAGATGGCGCCAGTGCTGCTGACTTTGACAACCGGACAAAGTGGCCAGGCTTCTTTCTGCTGGATTAGGGACAGACCGCTCAGCATGAGAAATAGCCAGGGCTAGGGCCATTAGCCTTATCAAAAAGCTTATTGCTCTTAGCAAAGTATTTAATACGGTTTCCTGCTATTAGGGCCCAAACCTGGACTAGCAAGATATTAATTCTGCAGATAATCATTGAGAGGGGAGGACCATATTTTAATATATGGCAACAGGCAAGCTATTGTCATTTTTCCTTTCTATCTTGATTGCCCGCTACCCAATTAGAGCTGGCTTTCGATGCCCCTTTCTGGAGGGAGGGAGATAAGGCTTAATGTCCTCGAACAAGATCTATCGGCTGTGACGAGAGGCCCATAAATATTAATAAATCTATAATTAGTCCTGTGGAAAGGGGTATCCATCCATGGGGAGGTTCCACCCATCTATGGCAAGAAACCACTTTGCTGGGAAAGCAAGACCTTTCTCTCCCAAATGCCAGGCTCTTTGTTCCAGAAGGAAGCAGCCTTTAGATGGGCCAGATCCTGATATGTATCTACTTTGAGACAGACCCCAGGAACAGCCAGGATTTCTGCAGTGGTGTCTAGGAGAAGGAGGCTTAGCCTAGGTTATAGGAGAAGGTTGGGGACCCAGGAAGATTTTCTCACATTGTTTTAACTTTTAAAAACCTTTTTATTCATTCTTTGTGAAGTTCACTTCGTGAACCCCAATCCAACTCATTTTCCCATCCCTTCATATCTACCCTCTGCCCATGCAACCCAAAGGAAAATTTAAAAAAGAAAAAGAAAATTAAAAAAAAAACAACAACTGGGCTGGAGAGATGGCTCAGCGTTTAAGAGCACTGACTGCTCTTCCAGAGGTCCGGAGTTCAGTTCCCAGCAACCACATGGTGGCTCGAAACCATCTGCAAATGGATCTGATGCCCTCTTCTGGTGTGTCTGAAGACAGCTACAGTGTGCTCATATACATAAAATAAATAAATAAATCTTTAAATAAAGAAAGGAACAACAACCAAAGGCATCTTGCTGTAGAAGCTGCGGAATGCCCCACAGCAAACTCCTTTATCCAAACATCTTTACTTGCAAATGTTCATTGCAATGAGCCATTGGTCTGCTTCAAGACCTCTGGCTTCTGCTAGTCCATCAGTACTGGATGCTCACCGGGACTCCTCTCAGATATTCTGTTGTTGCCTGTGTCAAGGAGATCCTGCAGCTTTGGATCTGCAGGACCCGCCCCTTCATGAGCTCCAGCAGTTCATAAATGGAGTAGATATTGGGATGGGCTCTGGATCAAAGCTCTGGGTCTGGGTCTGGGTGGTAGCTGAGTTGGTCAGGCCTCCAGCTCTCTCTCACACACATCACCTGGGCCATCTCTCCAGCACTCCTCAGGCGAGGGGTAGTGGGGGCAGCAGTAGGAGAGGTGTGGGGGTGGGGAATCTCTCCTGAATCCATACTACTGCAAGGCCAGCGAGGGGTGGGGACAGCTCTCTCACACAGCTCACATCCTGGAGTCAGCTCACCCAGACCCCTGCCACTGCTTTCCTCAGTACTGCAGCCATCGAGGGGCAGGGCTGCCTCTCCCCTGCCCAAGCTACCGCGCCGCCAGTGAGGGGCGGGGCCAACTCTGCTCGGTGTCCCGCCCCCTGTACATCTACACGCCCCCAGGGCGGCAACCCAGGCCAGGACTATCCACCCAGCCTTCGGTGGTAACTAGGACCGCAGACATTGACACAAACCCTTGCTGCTGCAGGGCGATGGACCCAGACATGGCTCTCGGTGGCACCACGGGCCAGGACTTCACCGTGGCCTCAGATGGCAGTGCAGGATACTCACCTCAGGCTCTTCCTCAGCACCCTCATGCCTCCAGTTCTGCCTCTTTTCATCATGCTCAAACCCTTCTGCTTCTCCCCTGTCTCTCTACCACTTACTTGCGATCTGTAGTGACTCTCCTGGAGAACAGGCCTCTGGGTGTCTTCTGCCACCCTCCCTATGTGGTGGCAGGACAGGCTCCTCCATTATTTTAATTTTTAACTGAAACTATTTTGAGTTATTTCATTTAAAGTCACCTGAAAAAAGCATATAAAATTTGAGAGGCCAGTGGACTAGTGAAGGGACTTAAAGTTACCCTCAGATAGGAATCCAGATTGTTGATTTAAAGATTTGTGTGTGGAGCCAGGCATGTGGAACATGCCTTGAGTCCTACTGCATAAGAGGCAGAGACAGGAGGTTCCCTGGTCGTCAAAGCCAACTCGGTCTATACAGTGAGTTCCAGGCCAGCCAGGGCTACACAGTAAAATGTTGGTCCATCACCCTTCCAAAATTGTGAGTATGTATGATGTACATATGTGTTTGTATATGTGCACTGGTGTGTGCATAGGTGTGAGTGTGTGTGTGTGTGTGTGTAGGCCAGAGACTGACATCTGACATACTTTCCTGTATCACAGCCCATATTATTCTGCAGACAGTGTCTCTCACTGAACCTGGGGCTCACACACTCAACTAGACTTGCTGGCCCATTAATGATCATCAAATGTCTTCCAATCTCACCTCCCCAGTTTTGGGCTCAGCTTTGATGTGGGTACTGGGGACCTGAACACAGGTCCTCATGCTTGTGATAGCACTCTCCCCACTGAGCCATCTCCCCAGCGCTACTGTGAAATGTTTCTATTATTGTGATTATTGCTTTGTTTGGGATATGAATGTGGGCCCAAGGCACACATGCGGAATGCCTGGTGTGTTTGTCAGGGTTCTCTAGAGCAGCAGAACTTACAGAATAAGTCAGTCTCTCTACATATACATATACATGCACATACATATACATCATATAAAGGGGATTTGTTAAAATGAAATGATTTTACAGGTTGTGGTCTAGCTAATCCAGCAATGACTGGTTATGAATAGAAAGTCCAAGTGTCTAGTAGTTGTTCGGTCCACATGGCTGGGTGTCTTAGAGCTGGTCTTCAGTGTTCACACTGACATTCTGAAGAAGTCACCTCTAAGGCCAGTGAAGGAATGAACTTGCCCATGAGCTGAGAGCAAGCAGGCACAGAGCCAACGCTTCCTCCCTTTCTGTCATTATATAGGCTTCCAACCGAAAGCACAGTTCAGGTTAGAAGTGGGTTTTCTCAGCTAGAAAGATCTGGATTAAAGGTGTGCCATACCTCAAAGATCTGGATTGGAAGTAGATCTTCCTGTTTCAAATCAAACAGAAATCTCTCACAAGTGTGTCCTCCATATTTGAGTTTTAGTTAATTCCAGATGTAGTCAAGTTGTCAACCAAGAATATCTCACCTGATCTCCAGCCTTGGATGCTGTTGAGAAGTTCTGGTCCTTTAAGAGCTGGGGCCTCCAGGGGGCAGAGAACATTGGGGTGCCCATGAAGAGAACTACAGAGCCAGGCTCTTTCTCTTTTTTCCTGCCTCACCCTGACTAGGTGCTGCCTCCCAAGATGGTTGAAGAGAGTGAGTCTGAGATTATTGACCACAGCCCTTTTAACTAGGAACAGAAGTGACCCCTTCCTCTTTGTAAGTCCTCTCAGGTGCCGACTCAGTGACAGGAGCTAATCAAAGCTAGCACACATCAAGTGAAATACACACCTCCTCACACGTTCAGCTCCACGGCTTCTGACACCCTGGAGACCATCACCAGGGAGATGGGCACTGTTCCCACCAGACCAGAGGCTCCTGTGACCTGCCCAGTCCACATCACCATGGTGTCAACTCTTCCGCCCTCCAGGGCTACAGATGCCATCTGCCTGCCTTTGAACTCGGAGACAGACTCAGAATGAACTTCCGGCTCTGGCTCCCGCCACTCTTGTTCTGTCCTTACACCACAGCATCCATTTTAGAGCAAGTGCTCCTATTCTTATCTTGAGAGTAACACTTGTCATGGTGGAAATGATGTAGAGTACAAACGAACAGAAAAGGGTGGACATTGCCTTTGTGCCTGTGCCTCATTTTATTTATTTCAAAATGATTTAGTTTATTAATAAGCATGTGAGTATGAATGTGCACACGTGAGTGCAGGGACCCTGGGGACAGGAGGGAGCACTGGATCTCCTAAAGTTGGAGTCACAAGCAGTTGGGAGTCGCCCAAAAGGGGTGCTCAGAACCAAACTCAGGTCCTCTGCAAGAGCAGTCCTTAATGTGTCCTTAAATGAGAGCCATCTCTCCAGCCCCCGGCACCTGAGTGGCTCAGAGTCTCTCCACATTAAATTTTTGTTTGTTTTTGAGACAGGGTTTCTCTGTGTAGCTGTGGCTGTCCTAGAACTGGCTCTATAGACCAGGCTGGCCTCACATTCAGAAATCCACCTACCTCTGCCTCCTGAGCTCTGGAATTAAAGGCATGCACCACCACCACTACCACTTGGTTCACATTTAAATTTTTAATTAATTACATTAGTTAATTAATTAATTTGTAAGTAGATGGGTAGCTATGGAAGTTTGGAAAAGAAACTTGGCTACAGTTGACAGAAGCCTAACCTCAGCTGGCATGAGAAGATTTAATTTGTTGGTTCAAGTATCAGTTTTCACTGTCTGGCTCCGGGGTCGCTATAGCAACCTCAGACTGGATTGGTAGGGTTCCAAGGTCGTGCTTGGACCACTTCCTCTGGCTAGGCTGACAAAAAACTCTGACTGGGCAACCCCTGAGTTGGCCGAGACAGCGTGGGTATTTCTGCCCCTCACAGTCAGAAAATCAAGAGGAAAGGGCTCCCTCAAAGCACCGGAGGAAAGAAGGCCGAGGGATCTGTTCTAAGGGGAGCCTGTCCTGCCCATGGAGACAACCAGCAAGACTAAAAAGGGAAGGGATGTGGTGTATCTGCTCTGTCGGGCAGGCCACACCTCCTGCCCTTCCTTACTCAACCACTGACCCCATTCCTCTTGTGTGCACCCCTACCCCCACACTTTTTTAAGTTCTAAGCGACTTTAGGACCCAGAAAAGAGCAGACAAATCTCAACAATCTAGTCAAAACAAGCAGTCTGAGAGCTCTGGTTTGTCAAGTAAGCCTCCTGGGCCTCTGGCATCCAACCCAGGACTGGACACAGAGACAGTAACGCCAGATGCTGTTTAAATGAATGGCCGGAGCCTTTACTGAGCTGATCCTAGTCCTCTGAATGTCTGTATCTTTGCTGTCGCCTTCTAGGGTATTATTCCGTTTCCCATTGTAACAGATGTGTTTTTATTTATGTCACAATTCATTTACTATCAAGTATCTTAGGTGCCCAGGAGATAGAAACTGCCTCTTATTCAGAATGTAGGCCCTAGTGCATGGGGAAACTGAGGCACTCAAATAAATGGAGCAGGGTGTGCACTGGGATTTGATGGGAGGCCCTCTGGGTCTTTAGCTGGAATAGTGGGGAGGGGTAGCCTGAGCTCTCAAGCAAACTAGTCAGAAGGAAGGAAAGGGAGCTCAGGCGTTGTTTCTCTGAGCCCTTATTGGTATCATCCAGTGCATGTGGCCAGGCTGCCTCAGCCTGGCCCTCCCTCTCCCTGTCTCCTCCAAGCCTCCTTAGCTCTCTCTGCCGGTGCTGTGATTGACACCGTAATTGGTGTGTAGGCTGTGGGCTAATTGAAGTGGGCTGTGGACTGTGGTGGGTGGGCTGTAGCAGCCCTGGGGGGGGGGGGGGGGGGAATGAGGCTACAGGCTGTGGCGCAATGGTGCAGTGGTGGTGACTGCCTCCTTCTTCTGTAAGGAAGACTCCCCAGAACGGGGGAGGTCCTTTGGGCTCCCTAATGAGATGGGGTACAGAGGGTAGGCTGAGAGACCACTCCTACACCAGGTGGAGACCCTGCTGGTGCTGGAGCTCTTGGAGACGGAGGGGAAGTAGTGCCTCTATTTGTCCTTGTCACTTACAGGGCCTGAGGGCCTTGGTAAATAAATTCTCTATTTGGAGCCTGGTTTGGGTTCCTTGGTTCTTTCGTTCATTTCTTCCAAAAGTTCAGGGCCGGATTACAGTGTGTGTGCCTTCTGGGTTTGAGAGTGGAGTGTCGTGGGAATAAAAGTCCGGATGTGTAGAAGCTAAGGGTCAGAGGGAGACACCCAAATTAGAATATACTCTCACAAAAGGGTGGGGTCAGCGGGAGGGGAGCTAAGAGCAGTGGGAGCAGGCTGTGCCTGTGCACGGAGGGCAGGAAAACGGGCAGGTACCACTAAGGCCTGACACACTGAGCTTGGGCAGGCATACGCAGGTCTAACTCTTCATCACCTCTGCCTTTGCTACCTGGATGATAAACAGAAGGCCAGTCAGGCCTTGGTTTTGAGCCACCACCAGAGGTAGATTTTGAAGTCTTCTGCACAGGTCAGGGCATGGGCAGCAGACCCTGCTGGTGACAGGTATGATGAGGACAGGGCACCATTGCACAGGGACAACAGCATGTAATCCCTACTACTTTGTAGTATAGCACAGAGAAGGGCCTGGCCTGGCACACAAAGGTAGCTTGAACCCATCTTAGCTCAAAAACAATTTGTGGGGAGGGCCAGGCAGGGCAACAGCTCTGCGTGTTATGAGACTAGTCCCAGATGCTGTGGTCGTGGCGGTGAGTCCTGTTGTCTCTCCTGGCCATGCACAGAGTTAAGGGGTTCGCAGTCGGCTAAAGGAAGTAATGGGGGTGTGGCTTGGATCCAGGACAGATGTCACCACCTCAGCTGTTAGCCTGGTCCTCAGATGACTGGAAACCAAACAGACAAATGGAGACACTGGGAAAACACAGGCAGGGTGCCAGCTGCAAACACTGATCTTGTTATGGTCCAAACCTGGGTTGCTGATGGAAGGAGAAAGCATCTCAAAACAGAAATACATTGTGGTGCACTGTCCCGTGACGCCAGACCAGTTTTCCCAGTGATGACTCTGGGCCAGAAACTGCCTTTGCTGGGTGCTCATAGCAGCAGAACTGGGTGATGCAGAGACATACATGTGGCTTCCAGGGACCCAGATGGATTTCCAGAGTCACTCTCTTTGGCTTGAAAATTTGTCACGTGCACACGCACACGTACACACACACACACACATGCTCTCTCTCTCTCTTTCACACACACACACACACACACACACACACACACACACACACACAAGATGTAATAGTCACTACCGAGGAATGATATTGAGGAGCCCTCCTCCTGCCCCCCAGGCTCCCAGTCCTCATTTTACCAATAATTCACTGTTTATTCTGGCCTGACAAGTCACAGCTTTGCAAGCAGAAGCAACCTGGAGTTACCTGGGAAGAGGGAGCTTTGGTTGAGGAATCACCTCTATCAGACTGGTCTCTGGGCAACTCTATAAAGGAATTTCTTGACTTATGATTGATGTGGGAGGGCTTAGTCCATTGTGGGTGGAGCTAACTCTGGGTAGGTCCTGGGTTGTGTAGAAGGTGGCTGAGTAAGCCTCTTGGAGTTAACCAGGAAGCAGCTGTCCTCCACAACCTCTGCTTCAGTTCCAGCCTCCTGATCCCCTCCTTAGGTTTCTGACTCTGTTTTTCTTGTTGATGGTCTGTAACCTGTAAGCTAAATGAACCCTTTACCCTCAAGTTGCTTCTGGTCAGTGTTCTATCACAGAACTAGAAAACAAGCTAGAAAAATGTATGAATCTTGCCTAAAGGATCCAGATGTTCTCTTATCCCTGCAACTGTGTATGTGTGTATATGTGCGTGTGTGTGTATGTGTGTGTGTTTGTGTGTGTGTGTTCATATGCATTAGTTGTGGAGGTCAGAGGTCAACAGTGGGTGCCTGCCTTCTGCCACATCTTACTTTTTGAGACAGATTCTCTCACTAACCTTGGAGCTGGGCAGCCTTTGGACTCTGGAGATCTGCCTAGTCACCATCCCCAACCACAGTCACAGCACTGGGATTTCAGATGCGCACCGCCATGACTGCTATCCCTCCATGTCCATCCTAGCACCTCAGAGCTATTTACAGTCCTTTCTGAATCATGATCACTAGGCAAGGGAGTTGGCTCAGTGAAGAAGAGCGTGAGGAAGTCAGCTTGGCTCTCTGTGCACCTGAGATGCTAGACATGGAGGTAAGTACCTGTTGTATCAATGTTAGGAGGCAGGGACAGGAGAATTTCTGTGACTTGGTGGCCAGATATTCTAGCCAGTCAGTAAATTTCAGGTTCAGTGTTTAAGAGCCATGGCTGTTCTTCTAGAGAACCTGAGTTCAATTCCCAGCACTCACGTAGTGGCTTGAAGCCATCTGTAACTCCAGTTCCAGGAGATCTGATGCCCTTCTCTGGCCTCCATGGGGACTGCACACACATACTTGCAGATAAGACTCCCATACACATAAAATAAAAACAAATAAATCTTAAGATGGGAAGGTCTTGAAGAAAATAAATGATGTCCATCTCTGACCTCCACACATGCACAAAGAGGTGCACAGACTGAACCATGCATGCACCACACACAAGAAAAACTGAAGTCATAACAGCCACTGTAAGACCCGAAAAACCGAGGGCACCCCGGCGCCCCACGCCTTACGTCTCAGAAGGTAACACTCATATCACTCGGGAGAAACGGTTTCGATGCAATAACAAGAGGATTTTTATTCCAGAGGCTCTGGGGTCCACAGTCGTACACCAAGCAGGAGTAGAGGACTATGAGACCCTGAGTGCAGAATTGGGACAGCTTTTATAAGTTTACAACAAAGCCCGCAAATCACAAACCAATCATTCCTTAGCATCGACAGCCCGTGTAGTGCGAGCCAATCGATTTGTACCACTCCATAGTTTTTAGGCCAATCAGTTTAAATTATCGGAGCCAGCGCTCTGTGGACCAATTAGTTTCCTATTTTCTTGGACGTCTATAGCTGCATGAACTCCTGGGTGGGGGTAATGGCGTAAGCAGTTTACAGAAGCAAGATAAGCAGATAATTAGCTCATTTCCAGTTACCTTACAGGGCCAGGATCACCTACTCAAGGCATTTTTGCCTAGCTCTTAACAAAGGGCGGGCTCTGGAATGTGACCTTTCACCTAGTTTCTAACAAAGAGCAGGCTCAAGGAATATGAAGTGTTTGGGGTTCCTTAGAAGGCTGGAGTCAGAGCTTCTTTGGAGCAAGATAGCATTTTAAACTTTTGACTTCTTGGGGTCATTAGAGAGTTAGGCTGTATTTTCTATCCTTTCACCACCATCTGCAAAGCTACTTTCTAAGCCTGCTGCCACGCATCTTGTATCCTGATGATTCCATGAGGGAGGGGTCTCCATCAACTCCATTTTGCAGTAAGGAAAACAAAGCACAGAATGGCTAGGTTCACATGCCAGGCAGTGGAGGATGCTTCCAGGCCTCTGACCCAATTCCCACTCAGGATCCCAAGGGTTATCAGTACATACAGAGATCCTAGATGTATCCCAAGGACACTGTCCAGCTAAGCAGATCTTAGCCAGTGGAGCAAGCTAGCAGTACAAGAAGCAGCCATTTTAGCGATGACCATCAGCTCGTGGAGGTCCTGAGTCCAGGCCTATTGTCCTCTAAGACAAATGCTAAGCTTGTGGCACTCTCTGGGCTTTCAGGTGTGGCAATGTCGCACCCAGTACTGGTTTCCTTTCCCCATTTGTCTTATGTCCCCACACTTTTACCAGGGTGGGGTCACCTCCTAGAGTCCCAGGAGATGACACATGTCATCTACAAAGTTCATGCCTGAGAACTGTACGATCCAGTTACCAGGGGGAGGAATGCTGAAAATTCACTCGTTTTAAATTGGTTTATAACGTTTGTATTGGGCTGTGTTTTGAGGTTTTACTGCTGTGAAGAGACACCATGACCAAGGCAAGTCTTATAAATTACGACGTTTAATTCGGACTGGCTTACAAGTTCAGAGATTCAGTCCATTATCATCAAGGTGGGAACATGGCAGCATCCAGGCAGACATGGTACAGGAGGAGCTGAGAGGTCTACAGCTTCATCTGAAGGCTGCTAGGAGAAGATTGGCTTCCAGGCAGCTAGAACTAGAGTATTAAAACCCACACTAATGGTGACACTCCTACTCCAACAAGGCCACACCTCCAGATAGTGCCACTCCCTGGGCCAAGCCTATACAAACCATCACAGGCTGCATTCATAACTATCTTTGGTCACAGGAGTTGAGCATACCTGTTGGTTTTAGGAGGTGAGATTCCCCTCTGCCTAGAAGACACTGGCACTTGGCACATCCTCCCAGCACCCTGCCTGGAACACCACCCCCTCCCATCCCCGCTCACCCACTTCACTGAAAAGACCCCGGCTTACGTGGATTTTTATAAGGGGGTTTGTCTGACACCCGTTCTCACACTCAGAACTGACCATGCCCTGGTATCTCAGCAGGCAGACTTTTCTTGTGGCCCCACTACCAGGAACCTTGGGAATGGACCACACCTTCTTCCTCTTAGAAACTGCAGGTCCACCCAGGAATCAGCATAAAACAGGTCTACTCCCGACCCCGAGTCACTGTGACCCACCAGCCACCCTGCCTGTTTCCTGTGTTCACTGCTCTGACCCTCCGTTCGCCACTTCCTCTCCCAGGGTGACCACTTCTGTCTCTGCCGGTCTTTTTTCCTTTCTGGCTACCGCTGTCTGCCTCAGGGTCTGGCAATCTCTCTCCAGTCTTGCTTCACCACACTGGCATCTTTTCCTGTCTGCCTCCCTGGCTGGCTGGCAGGCCCTCCGAGGCCTGCACTGTATCTTGTTGATCATCACGGTGCTGTGCTACGCAGTACCTATTACATGGTGCATGCTAGTAAATGTTTGCAGAACGGATGAATTAATTAATCAGCCTACACACGTGTCCCTGGGTCCCTGAATGGAAGGACACGGGAACTGCTACAAATTATCCAAGATTGTCTATTGGTGTCCCAGAGCCCCGCTCAACTGTCTTAAGCAAGAAGGGGATGTGTTTGGGTTTTTGTCTGTTTGTTTTTAAGAATAATTTGGTTGTGTTGGCTGGAGTAATTTGCCGGCATTTGTGTGCACGTGTGGAGACTCCTCTTCAGACACCATCCGTCTTTTTCTTTGTCTGTTTCTTTTGAGAAGTGGTCTCGCTCCTGCACTACAGCCCACAGGTTCTGTTAGGCTGGCTGGCCAGTGAGCCCCAGGGACTGGCCCTTCTCTGCCTCACCAGTGCTGAGATAGGAGCATCCTCTGTGACGCCTAGCCTAGGTTCTGGGGCTCAAACTCAAGTCTTCACGCTTGAATAAGAACCATTTTTACCAACTGAGCCATCTCCTTGGCGCCTTAGTGAGACATTATCTTCCTATGTGGGCTAGGCTGGTCTTAAACTCACGGTCCTTCTGCTTCTGCCTCCCAAAGTCTGCGAGGGAAGGCATCACCATGATGGACAGAGAAGAAGCAGACAGATGTTCATTGGTTCTATCACTCAGCCACTTAAGCCGCCTTTGGGCGTGGCTGGATTGAGAAACGCAGCCACATCAGCTGCTGGCTTTCATGCCTTCTTCTCCCTGTACCTACCACAGGTAGTGTGATACAAATATAACGTTCCCATTTTCTAGTTAGGAAAAACTGAGGCCCAGAGAATCCATGACTTGCACAGTGTGATCCAGCAAGCTAGGGGTGGTGTCGGCTATATAGCTCACACCTCTCGCCTCTACGGGAAAGAGAAAAATGGCACTTCTGATATGGAGAGCCCCGGGAGAGGGACTTGAGAGTCAGCTCCTGCTGCCTGCCTCCTCCTTGAGCCTCACCCTAGTTTTGTTCGGTCCTGTATGAATTTCAAGATTCTTGGGGGACACCAACTAATTTGAAGACTAGCTCCACCACGGGACAGCTGTGACACTGACAGTTCTGCTCTTCTCACCCGAAACACAGCAGGCTGTCTACACAGGCATGATGGGAGGTCACGAGCCTCCCCTCTGTCAGCTTGTCTGGTATCACTCTGTCTTCTCAACTCTACAGCCCCACATCCTAGAAACCTACGGTTCCAGGAACTGGCTGGTGGGTTTTGCTATCAGACAAAGGCCTTTCTAGCACAGAAGAGAAGGTACCCTCAAAAGATTGCCTTAGTCAGACCTCCCCCTGCCCCCCAAAGCCAGCTCTTCCGAGAGTCAGGGTCTTGGCCAAGGCCATGATAGCAAGCCGCTTTCTGGACCCCTGCGCCCACTGCAGTTTAGCACATCTGTCTGATCAATGAGCCCGAGGGGAGCGTGGGGGGCGCTCCTGTCTCTGCCTCCCTCGCGGCTTCCAGCTTCTCAGCCCCAAGTGTTCCTAAACCTCATACTGTAAGAACACAGAGCTAGAGGTTGACCCTGACAGGCACCCCATCTCACAGGGTTCTCTCCCATTACCCAGATAGCAAAATAAAGCCTGGAGAAGGCCTCGGCTGCCCTATGGTCCCACAGCAGGGCTTGGCAGACCTCACAGCTGCTCCTGGATGCTACCAATGAAGACTCAGTTTACATGTAACACATGACACAGTGACAAAGTGACAGAGGCTCAGGTGAGACTACAGGCTCTAAGTCTCATTCTAGAAGCCACATGTTTGTCAAGTGAATCCTGGCCTTTGTGACCCAGCTGTGAAATACAGGGGGTTATGTTATGAGAGTGCATGGGGGCACTAGCCAAGTGTCAGGCACTGTGGAGGTGCTGTGGTCCTTTCGTGGTCCCAGCATAGAAAGGCTGTCCTGCCTTCCTCTGTGGTGTGACTTCTTCAGGTTCCAGCTGTAATATCTCGCTTGTCCTGGATGTCTTTCTTTCTATTATTTTCTTTTTTAACATTTATTTGTGTGTGTGTGTGTGTGTGTATGTGTGTGTGTGTATGTATGTATATGTGTGTGTGCCCAAGTGTGTCAAGATGCATGTGTAGAGGTCAGAGAACAACACTGTGAATCCTAAGGAGCAAACTCAGGTTGCCAGGCTCAGGGCCAAGTACTTCTATCAGATAAGCCATGGTCCCCTCCCCCCCATGTGTATGTGTATATGTATGTACACACACACACACACACACACATACACACATACACACATATATATGTGTATATACATATCTCTATACATATACGTGTGTATACATATACATACACACACACATATATGTTTTTAATACAACTTGCTTTAGAGGCTGGGGAGATGACTCAGTAGTCAAGAAATCCAAGTTTGGTTCTCAGTCCCTCACAACTGCCTGTAGCTGCAGTTTCAGAGGACCTAGGACCCTCTTTTGGCCTCTAAGAACACCTACATATTTGTGGCGTACACACACACACACACACACATTTTTTTTTTAATCTTTAAATGCAACTTTTTGGCAGCCTGGCATAGTAGAACACTGTCATAATCCTAGCTCTTAGGAGGTAGAGGCACCAAGGAGTTCAAGTCATCCTCAGCCTTGTAGTGAGTCCCAGCCCGGCTTCACACAGGAGATCCTGGCTAAAAAGCCCAAACAACTCGTTTTGTTTGGTATTTGAATACTAATGACATTCAGAACCATTCAGATGAAAGTTTGACCCTGAAACACCTAAATCCCGGGAGAATGCCTAGTGCTTTATTTAAGGAACTCGGGGACCCACACCTTGTGCTTTATTTAAGGAACTGGGATACTCTTAATCCCCAGCCCCGAGTCCCAAAAGGCCACGGGGGAAGGGGCGGAGCCTTTAGTTCAGACCCGCCCACTCTTCTGAGAGTGAGAACAGTCAGGCAGAGGAGCCTGGCTTTCCTGACTTCTAGACTGTTGCCTTCCTGGGTCTTCCCCGTCCCCAACGCACACAAACTGTCTTAGGCTAGCTCCTGTCCATCTAGGCTCAGTGTAAACCATAGTCTTCCCCAAGGATTTTCCCTGGAAGGCTGGAAGCCTGACTTCTGCAGGTGATGCCCCACCTGAATCCTGATGTCCTATTTTGGCCTCTCTCTCTCTCTCTCTCTCTCTCTCTCTCTCTCTCTCTCTCTCTCTCTCTCTCTCTCTCTCTCTCTCTCTCTCTCTCTCTCTCTCTCTCTCTCTCTCTCTCTCTCTCTCCAGCCTAGGGGCTTTAGAAGGCAGAGCAGATTCCATAACCCCCTCCCCACCCCCACCCTCAGCAAAGCACATCCTGGGGCAGATCCCGAGGAGGCTTTGAGCAGTGCTGTTTAACTAAGGGGACTGTGGATAGTGGGGCACAGAGCCCTGGGTCAGCCTCAAGAGGGACGGGGCCACCAGGCCTCCAGCTTGTCCCAGGTGGTAACATAGCTCAGCCAGGGCCCCCATCACTCTACCAGATACACTTCAGCTGCTAAGAAAGAAGTTCAAGGGCTCACCTGGGTCCGTTGCTTAGCAACAGGAGGCTGTAAATGACATTGCTCTTGACACTTTAACTTACCCCTCTGTGGCAAGCAGAGGATAATGAAGGCCTAGGCAGACAGCAAGACAGAACTCAAACCCAGCAGCGAGCAAGTGGAGGAGAGAGTGAGGGTCTGAAGCGAGCGCTTTTGGGGTTTGGCTCGCCGAGCCATGTGGTAACTACCGGGTTCTTCTGAAGCTAGTTCCGGAGTGCTGGGCATGCTTGCCATCTTAAAAAGGCCTGGCTGGGCTTGGTCCCCACACCCTGACTGGTGCTTGGCAGCACTATGCCTGTAATTCCAGAAGTCGCCACTAGAAGGACCGCAGCCAAAGCAGGGCCGCCCTTTCAGCCCACGCTGTTCCACAGACAGCTTTAAATCTGTTAATCTACGGGCTCGTCACAGCGTGTCTGTGATCGGGGACGTATTTGCGCAGGACAGAGAGAAGATGAAAAGCTTTTCGTTCCCCGCTTGATTGAGCTGCTCCTCTGGGCCAGGCTCTGCTGTCGTCTCTGTATGTGAGGCAGTGGGCAAGGCAGACAGTAGCGCCAGCCTTTGGGAAGCCAGATTCTGGTCAAGGGAAAGGACGGCCCGTTTATAAATACAAGCAGGCACACTTGCCAGGGCCTAGTCGCCATCTTTCCACTTTACAGACAGACTGAAGTGATAGAACCCAATAGAAGAGTATTGGGTAGAGTATTCATTTGTGGTTTAAGAGCTTATTTATCTAATTTTTGAACATGTATATATGCACGTGTTCATATGCATATTCACATCTGTGTGTGCATGCACATGTGAAGGCCTGAAGTTTTATGTTCTGTGTTTTACTCTGTTGCTCTACACTTTTATTTTTGAAGCAGGGTCTCACAGTTGAATTCAGAGGTCTGTTAATCTAGTCAGCCATTTTGCTTCAGGGGTCCCCTGTCTCTACCTGTCGAGTCCTGGGATTACAGGTGATTGCCACACCCAACATGGTTTCTTATATGAGTTCTGAGGATCTGAATTCTGGTCCCGTGCTAGCAATGCAAACACCTTGTCCACCCAGTCATCTCCCCAGCCCCCAGATTTTATTCTTAACTAGCTTGCTGAATTTTAATCCCCGCTCCCCAATTTAGCAGAGGTGGCATGGCATTGTCTTGTGATAGCCAATCGTAGGTCAGTGAAGCTGCGAGCACACTCAAGGTGGGGAGTTCTGCAGGCTAAGTGAGAATGCACTGCTGATGTAAGATGGGTTATTGTTGTTGTTGTGGGTTTGTGGGAGTGGAAACATCGACCTAAACTGAAGAACATCTGTGAATCACACATTAGAAAATACCAAGGCTCAAATAGGGAAATAAAGCAGGAAAGGGGGGCCAGAGATCCATGGGAGAAAAAAGGAACCGGGTAGACAGAGGCGGCTACTTCTGAAAGAAATGTGCTCGGAGGTGGGGCCGGCCTTTTAGGGAGGCCAGGGCTGCATCACTAAGGAAGAAAGGGGGAAGATATCAAGGTAGAAGGGTGACAAATGAGGGCAAGGCCCAGAGGCAAGATACTCAGCTAAGATGGGAGCCGTGGAAAGACGAGTGTCAAATTTCCCAGGTAAAATGACAGGTTAAATTTGGATTTCAGATAAAGAATAACAAAACTTTTACTGTGTTTTTCTTTTCGTTTCTTTCTTTCTTTCTTTTTTTTTTTTTTAGTGCCGCTACATTGCCTGACATCCCCCAGGACACACTTCCAATAACATCGGTATGTTGTTTACCTGACACTCAAATTCAGCTAAGCATCTGGATCCTCTCTGGCAGCCCATCTTGGGTAGTCCTGTAGCAGAGGCTTTGAGTTGCATTTCAAGTGGGAAACCCAGAAGGACGGGAGTGATGTGTGTGTGTGTGGGGGGGGGGGTAGGGGGTGTAGCTGGCAGTCCTGAGGGGAGACAAGGATTATGGGGACTTGGGTTCTGTGGCAAAATCATCAGTGATTTTGACCAAGGCAACATATTATTTGGGCTGATGAGGGATTGAGGCTGGAGTGAGCTCATGTGAGAACAGAGGGCCTTTCCTTTTCTTTCTCTTCTCCTCCCTTCTCTTTCCCTCTTTGAGGGAATCAGTGATGGCAAAGATTCAGGAGGCAAAGAAAGCCCAGCCTGCAGCAGTGTGTCTGGAGAGCCAGCAGCAGCAGGGCTCGGTTGGGGGGGGGGGTTGGGGGGGCAGGGGGTGAGGCAGAGGCTGAGGACCATTGGTGCAGAAGGAGCTGAGCGACCTGGTGCATGTATGGGGCCACAGGAGCCGTTTTGCCAAATTAGGGGTGTGCTTGATTGGAACTGGGGGGTTTGTGAGCCAGTGGGTATAGGGAAGTGTGTTCTAGGTGTGTGGTATGCATGCGTTTATGTGTATATTTCCTATCTGCTTAGAGGGCTAGCTTGCAAATAATGATACCCACTCAGAATAATGATACCTTACCTACCCAAATCCTTGTGGTTTATTTAAAAAGGAATTGTGTGTATGTGTGTGTGTGGGGGGGGCATGGCACACCTTGGCACACATGTGAAGATCAAAAGACAACTTTGTGATGGCTCAGAGAGATGGCTCAGCAGTTGAGAGCACTGACTGCTCTTCCAGTGACTGTAATGGGATCTGATGCCCTCTTCTGGTGTGTCTGAAGACAGCTACAGTGTACTCCTATATATAAATTGAATAAGTAATTTCTAAAAAAGACAACTTTGTAGCACGGATCTCTCCGTTCATTTTTACATGGGTTCCTGGAATTGAACTCAGATCATCAGTGCCTTTATTTGCCGAGCCATCTCACCTGCCCAAATATCGGGGTTTAGATACCATTTTCTATGAAAGGAATGTAGGATTGTCCCAGGCATGGCCATGTTCCAGCCGTGTCCCAGCCTTCAAAGTCACCGCCCTGTTGTGCAGTTTGGGCTGCACGTGATCAGCTGCGCACACGTGGAATGTGTGGAGGGGAGTTTTGGGCACTCAGCAGTCTGGGGGGGGGGGTGGGCAGGGCAGGGCGTAGGAGACGTGCCGAACTTGTGCTGTTTGTTTTGAAGCAGTGTGTCCATGCGTAGCCCAGACTGGCCTCAAGCCTCACACTTTTAATTCTTCTGCCTCAGCTCTCTGACTGTTAGGATGCTAGGCGTGTGCCACTAAGCCAGGCTCTAGGTCTGGGCTTATGACATGGCTTCCTAGTGGATATGGTCTTTTGGGCCAGGGACTTCCTGTCTAGGTCTGTGAACGGGCAGACCCTTGCATCAGGGCCTCTCTCTTTCCTACCCTCTCTCTATTCTCAAGCTCACCACCTTTCCTTCTTTCCTTCCTCCCACCCTCCTGCCCTTCCTCCTCTTTTTCCTTCCTTCCTTCCCCATTCTTTTTCTCCATGCCTTCCTATAAATATTTACTGAGTATCTTCTACACGGGAAACTTGATTCAACTCATTAGGCCTAAACTCCCTTGCTGGACTTAAAGTCTTGAGAGAGAAAGCGATAGGCATGAATCAAGCCAATTAACTCAGTTTCAAACAACGATAGGAGCTATAAAGGAAATGAACAGGTTTCAGAGAGAGAGGATGATGGAAGACTCCGATGGAGTTGTCAGGGAGACTCTCCATAGAGACGGTGCTGAAGAGAGGGGGCAGCGTACAGAAGGAGCCGAGGTAGGGCAGCACTCAGAGAGCTTGCAGTGTTGAGGTAATAAAGCAGAGGGTGAGGCTGAGGAGACGGGATTATGAGAGTGGGCAGGACAATGTGCTTCCACAGCGTGTGACGTGGGCGGCCTTCAACCACGCCTTCGTGGGATTCCCGGGGCTGTAACCGAGGGAAGAGAGAGGCCGGGAGGCCCAGGACATCCAGCTGGACTATTCCCTGTTCCCTTTCTAGTTCAAGGCCCTTAGATCTCACCCACCCTGACTGGGATTGGCACTGCCTGACCATGTGACTCTCCTGACTGATGCCATGGTGTAGGCGTGGTCAGGAGGGGCTGGGAAGGATTTGCATGGTGTTTGCCTTGGTCCTCAGCGTGGTCCTCATGCAGTCATTTCTAGCTGGGTCTGTGCATGAGGAGGAGGAGGAGGGAGAGGAGGAGGAGTGGCAGGGGAAGGAGGAGGGGCCAGCTGCTCTGCACACTAGCCAGCCAACCCAGTACTTGTTTAGTTCTGGTTGTCCTGGCTGTTCTGTGTGTAGCACTTGGGGCATGGTCACATGGGACCTGGACTCTGGGACTTGTTTGGGACAAGAGAAGAAAAGAGGGAAGCCAGGATTCTCTCTTATTTCTCCGGAGGCCTCGCCACAGGCTCCAGGCAGGCCCTTACCCACAGGGGCCTGGACTTGTTTTCCATCCATTTATGAACACCTGCTCACTCACACCTTCCTCCTGAGCTCCGTAAACTCAGGTTGTCCCAGGACATGGTTACTCTGTATCATTGCTTCGATAAGATACATGCCAACCTCAGGAGACAGATTGGTTTTTCAGTTTGCTGTCTCCTTTTTATTCAGTTCTAGATCCTAGCTTATAGAATGGTGCTACCCACAGGGTCTTCTTCCTACCTGTGATGGCTAGTTTGGACTGTCAAAGTGACACAATTTAGAAACACCTGGAAAGACAGGCTCTAGGAAATATTGCCTAGGTCAGGTAGATCTGTGGGGATGATCTTGGTTATGTTAACTGAGGTGGGAAAACCTACCCACTGTGGGTGGCACCAATCCCTAGGAAGGGAATTCCAAAGCCCAGAAGAACAGAGACTAAGATGAGTGCTAGCGTGCTTCATTCAGTCTCTCTTTGCTTTTGGACTGAAGATGTGACCTGTGTTTCAAGTTCCTGTTACCTTGACATCTCCACAATGATGGACTATAACCTGGAATCATAAACCAAATAAGCCCTTTCGTCTTTAAGTTGCCATAGCAACTGGGAAGAAAACTAAGACACCACCTCAACTAACCTAATTTAGATAATCCCTCACAGGAATGCCCAGGGGCTAACCTCATCCTGAGGCTAACCTCATCTAGATAATCCCTCCTGGGCATGACCAAAAGTTCTTTTCCTAGGGGATTCTAGGTCCTGTCAAGTTAACAGTTTTAATCATC
Source organism: Apodemus sylvaticus (assembly GCF_947179515.1). NCBI lineage: Eukaryota > Metazoa > Chordata > Mammalia > Rodentia > Muridae > Apodemus > Apodemus sylvaticus. Next base: position 143,125,117 of record NC_067476.1, read on the forward strand.
ACAAGACCATGCTCCTCTCTTACTTGACCCCCTCCCCGACCCTGCAGCAGCTTTTCCCTTTTCAGAGAAAGGTCAAAACTCCCTAGACTGCCATACAAGGTCTGTGAGGTGCTCCTCTACCCTCATCTGCAGCTCAGCTCCTAGCACTACTCTGAAGTTTCCAGTTCCAGTGTCCTACCTACCGTTCCTTTCTCGGTCCTTTGTGCCACTATCCCAGTTTCTCCGTCTCTCTGCTTTGTGGGTGTCTACCTATATGCTTCGTTTCTAATGAGCACCTGTTGAGCTCTTACTGTATACCAGGCAACATGTTGAGCCTCGTGCAGTTTTGTTCTGGTTTCCTCTTCCCCCACGACATTAGGAAGTGCCGCCATATCATCTCTGCCTGGAATGCTCATAAATATGGGCTCAGAGGAGTAAGTCTGCTGGACCGAGCTGGCACGGGCAGGCACACATTGGGGAGAGGATTAATATATTTGAATGTAGGTGTCCCTGTTTCCAGAGCCCTCCTGTGTCTCTTCTGCTTGCAGAGTTCCTGCTCCTGTGCAGGTAAGCTCTCTGTTTTCTCAACTCCCAAGCACTCTGCCACACTGCCTGGAATGTCACCTCCCTCATGCTGCCCTCTCCACTCCCCCATGATAGCACTGCATCTCATGTTGCAGTAGACAGCCAATGAGGCTCAGAGAACAATGGGAAGCTCGTTGGGTTCTGCAGGCATTAAATGGTGAAGCCATCTGGATCCCCAGACCCAGGCTGGACTTCTTGGCGACACTGGCACTCAGTTTACTAGAAGCTTCCGCATCCATCCGGAATGCTGAGTGGCTGAGTCCCAGGGACTTGTGGCCCCGGCCTGCCCACCTGTACCCTGCTCATCACAGGATTTGGGCAGGAGTCAGGCTCTAGCAATCACCCCTCCTGCCTCCAGCGGCATCTGCTCCCCTCCCCCACGCCCCCACTCTCCGGGCTCAGGCTCAGAACGCAAATAAACACAAAGCCAAATGACTTTCATTCTGTCCCTTCCAACTCAGTGATTTTGGAGGAGAATAAATACTGAAGCCACTGGCATGAATAGAAATTAATCTAGAACCAGTCTAACAGCATGGGGATGCTTGTGGGGGAAAAAAAGGAGAAAAAAAAAACCTTCTCAATTTAAAATCTCAATACAAATAGACTCTTCTGAGGTCAGATGAAAGAGAAATGTGTTAGGAAAGCAAAAAGATGTCAGGGGCCAGACCCCCCTTTCTATCTCACCTCCCTCTCTTCTCTCCTCCCTTCCGCCCACTCCCTGCTCTCATTTCTTCCACCTCCCTCACCCTGTTCACCTTCCAGTCTTTCTCCTTCTACTGTTTTCTTCCTATGTATTTCCATCTCTCTAACTTTACTAATGTGTGTGTGTGTGTGTGTGTGTGTGTGTGAGATTGGCAGTGGATGCATGTGTGTGCTTACATTTGCATGCCCGTGGTCCTCTCCGCATGTACAGATACACTGTGCCCTGAGGCAGGGCATCTTACTTGAACCCAGAAGGCAGCTGGACAGCTAGTCCAGGTAGCCAGCTTGCCCCAGGAATCTCATCTTTGCCTTCAGGAAGCTAGGATTATGGGCACACCTAGCACTTATGTAGGTGATAGGGATCTGAACTCTGGTCCTCACACCTGAGTGGCAAGCACTTTTTCCCAGTGGCCCCTCCCTTTCCGTTCAGTAGCAGAAATTGCACCTCAGGAGAGTGGCATGACTCTGGCCATGTCTTTTCTCCACTTTATGCCTGTTTTCCAGTAATCGTGGTTGGAAGCAGGCTTTCTGCTTGTCGAGGGGGTACTGAGCATAGAAACATAATCCTATGTAGAGGAAACAGTTTCCAGCTCGTGACGGCCTGAGGCCTGGGGGGGAGGGGGACAAAGGTCAAGAATGAACATTGTTTGGCCATGGAGGAATTCAAATGGACGAACATAGGTATCTGGTGACCTTGGCGTGTGTGTGTGTGTGTGTGTGTGTGTGTGTGTGTGTGTGTGTGTTATAGGGGCATCAGTATGCATACATGTATATGCTAACATGCCCATGTGCAAATAACAGAGGAAGATGTCAGATGTGTTCATCCATCACTTTACACGTTAGTTTTTTTCCTATTTACATAAACATGTGTATATATGTCTATGTATGGGAAGGTGGGAATGATGGTACACATATGTACCATGGTGTACATATAGAGGTCAAAGGACAACTTGAAGGAGTTGGTTCTCTCTTCTTACCATGTGGGTCTCAGGGATTGAATTCAGGTCATCAGGTACTTGTCTTTGCCTGCTGAGCTATCTCTCTGGCCCCCCAGCTCAGTTTTTGGGATGATGTCACTTACTGAGCCTGATCATGTTGTTTTGGGCTGACTGGCCTGCTGTCCACAGAGTTTCTTGATCTGCCTGTCTCTGCCACCCACTGCTGGGGTTGTAGACCTGCATGAGCACAGTCAGCTTTTTACTTGCCTGTTGGACTTTCAGACTCAGGTCCTCTTGCATTCACTTGGGTCCCCTTACCCTCTGAGCCATCTCCCTCACCCGCACCTTGACCTTGACCTCTCTACCTCAGATCAAAGCTGACCTGACATGAAACTAATCTGAAACAAAGAAGACGCTGAGGGCTGTGTAAGGCCTGGTGGGTGGGCAGGCCTTCAAAGGTCAGGTTAGAGCTATGCGGAGTGGGCAATGAGTGGGCACATATCGAGTCTAAATGAGGAACCTGTGACTATCGAAAGGAAGTGGTCTCCTGGCAACCATAGGGAGCTGAACCCTGGGAGGGACCAACTGACAGGGAAGCCTGAGGCATGATCTTCTTAGGGAAGGGAACACATCTCTCTTTGTCATCGTCGTCTCCCCAGGGCACAACATGAAATCTGGATCCATAAATACAGTTGCGGGGCTGCCTTAATGAGTGAATACACCTGTTCCTGGAGCCTCTCAAGACAGGTTGGATGCCATTTCCCCAGAGCCCAGAGCCCTCCTGCAGCACGCACATCGCAAGCCCTGGCTAAAGATGGAGTTCACGAGCTACAGGCACTGCCACGGCCACCTATGCATCTCTTACAGATCAAGACACCCATGAAGAGGCGTTTCAGAGTAACCGGGAACAGGACAGCACCTTGTCAAGTCAGTCAGGCATCTCTGTCTAGCCAGCTCCAAACACTCTTTTGCCTGGAAATGAGGGGCAGACTGCACCAATGCTAACTCAAGAGCCAATCTGGTTTCCAAGGGCACTGAGCAGAGGGTCCTAAAAGGGATTACCTTCAGACAGCAAAGCACTGTCAGGGAGACACAAGCAGCTTACTGTACACTTCCAGTAGAGGAAGCCACCCGAGCCTTCTAGCCAGAAGAACCTCTCTGTCTACGTATTGGAGAAAGTAACTGTGAGTATGGAGACCAGTGTGCAGGACACTCGTCAGACTGCATGCTTAGGGAGAGGAGAGAGATGGGACCAAGAAACAGGGCCTGGACAACCCTGTGATTGCTTTTGAGCAATCCTGGCCTTGCTTGCTGGGGGGTAGGGGAGGCATGAGAGGGAGGGCGTTACACTGCCTTGCCAATCAGGAAAGGAATGCAAGCTGCCCCAGAAGAGTTGTTACCAGGAGTGAAACTGCTCTCTTCAGCTGAGGTAGCTCCCTCAGGCGCTGACAGGCTGATGGCGTCTCTTGCCAGGAACACCCCTGATAGCTGGAGAAACAAATCCTTTAGGTCTGAAGGGAGGTGTGCTCATGTAGTGCAGCATCCACGACAGCATGTTTGTCCCATTAACACTAATCCGTCTTGCAGCCCCACAGACACATAGTATCATCCAGTTTTACAAGTGAAGAAAACAGCTTTGGAAAGAGTATCAAATGTTACCAAGCAGGCAGCTAGTAACTGTGTGTTGTGGAGATGACTCAGACCTGGACCCGGTTGACTCTCCCTCCCTTTCCGCTACAACAGCATCTCCCTGACTCTTCTCCGTCATCCTCACCTCCACATTCCATCCATTTACTCTCAAGATTTTGACAAACAGCTCTTATCCACCAGGCTTGGTTTGTTTTAGTTTTAGTTTGTTTGTTTTTTTGAGGTTGATTTACAGTTGATTATTTTATTTCCCAGAGAGCCTTTTGCTTTGGAACCCAGGCTGACCGAGAACTTACAATCCCTGACATCAGCCTTCCAAGTTCTGGGATTACAAATGTGACAGATACGTCCCAGCATAACATCCAGCTATGTCTGAGATCCTTAACCAGGAGTCTAGAACCCCAGGAAATACTACACTAGGTTTTGGTACTAAAATGCACATTTTTTTCTTTTGTTTTTCAAGACTGGGTTTCTCTGTGTAGCCCCAACTGTTCTGAAACTCGCTCTGCAGGCCAGAGTGGCCTCGAACTCATAAAGATCTACCTGCCTCTGACTCCGAGGGCTGAAATTAAAGGTGTGTACCACTATTACCTGGCTCACAATTTTGAGTTTTTAAGTTTTTTTGTTCCTCTTTTCCTCAAGTATAGTGTCCATAATATTTTTTAAAATATATATTATGAAATGTTTCTGAGACCAGAAAGAGATTGACTGTCCAGAACAAGTGGCCGGAGATTCTTTGGGGCAAATGCTTGGGGTGTTTTCTGCCCTTGAAAAAAGAAGGCAGCCACGGCAGGTCAGCACCACGGACAGCACTCGAACAGCGGGGTCGCGGGGAGCTCTCCCTAAGTCTGGCCAACTTCCATTCTAACCTAGGGCCAGCTAATGGAGGATTCGTGCTGCCAGGGATCAGTGGGATGGCAAATCTGAATGGGCAGTCGACACAGATGGTTCCCTCCCGTTTTATTTTCCCTTTTTAATAAAAGAGCCCCAAATGTTGCAGTTGTCCTCACAGTGACATTCCCCCATTCTGAGGGCCACCCGTTCCTCCCCACCACACCAGTGACGAAGAAGGTATTGAGCCGGGCAGTGGAGTACCCTGGTGACAGATTAGCGCTGCCAACCACCGACACAAAACCATTTGGTGTGGGGAAATGATAGATGCTAACACTCATTTTAAACACAGGCAACTGAATTCCCGCAGACAGGCGCCACGGCTGGAATTTAGGGCACAGCTGGTAGGTTCAGATAAGGTGTGAAAGCAGTCCCGCACAGTGCTGCGTTACTTAATAATGGAAATGTGGTGATGGATGCCACTGTCTCGAGAATATAACCTCCCCATTTGGAAGTTTGCAGCTCCCAAATCATCCACCCCCCACCCCTCATTTCTTTTTCCTTTTTTTTTTTTTTTTTTTGCAAAGGATGGGGTGGAATGGATAAAGGCCGGGCATGAAGGAAGCAAGAAGCTCACAATCCCAAAGAATTTGAGGAAAAGTCCAAACAACTCACTTTGAAAGGATGCAGTTCTGTAAGCTCACTTGGGACAGTGAGTTTAATATGAGAAAAATGGTCTAAGTTATTCTCGATGTTTTAACGGTCAAAGGTACCGCTCCTAGCCTCGTTTCTATGACGTCACAAAGAGCCAATCAGAGTTTTCCATACAAAACTCCATCTTCCACCTGATTCTAAGTTCCAGAAGAGAAGGGCCCATCTCTCCACTGCCTTTTCAAGAGCGCCCCCTGGAGAAAGTTCGGTGCATCCAAATAGAATCTAGGCTCAAATACTCAACCTTCTGTCTTCTCTAACTGACAGGAGAGAAAACTAATGGCCAACTCTTGGGAGCATCCCAGCCTCCTCCTGTCTCTTGGCCACGTGCAGTGCCCCAAGGCCAGTGTTTCCCTTTCCCAGGTCACTCTGGCTCTTGAATTTCTCACTTTGCTTTATCCCATCCCTATCTTTAATGCAGGATAGAACCTCTTCCCATCAAACACTACCCTCTCACGTCTCTTCTCCAATCTGTCTTCCATTCTGGCTGCTGGAATCATGTCTCTAAACAGAAATATGCATGTCCTTCTTGTCCCTAAAGCCAACCATGGAGTTCAGCTTCCTGTAGGACAAAGCCCGTGTCCTTGGCCTTGGCAGTCCGAGCCTACAAGAAGAATGTGTTTCAGCCCCACTCACACAAGCACAACCCTTCCCTCTGATTTGCATGCCCACTGAGTTCTTTGTTCTTGTCTAGTGCTGGAGACTTCAAGACGTGGACTTTCTCCTTTGAGAAGACTGTCTTAATCTGCCCACTTCCTGACAATGTCAAACTCTTGGTCATATACTATTATAGCAATAATTACCCTGGATGGCAGTGCTAGGCTGCTATCACTGCCAGAACCAGGATCAAGTCCCTGATTCACTGTTTATCAACTGTGTGGTCCTGAACAAGTGTTGTATATTCTCTCCCCCTACCCCCACTTAAGGAAGATAACAGATACAAAGCATCCAGCATGGTTTCTGGAACACTGTAGGAAATCAATTATTTCCTTGGTTAGGCGAGATTATACACCTAGAGCGCACAGGAGGCTTGAGAAGGACTGTCTCCGATCCGGTCCCAGAAGAGCCTGGGAGGGCATTGATGCTCATCTCAGACTCAATGAGGAGCACTAAGAAGTTCTGAACAACAGGAGAGGAAGACACAGGGAACAAGGAAAAGATAAGATAGGTTCCAGGGGAGTCTTTCCCTGGCTGCACCACAGAACTGACCCTGCTTTGCCACAAGGGACTCAACCTAGGGTACCCCACCATTGCCTGAATGTTGCATGATGGGAGGAAGGGACTCATCTTTGAGAAATGATCCTGGTCAACAGAGGGCTTCTCGCAGAGAAATGAGTGGCTGTTGGGGAAACAGGAAATGGAGTGCCTCTGCCAGACAAAACTGTCTGAGTGTGGTGCCATCTCAATTTCTGCCTGTTTTAAAAGAGGCTGAGGTTGTTCGTCTCCAACGAAGCCAGGCTCCAGACTGTGTGGTCTCCTCAAGCTATCCATCAAGGAATTTCATTATTCATTCAAAAGAGATTTGCTTAGCATATATTATATTCCAAGGATTCTCTGTGCCCTGGATGGAGACAGGTGCTCTTAGGCACCTAATAGTCTAATGGAGGGTGACAGATGCTCATCAGTGTGTGGGCTTCAGTCTCTGAAGAACAGGATCTCAGTTCTAAAAGGGCATGTAACAGGAGAGGCAGGTCAGCTCGGGGCGTGGCTTAGCTACTTTTCATTGCTGTGATGAAACCTCATGATAAAGGCAACTTATAAAGGAAGCGTTTAATTGAGCCTATGGTTTGATAGGGTTAAGTCCATGACTCAGCAAAGGCACAGTGGCGGCAAGATCAGCTCAGAGATTGCCGCTCAAACTACAAACAGGGGGTGGGAGAGCGCATTGGGAATGTAGTAAGTGTTTTGAGACCTCAAAGCCCTCCCCCAAGCGAAACACCTCCTCCAACAAGGCCACACCTCCTGATCCTTCCCAAAAAGTTCCACCTACTGAGGAGCAGGCATTCAAATATGTTAGTCTTTGGCAACATTTTCATCCACACTGCCTTGGAGGGTTTAAGGGGTTCCTTCAGGAACCCCTGAAGGAGTTCTTCAGTGAGGACATGGACGATGCTACCACCAGAGGAAGGACTTGCATTTAGGTTGGGAAAGGTGTGTGTGGCTGTCTTCCTACTTCTTTTTTTTTGTATTTTTGAAACAAGGTTTTCCTTTGTAGCCCTCACTGTCCTGGAACTCGCTCTATAGACTAGCTGGCCACAAACTCAGAGATCTGCCTGTCTCCATCTCCCAAGTGCTGGGATTGAGGTGTGTACCACCACTGCCTAACTTATGTCTTTATTAAAGAAGGATTTATTTTTATTTTTATTTCTGTACATGTGTGTGGGTAAGTACCCAAGGAAACCAGAAGAGGTCATCAGATCCCCTCAAATTGGAATTCCGGGTAGTTGTGGCCTTCTCAAAAAGGAACTGGGAATTGAACCTGGGTCCTCTGAAGTAGAAATTTACAGATTCTTTGGAGAGTCAGTTGTGTTAAATGGTGTTTTGCTGGGGCAAACATGTGAAGGAGTGTTTTCCTGAAGTGGACACAGGTGAAAAGTTAAGGCAGACTCGTGAAGGAATGTTTTACTGAAGCAGACACCGGAGAGAGGATGTTCTACTAAAGCAAACACGTGAAAGGACACACGACAAAAGATTCTTTGCTAGCAACACACATGTATTGGTCTGCTTTATGTTGCAGAGTTGAGCTCCATTTGTTGGGACTCTGAGGACTCTGGCTGATTGGATGTGCGTGCTGAGGCAAGGCCCATGGAGGACACACGATGTTGGAGGGTATAAACAGGATGGAGTGACAGAGACAGAGCTTGGCTTGCTGATACGGCTAGCTGTGCGACACTTGTTGATGTCTTCCCTGAGAGAGGCACAGCTGAGAACATCTCCTGGTGTTCTTGCTGGCCCCTCTTGCTGACTTGAGCAGAGGCTGAGACCTGGCTGTCTCTGCTAGGTGGTGTCACCACTCTTGCGAACCTGACTCTACCAAACTGGACCGCTGGTGTATCCATGAAATGTTTGCCAGTGGATCAAGCTGCCACTGCCTGCTCTCCTGTGAACTGAACAACACAGATAGAAGTGGCTCCAAAGAACCTTTCTAGACAGGTCCTCTTCCCACCCCTGCACCCTTTCCTTTCCTGGTGGGTGGTGGGCTGCAAGAGAGGTTAAAGCATTTAAGAACCATCATTAAAATAAGGTTTTAAAGAACTAAAGTTAAGTCCTCTGCAAGAGCAAGCAAGGGCTCTTAACCCCTGCCTCTCCACCACCTCCCTCCTTAAAGTTCTATTACCTGGAACTATTGCCAGCCATTTGCACTTGAGTATAAATGAGACTTTTTTAAAAGATGGGAATGGAAAGAAGGCCTAGGGGCACTGAAGGCTTTATAATAAAGGTATAAAATGGAAGAAAAGAGGGATGGACAACGAAAGCAAGGCAGATGCTTAGACACAAGCTCACCCTTTATGTCTTATTGATATATATCTATAACTATCTATAGACATAGATATTGATATATATGTGTGTGTTGCAAATATGTATTATATATTATATAAATATTATTATATAATATATATAGAGAGGTAAAGATATAGAGACGTAGATGTGTCTCTTTTTCTCTCTCTTGCTTTGGGGACATTTGGGAAGAAGCTTCATTTAGAGCCACCTGCATCCAGGGTCTGCTCTTCTTGACATCCAGAGGTGGCTTTATCTACTGAATACCGTATCAAACCGTACAGCCTGCACCCCTTCTATCACCCCTGAAATCCTAACTGTGAGCGTCTTAGAGCCCGGAACCCTTGGAGATGCAGCCTGGCTCTCGCCTCACTTTGACCCTGCTCCATTCTCTGTCTAAACAAAGGCTGGAGATTAGCCCATCTCCTTGGAGCTCCCTGCAGCTTGGCTCCTGACAGAGTTCTTCCCCCATTGCTGTTAACCAGCCAAAACTACGAACTGTGTGTGTGCTGATCTGGAGGCTACCTGAGAGTCTGGGGCCCAGGCCTGGCCTGGAAGCTGGGACAGAGAGGGCCTGAAAGAGGCCCTCAGTCCCTGTGACCTTTCTGGTGCTGCTGAAATGACTCCCACTGCTGAGATTACAGCTTGCTGCTGTCAGGCACGCGCCAAGGTCAAGGCTGTGCCTCTGCCCTAGTCTCAGCAATAATGGCTTGTAATGGGCTGTAAACAGGTAAAACTTGCCTGGCTGTGCTGTGGCCACCAGGACAAGAACAGATCCTTTCTCTTTAACTCTCTCCTGGCTTCCCATTGTATCAGAGTTCTACCAACTCAGGCGGGGCCTGCTCAGAGGCCTCCGTACTGGAGGTACGGGGTGTCTAAACCACGGGGTGCAGGAGGATGTTATTGTGTATACTCTATAGATGAGAAAACCCGGGTGTGAAGAGGAAGAGACTTTAGCTCTCTAAGATATTGGCACAGTTGGAAGAGTTACCCAGCCTTGTGTGACCTCATGACCCAAGCCATGAACCTCTGCTCTGCAGAGAAGGTTGGGAAAGGGAAGGACAACATGCAAGCAGGGGATGCTGGAGTGTGGAGGTTTAGAGGGAAAAGAGGTCTGTGTTAGATTTGCTGTATGACTTTAGATCCGTTAATTAACCTCTCCAGTTGCAGTGGCCTCATTTCTAACACGGAGATAGGATTTCCAGACAGAATGTCTGTGTTGATTAAAAGCCATTGGGTGTATGCACTTCTTGGCACAGAGGTTTGATAAACGCTCCTTTCCCCATCCTGTTTCTGCCTTCTGAGTAAAATAAATGGCTTGGGCACTGGGGCAGCTGGATGAAGAGTGGTAACCCTAGTCCCTAGTCCCAAGGCCAGCCCTACTGAGGAAACTGCTGGAACAGGAATGCTACATGCTATCTGCAAGGTCACCCTGGGCCAGGCAGGCTGGGGCTCCCTCCCTCTGCCAAGCCCTGGGCAGCAAGGCAGGAACAGAGGCATTAAGGCCATAAATAAGGCCAACGAGGAGCCTTAATTCTGCCTGCATAACCCGTGTGGCTATTCCGGTCACGCTGCTACCTTTAGGTGGCCACCATCACACCCTACTTCTGGGCCTGCCAGGCAGGGGTGTTTGCCTGCGGGTTGCGGAATGGTGGCTGACTATCACCCTGTATCATCTGCTAGCTCCTTAACCCTTGTCCGCCACATGGAGACTTGCCCCCAACGACCAGAGAGGAGGGACATGGGACCTCCTGCAGAGCATGCCCATATGAGGCCCAGCTGTGCTTTGACCTTCGACCCGATCTGTTCTTCTCTTCTGGGGATCAAACCCAGGGTCTTACATCTGCTAGGCAAGTGCTCCACCTACACCTACACCCCTCTTTATTTTTTATTTTGAGACAAGGTCTCATTAACTTGCTTCCACTGACCTTGAACTCACTCTGTAGCCCAAGAAGCTCTCGAACTTTCAATCCTCTTACTCAGTGTCCTGATGAGGGGAATAGGGTATGCACCTTGCTTGGTCCACCCTCTTATCACCGGACACACCCAATAATTCATTCACCTATTCTTGTTTCTGTCTGTCCTGGCAGCACCTCCCTTGGCTGGGTGCCCAGAGCAGTTACTGGACTGTCAGGGTAGTCATGTGGGCTTCCTGCTCCATTCTGGGCTTGGGCCAACCCCTTAGCAGGTGCTTGGTGGGGTGTGGGATGGATTTAGACATTCAGCAAGCCTGTTGTCTCAAACGCTACCCTGAACAAATCAATACCAATAAATGTCTCACCTGTCTCCAGGCCTGGTTAAGTCAATGGACTGTAAAGGGTGTCCCCTGAACAGACCTGCAGCCAGAACACCTGGAGCCATCTTAACTCACCTAGATGCCCAGGCCTGCTGGTCTTCAAGCTCATGAGAGTTCCCTGAGCCTTGGACTGCTACTCCACTGTAGAGTGGGTGGTAAGAGGGACAATGAAGGCCAAAAGAGTTGCTCTAGCCATCTGCAGGACAACACAGGGGTGAGATACCAGCAGGACTCTGGCCCTGGAATCACCACCCAGCTTCAAGGACGTCATGGCTTCCCTGAGGGAGGAAGCATTTGTGGAGGAGAGTTGCAAAACAGGTAGGGGAGACCCTGAGGGGCAAGTCAAGGAGAGGGCCTCAGGCTTCACAACTCTGAGTACCTGTGCTGTGAGCTGCAGCAAGAGGAGAGCCCTGGACATATGCATGCACATATGTCTGAGGGCATACATGTGCATGTGTATATGCATGTGGATTTGTGCATAAGTGAATGTATGTGTATATGTGTGTGTGTACCTGTACACATGTTTGCATCTGCATATGTATTGGGTTGGGGGCAGGCAGAGGGCAATTTAAAGTAGCCCAGACTCAGTGTGGCAGATGTTGAAGCTGGCATAATATCAGGGGCACTGTGGGAACTGTGATGACCTTCCCAACCCTACTGTGGAGTGGCAGTGCCACCTGCACTGATGCTGAGCTGAAGACCCAGGAGGAGGACACCAAGGAAAGGAAGGGAGCAGAAGCCTTGGGCCTCGTCCTTGAAGTATCCGTCGCACTCAGACTCCCAGGCGCTTACCAGGTATCTGTCTGGACATCTGGATGATGTCCAGGCATCATGGACACAGCCCTGGCCAGGACTTGCATCCTGCCAGGTATACAGTTTCATCCAAGAATGGCTGGGAAGAGACAGAGAAGCCAGGGGCTGCATACAGTGGGCAGACTCTTCCCCTGCAGCCAGGACACACCATGAGGAACCTCCAGGGGAGCCTGGTAGGCAGTGGGTAACCAAGGACAGTGGGCAACCTCCTGTTCTTTCTCCAGCTGTGTGAAAGGATCTGCATTCAACTTTTCTATCACTGTGACCAAATGCCACAGCAGTTTGTACAAGATAGATAGGAAGCTGGGGTGCATTGTCATAGGTAATGAACTTAGAGCTTACCCAATGTCTCTCTCATGACCTCACTGACATTGTCAGAAGAGTTACAAGCACATTGTGCAAGGACACACACTCACACACACACACACACACACACACACACACACACGCATGTATTCTACAGCACGTGTGTGGAGGTCACAGGATACATTTCAGGAGCTGGGTTCTTTTTTTCCATCCTGTGGGTTCTGGGGCTCAAATCCAATTCCTCAGGCTCAGCACCAGCATCAGCCACCTTCACCAGTGAGAACCCAGAGAGTAACCAGCAGGGCTGGCTGGGTCTGCAGTGCAGGGCTTCTAGCTGAATGCACCAGGATTTGTCTTTTGCTATCTGCAAGCCAAGAGACAACACTAGGCAAATCCTCAGGGGAGAACAAAGCCACCTCAGCTCCCATGAGAATTACTGAGGTTAGAGTAGGTCAAGAATCCTTAAGCCATCCTGGAGACTCTTGGTTCCAGACCTGCCTGGGTGAGCACTCTGAGAAAGGAGAGGTCAGCTTAGAGTTGTGTACAGGACACATGAGAGCTAGAGATGTAAGCTTCAAGAAGATCCCAGGGTCACAGCCAGTAAGCTTGGATATATACAGTCTGAATCAGAGAGAGAGAGAGAGAGAGAGAGAGAGAGAGAGAGAGAGAGAGAGAGAGAGAGAGAGAGAGAGAGAAGAGACAAGGCAAGAAAGAGGGGGAGAGGGCAAAGGGCAGAGGGCAGAGGGCAGAGGGAAAGGGAGGGGCACACCACTAAGCTTAACCAGTTAGTGTAAACAATGGGAGACCTCTGGTAAAACTGGGGGAGGCTAAAGATCAGCATGTCTCTCAGTCTATATATTCAAACCCTACCACAAACGTGATGAGGTTGGGAGGAACGACCTTAGGACATAATTAGGTACAGGAGGTAGAGCCCTGTGCATGTGTCTGTGCTCTCATATATGGGGGTAGGAACTATCTAGTTCTTTTCAACCTTTCAGGGCACCCTCACCAGAACCTGACCATGCCAGCCCTAACCTTGGCCTTGGCCTAGACCCTCCATCCTCAGAGCTGTGAAGACTAATTTGGTGGTATCCTGTCTGGGACTTTGGTATAGCAGTCCTAAGAGACTATGTATCCTGCTACAATACTGCACAGCTTCTGGTGATATAAGTGAGGGGAAGGGAGAACAGGGAGCGTGCGTCTTGATCCAGCCCCATTATCTTAGTCAGGGTTTCTATTCCTGCACAAACATCATGACCAAGAAGCAAGTTTGGGAGGAAAGGGTTTATTGAGCTTACACTTCCACGTTGCAGTTCATCACTAAAGGAAGGCAGGACTGGAACTCAAGCAGGTCAGGAAGCAGGAGCTGATGCAGAGGCCATGGAGGGATGTTTCTTACTGGCTTGCTTCCCCTGGCTTGCTCAGCCTGCTCTCTTATAGAACCCAAGAGCACCAGCCCAGGGATGGCACCACCCACAAGGGGCCCTCACCACTTGATCACTAATTGAGAAAATGCCCCACAACTGGATCTCATGGAGGCACTTCCCCAACTGAAACTCCTTTCTCTGTGATAACTCCAGCCTGTGTCAAGTTGACACACAAAACTAGCCAGTACACCCATCTTTCTTGTTTTGTGGCTTTGAGTCCATCGTTTTCGTCCTTTTGCTGGTTTTCTCATTTATAGAGCAGTGATAAAGTGTAAGCTGTTGTGACATTGAGTAGTGGGATGTCCCCATAGTCTCTGGCATTTGAATACTGTTTGGAAGGTGTGGCCTCGCTGAAGGATGCTTATCACTGTGGGTGGACTTTGGGGTGTCAGACTCTTGTCTTCCCCTGTTCCACCCTCTGCTTTAGCTTCTGTTCCAACCACCATGTCTGCTGCCCACTGCTCCGAGTCCCTATCAAGATGCATTCTTATCCTTCTGGGGCCATCAGCCACATTCACCCCTCTTGCATGAGCTGCCATGCCATTTGGTCACAGCGATAGAAAAAGCAACTGACACAGCTGTTCAAAACCGAAAGGCGGAGAGAACTCCTGTCTGCACTGGTGGTTGTGGAGACAACAACAACAACAACAACAACAACAAAAGGAACCAGAGGACAATTCTTAGTCTTTAATGCATTTGAAAACAAGCTGGAGCTTCTTTAAGGCAAAGGACACTGTCAATAAGACAAAATGGCAACCAACAGATTGGAAAAAGATCTTTACCAATCCTACATCTGATAGAGGGCTAACATCCAATATATACAAAGAACTTAAGAAGTTAGACTCCAGAGAAACAAATAACCCTATTAAAAGATGGGGTACAGAGCTAAACAAAGAATTCTCAACTGAGGAATACCAGATGGCTGAGAAACATCTAAAGAAATGTTCAACATCCTTAATCATCAGGGAAATGCAACAAAATGACCCTGAGATTCCACCTCACACCAGTCAGAATGGCTAAGATCAAAAACTCAGGGGACAGCAGATGCTGGAGAGGATGTGGAGAAAGAGGAACACTCCTTCGTTGCTGGTGGGATTGCAAGCTGGTAAAACCACTCTGGAAATCAGTTTGACAGTTCCTCAGAAAATTGGACATAGTACTACCTGAGGACCCAGCTATACCACTCCTGGGTATATACTTAGAAGATACTCCAACATGTAATAAGGATGCATGTGCCACTATGTTCATAGCAGCCCTATTTATAATAGGCAGAAGCTAGAAAGAACCCAGATGTCCCTTAATAGAGGAATAGATACATAAAATGTGGTACATTTATACAATGGAGTACTGCTCAGCTACTAGAAACAATGAATTCATGAAATTCTTAGGCAAATGGATGGAATTAGAAAATATCATTCCTAGTGAGGCAACCCAATCACAAAAGAACACTCATGGTATGTACTCGCTGATAAATGGATATTAGCTCAAAAGCTTTAAACACCCAAGATATAATCCACGGACCACATGAAGCTCATGAAAAAGGAAGACCAAAGTATGGATGCTTTGGTCCTTCTTAGAAGCGGGAACATGGCTCACAGCCAACCAATCAACTGAGCGCCGGGTCCCCAGTGGAGGAGTTAGAGAAAGGACTGAAGGAACTAAAGGGATTTGCAGCCCCATAGGAAGAACTACAATATCACCCACCCAGTACCCCCAGAGCTCCCAGGGACTAAACCACCAACCAATGAGTACACATGGAAGGACCCATGGCTCCAGCTGCATATGTAGCAGAGGATGGGCTTTTCAGACATCAGTGAGAAGAGAGGCCATTGGTTCCATGAATGCTCAATGCCCCAGTGTAGGGGAATGCCAGGTCAGGAAAGTGGGAGGGGGGGTGGTAATCAAGGGGAGGGGGATGGGACAGGGGGTTTTCAGAGGGGTAATGAGGAAAGGGGATAACATTTGAAATGTAAAATAAAGCAAATATCTAATAAAAAAAAGAAAGAAAGAAAACAAGATGGATTGGAGGCTGGGGTAATGGAGGCTCAGTTGGGAAGCTGACTGATGCATAATTGTGAACTCTGAGTTTGGATTCCCAGAGCTCATATAAAATGCCACGCGCAGGAACACATACAGGAAATCCTAGAGCTGGGGAGGTGGAGACAGGAGGATCCCTGAGACTCGCTGGCCAGCCAGTCTAGCTGAATAGTGAGCTGTGAACTCAGAGTCTGTCTCCAAACATAAGGTAGAAAGCAACTGAGGAGACATTGGGTATCGGCCTCTGGCCTCCACCTTCACATCTCCACAGGCGTATACATGTGCTTATACACAGACACACACACAGACACACACACACATACATACACAGACACACACACACACAAACGCACACCGGCACGTGTACAAAAGAAAAAGTAAGATGGTTTAAATATAAACTAAAATTTCAATTTGGGTTACTAGGAATAATGGAAAATAAATAATCCAAAGGGGGGAAAAGTTTTAAAAGATGAAGGCAAAAATGATGGAAACAGCAGACAAAAGGAGCTGCTCTCACCCTGCAGGGCTGTGGTAGGAGCACCGTGAGCTCATTCACCGGCTTGCTTACTAAAATCAAGGCATGCGCTCTCTTCCAGGCACTGCGCTAAGGACAGGGCACACAGCAAAGGCAAATTCTCAGCCCTGCCTTCAGGAGTCGCCAAGGGAAAGGTGCCAGGAAACCATCAACTGCTACTAAACTCATTGTCCAAGCCCATGGGGCCCGGCAGAGGCTTCCTGGGGGTGGGAGGGACCCCTGAGGTCCCCGGGAGACTGCTGAGGCAGGCAGGCCTGTGATCAGGTTAATTGGCATCCGTGGTCCTTAAACTAGCTCCTACCCCCACAGGTGCAGATGCAGCCCACGAGACATCCTTCCGGTCTCCACCCCAGAGCAGAGGGTGCTAAGGCAAACTCATAAACTGGCCCCATCATTCAGCAAGCATGCAAGAGCAGCGGGATGGGGCTTCCTGAGGGCAGAGTCCGGGCTGGCACTGGAGTTTGTGCCAGTGCAAACAGAGCAACAGGATGAAGGGAAGTGGCAGGGAAGGAGCTGGCTAACAGAGGGGCATATGTCTGAGCATCTACTGGGTACCCGGTACCTGGGAGCAATCCTTGTGTCTGAGCTTGGTCTCACCTCATCACTGGCGCTACACTTTAGAGTTTAGAGTCTAAAGGGTGCTGTTGCTTGACCCCTAGGGAAGCCTGATCCAGCCCCGCAAAAGGTGCTTTTCTGATGGCCTAGTACTTAATATCCTGCCTTGAACTCATGGCAATCCTCCTGCCACCCCTCACCAAGTACTGGGATTGCATGCATGAGCCACCACTTTAATGAGTGTAAAACAGGTGTGAAGAACTGAGGGTCCCAGTCCTGAGCTGTCATTTGGTGCACAGAGGTGGCAGGCTAACTTGAAGAGCAGACAGAGGCTGTGGGAGCCCTTTGTGAAATAAAGGTTGGGGGGGGGGGGGAGAACCTAGTCATGGCCAGAGGCCCTTGGCTGCGCCGGGTGGGTGTGGCAGCATCTGAGATTGGGAGTGGTGGGCGGGGCCCAGAGCCGAGGCTTCTGTGATTGATTGACTGGACAGTGGGTTTCTCTGCAGTGCAATGGGGAGTCATGGAGGATTCCAACTATTGGCAGGCCGCGGGCACCAAGAGCAACTGGAGTACAGCCAGGCTCCCTCGGCAGCCGGACAAGGGCTCTGACTAGCAGGGAAGGGTGACCTCACCCCCTCTCCTTCCTCTCCAGGTCCTGGGGCTGGCAGCCCGTTTGCTCCCTGTGAAGCCGCGGCATCCTTCAGCGTGACATTGGAACATCACTGGGGGAGTGGAGGGTGACGGAGCACCATCCCGGGCGGTAATGGCTCCAACGCCTAGAGGAAAATGACATAAATAATGTCCCATTAGAGGCGCCGAGCTGCTCCGCCGAGTGCCTTGTTTTGCCGGCAACATGATGGTCTTCATAAACAGACTCATTTATTTTCCAGCCCTTGTTCGGGCGAGGTGGGGGCGGGGTGCTGAAGAAGGTGACCCGGCAGCGAGGGCAGGAATGGGGACCCACTCTCTGCCCAGACTCTGACTTGGTACCAGTGTCCCTCATCCCACCTGCTTAGTTTTTGGAAAAATCCTGCTTCCTTTACTGCCACCCAATCTCTCATGGACTCCTGGGTGGTCTCTAGGATGCCAACCTGGCCTCTTAAACAAGGGGTACGAGAGACAGACTCACAGGCAGGTCCTGACCCCGCGGGGACCAGCCGGGTTCCTCCGGGGCCATCTAGCTTTGTCTGAGCCTTGGTTTCCTTTTATGAAAAGTGCAATAGTAATATCTTCTGTCTGTTGGAAATGCCCCATGGTATTAAGACCCCAAAGCTTTCCAAAGCAGTCCTAGGCCCATTCTGTGTCCTCACAGAACGTGGGGCTTCTGGTCGTGATGTGGGGGCCCTGGATTGCACCCCTTCCCCTTTCTGGCCTCTTTCTCCTAGAAGAAAATGAAAGGTTAAGCTGAAGGAAGTATGGTCCCTCTCTCTTCCCACTTTCAGAATCCCCCTAGAATCCCCATCCCCCACCCCCACCCCACCCCCATGGAGAGGAGTCCAAAAGAATCCAGCTTCTTCTTGCTCTGCAGGGTGGCTTCAGGCAAGGATAGAATGTCTGTGTTCATGGTGAGGTTTTAGAGGATTGAATGACCAAGCCAGTGATGGCTGAGGGCCTGCAATGCGCCAGGCATTGCTTGAAGCTGGCGACATCACAGATTTCAGTGGGAGGGGGAAAAAGATCTCAGAGTTCCAGGGCGCTAGCAGACTGGCAGACATTGGCTCTGAGTCTGTAATGCTCATATAGAAGGAACTTGGGGGATCTAAGCTACCATTATATCTGTTGTTGCCTGTGGTTTCTCTAGGTTAGGGCTCAGAAGGCCCAGCCCAGGGGCTTCATGCTGGTCTTGTGAGGATTTGGTGGGACGGTAGAGGGCAGAGCTCCCCCTTTCTACAGGGTCACCTGAGCCTCTGTTGATCTGCTCCCCGAGACTGACTGAAATGTTTTCATTTCATAAGTGTCCTTAGTACACTTGGGTGTGTACTGCACTTACATAGTGGGCCAGGGTCCCTGGCTTTCCCTCAGAAGGATCCCTGTGTTACAGCATACCCTGTGGCTACAAGATGTCAGAACTCAGCTCACATCAAGGGGAGGCGTTTCCCTCAGAGCAGTATTGAGATCATCATTGTGGAAGGTAGAAGACCTTCAGATCTGCTAAGAGAAAAGGAGCTGAGGAGGGAAAGGGTAGAGGAAAGAGGCTTCTAGGCAGAGGGAGCTGGTGCGAAGTTGGTAGCGTAGGAGAGGCCATCTGATTCAAATCTGAAGAAACTTCAGGAGCACCAGGCCATGGCACTTGGGAGTATCTGCCTTTGTGAGGGGCAGACAGCAAACACACACGTGAACAGACAGCATCTCTTTGGATATTGGGTGGGGGTGGGGTGAGGCTGGGCTGGGGTGTGGTTTCTTTCCAGCAAGTCTTTCCCAGGAGGTACAGGCTCAATTGAGCCCTGTGGCTGGGAGGGAGCAAGCCAGTCATACCAGTGGGAGGGAGGAAGGAGAGAGAGAGAGAGAGAGAGAGAGAGAGAGAGAGAGAGAGAGAGAGAGAGAGAGAGAGAGAGCCAGTTGTCAGGGCCACCAGGTGAGATGCGTATGACAGTAAGTAACAGAGTGATAATATAGTTGTGTGGTGTCCATCTGGAGGGAGAGGCCAGGTTTTATGTGGTCCTGGCAAGGATTGTGGATTGTTTCTGAGCATGACAGGAAGACACTGGCAGGATAAGGGGAGGATAATATAGTCTGATTTTACAGTAACAGTAACAAGTTGGCACTGTGGCACTCAATTCTGGATCTAATACCCAGCTTCTATTCCTGGTGGCCACTGATATATGCTGTGTGACCATGCACTAGTCACTTACCCTCCCTGAGCTGTCAATCTGGACCTTGGAGCATCACAGTACTTTGTGATTGGCTGTAGAGGAAAACATGATTCTCTGTTTCTAGTAAAGCTAAATCTCATATTACATCTCAGTGTGGTTGAGTGATTAGCCCATGGTCACACAGCTCTTCCAAAATACCACTAGGAACGGGAAGATGCCAGGCACTGTTGAGGCCAGTGCTTGGTGTGGGGATGTTCCTGGGCTCGGCCTTCCTCCCTGTGTTTCCCCACCTTGCTTCGTTCTTCCCTTGGACAACCTCCCTTCCCTGCTCCCAGGATGTTGGTGGCTCTGGCTGATGCAAGCCCAGCAGGTGCTCCTCGCCTAGCTGTCGCTGTGATGAACAGCTTCCCGTGGCCGAGCAGATAACAGAACACACACAGGTCAGGGGGGGCCCATGTAGCCCATCCATCAGGCCTGTGGCGGGTGGAGGGCTGGCACACCCTTGCGCCTGTTATCTGCCACAAATGTGTTTTTCCCCCAAGGTTAACAGCAAGAGTGACAGCTGAGCTCCTGACATCGGCAAGGGTTGCTAGCTGGCGCCAGCCAGACCTTCTCTCTTTCCAGGGAGGCTACCCAGACTGGCCAGCTGAGAGCATCAGATCTCAGAGAGCTAAGGCATACAGAATACTTTATTCCTTGAGACTCAGGAGGTGTTTCAAAAGCATGGAGTCTGGATCCACTTAGCTGGCCTGGGTTCAAATCCAAGTCTTCACACTCATTTGATGTACTAGAATTATAAGCAGGTGCCACAGGAAGCTTACAAATCTAATCTCTTTAAAGTGCTTGGGACAGTGTTGGGCACATGGTAGCAGGCACATATAACTTTAATTAAGCTTTATCTTTAATGATGGTTCTTAAATGCTTTAACACCCCTTTTAGCCCACCACCCACCAGAGGTCGTGGGAAAGAAAGGATATGGGGGAAGGGGACCTGTTTAGAAATAGTTCTTTGGAGCAACCTCTGTGTTGTCTGGAAATTGGCAGTTCAGTTCACAGGTCAGCAGCAGCAGCTCAGTGCATTCCCAAACACTTCACAGATACACCAGCAGTCCAGTTTGATAGAGTCTGGGTAGCAACATGAATCCGCAGTGGTGGCACTATCTAGCAGAGACAGTGTTGCACAGCCAGCTCTGTAAGCAAGCCTAGCTCAGCCTCTGTCACCGTCTGCCCTCTTTACGCCCTCCAAACATCACGTGTCCTCCACAGCTCTCGCCTCAGCACATGCACCTGTCTCAGCTGACATCACTGTGCCGATCACCCCGAGCCCTCCGAAGTGGCTAGTAACCGCAGCACACCACCAGAAGGTTTTGGGTTCATATCTCTCTATGGAGTCCTGACAAATGCAGCTTAAGTATGCAGTGTAAGGTGGACCAATACATGTGTGTTGTTAGCGAAGAATCTTTCATCACGTGTCCTGTCATGTGCTTGCTTTTTAGTAAGACATTCTTTACCTGTGTCTGCTTCAGCTAAATGTTCCTTCACATGTTTGCCCCAGCAAAACAACATCCAACCGACTTTCCAAAGAGCCCTTAAGTTTCCACTTAGACACACACACACACACACACACACACACACACACACACACACACACACACACACGGGAGGAGGAAGGGGGAGAAGGAGAGAGGGAAGGAGAGAGAAAGAGAGGGAGGGAGGGAGAGAGAGATTTAAGACATCTTTAATGACATCTTGAACCCATGCATGGACCCACTCCATCTATCCATCCATCATCCATCTAACCAGTGCCTCCCAATCTATCCATACCCACACACCCACCCATTCACTTCACTCACCCAGCCATTTACTTATCCTGTCACTCACCCCATCACTGTCCCTAACCACTGAGCCACACATCCATCCATTCACTCATCCACCCATCAGTTCTGTCCAGGCATCCATGCACACATCCTTCCACTGCATCATCTTACCCATCAAGTAGCCGACTCTATCCATCGACACTCTCTATCTCATGCATCCTTCCGTCTTCCATCACGGCTCTGTACTCCAGTCACTGGTACACTCATCAAGTTTATATTTGTTCATTCTTCTTCCTCTCTTCCATCTTCCATCTTCTTTCCCCCCACCTTTCTAGATCTTTCACTCTCTTCCTCCTTCCTTCTCTTTCTTATCTTTCCCTCCTTCCTTTCTATTTTTTTCACCTATATCTATCCATCTCTGTCTATCTGTCTGTCCGTCCATCCGTCTGTCCGTCTGTCCGTCTGTCCACCTACCCCTTTACTCAGCCCTGACTGAATACCTATCACATACTAGGCAAAGGGCTGGCTATAGAAAGGCATTTATGAGTTCCTTTCACCTTGTACCCGCAGTTGGCTTTTAGCCTTACAGAAAGCACAAACACAAACTAGCATACACCAGATCGTGGGAGCTCTTGTTTCAGCACTCAGGAGACTGAGGCAGGAGAAACGCAAGTTTGAAGCCAATGTGGGCCTCCTGTCTCAAAACAAAACAAACAGCCCTCACTTCCCCCCAAACCAGCAAGAAAACAATAAACACAAGATTGAGTATACTCACCCAGGATAAGAAGCCATGTAGAGGGACGGAAAGAAAACTCTTTCTGCTAGGGCTTCTGACCCAGGAGCCTCCCCTAGCTCCTGCTGCCCAGTTAGTAACTGTATGGCCTGGAACAGGTTTCTTAACCTCCTCAGGACTCAGTTTACCTATCCCCAGGATGAGGATAGTAATGGAATCCTGTTAAAGGATTATCACAATGGTCACATTAGCTTAATAAGTGTTGAACAAATGGTACACTTGTGCTTTATCAGGTGTCTCAGAGGGAGCATTAGCACAGAGAGAGGATACCTTGAAAAAGATGGAATCGAGACAACCCGGACTTTATTCACAGAAAGACGCTGCTACCGAAGGAAATAACCACTAGTCCTCCATCCCCTGGGCATTGTCTGGGGATTCCAGCGCTACAGGGTATGGTGGAGGATGCTGAGAGGTCCGGAGCTGGGCTGCCTGGAGGGGCTGACACTCTTGAGGGAGGAGGATATACATTCGACTGGGGAGCTAAAGAGGAGACCCTGTGACTGGAAGAAGACAGGCTCCCTGGTTCTGCCTTCCCTCCACGTCTATGTGCTCAAACCTTGGGAGACAAATCAGAGGTACTGAGGCTGCCCTGAAAGTCTGGAGCCTGGCTTCAGAGTGAGCGCCACATGCAGGAGTCCTACTGAGGCTTCTAAGACCACCACAGAAAACAGCCAGAGTCCCATAATGAATTCAAGCCAGGCTTTGTCAGGCTTAGCTCTGGCACTGCCTGAACATGTTTTTCATATATCCGTGTATTCTTCAACTCACTGGTCCAGTGTGCCAGGCTCTGAGATGTGTTTTTTCCAGCTCACGACTCATTGTGGTAAGGCAGTTAAGGCCTCTGGAGTTGGAAGCAGCAGGTCACATCATGTGTACACTCAGGAAGCAGAAGAGTTTCCCACTCATGCTCAGCTGACACTCTCCTTTTTCTACAGTCTAGGGTCCCTCACCCAGGTCATGGCTCTGCCCACAGTTAAGATGAGTCTTTCCATATCAATTAACACAATCAAGATACCCATTCACCCAAGGTATGTCCAGAGGCCCATCCCTGGGGTGATTCTGTCAAACTGACAATACCATCAAAAGAAGCCAGTGAAATGATTGGCATCCAATCTCATGAAGACTAGCAAACACAACAGGCCACAGAGCCTTCCTCTTGTCCTCCTCCTCCTACTTCAGGACTCATGGGTCCGTGAAAGAAGTCCTAGAGAGATGTACCAGGTTGGCATAGATACGGTCAGCACACATGCTTGGATGCAAAGACTATGAAGATGCAAATGTCAGCCTTGTGATGGATAGTGGAGTATTACTAGGGCTTTTAGACAATGAAAATAGATTTCTAATTTTACCTTCAAATGGCCACATTTTGTGCAAACCTTATGTAGCTGGGTTACCGAGTGGTTATAGCTCACTGCTCTCAGCCAGCTCTACCGTGAGAGTGGAGAGCTATGAACAGTGAGGGGTTTGTCAAGGAAAGATGGGGGCAAGTTCAAAGACGCAGAAAAGAAAGGTGCAGAGAAAGCAGTTGCCACTGCTAGCCAGATCAATATCATGAAAGAGACGCTCTGTGCTCGTCACCAGTATGATGGGAAAGGAACCTCAAGGCAAGACCCCATCTGTCAGAGGCTTAATGGAGGATGCTGCTGAAGGGGTACCCTGCTGCTCAATACAACCACCCAAGGAAGTGTGTTTCTAGGTGCAGCTGCCAAGGTGCATGGAGACCACATCTGTGGTCAAAGGCGGTCACATCTTGAGCTGTCAGAGAACTTGGAAGCATTACCCACAAGGTGCTGTTTCTGCGGGCAGCAAAATGTAAGAGTTATGGGGATGTGGGCTTACCCCAAGGCTCCAGAAAGCTGAAAAGGATCAGATTACCTGTGAGGACACTGTAGTGGTTTGGATAAGAATGCACCCCGCCCCACCCCATACACACACAGGCTCATATGTTTAAATCCTGGAGCTGGGGAATTCTTGGTAGAATTGTTTGGTAAGGATTAGTAGGCATGGTCTTGTGGGAGGAGGTGTGTCACTGGGAGTGGGCTTTGAGGTTTCGAAGCCCATGACATTCCCAGGTAGCTAGTGAGTGCTTTCTCCTCCTCCTCCTCCTCTTCCTCCTCCTCCCTGTCACGCGGTTGTTGTCACATCATATACTCTCCAGCGCCATGTTTGTTTGCCCACTACCGTGCTTCTACCATAATGGCTATGGATTCTACTCCCTCTCTGACACTCTAAGCAAACCCCCAATTAAACTCTTTCTTTTGTAAGTGGCCTTGGTCATGGTGTCTCTTCACAGCAATAGAAAAATAACTAAGACAGAGACCCTAAGCAGTCATTGCTTGAAGCCGTGGAAGGAATTCAAGCCTGCGTTGCAATGAAGACCACCAGCGTGTTGGATATGCAAGACTGAGAGACTTCTGCAGAGTAAACCTGCGGGCACAGAGTGTGGCTGGCCTACGAGAGAGGCTCGGTGGGCTATAGGTGGCAGAGCTGAAGGGCCTGGGCTGCCCAAGGCTGCTGGAATCCAGGTGACACCACCAAGAACCTCAGGTGCCTGACGCAGAACGACATCTATTCTCTCCTCCTGTGCCTTGGTCTTGCGCTGGTCCAATCCTTACCTGTGATGCCTCATTTCTTCTATTTGGAATGAGAATGCTGGATCTGTGCTCTTGTGTACGGAAGCTAGTGACTTTCTCTTTGATTTGATGGAGCTCACAGTTTAGACTGTCTTGACGTTTATAATTTCAGCTTTCTAACAAAAGATTAGCTCCCTTGGACACATTTGGGAAGAAGGTAGTTACATTTTCCTCTGTCCATTTTCTTGGGGTTTTTTTTTTTGTTTGTTTGTTTGTTTGTTTGTTTGTTTTGTTTTTGTTTTTTGTTTTTTGTTTTTTTTGTTTTGGGGGTTTTTTGTTTTGTTTTGTTTTGTTTTTCCCGAGACAGGGTTTCTCTGTGTAGTCCTGGCAATCCTGGAACTCACTCTGTAGACCAGGCTGGCCTCGAACTCAGAAATTTGCCTGCCTCTGCCTCCCAGAGTGCTGGGATTACAGGCGTGTGCCACCACCACCCAGCTGTCCATTTTCTTAAGATTGAGTGGTTATGGTATGAATGGATTTTCTGGTATTTTTAGTTATTTTAAGCTTTTAAAAATTATTTTATCTTATTTTATCTGTGTGAGCGCTTTTACCTGCGTGTATATATTTGCATCATGTGCACACTGGGCTTCCACAGAAGTAAGAAGAGGGCATCAGATGCCCTGGAGCTGGAGTTATAGGTGGTTATGAGCCATTGTGTGGGTGCCGGAGGCTGAACCTAGCCCTCCGCAAGAGCAGCGCGTGCTCTTAGCCACTGGGCTTTTTCCCCAGCCCGAATTTCAGGTTTTTAGCAAACAGTTCCTGAAAGAAGCTATTGGATTTACAATACAGAAAAACACTTCTTTTGGTTTGGATTTCTGTCCTGCTTACGTTTGTTTGAAGTATGAGTAGGGATTGCCAATTCCATGCTCTGCAAACAAAACTTTTTAGATGTAATACATATAACAACTTGCTATATCGGGCTGGCCAGTTTCAGATGCTTCTTTCAAAAATAAACTGTATCACTCTTACTGAGACTGTAATTTCCACAGGTATAATGTGTTCACAGATGTGCCTTGCATCCAGTCTGCCTTTCCCCCCCCTATTTTGATATTTTTGTTGTGCCTCCTGCCTGCTTGCCAGAAGCTAGGCTGCTTCAGGTCCATGTACAATGCAAAGTGCTTTGAGGTTTAAAGTACCGTACAGACTGGGAAAGGGAACACATCACACACTGAAGTGAAAAGGTCTGCGTTCTATGCTTTTTTTTTTTTAATCAAAGTTTTCAGAAAGGTTTTTAAAAAGAGATTGCTTTGAATCTCAGAGGAGACTCTGGATTTTTGAAGTGTGGGGGTCATTAAAGAGCATGAGGACTTTTGAAGTTGGGCTGGATGCATTTTGCCTAGGAGATGGCTATGAATCTGGGGACCAGGGATGGAATGTTATGGTTTGAAAGTGGTCCATTTTGTGTGCTGGAGAGATGGCTCTGTGAATAAAGTGTTTGCTTGGAAAGCATTTGGATTCCCAGAACCCACATAGAAGCTGGGAAGGGGTGGAGCCTTGACTATTCCCAGCACTCAGAAGGCTAAGACCAGATCCCTGGGGCAAGCTGGCTAGCTCGGCTAGCCGGAATTGGTGATCTCTGGGCTCAAGAAAAAAAAACCTGCCTCAATAAAGTGGAGAACTGTTGAGGATCATGCCTGATATCATATTCAAGCCTTCATAACACACACATACACACACACACACACACCCCACACTGGTGCATGCATGCACACATACTAGTGCATGCACACAGAACAGTGCATACATGTATTAGTGCATATACACCCATACAAGTACACCCCCCCCATACACACACACACTAGTGCAGACAAATACACAGTAGTACATATACACGTCTTAGGATCCTACTGCTGTGAAGAGACACCATGACCATGGCAGCTCTTATAAAGGAGAACATTTAACAGAGGCTGGCTTACAGTCCAGAAAATTAATCCATGATGGATCTGGTGGGAAGCACGGTGGTGTGCAGGCAGACATGGTGCTGGAGAAGCAGCTGAGAGTTCTGTATCTGGATCCACAGGCAGCAGGAAGAGACAGTGAGCCACTAAACCTAGCAGGAGCTTCTGAGACCTCAAAGCATGCCCCCAGTGACACACTTCCTCTGACAAGGTCACCTACTCCAACCAAGCCACACCTTCCAATAGTGCCACTCCCTATGAGCCTATAGGGCCATTTTCATTGAAACCACCACATTCCCTGGCTCCCACAGTAGTCATATCATTGTGCAAAATGCATTCAGTTCAACTTCAAAAGTCCCCATAATCTCTCACAGTCTCAACAGTTTAAAAGTCAGAAGTCTCTTCTGAGATTCATGCAATTTTTTATCTGTAATTTCCTGTAAAATGAAAGTAAAAAGCAGATCACATTCTTCCATGATATAATGGCACAGGATATAGGATACACATTACCAATCCATACAGAGCAAAGGAAAGGAGGAGATACTGGACCAAAACAAGACGAAAACCCAACTGGCCAAACTCCAAGCTCTGCGTCTCCATGTCTGATGTCGAAGCTCTCTTCAGATCTCCAGCTCCTTTCGGCTTTGTTGGCTGTGGCACACTCTTTCTCTTAGTCTGGTCCCACTTCCTGTTAGCAGCTTTCCTCAGCAGGTGTCTCATGACTTTGGCATCTCTGACAACTTGGGGTCCAGGCTTGGCCTTCACGGATTCATGAAATGTCCTCTCTAAGCCTCCATTCGGGGACACCCCTGACATTAGTTAGGCCTCAGCAGCTTTTCTTAGCTGCTGAAGGAGATCCCATAATCCCTTTCTTCTAGCCTTGACTCTAAAGCCAGAACCGCAGGGCCAAAGCAGCCAAGTTCTGCTGCTTGCTGGGACTAGCCATGCCCCCTTGTTCAAATACATTTTTACCAGGTTTCTGATTTTGAGTGTTTCCTTCACAGTCTATGGTTGGCTGTCCTGAAACTCGGACTGTAGACCAGGCTGGCCTCAAACTCAGAGATCCACCAACCTCTGCCTACTGAGTGCTGGGATTCAATGTATGCACCACCACACCCAGCCCTAAGCTTTTCATTAATTCCATTTCACTTATCTGTAATTGCTTTTCACAGGTTGGAAGCTCAGCTGGGTGGGGATCTCTCTCTGAGGTCACTGCTTAGTCCACTTAGAGTCAGGCTTTTCTTTAATCTGTTTACACATCCTGGTGCCCATTTTCTCCTCCAACCATACATTTTGTATGTTTCCTTGCTTGACTTGGGTGGTGGCTATTCCTGATTGTCAACCTGACTATATCTGGAATGAACTACAGTCTCACCTATGATCCTAATTTGGAGGCTCAGAGATATAAGTTTCTGACCTGGATCTTGGCATGGAGACCTTGAAGCATAGCGGCTAAGACAAGGAGATCTCCGAGTTCAAGATCATTTGGGATTAAAGGCATGAATGCACACGCCTTTAATCTGGGCCACACCCTCTGTTGGAGACCTACAGCCTTTAATCTGGGCTACACCCTTTGCTGGAGATATATAAGGACATTGGAAGAAGGAAGATTCTCTCTCACTCTTCCTTGCCTGCTTGCTTCGTGGGACTGAGAAACTGCTAGATCCTTGGACTTCCATCCACAGCTGCTGCTGATCATTGTTGGGGAGTTGGACTATAGACTGTAAGTCATTGACAAATTCCCTAACTATATAAAGACTATCCATATGTTCTGTGACTCTAGAGATCCCAAACTAATACAACTTGCTCCTTTTTATTACAGATCTGCATGAGACCGGCCGCTACAGCTACACTACACAGTCAGTGCTAGGTTGTTTAGAAATGTCCTCTGCCAAAGCTGTCAATCTATAACTCTTCAATTTAGGCAAGGGCAGAGAGCAGCCACATTCTCCACCAAAATATCACAAGAATGATCCATAGGCCACCTACGAAAATTCTCTGAAACCTTCTTGAGCCAGGCCCCAGAGTTCAAATCACTCTCATCACCACTGTCTTCCATGTTCCTACTAGCATGGTCCATTAAGCCCCTCTTAATGGACCATGGTTGCTGGGATTTGAACTCAGGACCTTCAGAAGAGCAGTCAGTGCTCTTAACTGCTGAGCCATCTCTCCAGCCCTCAAACCACCACATTATAAACACACATACGCAAATACACACACAAGTGCATACACACATAGCACACATATGCACCCACATATGCATACATATGCCCATATGCACATGTGTATATGCACATGCACACATACCACATGCACAAATACAAACACATACATGATATGTATGAGTTTTCAAGTTATACAAGTGATGATTAATCTTCATTGTCAATTTGACTCAATTTGAAATCACCTAGGAGACACACCTCTGGACGTGTTTGTGAGGTATTTCCAGAAAGGGTTAACTGTGGAGGGAAGTCCCACCCTGAATATGATAGCACTATCCCACAGACTGGGTCCTGGGTTGAATTAAAGGGGAGTGGGTGGGTAGTGATCTGGGCACCAGTATTCATCTCTCTGTTTTCTGACTGTGGATGCAATGTGACCAGCAACTCATGCTCCTGCTGCCACGCCTTCTCCACCATGATGGACCACACTCTCATTCTGTGAATGAAAACAAGTCCTTCCTTTCTTCCTTAGACTGCTTTTTCCTTGTTATCTTGTAAGAGCAATAGAATATTTGCTGACGTAATAGGTACTCATGAGCCAGCCTAGCCTTGGTTCTGAGTTGTTATGCCCAAGAATGAAGATGAGTCTCTTGACCCAACAACCATGATGCAGACAGAGTTAACTGAGAATGTCCTGAGCTTTTGAAACCTCCACCCCCAGTGACACACCTCCCCCAATGAGGCCGCACCTCCTAATCCTCTCCAAATAGTTCCACAAAGCAGAGACCAAGCATTCAATATGTGGGTCTATGGGAGCCATTCTCCTTCAAATCACCATATTCCTCTTCCTTTTTTTGGCCGGAGGTCTGGAAACCATGGGAGGAGCACAGGACCGGGACTTAGCATCCCCTAGCTTGTAGTCTTGGTGAGTAAGCTTCTCCCTTATTTGAACTTCAGCTCCTATCCTTCCAGTGGGGATGGAGACGCTTACCTTGCTGTGTGACCTAAAGACAAAGGGAAAGAAGATGGATGGGGAAGAAGTTGGTCAACACAGAGCTTTGTGAACCTAGGATGTGTGCCTATGTGGCTACAGTGTGCTCATTATGTGCCTACTCTGTGCTCACTGTGTGCCTACCATGTGCTCACTGTGTGTCTACCATGTGCTCACTGTGTGTCTACTCTGTGCTCACTATGTGCCTGCTGTGTGCTCACTGTGTGCCTACTCTGTGCTCACTGTGTGCCTACTATGTGCTCACTGTGTGCCTACCATGTGCTCACTGTGTGTCTACTCTGTGCTCACTATGTACCTACTGTGTGCTCACTGTGTGCCTACTCTGTGCTCACTGTGTGCCTACTATGTGCTCACTGTGTGCCTACTGTGTGCTCACTGTGTGCCTACTATGTGCTCACTGTGTGCCTACCGTGTGCTCACTATGTGGCTACTGTGTGCCTACTATGTGCTCACTGTGTGCCTACTGTGTGCTCACTGTGTGCCTACCATGTGCTCACTATGTGCCTACCGTGTGCTCACTGTGTGCCTACCATGTGCTCACTATGTGCCTACTGTGTGCTCACTGTGTGCCTACCATGTGCTCACTGTGTGCCTACCGTGTGCTCACTATGTGCCTACCATGTGCTCACTATGTGCCTACCATGTGCTCACTATGTGCCTACTGTGTGCTCACTGTGAGCCTACCATGAGCCTACCATGTGATCACTGCGTGTCTGGCTTGGGCCTAGCTAAAAATATGGCAGAGAGGATTGTGGACCAAGTACTCTGCTGCCTTTGAAGCTCTGCTCCTCTGCCCCTCTAAGTGGTTTGGGCCTTCCTGCATCCCTTATTAATATGCCAACACCTGGAGAGGTGTTAATCCATATTAGCTAATGCCTTCGTGACTGCTGGCACCTTTATTATCAGGTAACACCTCTAGTTTGCAGCTCACTCCTTCACAGAGCCAGCTGGCATTCAGCTGAAGAAAGAACCTCCAGGAATGGGGCTGTCAGGAGGAGGAGCAGAAGGAGCTCTGAGAGGAGGAGGTTGTCTGGAGGAGTCCTCTCTGACAGGAGCCTCCAGAAACATCACTGCCCTTTTCCCAAATGAGAAGCCTTAGAAGACACCTCAGTTTCCCCTCATCAAATTGGGTTATTCAGACACACCTTCTTGGGTTACAGTGGCTAATGTCTGGCTTCTCAAATATCAGTGTATCTGTGGGTACCCCACAAATGCTTTTGTGTCTGTGAAGCTTTACTGTAGTGAGGAATGTCTCTGTCCAGTGGGGTTTGCTGTTTCCTATCCGGCCTGTCTGTGGAAAGAACCTCCTCGCCCCAATACCATGTTGTCCTCTGAACTATGCTGGGACTACAGCTGTCCCAAAGCAAAAGAGAAAAACACTGCCAAGCCAACAGCTTCTCACCAGGCAGGGCCTGAGTTCTGACCATGTCTCATGAGCCAAATCTAGTGAGAGAGCCACATGGAAGGGACATTATCTGGGAAAAGCAACCTCTGTAGAGAAGTGACTGGGGGGGGGGGCAAGATTTGCCTGCCCTCTCTCCCTCATTCCCTCCCCTTCCCCCTTCATCTCTCTCTCCCTCTCTTTCTTTTGTTCTTCTATTCTTTCCTTCCTCTCCTCTGTGAGCACCTGCTTCTGGGTGAAGCTGGCTTGGAAGAAAAGTGAGATTGAGGCGTGCCCAAAGTCCTGACAATCTCATCCTGAGACTGGCTGAACTTAGGACCCCTCTCTCCCCATTTTCCGCCCACTTGCTCCAGCACATGACCTCTACCTCTCCACCTCCGAAGACAGTCATGCAGTCTTTCTCCAAATTACAGGCTCAACCTCCTCTCTCCCTCAAAAGAACCTACCCTATGGGTACTTGGAATTTCCCAGCACCTCTGCTTTAGCCGAAAATGTACACCACCCAGGAAATCCCTACACACTCCCCAAGATCTATACAGCCCTTGTTCACCCCAGTTGAACTGTCTCACTAAAGCTGATCCTGCAATACCCACAGCTGTCTGAACCCCACCCCGCCCCCTCACTCCCACCCCCATCCCCCACCCCACCTCTCATCCCCACTCCCCCTAATCCCCATCTCCCACCTCCCATCCCCACTCCCTTCACCCTTGTGAGCCCCTTATAAGGCCAAGGACCTCCAAACAAGGGGAGACCCACTCTCCTCCTCTTCCTCCCCTCCTTCATCTTCCTTTTCTCTCTCCCCTTCTTATCCCGTCTTTTCTTTTTTAATCACGGTCTCAGGTAGTCCAGGCTAATCTTTTTTTTTTTTAAGATTTATTTATTTATTATATGTAAGTACACTGTAGCTGATTTAAACACACCAGAAGAGGGTATCAGATCTCATAACAGATGGTTGTGAGCCACCATGTGGTTGCTAGGATTTGAACTCAGGACCTTTAGAAGAGTATTCAGTGCGCTTAACTGCTGAGTGGTCTCTCCAGCCTCCCAGGCTAGCTTAATTATATAAATAGCCAAGGATAACCTTGAACTTCTGAGTCTTCTGCCTCTCCCTCCTGAGAATTGGGATTACAGGCATGCACTAGCACATCTAGTTTGTCCTCACGCATCCCAGGCAAGCACTGGACCAACTGAGCTACATTTCCCAGCCTGAGTTTTTCCTTTCTTTTTTTTTCTTTTTTTCTTTCTTTCTATCTTTATTTTCTATTTTATAGTAGATTCTAGGATTAAACCTAGGACCTGTAACTGTTCTATCACAAAGCCACACCCCAGGCCCCCGAGTACTTTTCCTTATTTTTTTAAATTGTAATTAAGTAACCAATCTAGTAGTGTGTGTGTGTGTGTGTGTGTGTGTGTGTGTGTGTGTGTGTGTGTGAGAGAGAGAGAGAGAGAGAGACAGAGAGAGAGGGAGGGAGAGAGGAGAGAGAGAGGAGAAATAATGAGAGAGAGACAGAGAATAAATGAATGAATGAATGAATATATGTGGAGGTCAAAGAGCAACCTGCAGGAGTCTGTTCTCTTTCTGCCCTGTGGAACTCAGGAATCAAACTCAGATCGCCAGGCTTGGTGACACCCACTTTGATCTGCTGAGCCATCTCACTGGTCACTCAGGTCTTTTTTTTGAACAATAACAACCTACAGTCATATGTGTGTTCTGTGTTACCGACAGAGCTAGGCATCCATAAACACTTACAAAAGAATAGGGTGAGGCAAACGAGGCTGGCGTCTGGAAGCGACTTTTTGGGTATAGGCCTTTGCTACTTTCCTGTACCATTTGAAATCACTTCAGAGCGAAAAGGTTCTGTCCACACTGGGACCGCATGTGCCCGATGCCTCCGATCAGATGGTCAGGAGAGACTGCAGAGAATAAATAAAAATCCACGGAGCAGGCAGTGGTGGCGCACGCCTTTAATCCCAGCACTTGGGAAGCAGAGGCAGATGGATTTCTGAGTTCGAGGCCAGCCTGGTCTACAGAGTGAGTTCCAGGGCTACACAGGGAAACCCTGTCTCAAAAAACAAACAAACAAACAAAAAGTTGAAAAATCCACGGAGCATTTAAGGAGCATTTTCCAGCTGTGGCCAGACACTAACAGGCCAATGAGAGGGCCACTGAGGAGAGCAGCTCTTGAAGGGTGCAGCCAGGGAGACCCTCAGACACAGACCCCTTCTCTCTCGTTCACTATTGAGCACCTGCTGTTTGCAGAGTTCTGCTGGGTGCTGAGACTTGGTGCTGAGTAGAATCGGAAGGCTCAGATCCCTTTTGGGCAGCTCATCACCCAAAAGATTCAGAATAAAAAAGTCATTGTGAGTGCGTGGGGTCTGGGTGGCAGCTGGAATTGTCATCTGCTAGAGAGAGACTTGAAGCTGCGCTGTGGCCAGTGGCAGGTGACCCACGGCACACTTGGACTTCTAGGTGTCCTGGGGAGGACATAATAGGGTCTACATGATGGTGTGTCTATGAGTATCTCCCTATATAGCCCAGGCTGGCCCTGAACTTGAGATCCTCCTGCCTTAGCTTCCCAAGCTCTGAGATCACAGGCACACACCATTGTGCCCAGTTTCAAGAAATCATTTGAAGCCAAACTATTATTTTCTTGATCAAGGTGACAGTAACATGGCTTGCGTGGGGTTTTAAAACTTATCGAAACAGTAGTACTCTCCTTTGTCCCAGCACTCTGGAAGCAGAGGCAGGCAGCTCTCAGAGTCCAAGGCCAGCTTGATCTAGTGGGTTCCAGGCCAGCCACGGCTACATAGTGAGACCCTGTCTCAAAGAAGCAAAACAAAGTCACACAAATGCAGCTTGCCAGCTGTTAATCCCATCTCTGAGGCCCATGTAGCCAAGATGGACACAGAACAGTTGGGAGGCTCAGAGAGGCTGAGCACTTCTCTGAGAGGGGCCACACAGTGGCATCATCCACCAGGACAACATGGAAGCAAATCGCTCTCCCCCAGCATTCTGCCTGCCTTCTCCCCTTCCCCCACACACACAGATGACCCGGACTTGGGCCTCGGTTGACCTCCTACCATCACCTGGACACCTCCCTGAGGAATTCTGGCCTCCCTCCCTCTCTGCTGATTTGTCCTTCTTCTGCCCTGGCCCTGGTTGTTTTGAGGGCTCTGCCTACCTCTTCCAGGCCTCACTGCTGTCCATTCTTCCACAGGCCGTGGGGCTGGGCGAGGCCCCTTGACCTGGTAGCAGGCTGGGACCAGTTTAGAAAGTTGAACATGAACCTTTTCTATAGATGGAGTGGGAAGGCTCAGAGAGGCCTGGTGCCCACCTGAGGTCACACAGCTTCATGACCAGAGCTTGGCCCCTGCATTCTGTCTCATTGCATGTCCTAGACCCTTAGTGGGAAAGGCAGGAAACCAAGTCAGGGGAAGGCTTGGGGGTGGCAGAGGGCCATGAAGCGCTCACTCTGAGGGGTTTCCAAAGCCCCTCACTCTGTAGCCAGCTGTGCTCTGCCAATGGTTGAGCAGACCCCAGTCCCCAAAGGGACAAAGCTGTTGTGGCTCTTGCTGAGTGACTGCAGCCTGCATTTTTCTTAATCTAAATTGAAAACTGCTCAAGTAGAAAAATCATTTCACTGTCTCAGAAAGGAAGAGCTGGGAGAGGGAGGGGTTGGGCTGGGGAGATGGGCGTGGCCAGAGAAGACAGGCAGCAAGCAGTGAGACCCTTCCTTGCCTGAACCCGGCACTGGCTGGCCCAAGCCTGCCCCATCCCACTACCCCAGCCCTAGGGTCTAGGGGGGTCCGTCCATCAGACTACTTCAGAAGTCAATCAACAAACACTGCGGCAGATCCTGCACAGGTTCCTTGTGGGACACTGTTATACACAATTCCTGCCCCAATGGGGGCTCGCTATTCCTCCATGCCTTCCTCCTACAGACAAATGTTTCTGGAACATCCAAAATTTATAGGCACTGCTCTACGAGTTAGGGTGATTTGTTGAGTTTATGCCAAGTCCTGGAGCCTGGGCTGGGCATGTCATGGTTTATTAGGTGCACCTGAGGCGGGGGAGTCATAGACATTTTCAATTTGGATTGGAAAAGGGACACTAGCTATATTTGTAACAGGATAGTGTGCGCCAGCTGGCTTCACCCTCAGCATCTGGAAGATGAGGCTCTAAACATGGGGTCAGATATACCTGGCCAGCTTAAGGCCTTTGGGCAAGCTATTTACCATCTCTGGATGCCAGGGCCTGGTAGGAGCCTGCCCTGAGTGCTGAGTAGTCTTTGGGTAGGGGAGACTCAACCTCAAGTAGGTTCTCATGCTTGCAAGACAAGCTCTTGCTAAACCGAGCCACCTCTTCAGGTCTCTCCTCTGCCTCTCTCTCCATCTCCGCATTTCTTGGACCTTTCTTCTGTCTTCACCTTCTACATCCAGTTCCAGCTGGATCAGCTCTGTCCTAGGGCTAACTGCCCCCAGTCTCTGGGCCTGATCTACCTACTTTAGTAAGAAGAACCGAGCTGAGGGGCTGTTCTCCTCCCTGGCTGGCCTGCCTGCCTGCCCTGCCGCCCGCCTATCCCCAGGCTCATTTCACAGGTCAGCTCCCTTTAATTAGCAGCGCTCTGAGCCTTCTCCCTCACAAAATGGAGAAGGCAGGTTCATCCAAATCTCATTAACCTCCTTCCCCCTCCGCAGCCCTGTGGGGTTGGGTGGGGGGATGGTGTCAAGCCTGCCTCAAACTAGGGGATGTCACCTCCCAGCATGCTGGGGTAGGGGCCTGTCTGGGACTGCAGGTGACAAGGGTTTTGCTGGTTCAGACTTTAGCTCTGTGTTGTGGCCACCTGGGGGTGAGGAGCGAGAAGGGCCCTTCAGCACTTTAATTTGAAAATTTGCTGGGGACCAAGGGACGTGGGGAGCAGAGGGAAACGACCGGCTTCAAATGAATTAATATTTCACTACATCTGGCAATTTTCTTGGCTTTCACATTGCCTGCCTCTTTTCTTCTTCTTTCATTATTTCCTTCCTTAGAGGAGCAATATGGCCCCACCCTGTGTCCGCTGCCTCAGTTGTCAGAGCCATTAACCCTGGGGCTCCTGAAAGGCAGGGCTTCTGGCCCTTCAACCCCAACAACTTCCCAGTCTAGTCCGAGCATCCTTACCCAGCAACCATTTTGGCACCCCAGTGTCGGACTTGCTATGAGTTCCACCAACCCCAATACTAACAGACTGACTCAAGAGAAATAGGATGTCCTTCAAATGATTTTTAACAGCTTTATTCACAGTTGCCTGAAACAGAAAACAATCCCCCCATAGCACATCTGCTGGCACATAGGTAATAACTGGCTACCTGTCTATACACTGGGACATTATGTGGCAACCAAAAAAAGAAAAGAGAAAAGAAAACAGAAACGAAACAAAGAAACTAAGAAACAGATACATGATGGTTCTTTGACAACATCCCCCTGAGCTCAGAAGTGGGAAGGCTTTGCAAAGATACCCATAGGTGCTGCACTGCCCAGTTCTGGTCACGACTGCCTGCCTGGACAAGTCCAACTGCCAGGAGGCTCAGAAGGAGAACCTGTGGATGCCAGGGGCTGGTGGAAGGGATGGCATCTGCTGCACAGGGCACAAGGTAACTGTGGGAGACAAAGTACCAAACGTCTCCAGGGAGGCAGGGGTAGAGCTGGAACACATGCCCTTCACCCACTGCACACATGGAAGAGAGCATCAGACGATAGAGAGATGGCTCATCTGTTAAGAGCTTTGGTTGCTCTTCCCGTGGACCCAGGTTCAACTCCCAGTGCCCACATGGTGGCTCACAACCCTCTGTAACTCCAGTTTCAGCGTCTTCTGGCCTCTACGGGCAATACATGAACACGGTGCACAGACACACACGGAGGAGAAATAGCCACACACGTAAAATAAAAATGAAGGGAATCTTAAAAACAACGCAAGCAAGCAAGCAAACGGCAGACAACTGACCACAGTGTAGAGCTGGTGATGGCTCACCGAGAAAGGCCCTTGCCAACAAGCCCGACAACTTGAGCTTGATCTCCACGATCACATGGGAAAAGGAGGAAACTGACCTGACTCCTGCCAGTCATCCTTCGACCTCCACGAGTGTCCTGTGTCATGTGTAACTACTCCCACACACAAACATGTTTGATTTTTTTAAAAATAAAAAAACAATGAAGGAAAATGCCCAGCAGAGACTCTGGCCTCCACATGTGTGGACACACATGGACTTAGCACTCTGGCCTCCACACGTGTGGACACACATGGAGTTAGCTAATGTCTTTGCCTTTTTTGTTTTTGGAGGCCAGGTGTGTCAGATAACTTCAGTTAACCTAGAACTCACTAATTAACCAAGAATGACCTTGAACTCTTGTTCCTTCTGCCTCCACATCCTGAGTGCTAGGATTATAGGTACGGGTCACCATACCTAACATGCTAAATAGTTTTTCATTAAAATTTTAAATTACATTTTGTGTGTGTGTGCCATCTGGGGATTGAACTCAGGTCGTTAGGATTAGCAGCAATCTTCTTTATCCACTGAACCATCTCACTGACACTTCTTGTGCTTTTACACTTTTACTGAGGTTTGGACAACAGTATCCACTTGGGTGATCTTCAGAGCACTATGGGTTCCACAAGACCCAGCAGGAAATTTCTATCCTGACCCTTAGAGCAATGGTTCTCAACCTGTGTAGGTCATGACCTCACTGGGGATCAAATGACCCTTTCATAGGGGTCACCTAAGACCATTGGAAAACACAGATATTCATTACGATTCCTAACAGCAGCAAAATTACAGTTATGAAGTAGCAACGAAATCATTTTATAGTTGAGGGTCACCACAGCAGTGTCAGGGAGGTTGAGAACTTCTGCCTCAGAAACTGCAGTTGCCACTTTGCTGTACCAGGGCTGTGAGGGTTCAGCTCTCATGTGGCTTCCAGCCTGTTTCTGAGTTTGACTGGCTGTTGGCTGTCACTGACGTGAGATGATACGGTTTCCCAACGGAGCTCCCCAGGGTCTTCCGAATGAGACCCCTCCGACGCACTGCCAGCTACCTTAGCCCCCTAAGCAGCCTGCCCTGGCCTTTCCTTGACCTGCTGGTTCAGTTCTTCCCTAGCTCTACTCCGCACACCCAGGCCCAGTGGGGCCTGCACTCCACCGGCCTCCAGGGACCTTTCCTTGTCTGTCTGCTCTTTCACAGCCCTTGAGTCCGCCATCACCTGTTCAGTTGAGACTTGCTCTTCCTGCCAGGCCTAAGGCTCAAGCCAGGGACTGGACCCATTCGGCCTTATGCCCTAGGGGCCCAGGCCAGGACTCACAGCAGCTGAATCTACCCACGTTGGCTTGTGCCTTTTAAGGCCTTGGCTGTTCCTGTACCTTCCAAATGACTCTCCTAACTTAGCCACGGAGGCCATGTCATCAGCCCAATCCTGCCGACTGCATCCTGGGTACTGGACTCAAGGTCATGAAGCCATGCTGACTGAGCTGGGACCTAGTGCCTCTTTCTGCCTCCTCCTCCTCCACCTTCAGAGGCAACCAAGGAGGACCTCCAGTTCTTCGCATTCTTTCTGTGGCCGCTAAAGCTGAGTCTCACGCAAAACAAAATATTTTTTATTTATTTTTATGTCTGCTGCACACGTGGATGCAGATCTGTGTATAGGTTAATGCACCACATGCAGAGGCCAGAGGATACTGTGTACCCTCCTCTACTGAGCGCCACCTTATTCCCTTGAGACAGGGTCTCTCACTGAATCTAGATCTCACCCCATTCAGCTATGCTGACCAGCAGGCTAGCTGTAGGGCTCTTCCTATCTCCCGCCTCTTTCCACTAGGATTACAGATGTGCCACATCTGGCTTTATCTGCAGGTGCTCCGGTTCCAAACTCAGGTTTCCGTGTTTGCTCAGCAAGTGATCATGCCCACCACTCTTCACCCCTCAAACACACAATCTTGGGTGGGTTGCTAGATGACGCTTCCCTCAGGCATATGTTACCAGTGGTTAAAGTAGCCTGCTTTCAAGCCCCACACAAATGGATGGATTCAGAAAGCCTTTTTCTCTCATGGTCTGCAGGGTCACTGTGCAGACACGTGAGACCTGCTCTCTCAATTCTGAGGTTGGGTGCTGGGTGGGGTATCCGAGTTCCCATTAGCACCCAGCTTCCTTCAGCTGCTTCCAGTCCCTCATCTCAAGCTCTGGCCCCTCATGCATTGGGGGTACCCAGCATCATGTGTGGGTGCTAACTCCCAGCAGCCCCTGCCTTGCTGGCACTGGGTGAGTCACCATGGTCACTCCCCCCAACCCCCATCCATTAACAGTCAAGGCAGGGAGAAGAAGGGGCCGGCTGAGAAGCCATTGGCTGGCTGAGCCCAGCAAAGGTCAGACATTTTCCCCTCCAGTGAGCTCAGCTCTTAAAGGCAATTAGCCCTCGGTAGGGAAGGGAGCTCCTGTGGATTAACTGGAGCCAGCACTGCAGGGAGCAGAGTCCCCTCCCTGGCGCAGGGGTCCTGGAGATCAGGCCCAGGAGAGGAAGCACCCTTGCTTCTTGCCCCTGCGCCCTGTGTGAGTGGCCTGTGCCACTAGATTCTCTGTAGGGAAGCACAAACTGACCTGGTACAGGTAGGCTGTTAATTTGCCTCTGGGGACAGGATCCTCCTCCCAATCACCCCAATGGCTGCTGGTTTCTCCAGGTAGGTCTGTCCTCCACAGAAAGCGACAAGTCTGCTGCAAGGGGACCAAGGAAGTAAATGATGGCGTACGCTGCAAAAAATATAAAGGAGGGGTGGGGCCACCGTATGTCCTCCTGATAGGACACCCTGAAACACCTCCAAGTGGACTTGTGACTGCTCTTGTGCTCTTCCTGCCAAAAATACATAAATTCTGTGTGTGTATGATGTTGGAGGCATGTGTGCCATGGGGCATGTATGGAGGTCAGAGGTCAACTTTGTGGAGTTGGTTCTCTCCTGCCGTCTTTTTTGTGGGTTCCACGGATTGAACTCAGGGCAGTAAGCTTTCATGGCAGGCCGTTTACCTGATGAGCCATCCTGCCAGCCCCAAGGAATTGGTGGTTTGTTTGTTTGTTTGTTTGTTTGTTTGTTTTTAAAGGCAGGATCTTGGACTCCTTATGTACCCAAGGATAGCCTTGAACTCACGATCCTTCTGTTTCCACCTCCCAAGTGCTAAGATTATAGGTGTGCACCACCAGTCCTGGCTAGATCGTGGAACCTTGATTTTTGCTGAGAAGAATAGCGTGATTATTTCTCAAGATAACTGTTTTAAACACATAAGATGTTTAAGAATTCCATGAAGAGAACAATTGTCAAAGTGTTTGAAGAGCTGATAAAAAAAAAGAAAGAAAGAAAGAAAGAAAGAAACAGAAAACAGCATGCATGAGAGTATTGGAGCATGCTCAGGCAGGGGCACACTTTAAAAATCCCGGTATGGTAATGGACTTGCCTCCTAATTACCATATTCCCTGGCAAGACCCAGCGGCAGGTGTGAGAGCCAGTGTCATCTCATAGCTGTGGGGAAGGCAAAACAGCATTGTGGGAAGTCCGCCCCAGACCTCACACCAGCTCTTCCCTAGCTTGCTTGCCCTCACTCAAACTGAAGGAAATGAGAAATTTCAGTTTGAGGCAAGTGAAAATAAGAATATAATTTCCCGCCCATTTGAGTTCACAGCCCCCCTGAATTCTATTTGCAGTCTGGCCAGCTCCATTACATCCAAGATAAAAATGTATATTTATTGAACTGGAAAGATGCTCCCAGGAGATTAGCAGCAGGGGAAGCAGGTGAGAGGCTGTGTGTGCAGGAGAGACGAGTGCTGTGAATTAAAAAATGTCTGTGTCTGCAGTTCCCGCGTTTGCTCAGCAAGCACCTCATGGTCATCTGTCCTGAGATGGTTTAAGAATGGGACGGTGGGTGACATTGACAGAACTGGGTTTTCCCCTCCACGGGGCAGGGCACTAGAAGCATCCATAACTTGCATCAAAATGTTGAGCAATTGTTTAGGGTTTTTTGTTTGTTTTGTTTTTTGTTTTTTTTGTTTTTTTGGATTTGTTTTTTTTTCCGAGACAGGGTTTCTCTGTGTAGCCCTGGCTGTCCTGGAACTCACACTGTAGACCAGGCTGTCCTCGAACTCAGAAATCTGCCTGCTTCTGCCTCCCAGAGTGTTGGGATTACAGGCGTGTGCCACCACCGCCCGGCAATTGTTTAGCTTTTAATTGTTAGGGGTATTTTGGTTGTTTTTTGTTTTTTTCGAGACAGGGTTTCTCTGTGTAGCCCTGGCTGTCCTGGAACTCATTCTGTAGACCAGGCTGGCCTTGAACTCAGAAATCTGCCTGCCTTTGCCTCCCAAGTGCTAGGATTAAAGGCGTGTGGCACCACTGCCTAGCTTTTTTTTTTTTTTTTTTTTTTTTAAGAGAAAAGTAAATTTATCTTAGGCTGAGCCTTGGGCCTGTGAGTGACCTGCCCTGTGTCCCACAAAACCACCTGCTTCTGTGTCCGACAACAGCTGCCAATGAGAGCAGGCAGACAGTGGTCTTCTCTCAATTGAAGCCTCGCTGCCTGGGAGTCCTAACCCATCTTGTCAGATCTTCTCACCAGCACACCGTTTTTTGTTGAATCCACTCCAGGTCTCCCACCTTCCTCATACAGAACATAATTGAGAGCTGAGCTCCACGTGGGATCTAGCTCCCTTAGATTATAAGAAGCCTCACCCCCACTCTGCTGGTGCCCATATCCTACGTATGCAGCCTCAGGCGACAGCCACGTTTAAACAGCTTTACTTTCATGGAACTCACACATTACATGTATGGATTCTCTGCTACTGCTGCTTTGGCAAATGGCCGCAAGCTTAGCGAGCGGCCCCGCTTCTAGTTCTTTAGCTCAGAAGAGGGCAAATCTTGCTAGGCTAAGATCAATGTGCAGACAGGGCTGGGCTCCTCTCCTGAGGCTCATCTGGAGAATTGGTTTCCTCCCCTTGTCAAGCGTGGAGAGGAAGCCTCCTTCTCAGACCTTCCTTTCTGGAATTTCAGTGGTGGCCACAGCCTTTGTTAGACCTCCTTTTGGAGACTTGACTCTGCTTTCAGGATCCCTTGGGATTATATTTCTATCTGGTTTCCCCCAAGGAAAACCTCCCTCATTTAAAACCAGCAGATTGGTGTATGTACTTCCCACTGCAAGCTTAGCTCTTCCTCACCATGGAAACTAACACGCTTGTGGGGTATGGGGCTGAAGAGATGGACATCTCTGAGGGCTCCACACAACACAACCACACGTTTAAAATGAGTAACTAAGGATTGTGGAGGGCTGGGGAGACAGCTTAACTGGCAATGTGCTTATTGAATAAGAGTAGGGACCTGAATTTGAACCTTAGCACTCACATAAAAAGTCAGATGTGATGGCACACAGTACCTCTAACCCTAACCCTAACCCTAACCCTAACCCTAACCTTAACCTTCAGGCTAGTAAGAAATATTGCAGCAAAGAGTAAGATAGATAAATACCAGAGAAACAACACACACACACACACACACACACACACACACACACACACACACACAGGTTTTAGTATGACCCCAAAGTTACAGCTCTCACTGCCTGTCTTAGGGTTTTACTGCTGTAAACAGACAATCATGACTAAGGTAACTCTTATAAGGACAACATTTAATTAGGGATGGCTTACAGGTTCAGAGGTTCAATCCATTATCATCAAGGCGGAAGCATGGCAGCATCCAGGCAGGCATGATGTAGACAGAGCTGAGAGTTCTACATCTTCATCTGAAGGCTGCTAGAAGACTGGCTTCCTGGCAGGGAGGATGAGAGTTTTAAAGCCTAAGTCCACAGTGACACACCAACTCCAACAAGGCCACACCTACTCCAACAAGGCCACACCCACTCCAACAAGGCCACACCTACTCTAACAAGGCCACACCTACTCCAACAAGGCCGCCTCTCCAAATAGTGCCACTCCCTGGGCACTATACTCAAACCACCACACCTTGGTAGTTGCTTTAGGACATTTTCATCATTCCCAAAGGCCCTCATGCCTTTTAGCAGCAGTCATTGTGTCCCCTGACCCCCGTTCCCCATCCCCCAGTGTGGGCAGCTTTCTACACTGATAGTTTTCCCCATTATGGTCATTTCACATGAACACAACTCTACAACAGAAGCATTACTGTAGGTAATATTTCCCCTCCTGTGCACACATACCATATTTACCTACTGTCCACCCATCAATAGGCCTATGGTTGTCCCAATTTTTTACTATTATAAGTAACATTCCTATTAACATATGTGTACACATTTTTTTGTGTGTGTGTGAAGATGTGTTTTTTTTACTACTGATGGGTCTCAGGACTGGCATTGCTGGTCACATGTTTGCTGTTTTCTGGGTGTGCCCGGTGTTTTCCAGGGGGCTGCGCCATTTGCTCTGCCCCTAGCAGAGCAGGAGGCTCTGGTTTCTCCATCCTTCCTAGCACTGGTTCTCTCTCTGTCTCTTAGTGTCCCTTGAGTCATCTCCTGTGACTGTGTGAAGTGGTGTCTGCAGGTTCGATTTACATTTGGTTTTTGTTGTTTTCAGACAGGGTCTCTTTACTTAGTCCCTGGCTGGCCTCTAACTCACACTGATCCTCGCTCCTCTGTTTCCTGAGTGCTGGAAACAAATGCATGCCCACCACACACAGCTGAGAATCTTAACGCCAAAATGGTCCAGTACCCTTTTCCTGAGACCAAATCTGAAAGTGTCTTCATTGTCCTAAAGTAAAGATTTGTGACTTATTTTCTCTTTCAAGTAATTTTTACTTTTATTTACAACAGAATTGTTCCTCAATCTTAGGGACATTTGGCATCAGTGCCTCCTCATCTACCTGGTTAGAGTCAATGATATGATATGATGAGATGAAATGAGATGAGATGATATATGATGATATATTATATATCATATGATGTCATATGATATGATGTCATATGATGATATGATATATGATATGATGTCATATGATGATATGATATCATATGATGAAATGAGATGAGATGATAACGGGGCTCAAGGCTATAGCAGAAGGAGAGAGTGACAATCTTTGAGCCCCAAAGCTCAAATTTTGCAGGGGTCCTGCCTCCCTTGGTTGGCCTGCAGAAGCACCACCATCCCATAATACTGGCTATTAAGCTGCCTGCTTCTGTGTACTGGTAAGGGGCCAGCAGGTGAGGGGCAGGTGTGGGCTGAAGGGTGGGCTTGGTTGCTGAGGTCACAGTAGGAGAGCAGACCAGCTAGGCGAATTTTGGCTCCATCTGAAACAACCCCAGGGGAGGGCAGGACGGCCTTTGCTTGGCGATCTCTCACCTCCAGGTTAGAGTCACCCAGGAGTTCATCCTCCTTCAAGGGATGGTACCGCCCTAGACATCAAGTGCAGGCTGACATGGTTGGCATTTCAGAGCCTTGGCAGAGGTCAGTTAAATTGGTGGAGTTGGTGCTGCCGGCTGGAGCTGTT
This sequence comes from Apodemus sylvaticus, assembly GCF_947179515.1. NCBI lineage: Eukaryota > Metazoa > Chordata > Mammalia > Rodentia > Muridae > Apodemus > Apodemus sylvaticus. The sequence continues at coordinate 143,170,014 of NC_067476.1, forward strand.
GGTGGAGGGCATGAGGGGCTACTGTGCATTCTCTAGCCTGATCTTACTGAGGGTTTGTGTACAGTGTGTACGCAAGTCACATGGGCTTTTGTTAAAATGTATTGACAACATAGGTCTGGGGGGGGTGTGCACAGGCATACACACACACACACACACACACACACACACACACATACACACACGAGTCTGCATTCCTCTCAAGCTGCTATATGGTACTTTACTGCTGTCCCACGCATCCCACTTTGAGTAACAAGGAATTCAAATATTCATTCCTAAGCTTTGCTTACATAAGAGTCAACATCAGGAACTGGGGTGATGGCTCAGTAAATAAGAGTGTGCGCTCTGCTCAAATCTCCACACCCACATAAAAGATGGGCGTGGCTGTGTTATAGGTTATGTGCCTGTCACCCAGGGCTACGGGGGCAGAGACTGGAGGATCAGTGGGGTCTGCTGGCTCTTCAGGTTCAGTGAGAGAGACTCTGTAAGAGGAATAAGATGGAAAGTGACAGAACAGGATACCTGCCACCCTCCCCTCTATGAATGTGCACACAGGCTTGTGTGTCCATACACATGTATGTACATAAGCTATACACAGACACATACACACAGAAACAGATCATACATGTACAGACATATATACAGAGACGCACACAGATTACACAGGCACATATAGACATACACACATGCAAACATATACACAGACACAAAAAAAGAGAGAGTTCATACACACGCACACACACAGACCAGGCATGCATATACAGACATGTTTGCAAAAGCATAGACAACATACAGACACACACAGAGATATATACAGACATTCACACATACATGTGGACATGCAAACAGATACACAGAAAGATAGCTCATACAGACATATACACACAGAGAGGTATGTACACAGAGATCACACATACATATACACAGACCTATATACATTCACACACACAGAGACATTATACATAGACAGATCACATAGACACATATAGACATGCATATGCACATGTGTGCACATACAGATACAGAGCCAGCATCATATTTTACCATATTCTTCTTTCCCTTATAAAATAAAATTTTTTCTTTTAATTGACTAGCAATAAAATATCTTCTCAAATTCATCCTAGGCAATAATATGCATGAAATAGCAGGTTTTATATGCGACTTGCATTTTTGTAATACACATTAAAATATCTATTCAGATATAAAGGAATTCATCTGTAAACCAGGAGAACTGGTTCTCGGGATGGAGGGCGCCCTCGGCCCCGGAGCACATGTGCTGCTTCCAGGGATGCGCTTCGTGCCCTTTAAACACCTCCACACTTTAATTGGACACTTTTGACTTGCTTCTCATGGTTTTGCCCCATTTTTCTCTGCAGCAATTTGGCCAGCGATTCCTGTCTCTTCCTCTATTATCCACTCTGATTAACTCGGCTGCACCTGTCAGCCTTTATTCCTGCAAGCGAGCGGGTGGATCGAGGCGTGCTGGAGAAGTCGTTAAAATGCATGAGTTAGATCTGATCCACTCTTGGTTGGCTGGGGGTGGGGTGGGTGGTGAGTCCCAAGAGCCCCACATCTGGGCTCCTGTTGGCAGCTCAGGGGCTCATAGTTAGGATGTCTAGGGATACCACAAGATCAATGTCAACTTCATCTAAGGGATACTGTGGGGAGTACAGCATGGTTGGATCTCTGATAGTCTGTGTACTTCCTCCGGGTGCAGGAAGCAGGTGAATTTTATTTGTGTCTTCAAAGACGGTCCTTCTTTTCAATCTCTCTCTCTCTCTCTCTCTCTCTCTCTCTCTCTCTCTCTCTCTCTCTCCTCCCTCCCTCCCTCTCCCTCCCTCCCTTTCTCCCTCCTTCTGTCTCCTCATTTATTTTGAGACAAGGTCTCTTATATCCTAGACTGGCCTGACTCACTAAGCAGCCAAGGGTGACCTTGAACTTCTGATCCCCATGCCTCTAAGTGAGGGGTATTGGGATCCTAGGTGTGCACAACCACACCCAGTTTAGGCAGTGCTGGGAATGGAATCCAGAGCCTTGTGTTTACTAGGCAAGCATGTGACCAGCTGAGCCCCAGCCCCAGCCCCAGCCCCAACCGGAAGAGATATTCTTCAAGATAGAAGAGATTTCATTCCAGAACTTCCATTCCTTTCTTCTACCGGTTTATCTTGGATACTTGCAGGACATCGCGCTTAAACTCCCTATCTTCTTCTTTTTTTTAAAAAAAAAAAAGTTTCTAAAATTGCATTTACATGTGTGTGTGTGGGAGGGGGGCAGACTCAAGAGCCGCAGTGTGCATGTGAAAGCCAGGGGACCATGTGGGTCTTAGGAAGAAGAGGCAGGATGATCAGAAATTCAAGGTCATCCTTAGTCCCAGAGTGACAGGGAGGGTCAGAGTTCAAGCTTTCATGCCCATGGTGACCCAGAGTAAAAGCACTGTGCTTGGATAAGAGCTGTGTCGTCTATGGTGCAGAGACAGCCATGCTTCAGGGAGCGATGCAATCGGGTCCTGCAGTTGGTGCAGGACGGTTGGCAGCTGGTCCATCCTGTCACAGCGGAACTAACGTCTTAGTGAGTCTTAACATTTACTTCCTCCTCCAGCTCTTCCTCCCTTTCTTTCCTGCCTCGTTGTCTTTATTTTTTGTCTGTTCTCTTTCTCTCCATCCAATTACAACTGCAGAGAATAGTAGAAGTTTAAGCTGAGGTCAGATCCTGGAGAGACCGCAAGGACAAGAGGAATGCAATCTTCAGCCTAAGGGAACCAGTGACTCCTGGCAGGTTACCCAGTGGAAGGTGGCCTGGTTAAGGTGGGGATGGGGTTGAATCCGGCAGCAGAGTTTGGAACGGAGTGGTGAGGACAGAAGCTAGGAGCAGAGGGGGAAGACACCTCGGACCCCGGAGGTCAGGTGAGAAGATTCGGGATGCAGAGGCTGCATCCCTGGGTTCCACCCCTGCCCGGTGTGTCGGGAAGAAGATGGCTCAGTCATCCATCTCACTACAAAACTCAGCCACAACTCGCGGCCTTTGAGAGCGACCTCAGAGCAGAGTTTGACCTCTCCCGGCCCGCACTGAGAGGATTCCAGGCCCTGATGACACCTCTGGCTTTCCAGGGAAGACTTTGCTGGCTCCGGTAGGCTTCCAGCATCTTCCGGCCTGCTCCCTGCCCGGAGATTAATTTGTTTACTCCCTTGCCTGGAGATGAACTGAGAGAACTAATCGTCCATCAGCTGCACACCCACAGCACAACCTTGCCCCGCCCGGCCCTGAATGTCCATTTCCTGGCAAAATATGTCCTCTCTGCTGCCAAGGCTGCTTGGAAAATGCTAATTTTATCCTCAAATTAAAATTTGTTCCCCTTTCCTCATTTTAATAAAAGGGAGGTGATCGGAAATGTTGCCACAGCACAGAAGCGAACGTTCCGACATAATTTTCAAAATGCCTTCGATCACACAGCTTTCCGAAGGGCCTGTCCTCTGGCCCTGACCTCCCCTCCCCATCTCCACGCCCCCTGGGGCAGCATTTACATTTCTTAATAACCCCTCATTAATATGCATGAGAAGGGGTGGGTAATAATGGCTGAGCACACTGCACTAATTCAATTTCCACCCGCCTCAGCCTGTTTACTTAATCACCAAGGGACCCGGGTTACTCAGCACAATTATTTATTCGGAATTAGATCTGGAGGCATCTGGACTGCAAACGGGAGCTAGAGCAAAATGGAAACTGGAGTCTCTTGGTCCTGTGCCCTGGGCCCTCCTGCTGGCTACCGGCAGGGTCAGCTTAAACCCTGGCCGGGGAGGGTACTTCTCAAAGTAATGGGCTGATACAGAGGTCCCAGGTATGATGGCCGAGTCCAAGATCTCTCCCCCATGGTGGTCCAGAGGCACTATCAGCTCTGCTGGTGGCTAAAAGTAAGGTTGGCCAGAGGCAGGCCTCAGGGGGTGCTGGGAACTCATTCCAACACGGGCGTGAGCTGAGACTTGGACACAGGACTTAGAGGGAGGAGAGTGTGTGCCCTGAATCAGAATATTAGTAGCTGTTTACCCACATCCGAGTGTCAGTATGCATGAAGCTAAAGTAACCACAACCCACCCACTGGGATCCCCTGAGCATAGTAGGGAATCACTGTGTAATATGCCAGCTATTTGGGCCACGCTCCTCTAATTAGATGCTCAACAAACTCCTATTCAGTCCTCAACACCCAACTCACTTTGTTGTATTCTCCTGGCAAAGCCACAACTCCCCCTCGAGTTCGAGGTCTCCATGCTCTGTGCTCTGATCCGTCCCCTCAGTCTCCTCCAGGCTGTCTGCTTCTCATCTGTCTCTGCTCCTTTCCTACTTGTGAAGCAGCAAGGAGGATGCTAGGTATTTCCCTGTAGGAGTGGCCTCTCCTCTGGGTCTCTCCTGCATAGCTAGCGCACAGCCCTCTCCTCTGTCTCTCAGGCACGGGCATGGGGGCAACCTTCCAGCATGGGGACAGCCTTCCGGCATGGGAGCAGCCTTCCACAGCTGGTCTTTGGACTGCTCCGGGCCTCCAGTTGCTTCTGTACCTCCATTACCTTCAGACTGAAGTTCCTCTGTGTGACTCCTTCAGTGGTTCCTGCTTCCACACTTACTGATCTGGTCACTGCCGGAATGTAAGATTCTGGTGGGGAGGGCCACATCCTATGTCCTAGGGCTTTTACAATACTCCCAGAGGTGGATGGATGGATGGATGGATGGATGGATGGAGAGTAAATACTGATTCTATGACTTTTCTAACCAGGTTCTACTCCTGTTTAGAGTTTCTCCCTGATGTGAATACACCATTTTTTATGAAAATAATTCTAAGCCAGGCAGAGTGGCACAGCCTGTAATTCTAGTATGGACACTGAGGTAGGAGGATTACTACACATGTGAGGCCAGTCTGGTTTATACAATGTCTTCTAGGCCAGCCTGGGCTACATAGTAATACCTGTCTCAAAATAGAACACAACACATCAACTTTAGTCTCCTAATTAAGTGACTTGTAGTTCTGGTAGGCCCAGTCAGCACTTCTGCTAAGGTGACTGCAGGGTAAGCAGGATGGTGATGGGGGTGGGGGGTGAGGTGGTAGAGTGGTGTGAGTAGTGGGGGGATACGGGTCAGGGGATGGGGAACATGGAGGGTTGCTGGGGAGGTCATGGGTTAGAGGCAGCATCTAGGAACAAATGGAGGGGCTGAGGAGACAGCAGGTGATTTAATCACAATAGACTCTTGTTAAAGGCCACCCTCCTCACCCACTGCCCTCCTCACCCACCGCCCTCCTCACCCACCCTCCCCTGCTGTATAGCATCTGGGCCGTGCAGTGCCCGTCCAAGGCTCTTCATTAAAATTTCTTGGAACCCTAGCCAGGTTGGAAGGAAGCCAAGACCTGCCGGGTGGGGTGAGAGGGTGACAGAGGGGCATTTCTGTAGAAGTCATTGAAAGCCTGCAGAGGACTTGGGACCAGGGAGGAGAGTTAAGGAAAGGGGGTAGCAGGTTACAGGGCAGTGCCTCAGCCTGTTTCTGGGCAGGCTATCCCAGTATCAGCACCAGAAACAAAGGCTTAGTAAAGGAAGGTATCTGGGAAGTGAGGAGCCAGGCAGGCAGTAGACACTGCCTTGGGCAGCCGGGACTCAATCCTAAATAGCTGGCTGAAAATCTGGACATCAGTCCGCCAACCCCCTAGCACCCCTCAGGGTGTCGGTCCTGGGGTAAGTGCTGGATATTACTTTAACCCTATGTGCTTATGTGACTGTGGAGTAAAGGAAGAAGACTTAGAGGCAGGTTCTTAAGGGAGGGCTGCTGTTGGCCTGCTGGGGTGCTTGCTGAGGCCACAGGTATGACAAACAGTGATGGAATGGGAGCTCCACGGCAGCAGTCACCAGACTGATGTTCTCCATACTCAGGTCCTAGGCTCCATGGCTCTTTGTCCCTCCCTCCTTCCTTTCCTTTTTCCTTCTCTTCTTCCTTCCTTCCTTCCCTCCCTTCCTTTCTTTCTTCCACAAATACTCCCCAAGCCCCTACTCTGCACTAAGAACATCACTAGGCAGAGGTGTTCACATGAACACGACCTCACACTGCCTGCATACAAATTTAGACAGCAGATAATAAACAGGTGTCTGCAGAAGTAAGACGCCAAGCAGACTGAGCTTCCCCAAGGGAAGAAACAGGAAAGGAGGAATGAGCAGTAAACGGGCGGGGGCAGGGGTGGGGGGAGCAGGGGTGGGAAGCTGCCTTAGGCTAGGCTGTCAAAACAGCCTCGAAGACTGAGCCCCATCAGAGAGCACATAATCAGCTCCACCTGGACCCACAGCTTCTGACTTGGTAACTCTAGTTTTCGAAGTTTCAGGAGCCTAGCAATAGCAAATATTTAAAATCCTCTTTTGTATGTTTATTTCATTTTATGTGTGTAAGTGTTTCGTTTGCATGTATGTATGCCTACAAACCACAATTATGCCTGGTACCTGTGGAGAGCAGAGGAGGGGGTGTCAGGCCCCCTGGAATTAGTTAAGTCAGTTGTGAGCTGCCATGCTGGCCCTGGAAATCAAATCCACATCCTCTGGAAGAGCACTCAGTGTGCTTAACCAAAGAGCCATCTCTCCAGATCGCAGAACATTGTGTGCGTGTGTGGGTGTGTATGTGTGTATGCCAATATAGGATTACTAAGGGCTTTTCTTAACCTAACAAAAACATTTTTTCAAATTCAACAATGACTCTTTACTATTAATGCAACTCCATAAAGGGAAGGTATCTTAAAATATTCCCAAGTAGGTAGAACATGAATTCTAATTAAAAAGAGAGCCTTTTAAATAAAATGAATATATTCCTGCCGTCAGGCCAGGACTCTTTCAATGATGTCATCCATTGATTACATCAGAGCTCTGAAATTGCAGTTATTGCACTATGAGCCATTTTGAAAAGGAATATGTGTGTGTGTGTCTATGTGCGTGTCTATGTCTATGTCTATGTGTATATGTGTATGTGTGTATGTATGTATGCTTATGTATATGTATGTATATGTGTGTATGTGTATATGTGTATCTGTGTGTATGTGTGTGTATGTGTGTGCATATGTGTGTGTGGGGGGGTGTGGCTGAGGGTGTGTTAGTTACTTTCCTATTGCTGTAATAAGATACTGATAAAGGAAACTTATGAAAGAATTTATTGGGGCTTAAAGTTGCAGAGGGTGAGGGTATGGCAGAGAGCACTGACGCAGGCAGACAGGCATGCACTGGAGCTGTAGCTGAGGGCTTGGGTCTGATCTACAAGCAGGAGGCAGAAAGAGACAGCTGGTGTGAGCACTTTGAACCACACCATTGTGACATTATGACATAACTCCTCTTCTAAGACCACACGTCCTCATCCTTCCCTAACAGCTCCACCACTTTGAAAACCAAGCCTTCAAAATGAGCCTATGGCTACCATCCTCAATCAAAGCACTAGCACAGGGGGAGTTGCTTCCTATCTCAACTGTAAGCCAGTCGTGGCGGCTCATCCCTATAATCCCAGCACTTGGAAGACTGAGGCAGGAGGACTGCTACAAGCTCAAGTTAAGGTAACCCTAAGCTACACAGTTAGTTCTAGACTAGCATGGATTAAAAAAAGACTTTGTCACAAAGGAAAACCAAGAAATTGGGAGATTTTTGCTTGCCTACCAAATACAAGGCTAGGTTCAGTTCTCAGCTCTGAAGAAAGAAAAAGCAATAAATTAAACCTTACCAGCGATCTTAACAAGTATGTGTATATATATATATATATATACACATATATATATATTACATATTATACTTAACAAGTATATATAATATGTTTTATATATATATATATATATATATATATATATATATATATTACATGCCTTTCCTCACACCACCACTTTCTCTGCAAGGTGATCCCTTCTATCAAAGCTGTGTTCAGGGCTAGGACACTCACTGGGCAATGTACTTACTGTGCAAGCCAGAGGACTGAAGTTCGGATCCCTGTGTAAAAGAACCTACGTAAAAGCCAGATACTATAATGTGTACTTGGGTTTTTGTTGTCGTTTTAGACTTTCCTGAGTCAGGGTCTCACTATGTAGTCCTGGTTGTCCTGGAGCTCACTATGTAAACTGGCCTCAAAAGTTCCACCTGCCCCTGCCTCTCTAATGCTGGGATTAAAGGTGTACTCCACTACTACCTGGCAGTGATGGGTGTTTGTAGTCCCGGCACTCCTGTGGTGAGATAGGAAGCTGAGATGAGAGAATCCCTGGAAGTTAATGGGTCAGCTAGCCAGGTGTGTGCAGTGACAGAGAACAAAAAAAATCCTGCCAGAAACAGGATAGAAGGGAAGAAGAGACACCTGTTTTCCTCAGACCTACACACACACACACACACACACACACACAGCACAAAGAACACATACACAGTCCACACGCAGCACACATGCACACTCACACACAGCATATGACATAAACTCATGGTCTCACACATGCATGGACACACACAGCACAAACAGCACACACATGCATACACCCACACTCAGTTCTTTCTTGTTGCCCTATTATGCTCTCGCCATAGCTCCCTTCCAGGACACACTCCCTTTTGATTCCTGCTTCCTAGGGGGCCTGGCTTCATCTCCTCTAGAATCTGATTTCCTGGGGGCTTACCCCACCTCCTAGAGGGAGGTGGCCTTTCGGGGAGGCCGCTCAGTCAAGGTTTCACCAGAGCATGGGGAGATGGAAAGGCTCAGTGAAGAGCAAGTGTTCTGTTTGGGTTTTCATTGTTGTTTTGTCTTTTCAACTCAACACAAGCTAGAGTCTTCTGACAAGAAGCCTTAGTTGAGAAAATGGTCCCCTATCAGAACAGCCTGCAGCAAACCTTTAGGCATTTTCTTGATTGGTGATTCAAGTGAGAGTACCCGCCCTCTGTAGGTGGTGCCATCCATGACAGGTGGTCTTGGGGTATGTGAGAAAGCTGCCTGAGCAAACCAAGAAGAACAAGCCAGTAAGCAGTTTTCTTCTGTGGGCTCCGCTGTAGTTCCTGCCTCTGGGTTCCTGTCCTGAGTTCCTGTCCTGGGTTCCAGCCCTGACTCCCCTAACCTGTAAGATGAAGAAAACCTTTTGGTCATGGTGTTTTCTCCCAGTGATGGAAATCTAACTCTGCCAGCTGGCCCCACCTCTTCTGGAGTCTTTAGCCAGGACACCCATTCCTAAGACTTCGTTGTCTGCAGCTCTGGAATGTTCAACCTTCGCTTCCAAGGTTCTAGAACTCCCAGATCCTCCAAGCAAGGAGTGGCTTCTGCTTGAGGACTTTCTCAATCTGTCACCTTTCTAGCGATACTTGGGTGTGGAACCAGCCTTGGGGAGAGCTGTGTGCACCCTGTCTTCTGGTCTGTTGCAATGCTGAGGCCTTATTTATAAATGAAGCCCTTGCTTGGCAAGCAGGATGTGGCAGGCACATGGGACAGAGAGGACGCCCCTGGGGACATTCTCTGTTCTCCTCTGAGAACTGCTTCTGTCAGCCTCCCGGCCTCTTCCAGGACAACAGGTGCTCAACACCTACCAAACCCTGAAGAAGCCTCTCTCCTCAGACTCTCTAGTTTGCTCTTGTTCATTGGCAAGGAGCCAATTTTCATAGAACAAACTTTTACAACCGGCCTGGGCCATGAGCCGTCAAAGGCAGATAAACAGCCCCTTTATTACCCCTCAGTGGGCAGTGGCAGTCTTCATGCCTCAGATTTCTGCGTAGGATCTCACCTGATATGCCTTGTGGCTGGGGCTTGCTTCCTCCCCTGTACTGATGGCTACTTAGCATGCGTGGTAGGAAGTCAGGTTCATTAGTGGCTTTCAATGCAGTGCAAAACCCAGAGGCTAGAGAGGATGCAATGATCCCGAACACACCATCTGGAGCCTGGGTCCAGCAGAGCCAGAAGCTGTTTTAGTCTCAGACTTTAATACAAATGCTAATATAGTCTTCTATTGCTTAGGACAGTTTGGGGTGTTTTCTGTCTCTCACTTATACACAGCAGTGGAAGAACTGCTGCTGCTGCTGCTGGTGGTAGTGGTGGCGGCGGTATGTGTGTGTGTGTGTAGAACTTTAGTATGCAGAACTATGACGAATAAGCATACATGTGCGCATGCATATGCACATATGGAAGTCAGATGTTGTTAGGCATGTTCTTCAATTATATTTTTTTAAAAAATTATTATTGGTTCTATATGAATTTCACATCATTCACCCCAATTCCATTCATCTTCCCCTGTCCTTATACCCACCCTCCACCCTTGCCACCTCCTCCCAGAAAGAAAAAATAAATCTCGTTGTGGAAGCTGTAGTGTGTCACAGTGTGTCCCACAGTATACCCTTTTGTCCACACTTCTTTGCTTGCAAATGTCCATTGCAATGACTCATTGGTCTTGTACGAGGCCTCTGTCTTCTGCTACTCTATCAATATTAGAACCTCACTGGATCTCCTCTCAGACATCCTGTTGTTGCTCTGTGTCATGGACACCCTGTAATTTAAGATCTTTAAAACTGGGCCTATGGTGGTTTGCATAGGTTTGGCCCCTGTAGATTCACATGTTTGAATACTTGGCCATAGGACCTGACGTTAGACTTGTTGGAATAAGTGCAGCCTTGTTGGGGTGGGCGTGGCTTTGTTGGAGCAGGTGTGTCTCTGTGGGGGGTGGGCTTTGAGGTTGCCTATGCTCAGGCTCCGCCCAGTGCAGAAGTGAGCCACTTCCCAGTTGCCTGTGGAAGACAATCTCCTGCTACCTGCAGATCAAGATGTAGAACTCTCAGTTCGTCCAGCACCATTTCTGCCTGTGTGCTGCCATGCTTCCCACCATGATGATAATGGACTAAATCTCTGAAACAGTAAGCCAGCCCCAGTTAAATGTTTTCCTTAATAAAAGTTGCCTTGACAGACCCCGCATGCACTCCAGCAGTTCATTGATGGGGTAGAGGCTGGAGTAGGCCCTGGATCTGTGCCTGAGAGGAATCTGAGCTGGTCAGCCCACTCACTCTCCCGCTATCATGTATTTGGGGCCACCTTACCAGCAACCCCGAAACCTGGACCAGCTCTCCCAAGTGTTACAGCAGCGAGGAACATGGCCAATTCTCCCACTCCCGTGATCCTGGGACCAGCTTTCCTTCCTGCAGTAGACGGTGAGGGATGAGGGAGGGGAGGAGGGCGTCTCTCCCTCATCTGCACCACTGCCCAACAGACGAGAGGTAGGGTTGGCTCTGCTGCGCTCACATCTTTGGGACCCGCTTACCTGCAGCTCCTACATCGCAGGCCAGCTCTACTGTGCTGCCCAGGTGAAGTTCACAGAGACAGCTCTCCTGCTCTCAGGACCTTGTAGGTGCCAGCTCTCCTGCCCTCTGACAGTGGCAAGGGCAAATGGGAGGAGAGGCTCTCTCTCTCTCTCTCTCTCTCTCTCTCTCTCTCTCTCTCTCTCTCTCTCTCTCCCCTCCCAACCCCCACTATTACACAGCAGACAAGAGGCAGGGCCAGTTCTCCTACACTCATGCCTTCGAGGCCAGCCCACCCACAACCTCCACATCCAGGGACAGCTCTACTATGCTGCCCAGGTGAGGTGCAAGGCCTGCTCTCCCAAATACTGCAGCAGGTGAGGGGCGGGGACAGCTCTCCTGCTCTGATGACCTTGGGGACAGTTCTGGTGGCAGCACAGGCCAGGACCCCACCGGCATCACTGGCTCCTCTCATCAGGCTGTTCCTTACTCCCCTGGAGCCTCCAGTTCTGCCTCTTTTCATTGTGTCTGCATCCTTCCCTTTCTCTTTCTCTTCCATCTCCCCACCACTTACTTGCTCCTCTAAGTGGGCCCTGGGGTCTCTGAGTATCTGAGATTGTCTCAGGGGTTCTATACCACACTCATGCATTATGGCGCCAGGGCCGGGGTCATCTCAGGCATGGTCTGCTCCCCCAGGCCTGCACAGTACTGGACTGGTGGTCACCTCAGGCTAGCTCTTTCCAAAGACTGTTAGGTTACTAATCGTTCAGATGTTCATGGGTTGGAACGCTGAGCATAGATATAGCCTCTCTCCTCTTGGCCACCTACTGATGCACATGTGACACAGCAGCCACACCTGCAATGACTCTAGGGGAAGACTCAATTATACTTAAAAAAAAATTTTTTTTTGAAGACAAGATCTCTCACCAAATATGGAACCTACCTATCAAGTTGGGTAGATCAAAGCTGCCCTCCCAGTCAGGTGCACAGTCCTGTTCCTAGATATGTAGGTGGCTTCTGGGGACTGAACTCAGGTCCTAATGCTTGCAAGGCAAGCTCTTTACCGAGTGAGCCATCTTCTCAACTCCAGCAGGGAAGACTGCATACCACCCTGAGAAACAGGAAGAAAAAGTCCACATGGCAGACAATGGGCTAAGGGGCTTGGCCTTGCTCATTTTTCTCATTGATGAGAGGGACAGGTCTGAGGTGATCCAGTCACACTAAACCTCTGTGTCTCCAGAACATAGCATATGCTCTTCTCTGTGTCTGCAGTTGACTGAGTAGTGCTGGCCCCCAACACCTGTCAGAGACATAATCCCAAGTCCCTATGAATATGGCCTTAGAGGACATGGGGTCTTTGAAGAAGTAAATAACACAAGAACTGCAAGACCTCATGGATGGGGTGCAGTATGGGCAGGCCTCCTCTTCTTCCCCAGTCCCTACTTATCAGATCCCTCCCTCGCCTCATTTCCCTTTTCTTCCTCCTCTGGGGACTGGACTCTGGCCAATTCAAGCAGAGTTTGACAGGCCCCGCCCCTTTCCCATCCCTTCTGCCTTGCTAAAACATTAGATGACATTCCTTAAACTAGCCAACAAGGTTTATTCCCTTATTTAGCCACTTCTTCCTCCTGAGACTGACTGCCAAGGTCCAGCTATCAAAGTATTGAAGTCCAGCAATCAAAACCCCCCTCTGGCTCACTTAATTAACATACCTAATTAAAATTAAACACTTCATCCTAACACAGGGGTCCCCTTTTACCTTTATAAACCTCCATTTTCCTATGGGCCATGTCTGCCTCTTTTCTATCCAGAGGTAATCCTTTGTCCCTCCTGGATAAATGTCCCTTCCCCTCTCCCTTGTTCCTTCCCCTCTTCTCCCTTCTCCTCTATCTCTTGTCTTGGTCTCTTATTCTCTGCCCTTTAATCCCAATGGTATAAATAAATCTCCTTTGTGCTGAGAACTTGGTCTTGGGGTCCTGAGCCGATCTGATCTCTTACACTCCCTACTCTTCCTTTTGAGACAGGGTCTTGGTATTCTGCCCCTGCTGATGCTCGCCTCCCAAGGGCTGGAGTTGCAGGCCTGGTTTACTGGTTTTCTTACAGAGGAAGGAGAAGACATGAGACCTAGGAAAAGTGGGACAGTTATGTGACTACAGAGAGAATAGGAGGGGTCTATTCACAAGCTAAGGAATGCCCAGGTTTGTCCACAGCCCCTGGAAGCCAGGAAGCAACCAAAACAGCCCCCCCCCCCCCAACCTTGCCCCAAGGACTCTGGAGATGGCCAGATCTGCAAAAGCAAATGTATTTTTCTGTGGTTTGAGGTAATTTTTTACAACAGCTTCAGAAGGCAAACTGTAGAAGCGGCTTCATGTGTTCCACTGCCCAGGTACTAAGCCCTCTGCGCTCCCTGGTCTTTGTCCACCTCTATATTTTGGTGCTTGTGGGGAATTGGTGAAGTTTGTGTCCTAAGAAGACAGAGGACACCTTCCACAGCCTTCTTTATGCTCGCTGCATCTTTACTCTGGGTTCTGCAGGTCTCAGCTGAAAGGCCACCTCCTGTCTGAGTCCCTCCATGGCCCCACCTCTTTACTCCCAGGGTCTCTGTGTATACTTATGCTACCTGTCAGCGCAACTTGCTCTGTCCCTATTGGGGTCAGACACCCTCTAAGGTCATCAATGCACTCAACTTCTCTTTGTGGCCACTGGGACACCTCACTGCTTTGGGTACAGGAGGGACAGTCAATGATGTTTGCAATATGACTAAAGGAAGGGACTGTTCCCAGTCCTGCTGCATGACTCCACCCGACTCCTGCCTCCACAGGGAGACAAACCAGGATCGCCAGCCGCACTGGGGGTGTAATAGCCAGGATCGCCAGCCGTAGTGGGGTGGACACTTGCCCCAGCACAGCTGTACCTTGGCACGGACCCCTGCCCGTGTTGCCAAGGCCCCGTCAGAGGCGTGACGAACAGCTTGGCTGATGGCTTATAATGTCAGAGATGATGGAAACAGGGAGGCTACGGCTGAAAGAATGGGTTGGGGACGCTTGTCATAACTTTATTTGTGGGAGGTGAGTTCCTGTCGTCCGGGTGATGGATGGCGGCCAGGCCAGCACAATACAGACCCTGCCATTGCCTCTTTCCCCTCGTTCTAAGCCAAATGACTTTGGGGATGAAAAATGACTTTGCTGGGAGAGCTGGGGGGGGGGGAGAATGGTGGGGAGGGGCCTGGGTGCGGGCACCTTGGAAGGACTTCTGCTTTCTTCTTGCAAGGAACAAAATTTTGTACAGCCTGGCCTCCCTGTCTCTTATCTCTCCAGGGAAATTACTGATAATAATCTCCCCCAAATCCTCTACCCTAATTCTCAAACATGCCTGAAGAAAGATGCAACCTTAAACAGGTGAGGAAACCGAGGCTGGCTGAGGAGAACCACCACAGGCTGGCCCAGGATGTGCTAGCTGACTGCCCGGGAGAGGCAGTGTTTACAATGGGAGGGGGGGTGTAGCTACAATGTTACTTAGTAGAATAAAGAGTTCTACAAGTCCTCCTCCCCAATTATTCAGTCAATAAACAGCTCAATGAACTGAACTGAGTTCTTAAAAGGGACACATACTGTCTTGGGCAAAACAAGATGAGGAAGGGGAAGACATCTTTGGGAAAGTATCCAATAAGCTGTGTACACTGTGGCTTCAAGGGCTATGGCCTTCAGAAGTGGGCCTCTGGCAAACGTGGTTGCCTTCCCAAGTACAACCAGAAGTAAAACGGGAGTGCCAGGTCTTAAAGAAGAAACACTCCCCGGGGCTGGGCAAACTAACCATCTAAAAATTGTCAGCTATCACAGGTGCAGATGCAGACTCCAGGAAGGAACAACACCTAAACCCAAGAGGGTGGCTGGCACACTGTCTATCTAGTTTGTCTTGAGGACTTCCAGGATCAGTGATATGATAGATGTTTTGGTTTCAAAAACTGGGGGTGGGGGTGGGGCCGTCTTGAAGAGAGCAGGAGCAAATAGCCAATAAATATATGAAAGGATGTTCGCCATCCTCAGCTGCCGGAGACATGCAAATCAAAACTACTCTGAGATTTCATCTGACTCTAGTCCGAGCGACTGTCATTAGGAAGGCAAATGACAAGAAGTGCTGGCCACGTTGTGGGGAAAGAGGAACTCTTATTCACTGCTGGTGGGCTGTAAAATGGGGCATCTTCTGTGGAGATCAATGTGGAGGCTTCTCGATGATCTAAAAATAGGATGTCCCTACGACCAGCTCACCACTCCTGGGAACACACCCCAAGGATTCTAAGTCAGCACTTAGTGGAGATGTTTCTAAGTCTGTGTTTATTGCTATACTGTCCACCATAGTCCAGGTATGGGACCACCAACAGAAGACTGGATAAAGGCAATGCGACTAGACACAATTCACCCATGATGGAGAATAAAATGATGTCTTCCCCTACCAAGACCCAGAGAACACTTCACAGGACAGAGTGGGAAGAGTGCAAGAGCGCGGGGGAGGGGGGTGTTGAGGAACGCTGCCATCCAGGTATGACGTGGCTATTGCCATCAGAAACGCCTAACACAAGACTGAGCCCTTCTGCACGGACAGAGGAAGTCCCCTGTCCCTTTCTGAGAAGCTAATGATGTCAATGGCTACTTGAGGAGGAGGTGTTATTTTATTTAATTGTGTAGCCGCTGGGAGACTAAGGACAAAGGGTTTCAGAAGGAAAGGCAGAGGGGCCACACAGGCCAATGGATTAGATACAGTAAAAAACACATTGTATGTATTTATGAAACTGTCAAAAATAAAGAAAAAAATGTCCTCTGAGAAAAATTAGGTGGAACTGGAGATCAACATGTTAAGTGATAAAGGAGACTTAGAAAGACAAGTTTGTGGGGGCAATGAGAGGGCTCAGCAGGTAAAGGTGTTTGTGGCCAAGCCTGACAACTTGAGTTCAATTCCCTGGATCCATGATAGGAGGAAGGAACGGACTCCCACCTCTGACTGTCTTCATACATGCCCTGTGGCACATGAATACATACACGGACACAACAAAAATGTTTAAAATAAAAATTTGAAAAAGACAAATGTGCGTGCTTTCTCTTACATATTGAATCCTGTGTGCGTGAGCATGCGTGTGCGTGCGTGTGATATCAAAGTTGAAGGACTTTTCAGAAGGATGAAGGGGACCAGTGGGCTTGGAGGAAGGGTAAGAGGGATAATGGAGCACACAGCACCCGCAGATGGAATTGGATCGAAACCCATCAGGGCAAACAGTGAATTTGGGCTAGCTTTAAAAATTATAGTTAAAGACAGCAGCCACTGAGGATGATGGTATCTGGGAGTGAGAAGAAAAATAAAAAGCGTGTGCCCACTTTTGTCAAATGCTTACCCTGGACAAGTCACCACTTTCTTTTTTCAAAAAGAACCTCAATTTGGAGGATGGCTCATTTCCCTGCAGATGGCCCAGGGCCACTGTACCAAGCTAGCCATGCGGTTCCAATTGTGGAGTGAGTGATGCGTTTGGAATCAGGAACAATTCTGCCCAGTGAGATGTGAGGAATGCCCGCCTAAGGGTTTCTAGAAAAGATTTTCTTGTTTCTCAGAAGGAAAAAAAATCCCTGCCTTGTTGCTGGACATGGCCATATCTGTGTATAATGTCTGCGGATGTGGCAATCACCCTGTGAACAAATGGATAAAACTCAGTTCTCGTGACGCCACTGTGAGAAGGGGGGACGCCGGGCACGGAGCCACGGAAGGAGTGACTCCTACAGCTGTCCTGTACCTCAGAACTGAACTCCCCACTGTTAACCAGTGAGACTGGTATGTCTGCAGCCTGGAGGCCTTCCCGCTGATATAAGGAGATGCAGGTTCTGAGGCTGTTATTTTATAGCTCAGGTTTGCAGAAGGGATTAAGGACACCAAGGGTACAGGGTTCAGGCTGTGCAACCCAGCGGAGCATCCCAAGCCCCAGCTCAGCAACTTGCCAGAGGTGTGACCTTGGACATGTCATTTAATGTTTGAGGTCTTAGTTCCTGGGGACAAGGATAATGCATCACAGGATGACACAAATGGAGGGGTTGCTGAGAGCGATACGAGGTCTAGTCTGCTTTCTATTGCTGTGATAAACGCCATGTCTAAAAGCAATTGGGGAGGAAAGGGTTACTTCATCCTATGGTTTATAGTTCACCACTGAAGGAAGCCAGGGCAGGAGCTCAGGACAGGAGCCTGGAGTTGGGAATTGAAGCAGAGATGACAGAGAACGCTGTTTACCGGTTTGCTCCCCATGGCTTGCTCAGCTTAATTGTGCTTTCTACATACATGTCTGCATACCATGCTGCATGCCTGATGCCCACAGAGGCCAGAAGAGGGTGTTAGATTCCCCACGACTAGAGTTACAGATGATTGTGAGATGCCATGTGGTTGCTGGGACTCTGGAAGAGCAGCAAATGCTCTTAACCACAGAGCCACTTCTCTAGTCCCTCAGCGTGCTTTTAAAAATACAACCTGGGACTACATGCTAGGGGTGACACCACCCACAGTGGCCTGGTCCCTCCAGGATTAATCACTGATCATTGTGAGAAAATGCACCCTTTCCATCCTTGACTGAGGCTGTGCCTAGCCGCTTCACCTTCCTGCCCTGACTTCTGACTTCTCCATAATGAAGGACTGTAACTTGAAACTCTTTCTCCCTTGAGTAGTCTTCGTCAGGGTATTTTCTCACAGCACCAGGAAGGGAAACCAGGACCAGGGGGAGCACAAAGGCTTTCTATACAGGTCTTAAAGAAGAAAAAGATGTATCGACAGTAGCGATAAGTGTCACTCTGCTAGCTAGTCTCTTGTTATTGTGACACAAGTCAGGATCACTTAGGAAGAGAGGACTTCAGTGGAGAAAATGCCTCAGTCAGACTGGCCTGCTTCCGTCAGACTGGCCTGCCTCCGTCAGACTGGCTTGTAATCAGTTTGGTAGCGGCATTTTCTTGATCCACGATCGAACACTTACTGCTCAGCTCACTTTCTCTCTACTCCGTAAAGCTCAGGGAATGGTGCCACCCACTTTTAGCTTGGGTCTTCCTGCATTCATCTATATATTCAAGACGATCTCCATACGCATGCTCAACCCGACCTAAACAATCCCCCACTGAGACCTTGGGGACACGGAAGGTCTGTGCTCATAGGGAAGCATCAAGGAAACCAGGAGTGTTAAACACATGCTGTTGTCTCTTCAAAGGAAGTCATGTCTGGCCTGTTTCCTGCCCAGAAGACTGGGAATGGATGTGGTTAATAGCAGGCTGACCTCTGTGCTATTTGTATGGCCAGACCACATCTGACTCCCCCAGACTTATATTTATCTCTGCTATCCTCCCTCCATCCTTATCTTGAACACTGTTTCCCAGCCAATAGAACCTATCTTTGTGGAAGGGGCCACATGGACTTTGAAAAGAGTTTCCATGTAATCATGTCTTAAGCTTTGTTCTACACACAAGATTGAATTCAAACCCCCCACTCCACCCCCAATTTGTGCTGTGCTTAAATATGCCTAAAATATCTGCCTGGTTGAGGTCAGACTCAAGGAGTTTGAGCCGACATTGGCTATGAGTTGTACTGAACTGGATTTTCTTCTTTCCTCATATGGATCAAAACTCTGCTGGCCATGGTGTTTGCAGAGACCGCACAGAGACCCTCTCTCTTCCCCGGGTGAGTCTCGATTGTGTAAGATGATAATTAAAACTAGTCATCACACACCCCATGCCTACCATAAGGTTGTACTCACCTGAGGCCCATTTGCCCAAGCCCACCCACAGGACTCAGGGGAAGGTGGGATTGGAGGTGCTGGCATCCCATGCCTGGGTCAGGAGTAGGTATGGAGTAGGGTGCTAGAGGAGTCAGCTACAGAACCCGAGGCACCACAGCACTCAGAAGTGTGGTCGTGCTGATACTCCTGTGGCAGAGATGCTTTCCCTCTCGCCCAAGGTTGTCTGAACGATGTATTATCCATGTTTCTGTTGCTGTGGTAAAACATGTGATAAAAATGCCAAGACCATGGACAACTTAACAAAGGAAGGGTTTCTTTGGGTTTATGCTTCCAAAGGCAGACTCCATAATCGCACAGGAGGCGTGGCTGCAGCAGTGGAAAGCGGAGAGAACAAACAGGAGGAGGGGGGCAGGCTATACCTTCTCAGAGACTGTCCCCAGGGAGGGGGCCAGGCTATTCCTTCTCAGAGCCTGTCCCCAGGGAGGGGGGGCAGGCTATACCTTCTCAGAGCCTGTCCCCAGGGAGGGGTCAGGCTATACCTTCTCAGAACCTGTCCCCAGGGAGGGGGGCAGGCTATACCTTCTCAGAGCCTGTTCCCAGGGAGGAGTCAGGCTATACCTTCTCAGAGCCTGTCCCCAGG
Organism: Apodemus sylvaticus; assembly: GCF_947179515.1. Lineage (NCBI taxonomy): Eukaryota > Metazoa > Chordata > Mammalia > Rodentia > Muridae > Apodemus > Apodemus sylvaticus. The sequence continues at coordinate 143,189,632 of NC_067476.1, forward strand.
GAGGGGTCAGGCTATACCTTCTCAGAGCCTGTCCCCAGGGAGGGGTCAGGCTATACCTTCTCAGAACCTGTCCCCAGGGAGGGGGGCAGGCTATACCTTCTCAGAGCCTGTCCCCAGGGAGGGGAGCAGGCTATACCTTCTCAGAGCCTGTCCCCAGGGAGGGGGGCAGGCTATACCTTCTCAGAGCCTGTCCCCAGGGAGGGGTCAGGCTATACCTTCTCAGAGCCTGTCCCCTGGGGGGGAGGGGGGCAGGCTATACCTTCTCAGAGCCTGTCCCCAGGGAGGGGGGCAGGCTATACCTTCTCAGAGCCTGTCCCCAGGGAGGGGGCCAGGCTATACCTTCTCAAAGCCTGTCCCCAGGGAGGGGGGGCAGGCTATACCTTCTCAGAGCCTGTCCCCAGGGAGGGGGGCAGGCTATACCTTCTCAGAGCCTGTCCCCAGGGAGGGGTCAGGCTATACCTTCTCAGAGCCTGTCCCCAGGGAGGGGGGGCAGGCTATACCTTCTCAGAACCTGTCCCCAGGGAGGGGGACAGGCTATACCTTCTCAGAGCCTGTCTCCAGGGAGGGGGGACAGGCTATACCTTCTCAGAGCCTGTCTCCAGGGAGGGGGGGCAGGCTATACCTTCTCAGAGCCTGTGGGGGGGGAAGGGGGAGGTGGGGCAGGCTATACTTTCTCAGCGCCTGCCCCCAGTGACACATTTCCTCCAGCAAGGCTTCACAAAAGCTCCACAGTATCCCCCCCACCCACCCAACAGCGCCACTAACTGGGCACCAAGTATTCAGTTACAGGAAGCCAGTGGGGACAGTAGCACTAAAGTCAAAAGTGTCACCCTAGAAGAAGGACATTAAAGGCAGAAGGAGCCATCCTCCCTGACTCCCGGGTCCCTACCGTGTAGATGGCAGACAAGCAAGCTGTGGGCTACAAGCTCGGTGCTTCTTGCTGTCTGACTCTTCTTCGCCATTGTGGTTTGTATTTCCGAGGATGCTTGGGGACTGTCTCGGGCTCTCCAGTTCCTGTTGTCAAAGATGGTTATTATGTTGCAGCCGCTTCTGTCCCTCTCGGAGCCCAGCTTCTGGGAACCATGCTGTGATTCTTGGCTTCCAGTTGTGGTCCCCAACAGCGTAAGCACTCTGTTACTTAGCTTCGTCTCTCTGTCCATACGTAATTAGGCGACAAGCGGGTCCCAGAGCAAAGCCCACTTTCCATTGCTCAGTCATTCACTCATTCATCCATTTGGGGCAGAGCCTTCGGTATCCCAACCTAGTCTTATGTTTAAAAACGTAGCTGAAGATGACCTTGGATGTCTGATCTTCCTGTTTCCTCTACCTGAGCACTTGGAGCGCAGGTGCACACCACCGCAGCCAGTTCTATGCAGTGCCGGGGTCAAACTCAGTACCTTGTGCAGTCTAGGCAAGCACTCTAACGGCTGAGTTGCATGCCTAGCTTCTTCCACTGTATTTTCCAAACCAGGGGCGGAACTGATCTCTTTCCAAGGCATCCACTGTGACACTGAAATCCAGAGGCTACCAGCAGTCATGTTCCCCCACTGTGTGGAAGGAGTCAGGGTGTCATGTGAGAGAGAAAGGAAAGTGTGAGACCCGGGTACCTCTAAGTTGATAGCACCTGCTTTTGGAGGTCAAAGGGCACAGATGTCCTGCCCCTAACAGAAACTCCCATTATCCCTTAAATGCCTAAGAGTCAGCAGGCCCCCTTCCGCCTTAACTAATTCCAGTTGAGTTTCTGCCAGGAGGACAGATAAGGACCCTGGCCAATTCCTTCTCAAGCTCTAGCCCGCCCTGGACCTGGCTGCTCTCTCTACTTGACTCTCTGCCTTGAGGATGGCTTTGAGAAGCCATTCCATCCTGTCCATGTTCAAGCAGGACACTGGGCATGCCCGGAGCCGTGGTACCACCTCTGTCCATCTCTTCTGACCCATGCTCCCCGAGTCCTCTCACTGGCTTGTGTGGTTCTACCTCAACAAATGCCATATTTAGCAACTCAGCTCTGCTCTGACCGTCAGCTGAGCTCCCTCTCTAGCGCATGGTAGAGACATGTTGACTACTGCATTAGTCAGAATCTTCATTGCTGTGACCTGAGAGGATAAGGGAAGAGAGGTTTATTCTGACTGTAACTTCACAGGTTTCAGTCCAGGTCATGTCTGGGCTGTGGTGAGGAACAGCGTGAAGGAAGGTTGCAGGGAGAGAAGCTGCTTACCTCATGGGTCTGGACAGCAGCATGCCAGCTCCAGCCAGCTTCTTCCTTCTCCGTCTTCCGCTCCATCCGGGCCCCCATATAGGTGGGATGCTGCCACCTATATTCACGATGGGTCCTCCCAAGTAGCTAACTGTCTCTGAAAACTGCACACACAGCTAGAGGAGTGTTTAGTAATCTCTGAGATGCCTCTTAATTCAACTACTTTTGCAGTCATGATCAACAATGAGTACTAGAGTATCTGAATTATTTAAAAAAAGAAGGAACTCTTTGGATGATGGGTACTGGGAATGATGCTTATAGAGCCCTCTTGAGCTGCATATGGTGGTCCCAGCCTTTAATCTTAGCACTTGGGAGGCTGAGGCAGGCAGATCTCTCAGCCTTATTGATTTTTAAGGCAGCTAAGGCTACACACAAAGAGACCTTGTGTGTAAAAAAAAAAAAAAAGGCAGAATAAGTGTGCTGGATAGTTTTATGTCAACTTGACACAGGCTAAAGACATCTGAGAGGAGGGAGCATGAATTGAGAAAATGCCTCCTGGGCTGGAGAGATGGCTCAGCGGTTAAGAGCACTGACTGCTCTTTCAAAGGTCCTGAGTTTAAATCCCAGCAACCACATAGTGGCTCACAACCATCTATAAAGAGATCTGATGTCCTATTATGGTGTGCCTGAAAACAACTACAGTGTACTTATATATAAAATAATAAATAAATCTTAAAAAAAGAAAGAAAGAAAGAAAGAAAGAAAGAAAGAAAATACCTCCAGAAGATCAGTTTGCAGGCAAGCCTGTATCATTTCCTTAATTAGAGATTCATGAGGGAGGGCCCAGCCAATTGTGGGTAGGACCAACCCTGTGTTGATGGTTCTGGGTTCTATAAGAAGACTGGTTAAGCAAGCCATGATGAGCAAGCTAGTAAGCAGCACTCCTCCATGGCCTCTGCATCAGCTCCTGCCTCCAAGTTCCTGCCTTGAGCTTCTCCTGAGCTGACTTCCCTGGCTGATAGACTATAACCTGTAAGATGAAATAAACCCTTTCCTCCCTAAGTTGCCTTTGGTCATGGTGTTTTATCACAGCAATAAAAACCCTATATAAGATAGATACTAATCCTATTCATATGGGCTCTGCCTCATGACCTTGTCATCTTCTGGGAAATGCCTCTCAATACTATCACAATGGAGGATAGGTTTCAAGGCAAGAGTCTGGGAGGACCCAAGCCTCTAGACCACAGCAGAAGTTCTACCACTTTGGTCTGAGATCTCTGGCTATACCTGGCTGTGTGATCCTGGACAAATGATTTAACTATTCAGAGCCTTGGAAGTGAGCCAGTGGCTGGGATCAAATGATGCCTAACCGCAGTGCTGGCCTGGATGAGGCTTAGAGACAACAACAAGGAGAGGTCAGGGTCTCTGAGGATCAAGGTCACAGAACCCATCATTACTGCACACTGATGGTACAAACCCAGGAATAGCTGATCCCAGAGCTGTGAGTGAGCATTGACATCGCCTACCCCTGACTGAGCTCCAGGAAGCCATGGCCAAGGCCAGGGCCCAGAGCTTGGGGCTGGGTTTCTGAAGCTGAATCTTTGTTGCTCCTGGTGTTGGTGCAGCCAGCCAGCTGTGGCCAGGACTCTGCTGCATTTCTCTCCTCCCCTCCCCCACCGCCTCTTCCCGCCCCTCCTTTCCTGGACAGTATTTCCCTGGGGCTCCCATTACCAATTTGCAGAGCAAAAGCATGCACAGGCAGTTCAGGGGTGGCACGAGCTCCGCGGCTCTGGTATTGTTTTTAATTCAATATTTTGTCCCTGTGCGCCAGCCTCCTTTATTGGATGAGAACACTGTTATTGGATCCTGCCCTGCAGGAGGAAATGCTGGCTTCCCCGGGACATGGCAGCTGGGCTCTTCTAGAGTCTGATGTGTCAAGGCAGGGCGAAAAGACAGCAGAGAGTTCCAGAAAATCTGCTGGCTACAAGCTGTTCTCTGACATGCGTAGAAATATTAACATATGTATTCTTGGCCTTTTCCCTTGCCCTCCCTGCTAGGGTGGACAGAAGCTTGGGTAGTGCTTCCCACGGCCCCCTCCCTTCCTCAACACGGCCAGCGCATCTCATAGTTCTGCTGATGAGATGCTACGCTCTGCCCAGGGCTGCTCCCCCAGTGTCTCTCCAGCCTAAAGGGAGACTGCTCCCTGTCAAGTGCACTGTCTTTATTGCAGACTGGCTTCTTTGTGAGGATGGGTGGGGGTGGCAGCTGTCTCTAGGTAAAGGTCATATACAACCTTTATGGGGTTTATCTGGGGTGATCCCAGGAAACTCCTGGAAATAGGGAGGTGGGGGGGGGTAAGACAGGAGAAGCAGAGCAGTTTATACTTCGGGTACCTGGAGATGAAGCCACTAGAGGCCTTGGGAGCTGAGAAGCATCTGGCTGTACTTTCTGTTGCCTGAGGAGGAAAGGGCTGGACATTTACCTCCCAGGCTGCCAGACTGAGCCATTAGGCTTAGCTAATGGGACAGGGTTGTAATTATCTATTGAGATGCTGGGTACAGAGTAGAGGTGAGAAACATCAGCCTCTCGCCTAGCAGACACATCCTTTGATTTAAAACCATTTGGTGGGTTTGTTTCTGTTCTTGGAGGTAAAAAGCAAACAATCTTTGTCTTCATTCTCCTGGGCCTCAGTGGGCTACCATCTTTCCACCTCTGCTTCCTCCCTCATCCCTCTTCCCATCCACCCTCCGTCCTAGCAGCTCTGGCCTTCTTTCTGTTCTTCAGACATGGTTTCTCTCAACACAGCCTTTGTACACCTGGTCCTGCTGCCCATTTCCCCTCCCCCACCTACGCAAGCCCTGCATCTCCTTTACACATCTGGGCAGCCTGGTACCATCATCTCCTAGGCTGACTCAGATTTCCTTCCGTCCCTACTCAGAGATCCGGTTTCCCGGAGTCTGTTCATACAAGATTCCTGAGCGTAAGTTAGATTCCTGTCTGTCTTTGCCACCGGATTCAACCTCAGGGTTCAGCACAAAATATTGTGTTAGGTGAATGAAGAAAAGTGTGGAGAGACAAGGATTCAGTGGGGTCTTTCTCAGATCCGTTGTGACACTGAATGCAGAGGTGAATCAAGAAACCCAGAGAGCAGTGGATTCGTACAGGAGGGGCACAGTGAGGGAGAGAACTGAACTGAAATGTGAAAGACATGAATGGGAGAAGAGGGACTGGACCAGGGGGCTGCAGGGAGCAGACGGAAATAGAAGATTGTGCTTTGCTGGGCAGTCGTGGTGCACGCCTTTAATCCCAGCACTTGGGAGGCAGAGGCAGGTGGATTTCTGAGTTTGAGGCCAGCCTTGTCTACAGAGTGAGTTCCAGGAGAGCCAGGGCTACACAGACAAACCCTGTCTCTAAAATCCAGAACCAAACCAAACCAAAAAACAAACAGAAAGACTGTGCTTAGCATTATCCGACTGCTGTTTTGTGAATGGATGTTTAGAGTATGAGCTGTGTATAACATTCCTTTTGCTAGTCTTCCTTACCAAGAGCCACCAAAGCAGCCTGTGGTCCAGACCCATGTGCTCTTTGTGCTCCGCCAGGATCTTGATTTGATGAGAAGATCACAGGTTAAGCTTCAGTTCCTTGGGTAGTTGGTTCCTCTTAGCTGTGTGGCGTTGGGCCAGTCACTCACCCTCTGGGTCTTGGTTTCCTCGTCTACATAGAGAGGGTAATCTCCAGGCTTGGTGAGGTGCTGATAGGAGGAGAGATATGCTTAGCTCGTGTTTTAGCTATGGAAGAACTATTCTTGCACTACCACCACATATGGCCTCATATGCCCATGTTGGCTGAGCACCTACTGGGCATGATGTGCCAGGCAAGTCACTCTTGCAGACTCTTCTGTGGTCCTGAGAAGAATAAGTAGCTGAGGCTAAGAACCCATTGAGCCACAATTACTGTTCTTTGTGGCCAAGGAAGAACTATATTTCATGGCTTTTCTTGTACGTGGTAACCACGTGGTACTGGGATGAGAAGAGGGGTGAAATACAGGTGAGGTAACTCTCAGTGACCCTGCCACCCCCTCCCCCACCAACTGGCTGCAAAGGTCCTGAATTCCCCAGAGGCAGTGAAGCCACAAGGTAGGAAGAGACAGAAGCCTGAGTCAGTATACAAAAGGCCATCTGTCTAAAACCCACCTGGGACTGTTGTGAACAAGAAATAAATATCCAAAGAGGCTGGGAAATGGCTCAGGGGTAAAGTGCCAGCCAGGAGCATGAGTTAAGGTACCCAAGATACATACCTGACAAAAGCAGGGTGCCACAGGACTCTGGTGCAGGCAGGAGAGAGACTGGCAGATCCCTAATGCCAGCCTAGCTGAATCAGCCAGCTCGAGATTCAGGGAAAGATCAGGTCTCAAAAACCAAGTGGGGATCGCTTCTCCACCTTCTGGGTAAGATCAAGTGTTAAAGCCAAGTGTGGAAGACTCAGATCCTGACCTCTGACTTCCATGGTCATGTGTATACACCCCCACATGTGTATATACCCCCACATGAACACATACACCCCCACATGAACACATACACACAATGCACAGGAGCATACGGAAATAAATGATATCCATACTGTTGTCAGTTGCAGAAACTGAACTACTGGAGGCTGGCGTTTCTCTGCAGCTTCTATAGACCAGGGCAGCTTAAACATTTTCTACTGGCGACGTCTTTTGCTTGAGAAATTTTTATATGACCCCTGGTGTATAGGTATATAAGTAAGTACAAAATCAAACATTTGCTGATGAAAAAATATCATAGAGAAATTTATGTGTGAATGAGTCTTTGGTGTACATATAATTTTGCTACTTATTAAAATGAAAGAAAATTTGCATACTAATGAGATTATGTGCCTGTTTATTTTTACATAGAGCTAAATCTTTGTTACTGCACAATGTTAAGCATCTTCAATACTATTCAGGGCTGATTTTATTTTTTTATAAGAACGTAGATTTATAAAGGAAAGGTGATAAGGAGAGACAGGAGCATGGCCCAGTGCGTGAAGGAGCTTGCTCCCAAGACTGCTGATCTGAATTTAATCCCAGGACTTGAATGCCAGAAGGGGAACCAATGCCCAGGGGTTGTCCTCTATGTGTGGGCCATGGCCCACGCATGCACCCCCTCCCACCATTAAGATAAATTATTAACTGTAAAAACTCTTTTAAAAAAGTGAGGATGAATTCTCAAGAGTGGGAGGGGCTCCAATAGAGGAATGCCCTTGACTGACAGACATCTCGACTTTATACTCACCAAAGCTGAGAACACTGCCTCATGTAAATAAATACACAGTACAAGACCAAAGATGCAGATGGGCAGTGGTGGCGCATACCTTTAATCCCAGCACTTGGCAGGCAGAGGCAGGCCGTCTGGCAGAGGCAGAGGCCAGCCTGGTCTACAGAGTGAGTTCCAGGCCATCCAGACCAGCCTGGTCTACTGAGTAAGTTTCAGGACAGCCAGGGCTACATTGAGAAACCCTGTATCAAAAAACAAAAGCAGAAACAAAAACAAAAACAAACACAAACAAACAACAAAAAAGACAGAAGATGCAGGTTTAGAACCATTCAGAAATGATTGGAAAGTGTGCCTTGGTCTCAGGCCAAAATTCATGATTTTCTTTTATGAAACTCAAGTCAGGAACTCAAATAGTAATTTTTTTAAACCAAACATTCTAACAGTCAAAGATAAAGTAATTTGACACTTGTATGATGAGGGATGGTGGTAATATATATTTTTAAAAAATTCTTTGTTTTCCATAATTAAACCATCACATTTCTATAAAAGCACTAAGAGTTTGTATGTATGGTAAGAGCAATGCAATTCATGACATGCAGTAGTCTTGGATCTGAGCCAAGGTGTTTCAGGCCCTCAGTGACATGTTGTGTGTTCAGAACCAGGGCTGCAGGGAAGCCACATGACACCACACAGATGTGTGCTGCCAAGAAAGTCTTCATCAGTCCCACACTCATATGGGGCCCAATCCAGGGTTCACAGAGTTGTGCAGTTGGTATGGAAAAGGGGCTCAGGGATGTGAGTTGCCCAAGCTTCCACAGCCAGGGTGTGGCAGAGCTATGCCTGCCTCCAGAACAGGCACACAGACACACAGACACACAGACACAGACACACACACACACACACACACACACACTGAGGTGTACCCACACAGAGACACACACACAAACACACAGACACACAGACACACACACACACATACACACACACACACACACACACACACACGGACACAGGTGGGATTCAGACACACCCATGCTCAGTAAGAGTGAATGCAGTTTTCATCCTTGACTTTCTAACCTTTATACCAAGTGCCTAGGAGAAAAGCTCGAAGACTAAAGAGTTGCCAGTTTCAACCCTCCTCAGCCTCCTGAAATCAAGATGCAGTGCTGTCCTGCATTAGACTAGAGATTTCTAGAAGATATTTTTTAATGCTCATTTCAAATGTGGGTGATGTGGCTCAGTGGGCGAATTGCATTTGCTGCTGAAGCTGAGACTTGAGTTCAAGTCCCAGGACCTACCTGGCAGGGCGAGAGAACTGACTTCTGCAAGTTGTCCTCTGACCTCCACACACACGTCATGGTCTGTGTCCCTCCAAACAAACAAACAAACAGACAGACAGACAAACAGTGATGAAAACTTTTCACTAAGGAGGTTCTATGATCTTATCTCACCTGGAGAACATAAAAGTTGTTGACTGTGACTGCACCAGGCTTGGTGCATTGTGAATGTTCAGCCCAGGCTGCTTGACAGAGTTCACAGGTATCATGGCTGCACTGCTCCCAACCTTCCGGTTGGGGATAAAGAACTCTGAAATTTTCCTGCTTGCAGAACACCACAAAACAGTAGCAGATTAACTCTAAGATGAATAAATATACAATTTTATATAATCAAATACATCTTATACTAGGTTCCTCCATAAAAAGTGCCCACAATAGCTGGGTGTGGCAGCACATGCCTTTAATCTCAGTATCTGGGAGACAGATGAGTTTAAGACCAGCTTGGTCTACATAAGTAAGCTCCAGGCTATCAAAGGCTGCAGAGTGAGACCTTGTCTCAGAAAAGAAAGCACAGCTCCAATATGGACTGAAGAGATGGCACGGCAGCTAACAGCATTCATTGCTTCTGCAGAGGACCTGGGTATGGTTTCCCAGCACCTACACGGTAACTCACAATCACCTGTCACTCCAGTTCCAGTGCATCTGAAGTCCTCTTCTGATCTCTGAGGGTACCACGCATGTACCCTAGGCACATCCATGCATGTAGGAAACATACTCATGCATTAACTTGTCTAAAACAAGGGCGAGAGGAAGAGAGAAAGAGAAAGAGAAAAGAAAGAGAGAGAGGGAAGAAAGTAAGAAGACAGAGAAAGAAAGAGGGAAGGAAGGAAGGAAGGGAGGGAAGGAAGGAGGAGGAGAGAGAAAAGGAAGGAAAGAAGGAAGAAATAAAGGAAGGAAGGAAGACAGAAAGAAAGAGGGAAGGAGGGAAGGAAGGGAGGGAGGGAAGGAGGAGAAGAGAGAAAAGGAAGGAAGGAAGGAAAGAAGGAAGAAAGAAAGAAAGAAAGGAAGAAAGGAAGGAAGGAAGGAAGGAAGGAAGGAAGGAAGGAAGGAAGGAAGGAAGGAAGGAAGAAAGAAAACTCCTGAAGGTGGTGCTCCCTGCCTGTCCTCTCTGCTCACCAACTGGTCGGAGGCTACTGGTCTTCCAGAGCTGGGGCCAGTTTCCAAAACTATTCTGCGGATGCATTAATTGAAAACTACTAGGTGGGCTGGCTGGCTTTAAAAGGAGAGATTCGGGCCGAGTATTTGCTAGTAAGTGACTGAAACCCAACACATGGCCTCACAGAGCACACAGCAGACCCCACGCCTTCTTTGTCTTATTTTCATCTGTCTCTCCTCCATTTTCGTCCGTACACTTTCCTCCTCTCATGCTTCCTTTTTAACGTATGCTCCCTGCCTGTGATTCAAGAACCTTTGTAAGTCATCCAAAATCCTTTCTGGAATACCGTGGTGGTAGAAATCAAAGTGTGTAACATAACTCTTCATGGCAACTATAATGTAACACGTGCTATGAAAACCTATTCCTGTAACACCAACAGTGGCTGTTCATCACAAGGAGGCATTGATGGCTAGCTGTGTGTTGGGGAGACATAGGTGTCCAGACAGACAGATGCGTGCAACCGACAAAGCTCACGTAGCTGACTTGCAAGTAACTTTATGAATCTTCTGATGATAAAAGTAATTTAAAAAAATTCAGTCAGTGATATTTAATATTGGCCCAAGATAGAAATTGAGAAAATAAAGCAAGAGGAAGAAAAAAAAAGTAAAAGCTGTCTTTACTCTGCTGCTCAGAGAGACTGCTGTGGACCTTCTCTGTGTTGGGTTTGGGGATCAGGGCCTGATCTAGGACTTGGAGTATGGTGACCTAATGCTATGCCTACTAGGTAACAGGAAAATGATGATAAAGTGGTTATGGGGGGGTTTGGAGAAGGAAGGAGGAAAAGGAAGTACTAAGGAGAAAGGAAGGGAAGAAAGGAGGGGGAGAGGGAAGGGAGGAAGGAAGATGGGAGAGGGAAGAATCATGGAGGATTTGTGTGGTAAAATGGGGAGCAGGTGGTAAAAAGGGGTATCCGTACAATGTCTGGTGCCTGGTCTGAGGCAGAGATAGTGTTGACTTCCATAGAGGGAGATGGCGTAGAGGGAAGAGATGAGATATGGGAATGTGATGTTTATATGTGATCAGCTCAGGGAGTGGCACTATTAGGAGGTGTGACCTTGTTGAAGTAGGCGTGGCTTTGTTGGAGTAGGTGGGCCAGTGTGGGTGTGGACTTTAAGACCCGTGTGCTAGCTGCTTGGAAGTCAGTCTCCTCCTAGTAGCCTTCAGATGAAGATGTAGAACTCTGAGCTCTGCCTGCACCATGCCTACCTGGGTGTTGCCATGATAATGGACTTGATGATGATGACTGAACCTCTGAACCTGTGAACCAGCCCCGATTAAATGTCGGCCTTGCTCATGGTGTCTGCTCACAGCAGTAAAACCCCAACTAAGACAGGGAGTCAAGTGGAACTTCCTCAGAGCCCAAACTGGTATACCCCAGAGGGTGACAACCTGTACCCCATGTTTCTACAACGTGCAGTATGATATGGCTTTTGTGAAGATCCAAGCAGATGCCACAGCCCCTCTGGGGACCTGCAGTTATTACAGTATCTGGGAACAGTGCCCTGGGAAGAGCAATAATGACAGTGACACAGGCCAGGCTCCTTTTCAAGTGCTTTAGCAGGTGGCAATAAAGAACCAGTGCAGAGGATCCCTGGAGAACACTCACTGGGCATAGACAGAACAGGTGCACACCTGCAGACAGTTTGGGTCTCCTTGAGCACAGGCCTGAGATTCTTACGCTGGCGCAGGCCAGGGCTGTGAGGCAGGGAGTTACAGAGTTCTACATTTTCATATGAAGGCTACTAGGAGGAGACAGACTTCCAAGAAGCTAGGACAAGGGTCTTAAAGTCCACGCCCACACTGACCCACCTACTCCAACAAAGCCACGCCTACTTCAACAAGGTCACACCTCCTAATAGTGCCACTCCCTGAGCTGAGCACTTACAAACCATCAGATTCCCATACCTTATCTCTTCCCTCTACGACATCTGACCCTATGGAAGTCATACACTATCTCTGCCTCAGACCAGGCACCAGACATTGTATCGATAATGTCTTAGACCTAATGCTATGCCAACTGGGTAACAGGAAAATGATGATAAAGTGGTCGGGGGGGGGGGGGGTTGGGAGAAGGAAGAAGTAAAGGAAAGACTAAGGAGAAAGGAAGGGAGGAAGGGAAGAAAGGAGGGGGAGAGGGAAGAAGGGAGAGAGGGAAGAAGGGAGAGAGGGAAGAAGGGAGAGAAGAAGGAAGATGGGAGAGGGAAGACTCATGGAGGGTTTGTGTGGTAAAATGGGGAGCAGATTTTTTTGTGCTGAGACGAGAGGTAGAATCTCCGGAACCATGAACAGCAGCAAACAGCAAAGAGAGTCTGTCTTCTTTTTCTTTTCTTTTCTTTTTTTTTTTTTTAAGATTATTTATTATTATATGTAAGTACGCTGTAGCTGTCATCAGACACCCCAGAAGAGGGCATCAGGTCTCCTTACGAATGGTTGTGAGCCGCCATGTGGTTGCTGGGATTTGAACTCAGGACCTTCGGAAAAGCAGTCAGTGCTCTTAACCTCTTAGCCATCTCTCTAGACCCAAAGAGAGTCTGTTTTAAAGGAAGTAGAAGATGAGCAGCAACATCGGAGGTTGCCCTCTGACCTCCACCTATGAGCCATGGCGTCTCTCTCCAGCATGTGTATACATGAGCTTTATATCTTGAGAGCCAAGGGTTGTTCTAGCACTGAGTAGGCCTTACTAATTACTTGTTTGTTTGGTTTTTTAAAGATTTAATCCAAAATCCCCAAGTCTATATTCCTCCAGACAAAAGTATGGTCAGGCCTATCATAACAGTATCGCAATCCCTGGTACCAACTTCTGCCTTAGTCAGGGTTTTATTGTTACGAAGAGATGCTGTGATCATGGAAACTCTTATAAAGGAAAACATTTCACTGGGGCTGGCTTACAGTTTTCAGAGGTTTAGTCTATTATGGTTATGGTGGGAAGCATGGCATCGTGCAGGCAGATATAGAGCTGGAGAAAGAGCTGAGAATTCTGGATCTACAGGCAGCAGGAAGTGACAGAGACACACTGACCTGAAACCTCAAACCCTAGTGACACACCTCTCCAACCAAGCCACACCTCCTCCAACAAGACCACACCTCCTAATAGTGTCACTCCCTATGGGCCTATGGGGGCCATTTTTATTCAAACCACCAGACTGGGTTTTTGCAAATTTGCCTATTGAAGCAGACCAAGGCAAGGCACAAACTAGAACATAGTTCTGATCATGGCCCAAAAGATTTGCTCTTACCTTTATTCTATCCTGCCTCCCTGGAGGTTACCATCTACACTCAATTGAATGGGAGGGGAAAGACATGTAAAAAAACACTTAAAAGCAGTTTGTACAGGCCACCCTTTAAAAACAGAAACCCAATCAGAAAACATCCCTGAGACAACAACTCCCCAAAGATAGATAGCATAAAATCCACTCTCCTTACCAAAATGTACAAAGCCCATTGTGAAACCTTCCTTACCATGCACACTGTTCTGGGCTTTGAAGATTCGAGGGTGATGTTGACAAGCTCAATCCCCACTTTTAGAGAGTTTGCAGTCCAATTAATGAGGTTGTCAATACATAAAATGTCAACCATCAAGTACAAAATGACAGATTGAGTCTGTGAACAGTAGCGGAAGTGCTAGCAGAGAGGATAATGAGGAGAGGTTGTGGCAGTTTGAGGAATAACAATTTTTCAAGTATAGTTGGAGGTAGTTGAATGGGGTTTCTGAATGGAATCTGTGTGATCCCAGAAAAGGAAGTCCTTGACTATTTTGGTTTTTCGAGACAGGGTTTCTCTGTGTAGCCCTTGGCTGTCCTGGAATTCACTCTGTAGACCAGGCTGGCCTCAAACTCAGAAATCCGCCTGCCTCTGCCTCCCAGATTGCTGGAATTACAGGCGTGCGCCACCACCGCCCGGCTTGCAGTCTATTTTCTTATTGAAGTACAAGTGCTATTTCTATGATTTAATATAAATCTATAGATGTCGAACTTAAGCAATGATGTTTTCCATAAGAGAAAAAGACCTTAAGCTTTCATATCCTGCTATAGCCCTGGTTGTCCTGGAACTCATTCTGTAGACCAGGCTGGCCTCAGAAATCTGCCTGCCTCTGCCTCCCAAGTGCTGGGATTAAAGGCGTGTGCCACCACCTCCCAGCTCCTTGACTATTTCAATAATGGGCAAATTCCTTCCCCAGAAACCTCTTTTTATAAAAATGTGTGTATGTGTGTGTTTCCGGGTGTGCATGGAGGCCAGAATTGAACATCAGAGCCTCTAGAACTGGAGTTAGAGGCAATTGTGAGCTGTCCAACATGTGGGTGCTGGGAACTAACCTAGGTCGTCTAGAGAGCAGTAAATGTCCTAGGCACTGAGCCATCTCTCCAAACCCCCAGACCTTTTAATACTGCTTGGGTAGACAAGAGATCATCCACTGTGTCTTGTGTCAGTGAATACACAGAAACTCAGGGCAAAAACAAACAAACATGATATCAACAGTTTCTCAGCCACCAGTAATCTATGGCCAGGTGCCATTTTATAAGTCAGCACTGTCTGGGGGAAGCATAATGGGGACTTTAAAATTAAATCCACATATGCGATTTCAGTGTCTCTACTAAGACACTTTTAGTAGAAACATTTAACAAATAAGAAGAAAATCAAATTCATGTCATAATATATCTCCCTTTACCCAATAAGTGTAAAAAAAAAAAAAAAAAAAAAGGTACCAGTTCAAGTGTGAAAAGTCCCGAGTAGATTTGGTTCACACTTAACATCTCAATTTAGGACCAGCCCCACTTCAAGTGTCCAGTAGCCACGTGTGATTTCAAACCTCAGCTCCCTTCTCTCCCTCTCTCCCTCTCTCCCTCCCTACCTCCCTCCTCTCTCCCTGAAGCCCTGGCTGTCCTGCAACTTGTTTCTGTAGACCAATCTGGCCTCGAACTCAAGACATCTGCCTGGGGAGATCTGCCTGCCTCTGCCTCCCCAGTACTGGGATTAAGGCATTCGACACCACCAACCTGGAAACTTCAATTATCTGCGAAATGAGGGTGAAATAAAAACAAAAGTGCTAGTCTCTGGAAGCCTTGTAAGGCTACCCACGAAATGCCAAGTGTTCTTTCTGCTCCACACTTGGATGGCCGCCTCGCTTTCAGGTTCGTCCCTTAAGTATCCGCCCCCTTCCCCGCCCCTTCAGGATCCAGGCGGAAGCAGAATTATCAAAACGTGGCGCGCTTTACGGCAGCGCTTTACGGCAGCGTTTCCTTTTACGGCAGTGTGGCGGCTGCGCAGGCCACGCGCTCTTTTACTCTATTGGTTCTGGGACCTGGCGCTTTACGGCAGTGTGGCAGGAAAAGCCTCTGAGAGGCCCGTGGTTCGGGAGTGAGTGGAGGCAACTAGGGTACCCTGTGCTGATTGGGTCCGGAACCATGGACGTGGGCGAACTTTTAAGCTACCAGGTAGGTGCAGTTGGTAAGGCCGGAGGGCTCCTCATCCTCACTAGGCCTCAGGGACAGAGTTCCGTCATCTTGCCTCCTCTCGGTCCCTGGCCCTCTCCTCTCATGTCACCCCGGCTTGCATCTTGTCATTGCACTTTGCTCCCCGAAGCCCTCGTGGACCCGTTCGACCCCCTTCCTTCTCCAGGCCCGAGGCTTGGGGTCTCTGTGTCCCACCCGGCAGCCTCCAGCTCCTCTCCCGTCTCGTTTCTACCAGTTCATAGGGCTTGAGACAGTTGTGGAGAACTCTGGTTTTTCCTCGGTGTTGAGCCTCAGTTTCTTTACCAAGTGTCGGTGTAGCTTGGGATAAGTTTTTCTCCCGTCACGGAGATTCTTTTAAAACCTATAAAGTGGATATATGTGAAAGGTCATTTCATAGTGCGAGACCCTGTGTCCATGTTCCCCGCAATCGTTAAGATGTTTGGAAAATGGAGCATGGGATGGGTGGGTAAGAGACCCCTCGACTTCCTTGCCCAGGGTACTTGTGGGGAACAGGTGACCCAGAGAGAGGAAAGGACTTGTGTGAGGTTACTCTGCAGTTACAAGTTAGGTAAAGCTCAAGTGTCGAGGCTCCCAGCCCAAAGTTTCCGCCCTCTCTTGACTGCCTAACTGCCTAACGAAGGCTCCTTGGGTCCAGCCTTGTTTTCACAAGCTGCAATAGCGTTGGAATCCGCAAACTGTAATTAGTCTGAATTAGGAAGTACTGTAATTGTAAATCACACTTCATTTTAAAGACTTAGTATGAAAAAGGTAGTATTTTTATATTGATTACAGAGCCTTGATCATATCGGTTGAATGAGCATATATGAGGCTATAATGTGATGGAATGTACTCTGGGAAATGGGTAATGAAATAAAAAGTGGGTAAACCAACCTTACCCACTTGTGTTGTGTTCAAAGTGTGACTGTTTTAAGTGCTAGCTCTGCAGTTCAGAGTCGGCAGTGAGAAGCTAGGAGCTTGAGCTGCTGGCTTGGATGCCTTTAATCTCAGTGTCTGAAAGATGGACGGCAGAGGCTGGCGGGTCACTGAGTTCCAGCCCAGCCAGGGATAAATAGGACACCCCCCCCCCCCCCCCCGCAAAAAAAAAAGGCCTGGATCTGGAGCTCCAGGTTGCCTTAAATCTTTTTTTCTTATTAACTGGTTGTTGTAACCTTGAACAAAATACCTCATGGTACCTACCTTAAGACTGGTCTGTTGTGAAGAAATTTCTTCTTCTGTTAAGATCTGTTAAGACATTTACAGTTGGGGGGCTGGTGAGATGGCTCAGCAGTTAAGAGCACTAACTACTCTTCCGAAGGTCCTGAGTTCAAATCCCAGTAACCACATGTTGGCTCACAACCATCCTTAATGAGATTTGATGCCCTCTTCTGGTGTGTCTGAAGACAGCTACAGTGTACTTACATATAATAAGTAAATAAATCTTTAATTTGTTTCTCATTACCGATGATTATCAGCTACCATGTGGTTGCTGGGACTTGAACTCATGACCATCGGAAGAGCAGTCAGTGCTCTTAACCATTGAGCTATCTCTCCAGCCCCTAATAAATCTTAAAAAGAAAAGAAAAGAAAAGAAATTTACAGTGGGCCAGGTGGTTGTGGCACATGCCTTTAATCCTAGCATGTAGAAGCAAAGGAAGGTAGATCTCTTTGAGTCCGAGACTAGCCTGGTCTACAGAGTTAGTTTTAGGACAGCCAGGGCTACACAGAGAAGCTCTGTTTTGAAAAACAAAACAAAAAAAGCAAATGAAAATGAAAGAACAACAACAAAAAACTAGCTATGCCCAGCGGTTGGTGGCTCCCACCTTTAGTCCCAGCATTTGGGGGGAAGCAGAGGCATGCAGATCTAGTTCGTGGCCAGCCTGGGCTACAGACTGAGTTCCAGGACAACCATGGTCTCACAGAGAAATCCTGTCCAGAAAACCAAAGCCAAAACCAAAACCAAAAAAAAAAAAAAAGATCCCGTATATCAGGCTCCAGGCCCGATGAGAGAGAATACATGAGTAACAGATAACAGATTCAAGGCTATAATATTTTTCTCTTTAGGTCTGTGTAGTTGATGATGGAACAAGAAAGGTGGTGGGAAGGTCACTGCAGAGTGCTCGTCTGGGCATTCTGGGCTGGCTAGAGCAGTCCATTGATTCAGATCTGCAGCAGTACTGGTAGAAGAGACCCATTTGGTTGCAGTTTGTTGAACATCTACTGTGTACAAGGAGGTCCACTGAGCATATGATGTGGAAAGAAATGAGACAAGGCTTTTGCTTTTGTGTGAAAAGGCAAATATGGTGGGGGAGTCACCAGAGAATCATTGAGTAAGTAATCAAGGAATTTAGATTGTTAGAAGTGTTGTGAGGGAGTGTGGCAGAATCCGCTGTGGAAAGGTGAGCATGCGTGGTGGCTGCTGTGCACATGAGTATTGAACATCAAAAGAGTGACCCATCTGCATCAAGTTCTTTCTTATGTGTAAAGTTACACTCTGCGTTTCACAGCTTTATTGTGGAAAAATGAAATAGCTTAATTTTTTAATGTAGATTACATTTTATATATTGGATTAAAGATAATAGATTATTAAATTTAAATTTTGTGCCTACTTCCAAGTGTAAACTTATATGTAACGTTTGTTTGTGGCTTTTGTTGTATTTCTGTTGGCCAGTGCCGCTGTAAAGAACTCCTTCCAGGGCCTCTGTAGACTGAGTGGTCAGGGAGGAGTCTGATGAGCCGGCACGTGACAGGGCGGGGATCGCAAAGGCTGGAGCAGACTGTGAGCACAGGCCTCAGGCTCAGTGACAAGCAGAGGGAAGAGCCATGCAGCCCGAACTTGGGGACTGAGCAGGACCACCAGAGGTGGTGTAGCTGGAAAGTCAGCACACTGCAGACGATGCAGGGCTTCCTTAGAAGCCTTTGCGTTTAGAGAGGTGATACAGGTGTCTTCATTCAACCCACCTGTTTGTAGCTTGAACAAGAACTCAGGTCTGATAGACAGACCCAGCTAAGATGGTGACTGACAGGCCAAGGCAGTGACTGACATATCTCCAGAATCTTGGTCTTGTAATTACAGCTCTGTTCCTTTCAGCATGGTCTACCTCCATTCCTATTTGAAAAGGTGGTAGTCTAATCTAGAATCTGTAGTCTAAAACTATAGAGTCTAATCTATAATCAATCAAACATGGCCATGCTCCTGTGGGAAATCTTGAGGATGAGATGAGCCTATGGAAGTGAAAGTGCTTTGAAGACTGTGATCATCTTATTTACCTGCCTCTTCACGAAATCCACATGAAGCCTTATTGAGGAACTAACTTTCTTTTCTCTTTCTTTCTTTTTAAAGTCAGGGTCTTATGTAGAACAGGCTGCCTTTAAACTCGTGTTGTAGCCAAGGATGACCCTGAATTTCTGACTCCTGTCCCACTTTTCAAATGCTGGGATTGCAGGTGTCCACCACCACACCTGGCTTGCGGTATGCTTTGGACAGAGGCAGGGTTTAGAGAATCCTGGGCAAGCACTGGAACAATTGAGCTACATCCCTATTCCAGGAGGAGTTCCCTGTACCCAGAATCTTACTATATAACCCTGGCTGGCCTGTAGACCAGGCTAGCCTCAAACTCACAAAGATTCGCCTGCTGCTTGCCTTTGGCTTTAGAGTGCTGTGATTAAAGGCATGACCATGTCTGGTATGAGGAATTGTTTTAATCTTCAGTATTGGAGAAACTGAGACCTAACTGAAGGTACCTAGCCAGAGAGGACTCAGGCCGGCAGTTCTATTGTGAGCTGGAGCTCCTGACTGCTCTGCTGGCCTTTTTGTCTGCTATGTGCCAGAGGCAGAACTAACTGTGCTTGCAGATAAGTTATCAGGTATGATTGTCAGCATATCCTCCAAAGGGAGATGGTGTGACTACTTCATGAAAAGGGAAACTAGAGTTAGGGAGCAGGTTTCCTGTCAGTGACACCCAGCCAGGAAGCAGTAGAGCCAGCACTGAACACCCAAGCATGTTTGCCATTTAAAAAACAAACCCCTTGACTTGATGTGCACACGTAGAAGAAAGCATCGGTTGTAAGCACTGTTGCACAGAGTCAACATTCCATCACTGAGCACTGAGGCTCCCTGCCTGGGGACAGAAGGGAGCAACATTGTCTGGCTGGGACATTCTCAACTCAAGAGCTTGACTCAGTGTCCTGAGAGTCGGGGCTTTGCATTTGGGGTAATGCTAAAGCTGGTGGTCAGGTACATGAAAGCACATGATCTAGAAACATCTGTGTTCCCTTTACGCTTTTCCCAGTGGAGACGGCCCTCGGTCTCCACAGCTTAAGCTGTACTCCTTCCCTGCCACTCAGAATGGAGAGCAAATCACTTAATCTCTCTGGGCCTCAGTTTCCTCATATGCCTAATGAGGGGATTAAGTAGGACTCTCTCCGAGGTCCCTAGTAGCTTTAAAATTCTGTCATAATAATTATTTAGGCCAAGGGCTCCAGAGAGTCCAGTAGCTGAAAAAACCTGATGTAGTAGAAGGAATTGGGGCTGGAGACCTGGGAGATTTGGGTTCTAATCCATCTTTTATCAGCACTTTTCTGGGTGACTCAGGACAAGTCACATTTCCCTCTTTGCACATCGTTTTTCTTGTCAGTTGTAAAATGAGTAAGTCAGACAGTACAACTTCTGGTTCTTTCCATTCCAAAACTCGAGATCTGAGGTGAGTAAGAAGAAGTATCATACAGCAATAGTGTTTATTAAAACTTTAACTTTTTTTAGCATGCTTATTAAATTTCATTTTTGGGGCAAGTCAGTAGGAAGATTGCAGTTTTCTGCTGAGATTGGTTCTTCTGGTAATAGGCAAGAGAGCGCCTCAGTGCATGCCTTCTACCCTTGACAGATGTTAACAATTCATCTGAGAAGACGGGAGAATTACAATGTGGACAGGAGGTGGTGGGGAAGTCTTAAAGAGGAAACCAGTTCTGTTCCCAATATGGAAATGCACTCTTTTGATGCCTTCAGGCTTAGACATCTCATCAGGAAGTATGCCCAGCAGTGGCTCTCTCAGCCGCATAGGCGCAGAGCTCAACTCCAGGGCACTCTCATTAATACTCATTCCACAGATGTCTGGCAAAAAGTTCTTACTTCTGAAGTTTTGCAATAAAGCATTCACATTTAGTTCAGATTGGCTCGGTGGGAACGGCTGGCTGGCTTTGCACCACCAGAGGAATTCTCTTTGAGACAGATTGGGGTCAGGGACCTTTGGCTTGGGTGATATTGCAGACACCCACTTCCCCTGTCAGATTGGGTAATGTCAGCATTTTCTTGGATTGGAGGGGCTTCTGTCAATCTCTGTTTTGCTCCTCTCCCATTTCTTACTTTGGAATAAATTTTAATGATAATGAACTGTCAGAAATAGTATGAAAGAATTTAAAGTGAGGAAAAGCCATCACCCTAATCCAATGACTTTTTTATTTCCATAGTTTCACAGTTTGTGTGCCCGTAAATATTGCATACGGGCTGTTTTGTGTTGTTTATTTTAATTAAGCATGCATTTTTTTCGACATAGCATTCATGCTGCTCTCTAACGTATGTGAGCTTTTGTTTGAGTCATAGACCGTTTTCCCCTCAGTGATTTCTCCTCAGTTGGATATTGAGGTGGTAGTCAGGTTCTTGTTCTTGGAGGTATTTTGTGTGGAGCATCTTTGTGTATGTGCATGTGGCATTTCCCCATCGCCCCTGTCACTCATAATTACCTTGTGCTGTTTCCTGAGGTGAGGGCCCATGTGTTAAAATCACTGAGACCTGATCTGGGCTTGGAGAATTCATGCTATGAGAAGTGATGCGGGCATTTAAACACTTCAGCGCGTGTCCGTAAGAATCCCAGGAGCACAGTGCAAGGAACAGTACGATCAACTCAGGGAGGTGCTGGATCAGAGGGCGTGGGTTCAGTCTGGTCATTGAGAAAAGGGAGGGATTAGAATCCCAGCCATGATGGAGGAGTTCTGTGGCTGGGGAGAGTCAGTTGCCAACCGTTAGGAGCAAACTTGTGTGAGGGTGTTCAGGGAATAGGGGAGTGGCCAGCGAGCATGGGGCTCCTTTAGCTGCAGAGACAGTGCGGCCAGTGCGGCCAGTGCTCACGTGGGGCCTCCTTCATTCAGCTCAGTGCGCTCCAGTTTGCTGCAGTCCTGAGAGTTTTGCGTGCAGTGATTTACATGTCTGCCATTTATCTAGCAGGCACATAAAGTGCTAGTTCAGAGTTATTTGAGTGAGTATATTTTTCTTGTACATGTTTATCATTTGTACTTCTTGCTACCTGCTTTTCCCCTTTTAAGACAGGAATTGGAGTTTGTAATTGAGTCTTTTCAGTTTTTGTTTTTGTTGTTCTTGGGCGTATAAGACACATTATTGAAAGTCTGAACTCTTATGTTCAAAATGCATCCTTCATTTCTGTGGCAGCCTCGTGCTGTGTTCTAACCCGGAGAATATTATTCTGATCATACTGAAAGAGACTACTTTTTGCATGACAGCTTCAAGCTTTCCCAGGTTAATTTTGTTAGCAAGCCGGCTATAAATAACAGGTAAAGAGCAAGTTCCACTGGTGTTCCCATTCGTTTCCTCTTTTGATGTTTTTTCTCCCGGAAGTTCATTTCTTCCCACCGTGACTTTCTCATTTGTCTCTCCTCCAGCTCATTCTTCTCACAGCATATACAGTATGCTCTTGTGCCTCCTGTCAGTTCGGGGAGGGAGCCAGCATCTAGCAGCGCGTCTTACTCATCCCCGGTGTCAAGTAATGGTTGTTTGGGAATGGCTTGTGTATTAGCTTTCTTATTGCTGAGATCAAATACTTGACAGAAAGCAACTAAAGAGTGGAAAGGTTTGTTTTGGTCGCAGTGTTAGGGAATACAATTTATATTAATTACTTTCCTGTTGCTGTGATTGAGTTCTGACAAAGAGCAACTTAGGAAAAGGCTTCTTCCGGCTCACAGTTCCAGAGGGTAGAATCTTCCACGGTGGGGAAGGGATGGCAGGCGGGGCATGAGGCTGCCCGGCAGTCAGGGAGCAGGGAGGTCACTTTCATGTGCACATGGGCACACAGGGAGTGAGTCCAGGCTATAAACCCTCAGTGCCCACCCTCAGTGATGGGCATCCTGCAGTAAGGCTGCCTTCTAAAGAGTTCATAACCTTCCCAAACAGTACCAGCTGGGGATCAAGCATTCAGGCACTCGAGCCTTTGGGAGACACCCCTCATCCTAATCACTACCATTCCATTGTGGTAGGGAAGGCATGGCAGCCTTTTTTTTTAAATTTTTTTAAATTTTATTTTTTTATTTATTTTTTTATTCAGGTATAGAAAAGGCTTAAACATTTGCAACATGTGTTCTAGCTGATGAATTGTTTCTTTCAATTCGGGAGGAGTCATAAGTAACTAACACTGTGAAGGCCAAGCAAAACTTCCACTTCCAGAACTCACCCTGCCAGTCCAGGGCCCCTGTCCAGTGTGGTACACACTGCCTATTGCACAAGCTGGTCTAATGTAGCTATGCAAGGAGCCAGACAGCACATTTCACTTTATTAAACATTAACGCACAAATGGATGTGCCATATACGAGAGGCCTGAAGGACACCACAGGAGCAGAAAGGGACACTTAGAGACAGAGCCACGCCACAGAGGCCAACTTCACAAAAAGGGCTCAATATTGATTTCCAGAGAGGAACAGGGCATGGTCAGTTCAAATTTCGTGACAACATCAGGATGAAGGATGCCTAGCTTCCCAGTGCTTTGACTCCCAACAAAGATCTCAGCACACCGTCCAGGGAAGAATGCAGAACCTGCAGATGCTTTGATCACGTAGCTCCTGCTTTCCTCACCGGGAGGCACGTCGAGCAGCTGCATGATTCTGTCCAGCAAGCCATGGATGATCTCAAACTCAGGATTCTTGTTGTAATAAACAGCACAGAGATGCCTGTAGTTTTTCACCCCTACATCTTTGCTAGGATGTTTTACTACAATGTCAGAGATTTTAAACAGTTTGAGAAGAAGGGGCATCTTTCGGTTTGCTGCAATGGTCTTCAGAAGGCCAGGAAGAAGGGTGGTGCGCGACCTGGAACTCAGCGGTTTTGGGATTACTTCTGTGAACTGCCTTTGTGGTAGGGAAGGCATGGCAGCGGGCATGTGAGGGGCTGGTCACATTGCACCCAAACCAGGAAGCAGAGATGGATGTAGGTCATCAGCTGCAATTTTCTTTTCACTCATTTCTGGAGCCTAGTCCATGGGCTGGTATTTGAGTCAAGACTTTTGGGACACTCCCACACAGACACACTCAAAGATGTGTTTCCAAGTTGCTTCTAAAGATTTATTTATTGCTATTTTATAAGTGTAAGTGTTTTGCTTCGATACACACACACACACACACACACACACACACACACAATGTGTGTATACCATATGCATGCTTTGTGGCCAAAGAGACCAGAAGAGGGCGTTAAATTGCCTGAGACCTGGAGTTACAGATGGTTGTGACTTTCCAAGTGGGTGCTGGGAACTGAGTCCAGATCCTCTGGAGGAGCAGCAAGTGCGTTTAACTGCTGAGCCATCTGGGCAGCCTCTCTCTGGGGGCTCGTCAGGTTAACCAGTGCAGCCTAACCATGGGACTGAACGAGTGTGCTGTGCGGAAGCTCACGTGGCCTTGCCTCACTTGCTGGTCAGGATGGCACCTTCTCACCTCAGAGGATGGCTGTCACGTCACCTTCTCAACAGTTCATCTCTTACGTTTTTGTTTACTTGTTTTCAAGACAGGGTTTTTCTTTGTAGCCTTGGCTGTCCCGGAACTCACTTTGTAGATTAGGCTGGCCTCGAACTCAGAAATTCACCTGCCTCTGCCTCTTGAGTACTAGGATTAAAGGTGTGTGCCCCCACCACCTGGCTCTTGTTTTTTTTTTTTTTTTTTAATTAGTTAATTTATTTTATGTGTGTGTGTGTGTGTGTGTGTGTTTTGCCTGCATGTATGTGAACCTTCTGGGTGCAGTGCCTCCAGAGGCCAGAAGAGGGCATCAAATACCCTGGGAGTAGAATTGCAGATTTCAAACAGTTATATTCTATATGGGTGCTGGGAATTAGATTTCTCTGGAAGAGTTGAAGTGTCTTTAATCAATGACCCATCTCTCCAGCCCCCAATTTACCTAAATTAACTCTTAAAAAAAGTGTGTGTGTATGTGTATGTGTGTGTGTGCGCGCGCACACGCGCGCACCACGCACACATGCACATGGATGCTGCTGGCTCTCTCACTAATGTTCCATTTTTCAGTTCAGTGTTCCGTGTAGGTTCCTGCATTTAATTGTCATAGTTCCTTAGTTTCTGTTTCAGAGTTTGAAGAGTACTGGTTTAAAAACCCACATTGTTGAAGGATGCCTGTGCCCTTTTCTGCCAGCGATTTCTTGGGCCTCGCTGTTCTTAACTTTTGACTAGAGTGTGGCTGTAGCCCCAGTCTTGTCCCTTCAGAGGAACTCATCCAGTCTTCTGCTTCAGCTCCTTTATGTAGCTACCTGTTAGCCTGGGAGCTCTGATTGACATTTCTCTCGTAGACTGAGCTTCTGGCCAGATGTTCTGGCTATCATACAATTCTCTGCTTCCTCTGCCCTCCCTCCCTCCAGTGCCCAACTTAGAATTTTAGTCAGGGCTGTCAGCTGCTCAGCTGACTTGAAAGAAGCCTTGGGGCTCTTTCTCAGAGATGAAAGAGCTGGGAGATGAAAGATTCTTTCCCCCTAGACCGTTGGAGCTTGTGAGCCAACTCCTTTCAGGAGCCAAGAAGGTGTCTGCCTGTGTGAGACTGACTCAGTCTGCGTAGGGAGAGGCCCGGTCCTAGCTTGAGAAGCTTGCTTTCCCGTGGGAGCTCCAAAGGTTTGAGATCCGGCGCACAGTGGCACACAGTGCTGTCACACAGAGTGTTATCAGCAAGGTGTGGGACCCTGAGCCAGACAGTCCCACCATGGGACAGAGGCTTCCCAGAGGAGGAGGACTGTGTCCTTAAGAGCCACCTTTTTATCCTCCATCTTTCCACCACCCTCTCAAGCTGTAGCCCTGCAAGACTTTGCCACCCAGGTGGTTTCCCAGACAGGCTTGCTCTTGATCACATGGTGCTGTCATCATGGTAGATGAGGGACCATTTCCTTTGTATGCTGACAGACAATGTTCTTCTCTAGGCATGGAGGTCATGTAGAGGTAGACCCAGCAGCACTCTCTCTCCCGTTTCAGAAAGTCTGGTTGGGGTAGGTCATACTGAATAGCCTCCTTAATTTGGGGGGTAAAATTGGGGAACAGTATCTTTCTGTGCTCTCAGTAGGTGTCACTGTTTTTCAGTTGGAGGATTGAATGTATAAGGTTGAACAGGATAGAGAAGGTTTTCTATATAAAAATAACTGCATCAGAGAATACAAAGGTTCAAAATAGCTTGTCAGTATTGTGGGAGGAAAAAATTGGAAGCCTGTGAAGTATCTTTAATGTTTAGCATGGCAGATGAATGCAGACTGTGGTGGGTCAGATGGCCTGCATTTGAACCCCAGTCCTGCTGAGAGCTAGCTGTGTGACCTTGGTCCAGTTAATTAACCTCTTTAAGCCTTGGCTTTTATCTTTCAAATGGAGATCAACTAACAGAGCTACTTCTAGCACACCATCTCTAGAAATATTCTCATGTTAGCATTACCATCTTTTAAAAACAAACTAACAACCTCAAGGTCTCACCTAGTAGCCCTGACTGCCTTGGAATTCTCTGTAGACCAGGTTGGCCTTGAACTCACAGATCCTCTGCTTCTGCTGTTTTTTTTTTTTGTTTGTTTGTTTGTTTGTTTTTGATTTTGGTTTTTTCGAGACAGGATTTCTCTGTATAGCCCTGGCTGTCCTGGAACTCACTCTGTAGACCAGGCTGGCCTTGAACTCAGAAATCTGCCTGCCTCTGCCTCCCAGAGTGCTGGGATTACAGGCATGTGCCGCCACTGCCCGGCATTGCTTCTGCTTTTTGAGTGCTGGGATTAAAGGCATGTGCCTCCATGTCTGGGTATTATCTATATTTTAAAAAGCACACAGGATTAAATGAGGCAGTGTGGCTGGTATAGTTTTTAGTAAATGGTAGCTGTTTATTATTGATATGCCAAACAAGCATGTTACTGAGAAGCAAGTTTGCCTTAAATTTTGCAAAGCTGCCTCAGTGTTCCCAAGATCTTTGGTTCCTTGGAGATTAAGGCTTTGACTTCAATAAAGGAAAATGAGAACAGTTTGTCACCCACACTTTCCCAGTGTGGCATGTTCTCAGTAGGCTAGAGCACAGCCCTATTCCACCATAGTTAGCCGTCACCGATAGCAAAAATTATGCCTCCAGCACTGCCGTTTGTTCCCCAGGTCTCCTCCTCTGCACTGGGAAATCATGGTTTCTGCTTAGCAGGTACCAGGAATCTCATTTACAAATCACCTCTTCCTTTGTCTTTTCCCCCAGTCATTCTGAGGGAAGTAGGTGGTTTTGATCTGAGTCCTTTGTAGCGGGAGAGAAACTGGAATTAGGAGATTGGAGCCTGAGTTCTGAGCCCTGAATCAGCCATTGGCCTTTTCACCTGAATTGTTCAGAGACCGTTTCTTTTCCGTAGAGTTCCAGAATGACCCTCGGATCCCGGCTCCATCATAGGCTGACAGGTAGATGCACAGGGTGTTATCCTTGTCCTGGAGATTGGCACATGAACCACGGAGTCGTCATTTTTATTTTTTGGTGTGTGTCAGGTGGTATGCCAGGTGCAAGTGCCTTCCCCACTACCCTCTTGGTGTGTGTGTGTGTGTGTGTGTGTGTGTGTGTTTGTGCATTTGTGAGTCAGTGTTACAGGAAGCATTGTTGGGTATCTTCTTCACGTACTCTCCACCATTTGAGACAAGATCTCATCCTGAAGCTTGCCAGTTGTCCAGACTGGCTGGCCAGTGAGCTGCAGCAATCTGCCGGTCTCCATCTCCCCAGCGCTGCAGTAACAGGCATGGGCTGTGGTGCCTGGAACTCAGGTCATTGTGTTTTTGTGGCAAGTACTTTATTGACTAATCCAATCACCTGAACCCCTTGATTTTTGTTTTTTTAGGGAGAGTCTAGCTGTGTAGCTCACGGTGACTGGGAATTCATGATCCTCCTGCTTCAGCCTCCCGTGTGCTGGGGTTACAGGTGTTACTACCATGCTCAGCAAAATAGTATCAGCCTTGTGAGGACACATCACATACCTCAGTCCTTGGGCTTCTCTTTAGCCTTGCAGTGTGCTAACTTAACCAAGAAGGCTCCGAAACTAGCAAAATACCTGCCTTCCAAAAGCAGGTATGATTGATTATTGAACACGTTGCTTGATGTCATTCACTTGCTTATTGTGTTAATGCCCAGAATTGAGAGGTGGGGAGAGGGCTTCCCAGCTGGGATCCCCTGGACTTTAATTAATTGTCCCTCCATATCAGTGCTCTAGTATGGACTGTCAGAAGCCTGTTTCCTTTGCAGCTCTTGGTTTACTGGGCCGTCTTTCACTGGTTTCTCCGCCCACAGTACTTCAGTGGAATCTCAGATTAGTGATTACTGATGAGAGAAACTATTGGGCATTTTGATGTCACATAATGGCTTAGTTGGCTGAAGCGGGTGCAGCCGTTGTTCAGGGGAAGACAGACCTACCAAAGAGCCAGCAGAACATCGGAGCTCAGCGATAAAGAAGGCCGAGAAACGGCGTTACTATTGATCGGGAGGGGTGGCTGCCCAAAGACCCAGAATGAGGTTTAGAAGGTGGAACAGGTTGTATTGAATTGTACCTACTCCCGCTCACCTGCTGTCTGTGGAGACTGAACTGCCTGTTCTTCATGACCAGATTTTCTAGGTGGCAGAGGCCTGTTGAGGTGGGAGTGCTGAGTGAGGAGGAGCCCAGAGGTTCTCACTGCATCTGCCTCCTCTTACACATGGGGAGACTGGAGCCAGGCCCAAAGAGCCTTGCCTAAGGACCCAGCTACTGGGTGATAGAGTGTAGAGCAGAACTTTGTCTATGATCATGCCTCCTGTCCTCTTCATTAGTTTGAAAACAGATTCTCCTAAACATACACGAGCATGCACATTCTGCCTTTTCTGGCAGGCTGCACTGTGTGCCAGGGCCCATGGTGAGTGCATGTTACCTGTGTGCAGGCTTTCTCCCGACCTGTGCAGAGCTTTGACTGCTGCAGGAAATCATGGAGGAGTTGAGATCCTGGACTACTCTCCCTGGCTGTTCACTCTTCTCCTTGATGTCTGCCGTCACTCCTTAGCACTGCTATGACACTGATGTCTGTCTAACCTCTGAGGCCTTTTGCTTCCTTCTTTTAATGGTATCTCAGAAAACTGTGGTTGTTGGATAAAGTTTATTTTTGATAGAACTGATGTACAAGATATCGAGGTCTATAAGGTTACAGGAATCATTCCTGACTTGTCTTTGTTTCTTTAAGGCGTGTTCCTTTGGTCTGTCCCTGACATCTTGGGCATTGGAGAATGTCTCATGAACAGGCTTCCTCTGGATGTACACCTTTTTGGAGGGGAGCTATTCATTTAGAGATGCGGCTATTGTGGTTCTCTTTTCTTTAAAGTATTTTATTTTTTATGTGTATGAGTATTTTTGTATGCCTGGTATCCCTGGAAGTCAGAAGAGGGCATCAGAGTCCTTAGAACTGAAGTTACAGACAGTTTTGAGCTGCCACGAGACAGCTGGCGACTGAACCTGGGTCCTCAGCAGGAGCACTCAGTGCTCTTGACATCTGAGCATTGCTCCAGCCCCGGCTGCGCCTTAGCTAGTTCACAGCCACTTCCACACACCCAGGAAACCTAGACTGCAGCGGCAGCATCAGAGACCCAGGACGCCCAGTCCTGGCCCGCTTGCACCTTTCTCGTTCTCGTGGCTCTCTGGCAGCCTCTCCTTCCGCTGCTCTTTGCACTCCTGTGCACATAATGGTGTCTATTTTAGAAATCGGTTTGCACGTGTGCTGTCTGGCTTCCAGCATCCAGAACTGTATGAATGGACCTGGACCACCTCAGATGATGTGTCTTCTCTCTGGATCTTCAAGAGCCATGTTTTGGCCACATCCCACTGGTGGTCATTATGTCCAGCCCACCTTGGACCTCCTGTGAGAGGATGGTTTGGGTAAACCCTAATCAGGAAGCCAGCCCTCTGCTCTTCCAGGTCTTGGGCAGTCTGCAAGTTCTTGCCTTGGCTCTGTCTCCCTTTGTCATTGTTTCCTAGTCATTTACTAGGGCTTGGCAAGGAGAGAGGATGTTGTTTACTCTGGTTTCCAGGGCACCGTGGCATATGCTCAGAGTCAGGCTGTAAGCAAATCCAGATTTTCAGGGGTTAGTAAATTTTATGTGGATTAGTGGTCCATATTGACCCTTTTGTTCTTGAATTGTCCTACACACTTATTAAATGCCAACTACATGTAAAGTATTACACTAGACTCTGGTCAAAGCCCCTGTCCGCGTGGGGCTTATATCCAGGGAGGCGAGACAGACAGTAAGCCAGGACAATAAGAATAAGAATATGCAAGCAGACATCCTGGAAGATGACTCGGATGTATTATGAAGAGAAAACATGGCCAATATAACTGTAGCAGTGACTGCTGTTTACTTGAGAAAGTTCTAGAGGGCCTCTTGAAGAGATGCTATTTGAGTTGAGAACTAAGAGATGGGAAAGCCAGTCATATGAACTATACTGCTGTGTGAACAGCCAGCACTGGCCCCAAGATCAGCCAGAGGAGGGAGGACCCAATTCTGCCATTTCTCCTCAGTGCAGTGGAAGTCATTAGTGCTCTTAAGCTGTGGAGTGAGTGACACGGTCTGGCTCAGACAAGAGGCCATGAAGGGGCAGTCTGGCCCGCATGGCTGCTGAAGGGGTGCAGAGTCCACCTTTGTGCTGTGAGGCCACAGCTGACGCCATGCTGTCCCTTGGATAATTGCTTTCCCGCCTCTGCTGTTTCCCACACATTTCCTCTGTGTTGTGCACTAATCAAGAGGCAGCTCTCTCCTTAGTGCCAGGGTTGGCACAGAGTGGGCAGAGGGCCTTTCATTGAGTACTCTGGCCTGAAAGACTGAAGAAAGCAGCCCTGGCAGGCCAGGGGACTGACCGCACAGCTGACCTCAGCACCTGCGCCTTGCAGGGAGCCTTGGCACTGTGAACCCTGTGCCCCTGCAGAACAGCTGCACAGGCCGGAGCTGCTGATTAAATGTCGCTGCTGATCTGCCCAGATCTGCTGCCGTCCCTTCCAAGCCTGCTTCCACACGGCAGTGGGTAATTAGGGGCACGGCCATCCCTAGGACTCCCAGCACATCTTTTGCAGGGCTTGGGGTGGCAGGACTGGGGGCGGAGTGGCATTTCAGTTTCTGTCAGTTGTGTAAGAGGCTTCGAGCAGTGTCCGCATGTGGCTACTTCTTGATTTCAAAATTTAAAAAAGACCTGTCCCTAATGAAAGGGAATAATTGCCTGCCCCTCTTGCCTCCAGCATGCCGCTATGGGAATTCTGCCATTAGACTTGTCAGAGTTGCTTGGCAGGGACTTTTCCCCCTGAGTTAGCACAGAGATCTGAATAGGCAGAGATAACGCAAATTAACCAGGGGATAAGCCTATCTGCAGAGGAACAGCTCTCTTTCTGACCAGAGGTGCTGTTGCCGGTCATGCCACCCTGATTCTCCATGCTTCTCAGGCCTGGTGAGAGAAGTGGAGAGAATTGCTCCAGCAGTACCTGAGGCAGGCAGTTGGCTAGGCTCAGAGCCTGAGATGGCCTTGGGCTGCTCAGCCAGCCTGCTGAGGGAAGCATGGGATGGTGCCTCGCCAGCCTCTCACTGGCATCCCTGCCTCGCCAGCATAACGACCCGGAGAGCCACATTTCATGGTTCACCTACATTTTTCTTCTGTTAGATTTCCTCCTTCCTCTCAGATCTGGCAAGGACACAGAAGGCTCAGAGGGGAAAGAGAGATGGCATCTGCCTCTGGCTGACATGACTTGTGCCATGGTCGCGAGGGGATTCCATAATGAAGATTGCAAAGCACTTTCCATCCTCTTGGAGCCTGCCCCATAATTAGAAGATTAAACATTTTGTTTAAATTAGTAATTTTCCCCTCCCTTCGCTGCCTGCCGCAGACTGTCCTTCCTGCAGTGTGGAGGCTGGTTAGTGGCTGAGACTGGGCTTTGTGTTCGAGCTGGGATTGTCAGCAGAAGGTTGAGGAAGTCTTATTTTAATTAAAAAAGCAATTTTTACTCTTGCTTCACTTTGTGTGGAGCAGGGCCCTTTTGCCCACGTGAACTTCATGATGGCCGAGAGTGGTGAATGTGACTTTTTTCAGGAGTTTGACACTGAGCTGGCAGGGTGACATGGCCCAGGGATGTGTAGCTGGGCCTGAGGGCTCGCCTCTGCAGCAGTGGCAGCTTGCCCTCCAGTTGGCAGGTTGTCTTTGTATTTATGGAAAAAGAGGGTCACATACAGGGAAGACGCTTCTAAATAGCCGCAAATGACAAGCAGCTCAAAGCAGACCAGAGGGTGTCACCCACCCACAAACACGACAGGCTGTGACTTCCATGTTGGAGCACATACTTTGAGCCAGGCTCCAGCTGTGTGATGTGCATGTGCCGTATTTTATCTCTACTTGGAGAGGAGGAGGGAAGGTCCCGGAGCTGCTTCTGCATGAGACACCCAAGGAGGAGAAGGTTGACCACGCTTCCTGGTGGAACACTCCATGAATGAAGGCAGCTTAAATGAAACCAGCAGACACTTACAGAGAATGGGGAGGCAGAGCACCATCGCCTGGCCTTGTGGTTTCTGTCACAGAAAGACTGGTTACATATAAATGCCCTTCTCCTCATTGCCCCAAGGTCCTCAAGGGCTGAGGCCAGATGACTGCTTGCTGTAAGGAACTGCTCAGTAAATGCCCTTGACTGAGGAAAGATGGAGTGAGGGAGTGGAGAGTGAGTGAAACAGACACCCTTAACTAGTGAATAAATTGGGGTCTCCTACCTTGTTGTTTACCATCTCTCCAGTTGCCTCTTTCCAGTTCTCCTGCCTCAGCTTTCTTACTGCTGGGATTATCAGTGTGAGGTTTCATAGGAGAAGTGCCCAGGTAGAGGCCAGGGAAAGGCAGGGTTCCCTGTTGAACCACTCCCTCTTTAGCCAGCAAACCCCAGTGATCCTCCTGTCTGTCCCCACATCATTGGTATTACAGGACCTCTGTGGCCATGCCTGGTGTTTATGTGGGTGCTGGCTATTTGAACTCTTATCCACTGAGTCATCTCTCCAGCCTTTAGTTTTGTTCCTAAGCATTTATTTTACTTATTTATATGATGCTGGGGACTGAAGCCAGAGCCTCACATATGCTAGGTAAGCCTTTCATCGTGGAGCTAACCCTCAGCCCCTTGCTGCTGCTGCTGCTTTCTTGATGGAGTAGATTAAGCTGTGTTGTGACTGATCTTGGTCTCGCTCATAGGAAACTTGCCTTAAATAATAGCAGATGGTCTGCACAAAAGCTCAGTTCTGTTCCTCTAGTAACCCGAGCGTTGATTGGCATTTCTTTTAAAGACTAGCGCTGCCTCTGACCCTAAAGCAAGAGATCGATTGATTCATTTATTTGCCAGAGATTTACTGTAAGTCCACTGTGGGCCATAATTGCTGTTTTTCTCTGCACCCAGTCTTATAGGCAAGAAATGAGCCTGCACAAAGCAATGAGAATGGTTTTTATTTTGTGTTGGTTGGCTGAGAATATACATTTCCTATAGATAAAATATATACACACACGTGTGCATATATACATATATATTATATAGAGAGTATGTGTGTTTTGTTGTGGACTTTTTCTGGGTTTGGCTTTTCTACATATTATTCACAACAATAGGGGGACCTTTTCCCCCAAGATTTGTGGTGATTTGTTCAAGGTCATGGTAATGCAGGTAGCCTGGCCACCAAAGTGCATTCTCTTCTCTTGTCCTTCTCCCTATCTGTGGACTAGTTTCACATCAGTGTCCTGGCGTTTGTGTTTCTTGGACACACATGTCCGCATCACTGCTGTTGGCTCACTTTAAGTGTCAGGAGCCCCAGGGACAGACACACAGTAAACACAGAAAGTGGCTGAGGCAGGCTGCTTCTGTCGTGGGTGAAGTTTTCAACCCCATTTTCCAGCTCTGTGACCTTGGGCAGCTGAGGTGTCTCTTGAAGCCCCACTTGCTCCATTTGGTACTAAGAATATTACCTCTCCAGAAGGCGTGCTCGGGACTGGGAAGAGAGTGGCCACTTATGACCTGGAGCAGGCCTGCAGACCGTGGGGCTGTCCCACTTGAGTGGTCATTTGGTAAAAAGCTGTAAGAAGAATTTTCTGGGTTCTTCAGACTCCACAATTCTAAGATCTTTATGCCTCTTTTTTTTTTTTTTTCCCTGAAATTTAAGGCCCAGCCAGGCTCATGGTGGCTTTGTTTTAAGAGGCGGATGGCTTCGGTCTTTCAGGCTGTTCGAGGCAGCATGCCACTGGTGTTGTGATGTTTATGGGAATCCTCGAGTTTCTGAGTAATTTCAGTCTGAGACAAGTGAGTAGAATTGATGTCAGGTTGCCTTAACACAGGTGTTATAAACAAGATTAAGAGGTTGTTGAAAAGATATCAGCGGAGCTCTGGGGCTGGCTTTCTGAAGTCATTCTAAAGTGACAGCTAATGGGTAGTTTGCCTGATGGCTCTCCCTGAGCTGGCTGTAACTGACTAGAGATTCACCCACAGAGGAACCCTGCTTATGAGCACTCGCCTTCTTTATCATGAAGTCAAGCTCGGGAACAGAGACGCTGTCTTTGAGCCATGCGTGCTGCCTTCAGAGAGTTGAGACCGTTTGTCCCTTTTGTTGTTGCTCTGTTTTAGATCTTTTGAGTCAGTCAGTTTTAAACTTGATGTCCAGAGCCTGCTAAGATGGTTCAAAACAATTGTTTGAGTCCACTGTGTATATTTGGAAGACAGGTACCTGTTCCTCAGCTGCAGTGGAGTTCTGTCTATGAGCAATGTGTTGTCCCTATCTGTCCCTTTTGTCCCTGTCTGAAAGATCTTGTTGATCCTACCAGGCACTCCTGCCAGGAAGCTGGGGACCTTTAAATGCCTCTGCCTTCAGTAGCTGCTAGTCTCAGGTCACTTTGAAATCTGTTTTATAGCCTCCCTGGGAGAGGGTGGCGGGGGTCGAGGCTGGCACCGTGAATTTGCGGGTAGCTACAGCCATTGGCCCTTTGCTCTTACATTGCCAGGTGTCCAGCGTGCTTTCCTTTTCTAATGTTTTTAGACATTGGATGCCTGTCTTGGATCACGCCTTTACCAGCCTTCTCTTTAGTGGGAGTGGAGATACTTTGCTCACTTTTGTAGCTTGTCGGCCATCAATAAAATAGTAAAACCTGTGAGTTAAGGAGGCTGAAGTGCATCTTAGACCACAGCATCTTCATGCATGATGGGATCCACAGGCTCGGATCAAGGCCGAGGCAGCCACATGTCTTTCAACCTAACCTGCAAGGGAGCCCAGCAGCAGGTGCTGCAGAGCCTGGGTGCAGTCGTGCCTCAGACCCTGCCCTTCTTCCCTCTGCAGTGTCACATGGACACTTGTTTATCCTTTGTCTTCACCTTAGCTTATGTGTGTGCTGAAGCCAAAGCCGGCTCAGTGGTTGGGTTCCTCTGTTGGCTGCTGAGCAGGATCCTAGGGTGTCTGCTCTTCAGAGTCTAGGTCATGGTTTAACAGAGGGGATGAAGAAGGTGTGTGTGTGTGTGCATTTGTGTGTGTGTGTTTGTGCGCACCCCAGCCACCACTGAGGATGCTCAGAAACCTTGCTGGAGTACTTGGACCATTCTCCCAGGACATGACATTTGAGCTGGGGCTGCAGGCTGAGTGGAGGCTCTTTGTCCAGAAAGAAGGTGACTACTACGCTTGGCTCCCCCATTGCAGATCCACCTGGCTGTGCCGTCCACCCACTGTCTCCCTCTGTGCTCTTGAGTACATTACTGAAAGATCTTGTTGATCCTAGCTCTACAAATGGTTGTTGCAAACCCTTGATCTTATTCTGCAGTAACATGTACCAAAAGACTGCAGCAAGTGCCAGCATTTTTCATTTTGTGATGGTCTGCTTATATTCTTTTTTATTTTATGTCATCTTATTACCCTGTGTGTTCCTAAAGGCAACTTGGAGGTTGCAGAGCAAAGCCAGAGTAT
Source organism: Apodemus sylvaticus (assembly GCF_947179515.1). NCBI lineage: Eukaryota > Metazoa > Chordata > Mammalia > Rodentia > Muridae > Apodemus > Apodemus sylvaticus. Next base: position 143,225,251 of record NC_067476.1, read on the forward strand.
TTTGATAATGCTCCATTAATATGTCACATGATTCACCTGAGGCCACGTGATTCTAAAATGATCCATTAGGACCCAGACTGCCCTGACCATTGGCGCTCTGCTGTTTGTACCGTATTGCTAGGTCTTCTCGATAGCGCTGTTCTGTTGTTACTGCTGTGGGTTGCTGTCGAATATTTCCTGCCGCTCTTAATAGAGTGATGTTGAACTTCTATTAGCTTAGTAAATACTATGAAGTGAATGAATGAGTGATGATGGCTCTGGTGTAGCTGACAAAACATATTCATAATCAGTGTGCTAAAATGGAGATGTTTTACCTTGCAGTGGCTTTACAAGGGTCTGTCTGTGTTAGTGTTGATAAAGAAACCAAATCAGTATTCAGCTTTCTGATGTAGCTGCAGAATTCATCAGAGAAGATGTCGAAGTAAATCACGGACATTAAAGTCTACATTGTGTTTCTAGAAAGTGTGTTTCCACACTGCCTTTGGAGGGGAGAGGAATATAGATTTGGGTTTTAACAAGGAATAAAAGTTTTTTGGGAGAGGAAAAATTAGATTAAGTACAGTCTTCATGACTAGTGATCTGAATCATAAATCACCTGGCTTTCCCTGTCAGCCAGTCAGATTGCACATCATAAGGGGGCTGTTGGTAACTTTGCTTTTTGGCCTTTTTTATTAAAGACCTTTAACTTTTAAGGTACATACAATGTAATGTATGTACCTTAAAAGTTAAAAGTACATACAATGTAATGTATGTACCTTAAAAGTTAAAAGTACATACAATGTAATGGGTTTCATCATGGTACTTCATTCTTCTGGGCCTTATACTGTGCTCTTACACCTGTCCCCTCCCTGGTGGCTCTGTCTGCCCATTGCTTTCCTTCCTTCAGGCAGTCCCTCTTGCTTTCATGTTACAGGGATTCTTTTACCTCCCCTTGTTTTCTCCTTCCTCTCTGTTAAGATCTTGTCCTCTCTTCTCATCGTTCCCAGTCTGCTTTCATCCCTCTCTGCTTGCCTGTCTGTCTGTCTGTCTGTCTGCCTGCCTGCCTGCCTGTCAGTCTCTTAAATCTAGACTGCATAGAAGAGAAAATGGGACTTGTCTTTCTGAATCTGACTAATTTTGTTTAACATAATGATCTCCAATTACATCCATTGTAGCAAAGGACATAATTCCATTTTTCTTTATGGCCGAATAAAGAAAGCTGCACTGTGCATATGTGTAATATTTTCTTTATGCATTTGTATGTTGATAGGCATTTAGATTGCTTCCATTTTCTGGCTATTGAGAACAGAGCAGCAGGAAGCATGGGCATGCAAATATCTCTGTGGTAGGGGCTTGTGGGTAAGTACCGATGAGCGGTAGAGCTGGGTCATAGATGCTAGTTCTAGCTTTAGCATTTCCACGTTGATCTCCACGGTGGCTAACCCAGTCTGTATTCCTACCAGCAGTGAATAAGGGGTCCTGTTTCCCTACGTTGTTGCTTGCTATGATTGCCATTGTGTGTGACAGCCATTCTGACTGGAGTGGGAGGGATCTCAGAGCAGACTGATTCCATTGTTGCTGGTGACTAAGGATGTTGAATACGTTTTCAAGTATTTTGTTGGCTTTTTGTAGTTGTTCTTTTGAGAACTGGCTGTTTGGGTCATTGACCTTTTCATTGATTGGATACTCATTTTTGGTGTATAATTTTTGTAGTTCATTCTATAGTAATTTCCTGTATAATTTTTCTCCATACTGTAAGCTTTCTCTTAGTAAGGTGCTTGTTTTCTTTGCTGTGTAGAAGAAGCAGTGTAATTTCATGTCATCTCAGTCTTCATTGTATCCCAAAAGGTTCTGCAAGTTCTGTTCTGTTTTGTTTTGTTGTTGTTTTTTTTTTTTTCAAGACAGGGTTTCCTCTGTGTAGCCCTGGCTGTCCTGGAACTCACTCTGTAGACCAGACTGGCCTCAAACTCAGAAGTCCGCTTGCTTCTGCCTCCCAAGTGCTGGGATTAAAGGCATGCACCACCACTGCCTGACTCTGTTTTTTAATTATCAGTTGATGCTAGGAATTTTTTTGTGTGTTTGGCTTGTGTGCGTGGGTCTCTCTGTGTGTCTCTCTGTGTGTGTCTGTGTGTATGTCTGTGTGTGTATAAATATCTGAACCTTCCTACCATATCTGGTCATTTATTCTTATGACATTTGTCCTTCCTAGTGCCCTTTTGATTCAGACAGTCTTCCTCTGTGATTAGTATTCTGTTAAGTAATCTTTTCAGGGCTAACTTGGTTGTCTCCCACTGCCTTCATTGTGCTGCTCTTGAAATGTCCTCATTATACCTTCAGTTTGGAAAGAGGTTTGCTGGGCATAGCATCTTCTTTGGCAACTGTTTACTTCCAGAACTTGGAATGTGTTGCTTCATGCTTTTCTGGCTTTGGGAGTTGCTGATGCTATTCTGAAGCTATTCTGATGTATTTTCCTTTGTAGGTTAGGTTGGAGTTTTTCCCTTATTTTAATGTTTCTTTGTGTTATATTTCTGATGTCTTGGTTAGGGTATGTTATAGAGAGGTTTTTCTCTGGTTGTGTCTGGGGTTCTAAATGCCTCTTTTGGACATCTCTTTCTCTAGATTTGGGAAATTTTCACTTTACTTTTATTAAATAGGTTTTCCGTGTCTTCAGTTTTTAATCTTAGCTCCATTTTTAGTCCCTTGGGCTTGGCCATGGTTTGATCTCTTGTTTTACTTCCAAGCTTCTGGACGTTGTGGGCGTGTCTGTTTTTTCTTTTCCTTGTTGAGGTTTGAATGTAGTGTTTCCTTGGCTTTGTCTCTGCCTCAGATTCTTTCCTCTGCCGGGTCAAGTCTATTATTGATGGAGTCCCCCACTGAGTTGTTTTATTCATCTGCTTCTTTATTGTTTGTTTATTTGTTCTTTATTTATCTGCTGTGTTTTTGGTTCATTAAAGGTTTTTATTTTAAATATTTCTGGATTTTTCCACCTTAAGATTTCAGTTTTGTTACTGAATATTCCCTTCCAGTTAGCTGTCTTTGTAAGCCATTTTACTTATCTTCTCATCCCTTTTGCCATCTTTTGCCTGAATGTTACCGGCTTTCTTTATCAAGACTGGGATTGAATCTATCTGTTTGTTTGAGGATATCTATTGTATCCTCTTTAGTTATTTTTTTAGTAAATTAAACTTTGTGAAATCACCGGCACTGTTTCTAATTTAGGAACTTTGAATTCAATAATTGAAGAGTTACCATTGGTGGGTGGGGGGTGTCATATTACGTTGCTTCTGTGTGTGTGTGTGTGTGTGTGTGTGTGTGTGTTTCCATGGTGCTGATTTTATTTCTGTTGATTTAGATATCTCTTCTGGTTTTATTTGAGAAGCTTTTTTGAGAGGCTTACATTTGAGGGCTCAATCCCGAGTGCCACTCAGAAGGGAGAAGACAGATTGTTACAGCAGCAACATAATCAATCCATGGGATATATGAAGTAAAGTCTGCTACTGTGTCACCAGTGACCATACATAAGAAAGTGAGAAAATGGACTGTGTCTTGAAATTTAAAATGACTGAGGGAGAGTGTGGAAGTGAATGAGATGGAGCCGACAGGGAAGGGAAAGAAAGGCTGAATAAATGAAAAGGCGAAAGAAGAGGGTGAAGGAGAATGCTTTGAAAGAGAAGAGTGAGAAATTAGAAATGGGGTTGGAACAATGGCTCAGTGCTCAAGAGCACTGGCTTCTCTCGCAGAGACCCTCAGTTTGGTTTCTAGCATCCACAGCATGGCTTGCAACCATCTGCAGCTCTACTGCCAGGGGATCCAATGTCCTGCTTGGGCACATGGTACACATACATACATACATACATACATACATGTAAGCAATTGCCCTTAAAAAGGCAGGTTGTAAAGAGATACAGAGACCCGCAGACAAACATTGGATGGAGTTCAGGGACTCTTATGGAAGAGTTGAGGGAAGAATTGAGGGCCTGAAGGATCCCCATAGGAAGACCAACAGAGTCAACTAACCTGGACCTTTGGGGGCTCTTGGAGACCGAACTACCAACCAAAGAACATACACAGGCTGGACCTAGGCCTCCTGCACTTCTGTAGCAGAGGTAGAACTTGTTCTCCATGCAGGTCCCTCAATACCTGGAGCAGGCCTATCCCAAAAGCTGTATATGGATCCTGTTCCCCTAACTTGGCTGCTTTGTCTGGCCTCAGTGGGAGAGGATATGCTTAGCCCTGCAGAGACTTGATGTGCCAGGGTGGAGGATGTGGGGGGGGGGGGAGGGGGGCTCTACCCTCTCAGAGGAGAAGGAGAGGAGGATGTATGTGAATGAATAAATAAATAAATGGGGAAAATTGACAGGTTGTTGTAGGTAGAGATTAAAAATAGTAAAAGAAATAAAAAAGAAATAGTGAGATAATTTGAAGATCAAATTGAGAAATGTAAGAAATGGAATAGAAAATAAAACACGGGTGTTTTTGTTTGCTTGTTTCAAAGAAAACCAACAAATCCCAAGGTGGTGGTGAAGAACAGCCCTCATAGGCTCATGTGTTTGAATACTTTGGTCCCAGTTGGCGGAACTGTTTGGGAGGGATTAGGAGGTGTGACCTTGTCAAAGGAGGTGTTTCACTGGGGACAGGCTTTGAGGTTTCAAAAGTCTCATGCCATTCTCAGTATGTCTTTGTCTGTGTCCTTGTCCACTGAGATGTGAACTTGCAACTGTTTCTGCCGCCGCCCATGCCTGTGGACTCTCACTCCCTGGAACCATAGGCCCAGTCAAACCACCGTCTTTTATAAGTTGCCTTGGTTGTGCTGTCCTATCATGGCAGTAGAAAAGCAACTAAGACAGCCTATAAGTAAAGTTGTCATGCGGCTACATGAGTAGGAGAGATAGAGGGAGGGGAAGGCTTAGGAGTGAAACCTGGGTGTGAGGAAAGGAAGAGGAAAACAGTCGCTCAGTAATCAAAGATGAAACTGTGACGGGGATAAGAAGATCTTAAAATACGGTAAAGTGAAAAGCTGCTCTCAGAGCAACCCAGGAAAGGATGGGGAGCAGGGGGCTGAGAAAGCTGCCAGGCGCTGGCAGCGGCTTCCTAGTCACTGCACAGATCCTGCTGGCAGCGCACGTGGGCAACAGTCCATTGGACTTTGGGTGCTTGTCTTCCTGGTGGCTTATGCTGGTGTTGAACCAATATGGCACAAATGTCTGATGTTCCTCAGAACTGTCTTCTTTCATGCTGTTTCCCTTCTCTGGGTGTCAGGGGCTACTGCTGACCACACTTCTTCATGCCTCCTGGAGTTCGTGTGTGTGTGTGTGTGTGTGTGTGTGTGTGTGTGTGTGTGTATGTGTGCGTGTGTATGCATGTGTGTGCGTGTGTGCGTGTGTGCGTGTGTGTGTGTGTTGTCTTCCCAAGGCACTGGGAATATTGGAAGCAGCCCTAGCTTTGAGTCTGCCCAAGCAAAAGCAGTCTTCTTGCTTTCAAGATCTCCAAAGCATTGCTGCAGGGATGCAGCTGTGTTTAGCCTGCAGCAGCTTCAGTGTTCAGGCTCTAGGGCAGTAACTGGCAGCTCCGTGGCTCCACCTGTTGCGCTGTCTCAGGGGTCTTAGATGGTGAGTGCCATTCCTGGCAACCAGGGGTGGGCGGGTTACCCTTCCCTGTGCTCTCCACTGGCCGAGCTAAGCTTTCTATATAACCTGCACTTCTGGCTTGTCAGTGTCTGGTCCTCCTGCTCTCTACAAACTCCCAAGACTGTCTCTCATGGAGGCCTGTGCATGGCAAATTAATTTCAGGCTCTGAGACTTGTGGTAGTCCCTTTGTTCTCTAGCTTCTAGGGTAGTACAGTTTCAAACGGTAGGTTCTCTTTCAAGATGCCAGGTCCCTGCCCATGGAGTCAGTCACACAGACAAATTCACTGACAACATATTCACTTGCTAGAGACTTGCTGTCTCACTAAGTTCTGTGTGAGGTAGTGGGTTTGTAAGTGTTTCTGCTGCAGAGCCACCAGGCTTACCTTACCATCTTCTCCTGGCCCTCCATGCCAGAAGCTGCTGCCTAGGCCTGGGTTGGGTTGGAGCCTCTTTAGGGCTGCTGCCACCCCCACTGCGGATTTCTAAAGCTCCTTATTTTCCTCACTTTGGAGTATGTTTTGTTTTTTTCCTTCTGCTGACCCTTCTCTTATATCAGGTCACAGGAGGGAGACTGCTATTCCATATCTTACCCTCGGTTTTGGTGTTTTCGTATTTTCCCTCATTGTGGACAGTGGACCAGCAGTTACTGTGGCCTCTGTACTTTTATTGGTTGATTGATTGGGAATGGCTGGGGGCTCTATTTTATATTTTGGGCTAACTTTCCTGCAGGGTTTGGGGAGTTCTTGGTACTTGTTTTTCCTTTGAAAGACAGGTATATGTCGGTGGTATAGTGGTATAGCATAGCACTTTCAAAAATACAAGTTAGTAGATGGCCACAATTCACTGATAGTTTTCAAGTTTTAATTCTTGTACATTTACAAAAGCAAATTATATAGCCACTTAACTATTTCCTCAAAGTCCATCCAGCCTACTGCTCATCTCGCTGGCTCGGCACTGAGGTCACTGGGACTTTCTGGACAGTGGTCTGTCTAGTCGTCCCCGTGGACGACTTGTGGGTGGGATTTTCTGTCTCTGATTGCTTTGATCTCTAATTATGAATTTTGGCTTATGGTAGTTGCAATGGAAGAGACTAAGAGCCTTTTCAGTTGTGCCTTAAGCAAATTTGCAAGGGAGCCCTGATGTTAACTTTGGCAGGTTTCATGCCTGCAAATATTGATTGAGCCAGAAGTCCTCACTGTAAAATGTCACCAGCGATGTGCAGTCAGTGCAGGCAGGGGGAACTCATTACCGCAGCTCGTCTGTAGCTTCTGGGTCAGGCCTCTCGCCACCATCTGGTAAGAAGGAATGTTTGAAAACTACCTTTTATTCCGACAAAAGTTAATCAGGAGAGGTTAACAGCCGATGATTTCTGAGCAGTTCAGATTGGTTAGACCGATCTGTCCCCAAGCTCGGGCTGTGACATTCCAAATGTCTAATTATCTCACGGGGTATTAGAACATTTTAAAATGATGAAATCCCAAAGTCATGGTAGGAGGAATTTAATTATGTGTATGCTCCCCTTTCTCCTCTGTGCTGCACACCCCCGCTTTCCTATTGGAAGCATTTATTCCGAAGAAGAAAAAGCAGCAGGAAAGGAGGCAAAAAGGGAATGCTGTCTTCAAATAAAGCTGATGTTTAAAACCCATATGTGAGTCAGGCTAGACTTGTCCTTCAAGGGCAAAGACCAGGGACCAGGGAAGGCAACTGATTGTAGGGTGGCAGGGCTTTCCTTGGTGTGGTAAACTGAAGGAAAGACCCAAAGATGGGGAAGAACAGAGAGGACTATGTGTGAACTGCAGAGGTGTCCGGAGAGTCCCAGCCCACATCTGCCCAGAGACATTTTCTAAGAGGAATCAGACTTCAAGTAGATGACCATTGTGTGACATGGAGGATGCCTGAGCCCACTCACTCTAGTGACTAGGAGAGCCATAGCAAGGGGAAGTCCTATATTTCTAGTCCAGTGGCTACAGAGTCAACAGTGCTCAAAACAAACCAAAGGACAGCAAGCCATCGGGAAGAGAGGTTGTCATTGGCTCTTGCTTACTGTGTCCTTCCTCCGCCACAGCTGCCAAAATGCAAGTGCGGAAGGCTACTTGATAAATATTTTAATCTTCAAAAGTAACTCCACCCTCTTTTCTTTTGCTATATTCCTCCCCAGTGATAGTGGGAATTGAACTCTGCCACCGAGCTATACCTCTTGCCCAGTGATCCACATTTTTAAGCCTATTAATGTTCAGAGCGTCCTCTACCTTAAAGACAGGGAACTCTGTGGATCACACTATACCCTGTGCTAGAGAAGCATCACCTTTATGAGTCGATAAATACTCAGAAAGGTCTATGAAGGGGGTTTATTAACCTCCGTTTATAGTTGTTACCCTCCAGGACTTAAGTAGCAGGAGCAGGGTTTGAGTTTAGAAAAACCTGACTCCACACCTTCTTCATTTCGCTGATCACTGGCTCTGGCCATCGGAAGCCTTTTGTTGATGGCCACTGGCTACAGCTCTCCTCTACCATGGGGACTGGTCCGTGTTCTGGATCTTGGCCTGCTGACCCATGGCGTCCTCAACATTCTCTTCTCTGTCTTCCAATTGGTCTTGGGTGAGAATGGAAAAGGAAATCAGCCTTGCACTCTTGCTCACCATAGACAAGTTGTGTTAAAGTTCCTAGTTAAGACATTTCTGACTTACACCTCACACTTCCGAGTTCTTCCTACCGTTTAATACTTGAGCAACAGCGTATCACACCTTACTGGATAGACCATTTTCTGAGGTTATCTGAGCTCCTTGTTGCTAGGTGAAGAATTCGTGGTTTATTTCAAGGTCACAGAAGGTTTCTATTGATGTTTTCTAGTCCCCATATGGAATTGGGTGAGGTTTTTCCCTCTGTCATTGTGAAAGTGCCTTTCACGAATTATCTCCTGAGCCAGGTAACTTGGAGGCTGCACTATCTTTAGACACATGAACATACATTTTTACTGTTGGATTCCAGTGCACATGTGCTGTGCATTAATAATTGCACTGTACGTTTTCATAATTTATCATAATGATACCATTATTGCTTACTATAGAAGTTCTCTTCCCCACCCCCCACCCCTGCGTCTAATTGAGGTCGAGACAGACCATAAATGTGATAATACAGATTGCACGCCCAGAGGAAATGGAGTGGGTTTCATAGTGGAGTTTTAATTTAGGCTTCGTTCTGGTGATGTAGCCTCTTCCTATGGTACATTACTTTGAGTCCAATATAACTGCATGTTCCCACAGCCCCTCATTATAGCTGCAGCTTCTCACTGCTTTTTAATTAAAAAAAAATAGAGAGGGGGAAATGAAACCTAAAGCTTAGGTTGGATATTGTCTGGGTACACAGGGAGTATTGCAGGCGGTTTGCTTACTTAATTTTTTAACTCTTTCAAAGCTTCTGTGGTGATGTCTTGATTTCACTTTCCAGGGGATGGGGGAGTATGGAGAAGCACATGTTTGTGTGCTTACACACACACACACACACACACACACACACACACACACACACACACACGCAGTAAGGTTATTAAAAGACTTAGGATATTGGTGACCTCGAGGCCTTCAATAAGCTTTGAGAACGGTGAGTCCTTTCTTGTGTCTTCGAAAGGCCACTGCCCACATGGTTGGGTGTTGGCAAGTCTCAGCCATCTGTGTGACTGACCGGGACGTTAGCCTGGGATCTGTGAGGGAGGCTGGAGAAGCACTCAGGGCTCATCTTCTGGATCAGGAGATGTTAAGAGTTAATCGTTCTTCTCTGGTCCTGTGGGCAGCTGAAGCAGAGAAATGACTTTATTAAGAACAGTTGCTTTTGTCATTCCTTCATCTTGAGGGATGCCAAATACCTTTCAGGAACCAGAGCAGATTAATCTCCAGAGGTGACTTGTAAGGATGGCTTAAGCTCTTGAGATTGGCTGTGTGAGACACGAGGAGCGGTCGTGGCCTGAGCCGCTGCCCTCTGCAGACTCTGGGGTCATGCTCTCTTTTTGGATCAACAGTTCTTTGACTCCCTGCGTGAAATCAGTCTGACAGCTCCGAGCTTCTTCCCATGCACGGGTGGGTGGGTGTGGGGAACCAACTGCTCTCCCGAGGGCGCATGTCAGAGAAGCGTAGTCAAGGAGTCTACTTCTAGGTGACTTTGCTTCGTTATTGTTTTGGGTGCCCAGAGCTTTCTAAGAGCCCTGCTGCATTCATTGTTGCTGAAGTCACTTTTGAGGTGTCATCAGGAGCAGGAGGATGGCGGCCCTGTGCTTGTGGTGGGGCTGGTCTGATTGAGCTGGGTGTGAGTGTAAATGTGAACTATATGCCAAGAGCTTAGTGTCGAAGGGAAAGGAAGCTAGCATTAAAGAATATTGGCTACATAGTAAATTGCTATTATAGGTGTGTTGTACTAAATAAATACCTCCTAAAATAAATTTTTACCTATTTCTTTTTACTTTAAAAAATGCGCCTAGTAACAAAATGCCAATGGCTTACACTGTATTTGATTGTCCATCATTCTGGACCGTGAAATGATAGTGTGGTGGTGTCTGTCTTAGGTGTACTCATCTGTCCTGTCCTAGCACAGTGCCTCAGACATAGTTGGCACTTAGTAAGTACTAGTGAAGGAGCCAGCCTAGCTCATAACTCAGAGCGCTGGAGTCTCAGAAATGAGGGGAAGCTCTATTGAGAGTATTGGCTCCTGAAAAGAGACAATTGAAGGCCTAGAAGAGGAGCGAAGAGCTAAATTCTTGCCTCTGAGTAGAAATTTAAAAAAAGAAAAAAACCTCAGGGCCTCCCTTGCTCAAGTCTCCTACCTACAGGAGAAGGAGATGCCATGGCTGTGCCGGTAAAGGCCCTAGCACCAGACTCTACTGTGCCAGGCCAACCCAAGAGGAACTGATGCTGTGTGTATGATGTTGAAATAGATCGGTCAGAAAACTTCTAGAAGCTGATTCACACTTGGCCCTGCCTCTCCCCATGACCCAGTTTAGGCAGCACCCAACTGGAAACCTGGGGGTGCTACTGGACCATCTCATTACAGGCTTTCACACCTTAGAAGTCTTATACCAAGTTTGTTGTTGTCCTTGCTGTTAATGACCTAACAAATACCACTTTAATTTAGTCAAGATCTTACCTGGCTTATATCTGTGGGTACATTTAAACCCCTCAGAATTGTGTCACCAAGAGTTACATAATCAAGGTGATGGGCACACTCCAGTGTGCCACTTGAGAAGGGATCAGCTTGTCTCTGCAAGTGTTTATTGAGAGATTGCTGGCATCCCAGGCATCCTGTTCCCTGCTTATACAACAGAACTCTTAACTACTTCCAGGGTCCCCAGGGATGTGGTGGATTAAAGTCCTGCCCAAGGAAAGTACCATTTCAGTGGACTGTTAGAGGCGATGAAGATGCTCCTCCCCGGCTCCAAGGGACAGGCTGTTTCTAGTCTGCCCTCAATGGTGGCAGCACTTAGCTTTCTCCTGCTAACTGTGGCCCCACTGGTGACCTTCTCTCTCCGTCCTGCAGTCTCCTCTGCCTGGAGAACTCTGGAGCTCATGCCTCAACTTGGCTGCTGCAGCTGGCTCTCAGTAATCACAATCGCAGCAGGGCTTGTTTTATGAGCCTGAAAGATTCGTGTTCCCAGGAGGCTGAAGCTCTTTACCTGCTGGGGAGCTGCAGATTCCCGTTGGAAGCCTGGTTCCTCAAGGATGAGGCTGCCTCCCTTTGCCTTCCCATACAAGAACATCCACCTCTTTTTCTTTATGAAACACATAATTAAAAAACAAAGTTGTTCTAGGTCTCTAGCTCCTGGCCTGCACTCCCCCACCCCTTTTAAGGGCAGAACAGTAATGATAATAGTAGGTTTTTATTATTAAGGAAATTGGGTGTGTCCCAGAGAGACTCAGAAGAGAGTGAAAAATAGCAGGTGGCACCCTACAAATGGAATTGTCTAATTGGACTTTCCTAAGCGCCATCGCCTGCTCAGCCTCACTGAAGCGCCTGGTGTGTAGACCCGCCAGCATTCACGTGGACAGAGAATGACTTTGCACCCCCGGCATGGTGCAATTCCCTAGCAGTCACGAGGCAAGATGTGTGATGTGCACGATGGGCGCTTGTCTGTTATTACCAGACACCTTAGCAGGGTGTCGGTGAACGCGGCATTTTCTTCTGTTTGGTAGTAACAGCCCTCATTGCACTATCACGCTATCAGTGTGTGCAGTTGTCATTGGAGAAGGAAAAGTTCATGGAGGAGCCCATCTCAAGTGCTGGGGAAGACAGGATCATGTGGATTGCTTCAGAGTAGTAATTTTCTTTGTTTGGAACTGTTGTATTTTATAATGCTTTCGCTTTAAAAGCAGCATTTTAAAGTTCACAGGGAATCCTCATTTGCAGTGAGGAAGCTAAGGCTTAGGGAGGCAGGCCATCTGCCCAAAGTTGTTCCAGTGGCAAGCTGAGCTGAGAGGTGACACAGAGCCATTGGTGTCCGCCATGGTGCTTCTCCTCAGCTGTGAGTCCATTTCACTGGTGCCTGCTTTGTTCTAATTGTGTAGGAAACAGCAGTAAGAAGGCCTCTGCTCCTTGTGTCTGTGATAGTAAAGGAACACGGGCCCCGGGGGTCCCCTAGCAACCCGGAAGTATCAGGGTCCCCTAGGAACCAGGAAGTACCAGTCCCATGAGGCTGAAGGCTTGCCACCATCCTTTCACAGCACTTTACTTCTGGGAAATTGTTATGTTTAAAAGTGTTTGGAGGCTGCAGAGGGAAGCGTGAGGTTATGGGCATTCCTGCTTGCAACAGTGGACCAGGTTCAGTCCCCAGCACCACAGCAGGCAGCTCACAGCTTTCAACTCGGCTTCAACGACTCTCCCTCTGTTCTCCAACACAAGGGCTCTTGTACTTGGTGCACAAACATATAATTAAAAAACTGATGACATATCAAGTGTACTTTGTGTGTGTGTGTGTGTGTGTGTGTGTGTTGGTGTTGTAGTCAGGGATGCGTGTGCACACAGGCCAGGGAGGGCTCTGTTCCGCCGTCACTTAGTTCTGAGTCAGTCTCTCACTGGACCTGGCTTATGGCTGGCAGGCAGATGACACAGCGAGTCCTTGTTTCTGCTGGGTTACAGGTGCTTGTGCAGTGGTGCCCAGCCATTGTCATCTGTGTGCTGGGACCTGAACCCAGATCTTCAGCATTGAACCATCTCTGCAGCAGGGTTTGTTTTGTTTTGTTTGTTTGTTTGTTTTAATTGACAACTGTGTTTATAGGGCACAATGTATTCTGACACATGCTTACAATATAGAATGATTAAACCTGGCAAATAACAGATCCATCAGTGAGTACTTATTGTGGAGAAGATTTCAAATACTTTTTCCCAATTTTGAAGGATACAGGGTGTTAGTATATATTGTATGTACCATTCTGCACACTGGGTGACTGACGTTAGCTCTTCCTTCCAGCCATTCCTAACTACGCTTTTAGTCAGTGCTGCTGAGCTCTTCTCTTGAAGTGAGATCATATGGCTTTGACTCAGCATAAATATCTTCCATCTTGACCAGTTGTGGTATGTGCACACAGAGTCACATTGCTAGCGGCAGCTTTTCTTCTCCTGCATCTCTCACTTGCTGGTGGGCACCTTGCTTCTGTCTCGTAGCTCTTGAGAACAGGACCATACTGGGTGTGTCAGTGCAGGGACCTTTGACACATTGGCTTCCCTTCTTCTGGAGACTGCTGTGGCATAGGATGGTCGTCCCATTTTCGGTGTTCTGAGGAGCCTCCACAGTGTCTTCCATACTAGCATGTGAGCTCACATGACTGCCAGCAGGGTATTCACTGGCTTTCCTTATCTCCACAGCTCCTCAGCTGTTGTAACAGACATGGCTTCCTTTCTGTTCCCTCATAAATAACACAAAGGCTTTCCCCCTCTCCTTTGTCTCTTAGCCATTACTGTATGTTCTCTTGAGGCGTGGCCGACCTTGCCTGGCCTTTGGCCATCTGTTCTCTCATGGAGTGGAATCCGAGGTTCAGTAGACTTGGAAGGTAGCTAGGCCATTCTCTACCTGACTGTGAGAGAGCGAAAAAGACATTGATCTGAGATTTGTGCTGAAGAGTGGAGGTTGGGGATTGTATCTATCTCAAAAGGAAAGTGCGTGTAACTCCACAGCCCTGTGTCAGGGCCACTTTGCCCCTGTATGCCTTGCGAATATCATGAAGTGGTACAACCTTATTTAAAAAAAAAACAAAAAACAAAAAACCATTGGTCATGGTGTGTTCGCAAAAGCTTTAAGGGTCTGAAACTTCATAGAGCTGGTGTACTGCCTGGTTTTGTGTATCAACTTGACACAGGCTGGAGTTATCACAGAGAAAGGCGCTTCAGTTGAGGAAATGCCTCCATGAGATCCAGCTGTGGGGCATTTTCTCAATTAGTGATCAAGTGGAGAAGGCCTCTTGTGGGTGGTGCCATCCCTGGGCTGGTAGACTTGGGTTCTATAAGAGAGCAGGCTGAGCAAGTCAGGGGGAAGCAAGCCAGTAAGAAACATCCCTCCTGCTTGAGTTCCAGTCCTGACTTCCTTTGGTGATGAACAACAATGTAGAAATGTAAGCTGAATAAACCCTTTCCTCCCCACCTTGCTTCTTGGTTGTGCTGTTTGTGCAGGAAAGCAACCCTGAGAGAGACAGCTGGCCTCACGGCTGTGGGGAAGGTGGGAAGCTTGGGCACTTGCCATCAGGGACCCTTGGATGCTTTTAGAATGCTCGATGTTTGTGCCTGTCTCTTTCAGCTTTAACCGCCCAAGTTTCTTCCTTTTTTTCTCAGCCCAACAGGGGCACAAAACGACCCCGGGATGATGAGGAAGAAGAACTGAAAACACGTCGCAAGCAAACCGGTCCTCGAGAACGCGGCCGCTATCGAGAAGAGGAGGCCACAGCATCCGAAGACACGGACGATGACAAGAAAAGGCTGCTGCAGATTATTGACAAGGATGGCGAGGAAGAAGAGGAGGAGGTAGTGAGCCAGGGCTGGTCAGGAGCCCGCAGAGTGGCCCTGACACACCACACGTGCATAGCTGGGGGCAGAGTGCTACCGGAGCCTCGTAAAATGGGCCTAAGAAATCCTGCTTCAGAGCACTGAGGCCAAGGTCGGGTGGGGTAGTGGAATCTGGAAAAGCATTTGCACAATGTAAGGATCATCACAGCAGCCCAGAGGAAGGATGGCTGGTGTTGACAGGAGAAAGCATAGAGCTTCCTGACCAAACCATTCAGGGGACATATAGAAGACCGACCTTCCTGCCTGTCTTCCTCTCCCTCCCCTCCCCTCCCCTTCCCTCCTCTTCCCTCCCCTCCCCTCTCTTTTGTTTTTCTTTTTCTATTCTTTTCTTTTCTTTGGGGGTGGGGATGGTGTTTGAGGCAGGGTTTCTCCATGCAGCCATGTCTGTCCTGGAACTTGCTTTAGAACAAGCTGGCCTCTGCCTCCAGAGGGATTAAAGGTGTACACCACCACCCAGTAACCCATCATTTTTAAAAATATAGTCTGTAGTCCCAAAAAGATGTCAAATGCTGCCAATCACACATTGTTGTAGAACTTTTTAATCCCAATCCAGGGTTTCTACCCTGATTTTGATCATTTTGTTCCCAGATAAAAGATGCGAATTTTATTATTTACAATAAGCCTTAAACAGCACAAGAGCTGGGTGGATTTCTATCCTCTATGCTATTAGAATCTACTTTCCTATCAACAACCCCGAGTTAACTACTTACTATGTTCTGTCTGGGCTGCTCTTAACTCCAATTGGGCAGCCCTCAGGGCTTTCTTTCTCCTCTCTCTGCCCTCTTCTCTCTCCCTCATGTTTTTTCTGACCCCTGGCTGTGAATACCAAGCACTTCCTGTCTCATTTCTGCCCAGCTATAGGCTATAGGCATTTTTATTTTCTAATCCGAAATAACTTGGGGGCAAGATCACATAGTCACTTGTGTCTACATCTGTTGGACTTTCTAGTCTCTGGGGACCAGGCCTTGCCTCCTACACTTAGTTAGCATTGCAATACATAGCAACAGACCAAACCTCAGTACCACAAGGTAGTGGGGCTTTTAGGAATGAAGTGTGAGTGCTGTTAGATTGGGTATTGGGGCTTGCTGAAGCATGTTGGCTTATGCCTGTAGTCTTAGCACGCAGAAGCTGAGGTCAGAGGATCACTTGGGCTTCCCAACAAGATAGCAAGACCTTTCTTAGAAAAACAAAACCAGCAGTCAAGCTCACACCAGTTGAAGGAAGACAATGCCTTTGGGCTGTTGTCATCAGTCCTGCCCTGTGCCGCACTTGGTGCTGCCACAACAATGCATCTTTCTGAATAATCTCCCTTTATGCCTCTTGTGCTTTGGTTCTTCCCATTCAGGTTGAGTTTTCTCTTCAAAGAAGTCTGTCCCATCTCTGAGGTGGCCCTGGGGCCCTTTTCAACCTCTCTTCTCACTTGATTCTGTATATCGTCTTCATAGCATGAATCATAGTTTGCAATCCTCCCCTCAGCCTCCCATGAACATGGCCTGGCTCTGTTTTGTTCACAGTTCTGTTTCTGGTATGTGGAACAACACCCAGCTCTTCCTAGGCCCTGATAAATATTTATTGAGTGAGTAAATGATTGGAGCAGAGAGGCGCAGAGGCAAATATCAGTGATTAAAACAAAATGACCTTACCTTGTGTCTTTTTAAATCCTTAAGTGTTAACTTATATGCTGTCGCACTCTGGCATTTTGTTCGATATGAATTATGGAAATGGATTCTTACAAGCCAGCTGTTTTGCAGTTCCCTCAAAGCCATGATGCTAGGTTTTAAAAACGAGGCAGGAGCATGAATCTGAGAAAAAGAAACAACTTGATTCATATTCTAAATAGGTCTTTTCTACGTTAAGACACTAGTTCCCTCTTCCCTGGGTCTGGGCCATTGCTATCTAGGGTTCTGTCCCTAAAACATAATGACATTTTGGGGAGTCAGTGGAGAGAAGCAGGAGTTGTGAATTGTCTCTCTGAGGGCAGCAGGCCCATAGGGCTTTCACAGTGTGTGTAGCTGAAGCTCCCTTTTCTCCTGCAGGCCTCCGCTCAGTCTGCTCACCCTGTAGCCACAGTTAATTGGAAGGTAGAACTCTTGTGTGGGTGATTTTGGGGTACAGGTACAGTGGCTGTCATGGGTAAGTAGTTTCTAGCCCAGGAGACAGAAATATAATGGGAGAAAGGTCTTTCTGTTAAGGGGCAGGGACAAAGAGATCAGTTTGTAAAAATGACACACAGAAGGCTAAAAGTCCAGGACTTATTTTCTCACTGGTACCAAAGTCCCATTTGATGGAAAACAAGTGGTGCTTGCCCCTGTGGTCACGTGGGCTTGTAAAATATTATTGTCCTTTTTGTGCTACATCACTAGCATCCATCTTTCTGAAATCCCCTGCTGCTTTCTGACGTTGAGCTATTGGAGATACTGCTGAAGCCGATGACTAAGACTGATCATTTGGTTCCCTGGTGTTGGAGAGGAATTAGAGGAGGGAAGACCAAACCCTGGAGAGGTGGAGATGCTAGAAATTCTACCAGAACTGCACGCACATGAATATAGTTCTCTCAAAGTGGTCAAGATGTTAGGGAAAGAGAAGCAGTACCTGTGAGGCGAGAAAGGAGCAGTGGCTGTGAGGGCGCCTGGAAAGTGAGGAGATGCTCTTGGTATGCCAGCTTTGCTGTGTCTCGTGCTAGTAAGAACCGCTAGTAAGAGCAAGAGCATTATTCATTACTGCAGTTCACCAAGCAACTTTATGTATACAGTTTGTTCAGGTCATCTGTGTGGCCTTGAAAGATCCAGCCAACATTTTTAATCTATTTCCTCCCTCCTTCCCTCTATTCAGATCTTTTGTGGGGATCTGCTGTGAGCCAGTCCTAAAAAATCAGCAGGGACTGAGGGTGCATGATGATCTGCAGGGAGTTGAGTCAGCCCTGGGTTTTTCTTTCAGTTTTAAACTTTTATTATTTAAGTTGTGCAGGTATTTTGTACTAATACATCTATGGTGCTCTCTGGGGCCAGAAAAGGGCATTGGATCCCTGGAACTGGAGTTGCAGGCACGTGTGACCTGTCGTGTTGAAGCTGGGAATCAAACATGGCTCCTCTGGAATAGGAGCCAGTGAATGGAGCTGCCCAGCCCCCTCTCCAGCTAACTGTCTGTTGAAGTCAAGCAGTTGGTGGGGGCCAGGTCCTTCCAGACTTTCCTTTTGTAGGCCATGTGAAGGATTTGGGATGCCAAGTAGATGCATTTAGGAAAGTTTAATGAGGAGGCTTGAGCCAGACTGCTAAGCCTTTAAGGAATTTATTAAGTTTTGTTGCTCTGTGGTTAGTATGGAGGGAATCTAGGTTCTGAGTCCCAACCAAGGCAGATACTGACTCTGGTTTTCACCATGTTTGGGGAGCCCTGTGGACCTGTAGAATTAGGGAGGGACGAGAGGCCAGCAGAGTGCTTCCAGATCCTGGAGTCGCCAGAATGTAAGAAATGCATCATGTTCAAAATGAATGTATAGGCTTCTCCCACTTAAAACCCAATATAGAAGAACATTGAGATTTCATAATAAAATAATAGCTAGCATTTGTGAGTCCTTACAGAATTATAGGATGATTCAGTGCTTTTCAAAAGGATCTATTTCAAGTTCTCCTAAAAGCAGTTTCTTTATTGCTTTTAGGTGTGAGTTATGGCCATGACTTCACAGCGGAGGAGCTGGGAATTGGGAGAGTGTTAGAGAGCAGGGTGCACTGCTGCACACGATTTAAGCTGGCGCGGGCACTGAGGACACAGCAGTTCGGAATCAGTGTAGGTTATTTCAGAGTTAGAAGAGATTGAGTTTTATTTGTGCATGTGCGTGCATGCGTGCGTGTTTGTTTGTGTGTGCGTGTTTGTGTGTGTGTGTGTGTGTGTGTGTGTTGTGCAGGTGTTGGTGGAGGCTAGTAGAGGGTATCAGATTCCCTGAAGCTAAAATTACTGGTGGTTGTGAGCCACAGGTGTGGGTGCTGGGAACTCAGGATCTGTGATGAAGAGAAACTCTTATCCTCTGAGCCCTTTTTCTTCAGCCCCTTAATGTATAATATTCAATTCAACGACTTGTCTAGGTATCTCTGAAGTATATAAAGTAAGATGACTCTGTTTTGTAGTGTTAGTTTTCTAATGCTTCCTCTGAGCAAGGTTACCAAAAATGCCTTCTTTCTCCCCCACTCCCCCCGGGACAGGGTTTCTCTGTATAGCCTTGGCTGTCCTGGAACTCACTCTGTAGACCAGGCTGGCCTTGAACTTACAGAAATCCACCTGCCTCTGCCTCCAGAGTGTTAGGATTAAAAGTATGCACCACCACCACCAGGCAATGCTTTAGGTTTTATATTTGATATTTATTCATTTACTTTGAGACAAAGTGTCCCTGGGTAGCTATGTCTGGCTTAGAATTTATTGTGTAGAGCAGACTGGCCTCAGACTTGTGGCAATACCACTCACTGCCTTTACCTGAGTTTGAGATTATAGGATGTAATATCATCTTCAATTATTAACCAACCTGTCTACTTCCTTCCCTCCCTCCTTCTCTCCCTCTCCCCTTTTCTCCCTCCCTCCTTTTCTCCCTCCCTCCCTCCCTTCCTCCCTCCCTCCCTTCCTTCCTTCCTTCCTTCCTTCCTCCCTCCCTCCCTCCCTCCCTCCCTCCCTCCCTTCCTTGTCATACCATGTCCATGTAGCTACCCTGAAACTCAAGATCTTGCCTTAGTACCACAACTGGCTCGAGATGAACTGATCCTGGACACTGCCCCAGCCCTTCAAAGCACTTGTCTCCCTTCTCTGTCAGGCACAGAACCCCGTGAGACCATGAAGCAGTGTGCCGCTCCCCAACTGTTCTCTGTCACTTGTGGGCTGTGTAGAGAGTGCACTTTCAGCCTGCACACTGGTTTGTGACCTCTGATGTGAGGAAGAGACTAGGGGCCCCCGGCACCAATTCTTCTTGGTGTCTTTCTTACCCCCCGCATCAAAGGAGAAGGAAGAGATAAGCATTGCCTCAGTTCGCAGCATCCTTGCTTACTCTACTCTACACACAGTGTTCCTGAGAAACCTTTGCTGGCTGAGGCTCTACTGCCCGAGACGGAGCTTGCTGGGGTAGTGGCATAGACGTGACACCGTGATGACGCTCCTCACTGCTCTTCTACCTGGGGAGGAAAAGTGTGTATGCTGGGTGTTGAACCCACGGAGGTCTGCGGCAGAGCCTTGGTGAGAGCTACCATGAACGTGTGATTGGCATGCTGAAACTCTTGTACTTGTTCCAGGAGGAGCCGCTGGATGAGAGCTCAGTGAAGAAGATGATCCTCACATTTGAAAAGCGATCATACAAGAACCAGGAGCTGCGGATCAAGTTTCCAGACAATCCGGAGAAGTAAGCCTCCTTCTTTCTGTTGACCCCCTCCCCTCCATGGTGGCCTGTGTTCTAATTGTTGGATTTGTTGATTGAGTTGTTGGCTTTCTGTGAGTTGGTCAGGCATCCCAGTGTTGCCCACATGTTTGGGATGCCACTGGAAGGACTCACGGGCCTTTGAGGGATTACTATGGTAGGAGTCCACAAAGACACATTGGATAGGAGGAATGCGTGTCCTCAGTCTGGTGAAGCCTGTCCAGGTTTCTTGCTTCCCTCCACGGGGAGAGAGCAGCCAGCACTGGTCTTCCAGCAGGTGACTGCCCCAGTGTGTTTGTGACCTGGGAGGCTGATCTCAGGAGGACAGGTCAGGTCTGCGTTTTCTGATTGCTGCAACCCCTGCACTTCCAGACGTCTAGAAAACAAGCCCCTGTTGGCTGGCCGAGCATGCTTCATATTCAAGGATCAGCTCAGAAGCCAGCTCTCAGCTGCCAGCTCCGGGTCAGCCCTGTGAGCAGGTGTCCTAAAGAGCAGCCCCACCTGAACTCTTTCCTACCTCATTCTTCAGTGCCCCTGATACCACCTAGGGCTGCCAGACTTTACTGCAGAGAAAATGGTCCAATCTACGGGTCAGACAGATGGGCGTGGGGCCACTGTATGACCTTAAATGGCTATCACTTCTTTCTTGGCCTTGGTGTCTCTTCTGTGTAAGGCTACAGGGCTGTTGGGAAAGTTAAGGGAGAACAATGGTGGCTTGCATCCCCACACCGGCACCCGGCGGATAGATACTCCCGATATGTGTTTTACTGTGAGGTGCCGTAGTGTTGGATACGGGATCTTTCAATCTTGAATCCCAATTAAAAAGGATTAAAGATTTGTATAGATTTTAGAGTTCTAAATCTATGTTTTCTTCCCTGCTTGTCTCCCTTCCCAGATAAATGGTTTAATGAATTTTAATAGGCCCAAAGCCCTGAGGCAATTAAGAGTTGGATGGTTGGATCTTTGCACTCAAGTTTGTAGGTTACTAGGGAGACTGACTGTTAATGTGAGGTAGAAGGAAATACACAGATAGAGATATAAGTAGAATGCTGTGGGAGTCTAGAGTAGAAGGAACAGACGCTTTGTGAGGACCTCACAAGGGAGGTAGTGTTTGGCTGGGCCTCCTGGTGGCATGCAGCAGGCACACAGTGAAAGGCCAGGCTGATGAGATGGCTCAGAGGGTAAAGTGTGGCAACTTTTGTGAACTCCCAAACCCTTGTGGGGCAGAAACGAGAGAATCCCTTGAAGCTCCTGGGCCAGGTATCCTGATGTGCACAGCAGAGAAACGACCATTTCAAACAAGGTAGAGAGTGAGGATAGCACTTGAGGTCATGTTGATTTCTGCACATGCGCTTTGGCTTGTGTGCCTGCACACATCACATTCTCCCTCTCCCTCCCTCCCTCCCTCCCTCCCTCCCTCCCTCCCTCCCTCCCTCCCTCCCTCCCCCCTCTCTCTCTCTCTCTCTCTCTCACACACACACACACACACACACACACACACACACACACACACACAAGAGAAGATGAGAATGGGGGAGGTAGAGAGAAAACACAAAGTCCCAGATGCTGGAGGGCAGGGAGTGCTCACAGCAAGCCTGGGAGACAGTGGGACTCAGTTCTGCACTCTGCAGATGGAGAGTGTCAGGGAACACCCTGCCCTCTGTGCCCAGCCCATTGTGACAACAGCTGGATCACAGTGCAGCTTCCTAGCACCTGCACTGTCTCTGGCATTGTGCTGACCTCCACCATACAGAAAAAGTTCACACTGTGTGTGTGTGTGTGTATTTAATTATACAAGTACCACACAGACTGATGCTATTGTAAAAAGTAGTTTGAATATATAAGTAGAGTACAAGAAGGAAGTTTCTTCACTGTATTGATCCTACTACAACCCCAGTACCTGCAACTGACCTTGTGACCAATTCTCTGCTGATCCCTACACCCTGTTTTATACTACACAAAGATTTAGCCTACACAAATTTGGGTTTATAAAACAGAAAATGTTTTCTTGTTAGTGTCTGTCTCTTTATCTTTTGTTTTCTGCTGGTGCATAGTATTTCATGGTTAGGAAATACTATAATATATTTAGTTATTTTTGTATTAATGGTCTTTTTTTTTTTAAGATTTATTTATTTATTATATGTGAGTACACTGTAGCTGTCTTCAGACACCCCAGAAGAGGGTGTCAGATCTCATTGGATGGTTGTGAGCCACCATGTGGTTGCTGGGAATTGAACACAGAACCTTCGGAAGAGCAGTCAGTGCTCTTAACCATTGAGCCATCTCAGCAGCCCCTGTATTAATGGTCTTTAGGTTATGTTACAATTTTTAAAATTTTATTTTATTTCATGTGTATGAATGTTTTGCCTAGATGTATGTCTGTGTACCACATATGTGCCTGGTATCCATGGAGGTTAGAAGAGGGTGTTGGATCCTCTGGGACTGGTATTACAGATGTTTGTGAGCTACCATGTGGTGCTGGGAATTGAACCTTGGTCCTCTAGAAGAGCAGTGTTCTTACCTGCTGAGCCATGTCTAGCAGTTTAGATTAATTTAAATATTGGTTTCTTTTCTTTTTTTTTTTTTTAAAGATTTGTTTATGTATAGATATACACTGTAGCTGTCTTCAGACACATCAGAAGAGGGCATAGGATCCCCTTACAAATGGCTGTGAGCCACTATGTGGTTGCTGGGATTTGAACTCAGGACCTCTGGAAGAGCAGCCAGTGCTCTTAATTGCTGAGCCATCTTTCCAGCCCTAAATACTGGTTTCTATAAGCAGTGCTAGGTACACCTCCTTGTGTATATGCCTCTGTGCGAGTATATTCCTCTAGGATAGATACCTAAACACTGACTGTACAGATGAGGGCATGCAGGCGTGATCTCAGGCTGCTTTGGGCTCCCTGCTCTGTCCGTTCACCTCACCGCAGCCTCACCTAGACGTGGCCGCACTTTAACACCTTTGCTGCTTGCTTCTTGTTTCTCTATGTTGAGCTCTTGCTGTTGGGGTAGATTGTGTCTTACTTGTTCCTGTGGCGTGGCTGTTGTGCCCACCAGGCTGCAGGTGCTCAGCAGACATGAGATCTGTGCAGTCTTTGCCATCTTCATTATACACCCCTGCGTGGAAGCCAGGGACCCCTGGGAAACTGTGCTGTAGCTTGATAACCCTGGAAGTGTGAGACCCGAATCCTGCCTGCGAGGGCAGCATCCTCGGGCACTCAGGCACGTGGCGCCCATCGCCCTGTGGTTGAGAGCGGTGAGGTCATGGCAGCTGTGGACGCCATCCTCTCCTTAGGTACCACTGGCTCTGGTTGATAAGCTGCTTTTCAGAAAGAGGCTTATGTTCTTTAAAAAGTGTTTTCCTTTGAGAAAGAAAGTTTATGTGCTATTTTAGTTTAAAACTCAAACATATAAAAATTGAAATTACATATAAAGAACTTTTTTTGTTGTGTCAAAAGGCAGTTAGGAAACTGTCGTGTGCTTTAACCTTGAGTTCTGCTGGCACAACGTCTTCCATAATTCTCTAGATCAGCGAGAGGCAATTAAGATGAAGATTGCTCCCGCATATTTGAATGCGGCTTTGCAGTTGAGATCAGAAATGTTCCGATTTATTTTCCTGCATGTGAGTGTCATTTTCATCACATCCGCCCAAATGCTATTCTTCCTTTGGCTGCGGTTCAGATTTAGCCGGCAGCCCTCTACCCACAGCCCCCACTAGGCGTGTGATCCTTCTCCCAAACCCCACACTGAGCCCACTGCCTCTGTAGTAAGTCCTTAGTTCTTCTCTTCCTTTTCACAGGGACACAACCATTTAGTGTAGTGATCCACAACCGTTTTTGGTCTCATGGCCTCTTGGCACTCAAATAGAGTACCCTAAAGTGTTTTTTCTCAGAAAACTGTAGCAAACACAAGAACATGCAAGCACATATTCTTCTAGCCATCAAGGTAATGGTCTAAGAACCGGGACATTAGTTGGCTGGGTAGGAATACTTGCTGCATAAGCATGAAGACCTCAGTTCAGATTCCTAGCACCTCTGTGAAAGGCCTGCGTGTGTCTGTGCACCAGCACTTGGGGAGGTGGATGCAGGAGGATCATGGGGGTTGAGAGCATGGGCCTAGCTCCACATTTTATGAGTTCATCAGGGGAGTTACCTGGAGAGCAACACAGATCAGGACACCTGAGATCTTCCTCTGGCTTCTGTATATGCACACAGATGTGCACAATAGCACACACACTTGCATATGCCATAGACATGCTCACATGCAATACACACAAACACACTCGTGAGATAATGGATGGAATACTTTGTTGTGTAGACCTTGAGAACACTCCATGGTGTGTACTCTGGTGAAAGTAGTGTAAAAAGGGCCAATAGTACCTAGAATCATAAAGTCTTTGATCTCTCAGTTTCCTCCTTCCCTCAGGATCTCCTGCTGCCTCGGCCACATCAAGGGACCACACCTTGAGAACAGCTAGCTGTTTTAATTGGGTGGAAGTATTGTCGCGGTCCCTGTGTAGTGATGGCTGCTAGTGTGACCGCACTCAGACTTGTCATGTTTTGTAGTCCTGTGTTTTTAAACACTGAGGTCATTTGTTAATATCCATTCTCAGGGTTGAGGGAGAACATCCTGCTTGTCTGACACAAATGAGCATGGGCAGACCAAGAGAACGTTTTCTGTCCTGTCAGATGGAGTCCATGACCCCATCTCTGCCTGGTTACTGTTTTAATATGTTGCTCTATTGCTTTTCCATTGCCTCTCACCTGACCTTTGCCCTGGCTGTGAGTCATGTGTTGCTGAAGCTGTGCGGGCTCCTGAAGACAGCCTTCTGCAGATAGTAGTGTGTGCTTTAAGTGAGTGCGTTGTACATGGTTAGCAAACAGATGAGAGTCATCTTTTTGAGAATGTAACTGACTCAAGGCAGCTGTTGTGTGCCGACACGGTTGTAATTAGGTACTTTATGTATATTCTTTCTTTAAATCCTCACTATCCTTCAACCAGGAAGATAAGGAAATCAAGATTTAGAGATAAGTAGTTACAGTTCTGCTTTTGACCACACTGCCTCTTGGGCAGCACTGGTGTCCCTGCACTTACTAGTGTGTAATGGATGACTTTGCATTCATGGTAGACTGGCAGCTCAGAGACCCTGGGGCTCGACCTCTGGAGCTCGGAGACCTGGCCTGAGGCCAGTGACTGGCACCTGTGTAGGCTTGGTGAATGCTTGTTGGAACTCTGCTTTTGGTCATACCCAGGCCAGTGTCTACTGAGTCCACGCATTTCTCACTATGTCTCATTACCCAGGTAGTACCTCGGCTGGTAGGACTTTTGTGGTTTGTTTTCAGTTTGCTTCTCTGCTAGTTTGTTTTGTTTGAATAATGCTCTGACTTTCTAAATCTTAAAAGTCTAGGGCTAATATATATTTCAAAGAATTACAAAGTTGGACTGAGGAACAGTCTGTTACTGTTGCTATCTAAGCCTTGGCATCTATCCTGTCTGCTTGTTTGTTTATATATTTAGTGGGAGTAAGGATGGGAACTAGGACGCTGCACCTAGTAGAATTGTCCATTAAGGATGGGAACTATAAAGAATATAGAAAATAAAAATATTAAAAAAAAAAAGGATGGCAACTAGAATGCTGCACCTAGTAGGTTTGTTATCCATTAAGGAAGGGAACTAGGATGCTGCACCTAGTAGGCTTGTTGTCCATTACTGGCTTATGCTCCAGTTCTTTGTTTTTTCAGACAGGGCCTCAAGGTGTGGTTGAGATGGCTCGAACTCACTCTGTAGCCAAAGTGGTCTTGAAATTGATCTTCCTTGGTTCTGGGATTATAGGCATTTACCACCATACATAGCAGGGTATATTATCTTATTTTTGGGCAGAGTTTTAACTATGCAGCCTTAGCTGGCCTGGTGCTCACCATGTAGATCAAACTGGTCTTGAACTCACCGAGATCCGTCTGCCTCAGCTTCTGCCTCCCAAGTGTTAGATTAAAGGACTTGTGTCATCATCATCCTGGGATGGTGTTTTTGTGTTTTATGTCATTCCCAGTGACAAAGATCTAGCTATGCAAAACCAAACCAAACCAAACAAACAAAAAACTAAATGTGTTCCATCTTTTGGCAATTCTGATTCTTAAGATTCCTAAGAATGAAAAAGAATTTCATTAGATTCTCTTCTTGAAGTCTTGGTTATTTCTCAGAATCAGTTTCTCTGTCCCCTCAAGTACAGCTCTGTAACAGATGTCACAAAGCTTCAGGGTCATCTAGTCAGCGTGAGGCCTCTCTCCCATCTTCTTTTAAGCAGACTCAAGTCAGAGGAACGTTTGTAGTAGTGGTTGCTACCCACTTCCCTCTGACAGGCACCCATGATAGTTTCTCTGGTCAGCAGTGTGTGCTGAGGCCAGAGGTGAGTATGAAATGGTGGGCCCTGCAAGGGCTTTCTCATGGTTTGCATTGCTTTTTATCCAGTCCCCTCAGCACTTAATGCTCTTTTGAGATGACCTGGCCCACCCCACACACTGATGCTTGACATCAGTGCAATTGCCTTTCCCTTTTGTGGTGCAGGTATTGGATCAGGGCCTCCTCTGTGCCAGGCATGAGCTCAGCCACTGGACCTACACTCACAGCCCTGCACCAGCCCTCCGGATCCATAACTCTGAATGGGATCACACTTCAGAGGTCGAAACACATACTGTTTGCACACACAGAAGGAGCCTTTAAAAAGGATACTGGGAACTCTTGATAAAGTAATTGTAGAACGTACTCTGAATTATAAGCAGGTGAGAGTAGGCCGAGAGCATAAGTGACAAAGAACAACATGGGTGTGTTTCACAACAGAAGACGGAGGAGGACAGTGTGCAAGTGTGACGGCTCCAGCGTTTGTAACCGATCAGTGAGGTAGAGTGGAGAGCCTGGAAACGGGAAATGCGCATCAGAGTTGAGTGTGTGGTAGATGACGGTCCTTCAGATGTGAGGGCAAGCGCAGAGCACAGAGTTCCGGCAGCACTCCAGAGAGTCACAGAAAGTAAAGCAGGTTTCAATAAACTTCATAAGGCATAAAACATCTGGTCTTGGGGGCTGGAGAGATGGCTCAGCCGTTAAGAGCACCGAATACTCTTCCAGAGGTCCTGAGTTCAATTCCCAGCAACCACATGGTGACTCACAACCATCTGTATGGGATCTAAGGTCCTCTTCTGGTCTGAAGATAGCTACGGTGTACTCACATACATAAAATAATCTTAAAAAAAAAATCTGATCTTCACATAGAAAAACTTGACTCATTTATATGTGGAGCAGAGTTGCTAAAAACAAAGAAAGGTGGGACTGCATGGGTTTATGAAAGCTTTTATGTCAAGAAATAGATAAATAAATACAGATATGTCCAAAAAAACATAGCATATAAATTGAGATAATTTCCCCCTCATTTTTTCTCCTTTCTTTCTCTTTTCTTTCTTTCTTTCTTTCTTTCTTTCTTTCTTTCTTTCTTTCTTTCTTTCTTTCTTTCTTCTTCCTTCCTTCCTTCCTTCCTTCCTTCCTTCCTTCCTTCCTTCCTTCCTTCCTTCCTTCCTTCTTTCTTTTCTTTTCTTTTCTTTTCTTTTCTTTTCTTTTCTTTTCTTTTCTTTTTTTTGGCAGCATGACAGATTAATTTCCTTAGTATAGAAACTGTTTTATAAATCAGGAAATAAGGCCAAACCCTGGTTTAAAAATGAGTAAAGGATACTTGGAAATAGTAAACCAAAAATATTAGCCTTTTTTTTAAAAAAAAAAATCAGAATGCAGAATTTTTGAATTCCTTTGCCGTCTTGAAGTGGAGGCAGTTTTGACTAGCTACTACTGCTTGAGGAGAGGGGAAGAGGGAACATCAAACACAGTGGTTGCCTTCTGACAGTTTATTTCTTCCTCCGCATTTACCCTACCCAGTGGTTGTGAATGCACGGCTATGTGCCATTTGTTATGGGGGGGTGGAAACTGTCTGAGAAAGGGGGATTCTTTAAATAAATTACCGTATACCCACACGAGCAAGTGTACCGTGCAGCTGTTTAAAATTGATGATTTACAACAGGAATTTCAGATAAACAGTCTCCCACGCACTCTGTGATTGATTGGCAGTCTTGTCTTGGAGCATTGTCTGGAGAAGGATTTAGAAGCCAGGGCCAGACTGAGCATCAGGGGAAACTAGTGCTCTCAGTGAGGGGCTTCTTGGAAGAAGGAGAACGGCCATCCAACAACAATTTGTCAGGGACTGGCTCTTACTGTTGTAAAGAATGTTTAGCCGTCATTAACAGCACAGTAAAACTAAACATAGAACAGAGATTGGCTTTGTGGGTGACACTGAGAGAAATGGCCAAGCAGGCTGGAATATCATTGTTAGGTATTTCCAGTCAGGGTTATGGATGACCTCTATACTTTTAAATGCTTGCCTTTCTTTCCCCAGGTTTCTGCGAAAAGTAATATTTTATAATTATAAAATGTATTTGTAAGTGCTTAACAATAATGACAAGAGATAGTAACTAATGATGTTTTACCAAAATCTGGTCTTGATGTTTGCCCGTTATGGGTTCTGGATTCCAGTGTCTTCCTGCCCTTTAGCATCTAGAACATGGAGAATGCTTTGACTTTCACGGGCCCTGCTTATGTTCCTTTTTTGAGGCCTCCACTTAATAAGCTGGGCATCTGTGCATGTAGGAGACAAACCCAGAGTCCCTGTCTGTCCAAAGCTTACAGCCCAGAAGAGAAGCCAGACACAGTAACGGCAGTGGCCCAGCGTAGATGCAGTGAGTGCAGGTTCCTGCTTCTTAAGAGTCTGCCTCTGTTCCAAGTCCTATATGTTTTGATTCATGTCTGACAGCACCCTGTGGGATGGCTACCACTATTGTCCCACTTTCAGATGAAGAAACTGAGACATAGACACATCAAGAAAGTAACTGAGCCAGTTTCAAGCCCAGGCTGTTGGCTCTGGAGCCTGTGTAAGCACCGCCCTCTCAGTCGCTCTGGTCCGGCATTGTTCGGCTGCTGTACTTGCAATAGCTCATTTGCGCCTGGGAGCAAACAGTCCTGTCCTGCTCATCAGGCACCACGGAGGGCATGCAGAGGGCGTGAACACA
This sequence comes from Apodemus sylvaticus, assembly GCF_947179515.1. NCBI lineage: Eukaryota > Metazoa > Chordata > Mammalia > Rodentia > Muridae > Apodemus > Apodemus sylvaticus. The sequence goes on from NC_067476.1 coordinate 143,254,386, forward strand.
AGGCAGTCCTGGTCCCTGTGTCTAGATAGGTGTGTGAGGAGGTTCAAGGTAGACAAGTGAGTGACAGGGACAGTGATTGCAGAATGCCAGAGTTTAGATCAGCCTGACCTGTGACCTGCTCTTATCTCACCAGAGCTTGTGTGAAGGGAGACGGTTGCTATTGGGAGGATGCAGTGAATTGTTCTCTTCCTTTGGGTGGCTGAGGAGAATAAAGGGTTCTTAATCTAAATGGGAATAAGAGAAACCCTCTTTGGATTAGACCATAGCCAGTCCAGAGCCCCAGAGTAAATCATCCCCCAAGGGGTAATGGTAGCTAATCCATAGGACTGGAGGGCAGAACATTTGTTACTGCGGAATGCTTCGAGGGCCTTAGAAGGCAGCTGTGACTGCAGGAGTGAGGGGACCCCAGTAATGAGATCTGAATCCAAGATTGATTTTTGTAATGAGGAAATCGATTTCCCAGGGAAACCGTGTGGCAGTATGATGTCTGGATGAGTGTACTTCTTGGTTGGTCTGCCGTCGACATTTTGACAGATTGTGTCAGTCTGGATTGTGTTGCTGTTTGCTGTCACATGCCAAGACTGCCCCTTGCTGTCCAGTGACCCTGCTCTGTTCTCCCCTCTAGGTTCATGGAATCCGAGCTGGACCTCAATGACATCATTCAGGAGATGCACGTGGTGGCCACCATGCCTGACCTGTACCATCTTCTCGTGGAGCTGAGTGCTGTGCAGTCACTTCTCGGCTTGCTGGGACACGATAATACAGATATCCTTCATCTGTGCGGTGGAAGGCTGACACGGGAGAGCGGCTTTCTCTCTCCGCCTGCCTGTCTCCACTGATGGCTGCTGTCACGGCCGCGGTTCTCTTGCCATTTGAGCGTTCTTCATCCTGAAATGCACACCACTCTTACTCCTGAAAGCCAGAGCCTTATCTATGCACATACCTTGGGCAGATCATCTCTGTCAGTGCTAGAACACACCCGCAACCCAATAGCAGTAGTTTTCCAGGTCAGCGTTTGGAGGCTCCTCATTGAGGTAAGAGCAGACAAACCTGAATGTGTTGATGGAGACATCAGCCTGCTAACAGATGGCTCTGTGGATTGAGGCTGGAGGAGGCAGCGAACCATGGCAGAGTGTTTGTCAGGACGTCCAGAGGAGAGGGAAGCCTGTCTGTTCTGCCCACTACTATTTTCAAGTTCCTTAAAAGAAGACTGGGTATTTCCTGCTTGATGAATGAGCTTTACACCTAAACAGACAAGGTGGGCTTGGTTCCTAGCCTCGTTTTCAGTAAAATTTGATATTTTCACCTGCAAAACTAGAGTTTAAAACCTTGTCCCTTAGTGTTATTGAAGAAATCAGAGACATTAGCTTGTCATGCATAGTTCCTGGCACATAGTAGGTACTACTTACTAATGTTCTGTGTAACAAAATCTGTGTCAGGACGCCTCAAACCATCTCACACTTTGTCTCTGCTGATGTGTGCGGTCTGCAGTGTAGGTGTTCCATGTGCTATGCATGGGGGTGTGCTCGTGAAACCCAGTCTAGTCGTTGGAATCCAGGTCTCCAAAGGTAAGAGATAAATGTTGTGGGTCTGCTAGAGTGATAGTCACAGGAAATCTGCTCCTGCTTTTGTTAGTTTCATCTTTCTGGTAATCTCTCTCCTGAGAGCATGTCTGACTAGGCTGTTTCCTGACTGATCATTTTCACAGAAATAAATCAGTGAATAGGTTTAATGTGGCTTCTTGAAGGGCAATCTCAAGACATTTCTGATGCTTCATATACTGTACTGTTAAGAACAGCTCAACCCATCTCCAGGATGACAGGGCTTGCTGTGGGGTTCTGGATCACCTGGTCTCCGAGCCAGCTGTCCCACATGGTCATTTATAGACCCGACTGGGTGCTGTTAGGTGTGAGCTTAGTGCTGGGCCTCAGCAGCACCCACTGTTCAGGTGCTCAGAGAGCATTAACTGATAAGCATGCTGGGTACTGCCACTTGTGCTGCTATTACAAAGAACCATGGACAAGTGGCTCATAAATGGCTAAGAGAATTGTTTCCTGTAGGCTGGTGTTAGACAGTCCATTAAGGCTGCCGATTCTGGAATCTGGTCATTTGGGTTTCTGGTTCCACTTAGCCTTTTTTTTTTTTTTTTTTTTTTTTTTTCCTCTGTGTCCTTTCATGGTGAGAGGGTAAGGAGCTTGTCAAGGTTCTTTATAAGAACATTGATCTTACCTGTGAGGCCTCTGGCCTCTTCACTTCCCGAAGTCCCTGCCTCCAAGTATTATCACCCTGGAAATTAGGCTTCAACATAGGAACTGGGGGTGGGGATATAAACATTAGTTCTGTCTGTCCTGATAAAAACTGGCCTACTTATGGGCAGATTCAATGACGGGGCATTCTAGCTCTGATTCACATATTGAATAGTTGCTTTCCAAGTCCCACCAGGCTTAGCCTATACCTTGTTGATTCATCTGTCATTTGCTATTGTATTTATTTGTGCGTGCGTGCGTGCGGGCGTGCATGCATGCATGCAGGTACAGGGACAGGACACAGTACGTGTGTGGAGATCAGAAGACAACCTCAGGTGTAGTCCTCAGGCACCTTCCGCTTTCGGTTTGAGAAAGGGGGATCTCACTGGCCTGGAACTTCCCCACCCAGGCCGGGCCAGGTGGCCTGCAGACTTGACTCTCGGGTGCACCCCACAGCTAACTGGCAGTCAGGGCTGGCTGGCACATCATGTCCCTGTCCCTGCATTTCCTGAAGATACTTGGAGTCGTGCCCTTGACAGAGTTCCTTACTCACCTGTCACTAACATATTAAGACAGAAATTCCCTGTTTTGTTTCTGGAAACTCAGATCTCATTCACCCTTCCCTGCTAATTCAAAACAATATGAGCTGTGCTGCAAGCTGCAGACATTCCTGATTCACCGGCCATTTCTGCTGGGGAAAGGGCTGACATGGGCTGCGCTGCTCCACATCCGTTTTCTTGGGAGAGGCAAGGGCACAGATGTTCAAGTTGGTGCGTCGTGGTCTGTGAAAGGGGAAGACCATATCTCCCTATAGTGTCTGACAGACTGCCATTTTCCCCTGTTTTCCCGGGGCCAGGCTGTTCCTCTCTCCTTTCTGCCAGCCCTTACCCAACTGCCCTAATGATATTTTTTAAAATCTGATTTTTAATTATGCCCCACATCACATTTAAAGTGCATTTGAAATATTTTTAATTACCTTAATTTTAATTAGATGCAGCAATTAGGGTAAATGTCAGCCTCTTCAAAGTACGAGTTTTCTTGAAAGTGGTTTCAGGAAAGGGGAGGCCCTCCCGACTTGCAGCTAGCATGCTGTCTTCGCCATGGTGATCTCCCCAATGCCGCACCAGCTTATCTGTGATCTATAATGGAAATTCTCAGGAAACGGTTGTTAACGATTTACTGTTGTACAGCTGTAACTGCCCGCAACACCTTACCATGAATAAACAATTTCATGGTTGTCATGACTTCAATTTTTAATCTTTTTTTAACTCTTCATTTATCACACAGGACCATACATGGCTAGTGTGTTCCCACCAAGCACAGGTCATCTCTGCTTTGTCCTTCTCTGAGGAAACATAAATGATGGGGATTTTAATTGGATCTGAGTCTGGTTTGTTGTAACCTTAAGAGGCAGCGGATAGGAGGCAACAGCTTGTGCCTCGTCCTTCAGTTCTTTCAACCGTGAGAAGCCGCTGAGCAGTTGATCCTGGCTCTCCGCACCACTGCCACTGCTGAGGGCTCGTCAGCTGTCAGTGGTCCCCCAGAGGCTGGGTTATGGGCTGGATGCAGAGTAGAACTCTGGTCTGTAAGGAGAGGGGGAGGGGACCCACCTTACATTGCATTAAATGTGTTTAGAAGAAGCATGAGGTGGAACCAAGCAGCTGCTGCCCTCTCAAAAATATTGCATTTTTTAATACTATCCTATAACATAATGATCTGAGCATTTTTAGAGTGCCAACAACACCCCCACCCCTCCTGTATTGGGTGTGAACTGTTTGGAGTGTTGCTATAGGAAAATAGAAGCCCACAAGAAAACAGAGAATCACCTAACCTGGGCCCATAGTGGCCCACAGAGACTGAACCACCAACCAGAAAGCAGGCATGGGACGGGCAGGCGCTGGATCCTGCTGTTGCCCACTTTGGATCTCTTCCCCCTTGCCATGCCTAGCCACAGTAGGAGGAAATTCTCTGCATCTACTACAGCTTGACCTGCTAAGGCAGGTTGGTAACCATGGGAGGCCTCCCTTTTTCTGAGCCTTTTCTGAAGAGAAAAGATGGCAGGGAGGTGAGGGGAGGGGGAGGGACAGGGAGATGCTACAGTGGAGATGTGAAGTAAATTAATTTAAAAAGGTAAAAGCAAAGATGTGAAAGATAGTTTTCTCAGGTATTACTCGCCAACAGTTTGGTTCTGGCCTGGTGTTTTCTTAATTTATCTGAAGACATGAAGAGGAATACCTCAAATAGAGAGTATCTACTTGAGTAGCAACATCACTACAGGTGGTAGCTGGCCACCCTCTTCTGTGACAAACTTCTAAAACAGTCCTCATAGCAACTGGAGTGTAAGCATCCTGTTACTGTGTTATTTGCCATGTTCTTGACTGAGTGTCCAGTCAGTGTTACCTTGCCGAAGTCTTTTTGGTAGATGTGACTGCTCTCAGGTTCTTCTGTAATATGCTAAGCACGTTGTACATTACTAGGAAGCAAGCGACAACCCCGTGGCTAAGAGCAGAGCGCCCATGCCTGGCACATGTTGGGAGGGGCCTTGTCGCCACACGCTGAGGAAATGACTTGGGGCTCTAAGGAGAGGAACATCATCCCTGGCTCGGGGCCAGCCTGGAACTGAAGGCTAGAGATAGGAAGCTTCTGGTGGATATGAATGAGGGAGGTTCAGGTTTGTCAGTGCTTTCTACTGGTCAGTTGATGCCTGCCTGTGCTCGTCGCGATGTCTCCTGATACCTGATACTAGATTTCTTTGTCTAGAGGAAGGAAGGTAACTGTGCTGCCCTATCCTTTCAGAAGGGATCAGGCCATCCCTTCTGCCTTCTCCCTGCACTTGTGATTCAGGAGGGAAAAAAAGAGAGAGAGAGAGAGAGCTCTCATTGTGATATCTGCCTGGCTGTGCAGGAAGGGAGAAATTTGTCCATATTCCCCTGGTGGCAATGGGACAGCTCCTTCTTGTGTGGCCCAGCTTTAGGGAGTGATGGTTACCACTGTTTTCTGAGATAGTACCTGTGCAGACTTTAGCAAACTGGAAAGCTTGTAGAGTTGCCCTTCCTATTTTATGAAGAATTACGGTGGGAATTTGGAAAAGGAGCAGACTTGTTTTTCTTAGACCAATAGGGATCAATTGAACTTGAGCAGTTTGGTCTGGGAGTGCTAAAGTGGAACCAACTGACTGAGACACCGTGTTCCCCCAGAGGGGGTGCACTGTAGTCCAGGGCGCCTTGTGTTATAGACCCAGCAGTAATGAGCACGAACAGGGCTGTGAAGGCTTAAGCCGCCGAGGGGCCTTCTTTCTAATTGGACTGGGAGGGAGCCGGTTCCCGCTCGGCTGCTCTCCAGCAAGCCCTGCCTAACAAGCCCTGCATATCTTGAGCTGCTGGCTTTTTAGGAGCTAGTCTTAATCTGGTATTTCCAGACTGAAAATAACAACAGAAAGAATTGTCTTATTTTCTTCACGTCTTCTGTCACATGACTTCCTAGATAATGCCTACTGATCCACCACCCTTGTTTCTGGAGTCACGTGTTACGTTGTAAAGAACATGTTTAGATTAGGCTTACAAATAAAGAGCTAAAGTGACAGGCTAGAAAAGGAGATCCATCTTACTATAACTCTTGATCTTGCTTGTAGCTGTAAGGAAGCCATGCCTTCAAAGGTTACAGTGCGTGTGGCCTGCCTTAGATACCTCTGTGACGAGTGGGTGCCTGTTGATATTAATAGGGACTCATTTGCTGCATTCAATCACATATATCCTTCAACTGGTTTATCTTTAAATGACTTTTAAGAAGCCATCTGTCCAGTGCTCCCCATTCTTCCTCCTCTTCTTTTAATAACTTTATCCTTGTGGACACATCTCTGTTGATGTTAATCAGATTAACAGTTTCTGAACCAATACTAAGGATCAGGCCCCAAACCAAATATCTACAGCCAAAACACACAGCAGAAGGAAGCACCACTTTTGTCCAAAAGCCTCTGTGTGAGCGGCTGTTCATGCCCAGCTGGTCTTCTCCAGTTCACTTTTATGCAAACATACTGCCCTGGGAGTGGGCAGACACCGGGGGAGGAAGTGGGGTGGCCCTTTTACCCAACATGACAAAACAGGCTCTTAAACCAAACCCAGCTGTGCTTTAGTCATCCTCAGAGAGACAGGCTCTCTGTCTTCCCATTATGCTTAGATGGGAGAGCTTTGCAGTTGAGATTGTAACTGCACTGCAGAAGCCTTGCATCCATGCCCAGTGTCTGCCTGTATGTAGTACAGTGCTATGCCCAGTGTCTACCTGTAGTACAGTGCTGTGCCCAGTGTCTGCCTGTAGTACAGTGCTGTGCCCAGTGTCAGCCTGTAGTACAGTGTTGTGCCCAGTGTTTGCCTGTGATGGAGCACTATGCTCAGTGTCTGCCTATGGTAGAGGTGTGTCTATCCATTTAGTCCTGGTCCTTGTTCCTTTTTCTGATTTTCAAATGACCTCCTCCTTGTGGTTATGTTATTTTCACTAGGAGTTGGTGGTCATAATTATGGTCTCTTTATTGGCTTCTGAAATGCTATTTTGGAAAAATCGAGGATTTTATGTATAATCGGTGGTGGATCGGATAAGATACTTGTTAGATCTAATGAGTAGCTTATTCTCAAATGAGGCAGGAAAGCCAGCCAGGAAAGAATCTACTAGAGCACTATATGAAATGACTTTTCTTGGTAGAACGGTAAAAAGCCATTGGGTTCCTATATACAGCTACCTACATTATTAATTTTTCAGCTTAAGTCCTATGTCCGATGTGATACATTGGCACTTGGTGTGAGACCAAACAAAGATAAGTAAGATCTGCTCTAACGGTTTTAGAAGCAACAATAGTAAGGTCTTCCAAACCAGTGTGACGCAGAAAGGAGACCATACAGTGCTAGTTTTAGACTGTAGAGGCTGTCAAAAGAATGATGTCCTCAGTGATGGTTCTTGTACATGAAAACTTGAGTTTTGACTTACACGACCTTGGTAGGTCTGCCTCTTTTCTTTCTTACAGTCATATAAGGACATCAGTTGGTTATAGATGATCACCTGTGTTTTACAGATAAGGAAACTAAGACATAAAGAAATAGAGGGGCTGTGCAAGGTTCTATGGCTGGTGTTGATCATCAGACCATTCTGCTCATCAAAGCAAAGATGAGCATGTTGTGTGACCTCTGACCTTTTTGCTGACTCATCTGTCACCCAGCCAGGTGCAATAAACTCATCACTAAGTTGAACTATTTAAAGACAAAAATGTCTGCAGTACTTCTAGGCTATCATATGTAGTCTAGCAAGAGGACACAGGTCCATCACTCTCATGATCTGATGCCAGCCAGAAATTATAGCTCATGGCTCTGCCCAGCATTAAGCAGAGTATTGTACTGCTGTTTATAGTGTGGAGAAGATCAAATCTCAAAGTCTAAATTTGTATTTTCGTCTGAACATGTTCTTTCACACCTCGGTAAAGTCAACAAATTGAAATCAAACCATCATGAGTTGGTGGCCGTCTGTATCCACTTTGTCTTTAGTCTATTTTATGAATAATTATACATACTAATTAATTAGTAATAATTTCTGCTGTCGCTCAGGGATGGAATGGTACTATTTATTGTACCTGATTCAGATCCTCATCCTCTAGACGACAGGTGACTGGTAGATGAATGATGGGGTCAGTGGGTAGATGCAGAGGTCGTCTGCTGGGTAGACAGAGCAGTCACTGGATAGATAGATAGACAGATAGATAGATAGATAGATAGATAGATAGATAGATAGATAGATAGATGTAGGCTTGGCAGGTGGATAGGTCAGTGGGCAGATCGCGGGATGGGTGGGTAGGTTGGTGGGTGTATAGAAAGATCAGTAGATAGATGGAGGGGTGGGTAGATGATAGATGAAGGGGTGGGTGGGTTATTGGAGGAAAGGAGGGAGAAAAGGATGGGTTGTGGATAGATAGAGGGGTGGGCAAATGCGTGGGTAGATAGATGTTCGATAGAAGGTTGCTGTGCATATTAAGTAAGCATGATGATGGGTTATCACACCTAAGAACTTTTTGAGAGCGTTTAAACATGGGAGTTTCTTAGATGAGGAGTTATTAACATTTTATCTTTTAACCTAAGACTTTTAATAATTTATGGTAGAAATAAATACTGGGACTTCTGTGGTTACAGTAATTCCATTAAACCAGAATTTACCTGAGTCTAGCTGTGATTGCACCATGCATCAGTGAGAAAGGCGTGGCATGGCGTATGGCTAGGATCAGGGATTGTGACCCGGAATGCTCCCTTGGTTCTTGTGTTGTGGGTGTAATACGCACTCTGCACTTGGGCTTTCTGGTCTGTAAAATGAGGCTTGTGCTTTACTTGTGAGAACTCAGTACCTGGCCCCTGGTGCAGTGATGGTGTTTAAAATGGTGGCTTTATGATGGAGGCTGTTTTGGCTTTCATTGAGGACAAACCTGCCTGCAGGGTATCACTGGGGTTTCTAGGCATTAATATGTTAGCTTTTTAAAAGTTTAATTGAAGTGACTTATGTATTTGGATGTATTGTATGTCAAGTATGACCCATGGTCTTTTGTGTCAACAGCTTTCTGGTTACCTCATTTATAAAATGTGAAAGATTTTTGTCCAAAGACCTTTAAGCTCATTATCCTGTCTGTAGCACTTTTGTGGTTTGGGTAAATATCACCTTTAAGAGTAAAAGAGACATAAAAAGTGTAATTACTTATTCATGACAGCCATCTAGTCAGTAAACCTCCTTTTTTTTTTTTTCTTTCAGCAAAAACTGTCCATACAATCCCTAGGTCATCAGTTAGCAGTCAGTGTTTCTGCCATTCTTGTCAGTGTGTCCTACCTCTTCTGTTTTTCTTTCTGCTGTCCTGGCTTGACCTTGTCTCCACTTCTACACTCTGTGTTTCACAGCTTTGGAGTGGGTCGTCCCCTTCAGGCGTGGCCCCTACCTCCCTACCGTCTGTGCACCCTGACCCAGTTCTCCTCCCAGCACACCGTGGTGCCCACACAACTCTCGCTTGCCTCTTCATTTTGTTTTCTTTCTCTTTTGAGAAAATGGCTCTGTGGTAATACATGTCTTTAATCCCAGCACTTGGAAGGCAGCGACAGGTGAATTCAAGGTGAGTCCAGTCTACAGAAAGTTCCAGGACAGCCAAGGCTACACAGGGAAACCCTATCTTGAAAAAACAAACCAAAAAACCTGTTTTTTTTTTTTTAATTTATCATATGCATGTGTGTGTGCATGCATGCATGCGCCTCTGTATGCATGCATTCATAGAGACCACAGAAGGATGTTGGGATGTCCTGCTCTATTCCTGTCCCCTTGTCCCTGAGATACAGGGCGTTTGCTGAAGCTTGAGCTAAGCGGGTGGCTAGCAAGCCCCATGAGCCTCCTGTCTCCCTTCCACCCCCACACCTGGCTGTTTGTGTCAGTGCTAGGACCTGAACTCAGGTCCTCACAATTGCATGGCGACTTCTCTTACCCATTGGGCCGCCCTCTCCAGCCTGCTTATGCAGTCTTTTCTTCACCAAATGAGAATGTGCTCCCAGTTCTCTGCTCTCTCTCCCTCCGTGTTTGTGAACTCCAGTATCCGTGCTTTTGTTCCTATGGCTTTACTCCCTAGCTTGCAGGGCCCCATCTTCCTTGTCGCCTGATTTCTGGCCAGTGTCCTTTCAGGAAGTCATTCCCAATCTCCTCCCTCAGGTCATGTGTACAGTTCCCAGTCTGTGTCCTTTTTTGATACATGTTGCTGCCTGCGGTCTGAGATTTCAAATGTCTGTGATTGTCCTTCCATGGAGGAGGAGACTGAGGACTGGAACCATGGATGGGTTTGTCTTTACCACTTCGTGGTGCTTTATTAATCATGAACATTCAATAAATGTAGGTGATGTGAGGGAGAAGAGAGACAGAGAAGTTTGTTTTTCTAGGAAAAGAAAGCTTAGTTCTGCCTTCTAGTTTCAAAACCACTCTTTTCTCCTCCGCCTTGTTTCCTTTTGCTTAAACCACTCTCTTTTTCCTCCTTTTTCCCCATGTTTCGATTCCATTGTACACATTAAAAACATTTACTTTAGTTGGGTCTTTGGGGGAGGGGTGCATGTGTGCAGGTGCCTGTGGAAGCCAGGAATGCCTTGGATCCCATGGAGCAGCTGGAGTTACAGGGAGTCAGGGACTGTGTGATATAGGTGCTGGGAACTAAACTTGGGTCCCATGCAAGTACAATGTGCCCTCCTGAGCGCTTATACTCCTGACACACACGCTCCTGACACACATGCTCCTAACACACACGCTCCTGACATGCACACTCCTAACATATCGCTAACACACACCCCTGATACTTACACCCCTGACACTTACACTACTGACACACCCCTGACACTTACACTCCTGACACTTAACACTCCTGACATTTATACTCCTGACATTTACGCTCCTAACACTTACACTCCTGACACTTACACCCCTGACACTTACACCCCTGACACTTACACTCCTTACACTTACACCCCTGACACTTACACCCCTGACACTTATACCCTTAACACTTACACTCCTGACATTTACACTCCTAACACTTACACTCCTGACACTTACACTCCTGACACTTACACGCCTGACACTTACACTCCTGACACTTACACTCCTGACACTTACACTCCTGACACTTACACCCCTGACACTTACACTCCTGACACTTAGACCCCTGACATTTACACTCCTGGCATTTACACCCCTGACATTTACACTCCTGACACTTACACTCCTGACACTTACACTCCTGACACTTACACTCCTGACAATTACTGTCTTTCCAGCCTCATTGCTCACCTCTGTGTGGGTTGAGGGCTGGGGCTGGGGCTCGGTGCTGCCCTGTGGAAACCCTTCCCTTTACATTGCCCATTCCCATTATCCTGCCGTGGTCTCTAACGACTCCCTGGTAGACACAGTAACCTCTCCTGCCTTTCTGGGGAGCTGTGCAGGCAGGTCTAATCATGCTGCGTCTTGAGAGTTGAAGTTATGAGATAAGGGTAAAGAGCTGGAAATGCAGCTTCTCCAGATGATCTGTTTAAAGCTTGGAAATTATTGAAACACAGTAGAACTGCAAACTGAGTTGTAAGGGAATCAGTTCAGCTGCATTCACTGAGTCCCACTGACAGAGGAAGGACAGTAGTAATCACCATAGTGATGGCAGCCGGTGACCTGAGGGGAGCCAAAAACTGAACAAACTATCAGCTGGGCCACAATGTACATGGAATGTCCTTAACGCTCATCACATGTGTCCATAGCCGTGGTCGATCTCCTTCAGGAGCTGACAGACATAGACACCCTCCACGAGAGTGAGGAGGGAGCGGAAGTGCTCATCGATGCCCTGGTAAGTCACTCATGCTGTGTGGGATTGCGACATGTTGACTTGGCCTTACCACTGTGCTCACAGCATGCTGGGTTGAGGCTGGGTGGAGGTGTGCAGGAATGCAGCTGCTGGGGTGCTTTCTGCTGCAGGACCGTGAGGGAAGAGATGCCCAGTACCAGCTAAGTGCTCTAGGCAGGACTTTCTCCTTCCCTTAGCCCTGGTTATCCCTATCCCTTACCACATCCTCCTGGAAGCCGAGGCCCAGGAGAGGCGGAACAGCACCTTTGTATTCTCTCTTCTTGCTTCGAGTCTGCGCCTTTCCCTCACTCGCTAGATGGGTTGCTACTAACCTTTCGATAGAGACCTCACAAATGTTTGCTTTCTGTCTTGAGCTTTATAATTGCAGGGAGGATGGACACTGTTATTTACAGTATACAGGATGGGTCATCAGGGAGACTTTGATTTTTAGAAACAAAGAGCAAACCAGAGCTCTCCTATAGGCGAGAACCGCATCCCATGCTTTGTTTTGTTTGTTTGTTTGTTTGTTTGTTTGTTACAGGGTCCCACTGTGGAACCCTGGCTAGCGTGGAACTTGATTTGTAGGCTAGGCTGGCTTCAAACTCTCAGAGGTCAGAAGTCACAGATCTCTGCCTGCCTTTGCTTCCTCTGTGTTTGAATTAAAGATTTGCATCACCAGGGCCAAGCCTCAGACATGGCTCACTTCCTTAGCGGTTTCCCAGGCTGCACCCAGGCAGCCCCTGTCCACCAGGTCCCAGCTGGACATATGAGAAAGCCCAGAGTCATGGGGCCTCCTGCCGGGCCCCTCGGCCATGCCTGTGTCCACTGAAGCAAAAGCTTGCTCACATGTTGGTCCCTACCTGATGAGGGAGGCCTCCAGGCTGAAGAGGCATTGCAGCCAGTGGGGGAGGCAGATCTGGTCTAGCCTCTTACCCTAATTCTGATGAGAGGTAATTCTGCTCACTGCTAGGGTCTCTGGGCCTCCCTTTCCTTCTTTTACCCTCTCCTGCCTCTTCTCTCTGATAAGAACCGTGGCAAGTGCTGCTTTCTGAGCAGTCTATAATTTCTCAGAAGCCACTGCAGCCATTCATGGTAGGCACAGGGAGCCCACCCACAGGCCTTCGGGATCAAGGTGGCTGGACTGGGAACTCCAGTGCCTAGGAGACGCCTCTGCAGCAAGGCCTACCACTTCTCTTAAGGTTCTCAGCACCAGTTCTTCCCCCACACTGAGTTCACTGTCCATGTGCTGTAAGTGGAGGGGTTGTGAACTCTTTGGAGATGAAGGACTGTCTCTGGGCCCGGCTGGAGTCTACAGAGCCCTGTGTCGCTAGCATGGAAATTTCTATGGCTGTTTCCCTTTCAGGCTCCTTCCTCGAGTGAACTGCCACTTTCCTGGGCTTTGAGACCTTTAGTTTTCCTTAGAACCACTGTACAGAAAGGGAAGGAATCTGCTGGGGCAGCCTTTGTTTTGAGGAGCATTTGTCGCAAGGCTGTGGCACTCCCTCCTGCACTGTCTCCCCACGATGTCATTTGTACAGTCTTACCTTCCAGAGGTTAATTACAGTGGCCCTGTGTGCGCCTTCCTGCCTAGTCCCTGGGCTGGTTTTAATTACCATCCTTTGCCTGTGTGAGTGGAGAAGATGAGAGGGGAGCAGCCAGCCAGGCGGCTGCTGGGAACCTACATAGAAGCAGCAGCTCACACAAAAGCCCCCTTTGTATCTCCGTGTTGCCAAGCCCACCAACAAAGCCTGCATCTTGCAGATTTTATTGTCTGTCTGGAAGGAAGCAGTTCCTCCTCAGTCTTGGGAGCCATTAGGTAGCTGCTGTGCAGGATTTCCTGTTTGTTTGGGATTTTTTTATGATTATATTATTTTAAGATTTTGGCTCTTACGGCTTTATCCTGGTGGGGCTTTTGTGAATCACAGACACTGAGCATTCTGGAGTCTAGTATGTTATTTGCTTGTCTGCTACCACTCAGAAGCCGTCAGTAAATAATCAGTGGGCAAAGCCGGAGAGTAGGCTTCCGTTTATCTCGCCCTCGTGCCACATTGAGGAAGAAGTTTGATAAGTATTCTCATATTACAAGGGTTGAGTTGTCTTCATAGTTTTAATTTGGGGCCAATATTGGAAGCCTGGACTCGCTGGAGCAGAGGCTAGAGGGCATGTGGCAGGATTTATTATGGTGTGCAGTTTGCAGTTATTGCCTTGGTCTTTTTCCCAGTTGGAAGGCCCAGCCATAGAGTAGCACATTTGTGAGCAAAGTGCTGTCCTGGCATTCTTGGGAATCTTTGGGGTTTTAAATTTTGGATCATATTCATTGCTGTTCTGTATACACAAAGGGAGTATTTGTGCTTTGAAACAAATCAATTTAGGAGCCTGGGAAATGGACTTCTCTGGATATCGTAGATGTGAGTTACTGCATTGACGAGAACTCCCTGGCTCTCCTCTCCACAGACATGTGGTTCATGAGTGTGGTGACAGACAGCTGACAGCCTGCAGTAAGGGCCTCCTGAGCTTTCTGGGACTCTTCATATCTTCCTGTCAAGCCTCCCCCAGCCTCAGCTCTTCTCTTTGGAGCTTTTTCTATCTCATCTCCACAGCAGAGACCTAGGATCTTGCCACATTGGATTAGAGCTTCTGTGGACCAGTTGGTCTTTCCCAAGTTGTGGTCCTACTGGGGACTGGTCAGGGCGCAGCTCTGCCGCTCACTGTGCCCTGGGAAGGTTGCTTTGCTTCTCATGTGGTTTCACCTGCACGGTGGCGGTAATGTTTGTCACACAGTGGAGATGTGAGGCGTCAGGGCATATCTGGGGATCTTTAGGACTCCCGCTGCTTGCTGTTTCCCAGGTGATGGTGATAAGCGTCATCTGCCACATGGTGAAGTGTTTGTGGATGTTTGCTGGACTTAAACGGTTTTCAGTTGGAAAATGTTTCCGAAAGCATTTTCAGTACTTATTTTTTTAAATATTTGGATGACCTGGGTCTAAATAAGACATCCAAAGATGACAGCTTCATTTAAACGAAAACTCTGTAATGAGGATACAGACTAGGATGTTGACAGGGTAGGCTCTGTGGGATGAAAAGTAGAACTGGTCAGATCTGGGGGCCAAGTGTCACAGAATTTCACATTGTGTGGAGAAGTCCTATCAGAGTAGGGTGAGGCGTGGCTGAAGCATGAAGCTGTTAGGACCCGCATCTTCTGTAGACTTGAACAAGTGTGCCTTGGCTATAGAGAGCCTGGGGATGCCCTTCCACATGCATCCTTGCCCTCAGTCAGCCCTTCTCAAATGCTCCATTCATGCTCTCTCCATTCTCTCTGTCCCAAAGCAGAACTCACCAGGTCTTCATTCTCTTGATGTGCACTGTGTGCTGACTTGCTCTTGGTCCTGGAAACTGGATGCTTGTAGCTCGCAGTATGACTGATGGGATCTCTGCTGTCAGAGGGTGGGACAAGAAATGGGGAACAGATAAATCACTACAGTGTGTCACGATCATACTGGAGCTGAAAATGGAATGGCTGAGTGTGTGGAGGTCTGGTTAGACCTGGTTCTCTAGAAAGGCTTGAGTTCTGGGTACAAGAAGAAGCCAGCCACTCAAAATGGCCAAGAGCAGGGTAGCACAGGGAAGAGACCAAGGTGAGAATGAGCTTGGCACCAGAGAGAATGAAAGGAGCCCTTGGTGTGGGGGAGTGGTTCTGCGTCCTGTAGGCCTCTGTGAGCTTGCCTGCATGGGCAGACTGTAGGCATGGGATTGGCAAGTGTCTGTCTAGATGTTTAGAATAACGGTACCAGCAGTGTGGATGGGTAGTGGGAGGGAGGGCAGGGATGGATCTCAAGAGGTAACAGTAGGTCCTGCTTTTAGCATTATGACTTTCAAAATTTATTTGATCAAGATTCCTTCCATGTGTTTGGGGGTTATTTTATTATTTTTTTAAACATGACATTTCTGAAATGCATTGTGTGTGGAAGAACTCCAATCTAACTCTTGAGTGTCATGAAGTGGGCCGGGTAGAAAAGGAATCCTCTTCAGAGCCTCTCATCTGTCCGCTTCCCTATTTCCTCCTTTTCTCTTATATCCTTCCTCTTTGGTCAAGTGGGAAAGGGTGTCTGATCGTGCCCTGGAACCTTCTCTGAGTGAGACCTGCTGTTTGGGGACCTGCTAACAAGCAGAAATAACCAGAGACTTATCAGAAACTGCCAGGCCTCAGACAGCCGTCACTTCCAAGGCCAGGGCTGCTCTGGCTGGCGCTTTAATCCCAAGCAGGATTTGTTTTTAGTTTCAGACTTGGTCACAGATCCAGAAAATTGCAGGTAGGCCGGAGGCTGGAGGAAGGAGCAGAATGCTAATTTGCACTCCTTACTAGCTCACTCCAGAGCCATGCATAATACAAATACTTTCCTAAGGGTTTTCTGAGCTAAATGTATTTTGACTGCTCTCGGCCCTCCTGCAATCAGATAAAATTGTATCTAACCCAACAAAACATTGAGTTTCACACTTTGCAAGCTTAAAAAGTCTGTCCGTTAGAAGTTAGATTTCTGTAACAAGAAAAAGACTTTCCTCCAGCCAGACACTCACCATCCGTATCCACTTGGCTTTAGGATCTAAGCGCTACTCATTGCCACCATCCCGCCAGTTTTCAGACAGCAGAGGACCACAAGCATAAGTAAGAATCAGGGAAAGAGACAAATAATGCAGATGGAGGGGCCATCCATCGCAGCAGAAGTCGGCTATGCAGTCTGTAACAGCGACAAGCCATGTGCCACCCAGCAGAGCTGTGACGTTTGCCACTTCAGAATTGGGGGAGATATGTCAGTTAGGGTGGTTTAAGAAAAACTAAATCGTGGCATGGTCTGGTCTGTGCCCCTAGATGTTTTCTGCTTTCTTTCCCATGCATAAATGTTTTAGTTTATTAAGGGAGACACTCGGATGTTCTTATTGGCTATGAGACTTGAGAACAAGACTGTATCTCCTGGAAGAAAGGGAAATCAGCTCATTTTCTGCTGCAGCCCTTAAGGATCTGACACCAGCTCCTCTCCAGTGGGCTCTGTCCCTATCCCTTTCTCCAAGACCCAAGGGAGAGCTTAGAAAGCGCCACTCACTAGCAAGTGGGTGTGCAGACAGGCCACTAATTTCAATTTTTTTTCATGTCCAGATGTTGCCCCTGAGTCTGTCTCAGAAAGAACAGACGGTGTATTTGACATCTGTCTTTCTTCTCCTTACTGTCATCTTTAGGCTCTGTCAAACCAGGTGTGTAGAGTGCAGTGTTCTCCACAAAGGCTCACTGCTCTCTCCTTCCTTCTGTCTTTCTGTTCTCATCAAAGTAATAGAGTTGCACTCTGCTGCCCCCAGCTTTCTGTCTCTGGCCAGGCTGCCTAACCTCTCTGAGCCTTTGTTGAGTGCTCTGTGAGAGTTTTGAGCCTTATGCCAGGTTAGATGTGATGTGTCTGAAAGCACATTGTGGTGCACACAGTGAATTCATAAGTTTATTTGGTGAGGTAAGTTTTCTCAGGTATCTGTTCAAGACCTTGAAATGTGCCAGGGTGCCAGGTAAGGGGCTTGCTATCAGAGAACTTGGCTTTTTCTTCCCCAGTGAAGTAAATGAGTACAAAGCTCGATGTAAACGTGATTGTGGGCATTTTGAGTTGTTCCTTTAGCCAGAAATAGTGCCCCACATTTTCCTGCGATTGCTGCAGGATTCTTCTTTAGCCTCATTTCCTACATAAGGCAAGCAAGGCACTGGGAAGGGGGGGCGCTGCACACAGCACACAAGTCTTCCTGGATGCCTAGCACAACTGCCTTAGCTGAATAGTCTCTTTCCCAGGAGAGAAAACCAGGGCCTGCCTTCCTTTCTTTCTTCCTTCCTTCCCTGCATGCCCTGGGGTTACCCGCAGGCAGTCCCCCAGAACCTGTTGTACAGATGGCAGTATAAAGGTGGAAAGGCTTTCTTCAAAATTCTAGAAGGAAGCCTGACTTTGGTGTCACTGGTTGGCAGATGTGTGTTATTGGCTGTACTCTGTAGCTACTGTGGGTTCCCTGTCTACCTCAAAAGGTGTGAATCTAGTAAGAGCTAAAAG
Organism: Apodemus sylvaticus; assembly: GCF_947179515.1. NCBI lineage: Eukaryota > Metazoa > Chordata > Mammalia > Rodentia > Muridae > Apodemus > Apodemus sylvaticus. The sequence goes on from NC_067476.1 coordinate 143,272,079, forward strand.
CACGTTTTGCCCAAATGCCTCATGCCCCATTTTTCCATCATGTGTAGGTACTACTGAGGCCGGGAGCTTGGGGGAGGGGAGGTGGGAGAGCGAGCATGAGAGCCTTGCATTCACCAGCCCTGAGCCCTGGGTTTGCCTTTCCTTGCCTGGGTGCCCTCAGAGAGCACTGCAGGCTGCCAGTCCTGCACTCACTCTGTTCATTTGAATGGAGAGCTGTGACTGTGGGAATGGGGACATTGTGGGACTAACCTATGATGTGACCTTCTCTCCCTCTGCTTCCGGTTCTGCAGGTGGATGGGCAGGTGGTCGCACTGTTGGTGCAAAATCTGGAGCGCCTGGATGAGTCTGTGAGAGAGGAGGCTGATGGCGTCCACAATACCCTAGGTAAGGACTGTCACCCAACCAAAAACCACATTGGCTGTGGGTTTTTTCCCCCTATACTCCAAGCTGCCTTTTAAAAAATGAAGACCCATGCATACATTTCATATAACTACAGCTTTGATTTGGCGTATAGGCAATAAAAGCTGAAATCCACTAAGTAGGTACCTGTCCAAGAGAGAACATGCTAGCTCCTAAATTTTCTTTTAAGATTTTAAGATTACTGTTTTTAACTATGTGTATATGTATGTTAGGGAGTGTTTGCACCTCTTTGTGGAGGCCAGAAGCTCCTTGGTGGATCCCTGTGGTGGGTGGGCCTTCTGGTGAAGGTGCTGGGAAGCCCTACATCTTATAAAGGAGCTTTGGAAGAGCAATAGGAGCGGCCCTCCTTAGAAGCCTTTCCAGAAGTTAAGATGGAATCCTTGTGGGGCCTCCCCACCCTGGGAAGCTAAGTTTTATATTTGTGGGTGGTCTGTGTCGGATTCTCTCCCCACTTCCTTCGTCGGAGCCGCAGGCATCTGCACATACTTGTGTTGAGAAGAGCCAGTTCCCTTGTCTTCGGGATCGATGGCTTGGTTAAGCGAGTTGAAATACTGCGAGTGTCTCTGCTGCCCCTGAGCCCCGGTCATTTCAGTGCATTCCTCTACAGTCTTTTCCTTCTCCCTCAAATCTCTCTGGTTTCTCCCTTTGCACAGTTGCCGTATTTAAGATCATACCTTCGGCAGGCCGCTTCCTCATGGGCCGCTATTGTGTTAAACCAGCGGTGGCTTCTTTGCAAGCTGGGCTCTCGCAACGAAGGGGCCGAGCTGAAGCAGGAGTTTCTGAGATTAGATTCCCTCCTGGCTCCTCTGTGTTTACTGCAGATCTCCCTTGTAGTTCTAGACTCAGAGTGGATTATTGTAAAGAAGAGGGAAGATGGGCACCCAGGGAGTACGAGAGGAGAACACGGCTGCCTGTGGTTGGGGCTGGCTCTAGTGCAGAGGCAGACGTTGGCATTGCCATCTGTCAGCCTAATGCTGGATTTTGCAACATGGAAAGCTTATCAAAAGTCTTAGCTGGCTGTTCATAAGAAGGCCCATAAGAGCTTTTCACGGGAAAGCTCAGCTCTGGCAGATGTGCCTGGTCTGCTCAGGCACCCACCACACTCAGATTCATGCCTGCCTCCTCCCCATTCCTTGGATGCCCGGTGTATCTCAGGCACAGTACTTGGAGCTAGGTTGGATCAGGAGGAGTCAGGTGTGGCTAATACAAGGGTGGTCAGACTGGAAAGCCCAGGACAGAGGCAGGAGTACCAGTGACAGGAGCTATGATGAGAGTCAGTCAGAGCATCTCAGGAACTGGGAGCAAGGGCTTTGAGGGTTGCAAGATTGCTGACTGGGCCTTTGCCTGTGGAGGACTCAGTGGGGAGCTGCCTTTGGCTAAGTCGAGACTATGCTTCTAGAGAATGAGGGTGGGAGGTGGGGTTGGGGCAGTGAGGTCCAGGTGTGAGTCTGTCCAGAGTTTGGAAGACCCTGTGAACCATAGCAGGAAGTAGCTTTGTTTCCTGTGTTTAACAGGAGATCGTGTAAAGTATGAGCAGAACAAGGTAACACGAGCAAGTGCCTGAGAGTGTTTGATCTCTGGAGTCCCTCCCTCCCCTGCTCACTGTCAGATGTGTCCCCTCCTCAGGGACTGCCCAGTCTCCTTTCAGTGGCTCTTGAGCCTGGCGTGGGTGAAAGAGCAGAGGTTTCTCCAGCCCTCGCTCCTTCAGAACTCAGGCGCAGCGTGGTCTGGGTATTATGCTTGGGAAACTCACAACAGTCCCTGCCTTGTCAGAGTGGCCTGGTCCAAGACAGGAAGCAGAGGAGCCCAGGGGGAAGGGAAGCATTTAATGTGCTGAGGGTGGTGGTGATTTTTTAATGCCCTTCTTCTTGATATCATAGCATGTAATAGCTTTTTTCCCTTTGCCTCCTAACTTTTAATTTTCCTACTAAGTCACACTTTGACTATTGTAGGAGATAGCAGGACCGATTATCTGCTTCCTGATACCTGGAAGCTACCTCTGCTGATATGGCCTTTCCCCCTGCACGCATTAGTGTGCTCAATTAAGAAGATCACGCTCACCTCCCTGCCAGTGTCCAGGTTTCCATGTGATGGGAGAGGGGAGCGAGAGGAGGGGAGAGAAGGGGAGGGAAGGAAGGGAAGAAAGCAGAGACTAATCGGCCTGCTCTGCTCTGGAGTCACCTATTAGCATAAAAATCCAACCCTCATCTCTTCTGCGAATTCCATCATTTTCAGTTATGACTTCTACTTGTAACATAACTTGAAGAAAAAGGGGGAAAAAGCATAGCAACTCCCTGGTTAATCTAAAAGTGACAACAGCATCTGGCAGGGAAAATACAGGGAAGTGGGTCAAAGGCTAAAGTGCCTGTCATGGGAAGTGGGCTTGACACAAGGGAGAACAGAGATGCGCTCCCCGGTGATGGCGTCTGTCTCTTTCAGCTATTGTGGAGAATATGGCCGAGTTCCGTCCAGAGATGTGCACAGAGGCTGCCCAGCAGGGACTCCTGCAATGGCTGTTGAAGAGGCTGAAGGTAAGGGAGCCAGTGGTCCTGCCACCCACTCATCTCTGCTCTGGCTGTGGCTGGTGCCAGTGTTGGTAGACATTGTCAGCCCTCCCTGCGGTCTAGTTTGGGAAGTTTCTGGAGCTCTGGCCCTTTTGTTGGTTGTCTCCATCCCCCACCTCCATCCCCAAGAATCTTTCTGAGTTCTACTTTTAAAAAGCATCTATTGTTAACAATATCATATATATTCTTTCAGAAAATTTCTGGACATATTTAGGAGACAGTGTTGTATGTTGACATAAAAAGAATTATATAATGTTTTCTTATGCAAATTATTTTTTCACTGAACTAATGATTGCCTAGTGTTCCATTGGGCAAACGTACCAATATTATTAATTTTTTTTAAATAGGGATTCATGTAGCTTAGGCTGGCCTGTAATTCAAGAGACTTTGAATTTCTGATCTTCTTGCCTCTACTTTCCAAGTGTTGTGACTACAGGGGTGCGCTGCCCTCCCCAATTTATGCAGTGGTGGGGATTGAACCCAGGGCCTCGTGCATGCTCAGCCATCACCCTATCAACTGAGTAACATCCCTTGCTGGGCTCTCAATTTTAATTTTGGTAACTTCCATTTTTAAGTTTTTCTGTTATAAGCAGTTTATAGTGAGTATCACATCCGAACACTATTCTGATGCACTTAGCTTATCTGTGTATTAAACCCCTAGAAGTGAAATGTTCGGGTCAAAGGGTATTTGCATTAACACTTGAGGTGTTATAAAATTGTTGCCTGTCAAGTTTGCCCTGTTGGCATGAGACGGTCCCTGCTGCTCTTGGCAGTACCAGGCATTATCATACTTAAAGCTTTCATGCTCTTAGAAGTGAACATTGATGCTATCTATGGTACATTAATTTGCATTTTAAAATCAAAGAATGTGTATTGGCTTCTGGTTGCTTAATAGCCATTCCTGGGCTTGGGGAAGTGGTCCAGTAGGTAGGATGCCTGTATCTACCTGTACTACCAGCCCTAGGAGGTAGAGGCAGAAGGATCAGAAGTTCAAAGTCATCCTCTACTGAACAGTAAGGAGCAGGCCAGCCTGGGCTGTATAAGAGCCTGATCAAAGCAACAATAAGGACAACTATTTGTATTAATTTCTTTTAGTGTCATATTTGTATCCTTTATCCTCATTTCTGTTGGATTCATCATCTTTCTTAGCACAGAGTCACCATCTTTTTAACAATTAGTGCTGTCCCATCGAGTAAATGAGAAAAGAAGGGCAAAGCCATTGCCCTGACTGACTGTAAAATCATAGGAAGGCTACTACAGTGGCCCTCCGCTGGCAAGATTAGAGGGGGCCCCTTGTTTCTTTAAGGAGGAATGACTCTTGAAGTAGTCGTGGCTTATTCAGAAAGTCTGGGGTGTGTCGGGTCAGGTTCACCCTCCTTGTCTTGGCAGGCCTGAGAGGTACACAGCCAGACAGGAATTCTCCACCTCTGCTCGTGTAACCCAGACACACACACACACACACACACACACACACACACACACACACACACACGAGATTTTAAGCCCAGTGGTGCTATCAGCAGAGATAGATGCATTTGCCAGGCAGAGCCAGTGCACTGAGGTCCTGCACACCCTCTCCTCTTCCCCCGTCGGCCTGTGTCCAGCAGGCAGCTGGTTTATATGCTGCCATCTTGGCATCTTCCTTTGGACTTCAAGTCCGGGTGGTCTTTGGCTTTAAGCTGCACTTGTTCAGAGTACTGTTCCTTCCCCACCTACTTCTCAGCACTCAGTACTGTTTCCATCCTCTAGATTGGAGCACCTGGGGAGCCAGGGCTGGAGGAGAGGAAAGGATAACAGGGTCTGGGTTACTGGAGGAATTTGTAGACCCAACCTTAACATTCATAAAATAATCTAATTGTCTTTGTGAAATCAGGACAAAGTTTTTACGTCCTTGGGACTTAATAATGAATTTGAGGCTCATTCTTTAAAACTCTTCTGCCATTTGAAGGGTGTTTAAATTAGCCAATACAACATTCGCTTGCTTGCTTGGTCTGTCTCTCTCTGTCTCTGTCTCTGTCTCTGTCTCTGTGTTTCTGTATCTCTCTCTCTGTGTGTGTGTGTGTGTGTGTTTCTGTATCTCTCTCTCTCTCTCTCTCTCTCTCTCTCTCTCTCTCTCTCTCTCATTCATCTTTCCCTTTTTGGAGTTTTGGAGAAATTGAGACCTTTGGGTGTTTAGTCTGGGTTCCATTTGCTATTTTAGCAAGCTATTATTGAGTTTTGCCTTAGGGCACAGAATTTTGTATAATCCTCAGGACAGGAGTAGTCTTGTTGCAATCTTAAACCATTTTCAAGGTTTCCAGTATTTAAACTTTAAATTGGTATTGGGTTATTTTACTGGGAAGCAGGTTCCCTTAGGAAGACTCTGCTGCACGGAACTGTCACAAAAGCCAGCCAAGCTGAAGAGCAAGGCCAGCAAGAAGCCATGACTCTTGAATATGCTTTGTTCTGGGTCCCCAACCCAAGAAAGTACACGTTATGTTCTTCACCAGCATCAGCCTTGGAGACAGTCCTGGTGGACTAGATGGAGAGTCTGCCCTCCCTTGGAGCTGGGTGGCTACCGGCGGTGGTCCTTCACTTGTCTGGCCTGTTTTCTTTTTGGGGACCACTGAGGTCCTACAAGGCAACCAAAGAATCATGTGAAACTGCCTCCAATTTGTGACCATCCTGGCAGCCAGGACCTTAAGCAGTTGTGTTAAAAGATCTCTAGTGCTACTTTTAAAACTAGGTTCCCTGGACACAGCCCAGAACTACTGTCCTAGTTAGGGTCACTATTGCTATGATGAAAACACCATGACCAAAAGTCAGTTGGAGAGGAAAGAGTTTATTTGGATTATACTTCCATATCATAGTTCATTACTGAAGAAAGTCAGAACAGGAACTCAAAAGGGGCAGGAACTTGGAAGCAAGAACTGATCCAGAGTCCATGGAGGAATGTTTCTTACTGGCTTGCTCATGCCTTGTTCAGCCTGCCTGCTTAAAGAACCCAAGACCACCAGCTTAAGGATAGCCACAATGGGTGGGCCTTTCCTTATCAATCACTAATTAAGAAAATGCCCTACAGACTTGCCTACAGCCTGATATTAAGCAGGCATTTTCTCAACTGAGGCTCCTTTCTCTCCCATTACTCCACTTGTGTCAAGTAGACACACAGCTAGCCAGCACAGTTACCATCTCAGGTTCCACTGCTAATATATTCCAGAAACATTGCTCATATGAGTCAGTGCATGTGTCTCACTAAGGTCCACTGGGCTCTAGAAGTGAGCCCTCTCTTCCATTCTTATCCTACAGACTGATACAGTGAAGTGGAGTAGCCACTTCATCTTCAGTGTCACCTTCTGGACGGCTTTAAGGCCACTTCTCTGCCTCAGTCTGGCCTTTTCATTTCTCAGTTCTGAAACACTTGCCTTGTTACCTTTGCGTAGCTCCTTTGCTAGTCTTCTGCACTACAAAGATCAGACTGTCAGATCTCTGTTTTTCACATGTCCTTGTCTCTACAGAGCACAGTGCCTTTTCTCCTATGTCTTATATACACCACTGTGAGACAACTTGAGTCCATACTCTCTCACATAGCCTGAATCATTCTTAGAATTGAAGGCAAGCGTGTAATTTCTATTGTGAATAAATAGCTAAAAGTCAAGACCTATAGATGCTAAGTGTCTTGCCCAAACCTATACAGGTAGAGCTGGAGCTGGGACTTAACCCACAGCCCAGAAGAGCTCTCATGGGCCTCCCCTGATTCTGGTTGCTGCAAACCAGCCCCCTTCAGTTTTTTTCCTAAAGGAATTCTGGGAGTTAGCCAGTCTGGACTACAGCTCTGGCGGGACAGCTTTTCTTCATCCAGAAAGGAGAGGTGATCTCGTGGAACTCCCTGTACTTGCTGCTTTTGTACCCTAGATACCCGAGTGGAGGACCCGAGCCTGGCGCTCTGTCTTGTTTATTCCCCCAGCTTCCCCAGCCACCCCACCCTGTCTTTCTTTTGTAGTTCCTTACAGATTCTCAGATCCCCCCCTAGGTGTACTTAATCTTCAAAACTAGGGCTGAGCCTCATGTTTTAGGGAACCCTCATGGTGTATGATGGAAGAGAAAGTCTCAGAGCTGAAATGCTAGAATCCTCATGTGCCTAGGTTGCTGGATTAAAACTCCCCATTTGACTGATGATCCATTTTTATTTAGGGATCCTTCAGTAATTCTCAGTGAGGGGCAGATGGGTGGCAGGCATGTTAGCTCCGGATCATACCGGTTCATGGTGGTAGCCTAGCAGCAGGTAGCAAAAGTAACAGGCTTTTTCTTCTCCACCAGATGAAACCTTACTAAATTTTCCTAAGGAGACTAAGACCCATTGCAGAGAATGGTGCAGCCAGATTAGCAAGTGAGCAGATAAATGTCCCTCTAGCAGGAGAGACACTATATCATAAATCAGGGTTTTTTTGTTTGTGGTTTTATTTTGCTTTGTTTTTTGTTTGTTTTTTTTTAACATGGGGCCATGTACTATTGAAAGCAGCATCAAAACCGAAAGTTTTCTAAAGAAATGAAATTAGGATTCCCACTGAGTTTCCAGTTAAAGGGACATTCTGGGAACCATTGCCGCATTCAGCATAATCTAATCAGTTCACCCTGGTCGAGTTAAGTGGCCAGTATGGCTGGTTGATGCAAGATCTTTAGCTGCGGGTGACAGGGGTGACAAGAGTTCACTTTGCTAGTTGTTAGGGGCTGGTGATGTGTGTGAACCCCACCCCTGCCTGTGTTCAGGTGAGCTGTAGATAAAACTTCTAGCCTCTGGCCGTGCGGGTGGCAGCATAATTGTTTTCTACTTTCCAAAAAAGCACAGCTTCCAAGAAGGTGAAGTTTAATTTTATTCAAGGCTAGTCCATGCTGAGTACAAACCTATGCTAGACTGTGCAATTACTCTGACAGCTGAAAGATGCAGAATCCCCAGGCTCCTGAAAGGCAGAGCCCCGCACGCTTGAGTCTGCCTGGTGTACATTGTAAAATCCTAGAGACAGCATCCGCCCCGTGTTGTTTGGTGGTTTGTATTGTGCAATCTCCCGGCTGATAATCAAACAGGAATTAAGTTTCCTTGATATGTTTTATCTTTGGCTAGACATGAAGGGTTAGTCACCCACCCTGCTTCAAGTGCCATTGCTGCCACCCTCTCCTGCTTCCCGAGCTGATGCTGGCTTTCATGTATTAACTGCCAGCACGTGTGAGATGCTCGTCCACATCCTTGCCTGTGTATTCCAGTCCTCATGAACAGCTCTGCTGAAAGCATGCAGCTGTCCCCAGTTTTCAGATAAGGAGAAAGCTGGATGGAGTGGACAGGAGGGCCAGGAAGCTGGGCCTGCTTCTCCAAAGCAGCCTCCTCTTGCCAAGCAGCCTCGCACAGCTCAGGGCTGGGAGCTGCCATGTCTAGATATTTTAGTTTCCTGATTAGAGCTCTCCTTTGTGCCAATTTTTCAACAAGAGAACTTCTGTTTTAAGAAAAAGATGATATGCCGGGCAGTGGTGGCGCACGCCTGTAATCCCAGCACTCTGGGAGGCAGAGGCAGGCGGATTTCTGAGTTCGAGGCCAGCCTGGTCTACAGAGTGAGTTCCAGGACAGCCAGGGCTACACAGAGAAACCCTGTCTTGAAGAAAAAAAAAAAAACCAAAAAAAAGAAAAAGATGATATAATTCCAGTTAGGTTGTTTTGTTTTGTTTTGTTTTGTTTTGTTTTGTTTTAGTATTCACTGTGGGTAAACTAGAGATTCCTTCTTGTGGCCAAACAGGATTGGAGATCTGATTGGAGATCTAAGCAGCCTCGGTAGGGGGGACTCAGGTGCTAGGACCTGTTAGGAGTGCTGATTCAGCGCAGTTCATTAAGTGCAGCCACCTTAGAAGGAAGATACGGCCACATAGGAGACCATGGACTAGGAGAGCAGAGTCATTTGACCCAGAGCCCATCATTGTGAGCAGTTAGAGCTGAGACTCTTAACCCACACATTCTAACCCAGTCCAGAAGCCTCAGTCCACACTGTGCCTTAGAGGCTTTCCTGGTACCCTGCACGAGTCTCACAGTAACTCTCTAAAAGGAAGAAGGGTTTTTCTTTTTAAAAAAGAATGTATTATATATGTTTATTTATTTAGTATATACATGTGCACACCATGTTAAAATTTCCATTTTACAGACGGAGAAACAGAATTTTACTTGGGTTATAGATCCTGTTGCTGGTTCTTGGTGGTGTTGTCTTAGTAATTTTGTTTCTACTATGATGGTTTATTAGGTAGGTAGAGACAAGGAGCTCTGTGTGTGTATATTCTAGCAATCCAATAGCTATTTGAAAGGAAAACATACATAAATTAGAAGAAAGCATCATTGATTTCATCTTGAACGCTCCAGTCATTACTAATGGAATGTTGCTCCTCATCTAATCCTCACACATTTTCATACGGCAACTATCAAACCTAGCTCACAACGGTATGATGTCATTAGAAGAAGGGACCTTGAACAGTGTGTGTAGTACTCCACAGCTGTCAAGTGTCACCAACTTTTCCCTGGAAATCTCAACATAGCCTATGGTAAACTCAGTCTGCCAACCCAACTTTCTCAGCTCACTTTGGGAAACCAGACTTTGTGGCGCCTAGGTGGCATAGCATAGCAAGTTCCACAATGGTCGACAGGGTTCAACTGTAAATTACCTCTTTGTTGTGGTCCTCAATTCTCTAGCTTACATATAGCAGGTAGCCAATAATTAGTTACTGGAAGAAAGAGAAAGACTCCCTTTTAATTTGGAGACAGAAGGCTGTGAAATTCCATAAAAGACAAGAGGCATGGAAGACCAGAAGGACTCTTGTCACAGTAGCCAGTGTCATTGGCCTTTCTTCAGCTCAGAAAGACATTGATGTGGTGCCTAATGTCCTTGTCGGCCTTCCTTCATTTAAGAGTACCCTGTTTCAAAATACCCTGGCTTTTGAAAAGCTACCTGTAGGTTTATGTGGCTGAGACCATTTAAACTCTAATCGCAACAGTGGGGCTTAAGTAACTTGAGTAAACACTTTAATGCTTTGAAGAAGCCTTGGTGCTGACAGATGTCCACTGCCTGGCTTTCTAACCCTATGCTTTGAGTTTATAAAACTACCTTTCTTCAGTCAAAATACACAGTAGACTGTACTTACGCTCTGGCTGTTATACAGAGTTCTTGATATAAAGCCTCCAGCTTGCCCAGGAGCATGCGGTGCGGCGGCATGTGTACAGTCTTGCACTCATGGGTCTTTTAAAACCCGAGATGGGCCAGATGCGGCCGCCTTCCTAAAACCCTGTGAGGTGCACTTTGACTTGATGAAGAAGACGCACACAGAAAACTGAGCCAGCGCTGGCTATTGCTTGATTAGACACCAGTGCTCTTCCTCCTTAAGTACAAAATCAATGTTCAAACAGCTCTGTGAATGGCGCGGGGTGATGGAGGCGCCAGCTTCAGTATGAACACTTGCCCTGTCCTTTGCAGCTACAGAAATTATTTGTCATTTCAAAAACCTAGATACAAAGCAGGAATAGTGCTGATTAAAACCATTGTGTGCCTGTATCTCAAGGAACTGGCTCTCATAGATTAAAAGCATGAGCGAGGTTTGCGCGGGTGCCATTGGAGGTGCCATGTTGAAGCCTTGCAGCTGGAGTAATGGACAGCCATGAAAGATGGTCTCTGCAGTGGACGTTTCCCCTCAGAGTCTTCAAACTGCATAGCACACAGCAGGGAAGAATTGTGGGTAGTAACTTAGGTATTAAAATATTAACACATTTTTGCATATTTAATGTGGTTTCCTTTTTAAATAGTAGGCAGATTATGGCCTACAAGCAGATAGGTTTATGGGTTCAAATTAAATTTTAAACATTAAAAAAATTCCGCAAGGAGCTACTTCGTTATAAATATTTTTAGCTAATCTGAACATGAGCCTGCTTTCTTTTCAACTTCTCTGATCATGTATCAGCTAATTTACAGCCTCATTTTCTGGTTGTAACTTGTAAATTGGAGTTTCATATGTTTTAATCTTATAAGCTCAAAACTTTCTCTTACTTGCCTTGGGGGAACACAGTCTCTAGACTTAAAATATGGGCACAAGGTGGGCTTTGTGGAGGAGGGCACATTCCCACACTGGGGAGGGCCACTCTGTCCCTTTGCCATTTGGTGTGGAGTACCTGTGTCTGGTCCCCCTAACCTGCCTTTCCTTTAATGTCCTCATCCCGAGGGGGTAAATAGCCCTAGGAAGGGAGCAGGGTTCCTTAATGGCTCTTTCACTTCTGTGTCCCACAGGCCAAGATGCCCTTTGATGCCAACAAACTGTACTGTAGTGAAGTGCTGGCCATCCTCCTCCAGGACAATGATGGTGAGCTCCCTCATAGGGACAGGCCAGGCTGGGCGCCACCCTCAGCTGCCAAGCTCGCCTTTGGCATCGCCTGGTTTCTCTGCTTGCTCTCAGTGCAGCTTTTGTCCTCTGTCAAGCTGTATTGATTTTGTTAGCTGACGGATCAGTGGTAGACGGCTGTAAAATCTGACAGTTGGCTTCATTTTTTTTTCTTCCTTTATTTTCCTTCTTTTAGAAAACAGGGAATTGCTGGGAGAGCTGGATGGAATCGATGTGCTTCTTCAGCAGTTATCCGTGAGTAATTCTTCCTGTGTGCTGTGAAAGTCCATGGCCTGCTTTAAGTGGGAGGTGGAGGTCGAAACACGGGAAGGAGCAGCCACATGGTGACCAAGGCAGCTGGAGGTCACACCGGGGCACCGGGGTTACCTTCCTTTCTTACTCACTGGCCTTTGCTGATCAACTGTCATAGTGAATCTGGCATGGCCTTTCCCAACTGCTGACCCAAAAGTAGGGCCCTCTCTTCTGTCCTGCAGCCAGAAAGAGCCGACTGTGTTCCCTTGCCATGGTCCAGCTCCTCCCCTTTGGTCCATCCCTAACAGAGTCTGTCTGCTCATTTAGGTTCCAGGTGAGCCCAAGGAGAGCTGTTTCCAGCGCTGTGGCACAGTGGGCTTGTGGTGGTAGGGACAGTAGGATGGTTGTAGCGCTGTAGGCAGGAGTGAGAAGTTGGAAACTGACGATTGCTGGATGAAAGAAATGTAAATCCAGTTGAAATGTTATCCTGCTGGCATTCTGGAAATGCTGTCAAGATTCCTGCTAACAAACCTTATCTGTGTTACTCCAAACAGCACTGAAAATAGATGAGTTGGATACAGGCTGAAGAGCGTTGAGTGCCTGAGATGGCAGTTTGCACACAGCTTTCCTGTGGTGCCAGCCGCTGAGTGATTTGGCCTCCACCCTGAAAATAGAGCTTTGTGGTGGGAAGCTGTCTGCAGTCCCCATGAGGTGCCGAGGCCTTATCCTGCACAGTCACCCATTACCCATTGTAGACGGGACAGGGCTGCCTGCCCAGCTAGCTCAGAAACTTTCCCAACCCGGGCTCAGCTCTGACATGCAGAACTGCCCAGTTGTATTCTGGGACCTTGAGCCCCTGCTAGTGAGTGAGGGGAGTCAACGGCCCTGTCGTGAAGAAGCACCTCTTCACATGGACACAGAGTTGGCTTCTCTGGGCTATGGATGAATTAGAAAGGGGACTGAACAGGGACAAGGATGTGGGACTTTCTGCCAGAGTAGGTTTTGGAGCTGAGCTGGGATTTCAGACGCGTTCCCTCTCAGTTTCACTGTGTGTCCAGTATGGCCTCTCTCTTTCTGCCAGTTCATAGTGGAAAAGGGCTGAGGTGTGCTGTTTTATTTGGCTGACCTGCAGCCTTAAAGCTGTCAGTCACTCTTAGACCTAGTGCTTGGCTCAGTAATTAGTGTTTTTATGTGAACTTGGATATCTTTATTTAGTACTTACAACCTAGAAAACTCGGTTTCTCTAAACTGGAAACTGGTGAGAACTTCATTTGTAGAGTTTGGCTTCTTTGGTGGGCTTTGGAAATGGCAGGATGCTGGCTGATGGTACAGCATTTTGTAATGGCTCCTTTCTCCTCCCTTGGCAGGTATTTAAGAGACACAACCCCAGCACTGCAGAGGAGCAGGAGATGATGGAGAACCTGTTTGACGCCCTTTGCTCCTGCCTCATGCTCAGCTCCAACCGAGAGCGCTTCCTGAAGGGCGAGGGCCTTCAGCTCATGAATCTCATGCTCAGGTGTGCTTCTGGGCCGGCCTGTCCTCACCACTGCCTGTCTGTCTGTCTGTCTGTCTGCCTGCTCAGCACTGCTGGCCTGGCCTTAGGACACACAGCTGTGGTCCTTTAGTCACCTGGGTTTGTTTCCCATTCATCCAGACAGTGTCCATCTGGGGCTGTGTTCTAAATGTGCCTGAGCTTTCTGGAGGGTGTGGGCTGGCACATACAGGTGTCCATTGTTTGTGTGCTGGGTGTCAGTTGGTAACACAGCACTGCCCTGAGGGCATGGCTTTGTTTCTTTTATTGTGTTGGTTTTGGAGAAAGCTAAGCATTACTTTTTGGGTTTGTCTCAAAATCTGTATGCTCTGTAGATCTCTATCTATATTCCTGCTGTTGACATCAAAACATTCATATTTATTCATTCAGTAATGAATTCTGTGTGTGCCGTGTGCCTAAGCACAAGGAATATGAAATATGAAGGATGGTTCTAGAACTTTGGGTTTATACTTCCTTTAATGTATCTTTTCTGTTCTGCTCTGTTCTCTAAAGACAATACTGCTCTCCCTTCTCAGTTCGTCCAAAGAATCTTTAAGTTGGAAATAGCATGGAGAAATGGCTTGCTTGGATGTGTTATTGAGGAATGTGGCTGGGAGAGAAAAAAGCATTCCTGAGGAGGAGACCTGAGTGGAGTACTACTGAGGGACAGCATTTGAAATGGAGAGGTTCTGGGTGCTGCTTGCAAACACATTTGGAATTTTCTAGTCATGAAATTCATGGAGTTGAGTAGGGGTCAGCTATCGTAAAACCTCTAGTCATGTGCAGTGACAACTCTGAACAAAGATATGTCTCTGAAAGTGTCTTACAGATTTGATGCGTATTTATTAAGTGTAATTTAGACTGTAGATGTTCCATCTATGTTCTATTAGAATATTTTTGGTTACTGTGTGTATTAAGTGTCAGGCCGACAAAGGAGTAACCAAGGCCCAAGTTCTCCCAGAAACTAAGGTGTCCCCGTGTGTCACCCGTGCATGGCCTGCCTTAGGTGGATGCCACCTTCTAGGTTTTATGGTCACACTACCGTTATTGTTTCATTTATTGTTATTTTGGTGGGAATGTTTTGTTTGTTTGATTTAACATTTAGTCCTCCCACATTCTACCGTTTCTATTGTTTCCTTTTTAACTTAAAGCTGTATTTGTCATTCTGTGACATAAACTTCACAAGAGGGCAGTGACTGCCTGAGGGACACAGGGAACTTTGTGGCCATTTCCAGGGTTTCGCTATCATGACGAATTCTACAATGACCAGTTCTGTGTTTAAATGACTTGGGGATTATCAATGTACATTTAAAAAAGGTTCCTCTTCTTTAAAAGGTTTGTGGAGAGCCGAAATATGGCTGTCATACAGTGTATCCTAGAACTTGGATTGATTGAAAATCTTCTTTTGAGAAATTGCGATTAAAAAAGCAAATTGTTTTTTAGAGAGTTCTGGGAAATTACTCCACGGCCTTTGCTGTTGAGGTGGCTCTGGCTTTCCTTTCTTGAGAGTGTTGGTCTCACACCGTCCGGATTGCCTGTCCTTTAGTGAAATGGCCACGGTCTCCTAAGCAAACAGTGTGTAAAGCATTTGGCTTTCTGGGTTTTCTGACCTTAAAGCTTCTCTCTCCAGGGACTTTCCCGCAAGCATCTTCCAGGCCCTGTCTGCCAGTGTCCGGATGCTGAGTGCAGACGTGAAGTGATGAATTCCTACAGCATATGGCTCCGTAATGTGTAGCAGTGGGGAGCTGAATAAATAACCAGAAATATGGATTGTTCAGACTGGAATGCTGAGGTTCTGGAAGGCTAATTAAAGAGCTCCAAAGAGCTTAGGAGGCAGAGCCTGCCCCTCCCAGAGCCCCCTCTGCCTTCCTGCTCAAGTTGCCTGCTTCCGGCTCCTATAATAATTAGCGGCCTTCACAGACAGTGTTGGTTTCCCTTTGTCTCTTCTCTACGCTCTTTGTTTCTCATTGTTTTCTCCTGCCTACTCCCAATGGAAAGTTTGGGAAGGAATTTCCCCCCTATTATTTGTAAGTTGTTCTCTGTCTAAACAAAACTCATTCAGAACTAGGATGCTAGAACACTAGAAAGTCAGGAGGTATTCTAGGGTTCCATTGCCCTGAATTTGACCTTTCACTTTGATTGCATCAGGCTCTGGATTCTGGGTCTTTCTTGCTTGCTTGCACGGAAAGCAGGCGTCCGGCTGAGGATGGGCTTTCGTTGAGGTGATAGGAATTGGAACACAGGCTCCATCTACAAATTCTGTGTATTCTCTGAGTTGCTTTACATTTTCTACCTCTGGCTTTGTTTGTTTACTTATTTATTTTTATGAAAAATAGGGCTAAATTTTCAGGGATTTTTGAGGATTTTGTAAAGTTGGAGTCATCCTCTAGCTACCAACACATTGATGAGGTACTATGCCAACTGATTATTAAGTGCTAGGCTTTTGTGGCAAACAAGACAGGATTCTTGCCTTTAAGAAAGAGGTTACTGAGAACAGCAGATACTGAGTAACTTAGTTGCTAACTATTAAGAGAAAAAAATCTTTCACATATATACTTAGGAAAGTAAATTTCTGGTATAAATAATCAATAGACCACCAGCAATATATTTGAGCTGGTGAACAGGCCCACGTGCTCATACACACGTGTTCTCTCCTCCCTCTCTCTCTGTCTCTCTCTCTCTCTCTCTCTAGCTCCTGCTCCAACCCAGACTGTTTTAGATGATGTAATATCTCATTATCTCCTCTGATAATACTCTTGATATTTATGATTGAGCCTCTGCCCATGTCACATCTCCCAACCTAGTCCTCCACTCTCTTAAATTCTAGGTGTGGAGACCTTTGTTTGCTGTCTTAGATACACCACGGGATGGCCAACATGTTTGCCTGAGTCTCAACTGAACTAGAGGCTTTTTTTTTTGTGAAACAGTAGTCCTTGAAAATTTGGAACTCACAGAGCTCTACCTGCCTCTGCCTCCTAAGTTCTAGCATTTAAGGCACCTCCATACCCACTTGCATTGTGAACTTCTCAGAGCAGGGACCCAATATTCTCCAGTCCAACCATAGATGAACAGTGGCTTTCAGTCCTTCCATCTTCTCTGTGTGAGCCAGAAAATCTAAGAGTGTTCTTACTGTTTAGAACCACTGATGCAGACTTTCTAGCTGATTCCATAGACAGGCTGCAGAGAGGAGAGAGGCTTGTTTAATTAAAGACCATGGCGTGAAGTATTTTGTCCTGGGTTTCCTGGCCACATTTTTAGAAGATGAAGCACAAAGAACAGGCTGTAAGGCGTTTGTGATACTGATACTCAAATTCAAGAAAACTGAAATGCAACGCCATTCCAGGCGCCACCTGCACCCATAAAGCCAGCCCAGGCTCTGAGCTCCAGCCCTGTCCTCTTTGGGCCTTGAACTCTCAGCCATCTTCCCTCATCCCTCTGAGCTCTTCTGGGTTGGGCTTTGGGTCGCATTCCCTGCCTCATTCCTACTGCAGGCTCAAGGCAGCCTTCAGCTAATGTTTAAGGAACTGGGCCTTTGTCTTCTTCCTCCCTACCGGGAGGGGCCTGCTGAGTGGTCAGGTGACTTTCCCTCACTCCTGAGCTGTCTGGATTTCACAGTACTTGACAGAATCAATGGCAGGGAGGGGCTCTTTTTCATGTGTTTGTGCTTCTCTCACTGCCAAAGAGCGAATGAAGACGTCTTGGAAAAGAAGGAAAGATTTTTGTGGTCATATTGGAGAGTGAGTCTCATGCTGTGATAGAAGCAGCAGGCAGCCACCCTGTCCTGTCCTGTAGGAGCCACAGTGAATGAGAGAAAAAACCCATTTCCCATATGGCCGGCCCTATAGCTCTTAGCAGAGCACAAAAATTAGGTCGGGCCGGGCGGTGGTGGCGCACGCCTGTAATCCCAGCACTCTGGGAGGCAAAGGCAGGCAGATTTCTGAGTTCGAGGCCAGCCTGGTCTACAGAGTGAGTTCCAGGACAGCCAGAGCTATATAGAGAAACCCTGTCTCGAAAAAAACAAATCAAAAAAACAAACAAACAAAAAAAAGTATGAGGTCGGGCAGAGCGTACAGAGGCTCTGGGCAGTGCCCAGCATGACTCCTTTAGGGAGCCGTGGCTCTGACATAGAGGTGTGCTGTGTCTGGCCTCCATCTTGGTCTGAGAATTGAGAGCAATAGTAGACTGTATAGGATGAGCAGAGAGGGTATGAAATTAGGATGAGCAGAGAGGGTATGAAATGGCCTTTGATAGGCAGAGAGGGTGTGGGGTGGCCTTTTGGTGGGCAGCAGAAGAACTGAGGTAAAGACACAAGCCAGCGGATATTTTTAGTCAGAGGTGTTTGAGTGGAAAATAAAATTTAAAACTGGGTGTGGTGGTGAATGCCTTTAATCCCAGCACTTGAGAGTCATAGAGACCCTGAGTTCAAGTTCAGCTTTGAACTACAAGGTCTACAGAGTGAGTTCCAGGACAGCACAGAGGAACCCTGTTGCAAAATGAGGGAAAAAAAAAAAGATGAAACTCAGAGGAGCTGCAGTTTATTGTGCTGTTTATGAGCATTAATACCAGCACAGTGGAGGTAGAGGCAGGGGGATCTTTGTGAGTTTGAGGCCAGCCTTACCTACAGAGCCAGTTTCAGGACAGCCAGGGCTACAATGAAACCCTGTCTTGAAAAAAAGACATGTTTTGTTTTGTTTTGTTTTGTTTTGTTTTGTTTTGTTTTGTTTTTAAAAAAAAAAAAGGACCGTGGAATTGAGAGGGGCCAGTCTGCAGATTGATACAGTCTGGGATGGGGCAGGAAGGGAGATGGCACTGTAACTGCCCCAGATGCCCTGAATGATATGGGGCTGCCATCTCCTCCTTCATCCCACAGATGTTTCTCTCCAGAGAGATGCTTGCTACAAACAGAAGATTTCAATAGATGTGGGTTAATTCTAGCCTGTGCTCCCCACAGTCCTCCTCACACTGCCAGCAGGCACTGTACACCAGCGTGTCCTTGACGTGAACAGTTCAGTTCTTCAGGAGCTGCCAAGCTGGCAGGACAGGAAGAATTACATTGTCAATTTCTTTGAAAATGTTGACGTGAGGCTTATTACTTCTGCTGTAAACGCTGTTCCAGTTAGAGAGAAGACCACTGTGCTCCCCAGAGATGTGCTCAGCCCAGCCTGAGTTGTGAAACACAGTGAGTGAGCTCGTCTCCATTATTAACTGTACAGGTGAAAAGAGAGACAGAAGGACACAGTCGCATCGTCCAGGAATCACCAGTTCTTGGTTGGTTGGGTTTTGCTGAGCTTTTCAGGAATGTGACAGAGAGAGTGTCGACATGCCATTTGCAGAGTGGGGCTCAGTGGGTCCCATTCTGAACAGGGCTTGTGGCAAGATATGTGGGTAAAGAGGGCATCCTGAGCCCCCTGGGTGTTTGTTCCCTGGTCTTTTCCCTGCAGTGGGATAACCACCTAACAGTTTGTTTTTGATGACCATCTAAAAGTCTGAACCACTCTGCATTTTCAGTCTGTCCTTCACCATGTTCCAAGAGCTAGAGCCTTCTCTAAGCTCCAGTCTCTCAGGATCAGGCAGAAGATCCTCATGCCAGTCTGTGGGCAGCTGTGCCATGGCAGGGCTGAAGGTGCCCTTGCTCTGAGCTGTGCACACACACATCTGGCTGAAGGTGCCGTGCTCTGAGCTGTGCACACACACATCCAGCTGAAGATGCTCGTGCTCTGAGCAGTGCACACACACATCCGGCTGAAGGTTCCCATGCTCTGAGCGGTGCACACACACACATCTGGCTTCTTGTTCCTTGCCTGCAAGCCAATATCAGTGTTCTGTCTTAGATGGATCCCAATAGTTTACACCTGTTCTCTGAGAACCAGACAAATGCTTCACAGGCACAAAGCAATCTTTCCCCAGCCCCGCAGGCTGACGGTACCACTTCATAAATGGAGAGTGCCATGATAGGAGCGGATTAGCTGACAAGAAATGGTGGCAGACCTGTCTGAGCCCTTCTGTCTGACTCAATAGTTGTTCTTCAGTCCAGGGTAAATTGTGCATATTTGAGGTGTCTATTTGCTGCGTCCTCTGTGTGTGAACCCACCCTTCACACCCTTGCCACCATCATGACATCTGCCTTGATCACACTCCTGTGATTCCCTGTACACTTTTCACTGCATAAATCCTCCTCTCAGACTCATTGTTTCTAGGTAACGATCGGTTTGTTTTCTGGCCACTATATATTAGATTACATCTTATGGAATTCAATTTAAATGGAGTAATGCTGCATGTGCTTTTGCTGGGGCGTGGTAGCTCATCTGACCAATTTCACCTAGTATAATGTTTTTTGACATTTACCCTTGCCATGGATCAATAGCTTGTTCCTTTTTCACCACCTAGTAGTATTTTATCATAAGAATAAACCAGTCTGTTGAGTCACTTACTGATGTACATTTGCATCTTGTTTGTAGCCCTTAGGGGGAAAGCTAAAGAGAACATTCCTGTGCAAGGCTTCAGGCACACGTTTCTCATTGCTCTAGGGTCAATACTGAGGAGTTGAGTGGTTCAGTCATGTGACTGCTGTGTACTTTGATTTTTAAAGCACTGTCAAACTGCTTGCAAAATGATGCCATTTTGAATCCCTTGGCACTGTGTGAGCTCCAGGAACCCCAGTTTCTTGTTAGCATTTGGTCAGCTTTTAGTGGAGCTGTGCTAAAGCCCACACAGTGTGTGTGTGTGTGTGCGCGCGCGCGCTGGGGGGGTGTTTGTCTCAGACAGAATTTGTGTTTCCATGACTAGCGGTGTTGGGTATCAGAATGCACACTCATTCCCCCCTTCTCTCTGCTAGTTAGTTCTCAGCAAATCCTCTGCCCCTGAGTGTAGGAAACTGCCATGAGGACACGTGCAGCCTCATCAAAGTGGGCCGCCAGGCCTGGGGGCCAGGTATCGTGTTCTGCCCCGTGCTCTGCTGTTTCGGTTCCACAATCATCTTTTGAAAACATTTTAATTCCGATGGCGATTTATTTTTTCCAGTGACCTGTTTCTGTCTGAGTAAATTGAGTACCTTGTGTCTTTAAAGAAATGTATCCCTTTTGTCCTTTGATAGTCTTACTGCTTACCAGTCTCCCCCCTCCTCAACCTCCCCCCTTCAGTCTGTAGACCCAGCTTGTTTAATGATTTTTTTCTCTCTACCCCTTTTCTGGTTTTTTGTTTCAGAGATTTCTGCTCTGGTCTTCATTTCTTGACTTTTCAAGATAGAAATATGAGGTTGTTCTTTTGAGGGCTCTGTTATTTTCTAACGTGTATGCTGCTGTAAATCCCTGCTCGCTGCAAAGTCGGGGCAGCCGGATGCTCTCTTACTGTAATGTGTTTTCATTTTTATTTCATCCAAAATGCTACTTTGATTTCATTTTTCATGAAGTACTTAGAAGTGTGCTGTAAAGTTTCCAAATATTTGGTGCTTTTCCATCTGTCTGTCCTCAGACTTCTGCTCCAGTCACACTGCTCTGAGAACATACTTCCTGTGAATCTACAAAGCCTTGTGTGGGCCCAGACCACTCGTTCTGCCAAGCCCTCCTTGTGCATCTCAAAAGCCTCTGCTGCGTGCCCGGGGCAGGGGCTTTGCTGTGGCACGGGGTAGAGTTGGTGCCATGTTGCTTACAGGTTGTTTTCTGATTTGGTAGTTACTATGAAGTGGAGGTGAAACTGTGGTGTTGGCCCCTGTCCTCTCATCCATGTACACTTTGGCTCCACACATTCAGAAGATATTTAGATGCTTAAACGTTTGGAATTACATCAGTCGTGGTGGCATTCAGCATCATTCCCAGCATTCGCAAGGCAGAGGCAGGTGAATCTCTGAATTTGGATTCTAAGGGCACCCTGGTCTACAGAGCAAGTTTTAGGACTGCCAGGGCTACACAGAGAAGCCTTTCCCCAACAAACAAAGAGTTAAAAACATTTCAGATTATATGCTCTTTTGTGTGACTATAATACCACAGCCTCTTCTCTTTTTTGTTTGTTTGTTTGTTTGTTGTTTTTTCGAGACAGGGTTTCTCTGTGTAGTCCTAGCTGTCCTGGAACTCACTCTGTAGACCAGGCTGGCCTCGAACTCAGAAATCTGCCTGCCTCTGCCTCCCAAGTGCTGGGATTAAAGGCGTGCACCACCACCACCCGGCCCACGGCCTCTTCTTAATGGGTGTCAGCATCTTGTCTTTGACAATCCATCTGTCCAGGAATAAGCTGTGTGCTGTCTGATGCCTTGCCCCCGTCTCCCACCAAATGTATGTGCTGAAGCAGCCCTGGACCCTCCCCCCCCAACCCCCATGACTGGAAACAGCGTAAAAGAGGTGTGTTTATGGTTAACTGAGAGTGTGGGGATGGGATGGAACTCAAAACCCAACAAGACTGTTTGCCACAATAGGATGTACCCCAGGAGTGCCCCCCTCAATGTGCTGTGGAACCCACTGGAACACTTCTGTCTGTGTCCTTCCTGCTGCTGAGGTCATACATTCGATGTCAGAATATGGTGGGAATCCCACTAGAGCGTGTTCTTTTTGTTTAAATGATCAGTTGTCTTTCAAAATAGATTTAAAAAAAAAAGATTTATTTATTTATTATATGTAAGTATACTGTAGCTGTCTTCAGACACACCATAAGAGGGTGTCAGATTTCGTTACAGATGGTTGTGAGCCACCGTGTGGTTGCTGGGAATTGAACTCAGTACCTCTGGAAGAACAGTCAGTGTTCTTAACCCCTGAGTCATCTCTCCAGCTCTAAAATAGAATATAAAATAGCTTTATAATAGAAAAGAAATGGTCTTTTTCTGTTAAATATATTTCTGTTCTATATATCTACATTTTTTTTTAATTGAGAATAGATTCTTCTCTCATACAGTGCATCTTGACCACAGCCTTATCTTATTCTTAGTGGAATTACTTTGAGTTTTTTTTCCATTTAACTTGTTGTTTGCTATAGGCTTGCTGTAAATTGCTTTTATTATGTTTAGGTATGTCTCTTGTATCCCTAATCTCTCCAGGACATTTATCATGTAAGAGTGTTAAATTTTTTCAAAGGTTTTTTTCAGCATCTAATGCATTGATCATGTAGTTTTTTTTCTTTCTTTCATTTTGTTTATATGGTGGATTACATTGACTGATTTTTCATATGTTGAACCACCCTGCATCTGTGGGTTGAAGCCTACCTAATCATGGAGGATGATCTTTTTGATGTGTTCCTGTATTTTGTTTCCAAGTAGTTTATTGAGTGTTTTTGAATCTATGTTTATAAGGAGAATTGATCCATAATTCTCTCTTTGTTGAGTCATTTTGTAGTTTGGCTATCAGCATAACTGTGGCCTGACAAAATGAACTGGGCAATGTTTCTTCTGTTTCTATTTGTGGAATAATTTGAGGAGTATTAGTATTAACTCTTTGAAAGTCTGGTACAATTCTGTCCTAAAACCATCTCGCCCTGGGCTTATTTTGATTGGGAGACTTTTAATAACTGCTTTTATTTCCTTATAGGTTATAGATCTATTTAAATTGTTTATCTGATCTTGATTTAACTTTTGTGAGTGGTATCCATCTAGAAAATGGTTCTAGATTTTTCAGTTTGGTGGAGTACACGTTCTTAAAAGTACGTCCTTATGATTCTCTGCATTTCCTCCGTGTCTGTTGCTATGCCGCCCCTTTGTTGATCTGGATATTCTCTCCCTCTTTTAGTTAATTTACATAAGGGTTCATCTATTCCCTCTCAGAACCAACTCTTTCATTGATTCTTTGTATTGTTCTCTTTGTTTTCTTCCTGTTGATTTCAGCCCTCAGTTTGATTATTGATTTAATGGCTATCCACTCCTTGGGTGTGCTTGCTTCTTGTTCTAGAGCCTTAGATCTGCTGTTGAATTGCTGGTGTGAGTCTCTCCCTTTTTTTTTTTTAATGTAGGCACTTATTGCTATGAACTTTCCTCTTAGCACGACTTTCATTGTGTTTCATAACTTTGGGTATGTTGCATATTCATTTTTATGGAATTCTAGAAAGCCTTTAATTTCTTTATTTCTATCTGGACCCGCTTTTTATTCAATATGCAGTTGTTCACTTTCTAGAACTTATAAGCTTTCTGTTGCTTCTGTTGTTGCTATCCATCTTTAGTCCATGGTGGTTTGGAAGGATTTATTTAATTTTCTTATATCTATTGATACTTGCTTTGTGTCCAAGTATTAATTTTAGAGAAAGTTCCATGAGGTGCTGAAACAAAGGTATATTCTTTTGTGTTTGGGTGGAATATTCTATAAATATCTGTTCGCTTCATTAGGTTTGTATTTTCGGTTTATTTTTTGCCTAGGTGACCTGTCCATTGGTGAGAGTAGAATATTGAAGTCTGCCACTATTAGTATGTGAGGGTCAGTGTGTGACTTGAGCTTTCATAGTGTTTCTTTTACAAAAGTGAGTGTCCTTGTGTTTGGGGCATAGATGTTAAGAATTGAAATGTCATCTTGGTGAAATTTTCCTTTGAGTATGTAATATCTTTTCTGTCTCTTTTCATTAGTTTTTGTTTGAACTCTATTTTGTTAGATATTAAAATGGCTACACCAGTTTGCTTTCTTGGTCTAATTGCTTGAAGATCCTGTGTCCTTTTACTAGGGAATTGAGACCATTGATTTTGAGAGATATTAGTGGTTATGGTGGACTGACTGAACTCAAGACCCCCTGCTTGCTGGGCCAGCAGTCTACCACTGAGACATTTCCCATGACAGAATACCATGGAAACAGTCTTCCCCCTTATTCCTGTGTATGAGGTGTGGTGTGTGTTTGTTGGTGCAGATGTTAGCATGTGTGAACGTGCTAACACGTGAAGGAGCCAAAGGTTGGCATCAGGCGCCATCCTTCTCTGTTGATCTTCACCTTTGTTTGTTGTTTTGGATGCATTATTCCCGTGTGCGATATGAAGGTGGGTAGCAATCTGTGTGTGCCAGGGGAAGGTCAGAGGGCACTCTGTGGAATCGGCTCTCTCCTTCTACCTTCTCCTAATTGTCAGACTTGCAAAGCATGCCCCTCAACCATGAGCCCATCTCCCCATTCCTCTGCCTTCATATCTGAGACAGAGTGTCTCAGCCTCTGCTAATAATCATGGCGTTGGTGAGGGTGTCTGGCCAGTGAACTTCAGGGGTCCACCTGTCTCCATTCGCGTCTGATTCTCCATCACAGTGAGCTTTGGACTCTCCTGGCAGACATGTTCACTGCGTGTGCTGCCTTGTCTCAGTGTCTAGGAACTATTTATTCTGTTCACCGCTGTTCTGTTTTCCATCACTCTACACTTCCTTCAGGAAGGGAAAGGACATCAAGACCCTGTTCTTATTCCTCCATTTTAACTCACAGGCCAAGCCCAGCACATAAATTATACTGTTACATCCATTTTCTTACAATTTGTTGCTGGTAGATAGTAATACAAAACAACTCATAAAGTGTTGTTTTACAGTGAACACCTTTTGCTGTATCACCCACACCGCCTGACTATGGAGGCCAATGCCATCCTCCCAAGACAGCATCGTTCCTCAGTCAGGTTTGATGTAGGGTAACCCCAAATCTCAGGGGCTTCCAGAACAGTTTTTTTTTGCACCCAGCACCTCTGTAGCTGGCTCCTGGAAGTTCTGTTGTCTGCCTTAGGATACACAAATCACAAGGTGTCATTCACAAGATAAAAGGGAAACCTGAGAGATACAGCCCATCTTTCAGTTTCTCCTCTGAAGATGCATATGTTACACCCACATCTCATTGACTCTAGAGAGCCCCATGGCCAGGTTCTGGTGTGAGGAAAAGTGTTTTAGCAATTATGTGATGACTCATGGGCTCGTGTGAATTAGTCAACTGTGGGCAGGCTTAAGGACATTGTGTCCATAGCCTGAAGTCACTGTGTCATTAATGATGATCTGAATGAGTGTCCCCAGAGGTAATAGAGTTGGTCCTCAGGGTGGTGCTACTTAGAGATAAGAGTCTGATGGGAAGTTCTTAGGTCATTAGAGGTGTACCTTTGAAAGTGGTCGTGGTGTTCTAGCTTCTTCCTCCTGCCTCATGGGCATAGGCAGTTTTCCTCTGCTGTATGTTCTTGGCTATTGCCATCTGGTCATACACACACACACACACACACACACACACACCCGCCACTGCTGTCACCACCACCAGAAGCTTGAGTTGGAACCTCTAATTTCGTAAACCTTTTTCCTAGAAGTTAATTCTTGCTTCAGGTATTTTGTCGTAATGGCGGAAAGCTGATTATAAAGGCATCTTGATCTGGCTGTATAATTCATGCAAATATTCTGTCCGATAAAATGGCCTTATGTTTGGGGAGCGCTAAGGGAAACAAACGTTGTCAAGTGTATTTCAGAGTAAACAGAGTGATCTTGTGAGAGATTAGCCAGATTTCTCCCCGATCAGGTTACCAGTATCTCTTAAAGAACCTCTTTAAATTACTTCTTTAATTAATCCCAGCTAGCCAGAGTCCTGGGGAAAGGAATTTACACCGTTAGCCTGTCCTTCAAATATATTTCCTCCTGGCTTCTGCTGTTTTTCTCTACTTTTAAAAAGACTACCTCAGGGTAGTCTTACACAGGAGATGCAGTTATAGTCTATACAGACTTAATTATTTTCTCAAATTTCCCCTCATTCCTGAGTATCGGACCCATTAAGTCCTAGCTGAAGATCACTGCCACATCCCAGAGGCACCTTGGGTTTAGCCAGAACTCTTGGCCCCTTTCAGTCCTGTCTGCTGCTCCTTGGCCCTGTTTCTTAGTCACTGATCCATTGCTGTGAAGAGACATGACCGCGGCAACAGATTTAAACATAAATTGTGGGCTTGCATTCAGTTTTAGAGGTTTAGTTCTTTGTCTCGAAGGCAGGAGCATGGCAGTACCCAAGGTCTTGGAGCAGTAACATTATGGTCTCTACAGGTCAATAGAGAGTGAGCTTGGGCCTGGCATGGGCTTTTGAAAACTCAGAGATCACCTCTTTAGACACACTTCCTCCAACAAGCCACACCTCCTAATCTCTCTAATCCTTTCCAATGGTGTCACTCCCTGTTGACCGAGCACTCACAGATGTGAGCCTCCTGGGCTGAGGGGGATTCTTACTCAAACCTCCACAGCCCTCTCTCTCCCTCTGCTGTTGTTTTGCTTTCTCCTGCCCCAATCACTCCCAGGCACAGTCACTGGCTTGCACTGTGGCGGCCTACCCACTCTCCCTGACTGCACTCGTTCTCGCCTCTGCCTGCGCTCCTGTTTCCTTCTGCTCCCTCTTCGCCTGTCTGGGAAACCCAGCTCAGCTTCGCCTTCTGGCCAGGCCTCATGGCTGCGCTCCCTCCTTGGTACCTCTACTGTGTGATCCAGCCTTCCCGGCCGCTCATCCCTCATCTGCTTGTTTCCGTGCAGTGTGGACCGACCCCCTCGGAAGCCCCGAGCGAGCTTTGTCTCCGCATTCGTGACTAGATGTCTGGCACCTGTTAGGTGTCTCATAAATATTTGAGGAAAGAAAAAATGAGCAAGGAAAATCATACTCAGAATCTGTGTTCATCACAGAAGTGTTTGGGTGTGATAAAGAATAAGCTAATTAAAACTACAACAGGAGATACTGTTGCAGCATCCGAGGCACACATGAGCAGACAGCAACAGCCGACCCCAGCCACCGGCCATGGCGCCAGCGTGTGGAGGCCGTGTTCACATCGGTGCTGGCATGATCGACAACCCGATGAACCCAGACAAGACTAAGATAAACTACTTGTCCTCCAGTAGAATAAATATTTCAAATAAAGTCAACCCAAGAAAGTCAGGCCAAACAACTATCGATTGCTAAAAGCCTGAACTTGAGCCCAATGAATATTCCAAAGTTCACCTCCATGCAGCCTGCCTAAATGGTGATCAATACGCAATTACTGCCCCCTTTAAACATGTCCTAGCTACCGCGCTGCCTACCCAAAGAAGGGCTTGCTTGCTTTTAAAGTCTTTTGTTTCTTGAATTTGCTTAGGCAGGGGAAAAAGAGGGCCTTGGCTCAGCCAGGCTCCTTCGCCTTTAGTGTGGCAGGCAGTCCTATGTCATTTGTGAAATGGTTACAGCGAATGCTCAACAGAAGCCGAAGGCACCCTGGTCAGCAGTCGTCATTCATTTCAGGACGCCTTTTTCTGGTGGCTAACCAGTGAGCATGTGTAACTCTGCTTCCTAATTTCTGCCCGCATGATTATCTGCCCTAGCCATAACCTCTATAAATCCCAGCTTGTAAAGCTGGGTTCAGAAGTCCAGCCGCAGCAAGAATGAGATGGTATTTGTGTAGCCTCCTACTAGAATTTCATCTTGAGACAGAAAGTTCTTCCCAGTGGTTATCAAGCCTCATTTGCCTCCTCCTGATGTTTACACTTTCATATTTCTCTTAAATAAGCCTTTCTCACGCCTCCCCACCCCCTGCTGCAGTCAGTTCTCTTTTTGTATTCCATTTACTCTAGTGCCACAGTCTGAACCGTCCTCCCTGCCCACACGGTCTGCCCTTCCGGCCCCTTTTCTCTCTGCTTCTAGATTGAACCCTCTAAATGTGCCCCCTTTAGTGCCCACCTTCTGAGTGATTGGATGGACCGTGGCTTCCCTAGCAGCACAGCAGGGGCCTGGTGTGCACATTTGCACACACCATCCTGACTGGCTTTATTCCCATCTGGTGCTCTGCTCTGCCTCAGCTCTGCCACCCGTGCCACAGCCACTCATCCCTCTGTTGACAAGCATGCCCTATGACCCCCTCACTGGCTTCTCCCAAATGAAGCTGCTCTTTCCTTCCTCTTAACATCTTGAACATAACTACCATTACTTCTGTCCTTTAAATCTGTTTTTACTATCATTTCCTCAAATCCCTTAAAAACAAGAAACCTCTGGTCTCCAATAGCCAGGACAATGTCTGAATGACATTGGCTACCTGAGTTCTATAGAAGCCTTCTTCCTGTCTTCAGACTCAATGGCTGGGTTGAAAGTCATCTCTGAGTAGCTGGGTGGTTATCTGTGCAGAGGAGGATAGAGGTGGGAATAGTCGTCTCATGTCCTAAACACCTTCCTGTCCCCTAGCTTTCTGCACAATGTAAGCTCTAGGGTACTGTGGCATCTTTCATCTCTGACAGGAAAGATGTCCAGCAGGTATTGTGGAGGACCAAACCAGGGGCACTTCTCCGCATTACTTCATGTTCATCTGATCTCCCCTGATGGATTCTACTTTTTGGAGCAGAATCCATGACTTTGTGTCTACCACAGTGTTGAATAGGTGCTCAGTAAACACAGTGCACTTGGGTGGTTGATTCACCATCTGTACCCAATTAGGAAATAATTGATGTTTCTCTTTACCTCTTAGAGTGTTAAAGAAAATCAAAAAAGATTTTAAGAAATTATGCTTCTGTTACTTTTAGATCTTTTAAATCTTAAAAGTCTCCAAAGTTTCATGTACTGAAGGTTTGGTTGCCAGCCTGCAGTGCTGTTGGGAAATAGTGGAACCATAATGAGATAGGGTGTCATGGAAAAGAGTGAGGTCAGTGAGGGGGCTATGTCCTTGAAGACGGACTTCAGGACCACCCCCACCTGCTTCCTGAAGACCCCAAGTTGAACAGCCCATGGCCACACAGCCCCGTGGTGACATGCTGTGCTTTGTGGAGCCAGGTGAGCACAAAATAAGACCTCAGAACAGGCAAGATGAACCTTTCTTCTAAGTTGTCTCAGGTATTTTGTCACAAATTCCCTAGAGAAATCTACAAAGTGGTAGCCGCTAACCCGACCTTCAGCCTCAAGGGTAGTATCACCTTTGGTTTGGTTTAGTTTGTTTTTTTTGTTTGTTTGTTTGTTTGTTTGTTTTTAAAGTCACTTAACTTTTTTAATTTTACAAAGAATATGTTCGCTGTGGGAAAGGGAATACAAAGATGCAGAAGAAGGACTTGTGAAGTTCAGCATGGTTTCATGACAAAAATACTTGAGTGGGGAATGAAAGAGCTCGGTAACCCTTGGTAACAGGCACCTGCAGAATGTCCACAGCTAACACCATACCTCATGGTCAGCGAGTAGACGGTAAGATGTCTTTTTAGGCACTGAACTGGTGCTTCTAGACAAGGCAGTTGAGCATTGCTGGAAAAGAAAAGACATCCAAGCTAGGAAGGAAAAGGAAGAGTTATTTGTTTGTAAATAACATGAAGTTATGCTGTCGATTCCAATAGTGCAGCTATTAGATAAAACTAATAAAAAAGTTATATGATCAGTATAGAAAATTAATTGTATTTTATTGAGACAGGATCTCACAGTATAGCTCTGGCTGACCTGTAACTCCCTATGTAGTCCAAACTGGCCTCAGCCACAGATATCTTCATTCTGAGTGCAGGGATTAAAGGAATGTGTCATGTTGCTCCCTGCAAGAAGCATACACTAAGTCAACTCACTGTGGTAGTGCGAGCCCACGGTCTCAGCCCTTGAAAAGTGGAACAGCAAGATTAGGAGTTTGAGGCCAACCTGGGCTACATGAAGCCCTGTCTCAAAAAAGAAAGGAACATCAGTTTTAAACTGCCACCGGTGAGTGATGCCGAGGCAGTCCTGTTCTTCTGTGATAGAATGAAGCTGGGCCTTACCTCACATTCAAACTTAACTCAGAAAGACCAGAGGCCTAACAGTAAGAAGTCTGAGAAGAAAATACAGGGTAAACATTCATGACATTGAATGCAGTAATGGTTCCCCAGGTATGAGAGCAAAAGACAAAATTAGATCCATTGAACTCTATCAAAATTTGAAGGTTTTATTCTTCAAATGATACTACTAAGAAAGTAAGGAGAGGGCTGGAGAGAGCACTCAGGTGTTAAAGGTTAGAGTTCACCACCAAAACATCCAGAAAGTGAGAATATTTGGCAAAATGAGGAAATTATTTTATCATACATGTGTTGAGGGACTTTAGAATATAAGAAAACAATGCTTAGAACACAATGAAAAAGAGCACTTGTTTGCCCTGTTTAAAAATGAGCAAAGCAGGCTGGACTTGGTGCACACCTTTAAGGCAGGTGTATCTCTGAGTTCCAAGACAGCTTTGTCTATGTAGTGAGTTCTAAAACAACCAGGGCAACACAGTGAGACCCTGTCTCAAAAAATAATAATAAAATAAAATAAAATAAAATAAACAAATATGAGCAAAGCTTCTAAGTGGGTGTTTCCCCAAAGACAATGTATAAATGTCCAAGCCCACTAAATGCTCAGCTCTATTAGTTACCAGAAATGTAAATTGGAACCACACCTATGGGCCTCCTGGGAACAGGCGCTTTCCACCAAGTCTTGCAACATGAGTTTGATCTCTGGAACCTATGTAATGGAATCGAAGAACTGACTCGCACACATGCCATGGCCTGTGTGCTTCCCCATCATACAGACACTGAGACAGCATCGTTACATCCACTGGGATAACTAGAACCCAAAGGCAAAAGTTTCAAGGTGTGGAGAAAGTGGATCCTTGTCACAGCTGTGAAATGATGTGTCCCACTGTGGAGAGCAGTCTGGTGAATAAACATCGGTACCCTGTAATGAGCAACCGTCTCCTAACATAGATAGATGTACCAAGGAAAAGGAAGTCTCATGTCCCCTTGAAATTTTATTCATGGATATTTACAGCAGCATTACCTATAATAGAAAATATATATCCACTTGTATACAAACCTACATATAGATAAGATAATTATACAATGAACTAGTCACCATTAAAAAGGGGAATGGACCACTGACAAGCTAGAACACGGGTGAGCCCAGAAAACATGATGCCAGGCCACAAAGAGCACATATAATAGTGTTTGCCTGAACTGCCTCGAGAGTCTGTAGACACAACAGAGCTGTGGCTGCTGGGAGCTCAGGAGCAGGGAATGGTGGAGGAACAGTTCAAGGGTGCTTGGTCTTCTCACAGTGGGGTGGGACGCTCTGTGGTTGGTCACGGGATGGTTACCTGTTTGTGAGCACACTGATGCCACTGAGTTGTACATTCTCAGAGGACAAATCAAGTGATGTGGTTTGTATCTGGTAAAGCTGTTGAGGGAAGGCGGCTGCTAACAATCTGATCTGCTTCTCTAGTCTTGCGATGCGCTTCCCACAGAATTGTCATAACACTTGTGGGAATTTGAACGTTACCATTTGCAACCATAAGATTTTGTTCTTGGGTGGATAAGAATTTATTCCTCCTATTCCAGATTCTCCTATTAGTGTATATAGTAATCTGCTTAGATATTTCATAATGTAAACATTGTCTCAATTTTTCTGTTTTTATTGGGAGATTTTTTTTTATCTAGTAAAGTGAGTACACACTAAGGAAAAAATGTCTGTCTAGTGTTTCTTATAGAATGCCTTTTGTTTGTAGGGAGAAGAAGGTCTCCCGGAGTAGCGCCCTGAAGGTGCTGGACCACGCCATGATTGGGCCCGAGGGCACAGACAATTGCCACAAGTTTGTTGACATCCTTGGCTTACGAACCATCTTTCCACTCTTCATGAAGTCTCCCCGGAAGATCAAGAAGGTGGGAACCACAGAGAAGGAGCATGAAGGTAGGGTACGCTGTAGGGGCCACTGGGAGAGGCAGGTGGCTCATGCTGAGGGAGAGCACTTGCTTGTGTCTGTCTCCTGTTCCAAGCATGGCAAAGCAGCCCAGAGACTCAGGGTGACCAGTGGCCTTTGTGGGTCCTCTTCTGTGTTTGCTTGAATCCTGGAGGCTCCACTCCCCTGGCCTGTGTGAGTGCGTGAGAAGGCTTTGTGTTCTTCCCTGTAATTTGCGGTGAGGTGTCTCTCTGATGGAAGACCCTTTTGAAAAGAGTAATGAGGTGGCA
This sequence comes from Apodemus sylvaticus, assembly GCF_947179515.1. Taxonomy (NCBI): domain Eukaryota; kingdom Metazoa; phylum Chordata; class Mammalia; order Rodentia; family Muridae; genus Apodemus; species Apodemus sylvaticus. The sequence goes on from NC_067476.1 coordinate 143,304,050, forward strand.
CCACATGTCACCTCCGGAGTGGTACTTTCATGTATTTCTGTATTAAAGTATGATTCAGCCAACATCAGGAATTGCCGGAATAAACTATTTACAGCCCAGGTTCCCCTTTTTATGTTTCTCCTCCCTGATAGAGCATACTCCTAGCAAAATGCCGCTGTGAATTGTGAGGCCGTAACCAGAGTAGTTACCGCCAGGCCAGTGTCTTCCTGGTATTGTCTGCTGGCCTGCAGCATCCCTCCCCCAGTAAATAGCTGCAATGCAATCTGGAAGGCCCACAATTTATGGGCATTGACAGCTCCGCTGGAGGCTAGCAGACACTTGCACCTGAGAATTTACATGGTTGGATGGCTATTTTAAAGTGCAGGAGTGTGCAGAGAGACAGGAAGCTGTGTGTGTGAAAGAGGAAGGAGACCTGAGCTGCTGGGGAACTCAATGGGTCTGTCAGGATGCACTGTGGCCCAGGATTGGGTGACTTTTTCCTCAGTGATTGGTAGAGTTGGCCTAGGCACATGCCCTATCTGTTGTGCCCCTCACTGTCTTGTCTGTGTCTCAAGTAGACTTGGCGCTCTCTCCCGCAAACTTGAAGGTCATTTGAGTGATCATTTGAACTCTCCAGAGGCAGCACTCCGACTAAGAACGAGTTAGAGACCTCATCTGATTCCTGTCAGATATTGACCAAGCTAGCTGTAAACGAGTTAACCCTGCTGCCAGCCTTTCTCTTCCTCTGTAGAGCTCAGCTAGAAAGGGGCTGTGGGAGGAGAAATGAGGGCCTGGGTATCTAGACAGGCTGTGGCAACCAGTGTTCACTGCTGCCAGGTCCCACGAGAGCCGTGTTCCTTGCAGTCTCATTTAGACCTCACCGCCAGTGGAGAAGATGGTGCTATCCTTGCTTATTCTTATAGAAAATCAGCTTGCACAGGGGCTAGTGTGTAAGCTGTTGTGTGTTTATGTGGATATATGTGTGTGCATACATGGGAAGATCAGAGAACAACTTCAGATGTTGTGCCTCAGCAGCTGTCCTCTGTTTCTTGAGACAGAGACCCTCTTTGGCCTGGGGCTCACTAATTTGCTAAGCCAGTGTGCCCAGCAGGCCCCAGGGGTCCTCCTATCTCTGTCGCCCCAGTACAGGTACCATCCTTTTCCACTTGGGTTCTGAGGATAAACTCGGGTCCCCATGCTTGCAAGGCAGGCCCTTTACTAACTGAGCCATCTCCTCCTGCCCCTAGCCGGCCCCACCCAGACCCTTGGTCTAAAATCTGAGGGAATGAGATTAGAGAACTAAAAGCTGTGGTGTCTGTGCCTTCAGCTTCTGAGGGTCTGGGCCCTAGCTATAAAAACTGCTTCATAGAGCCGGGCAGTGGTGGCACACACCTCCCAGCACCTGGGAGGCAGAGGCAGGCAGATTTTTGAGTTCTAGGCCAGCCTGGTCTACAGAGTGAGTTCCAGGACAGCCAGGGCTGGGCTATACAAAGAAACCCTGTCTCGAAAAGCCAAAAAAAAAAAAAAAAACCCTGCTTCATAAGCTGGTGACCCTTCACACTGCTATGGCCAACCTGCTGGCTTCTACCGAGAGGCTTGACACTGCTTTGAACATGTGTGGAGAGGGTGAAGGGAAACATCCCTGAGCCAGCTCTTGTTCATGTGCAGGGATCTGAGAAGAGGAAGTGACAGTTTCAGCGAGCAGCTGTTTTCCTGCTAAAAAATGTGCCCGGTGGTGTGCTGGTGACAGAACAGTGCCTTTAGAGTGCCCACATTCGGAATTAGATGACGTTTTATTAGTGGGGGCAATGGCTTGGGAAGGCAGTGCCTAGAAGGCATGTTGGACTGTAATGGTTAGCGAGGATAAACTGTGCATCCTGCATACAGCAGCACCCAGAAGTAGAAGGAAGGCCCAAGGACAAAGCACCGTCCTGCCTTCTAACACTCCCCAGCTGCTGCATCCTGGCACACTGTCCCAAAAACTTTGAATGGTGGGAGGACCAGATATGGCACATCATGCCAGGTTTCATTACCCTGCCTTGTCCTCTGAGTAAGCCCTGTGCTCTAATTGCTGTCCGTGCCCTTCTGATGCAAGCACACCAGGTCTGTGCTCTACAGCAGAGCAGTCCTTAGCGCTCATCGATTGGCCTGGCTAGCAGCTAGTCATCTTTTGTCTTTCTCAGGTAAGAATAGGCACCCCTGCACTCAGACAGGCCCTCTAATTTATGCATCTTGGTTCTAGGACTTGGTCCCCTAACCCTTGACATTAAAGATTCAGTGTGCTTGTCGTCTCTGGGTCCCACTGCCTAGCCTGGTACTTGATGTGTATAACAAGTGCACAATAAATGTTTGGCGGCTGCTAAAATTAACACCTCCCCTGGAAGACTCCATTGAGGTCAGGCATGGGCTTGAGCCTCTCCCCAGCTTGCTAAAGGTGTATAGCTGACTGTAGTTCACACTGGGGGTTGTCAGTGATGTATGCCTTTAATAAGGGTTTCATCCAGGTTCTTCTGAAGTGGAAGTAAGACCTTTGCTAGGCACATTGGATTCTGTCACACTGGCTTAGAGATGGTAGTAGCTGTCTCCTCGGGGGCCTGTGTGCACAGAGCTTCATCATAGGTAAGGCCTGCCCAGGACAAGCTTCTTGTGGTGCTCAGATTCCTAATTGATCATCATGGAAAGGGAGTTAGTTCCCAAGTCTGGAAACTGCCTAGAACTCCCCCCTTTTCTTTTTCTTTTTCTTTTTCTTTTTCTTTTTCTTTTTCTTTATATTTTCTTTTCTTTTTCTTTTTCTTTTTCTTTTCTTTTTTTTTTTTTTTTTTGTGCAAGTTTTTGGTTTGTCTCACATCCTGGTTGCCTTAAATCCATTCTGGTAGAGTCTCAGCCCCGTCACCTCAGAACCTGTCCCAAGCAACTGCAGTGGCAGTATAGCCTGGTGGCACAGGTGGCTCATTGCTAATCATGTGCGATCTTGGCCTAAATTCTCTGAGTCTCGGCTATCATGTCTATAAAATAGTGGGTCTAGAATCACCCACTCTGGCTATATTTAAGGGCCAAATGGAAGGACAGACGTAGTGAGACTGCCGCTCTATATCCACAGGGTAGTTCCACCAACTGTGGATTGAGAATGTGAGACACACCAACTGTCAGTGTGCAGACTCTTTTGGGCCTGTGTGTCACCCATTATTCCTTAAGCAATATAACTTTCTCATACACCTTTTACATTGCAGTAGGTATTACGGTGATCTAGAGATGATCGGTTGATTGATTGGTTAGTTGGTTGTTTGATTGACTTGAGACAAGTACCCTTGGCTGGCTTGGATCTGTTGTGAGATCAGGCTGGCCATGAACTCATAGAGATCTGTTTGCTTCTTTTTCCTTGACGCTGTGTACCGTGGCTTGATGATTTAAAGAATATGGAAGGCTGTTTCTGGATTATTTGCAAATATTGTGCCATTTTATTTAAGGGACTTCAGCAGCTGCATATTTTGGTATCTGTGCCAGGCCCTGGGCCTAATTTCCTCACAAATACTGAGGAATGGCTTTTTATCCCTATCATAGACCCTACAATTAAATAGTCAGCTTTGAAAGTAATTCTATCTCATAACAATATTGTCAGCAGTTTTATATATCTGTGCCTTGGCCACACAACCCATCCCTTTCTAGAAGCTTGACAATGGGAGGGCTGTATGTATATGTGTTTGTATGTGTGCAGGTGCATGGAGGGCTGTATGTATGCATGTTTGTGTATGTGCAGGTGCATGGAGGGCTGTATGTATGCGTGTTTGTGTATGTGCAGGTGCATGGAGGGCTGTATGTATGCGTGTTTATGTATATGCAGGCGCATGTAGAAGCCAGAGTCAATGTCTCCATCACTCTCCACCCAAATTTTTAAGATAGGGTCTTTCACTGATCCTAGAGTTCACCTTTTCAGCAAGAGTGGCTGGTTCTGGGAATCCTTATAAGCAAGCACCACATGCTTGGCTTTTGACGTGACTGTTTGGTAAGCATTTTACCAAATGAGCCTTTGGTAAGCATTTTACCAAATGAGCCGTCTATCTCCCTGGGCCCTGGGAGAACTCCTTCTTGGTGGAGAGATCATGCTGAATATCGTGATATCATAAACGGCTATGGTGGCTCAGCCAATAAGAGAGGTTGAGAAAGGAGAGCTTCCAGACTTCAGAGAGGAGGGGAGCAAAACTGCTCTCCGAACCTCAAACTGCTGGTAATTGGTTCCTCTTTTGTGAGTCTGGGTGGAGAAGGAAAAGAATTATTGTAATTGAAATCCATTCAGGTTTGCATAATAAAACCTTCAGAAATAGATCTGGGGAGGCACTTAGTGTGGGGGATGGGTCAGAAAGAACCACTTGCCCTTGGGTGCAGTAATATGACTGGCTGCCTCCTTGGATTTATAAAGAATTGCACAGGGTGTATTATCTCCTTGGTTTTAACTACCTTAGCATAGGCAGGGAGGATAAAAGAACTGGGATCCAGAAATGGCATCTGACCTTTACTTCCCGGCTCTCTTTTAAATTCTTATTAAAATAGGCCCAATTTTCCTTGTATTGCCTCATTAGGTAGGTGAGTTATTGAGTTTGTAGCCGTTCTAGTTAATTGCGCTGTTTTAACATGGTTCCCCTGGAGGCTGTTAAGAGCTTTGAGGGGGTGAGCTCCCAAGCAGCGTAGGTGTGTGGCACGCTTACCGGGCATGTGCACACATTTCCACTTTACCCACAGTGACAGTGGTTGATAGCAGGTCAGTGCTTTGAAGAAGACTTTTCTGTTGTCAGTAAAGGGTTTCTAGTCAACTCCACATGGCAGGAAACATGTTGATGCCCCAGGCCTTCTGGACTTCTAACACAACAAAAGAACAGACCAGGCTCCCTTGTCACTCCTCAGATCCTGCCAGGGTCAGAACAGAAAGCATGGCTTCTCTGCAATCAGACATAAGGGGACTTTGGTCAGCCCAGAGGAGAAGGGAGCACTGTTACAGACTCCTGGGGAAGCATGATGACATGCCATCCTTTTGTGCAAACCTTGGATGGAATTAACGCTGTGGTCAAAGTAGGGCAGAGATCTTAGGTTGTGACAGGTCTTGCAGAGCCTGTCTGCTCTTCCCGGGCTCCGTTTCTACATTCCCTGCCTCTGCCTGTCCCACAGCCTCCCTGCTCACTTTGGTCAGGTGTTGGTCACTTGTAACACTAGCCTGGGTGCTCCCCACAAGGCTTTGACCTCCATTTGTCCCTGGCTCCCAGTTCTTGAACCTCTTCTATCTCCCAAGCCCTGGTCTGCACAGCTCCTCACCAGCAGACCCTTCCTTCCCTGCTTCAGCTTTCCCTGTTTGTGCTGCCCACAAGGAGCCCCTGCTCCACCAGCCACTGCAGAAGCCAGCATACCATGCTTCTCTCTGTGCTTCTCCATGTGCGGCTTGTTTCTAAACTGCGAATCCTACCTCATAAAGAGAGTCTCCACCAGCTCTCTCTGTTGCAGTGGCTGCCTGTGTCACCTCAGTGAACTCTGCAGTCCTAATATCTAGCTCCTTGAACCCAGTTCTCTGTCTCAGAGGCAGTAAATGGGTGAGAACTCCCCATCTTAGCAAACTTGTAGTTTTAGGAAAGGAGGAAATAGCCAAGGGGGTAAAGATGGTTGGGTAGGTATTAATCACAGAATTCCATTAGCAATTGCAAAGACCTTCGAGACAAGAGGACTTGTTATTAAAGATAACAGAGCCTTAGAGAAGAGGAAGGTGGGAGGGGGAGAGCAAGGACCAAATGCAAGGCCAAGCCATCCCACTGCACAGCATCCACGGGGGACTGTTACTCACCTGACTGATTTTGAGCCTTCCAGCAGCCAGTTCCTCTACAGGTGTCATTTCCTCTTCTCAAGGTGGAGAAACGTTGAGCCTCAGTGACATCACCCCCAGGTCGTACAGTGGGTCATCAGTAGCTGAAGGAGGACTCAGATCCCCTCCGCACAAATCTCTTTTCCTCTCATGAGCCGGGGCTGCCTCACCCATTTGTTTTGCTGAGTTAGTTACACAAGTTGAGTTCTTAATCAGAAAACTCTTCATTATAAGTTGTCATGGTGGAAGCGATTCTTGTTTAGCTCTTTTTCATTTTGAATGTGAACTGTTCCCCCGCCCCACACAGGCTTATATGTTGAGAGCCTGGTCCCTAGCTGATGACACTGTTTTAGAAATGTGAGGACATGGGGGCCCCCAACTGGAGAAGTCACTGGAGCTGTGTTCTGTGGGGTGGAACTTGGTTCCTGTCTCCTCCTGGCTACTTCCCTGCTGCCCTGAGGTGAGCCACCTTCCTCGGAACAGTACAGAAGTGATGGAGCCCACCAGGTGGACCAAAATCTGGTTCCATGAGCCAGAATGCCTACTTGTCTCCTTGACTTGTTTGTCACAGCCGCAAAAAGTCTAATGTTAGCCTTTCAAATCTCAGATTGTGAGGAGTGAAAGGCGGTGACTTGGTCAAAGTGTTGTTGGACATTTCTGGTGCCTGCCATACGCTTGGTGTGTGTTAGGTGTCCAGTGTATGCTTGGGGAGCCAATAAATGAGTAGCGCCCGCATGGTGTGAGCTGGCTGCCACCAAGGCCAGCGGGATGGCAAAGCCGGACCGAATCTCTAGTTATTTTTTTTTTTTCTTCCTTTGGAGACAGGTTTTGGGTTTTTTGTTTGTTTGGTTGGTTGGTTGGTTTTTTTTGTTTGGTTGGTTTTTTATATAGCCCTGGCTGTCCTGGAACTCACTTTGTAGACCAAGCTGGCCTCGAACTCAGAAATCCACCTGTCCCTGCCTCCCAAGTACTGTGATTAAAGGCATGTGCCACCACTGCCCAGTGCAGTGAATCTATATTTCTGCCCATGCAATCTAACTAGGGGTTCTACTCCAAGAATTTTTAACGCCATATTATTGTTGTTGTTATTAATTGAATTAATAATTAATATTATTAATAAAGGTTATTTTATGATAGGTCATTACATAACACTGACCCCAGGCATCATTCCTTCATAAATGCTGCATTAGAGCAGAGGTGCTTAAATGTTTTCACTCAAGAAATTTTATGTAATCCTGGGTATGGTACATAAAATAATAGTACATAAAAGTCAGTGTTAGGGGCTCAGTTAAGAACGCTTGCTGCTAAATAAATAAATAAATAAATAAAAGAACACTTGCTGCTATTGGAGAGGACCAGACACGGTTTGACTCCCACCATCTATATCACCAAGTTGCTAAGAGCTGCCTGAAAATCAGGCTTTAAAGCATCTGATACCCTTCACGGGTACTGTGTGGCCACATGTACACACACACATCTTCCACATGTGCTGCATGCTCATGTGTGCACACACATAGAAAAAATAGATTGATAAATGTCACATTCACTGATAATCATAAAGTTGCTTTAAAACAATTTTGGTATATATAGTTTTATCATTTATTAAAGGTGAAAACAGATTTGTACACTAATGAAGATGAATGTGTATGTAGTTTGTCTGAGTATTTGATATAGAGAATTTCAAAGATGTTTTTCAGAGTTTGGGTTTGATAATCACGAATGCCAAAAATACCACTTCATAAAACTATACAATACACAGTGGCAGAAGAATGTCTAGGGCAATTTTAGAAAACCTTGAGAATTCTCTCCTAATCCCAAATCAAAATTCACTTAAAGACTTTTTATGAAACTCAAGTCAGCAATTCAAACAGCAGTTTTTAATACCAAACATTCTAACACAAAACAATCAAAAGATACACTAAATCAATACATAGATGCTGAGGAATAACGGTAGGAAAATATTAACAGTCTTTGTTTTCCATAATTAAACCATTGTGTTTCCATATGAGCAGAATACTTAGTGTGTGCAGTAAAAACTGGCTCATAGCACACAGGAGTCTCAGATCTTCACCAAGGCATCCTAGGCCGAGTTCTCTGGTGAGCAGAACATCGGTCATGCCAGACACACCTGGGACTTATTCCTTGTCTGGCTGATTTTGACTCGTTGGTCATTCAGAAGCGCACACAGTACTGCGCATGCCCCCGTTCATTAGCGGAGCTGCTGTGAGGATGGCTTCTCCATCCTGGTCCTCTGCTTCTACCATCTCAGTAGTTAAGTACGTGCCTGACAAAGACCTCAGTTGGTTTCTTGAACCCGAGGGTCTTGGAGCTGGACAGTATGTGTGTCAGTCCGGTGTGGAACATCAGACAAAAACCTTCCCAGAGAGGACCCACCAGGAAGCCCGGGGAGCCCACTTTTCCTCAGAACCCATGCCAGAGCTTGCACACTCAGCTCCTCTCTTAACAATGGAGCGTTGAGGAGGTGGGATGACGTTGGTGTGTACTGGTGGGCCCTTGCTGCTGCTTTGTGTAGTGTTTGAAAACCTAGTAACTGAACACTTTCTAGATCAGTGTCCTCTCTCTCCCTCCAGCTGCTTGACTCACAACACACACAACCATCCCACCCCCCATCCCACCCCTCCATCCTACCCACCACCACCAGGGATGGCAGAATGTGGGATGCTGAAACAAGGTGCTATGCTTAGATTTTTTTTTTAAGTATAGAATAGAGTTTATCCAGGGCATGGGGAGGGGAATCAAGAGTGTAACAGAGGCAGAGAAAGGCAGAGGGAGGGAGAGGGGAGAAGGAGGGGGGGAGAGGAGTAGAGAAGTAGAGGCTGGCCATGAGCACTTGGTGGGGGGAGCAAAGGAGCAAGAGAGGAGTGAGAGAGCAAGATTTTGAGCCTTGTGATCCGCCTTGCTGACTGGTTTAAGTCAGGATTTACACAGGCAGCACTCTTTTGTTTGCTGCTAGGAAGACAGAGAAGTGCACTCACCCACCGCCCTGGAGGGAGTGCTTCCCTTTGGAGGGGGAACGAAACAGGCTATCAGAAAAGACACTCCTTTGCCAGTGCTTTAGCAATTAGGCTTTTCCCTCTTCTCTTTGCTGACTTTTTCTTCTTTTAGAGTCTGTCGGTTCAAGTTTCAGATGCAGAATTTGAGCTGAGGTCAGGTTCACATCTTCCTGCAGCAGGGTAGCTATGGGCTCAGTCTTCTGCTGTGCGTTGAGAAGCAGCACAGGGTGGAGGAGAAAGATTGCCTTTACTGGTGGGCTGGCCAGAGGTTCAGACCCAGCTCAACTCAGCAGGCTGCTGAGTGGCCTTGGGCAAGTTATTTCTTTTGTTTGAACTTGAAATCCCATTGAGTCTAGCAAACCTGGTAACACCCCTCCCCCTTGAGGTTGTACAAAGTAATGATTGGGAATGCCTGGTATTTAGTCCCCAGCAGTGGGGTACAGTGATTAGTGTTGGGTTCCTTCCGAGATAGTCTCTCTCTACCTCTTCCAGGTTCTGTGCTTACAAGTGCAGTACAAACTCCTGCTTTTGGGGGCATAGAAACCACTTATTGACCAATCTGTGAAAAGGCTGGATCATAACAGGGATCATCAGAGACAGGATAATCACTGTTAACACAATAGCCTGTAAGCCTGGGCCTCAGGAGTGAAGTTCATCACTGCCTGGGTGACACACCTGACACGCTTTGTCCCTGCTTCAGGCTCCAATTCTACACCACCTTCTCTAGGGCTGGGGCCTGGGGCTGATGTCTAAAGAAAGACGCCCCAAGGTAGGTTACCTCACCTGCTCCTTCCTTAGGTAAGCATTAGTTTCTCTTTGTGCCAGGCCGCTGTTCTAGATGGAAGGTGACAAAGCCACAGTCCAGCTAGCAAGACAGAAACCCGCATTTATGCCCCAAGGTAAAAATGGGAGACGAGTGTGCTCACAAGGTGAAAGGATGTTTGAGGTCCTATGGACACACAGGAAAGGTTCCACATCTCACCTGATGAGGACAGTGTGGCCATCTCTGTCAGTCACACTGAGGTGGCCACACTGAGTAGTCATGTCAGGGTAAAACCACATAGAAAAATAGAAGGGACAGACTTGCAGACTCAGACACTGAGCCTAAAACCTGGCCACCATCAGCATCTTATAGAGGCTGTATGTCCCTTACTGTCTACCCATACCACCTCTGCAACCCCTGGAGTATGCTCTGTTCTTTTCTGATCCCAGCCTTTAGTGGGTAGCATGTAGAGGGGAAATTAGAACATTATCCAGAAGCCAGCGCTGTGCAGGCCTGAGTTCATCAGGGACAGGACGCAAGAACTTCCTGGCGCAAGTAAATGTTCATTAGAGTTAACTCTTGTTGCTGTTATGTTAATAACTTTATTAGTTCATACCAAAAAGGACCTCCCAAATTTTCACAGGTCGAAGGTATAGCATAAATTTCTATCATCTTAGACTTTTAAGCTACTTTATTGCCAATTCAGTGTTGAATCCAGAGGGGAGGGTAGAGAACAGCTCTCTTTCCTTTGTTCCCTTTGCATTTTTCAGTGTGTCCAGTAGCAACTTAGCTCTTTTGTGGCATTAGGAGGATTCTCATTCTAGAAATAGAATTTCTTTTGGTACATTTGTAGTGTTGTCAATAGGAATATGATAGTGTTTGTTTATGATCTTGGTTAAAATTTATAGGAATGTTTTAGTATGTAATTATATCCTTTATAGTAATCAAACAAACACCAACATCAACTGAAGAACAGCCAGACTATTTTTAGGTTACTTCTATAGTATTGTAAATAGCCCCCAAACAAAGAAACAACAGAAACTAGGCAGTTATTAACTGTGAACTATGGTTTATTAAAATTCAACACATAACCTCTGCTGGGGTGTGGTTCCTAACCTCACCATTTAAGAACTGTTCTCTCAGCCGGGCAGTGGTGGCGCACTCCTGTAATCCCAGCACTCTGGGAGGCAGAGGCAGGTGGATTTCTGAGTTCGAGGCCAGTCTGGTCTACAGAGTGAGTTCCAGGACAGCCAGGGCTACACAGAGAAACCCTATCTCAAAAAATAACCAAAAATCCAAAAAAACAAACAAACAAAAAGTACTGTGCTCTCCTAAGTCCTCATCCATCTTGGTCAAATAGTTACGATGTTTCGTGTTGCCTGCACTTGACCAGTAAGAACTCAAGTAGGGAGCCAGCCGTGGGTTTAGAAGGTCGTGCGTGGAGCTGCGTGTCCTGTTAGAAACAGAACCGAGCATTTTCCTGAGCCTTCAAAATTGACTTGCTGGTTTTTGTTTGACCTTGGTTTTTATTTTGTTTGTTTTGTTTTCAGACGATATAATTTGATTGTATTCCTTCCTTCCCAAGCTTCTCCTAACTCTTCCCCATCTCCCTATCCACCAAACTTCATTATCTCTAGTTCTGAGTCTTTCTAAATAAACAAACTAACAAAAAAGTAGAGAAAATCAATAAGACAAACATTACACACACACACACACACTGTAGAATCTTGTTTTGTGTTGGCCAACTACTCCTAGGTATGGGCCCTGCCCTAGAGTGTGGTTAATGGTCCCAGTGATAGAACACTCCATCAGAGAAAATGAGTTTTTCTTTTTTCTTTTCAAAAAGATTTATTTATTTTATTATATGTAAGTACACTGTAACTGTCTTCAGACACTCCAGAAGAGGGAGTCAGATCTCATTACAAATGGTTGTGAGGCACCATGTGGTTGCTGGGATTTGAACTCAGGACCTTCGGAAAAGCAGTCAGTGCTCTTAACCTCTTAGCCATCTCTCCAGCCCTGAAGACAAGTTTTTCTTTCCCAGCAGCTGTCAGCTACAAACAGCTTCTTGGTTAGGGCTGGGATTTTATCCAACAGAACTGATGCACATGTGAACTCAGACTGTGAAGGCCTTGTGTTTAATCATAAACTAAAACTCCTCGCCAATAGAGCTTGATTTAAACTCATTTCCTATTTCGCATCTTTCTCTGAAGCCCTGCATAATCTCTCAGTGGTAACCCTTTCAGCCCGTCTCGTTTTGTCTGCTTCAGACCCAAGATATATCTTACCAGCCCGCCATACCTTACCTTCTGGGTTTTCCAGAGCTGGTGCTCCGGGCTGCTCGGCCTCCAGACTTCACTCCTAGGAATGCTCTATCCCTCTATTGACCCCTCTTTAAGAATAGCACCAACTTACAGCTTTCAGTCCTAGTTGGTTGGTGTCACTTGAGGAGCTTTGACAAAATGCTTGGACCTGGCTCCCATCGCCAGAAGTCCCGAGCCTTGGACCATTGGTATTTCTTAAAAGGTTTTCATTAATTATGCTATGTCCGTGTGAGTAATATATTCATGTGTGCAGGTGGGTCCCAAGCTTGTCGTCCTTTATAACTCTCCACCTGTTCCTTTGAAGCAGGGTCTGCCCCTGAACACATTGGGATGGGGTCTCTTGGCAGGAGTGGGCCCTTCGGTGATATCGTAAAGCTCCCCTGTCTTTAGAAGGCAAGCAAAGCTGGGCAGTGATGGCACATGCCTTTAATGCCAGCACTTGGGAGGCAGAGGCAGGTGGATTTCTGAGTTTGAGGCCAGCCTGGGCTACAGAGTGAGTTCCAGGACAGTCAGGGCTACACGAAGCAACCCTGTCTTGAAAAACCAAAAAAAAAAAAAAAAAAAAAGCAAGCAAAGAGTTCAGGGGAGTAGCAGCTTTGGAGGTGATTTAGCTTGGGTGGCGAGGTATCTCTTTCATATACCTGGGAGTGATTGGAACTGCAAGGTGGCCAGGGAAGGAAGGACCTGAACCTGAAGCCAGTGTCCAGGTTTATTCACTTAGCGCAAGAGACTTGGGAAGGTGTCTTTCTGCTGGCGTCTGTTACTGTGTATATACTTGAACGTGTTGGACATTTTAGTAACTGATGGAAGATCTGACACAGAAAGGAAGCCCAGAAAATAATCGTGTATACATTTCTGTGCTCATAAAGAACAGGGTTGTGAGTAGTGTGAGGTGATTGTTAGTGTCCTTCCTCCTGGACGCTTGTAAAATCAGGTGTAATTTTTATGTGCAGCAGCCTGCAGGTTACTGGGGAAATGCTCAGTGTGTTTAATCATGTTGCAGCCTTGTTTGTTTTTTGTTTTTTGTTTTTTATAGTAGGAAAATGTCTTTGGCTGGCTTCTGGTGCCAGATTGATTTTGCTTGTGGGTGTCCAGATGCTGATGAGCTGTAATTAGCATAGGAAGGAGGCTGGAAAGATGTTGAACAGTTTTTCTTGGTAGCCAGGCAATGGATCCCAAACAGAGGCTGTTCTCCTGTATCACACACACCTGAGGCAATGCTTTGCTCCTAGTTACAGCTCTGTGCAGGTGAGCACCAGAGTGGTTTTGGAGACTCCTGGGCCTGTAAAGGGTGATTTTCTGCAGCTGACTTGTTCTTTGTGAAGAGTCCATTTAAATTCCAGAGTGGCCCAGGAGAGAGACCTTGGCCACTGGTTTCAGGAGACTGGGCTGTGTTTCTGCCCTGACTCTTCTGTTTAGCTTATGAGTTGCACACTATCTTATCATTTGCTCCCCCAGACCCTCAGTTTCCACACCTTAAAGATGGAGGTAGCAGAACTTCACAACCTGAGAGACTGTATGGGAGGCAGTAATGGCTGGTGAGTGTTGCTAGCCGGGTTCCCTCCATGTCTTCTACATTCTTTACACTTCTTCTTTGTAGCACTTTTTATTTATCCCTGATTCCAAAGTAAAAAAATGATTGTTACTTTATTCCTTATTTGCTGCAAGGTACCATAAAATAAATTAAGCGTGTGATTTTGATAATCACTAAAAGCATGTTTAACACTTCCTTAAATGTATTGATTAGTAATAAATCATGTTGCAGTAAGTGTGCCTGCTGGCTGGCGAGCTTTGGGGATGACAGTGTTGTAGCTGATTAGCAGGCTGATTGGTCTGAGGTGTCAGACAGGGCTGACAGTGCATGGTGACTCAGGTTTATTGCTGTGTTCCAGTACATGTTAGGTGCTGTATTGATTGCCAGCCTTGCATGGGGTGTCAGGTGTTTGCTTTATTATTGAGAAAACAGCCCCCCAAGAAGTTAAGCACTTCCTCAATTGTGCACAGTTTAAATTAGCAGCAAGAACCTAAAGCCACAGCTCTTAACACTGTGTTCCAGCCTCTCAAGGAGATAGCCCTAGACCAGAAAGTTAAATGACTTTTAATCTCCAAGGCAACAGTGCTGTAACCAGCTATTTCTGGGACTGGCAGAAGAAACTGGGTGATAGGGCAGGGCGGGGCAGCAAAGCACCACAAGTGTTTCCTGTTGGGCAGTGTGGGCTATCAAACCTTTTTATAACTTCATTTTAATTTTTAGGATAGTGAGCCATGTTCTGATTGGGTTCTTTCTGTATAGTTCATATTACATTGAGTGTGCTTTGGTAGGGGTCTCAACTAAGGTAAAGTAGGAAAGGCATAGCCTTTATTAGAACCTGGAGACCCAAGCTGAAGTCCCAGTTCATGCAGCTGTAAGCACTGAAGGATGAACTAGATATCTCGTCTATCTGGCCCTGGGACAGACAGAGGTCCCAAGTGCATATTTTATATACCGAAGCAGACCTGGACTCCACGTTCTCCCAGAATCCCTTAGTCCCTACCTGGCACACCCTACCCCCAACCCTGAACTTTGCAGCCCCGGGCCTGGACTGCCCTTCCCTCAGAGACTCCTCCCTATATAATCCAGTGAACCTGCCTTTAACATGATCTGATCTGCCTTGAATTGGCTCATTTTACTGGCAGAAAAATAACCTGTCCAACCACAAATCATTCCCAAGAAAACTTGTGAGAGTAACTGGGAGTAGGAACTTCCCACATGGACCAGCCCGGGCCGGAGAAGAGTGGCTAAGCAGAAGTCAGAGTGGGTGCAGAGGCACGGAGATCACCACAGGGCTCTAGAAAGGCCAGGCTTCCAGGGCACAGTCTCGAAATGACTGCCAGGGGAGCAAGCCATACTGCTGCCTGCCCTCCACAAGCTCAGACCACTGACCAGGAGGGCAGGGGCCAGCTCACAGTGTGTGTGTGGCTCTTTGGGAATGAAGGAGCCACACATGATTATTTTGGTTAACACATGCAGTGCTGCTAGACTTTGTTTGTTTGTTTGTTTGTTTGTTTGTTTGTTTTTTCGAGACAGCGTTTCTCTGTGTAGCCCTGGCTGTCCTGGAACTCACTCTGTAGACCAGGCTGGCCTCAAACTCAGAAATCCGCCGCCTCTGCCTCCCAAGTGCTGGGATTAAAGGCGTGCACCACCACTGCCTGGCACTACTAGACTTCTTAAGGCAGACCTTTTGTTCTCCCTTCACTCTGGAGCCCACGCGTGATGTCGGTTGTGAGTAACACAATAGCACAGGTACCTCTCGAGTGCAGTCTTGGTTCTTAGCTGGCCTTCAGTCTTTCCCAAGGGATGGCAGCCCTTTCCTGTCACTGGCTCACTCTGGGCATCACTGCCTCTCTCCAAACTGTCCGTGGCTCTCCAGGGTCCTAAAGAGGACAAGTGAACTGCCTCCAGTGCCCCTGAAACAGAATCTGGTCATGCTTCTACTTGACCCTTTAGAGCCTTCTCACTACAGATCTAGAATAAAACTAGACCCTGGCGTACGCCTTTAATTCCAGCACTTGGGAGGCAGAGGCAGGTGGATCTCAGTGAATTCCAGGCCAGCCTAGTCTACAGAGCTAGTTCCAGGACAGCCAGGGCTGCACAGAGAAATCCTGTCTCGAAAGAACAAAGAACAAAAACCTCAACCCTGGCATAGCCTGGGAAAGCAGCCTGCCCCCTCCTCCGGCAGTGGTCCTTCCTGAAGTCCTGTTTCCCGTGCAGTCTGAGCTCACAGTTGCTCCCAAGCACACCCCAGGACTCGCTTTCCTCCCTTCCGTGCTCGCACAGTGAGTGATGCCTCCCTGACTCCCTTCTCTGGGAGCGATTGCTTGTGCTTGGGGACGCCCCATCCTGTTGCTTCCTTACAGCCTGTCCTGCTTTCCCACTGACTTCTCTTCAAGGCAGTCTCCTCTCTCCACATATCCCCACCTATAGCCAGCAGTATCCTAGGATTGGCTGGCTGGTCTCCATCAGCAAAAGTCTGCCAGGCTAGGGCCAGGTGAGGGGGTGGGGTGAGTAGGAACTCTTTTATCTGTTGAATCTCTTTGTGTAAACTCAATTGAAAGAAGAAAATTTTTCTTTATTGTGGGAATTTTTGAGATATACAAAGCATATCTGCTGAGCTCTTAGGCCTGGCCATCACCCCATTCTGATGATTAGTATTTTGCCAATCTGGCTTTATTCTGTTCCCTACTACCCCTTATTTTTCCTAGAATATTTTAAGGCATCCCTTGACAGGGTAGAATTTTATCTCATATGGAAAGTTTATAAAATCAGGAACCACTAAGAATGAGAGCCCTGAATTTAGCCATTTTTCTAGCTAGAATGTGCTTGTTAATATTGAGATCCACTAACAGTTGAGCAGTTAGATGTCAGAAATAGCCTAGTTCATGTCTCTCAGCCTTGTCACTGTTGACATTTTAAAGCAGGGCATGCTTTGGCGTGAATGGCTGTCCTGTGTGTATAAGACATTCGACAGCATGTCTATCCTCCACCTCCCAGAGCCCAGTGACTCCTCCCGCCATCACAGACACACATGGCAAAATTGCAAAGTTTGTCACACTGTGGGCTCCTCCCCCTCAGCTCCCTCCACTTGAGAAAGGTCATGGGAGGATTGCTCAGTAGTCAGGGAAACTGAGTCCTAGAGGGAAACAGACATTTCTGATTCTGATCGTCCCTATTAGTATCTGAAGAATAAAGTCTGGTTTCTGTTCCCTGTGCCATATCCCATCATGCCACTCAGAGCTACTGGGGTGAGGTACAGGCTTTCTAGCTAGGGACTGTAGTAGAGTTAAGCTTTTCCCTGACTTGCTTACAAATAAATGAGACTCAGACTGTGGTTATTTTATTTGGCCTTGACAGTTGCTGGTGGGGTCACCCCTAGTCTGCTCTTCTAACCTCTGGCCTCGCTCCTCCCCATCGGTGCACCCTAGTACTTGCTGTTTCTCTTGGCCATGTGTTCATCAATCTCCCCCTCATGGCGGCTTCTGCTCTCTCCCTCGGTTTTCCTCCTCCTCTTTCAGGTCACTTCAGACCTACCTACCTCTAATCCCTCCAGTAATTGGCTGTAACCAATTTTATTTAACTGAAAATTTAAATCCAGAAATAAGGTTTACACACTAAAAGCTGGTAAGCATAAAGAGTCAATCATAGGCCTAACCCTTTGGGTATAAAATTTAACATTACACCACAGAGCAGCAGAGCAAACCTCAACAATGGACCGAGCCTGTGTCCCCATAGTGTGACTCGCTGAACAGGAGAGCCCTTGGCCAGCTTAAGGGAACTCTGGGAAAGTGCCAGCAGCAGGGTAGATTGTTCCAGATCTACACCCATGCCCTCATCTGCCAGGCTAATCACCACATCCTTCCACAAGGTACTTACGCTGCTGCAGTCAGGGGACATCTCTCCTGGGGAATGAATCTTGGATTCCAGAGCAGTCCAAGGAGCATTTGTTTCACAGAAATTACTTTGAAGTCCATTTTTGCCAGAAACCATCTGTTTTATATAAAACAAAAGGACACTGGTGATTCATTGTATGATTTTCTTCAAAATGCGCTCTCTGCTTAGTTCCTACAAGTCAGCTCACTATGCTAGGAAACGTAATTCCCTAGAAAGGCAGGTTTGGGTAAGGCCCAGAGCTTGCCTGAGAGCTGCATTGATGGGGAGGATCAAGGCCAGAGGTTAGAAGAGCAGACTAGGGTGACCCCACCAGCAACTGTCAAGGCCAAATAAAATAACCGCAGTCTGAGTCTCATTTATTTGTAAGCAAGTCAGGGAAAAGCTTAAAATGGTTCTACTACAGTCCATGGCTAAGAAGCCTGTAGCTCTGAGTGGCATGATGGGATATGGCACAGGGAACAGAAACCAGACTTTATTCTCCAGGGTACTAATAGATCAGAATCAGAAGTGTGTTTCCCTCTAGGACTCAGTTTCCCTGCCTACTGAATCCTGTGTAAAGGGAACCACAAAGGTGGCTGCAGATACGAAGAGGCTGGGGAACACACAGAACATAGGGGCAGCTGTGCAGGAGGCCCTGGGTTCTGCCCCAAGCACCCCCACCCCCACCGATCCCCCACCAAAAAAAAGCAGAAAGGAAAGAAAGAAGATGGAGAACTCACTGGCATGGTGTCTGCCACGTGGTTAGAACTCCTCCTTGGACCCATTGGGGAAGGCAGGAACCGCCTCTCATCCCAGCCTGCCCCCTGGTCATTTGTTCTTTTCTTTCTTCTTCCTTTTCTTCCTTTTCTTCCTCTTCCTCTCCTTCCTCTTCTTTTTCTTCTTTCTCTTCCACATCCGCCTTCACTGTTTTTTTTAGGTAGGGTCTCACTGTGTAGCACTGGCTGGCCTAGGACTCACTATGTAGACCAACCAGACCAGCTGTGGCCTCACACGCCCAGCCTCCCTCTAGTTCTTTCTTATGCACGTGTGAGGTGGTTGCTCTGGTACGTGCAGGAAAGCTTTGACATCAAGCCCCCTAGCCCGTGTGCTAGTAACCCTCCTCACACACCGTGGTTTAGGAGTGACTGAGTCCTCTCTTCCTGGAAGGGATCCGACACCTGTTCAGAGTGTAACCTCAGACATTTTCACAGCAGACTTGACTTCCAGTTTCTCCAGACATTTTCCTGTGTGAATGATCAGGGAATGGTTTGGTTCATTCACTCAGACATGGAGTGAAGGAACATGGATCAGGCGTGCTGTTCCAGCAGCACTAAAATGCCTCCATCCTCTTATATGAAACCCTCTGACCTCGCACCGTGCCATGTCAAGCTTTGAGTAAATGAGCACAAACTGCTTTGGGTCTGCACAGTTTTCTGGTTTCTGTGGCCTCAGGATCTGTACATGACAATGGTGTTTAGTGCGGAAGAATCAGATGGGGCTATTGAGGACAGAGGCAGAGCCTCCACATAAAGTACAAGTGGTAGGGATGACTTTAGCTCATTCTAAAAGGCCTCGACTCCCATTCTTGCATCCTCAACATACGTGTGCTCACACATACACGCACTTCTTTCCAAAGCAGGCATAGTGCGTGGGAGTTTGGGAGTATGAAAACAGCTCCCGGGTCCTAAGATTGTTATGGTTGGCTCTGCTGCCCCCAGCACCCCCCATAATTGGGATGTACAAGTAGGGAAGAGCAGATCTGCTGATGCAGTGTGGAAGTTTGCTGATGTCTGTGCCTAGCCTCTGGGTAGCAGTCTGGGCCAAATGTGGTATGCCAAGCAGTTATACTGTGCCTCAGTCCTATAGAGCTCTTTGACAATTCGCTGAGCTGGCCATCAAGGACACTTTACGAAAGAAAAATGTCACAGTACAAATATCCTAGCCATTTGTCTCATTTTAGGATCTAAAGATGTTTTTATGTGCTTCATTGCAAAGGAATGACAGTAACTAGATAATTCACTTTCCAAACTCTGGAAGAGCTTGTCGGCCGCAGTGAGCTTTCATTTAGATGAGGTACTCTGAGAGCAAAAGGCAGGGAACTGGGCTGAGCTGTGGCTGCTGTGGGGCCATCTTCATCAGAAGCCTCCATGCAGCCAGGGAAGCTGGTCTCTGTCAGCACCTAGCTCTGTGGCTGGCACTTATGGGCATTCCTTATGAAATGAAGGTGTTTAGCTCCAGGCAAAAGTTTCCTGGTTCTTCATCCCAGTGTCCGTGGCCTGTGTATAATCACGGGAAGTGTCTTGAGGAGAATTGTGCCTTTCCACCAGCAGTGCATGTGCTCCTGAGGCTTCCCCGTTGGCATGCAGGCTGCTTCTGAGAATAGGGGTGGCTCTGTGCACAGCCCTCTCTCTGCTTAGGAGCAGCCTCAGGACACTCGGCACAGCTAGGCTCTCTTTTTGCTTTGAGAGTCCTAAGAAAGAACTTAAGGATAAGGGTTAGTTAGAAGACACAGGATTACTGCCGAAGGCAGAGAGGTATGTATTGTCTCTCCCAGGTAAGGCAGTCCAGAGGCCAGCAGGGCCATTCGACAGCTTCTGGGTGTCCTGCCATTCTTATCTCAAAGCAGGAAGCATTTGTTGGCTCTCTATGTGTCCCAAGGGCCTGGTTATGCATTTCAAGACTGTTTTATGGTCCCAGATAGCTGCTAGTGCCCTGGTTATAACTCCCACATTCCAAAGAGCAGGAAAGAGACAGAGAAGGACAGAGGGACTATGTCTCTTCCTAAAGGTCCCAAATGCCAGCCCAGCCTAAATCACTGATGTAAAGTTAGCCATGTAGTCCTGTAAGGTTTTGTTTGTTTTGTGGAAAGATCAAAGCCCTTGTGCTTGCTGTCCTTTGTTTATGGCCTCTCGTGGCAATTTGGCCAAGCCTGCACTGGAGTTTAGAAGTCAAATGGTGCTCTCTCAAGCCATTGTCATAAGGTCACACTACTGCTGGTGAAGTGGATAGGGTTGGCATCCTGACAGATCACATTGCCGGAGCCAGAGAAAACTGCAGGTGAAAAGACCCCACTTCCAGCTCGTGGTGTACACATGGTAGGTTTTGCATGCAGCTCCCCTCTCCCTGAAGTCTGGACCATCATGCTCCAGGAGCACTTCTGGGGAGCCTTGGGCCTATGAGAAGCCACACCATTCAGCCCTTTGTCCCTGGGCTCTGGAAGCCAGGCAGTAACACAGAGAGGCATTTCCCCACCATCCTAGTGTTGGGGTTTTGTGTAAGCTCCACCCCACACCTACCTGGCAATGGCCGGGTATGCCCCGCCCCGGAGGTCTGGCCCACTATAAGAAGGGCTGCTTGCTCCTCCTCTCTTTTTTTGCTCACCGCTCTCCCACACGCTTACCTCTCTGCCCCTGGGGCTCTTCCCCCCTCTCCACGTGGTCATGGCCGGCCGCCTCCACACTCTCTCTCTCTCTCTTTCTCTCTCCTCTCTCTCTCTCTCTCTCCCTCTCTACCACTAACTCCCATCCCCTATTCTGAATAAACTCTATTCTATACCATGTCTGTGTGTGTGTGGTCCCTTAGGGGCAGAGGTGCCCGGACAAGGGCCCGCCTGGACACCTTCCCCCACGCCGCCTAGCCACACTCACCTAACTCACCTATATTCTCACCTAACCCCTTATATATTCTCCCCTTCATTTATTACTCCTTCACCTAGGTTCCAGTTTTAGCAAGATAGCACTTAAATACTTCCATAATCCATGTGATTCTGGGCTGTTGAAGGGAATCCCAGGGGAAGGGAAGTCAACCCAGGCAGTGCCTGCACCTCTCTGCAACCAGTTAGTGCTCAGTGTTTGTGGAGTCTTGTCACAGCCCAGAAGTGACAGTATTTAGTTAAATTTAGTGATGCTTCAGGTAGAACAGGCTTCGGTGGGAAACAACATTTGCAGTTTCAGATAACACATATGAAAACTCCTTCTCAGGGAGTCGCCTTTGGAAGGCTTTTCCTTTGTACCCAGCTCATGCTCCTCTCATTTCTGCTTCCTCCTCCTCCTCCTCCTCCTCAGCATTTCCTTAAAATTTCAAACACAGAAAAAAAAAGGTATAGCAAATGCTGCCATACCTGGCACCGGATGTTGCTAACGCCCACTCTGACCTCTTTACCGCTCTGTGTTACTTTTTCGCGTCTCTCATCATCTGGGTGATTTTTTGATGCAGAACGTAAGTTGCAGACACCAGCATATGTTACACCCCAGCATGTTTATCATTCACCTCTAGTTGTTATTGCTCAGATACATCTGGGATGCACAGAACTTGAGAGGCTAGTGATATGTTTGGGCAAGTGCACTGTCAAATATAGAACATTCTAGTATCCCAGAAAATTCCCTTTCACTAATTCTTCCAGCCCCCATAGAGGTAACTTACCACTGTTCCTTTTTTTCCCTCACCATAACAAGGTTAACCTCACCTAGATCTTCACTCGGGGCTCACACAGTGACTTCTTGCCTACCGAGTAAGGCATCCACTCTGTGCCCTTTGTGAAGGTCACTCAGTTGAGGGATACACTTCTTCTGTCGTTGTTGTTGTTGTTGTTGTTGTTGTTGCCAAGTGAAATTCTGTTCTGTGGATAAACTTTTCATCCTTCCTGTTAATAGACTGTTCCAGAATTGGACCAGGGGGAATAGAGCTGCCAGGAACACTTGTCCAAGTCTCTGTGGTTTTATGTTTCCATGACCTCTTGTTGGTCACTCACTAGTTTGCATCTTTTTGATAACTCAGCTGTCAGGCTATCTAAGTCATCCTCATCCCATAGCCAAGAAAAGATCCCCAGGCTATAGGTAGAAAAAAGACCAATAGAGTTTTTCTTCGGTGTGCACTAAAAGTCCATTCTCCTAGCTCCGTTCTGCACCCCCTCCCTCCATGAGGAAGCAGGCAGAGCCTGAGACTCTTCAGGAGGGTCATTGGCTAGTTCAGATTTTGCTTAGAGACAGTTCACTGTTAGAGACTTCTGAATGCAGTGAGAGCGCTTTTGGTGCCTGTGCTTCTGTAAGATGCCTCCCAGCCCCTCTCCAGGATGAGCCTTTTAGAACGCAGAGCTGATAGTGCTACTTTTTTCCGCTGGCTGACCTGTGTCACATGGAATGAAGTCCAGATTCTGGTCCGAGGTGCAGGGTTCTCTCTTACGCCGCCTGTACTTACCCATTTGCTCTACCCTTGCCCAGCCCCAGTGAGAGAGCTGCCCCTCGTGTCTCCGTGCCTCAGCCTCTTGCACGTTGTCTGGCATACCTTTACTCTGCCCCTGTGTTCCACTGCCAGGAAGTTGGAGCATTTCGTTTGTCCTGACTCTGGAAGAGGCAGCTCCTCCTCTCACTCCCCTCTCAAGGATTTAGTTATTCTGTGTCGGGTGGGGATGGTGTGTGTGTGTGTGTGTGTGTGTGTGTATGTGTGTGTGTGTGTGTGTGTGTCTATGAGAGAGGGGGTGGGGGAAGGAGAGGGGAGAGAGGGAGGGAAAGGGAGAGAGAGGGAGAAGGAGATGTGGGACTAAGGACAGGCAGGACTGAGGACCTGCGGCTTAGTGTGACAAGGGCTCTGATGGACAGCAGAGTGTGAACATTCCCACACTGCCTCCCTGGCGCTCCGCTTTGGAAGCTTCACTGAGAGGAAGTGACTTGTGGTTTCATTTGCCTCACTAACAGGGTTGGGGGCTGTTGTAACACTTGAGGGAAAGGATTGAGTTTGATTACCATACAGGCCAGGTCACTTGTTCCATGGGGAGAGTGATCAAAGTGACCTGTAGGTTGTTATGAGAGTGAATTCATAACATGTGTCTACACAGACACATGGTAGGTTTGCAAGTGTGCTGCCATCTTAAGCCCCCACATATGCCTGCCATGTATTGAATACTCAAGGAAGGTTGGAGAAAAATAAGAATACATTTATTTTATGTGTGTGCCAAAGAGGCTATATAGATGCTCATACAGATGCATCTGTCCTTTAAAGAGTGTTTGATCTAACTGGCATCAGTATTCGCAGGAGGGGCTGAGCATACATGTGTGACTCTGCATGGCTTGCCACATCCCTGACTAGGCAGATTCCATTATCATGAAGTATAAAATGAGAAAAAAAATAATAAAGGCAGAAGATATAAGACTATGGCCTGATTTGACAGGGCCTCCTGCTACTTCAGCTGCCGGTGCGGACCGTGCAGCAGATTAATCTGTATTCCAACACACCACTGCTGAGGCTGGGATCGATCTAATTAGGGTATTTTGAACATCCTGTTTGCATCTAGAATCTTAGCAGAAACCAGGATGTCTGTCCATCTGGGTAGCTGAAGGGAGGTGGGCTTCTACTAAAACTGGATGGCTGTAATTTTAGAACATAAAACCTGTGCAGCATTTGGTTTCCTTAAAACAAAGGCACTGATGGCCTTGGGTGTTGAGTGGCAATAAAGGCAGCGTGGCTTGAATTTTAAAGACACCCTGCTGGATCTGACCAGGATGGGCCTGATGTGTGAAGAACAGGGACCACTTCCATCCTATGAGCACCCTGGCTGACCTATGTGTGTCTGTCTTTAGCCAACCGTTTGGGTTATTGGACAGCAGGTGGAGGTTCTGAGACTGCAGAGTAGCCTGCCAAGTCTGGCGAGATGCATAGCTCATCAGGTAAAGGCACTTGCTGCCAAGCCTGACAACCCAGAGAGCAACCAGGCAGAGCCCTGGGACCTACAGGGTAGAAGGAGAGAACCAACTCCTCTAAGTTCCACATGACGCGTGCACACATGCACACGCACACACACACACACATGGGTGCGCGCGCACCCCTCTTCAGTTCAGGACACAGGTAGTTTAACACAGTCCCACATTCATCTCTATTGTCCGCTGCTTGCTGTGGTACCTGGCACACAGAAGAAAGATACTCAGAATGCTTTACGTCCTATCACTGACCACAAATGAAGAATGATCAGCTATTTTTTTATAGTTCAGCAAATTATGTATTCTCTTTTCAATAAATAGTTATTATGGCTAAATGCGTCATTTTTATTGAAAGGTAAGCTCATCTCTGCTTAGATATGATGTGTCCTTCAGCTTCCTATAAACAGCTACTACTTGCCTGGGGGATGTCTGCGGGTCTCCAGAATTGTATATTATTTGGCTTTATAGATAGTCACACACCAGTACTTTAATTTATTGTAGGATTAAAGGACAAGAGTGAAGTTGGCCTTGCTCCATTTTAGTGTGAGAAAGATATTTTTTCACCAGGACCCAGGCAGACAAACACACTGAGGGGACTGTGGGGCCAGAACATAGGAGAGAGCCAAGCCCTCTGCGATGCACAGGTGAGCAGGCCCCATGAAGCTCTTTTTTGATGTGGCACAGTTTAGGTTGCCATCTGATGAGTGAGCACTGTACACGTGCACATTTCCCTGAGACAATGGATTGAATAGGTGATGCTGGATCAGCCTCATCTTACAAACAAGAAAACTGAGGCAGATAAAACACTCACTGAGGGGTCTAATAGCTAGGGACTGCTGGGTCAGGATTTGAACCCAAGCCTGGGTGATTCTGAAGCAAGGACTTGGAGTTCATCTCTCTCTGCAGAGGACCTGATCCCCATCCCTACCCCACACCCTTAGGAGCAGGCCTCCCTAGAGGTGAAATGGCTCTTCTCACAGAGTGAGGCACTGCTCACCAAGTGCATGTTGGGGTTTAGACCTCACTCACTTGTAAGAAACACTGATCGGTTCAACTTCTTGCAAAATGGTGTGCACCAGAAGGAGCCTCAGCCTGTGCTAGTCTGGAGAGCCTTGGTTTGAGTGTAAGAAGTGAGGATCCTTAACAAGACACCATCACTATGAGAGGTGGATGCTCAGAGTCCGTGCAGAAGTGCTTTTAACCTGAGGCAAGTCGTACCCTTCCCTGGGCCATTGTTTCTATATGAAGAACCCCAGGGGAGGTGGGCTAGAGAGCTTTAGCCCTTCCAGCTCTGAAAAAACTGCCCTAGAAAACCAAACTTTTAGCCCTCTGCAATAGATACCATCTAGCTCATTGCTAATCGCCCTGGAGAGGCCCTGAGGAGAGTAAAGGGGGAAGGGTGGACCAGAGCCACCCCTCCAGGCAATTTCAGTAATTAGTATGGAGGCAGCCAGTTGTTTGACTGTTGAGCAGGGTGCCCAGCAGGCAAGAAGTTGAACGAGCACAGTGTCTATGCTGGCTCTGACATTGCACCAGGATGCCAAGATGCCCATCTCTCTCACCAGTGAATTGAAAAATGGAGGTCTATATGACCTTCCCCTTTGTGGATTCCAGGGGTAGCCTATGGGATAGATGTATAGATGTGGTATGGTATGGTGGATTGTGGTATGTGACACCTGTGTCATGTGTATGTATGCATAGTGTGTGTGCCTGGTGGGAGGATGTATATGTGTTTTCCTCTGGTGGAGCTATCGCATCCACACGTCCACACTGACAGCTCCACAGCCATCCTTCACCTCCATTTTATCCTGTCGAAATGACAG
Source organism: Apodemus sylvaticus (assembly GCF_947179515.1). Lineage (NCBI taxonomy): Eukaryota > Metazoa > Chordata > Mammalia > Rodentia > Muridae > Apodemus > Apodemus sylvaticus. The sequence continues at coordinate 143,329,894 of NC_067476.1, forward strand.
AGCAGCTGAGCGGTGCTGGCCAGCAGATAAACCTGTTATCTCCTCTGCTCTCTGTGCCAGCAGCTCCCCCCATCCCCGTAGTGTATGAAAAATTGACACTACCTTGGGCTGAAATCTGTTCTTAGGGAAGCTACATTTATTAGTAGCTAATGAAACCTGTGTGCTAAAACTTGGGGTGGCTCGAGTGTTTCCCTGTGGCATGACAGGCCAGAGCTTACAGAGGTAGAAGGAGCACAGGCAGTTTTGGATGTGCTTGGCTTAAAGCCCTGTCAGGCAGGCAGGTGACAGCTGGCTTAGTGTACCGTGCTGGTGGTCAAGGTTCTCGTGTCTGGACTGGGCTGAGCTGTAGGCATGCATGCTAAGAGTGTCAGAAATGACCCTTGTATGGACCACAGTTCCCTGCTTGAGGCATAGTGCTCCAGATGCCTCCTGGGCCCCAGTAACCCCTGCCCTCCCTGTAAGGCATATAAAGAACAATCCCTTGTAAATTTCTTACCCATCAGAATCAGCAGGATTCGTAGGGAAATGAGTGCAGAGTGAAGTTCTGGCTCCCTATTTGTGGAACTGTAAAATCCAAAGTCTCTTCTTTATTTAGACTCTTAAAGAAATTGCTCTGGGAAGACTTAATTCCGTAAAGAGGGGAAGTCGGGTAGTTATTCATGTCTTCCTCCATATGGCCTTTTGCTTCATTTTAGTCTCATTAAAACTGTGGGGTTTTATAAATCCACATTTACATGATGTCTGTCTTTTGGGCACAGTGAGCCCTTGTGGAGCTGTTTTTAGACAGGGTTGGTTTCTGGTCTCCTCTCTCCCGTCTTTGAGAGCCAAGGGCTTGGTTATAGTTTGGAGTCAGGTAACTTTTTCAAACATGGGATTGTAAGCTACCTAACCTCTCTGGACTTTCAGTTCCAGATTAATAAGACTAAGATAAAAATAGCACTTTTCTCATAGTTTGACTGTAAGGTGTGTTGACAAAATAGTGTTCTGTCACACATGCACGACAAATGCACGAGGCGACAACCTGCTCCCAAATAAGGCTGAGGAAATGGATGCTGGAGCCAAACCTGTAACCGTGGTCTCATGCATGTGGTAGAGTATGCTGGCTGCAGAACTGTGCCTCCAGCCCACAAATAGGCATCTGAGCAGGGCTAGAGCAGAGCAGAACACTGCTGCTAAACCTGACTTTGAATAAGAATTCCAAAAGACAGATGGCAAACTAAGGAAAGCATTCACAAGATATCTGAAGAAGGTAGTTTCTTTAACTTACAAAGATCCCTTAGAAATCAAAATTAAGAAAGCCATAAGTTGGCAGGAGAAGCAAAACAAACATTAGTGCACATGGTCTGTGCATCAGGCGTGTGTTACTGTGGCTGTGCTAAAGGAGGCCCTGGTAGCTGATGAATGGGTGACCTGGGTGTGCCTGGGAGGCCTGGGACAAGTTAGCATTTGAATCAAGTGGCTGAATAAAGATCACCCTCGCCAGTGTAAATGGGCATCACCCATCTATTGAGAACTGCAAATAGAAGCGAGGAAGAGGAAGGACCAGACAGCCATCTTCCCTGCCTTCAGACATGGTTCTCAGCCCTCCATAGACTGGGCCTTAGAATATTTGGCCAGAAGTCTGGGGCCTTTGGGCTTGCAGTGGGAGTGCTCCTCTTGCTTCCTAGGTCTTCAGCTTGCAGGCACCAAGGATAAGATTTCTGAGTCACCCAAGCCAAATCCCCATCACAGGTCTCTGTATTGTAGAGTATCCTGCTGTTCCCTGACTCATACATGTAGGAAAAGAATGTTGAACAACTGCTAAGTGGGGGCAGGGGTGGGTATGGGGGATCTGGTTCTACCTGCCTGGTTGTCATCACTTCTCTTGGGTAGTAGACACTGTGAGGAAGGGTGTAGGGAGACATATTTAACAGTATGTATTTGTGCATGTATATACATGGTATGTCGGAGAGGAACTTGTGAGCCACACACGTGGAAGTCAGGACAGCTTTGTGAAGTCAGCTCTCCCTTCCACTTTTATGTGGATTCCAGGGATTGAACTCAGGTCCCCAGGCTCCCATGGCAAGTGCCATCTTTATCTGTTGAGCCATCTCTCCAGCCCAAATGACATTTAACATTGTATATGTGATTTCCATTTGAATCACAGAATATGAATATCATTGTCCTTAACAATAACAACAAGCCCTCAACCTAGAAGCTGCCAAAAATACCCAGAAATGGCTCACTAGTTAAATTCGGTGGCATTCTAGATAGCGGTTTAAAAAAGAAAGTTCATGCTGGTAAGAGTAGTTATATTTGGGAACATATATGTGTATAATATCAATTCTCTGTTGAGAATGTATACAAGGTACTTTGTGGGTTTTTCTTGGGAGGAGGGCAAGGCAGCAGGAGAAGAGTGGCGAAAGGAGTGCTGGAACAGACACACATACATCCGTGCCGCGTGTAGCTTACTTTTTACCACGTGCATCCATCCGTCCCCGTGGCTCTCTGCTGAACCGAGCAGTAAAGCAGTAAGGAAGCTGTTTCCTCTGGTTACTGCGAGTTTGTCTTAACTTCCTAAAAGCCAAGACAGAGAGGGAGGAACCTTGATCAGGAAAGAAGCACGTTCCTAGGGTTCCTAGGGTTCCTAGGGTTGGTCCACAGGAGGACTGTAGCTGCTGAGATGGGATTAAATCTTGATGTGAGCTTGGCTCTCTGCACTCCCTCTAAATGCACTAGTGGTCGTGGGTGGTCGCTCTTACCAACGTGTGCCTTACACTCCATCCAGTGGCCTTTATACAGTTAGTTCCTGCCTTAAAATGTTCTTTCCTCTCTCTGCATGGTTACCAGGAGTAGGATTTTCAATTTTGTTTTCCAGTGGGAAGCATTAGGCAGATGTCTTCTCCCAAGTGTCCCATGCCTACCAAGTCGCTGTCACCAACCTGACACACTGCGCTGTGGTTGTGGAACTGTTCTCTCTATGCTTACAGAGCTCCTTTGGGTTAGGGGTCCTGTTGTTTGGAGCCCTGAGCACTCACTTCTTGCACATACAGAGCTAAGTAGTGAATACATGTGTCATCTGCAGTTGGATCACACAGACCTCTGGCACCAACTAGTGTGGAGATGAGTCACTTTGCTTTGGCCTGGGTTTCTCCATCCTGCAAAGAGTGGGTTGCCTCAGACAGACACTGTATAAGAACTGTCTGATGTTCCCTCTCTCCTTCTGTGACTGTCAGATGCTTTATATGTAGATATACATGGAGGTTGTTCCCAGCTGCTGTGCTAAGTAATTTCAAAGTTTCCAGCCTGAGTATGGGATTCACTGCTTTCCGTATGGCTTGTCTCACACCTGTTCACCAGCTGAAGGGACCAGAGTCCTTGCTCAGTCACCTTGAGTGGCAGAAGCATGGGTGTCCCATACTCTACCTTCTGGTCTTTTCTTCTTGGCTCATTCCGAGCTCAGCCTTGCTTCCTTCCCCCACCCCCCACAGCCCACCCCCGCTTTCCCTTCAAAAATGTTCTGCTTGTGCTGCTGCCCATTCCAGAGCAGAGCCTTCTTGGCTCCTTGTAACCTATTCTTCCTGTTCAGCATGCAAGGCAGCCTGCCCCTGAACCTGGGCTGGGTGCTATGCCCAGAGTAGGAAAGCATTAAAAAGCTATCCAGAACTCGTAAATGGTCTGTTTGGGGCCCACCGCCAGTCCTGACTGTTCACACAGTGAGCCTGCTTCCCTCCCACTCATTTGCCAAGGTTTCCCAAAACACTTGCTGTGTATGTCAGACTGAATGGGAGCTGGGGGTAAGCAGTGACCGAAGCAGATTAGAGTCCTTGTCTTCAGGCAGTGTATATTCTAGCTGAAAGGAGGTGGTGATCAAATCAGTAAACACACAGCGTGTGATTAAGAGAGAAGGAAGGAGGCTCAATGAGACTCCGGGACCACCTGTGTTAGAGCTTTGCATTTTCGAAGAGTGTGGACAAGGGAGTCTAATAGAGAAGGTTGAGGCCCCTAAGTCGTAGAAAAGAGGAAGCACGGGCTTCCTGGTAGGGAGCATTGCTGGCAGAGGCCTTGGGGCAGGAGTACCTGTGTCAGAAGCGGCAGTCAGGCAGAGGTCAGGAGCCACTGCTGAAGAAACATCATGGTCTTCTGTGAAGACTATGCCCATGGGCAAGGATGGACGCAAGGACACCTGCTGGCAGGTGTGGGCTGGGATGAGGGTGTGTCTCACTATGGTGAGAGAACAGTTGTGATGGTGGGAGCTGGGGTCACAGCTGAAGGGAGAACTTGCAAGGTGTCTCAACTCCATGAAGGATCTGCTGAGGGGCCTGAGAAACTTGAGAGCCTGGCTACTGTGCAGTAAATGGAGCTGGCTGGGGAGGGGGGCAGGCTCTTGCTGTAGGCGGGTCAAACTGAGCTTACATTGTCAGACAGCTGGAGGCGGGGGAGCAGTAGATTGTGTGACTTGAATAGATATTTAAAGGGCAGGTCTGGCTACGGGTTCAAATTTATGAATCTTAGCATGTAAATGGTTTCCAAAGACATAAGACAGAATGAATGCAGCTCTGCAGATGTCTGAGAACAAGGGAGTCTGGTTTTATGTTGGGGACATGTAGAAGCATAAGTGTTTGCTTTCAACCAAGACAAGGGACTGAGGTGCATATTTTACAGACCAAAGCAGACCTGGCCTCCAGGTTCTCCCAGCATCCCTCAGTCCTACCTGGCATACCCTTCCTCCAACCCTGAACTTTTTAGTGTATGTCTGCATGTGTATGTGCCAAGTATGTGTGGGTACCTGGTGAGACCATTAAGAAGGTGATGGATGCCATGGAGCTGGTTACAGGTGGTTGTCAGCCATCGCATGTGACTGGGAACCGAACCTTGGCCTTTTGAAAGAACAGTGAGCACTCTTAACTTCTGAGCCATCTTTCCAACACCGGCAATTTATTTCAAAATAAACTTGGTCATTTCCTTATAAGTAGGTATTTGTGACCTCCTTTTCAAGGTCATTATTGTAGAATTTTTAAATGAGGGTGTGTGCTCACATGTGTGGACCATGGTGCAGGGGTAGAGTTAGGGGGGAGTACACACATGTGCAGGCCAATGTACATGTGTATATCTGGGAGGACACGTGTGCAGGCCACGGTACAGGGGTAGAGCTGGGAGACATTGTGGGTGTCAGTCCTCACTTGTACCTTGTCTGAGTCCGTCTCTCATTTGCTGCAGCATATGCCAGGCAGCCCTCCTGGGAGCCTCTGAGGGTCCTCCTGTCCCTTCTTCCTGTCACTGGGGAAGCCCTAGGGTTACAGACATGCCCTGCCACAGGGGTTTTACGTGGACCCTGGGGTGTGGACTCGGGTTCTCGTGCTTGCACAAACGCCCTACCCACAAACACCCTACCCGCCGAGCATCCCTCAGGAATCTTGGTGTTATTCTTGAGGAGAAAGCTGTTTTCACCACTGAAGCCTGTGCTGTATCCTGGGGTCGTCCTCTCTGGGGGCTAGAATAGCAGTTTCTGAGGGAGCTGTTGAGTTGCAGTGGCACAGGAGGGTGGCACGGTGTGACCTGCTTACCTCCCAGCTCCCCTCAGCATCAAGAGGGGTTAGTGCAGCAGAGTTTGGGCGCTATCACGTGATTCCAAGGCAGTTGCCAGGGAAAGTTACAAGGCAATTTGAGAAGTGACAGACATTTCTTATTTATCGTTTACTCATGCCCTGATGGTATTTGTATTCTGTTCACGGGTCATTTCTGTAAGTGGGGGATTAGTTTGAGGTTCTGTTGTGGACAATACAAGTCAATTAATTCCCGGCAAGATAGAAATTCTCACCTCCTTTTGGTCTCCTTGCTCACTCTGTCCTTGAGGATGTCATCCTTCTGACTGTATCTGTGAGGCTCACCAAGATCAGTTCGGTTTTCTGATGACACCGTTGACGCTCTTGTCTTATTAATCAATAGTCTCAGTCAGCGATGCCTCCCTTCTCCTCCTCTGATAGAGCAGACGGGCCTGAGGAGGTAGTAATTACTGCTCTGATCTCAGCGTGTTCTCTTCTCTCCTTCCCACCCCAGAGCATGTCTGTTCGATCCTGGCTTCCCTCCTGCGCAACCTGAGAGGGCAGCAGCGGACCCGGCTTCTGAATAAATTTACAGAGAACGACAGTGAGAAGGTGGGTGACTGTGACCGTGCAGATGGGGCCAGGAGCAGAGTGGTGTGGAGACACAGCCCCTTACCTGAGGGTGCTGGTGCCAAGTGCTTCTGCCTCCACGTACCTTGACTAGCATGTGGCTCTGTTGCATTGTCTCAAAGGTTCTTACACGTCTCCATGCTTGTGTGCAGTGTACTTCCCTTGGAATGCAGTACCTCCTGAGCGGCAGCCGTGCACACTTGGGGATAGAGGAGACTTTCAGAGGGTTCAGGTCAGGGTGTGGTGGGTGCACAGCACAGCCTGGTGATCAAGAACACCAGCTTTGGATTTAGGGGTCTGCAGTTGAAGCTGTTTTGCTACTTTCAAGATACATGGGTGGGCTACAGACATGGCTGAGTGCATAAAAGCACTTGCCATGCAAGCAGAGAGACCAGACTTAGATCCCTAGAGTCCATGAAAATGCTGCACAGGTGTGGCCGCTACCTGTAATCTCAAGCCAAAGACAACGATCCCAGGGCAAGCAGGCTGACTGGTGACCAGGCTGGATGGGGTCCGCGAGCTTTGGCTCAGCAAGAGGCTTCACTTCAGTAAGCCAAGGGGAGAGCAAGCACGGAAGCTGCCTGGCATCCACCTGGACTGCCATGCGCAGAAAGGTGTGTGCCACCCAGAGCCTCACGTCCCCAGATGGTGACATCAGTGTCCCTCTAGAATTCTCAGTGGCGGGGGAATGGGGGGATTAGATGACCTCTCACTAGGTTAATGATCCCCAACCTTCCTAATGCTGAGACCCTTAATACAGTTTCTCACGTCCTAGTGACCCCCAACAGTAAATTTATTTTCATGGTTACTTCATAGCTGTAATTTCTGCTATGAATTGTAATATAAATATCTGATAAGAGAACCCTGTGAAAGGGTTGTCTGACCTTCCCAAAGGTGAGGAAAGACAGACAGAGAAGGAGATGCTGAGCAGCCCCAGGTGGGCATGGAAGCCAGTGAGGATCGCTGTGCTAAGTGAGAGTGGCGGCGCTCATGTTGTCATTTCTCCTCTGGAACCAAAAGAACTGGGCAATAGCGGCAGCATCTTTGTTGCACTGTGTAACGCTGTAGTTCTCCTAGGGTCCCTGTCATTCATCTTCTTAGTAGGAAACTGAAGCTTAGAGACATCCCGGGACTTGTCCCAGGTCATGCCACTAATACTACCAGAGCTGGGACTCAAACCCAGGTTTCTGAGCACAGAAGCCTCTACATCTCTTCACACCCTGGATGACAGGCAGTTCCATAGGAGGAGAAGGAAGGCTGAGTCCCCTGGTAACACACGATAACTGCATTCCTGCTGTAGCCACAGCAGGGCTGGGGCACAGCCTTCAGAGGATCTTGTTCTGCCTCTTTGAGCCACCTTCCGCTGTTTGTGCTGCCCCATAGCAATGCACACAGCACGGGCATCTCAGGGGGCACCGTGTCCCAGTCTCCACACATTTGTGTTTGTAGGAAGAGTGAGGTCACTTTTTGGTTATCTTGTAGGGTTTTCATAGTTTAAGGAAATCATGGACAGAGAAACATGTGGCAGGAAATGCATGCTCGCCCAGTCTCCATTAGCTGCCATCCATGGCTGTGTGCTTGGGGCACTGTGATATCAGCTCCTGTGCAGAAAACGCTTCCTGCCAGAGAGCCGAGATGGTGCCAGCCTGGCGGATAGGTCAGAAGTCTGGCCGGCAGCACGGCGGCACTTTCTGTCCTTTGAAGGTCTTGGGGAAAGTGAACCTTTCCAAACCCACTCAGTGTCCCCAGGCTGAGTTCCAAGGTGGCTCTGCTAAGCTGAAAACTGACTCAAGTTATTTCTGAACAGACGTCAAAGTCTTTTCTCAAGTTGCTGAAGGAGTTTTTCTGGCACTCTCTTCCAACTCAAAAGCAACTAAAAAGATTTTACTCGGGCTTTTTTTTTTTTATTATTATTGAAAAAAAGATCAGCTCTGGGGCAGAATCTGAACATGAAAGGTTTCAGTTGGAAAAAAGAAATCTAAGTTCTAAGTGAATATCAAGTATGTAACTTCAAGCTCCTTCTCTTTGCAAGAGGAGACTCAAATGATTACTTATTTATTTGCTGTTAACAACTAGAAGTCTCAGGGGCCCCAGAGGGGCCGGCAGGAGGGACCCCAGAGGGCCCCACACTCCTTTATGCTGGGGCACGTGTTCAAGCTGGCACATGCTGGGTGAACTGTGTTCTCAGCAGTGCCTCTCTCTGCTCTGCGTGTCCACGATGCTCATCCCCATGTCAGAAGCGGTGCAGTGGGCCTTCTTTGCAGACAGTGACTCTGAAGCAGGAAGTGTGCTCATCCCTCCTCATCCCTGCCTGTCACTCTCTTTCAGGTCGACAGACTAATGGAGCTGCACTTTAAATATCTAGGTGCAATGCAGGTGGCCGACAAGAAGATTGAAGGGGAGAAGCACGTACGTACCCCTGCCCACTTCTTGGCAGTCCCTCACACACACACACACACACACACACACACACTCCATGTGGTCCTTTGTGGGCCTCCTCTGCATAGGACAGGTAGGGCAAAGGTGCACTTGCAGCCGTGGGCACCTCATGTCAAAAGAGTAGAAGTAAACTGCTATGGTGAGCACATATATTAGTCACTGTAATTGTTGTTTTGATCAAGTGCCTGACAAGTTACAGGGAGAGGAGTTCATGCCGGCCCACAGTTTGAGGCTGTCCAGTCTGTCTGTCTGTGGGCATTGCAGCAGCAGATTGAGACAACCCGCCACCCTGCAGCTGCAGTCACAAAGCGGGAAGAGGCGAATGCTGGTGCTTAGCTTCCTTTCCTCTCGTCATTCAGTCTTTATTCAGACCCCAGCCCATGGATGATGCTGGGTGGATCTTCCTTCTGAGAACAACCTCACACTCAGACCCAGGCGTGCATTTCCAAAGGGGCTCTAAATCCAGTTAACTGTGAAGATTAACACTCACAGTGTAACTGCCCTTTGAGTGGTGAGCTTTTAGGGCCAGGGTCCCGAGATGAACACAACTCTCAAAAGTGCCCAGGGATAGTGCCGGGACTTGGTACCATGGTGACCAAGTTGTATTGGTCAGTTGCTGGCTGCCATTGTCCTGATGAAGTGGGGGAATGAGATTCTAAGGAAAATCCCAGAGATGGAGGAGGCTGGGAACTCAGTAGCTCAGCTTCCCATATGCAGAAGGCACATGGAATAAAGGCGCCATCTCTGTGGCCAGGCCAAGCCCTAGGCTGGCATACCCGGTCCTGTCTTCTGGTCCTGAAGCTTTCTGAGGGCTCAGGAAAGCCATGAGCCTGGCTGGGTTTCCTTCTGAGGGGCCTTCCTTACTCTTCTGTTAGCTGCTCCCTCCCCCGCTTCTCCCTGCCGCTGCATCATTCAGTCTCCAGCCCTGTGCCTTACTTAGCAACATCTTAAACAGAGCAAGTTTTCACATTTGCCTATTGACCATTCTGTGTTCTGACCTGTGGACACCCGCCCTCCCCTCCCCCCCATTGTGTAGCCACAGTAGTGTGAGCCTTTTCCTGCTTTGTACAACCTGTGGGAGCCCCAGGTCTCCTTGTAATCTTGATTTTCTGGCTTTCTCCATTCTCACCTTGAAGAGACCCTCGAGGCTTCGGAGCCTCTCTAGCAGCAGTGCTGGACGCCTACCCAGCCGTCGGCAGAGCTCTGCCCTCTGCTCTGCACAGCCAGGCTGGAGCTGGGGTGAAGAGAGGAACCTGAGCCTTGGTTCTTTGCCACTTCCTCTCGAACAAAGCACAGGTCCACCTAGGCAGAGCAGTAGACTAACTGTGTCCCACTCTTGGAACTTGCCTTGAGCTCTAAGCTCAGTCGTGCTCAGGTGTTGGCTGATTGATTGAATTGACTGATAGGGCCTTCTCATCACACAGAGAGGCAGCTGCAGCTAAGGCTGAGTCTGTAAACGCTGAGCTGGGCTTAGGTACCGAGGCCTGCTCCTCACCCGCTCACTCCTTCATTCCACCTGGTACCTGAGGGCACTGAGGGACTGACAGAGTGCCACAGTAAGGCATGAAGATTCTCTAGGTCTTTGTAGGAGCAGACACCACCGGAACTCCAGCCCTTCCATGGCCCCTCAGAGAACCTGCCAGAGAAGATTTCAAGTGGCAGAGGAAAGCCTGGGGGACAAACACACCATCTTAAAATTACTACCAGTCATGGCTTGTCTCTTCCTTATATGACTCGTAGGTCCCTTTATCTTAGTGTTTGACTTAATGGCACAGCCAGGTGCTTTGTCAGAGGTGGGGGTGCACTCCAAGGAGGACCAGTAGGCACTTGAGTCTTGGGAGCAGCTTGCATGTCACCGTTAGGGTCCTTGGTGTGCTTCCCTAAAGATGGCCCATTATCTGCATTGAAGAGGGTGTGGAATTGGTTTGCACTGACGGAGAGTGACAGCTGCACCCCAGCCTCCAGCAGGCCACTGTGTGCCACTGATGCAGGCCCTGCCGTTCGCTGACAAGCAGCTATCTCCTTGGTGCCAAGGCCGTTTTGCTGGGCACTGGCAAACATTCCAAGGCCATTAGTGCTTAGCAGCCTGGTGCTGCTCCCAGAGCCAGGGCAGGAGGGGCACGTCGGTGAGAGGCATGTGCGGCCAGCACTTGGGCTGTCTTGGCAGATGAAACCACCTCATGGGTGTTGTGTCACAGACCACATGACCTCCCTTTCACCCCTTCCTCCTGTTGTCCTCTCTTAGAACAGCTGCTCTCCTGCTCCCAGTGCCTTCTCCACCGAGTAGGAACCCCGCAAACAGTGCTGAGGGAAACACTGTTTCTAAGGCCCTCAGATTAGTAAGAAATGTGTGTCTAATATTTCACTGAGCCTGAAAGGATACCCAGAGTCAGACGCTGGCTTTTTCAGTGTCTCTAAACCTAACCTTTCCCTGAAAACCTCCACTGAGTGCACTGCATTTGTATGTGGTTTGCACTTGACCAAGATTCAATGGAGAGAATCCAGTCATTTGGCAAATGTTGATCAGACTCCTTTTCTGGGCCAAGTGCTGGACCAGGCACTGGCCAAAGACGAGAAGCCCAAGTGCCAATTAGAAACCCAAGTGTGGAGTGTGCTGTGGGGAGGGTCAGGGACCCAGAGGGCAGCTCAAGCCACTCTAGTAACTCTGATTCTTCCACATGCACACCACGCAGGAATGGGCTTTTTCAGTCCACTGCCAGGCCCTGGGGTGGGGGTGGGGGTCAGAGAGCTGGGCTCAGAGCCAGGCCTTTCTCTGGCTCTCTGCTCAGGACACAGCCTCACTGCCCCGGCCTATATTTTCTTCCACGGTGGCCATTTGTTTTTAAGGTGTTTGAATTTTTGTGCTTGGAGAAATTAGGTAGGTAGTAGTATAGCAGAAGTAACATCTCACCCAGCACCCAAGAGGCAGGCAGAGAGCCTTTGCTTCCTTTTCTGTGGGAGGTTCCTGTTAACTCCTGGAATTCTGTCTCTGCCTCCTCTACACCTCCAGCCCTGTCCTCCTGCCTTGGGTCTTACAGCTAGTGCCTCCTGCAAGGTCAGATCTCATTAGATATGTGCCCTCCTCAGAGAAACATTCTTAAGGCTGTCCCTTCAGAGCTGGTGGGCAGTGTGCCTGTTTGCTTCCCTGTGCCTGGCTTTGTTGTTGGTGGTGGTGGTTGGTTTATTTTGTTTTTTTGAGACAGGGTTTCTCTGTGTAGCCCTAGCTTTCCTGGAACTCACTCCGTAGACCAGGCTAGCCTTGAACTCAAAGATCCACCTGCCTCTGCCTCCCCAGTGCTGGGACTAAAGGTGTACACCACTACCGCCTCAGCATGGTCTCCTCCCCTGAGCCTTGAAGAAAGGACCACTGCTTTGTGAAGGAGTTCATTGTCTGCCCTCTGGGTGTTAAGAAGGATGGAGGGATCCCCTACCTCCATGTTGTTCCTTAACTTTCATTTTTGCCAGTAATGTTTAATTCAAAAAACACCAACAAAACCCCACACAACCCATCTTATTGAAAATACTTAAGTACACCAAGTAGACTGTAATGTAACTGCAGCAATGTCATAGTGTTTGGTTGGTGGTGGGTGTGCTTTGGTTTTCTTGCTTGCAATATTAGGAATGGAAGCCAGGGCCTTCCTTGCACATGCTGGGCAAATGTTCTTCTGTGGAGCAGCATCTCCAGTCCTGCAGCTGTTTACACTAAGGAAACACACATGTGCTTAGAAGCATGCATGGGAGTCCTCCGGCACGAGGTTACTTTGTGCATTTTCAGTTCATAGTATAGCAATGTGCAGCAATGTGTAACTAGAAGAGAGCACGTCCATGCCTCGGGCTGCTTGGTGCCCCATGTGTCCTGGCTGTACTCGGTGTCCTTGCGATCCACAGTAAAGCTGGACATACCCCAGGGGCTCCTGGTTAACAAGATTTGAACTTTTAAAGGCAGTGTAATGCTTCCAACTCTTCCAGCAAGCAGCAGCCCCCGTGATCAGTAAATATCCAGGGCGCTTGTCTCAGCAGATTTCTCTGGGCTCCCCGAACAGGCTGAAGCCCAGAAAAGACCAGGATCCCTGTGGGTTGTGTGCTGAAGCTGCCTTTAGAAGAAGACGTAATTAGATAGGTGCTGGCAGGGATTTCTGAGAGGGAGGAGAGAGGCTTTTCTTTCTTAGTTCCTGGGAAAATTATACTCAGCAGGTTTATTCAATAAAGTGTTCTCACCACATACTTCGCACCGTAATGACTTACAAATTGCATGCTAATTTTGCCACAGTTAAATCATTCTAGACTTTATCCCGCAAAGAAAAAAAGATGGACTCTGTAATGAAACAGTATCCACAGGACTTGATATCTTAAGCAGACTGACTCTTTCTTCAGGATCCAGAACTCACTTGAAGACATGGGTGAATGGGGGTGAGGGTGGAGTGAACATATGGGGTGCGTGACCCGAGCACAGGTGGAGATGTGGCTTCCACTGTTCTACTATGCTGGAAGCTTCCAAAGCAAGCTTTCAAAAAGAGAGCGCATCCTGCTGAGAGTTCCTCTCAGCTCATCTTTAACCCAGTGCCTCACAGACTTTCTCAGCCAGTGAATTTGCCAGTAGAAACTAGAGGGAGAGGCAGGGGCTTCCTGGTGTCTTTTTCTATCTCCTACTTCCCTCTTTGGATGTCCACCATTTCAGCCACGGCCCCTTTGGTGTCTCCTGCTTCCCTGACAGTCATTTCCAATCAGTCACTGGAAAAGAAGTCAGAGGGTCTGAGTTCTGGATCCATACCCCTGCACTTGCCTTACAGCCTGGCCCTGAGCACTGTTTTGCCTTTCTGAACCTGAATGCTAATGAAGCTAATATCTCACCTCTCTGCCACCTGGGGCCCTGTTATAGGGTTTGTGCAGGTCAGGGCTGTGCCAGGGCCTCCCATGCCTCTGTAGGCTCACGGCCAGGTGTACCTGGATGTCACTTCGCAAACCCAAACTGTGGGGTCCCTAGAGTGGGAACACCCTAGGGCCACTCACCAGTGTAACCAGTCAGACCCTGGAAGCCATCTGCCGCTTCATGCCACACATCCACCAGACAAGCTCTGCCCGCAGCGGCTCCCACCCCTTCTCACTGCCATGGGCTTCCTCACACAGGTGACCATATCGCTTCCTTAGCTTTCACACTGCAGCCACCTAAGTAGTCTCCTTAGCTCTAGGACTGTGCCCTGTGGGTCTTTCTCACCTTTACCCAGAGAATGTCTAAGTGGATATTCGCTTAGAGCACCCCCAACACACACACACTCACACAGTCAAACCAGTGTTGTAATACCATCAGCTTGTAGGTAACCCTAAACCAGACCCTGCCATATCCCTCACCCATCACTACATGAAGAAGCCACCTGTTCCTTCCTGGTCGCATGCTTTCTTAAATCTTGGAGAGCCAACCATTGGGGTGCATATCTATAATCTCAGCATTTGGGAGACTGAGGCAGAAGAATCTCAGATCTAAAGCTAAAGCACCTGCACACTTGCCCATAATGTCTGCAGCATCTCCTCTGCACACTCCCCTGCTGCAATTGGCTGCCCTTCAGTAGCCTTCAGGGCTTGGGTGTGTAGACAGTTATTAGGTGGATGTGGGTGTGGTGCCTGTCATACCAAGCAGTTGCAGTAGTATTCTCCCTCAGTTCTTAGAGAAATCCATCCCTGAGAAGCCCAGAGCTTCTCCTTGGAACCCAAGCACATCTGCACCACAGCCTCAGTGGAGATGACAGACTGGTGGCCACAGGTTCTGGCTCTGCCTCTCCCCTGTGGGCTGCAGAGCCTCGCTTGAACTCCCTGTTTCGCCTTGCTCACTGGCAAAAGCCTGAGCCTAAGAGCACTGATCCTGCACAGTGGGACCTAAGCACTAAGAGTCCCCGGCTTAGGAGATGAGGCTGCTCATCAGAATTACCGTCACAAGTGGCTCTGGACTGCGTGCTGGTCTGTCTTTCTTCCAAACCAGTGGAGTCCTCACTGGTAGAGTTTGCTGTATTTTCTCCCCCAGTAGAATCATCATTTTCTGATAATATCCGCTATGGTGGGAACTCTGCCTCTCAATACTGTTTGGCCTGTTGACAAATGAGCAGTTGGGTGTTTGGGGTTTGGTACCACAGAACCGAGGAGCCTGGTATAGCCAGGTCAAGCACCAGCTCTGCCACACACAGAGTAGAAAGTGCCCGTTGTTGTAGGAGGAGTGAGGCCATTTATGGGAGCATGGGTGTAGTCAGCCTCTTCCTTATGATGGGCCCTGGCCTGAGAGCCGTGGATTCTTACACACATCCAACCCCAGATTCCTAGATCCCCAGCTAAGAAGACCGGCTTCTAGGATCCATGCCCTATTTTAGAGGCATTTGCATATCTCTTGTCTCCATTTACCACTTCCAGTTGGGGCTGCACGCGGAGGGTTCACAGCCACCTCTCTATGAGGGTCCCCTTCCCTCAACCAAGACAGCTAGCTCACTACCTGTCAGGGCAGATGAGAAATGCCATCCTCAGAGCACTCCAGGGGCTTGGGACCAGAGAGAGGCAAGGGAAACTGGTGGTTTGGTTGTGCGTCCAAAGACAGATTAACATTTAAAGTGGAGATGCAGCTGAAAGAGAGAACACAGCAGCCTGCAGTAATAGCACCTTGACGCTCCACATTCCCCTCCGTGGTATCTTTGGCGATGAATCTGTTTATTTTAGCAACCCTCCGACAGGCTTCTGCTGCTGGGAGCTGCGATCTGTTCCACTTATGGTGCACCATTCACTCAATTACCATCTCAGATTTTATCCCAGCCCTCCTGTGCAGAGTGAGCAAAGCAAAGCCTAGCAGGGTGTCTTCCCCCTCTGCCTCCCAAACTGAGTATGGAGTCTGCTCCAGCTCGAGTCTCTCCTCCCACCCACCATGCTTTCACAAGGGCTCGTGTGTGCCAGCCTAGCATTAAACTGCCGTGTAGCCGAGGATTGTCCTCAGTTTCTGGTCCCCAGCCTCCACCCTTCAAGTGATAGGATTTCACCACCATGGTGAGATGGCTGAGACTCAAAGCCAAGGGCTTCGTGAGCATGAGGTGGGAGGTATATATATATCTTCTTCACTGGGAGAAAGGCAGGCCCAAAATCCCTGCTTAGTGCTCCTGATTTACACTAATTCCCGCATAACTTAAAGACAGTGCCCAGATGCCATCCACTAGTGCTGGAGTGGGTCCGTGCTAAGATGCTGCTTGCTCTGTTACACTGTGAAAGGGAATACAGGCTTGGGGCCAGTGTGTGGGCCTCTTTGCCCCCAGCTTCCAGTGTAGAACATGGATGTAGTCATAGAGCTTACCTCTTGGGGTTCAGAGGAGGAAATGTGATTGATCCAGGGCAGCCTGGCACTCAGGAAACTGCCCCTTTTGCTGAAAGTGAGCCGACTGTCAGAAAGGCCTCACACCAGAGAAGCGTGCTGGACTCTCCTCGGCAATAGCCATGTGATAGGTCTAATCCCACCCCACCCCCAATCTGAAGGTGAGACCTGCTGCCGGTGCCCCTCAGGGGCCACACAGGACAGAAGGCAGTCACTTTCACTTCTTGTGTGGAAGGCTTTGAGATTTAGCTCCTGTCCTATTCCATGTGCCATCCAGCATATATAGATTCTCATTCTAAAACTTGGTAAACACGATGTGCACCCAGACTCTTGGAATGTCTCTTTAACCGTCCCAGCGGAGGAGCAATTGATTTGCATACCCAGATTGTTTGTGAATTATCTGCCCAGTGCAGTGTCAGACCCCGTGGCTGTGTGTGTGTTGTAGGGAGATTTAATTTACTTATGGGCGGGTGATCTGAATGGCTAACTGCCATGCCCTGCTCCGGTGTTAATGTCTGGCTCCAGCACCAGGCATTTCTTGAACTGGCTCCCCTGATCACGGCCATCCGTCAGCCTAAATGCATCCACACAACCTCAAACAGGCAGAAATCCCGACACCTGGCGAAGAAGGTACCTCAGTCCTGGACGGTCTGTTAGCTTAGTATTTGTGTCAGTGTGCTAAAGAAAAACTAGGCTGCAGGACAGACTATGCAGAGGCCACTCACCACTCTGTTCCATGTCCAGTCACCCTTGAAATGTGCCTCACCTGTCAGTGGGCTCTGTTCAGTGCACCTCAGCTGTGCATAGAACAAGACCGTTGGCATGCCTGAGACCCTTCCTGGAGAGGGGCTGTTGCCTTCTCTCAGGTCTGCACTGGAAGGTTCTGCTTTCCAGTGCTAAGGCTGTGTGTTTGGAGTTGAGCATTGGGTGGACTGCTGTTGGAGATGCTTCCAGGAGAGTGGGAAGGACGGGTGGAGCCTGGGATTGCTCTCTTGGGTCTGTGTGTTCTATAGAACAGTGTGGAGAAGCCTGGGGGCACAGTGTCCTGTCCCGTTAAAAAGTCAGGTTGTAGGGTAAGTGTCTTAGTTAGGAAGCATTGTTGGAGCCTGGGCCACTGAGAGGACCAGGCAGCAGGCCGGCCTCACCGTGGAGCCCTGGGCTCTTATCATCTCTGTTTGTTACTCTGAACTCAGTGCCTGCTGCTCACTGATGTGGAGAACACAGCTGCAGGGCTGTATCCCAGTGCTGCCAGCCTGGCCGCAGGAGGTGGCCCTGCTGCAGCTGGTCTAACCATGGCGTGTGTGTGAGAGCCCATGGGGATAAGGATACGGAGTGACTGCCTGGCACTAAAGGCCACCTTCAGGGGCTCAGCCGCCCCCTCCCATGAGTGGGTGATCTAGCAATGATCATTATTCACACAGCCTCCTGCATTCTTCTCCCATAGTAATCTGTCAGAACTAATGTGAGCTGCTGGTTACTGTCCCGAACAAAGCCACTGCCCTGCTCCCTCCCTCTATTCTGTCTACCGTGGCACTCCACCACTCTGCCCTGCCAGGCCAGCTAGGCTGGCTCTCTTCACCATCACTTCTAGCTGTTGAATTTGTAGTAGGTTGGGTTTTGTTGCTGTTGGTTTTTGGTTTGTTTTTGTTTTCTGAGAAAGGGTCTCGTTATATAGACCAGGCTGGCCTTACCAAAATCATAGAAATTCACCTGTTCCTGTGTCTAGTATGTCCTATGAGACTCAGACCCCAGCTTAGAGGCTCAGTCGCTGTCGGCTCCCATAGGCCTTGTCCAGCCTCTGGGCCCTACAGGATTCATGCGGGGCACATGTCCTGTCGCCATGCTGCCTTCAGAAATGGTCCACTCCTGTGTGCTAAGCTCCTGACACAGTGAGAGCCTAAGAAATGACTACTGTCCTGTTGGCCTCTTCAGTCCCAGCTCTGTACACAGCGGTGGCTCACACAGTTAGGTGTGGCTGGGTGGATGCAGGGATTCCAGTCCCTCAGAAACTTCCTTCCTTCCCTTTCCTCTGCCCTATTTATTTATTCATTCATTCATTCATTCATTCATTCATTCATTTATTTCCTATCTCCTCTGCCTTAGGGTAATATTTCTTGCTCCTGGCCACCTACTCAGGCCAGGTTACTTCTCTCCACGGGGAGGTGAATCAGACAAGTGCCCCTCGTCAGAGAGTCTGTATTCTGTTAATGGGCAGTTATGAATAATGAGCAATTTCACCTCTGCGTGCCTTGGTTTCTGATTTGTGCAGTGGGATTAATAATCCCTTCTCTCTCCCCTTTAATTTTGCTCCTAAGGAGATGTGTGTATAATAAGACCTTAAACTCTATGGTGTTGTAGAAGTTCACAGTACGGGCACCGGATCCTTTTGTGAATGGAAGTCAGGGTGATTCCTTGGCCTCCCCGGAGCAGGAAGCTAGGATCTGTGTGAGGCAAGAATGAGGCTTTTTATAAACTGTGGCATCAGCGTTGCTCTCTGACTACTGTGCAAGCATTAGTGATTACCAGATTACCAAGAAGTTGGCTACTGAGTGAGACAGAGGATTCCTTGTGGTGATCCCCAGCAGAGCAGCTCGCAGCCCTTGGCCTGCTAGACAGGCCTTTAGGGGAGAAATGAAAAGTAGCCTTGCGTTGCTGCAGGCTGGCCCCCAGGGTAAATAAAGAAGTGCATTATCTGCAACTAAGTGGTCTCTGAAGGGCTCCTGCGGGAGATTGACGGCCATGTGCTAAGCCTTCCAGTTCTAGTGTCTCCAGGGCTCCCTCAGTGACAGGAGCCTGTGTTGTCAGTAGGAGCCATGGCCATAAAAATAGCCAAGGAATTAGAAAATGGGCCATTGTCATCGCAAGCATGGGCCCAGAGCCTGCCGCCTTAGACCGTGCCACATTGGAGCTGACTCTCAGTCCTCTGTTCTCCGCTCAGGCCCACAGCAGCGAAGCTGTTTTATCATAGTCACCTAGGCCCCACCCAGCTTCCTGGAGCTTACAGTCCACCCTGATGGATGATGGCAGAGTCTGTGGCAGAGGTGCACAGGGATAGGCCATGTCGTCTCGGGTACTCATGGGATTTAGAGGAAGGAACAGGCAGTAACCTTAATAATCAGGCAAGGTTTTGCAAAAGAGGTTGCTTAAAACCAGTATGGACTTGAGGAACACTCAGGGTCCATGGCAGGGAAACATGAGGCCAAGCTGGGTCGAGAATTCTCCCAGCAGCCCTTGCTGCTTGACCACAGCTTGGGGGAGGGGTGGTATTCTAGAAGTGCTGCAGGCTAGAGGGTGGTCAGTAAAAACTGCTGCGTCACAGGCCCTGCATGGGAGAACAGAATGCTATGTGCAGTGTGTCTATAAGCCTGTTTCGTTTGGGAAATTGTTTTTTTAAATAAGAATTGGCTGCAAAGGAAGAGGGGTACAGACAGTCTGGCAGGTCTTGGAGAGAGCCTGTCATCACTTTGGAGGTGTAGAGGGATTACGGACTTGTGAGAAACAATGGGACACTTGTATCTTGTTGCAGATATAACAGAAGCTAGGGGACACATGTGCCAGTGCTGTTGTCTGGACACTGGGAAGAATGATGAGAAAGGGGCTAGGTTCTTGTGATCGGGAGTGGAGGAGTGTGTGTCTTATGGGGAGGTTACCTGTAAAGAGTGGGTAGGCGGAAGTGGCTCATCTCCTGGAGAGGAGAGGAGGGCAGGCTCAGAAGCCGTGGGGAAGTGGGGAGGGGTGGGAGGAGGGCGGAGGGAGACCAAAGGAGTTTATAAAGAACTGACAGACAAGTCAAAGCCTCCGAACGCAGAAAGGATGGCTGTGTGAGAAAAGAGCCGTTCCCTTCCCGTGGCCAGTCCACTTCAGTACCGTGCCACGTGTGCGGGTGCGGTATGGTGTGTCAAACACCTTATTTTTTAATTTTTGAATATGTGTGCAAATGCATTTGCACGTGCGCACATGTATGTGGAGGTCAGAGGGCCACATGTCTCCCACACTCACTCTTTGCCTTTTTTCTGAAATAGTCTCTCACTAAACTTGAAGCTCACCAATTGGGTTAAACTGGCTGGCCATGGGCTCAAGGGGCTCCCGTGTCTGCACCCCCTTACCCCAGCACTGCTTACAAGTATCCGCCCACATGCTAGCTTTTTCCTTGGGTACTAGAGGCCTGAGCTCAGTTCCTTAGGCTTGTATGGCGAGCGCTACCCAAAACAATAACCCTAAATTTTAGAATAGAGAAGCTGATACTTGCTTAGGCCGTTTCTCTTCAGTTTTTCTGGGCCGGAATATGCAGGTGAGTGAGATCATTTTGGCCCCAAGTCATCAGGAAGGAAATCTGAGCTTTGAACTTGTCTTTGTGGCCTCCATGGGTCATGTAGAATGAGGAACACCAGAGCAGAGCGACGAGGGCTTTCCCTGCCGTGTAGCGTGTCCAGACTGGAGGCTCATCTCCGAGTGCCGCCCAGCTTTTATCTGGTGCTTGCTTATTTCCAGGACATCGTGCGGCGCGGGGAGATCATCGACAATGACATGGAGGACGAGCTGTACCTGCGGCGCCTGGACGCTGGCCTCTTCATCCTGCAGCACATCTGCTACATCATGGCGGAGATCTGCAATGCCAGTGTCCCCCAGGTAGGAGGGCTCCTTCCTCCTCCCTGGCCACGCATGGGTAGAAGGACCATACTTCCTGCAGTCCCCTCGCTATGGGTCCTCGGTGTTGGGTGGGGTAAGGATGACAATGCACCCTGGGGACTTCCTCCCCATCCCATTCTTTGCCGTCCTCGTTAGATTCGCCAGCGGGTTCACCAGATCCTGAACATGCGTGGCAGCTCCATCAAGATCGTCAGGCACATCATCAAAGGTGAGTTGGGTGTGCCGGTCGTCTGCAGCTTGTCTCCCTTCCAGCCCCACAACCTAAACACAGATAGAAAGCACCAGTGCAGGACCTAAAACACACATAGGGTGGGGAGGTGGTTCAGCCTCACAGAGCCTGAGGACTTGAATTCAGATCCCTATCACCCATGCGCAAGGCCTGGTGGGGTCAGAAGGATCTTGGATCTTGCTGGCCAGCCATTCCAGCTGAATGTGTCAGTTCATTGAGAAATGACTGTTTAACCTGCGGCCTCTACATGTATGCACACACAAGCATGCACTCACTCACACACAAATAAACAGATCCTTACACATTACACCCACACACTAAAGCCACAACAAAGCAGAAAATAAGGTCATGGTTCTTGGCCACATAGAGTAGTTCAGAGAACGAGGACATGATAAGACACAGCTGTGGCTTTCCCGGTCGAGCAGTGACTCCAAGGTGGCATCTTAACAAGGCTCACCTCACCCTGTGCCAGCGCCGTCCCCTTCCGGGGTTCACACTGAGGAAGAGTCGGGGAAGGTTGGGCGAGGTGGTGCTGCTTTAACCAAGCATAAAGCTGAGAATTCATTTCCTCCGCTCCTGAGGATCTCTCCCAAGTGCGCCTGGGTCTTTTCCTTAGAGAGGAAGCTCTGGAGAGGCTTCTGGTCACCCAGTGAGCCTCAGTCACAAGGCACACTGTCTATGCTGAGCTCAGGCTGGAGGAGCAACGTTGGCTGCTTCAGCTCGTCACTAACTGGGACCTGGTGGGCTTAGGCGTCCGGGGTGACTCCACAGTTGAGGTGACTCTGCAGTTGAGGGTCCTGTCGGGTTGGTGGAGCGCAGGCAGAGCCACTTTCCTCCTGGACCTTCGTCGGCGCACTGCTTAGATGAGCAGTTGGGCGACAGGCACTGAGGTTTCGCATATCAGTTGCCCGTAGCTCCTTGCAGGGAGAGGATGGGAAGGTGAGCAGCTATGGGGCCAGCTCCAGATCTGTCTCCTTACTCCGCAATGGCTGTGTTACCTCAGGAGGAGACTCAGGCTCTGTGCACCGTGCAGGCGAAGGAGGTGGCTGCAGCGGTTAATGGGAACTGATGGAGTCTCTCAGTAAGCTCAATACATGATGGTCATAAAACATTAGGTAATTATGCTCATCACTGCCATCAGAAAGGCTCAGCTAAAGGCCTGCGGGAGGCCTCGAGAGAGAGACGTGACATGAAGCTGGTCTGGGGGCTGAGACAGCGACATTCTAAGAGGAAAGGACAGTATGAGTGAAGGCATGGGGCTGGGAGCCAAGTGCTTGGCACAGCCCTGCCAGGCTCAGGCATGGACCCATGGGTGGTGTCCATTCTGATGACGGACAGTTGTTAGGAGACCTTAGCATCTGCTCTTCTCTCCAAAGAGAAGACGGTGGGTGGCCCTGGCCCTGTGGAGGACCCTAGGTGTTCCCTCCAGTGTCAGCCCCATGAATTCATTAGTGTGAGCCGGCCTCCTGGGAGTGGGGGTGTGGTGACTGCACCTCCAGCCTCTAAGTGCCTCTTCTTTCCAACACCTACACGCTCAGTCAGAGCTTCTGAGCCCCTCGGCTCTGCCGCCTTGCTTCCAGGCTTCTCTCCACACCTCCATCCCTTTAGTCAAAACAGCAAGCTTCCAGGAAGGGAACAGTGTTGGTTGCACCTTGAAACATAGTAGGTGGATGTTTTCCTTGCCGAACTGTTCTGTGTAGACCTAGGTCATTCAAAACATCCTGTTGAAGCCTGCAGTCAAGCCAGCCTCTGCTGCCCTCTGTGCTGGCTTCCCCTGCAGCTGACAGCAGTATTCACTGAGGGTGAGGGCTGCTATGGCTTCCTTCCCCCACCTCTGACCACGCCCTCCTACTACACCCAGTTCTCTGAGCATTGACCACACACAGCTAGCCCTACAGGAAGTCCTGCCCACTCTGCCTCCTGAAGCTGCCTAGAATCCATCCCCTCCTCGCCGTCTGTATTCCTCCCAAGGCCTTTATCACAGCCAGTAATTGTTTTTATTTATGTGTTTGTTTACTCATTTGATCTGTCTCACGCATTAAAATGGAAGCCCCGTGATATAAGGCATCGCTGTCTTGTTCACCAAGTCTCCTTGTTCCTAGGACAGCTGGCTCATAATAGGAACTCAACAGTGTGTCAGCACTGCTCCTCAAAGGTCTCTGTAGGGATTAATGGCGCTGATGTCTCCTAAGGCTCCTCTTGGCTCTTCAGGTGCTAGCTAGGCACTGTGTCATGGAGTATGCAGATCTGAGGGACACAGATGGATCAATGACCAGTTACAATTCACTCACTCTGGACACTGCTCTGGCACAGATCAACCTCTAGTGCAGGAGAGACAGTGTATTCCTTCTCCTGTTGATCACAGACATAGCATGCTAAGTGCCACCCAAGAGTTGTAAACGTGGAGCTAAGGGGCAGCAGACAGGCAGTAGGGCAGTGAGCAACCCAAGCCCATCCAGGTAGACGAGCAGAGGCCAGAGGCCTGGCAGGCAGCAGTGATCTGGACTAGGTCCCAGCAGTGAGGCACTGGTACTACGGCAGGTTATGGATTCTTTGGGTTCATAAAGAACTTGGGATGCCTATGAACACCTCACTAGAGCTCACAGGAGATGGTTTGGATATCTGAAGCCATTAGTGTGTGGGTGACAGCAGGGAACTGGACACCATTGCTAGGTCAAGAAGGCCTGCACCAATGATGCTGACCTTTATAATAAGAGGGCCTCAGTGCCCTGTGATCCAGGGCCAGTGCCATAACGGTGGCGCCCCTTACAGGGTGCAGAAGGACCCTCAGGGCCTGTCACTTGGCAGTGTGAGTCAGTGCTGAGATTAGAGGGCAGGCAGTACATCAGGGCTGGCTCTGCAGGCCACCCCAGGAAGCCTGCCCTGCCCTCCTCACCCCTGTCTCTCCCCTACCCTACCTCACCAAAATGAGTGAAGAAACAAAGCCTCGTAAAGAACACCAGCTCATCACTCTGTCCTCTTTGATTTTAATTTTGTTTTTCAGTTTGGGTTGCTTCCTTTTTTTTTTAACATACTAATTAGATGAGAGCTTTTTTCTTTGATTTTATGGCCTACATATTTCCTAAGTTTTGCTGGCAGGATGACAGCTGATGTATCCCTTGAGGTCTCAGGAAACCGCTGATGAGGCAGGCCCAGCAGGGGACTTTCCCAGGGCTTTTAGTCCCCTTTTTCCTAGTTTCCTCCCTCCTTTTCTGTTGGGGGGTGCCAAGAGCACCAGAATAATTGATGGCTCATTAAAGCCCTGCTTTCTGCAGACTGCTTACTCGGCGCTCCCTGGTCCAGCCATCCCCACACAGGCAGACAAGCCTGAAGACCACAGGCCCTTGAGGGAACTGAGAAGGGCAGTTCCCCCTGTGGGCTCCCCAGGCTAGTGGTGGCTCCTGCCTCTACCCTTGATACCTGGCACAGAGCAGGGCATGTTCACCACTGAGTGAACTGTATACCAAGGTGGGTCTTTAGGCTTCTCTTTGACAGAAATCCAACCTCAGAGGAAGAACAGTACCCCACTGACACACACACACACACCCTTCTTGGACTTTGTTGTTGTTTTGGTTTTAGGGGTTTGTTTTGCTTTCTTATTTTATTTTTTTGAGAGAGGGTCTCCCTCTGTAGCCCTGTGATCCTCCTGCCTCAGCCTCCTGAACAGCCATGATTACAGGCCTGTGACATGAGACCAGGCTTAATCATACTTTTATCACGTGTTGCCTATGGTCATCCAGCAGCCCTGGAATGCAGGGTGACCACCGAGCACACAAGGACTCCAAGACTGCTGGGGTCGAGTGGTATCAGCCATGTCCCACGCCACTCAGGTGCCTGTTGTAAGGCTGACGTGTGCTGGATGTCTAGAAGCAGGATGTGCTCATTACGTGGGGCCCTTTCTCCCTTGGCCTGGAGCTGGCAGCAGCCTGGACTGAGGAACCAGCGGTAAAGCTGTGACCATGCAGTCCAGCCTCCAGATAGTGGCAAGTGGGAGCTTTAGCAGCCAGCTAGAATGGCCATGTGGCCCATCAGTGCCAACAGCAACTTCCTGTCTCAGAGGGTGTCCTTAATAAGTTCCACTGACCCAGCAAAATGTCCTGCTAAAGCATGTCACCAACCCCAGTGTTGTCAAACAGGCACTATGGACCTGAGGGACCTGCCTTGGCAGTTATGTCTTGTGTTTGGTGTGTGTCATGAAGTCTTCAGTGTGGAGACGCTGGCCTGCCCATCCCTCCGTCCTCCATCCTGCATCGTAAGGAGCTCTGAGCAGGCTGCTCGCACTGGCCCAGACCCCTACCTGGAAAACAGCTTTCTCTTTGCCCTCCCCATGCCCTCCCTTTCCCTCTCAACATAAACAGAACAGCTTGTATTCCATGTCTGTGTGGTAAACCTGCTGTCTAAAGTTTGCTTTAATATTTATGCGTTCAGCACTGCTGCCTGGGTTAGAGCTCCATCAAAGCCCATATTCTAAGAGCCTTTCAAATGCTGTGAAGTAGGGAAGGGCGGTGCTGTCTCCCTCTCTCTAGCCCACCCCCCTCCTTCCTTCCCTTCCCTGGTCCTCCATCACCCTCTCTTCCCTACCCCAGAGTGCTCCCTTCAGCTAGCATCTCTCCTCTTCCTTCCACACACAGCAAAGAGAACGCTCCCCAAGACCTCTGGGAGGAATCTGTTCAATATTTATCAACTGCTGCAGCAGCTGAAATAACCGGCAGCAGCCAGCAACAAGACCTGCTCTAACCAGAACTCCAGAAACAAAGGTGGAGGCTAGGCCCAGGCCATGGCCCAGCTGTACTGTGGATACAAACTACCAGAGACTATAGGAGCCAGGGTGGGGGTTGGGGGGCTGCTTCTGCAGAAGGCCAGCTCCCTGTGGGCCTTGGTCTATTCCCTGCCCTTGACTTGCATGTGTTTCTGAGAACTGCTCTGAAGTGCCCAGTCCACCTCATGCCTGCCGCGGTCACTGATGCCCTTCAGCACAGCAGCGCACCAGGCTGCACTGTGGACCTGCTTCAAGAAGCTGCAGGAACAGACTTTCCCTGAGTTTAGGAGTAGGCAAAGGCAGAGTATTTTGGTCTCAGATTGCCACTTTGGGGACCAGCCTCACCCTGGTTGTGGGTAAATTCCCCAGACCAATCTTCTCATAAGCCATACTGAGGCCAACACTTTAGTTCCCTCACATTTTCGGGGGCTTCTCCGAGCAGGCCTGGCCCTTCGGCCTGCCCATGGTTCGGCCACATCTGTAGAACCAGACACCAGTAAATGTGACCGTTCCCAGGGTGTGGCTCATCCGCCAGACTTGCCTCCCCTGCCACAGGCTGATTGAGAAACCTGCTAAGGTGGCCATGGGGACATGGCATTCACAGCCTTGGCAGAGAGAGCTCAGCAGAGGGTATGGCACAGGCTTGCTCCCTGTTCTCTGCATCTGGGATGAGGTCCCTCCAGGGAAGTGACTGGGAACATCCACTGAGAACTGAAACAGACAGATCACACTGGGGCAGGAGAGGATGTGGTCCCCAGAGCTTGATGACCAATCAGGATCTGCTGTTCACTACCCAGCCCTGGGCAGTCCTCCACAGATCTCTTAGGTCCTCAGTGAGCCTCCCTCCCCACAACTCCTGGCAGCCACCATGTGTTCTTGTTTACATCTCCTTACCCTCGGTGGCAGGTAGGCATTGCAGAAGCATAGCCCTTCTCTTCCTCTTGCTGGACTAGGGACTGAATGCATGGCCTTGTTCATGCCAGCCGATTGCTCTAGCGCTGAGACACACCCCAGGGTTTCCTATTTAAGCAGCAGAGTGAGCCTCAATCCTTGTGATTCTAGGATGTTCTCCCATGATTCCATGTCCCCTGACTACAAAGCCAATGAGCTAGACCCTGGGAACAGTCACACTGGTGCCTGGTTCTACAGATGTGGCCGAACCACAGGCAGGCCGAAGGGCCAGGCCTGCTCGGAGAAGCCCCCGAAGATGTGACAAAACTGAGGTGCATGGCACATACATGCCAAGCTCCCCTCTTACGAGTTTGTGCTACTGTAACAAAATGCCTGAGGCGGGATACTTTATTATAAAGGAGGAAATTTATTTTTTTAAAGTTCTGGAGGCTGGGACGTTCAAGATCAAAGTTGGTCTTTGGCATATGAGAGAAAAGCCAAGAATGTTGTCTGTCCCATGTGGCAGAACAAAAGGCCCTCATTGTTCCCCAGAGATCTGTGTAAGAGTCACATATCCCATTCACGCAGGGGTGGGGCCACAGCAGGAATGGATGAGGGCTGCAGATGTTCAGCACCTTAGTGCCCACTAGGTTTGTGTTGGGGAACGGCTTGAAGGCTGAAGACAGATGTGCTGGGCAAGGACATGGGTGTGGAAAGGTAGGTCAGACCTTGTCAGGAGAGCTTCCAGGATCACCGCTCTAGCTGCCCTGAGGAGCTGGTCCTCGGTGGCTCACAAGCCCCAGGCTCCTTGTACACACTAAGATTTGGGAGCAGTGTGGAAAGACAGAGCTCAGGGGACCACATCCATGGTCCAGCTAACTCACCCTGTCCTTTTTCCCTAGAGTACGCAGAGAACATCGGAGATGGCCGGAGCCCTGAGTTCCGGGAAACTGAGCAGAAGCGCATCCTGGGCTTGTTGGAGAACTTCTAGAATGCTAGGCAGACCGTGACAGCCACGGACCCCTGGCTCCCTCCTGGAAACCATTTTTACAGTTGTATGGCTTGAACAAATTAAAGCTAGTTTTGGTATCCTGGGGCTGACATTGTGTGCGCAAGCTTCCCACCAACCCTGTCCCACTCCTCCCTAGTGAGCACAGGCACACCCAAGGAAGGCCAGAGAGCCGGTGATGGTGAAGGAGGCACTGTGGGCAGCACAGTAGTCTGAACAGGGCTCTGGGACCACAGGGCATAGGAGATCGCCTGACACTGTGGTCGGTCCCAGCACATCGCAGTCCCAGTGCTTCTAGGTTGAACTGCCTCGAGTAGGCGAGTCTGTAGACACAACAGAGCTGTGGCTGCCGGAGCTCAGGAGCAGGGAATGGTGGAGGAACAGTCAAAGGCTGCTTGGTCTTCTCACAGTGGAGTGGGACGCTCTGTGGTTGGTCACGGGATGGTTACCTGTTTGTGAGCACACTGATGCCACTGAGTTGTACATTCTCAGAGTGATGTGGTTTGTATCTGGTAAAGCTGTTGAGGGAAGGCGGCTGCTAACAGTCTGATCTGCTTCTCTAGTCTTGTGATGCGCTTCCCACAGAATTGTTATAACACTTGTGGGAATTTGAACGTTACCATTTG
Source organism: Apodemus sylvaticus (assembly GCF_947179515.1). Lineage (NCBI taxonomy): Eukaryota > Metazoa > Chordata > Mammalia > Rodentia > Muridae > Apodemus > Apodemus sylvaticus. Next base: position 143,357,988 of record NC_067476.1, read on the forward strand.
CAACCGTAAGATTTTATTCTTGGTTGAGTATGGTGGTGCAGGCCTTTAATCCCAGCACTTGAGAGGTAAAGGCAGGCAGATCTCTGAGTTCAAAGCTAATACAGTCTACAAAGCAAGGTCCAGAACTAACAGGACTACAAAGAGAAACCCTGTCTCAAAAAAAAACAAAAAAACAAAAAAAAAGCAAATTAATAATAACAGTGATAATCTGTACATAGTCCTGGTACTGGTGTTTTAGGCTCCTGAGAGATTCTGAGCATAGGGGTCAGGGGTGTGGGTAATGTCGGCAGATGACCCTGACCTTATCCTCAAGTGTGACCCATTGGATATATGGTTTTGACCTCTTGTGACATCCCCAGAACAGGCTGGCAGTGCCCTAGTGCTGCTCCTGGGAATGAAGAGCCCGTGACAGATGTGGTGGGTAGCTTTCATACTGACTTCCATCTGCGGTGGCTGTGGCTTGGGAAGTGTCGTCTTTCCTCCTGGCTGAGGTGACATGAAGGCCTCCCCACCACCACCCTGCCGACATCACAGCCTGCTCTGAGAGTCCTCACGTGCCAGGGAGTGCAGTGCAGCCATGGGGACCCAGAGGCTCCTCCCAGCAAAGCATGAGCCCTCGGTTACCAAAGGAGCTAAAAGGAATGCCACAGCCGTGGTCCCCATGCCACACAGCCTCTTGCTTCTTCCTGAACCCCAAGGGACCCGCATCAGCCACCTGCACACCTGCTTCCGTGTGGTGCCCAACACAGGCAGCACCGGCAGAGCCGGCCCCGACGTGTGTCAGCTCTGGGAGGCTGTGTGAAGATGGAGAGGGTTTGTCCCATCATGAACTGAGGGACATCCCAAGCAGTGTGGCAGAAGCAGGTTACACAGCGTTTACAGCTTATGTCACCTCTGTGGCTGACAGAGTTACACACGGAACACTTACTCCAAACCCTGCGCCTTGTACCCATATTTCTCTTTGCAGCAATCCTGTTGGCCTGGCCATCCCCAACAATGGGAAGCCAATACTGAGGTCGTAGTCTCAGGGTTACACAGGGCTCAGGTCCTGTGGCCAGTGAACCACAACCCAGATTCGAACCAAAGTTTGTCTGATCCTCCCGTGTCAGAGCACTGGCTGGCATGGTTTCCATCCCTGTGTTGTCTCTGCCAATGCGCACTTTAATGAGTCCACAGAACAGAGCTGTGGACAGGGACCTATGGAATCGCTGACTTCTCCAGCTAAAGCAGGGCCCCCTTTGATCATTCACGCAATCATCTCCCAGTTTGTGGACAGCACTGTCCAGTCGTGAGCTTCCAAAGGCCTGTTGTCCATATGCAGGTTAACCAGCTCAGGGAGCCAGGCTTCGTGGATCCCCAGACACCAGCCCTGTCGGCGGCTCCCTCCACCTGTCTGCATGCCTCTCATAAGCTGCCTGAGATCCTTTTATACGCCAAAGCCCTTCTGTCAAAATAGATCAGAACTTGTCTCCCTTAGTCTCTCCAATGAACACTGCTTAGCATGTGCAAGGCCCTGGGTTCGGGGCCCGATACCTCACCCCTACATACACGCACATGCACACGCACACACAAACATTGACAGATGATGAGTGGGCCATTTCCGATAGGTATAAGGGGAGAGGAATCCTTCCAGGGACTGTGGAAGGATTAATAATAACCAATGGGACATGATTAATAAGTTATTACTTCTTTTTTTTTAAGATTTATTATATGTAAGTACACTTTAGCTGTCTTCAGACACCCCAGAAGAGGGTGTCAGATCTCATTAAGGATAGTTGTGAGCCACCATGTGGTTGCTGGGATTGAACTCAGGACCTTCGGAAGAGCAGTCAGTGTTCTTAACCACTGAGCCATCTCTCCAGCCCCTGAATTATTACTTCTGTCCTGATCATAGCCCCCTACTCCATAAAGCTGAGACCTTTAAATGAACTCTGACCCATGTCTTTCTGCTAACTAGGAACCCTGGGCTCCTGGGCTGTGGTACCAGCTCCTGAAGCTACTCACAGCTGACTAAGATGCCATCTGCTTCACAGAGCAGCTTGTGCCCACTCCCTGCCCTGAGAGGGCTCCGTGGGCTCCCGTGAAGGCCATCTTCTCTTGTCCTTGGTTCCGTCAACTCTTGGGGCTCAGAGCTCTTCCTTCCCGTCCATCCCGTGCCCACAGTCGAGTGGAACCAGAGCAGAGCACCCCAGAGAGGTAGTCGGTATTCTCCCATCCAGATGTGACCTAAGAAACCTTAGCTAGAAATTCCTGAGGGAAAGGTCATGTCTGCCTCCTTCACAGACTGCTTCAAGGTAGGCTCTACACACCTGAATCTAGTGGCAGCAAGATGGGCGAGACTGAGAGATTTGCATGCAGGCTGAATTCCTTTCTGTGAGGCGCTGTTGTCGGGTGCTGGAAGGCATCCCTCAGTCACCCATAGTAAGTACCAGTGCCCAGGTGGCACCTTCTGCTATTACCAGAAGCGTCAATTTAGTGTCAGCAGGGAGACAAGACTCACTTTCCTAGAGGCAAAACTTCTTGATGAGATTTCTTACCCAGCAGCAGAGGTAAAGACAGGCCCACATTTTCAATCTGCTGTGTTCTTTGGTGCACAGGGAAGCTGGGAGGATCACGGCGGTGGGCCTTAATTATTGGTGCCAGGATAAGGAGCAAGTTTCTCCCACTCACCTTCATCTTGATTAGCTAATGCACGCCCTTGGTAGAGGCTTGTGAAGGCACATAAGGGGGCTCTGCACAAATCTCCCCTCCAGATGTGTCTCCTGACCACTCAGTCCCCTCCAGAAAGCAGCCCCTACTGACTCAACCAGGCATCCCCTCCAGGTCCACCCAGGATGGGCACATCTCGTTCCCTCTCTTGCTTCCCATTTGACATTGACTGCACGGCACAACAGCCGAGCTTCGTTACAGAGCTGGGCCTTGATGTAGCTGCGGAGTTAATGGGCACATTGCTTACTGCCGATCTTTGGCTCAGGTACTAGTCTGTAAACATGTTCACCGTCATTCCACAGGTCTGTTTCAATTCTAAAGGAGAGTTGCAAAGTCAAGGAGGAGAGGGCATTTGTCATTGTCACCCATGTGGACATGTCCTAAGTCCTCCTGCTTAGGGAGCAGGTGGCTCTGGTGGCATTTGGCCAGCGTCTCTCATGTGAGTCACTCCAGGGTTTTAGCATGCCTTTGCAAGAGGTGTGGTCTATTTGCTGGTGGCCCCCGTGTCTCTCCACAGGCCACAGGTTTCCACAGGCCACAGGCTTCCACTACAGTCCTCCCTGACTAACCACATTTCAACCTAACCTGGAGCGACCTTGGCCCAGAGGGCGGAGCTGAGAATTCAATCTAGCCAACCATGCCCCTGATCCAGAGCCACCGTTCCCCACGTGAAGGAAGAAAGGTAAAAAAGGTAATGCAGAACAAACCGGAAGCAGAGCCCTGGCTAAGTGTTCAGGAGGCTCCGGGACAGCCCCTCCCCCACCTGGCAGCTGCAGCCCCTGTAGGTCCCCTGCCTCCCTCTGCATGGGTGATGGTCACTAGAGCCTTTCCCATGGCCTAGCCCAACAAGCCCCATGAAAGAAGGGTTGGGGGAAGGGTCATGCCTCGTCTTCCTCCTTACTTCAGGGCAAGACTTGTCTCTACTTCCTGTAGCCCTTTCAATCCTTGCAGAAAGAAGAGGGACAGCCTACAGTAGCCCAGGAAGCTGAACTCTGACCCCCAGGCAGGAAACAGCCTCAGAGTCACTAGGACAGGGACTAAGGGAGAACAGCTTCAGTCTCTATCCATCTGCCCAGACTGTCCTTAGCCTTCTTGGACCTAGGCAGGTGGGTAGAAGCCAGGCCACGTGCCTGACCACGGCCTCCATCTAGCCCACCCAGGAAAGCCTGGAACTCAGCCCAGCCTCCTGGGACCCCTGCCCACTACTGGGTCTCACTAAGGGGCTGGTTACCTTTGTGGACCCCCCACAGACTTCGTCACCTATCCCCCCACCTTTTAGTGATCAGCTACCAGACACCATGTGGGAACAAAGCAGTTATCATCCCTACCTTGAGGGAGCTCTTACCTCAGAAAACAAACCGGAAGTCAGTAAACTTGTAAACAAACGCAGAGGACAATTTCTGAGAGTCAAAAGCACAAGTAAGGCACACAGGACTGAGGAACAAGGGGGTGGCCAGGCTTAGTGTCCTAGAAAGGCCTGTGTGTGACTATCCCTTCAGGACCTGAGCAGAGACAGGGAGTAGGAAACCTAGAGTAAAAGGATCCATGTGTGTACAAAAGTCCCAAGGCAGAGAGAAGACATGTAGGTCTCCAGAAAGCACCAAAGAGGCCACCGTGGCAGGACTCGGGAGAGGCAGGGGTCGATCAGGAGGGGCCAGAGCAGCAGGCAGAGGAGGGGAGTCCTGAACTTGGAAGGGGTGAGGCCTGACTTTGAAACCATGCCCTGGGGAGACCTGAGGCAGAGCTGTGGAAGAAGACATGGTGAGAAGGCGCTCCAAGGACCAGTAGAGCCTGGACCAGTGAAGAGGCCCTGGTGTTACGGGCCACAGGGGCCACCATCGAAGATCGGGGTAGGAAGATAGAGGCAGAACCCACCATCCTCTGCACAGGAGGCCCTGCCCAGAGGCATCCCCAGCAATGAGGCTTGGGAGCCTTTTCCTGGGCCAGCAGGAGCCAGGGGGGCGGTGGAGAGCCTGGCTCAGTATATAAATATCTTTAATGAATAAATAGAAGTGCTTTTAAGGCTGCTGAGTCCCATCATTTCCACCTGCCATAAAATTTCATTAGAGCAGGCGCTGCAGGGGACAGCCGGCTGCCATACATCCACCCGCCCGCCCCAGCCCTGCCCGGCTCCCCGGTGACCGTGTGAGCCCAGTGTTCTACACACGCATGCCCTGTCCTGGGCCTAGGGACACTGGTCCTTCCCACACCCAGACAAGCATGGGGCCACAGGACAGTCTCCTCCTTGTGACACAGGAACCCTGCAGCCTTTCCCTCCAATTCACTTGAGCTGAGTTCAGGGGCAGCTGCTTTCGAAATAAAGGAGTTCCTGGAACCTCAGAGCTAGCGAAGCCCCACTTTGGGGAATTGAGCTTTCCAAGTGAGGAAATAGAACCCCATCAGAGCAGGTGGCTATGCTAAGGTCACTCCAGATAGCAGACCCAGCACTCAAGCTATCATAATTATAATAATTATGCTGCACTTAATAATTATATATAATTGCTGCACTCTTTAGTACCAGATAAATAGTCATTGGGTCAAGCCTTTGTCAAGTGCCATTTCCCTGATTCATCACTGACTGACCCATTTAGCAGATGCAAACACTGAGGCCCAGCAATGGTGAGATACACACCTGGGTCTCTAAGTAGCACTTTTCCCTTGTTATCATGTGTGCTGGGCCTGGGGTTGTGTTTTCCCTAACCTCAGTCATCAAAATGGGCAGTTGAGACAATCTGACACTCTGTAGCTCAGGGTAGCCTCAAATTCACAGCAAATCTCTGGCCTCAGCCTCTGTGGTACTAGTACAAGTGTGAGTCACCACGCCCAGCTTTAAACTAGAAGTCAATGAAAAGACTGGGTGGGAAAATTCCGAGTGACAGCAAGCACCAGCAGCAGCACCAAGTCTGTGAACCGCAGGCCATTGGCAGAAGCGCACCTCTGAGCCCAGCGATGTCTCACAAGGTTCCTCACCAGCTCTACAGATGAAACACTGAACAGAGAAGTCAGGGATCTGCACAAAGTCACACAGCTCTCATTGCAATGCTGGGTAGGGATTCTCTGGTCTCTCTGGTGTCCCCACTGCCACTGAGCATGCCCAGCTGGTAACCTACCTGGACATCCAGTCAACAGTTAGGCCCGTTAGGTGACCATCCACAGCCCTGCCAGAATCTTCGCCCCTTGTCTCACCTCAACCCTCTGGGAGCCAGGGGACAGGTTCCTAGGCCAGCTGCTGCAAGGAGAGGGGGCCTCCTGGACAGTGACCACAACACACAGAGCCTGCGCTGGCCAGGCTTTCAAATCTCAGCCCTGCTGCCGCTCCCTCACTGTGTAACCCTGAGCAAGTCCTTTCACCTCCCTGAGCCTCAGTTTCCCCATCTGCACTCTGCAGAGATAGTCTGCTCAGTGCGCTCACGGAGGGCAGTGAACGGGCTGGCACAGTTGGAGCAGACCCACCCACAGTGCTGACCCATGTTGTACCGCCCACCCACCTTCATCTGCTGTTTCTCGGTTACCTCCTTTCCAGACTGAGCCGGTACCTGTATTTATACTGTCTGGAAGGACTGGCCACACCCACAAGGACAGATCTCTCTTCACCCATCAATATACCCTGAGTCAGGGTCCCACAGAAGCAGAGTCTTCAGCAAGCCTGCATATATTGAAGTGTAGGAGCACAGGCCTCCATCCACACCTCTGGCCTGACCAGCAGCCCGTGCCGGCCTCTCTACGGCCTCTCCACCCCCTGGGGCAGAGGCACAGACCTCAGTGAACACACATACCTGAGATTGGTGACCTGGGATTCCCAACCCTCCACGCTGCCCTCAGGAGAGGTCACCAGCCAACTTCACAGGGCCAGCAGGCTGTGGGAGGCAGGATGGCCTAGCCAGGTCTTCAGTGACACATGCCTGGGCCTCTTTGTGACACCCTGTGGGGAGGAACAGTGCACAATGCACTTAGACACCCTTCTGCTGCCTTCCTAGAATAAGCCTGCCAGTCGGCTGGGACATGCTATGGAGAAGGGACAGTGGCCTAAAGGAAGGGTGTCCCAGCTGTGAGTCAGCAGAGGTGGCCTGGGGGAGACCTTCAGAGCTGGGACTGACGTAATGGGGGTACCACGATTGGGGAGACAGAATCCCCTGCAAGGGAAACAGTGAACACAAAGGCCCCGCGGCAGCCGTGTGCTTCACACACTGACAGGCAGATGTGTAGCTAAGAATGTGAGGCAGGTGCAGAGGTGAGGGCTGGACTAGGGGAAGGGGCTTCATCCCAGGAAGGAGTTGGATCACCTCTAACCCACAAAGGGGGCTCAGTGCAGGGGGCTATTACATGGGGCTAAAATGGCCAGGGTGGGGGGAGGGTTGTGTGAGGGCAGCTGGAGCGAGGTGGAGTTGGGAGGAGACTGAAATGCCACTGTGTTGGGACATGGCCACTCTCATCCTATATCTCCTTGGCTTTGTCTCAAATGACCCTCAAAGTGGTCAGAACAAAAGACACAAGAACCCCCGAATGTGGGACCTGGAACTTGTTCCTGGACAGCCTGTTACAGCTGGACAGTCCCTGCTTTTTTTGCCTGACCTGGGACTAAAGGGCAGGTATTGTATCTTGGGTTGGAGGGCAGCATAGGCTTTCTGAGGGGCCACAGGAGGCCCAGGGTCAGGCTTCAAAGGTCCCTCTCTGGGATGGGCCCTCAGACCCAGAAGCGTGCCCTAGATGAGAAGCTAAGGCTCAGAGAAGAGGTTAACTGGTGCTCAACTACTCCGAGTGAGGCTTGCGACTAGAACTCTGAGCCCAGGAGTGGCCGACAGAATACGTCCTGGCTTTGTTTCCTGGGATGTTTATAGCAGCAGGCACACACATGAAGATGGTGGGCACTGGTCCCGCCTTCCTGAGCATCAGGTGAGGCATCTCAGACAAAGCACTGATTCTGCCCATGGGAGGCAGTAAGAGGTCATCGAGAACTCTTCAGATCCAGGCTGGATGGCACAAATGCGACCATGAGAAGACCGGACAGGCAGGGGGCCACTCCAGAGTGCGAGTGCAGGGTCCAGAACAGTGGCAGGGAGGATGAAGGGATGAGGAGTCATCCGGGAGGTGGGTGGGAGCTGGCCACTGCTCAGGGAAGCCAGTATGAAGTCCCTCCATGGTGGTGGCTTCCAGAGGAGCAGTGACCTCGGGGTAAACAGGCACAAGGCTACAGAGGATACTGGGGGCTGTGCAGAGTCAGAAGGTTAGACCCTCTCCAGACATGTCCAACCTTTAGGAGTGATGCGCGCAGCCCTGTGAATGTGGCCCAAAGCTTCTGTAGATGGCATCATGTCAGCGTCCGTACGGTCCTCCCTCTGAATGGGGACACATGAAGGCCACCCAAAATCTAAGGGCTCCTCCCCTTCGCAGCCCCAGACTTCACTGGGTCCAGGAAGGAGTTAGCACTTTTTCATGGGTCCCCATGGTCAAATTCTGTCTGTATTCCAGAGAATAGAGGCACCATGCCCCTTCCCACAAACCCCATGGGGTGGCTTCTGTGTCCCCAGAAACATCAGCTGGCCTTCATCCGTGTCCTTCACCACCTGTCTATGCATCCTTTCTCTCAACCAGCCTGTCCCTCAGGCCAGCCCCTTGCTGTGTGGGGACACTGGAATGACTGGACTGTCCCTGAGCCGCCCTAATAGGGGAGACCATCCTGACAATGGTGTTTATGACTCAGGGCAGCAAGATCACATGACAGGAAGTCAAACTTGGGAAGGGAGAGGAAGGCAGAGGAGGGGGAGGGCCCACTGCTGCCCAGCTCCTCAGGACAGTCACCCTACAGTGTCACCATCTCAAACAAAGGACAGTAGTGCACTGTTAGTGTTATTAATATCATTAATTAAATGGCAATTACAATTAAGAACATGACGATAAAAATCCCACCTTGGATTTAAGCCCCTCTGCCTCTGGCACCGGAGTGGGTGATGTACCAGTTCACAGTGGCCTTGCTGCACATAGTAGGTGCTCAGCCAACCCTTCATCCAAAGCCCCAGCTCTAAGACAGTGAAGTGCGGGCCCTTGTTCTGCAGGTGGGCACCCTGGGGCCTGGGAGGAGAAACAACAGTGGCAGTAGGCTCCAGGTCACCCCCCAAGCTCCCTGCATCCATAACAACTTATTTTCTCTTCTGGGAGTGGGGTGCGAATGCAGCCATCAGGAACAGCCATGCTGTTCCGGTTCCTGATTCAACAAGGCAAATTTTTTTGGAACTGAGGCAGTGCAGCCTGGACGCCTGATTACACAGGCTGGTGTGAGAACAAGGGGAAGACAGAATTATGATCAAACAGGGTCGAGACGGCATCAGCCCCTCCCAGCACTGATCACCACCGAAGCTCTTGTCTGGGGACCTCTGGGCAAGATGGGCCTCCAGGTTCCCAAATAAGACCCCGCTGTCCCCAACATGGAGACCCTCAACAGCCAGGCAGGCTCCACGAGTGGACGCGGCATGGCTGGTCACATGCTCTGGGAGACTCAGTGTGGGCAGGCTCTGTTCCGGCCTGGCACTCAAGGCTGTTTCTCCAGGAAGTTTGGTCCTTCTTAACAGTAGTCAGAGTTCTCCATGAGGTTCTGTGGTGACACGTGGGCAGGACAGCAGGCAGGTGAGGACAGAGCCCTTGTTGGCCATGTTCCCTTGTCCCCACATTGGTTGTACCAAGGTGGACACTGCTGGATGGGTGACTTAAGGTTCAAACCCCACACTTGTGGGGTTTGTGTCTCCCTGGGCTCTGGGAGACAAAAATCTAGCACAATGGATGGTACTGCTCCCCTCAAGGAACTCATGAAAAGGAAGACTACAGAAAGGACAGAGGTCCCTGATCAACTGCTGACAGAAGGAAATAAGCAAGGTAACGAGCTAGAGAGCAAATGAGTGTGTGTGTGTGTGTGTGTGTGTGTGCTTGTGTACAAAAGAAAAGAGAAAGACTGCATGCATGTGAGAGAGACTACATATATGTGATGTGTATGTATGAGTGTGTGAGCATGTATGTGTGTATGAGTGTGCACATATATGTGTACATGTATGTGTGTTTCAATGTGAGTGCATGTGTACATGTGTATGTGAGTATATATGTGTGTGAGTGTGCATGTGTGTGTGAGTGTGCATGTATGTGCATATGTGTGTCTGTGTGTGTGAAAGAGATGGCATGTGTGTGTGAGAGAGATACTACATATATGTGATGTATGTGTGTGAGTGTATGAGAGTGTGTGTGCATGTATGTGTGTGTAAGTATGCATGTGTGTGCATGTATATGTGTGAGTATGTCTGAATGCATGTGTGTATGTATATATGTGTGTGAGTGTGCATGTGTGTGTATGTCTGAATGCATGTGTGTATGTGTATACGTGTGTGAGTGCATGTGTGCATGAGTGTGCATGCATGTACATATGTGTGTGTGAAAGAGATGGCATGTGTGTGGAGAGAGACTACATATATGTGATGTATGTGTGTGCGTGTATGAGAGTGTGTGTGCATGTATGTGTGTGTGAGTATGCATGTGTGTATGCATGTATATGTGTGAGTATATCTGAAAGCATGTGTGTGTGTATGAATTCATATGTGGGTGAGTGTGTGTGTGTGTGTGTGGTTGGAGGGCTTCCTGAGAGTTCTAGAGGAAGAACTGAGCTGAGACTTGCAGGAGCAGCCATGGGAAGATCAAGTACAAACTGCAGTCAATGATCTGATTGATGACCAATAAGCAGAAAATCAACCGCACAGGACCAAGGTCACACAGGGATCCTTGGTCCGCTGCCAAAGCCCATTGTTCCCCCAGCTCTGGTTCCTCTCTCCACTCTGCTCTTTGAGCTCCTACACCCCCACCGGGTGGCCTCCTCCAAGGTGACGGAGTGCTCACCACTGCTCAAATTATTGCCGAGCCATTAATAATCATTGCCCCTCCCCCTCCCTTCTATCACTTGTTTGTCCCTTGACATTGGCTATAGGCCCAAGAAAATGTCTCCATGTTTTCTGAGTCCTCTCATTGCCTGGAGCATGTGACGTCTCCCCCAGAATCTCAGGGTTCCTCCTTTCCAAAGCCCCAGACTTTGTTGTATCCTGGAGCTAGCCATGGACCCAGGTGCACCATGCACCTTTCCACACACTGGGGCATTAGGCTGTAGAGGCGACCTGAAGCTCAGAAACAGCAGGAAGGTGGCAAGATCCAGGTCATACAAGGAGCTGATGCAGGGACCTAAAACAACCTCAGGGGCTGGGACGATGGCTCAGTCAATAGAACGCTATGTAGCCATAACGATTCAGGTTTGATTTGGTCTCCATCTATGCAAGCTTGAAGACTCACATTTGGTGTCCCCAGCACTCACATAAAGCCACTCAGCTCAGACTGGTGCTGAGAGAGAGCGGAAGGCAAGAGGCTCCTCAGGGGCCCTGGCCAGCCAGCAGGGCCGAATTCCTGAGTTCAGGTTCACTGAGAGACCCTAGCTCAAAAGATAAAGTGTAGTGCAAGCAAGGAGAACTCCTGACATCTGCCTCCAGCCTCCCCACGCCACACATGTGCACATGCGTACAAACACACGTACACAGGCAAAGACGAAAACCACAACCTTGGGCCCTTGCTGAGATGAAATGACTTGGAACCTAGAAGTCTCCATTTTGGCCTTTGTGGCTAAGAAAATACAGTGTGAATTTGGCTGGCCACAGACTGTGACTTTCCTTTGAGTTTGAAATTAGCTCAAATTTCTGAAGCAATTGAAACTTCCAAACTATAAAAACAAAGAAGGCATTTTTTCCCTGCCTCCCCTGGACCCAGAGTCACTCCCCTGCATCAGGCAGTGAAGGGGAGCCCCAGGTAACTCCATGGCCCTGTGAGGTAGGTGGTGCTTTCCCTCACTCTGTAACTGGGAAGCTGAAGTACAGAGGTGTCCAGTTGCTTTCTGAGGTCACACTGCTATGTAGGGCAGGAGACCTGCTAGAGCTGGCTCCGCCATGGATAGGCAGGAGACCTGCAGGGGCTGGGAGGCCAGACAGATGGGGGCTCTGGATGCCGGCCTTAGGTGGCAAGGACACTGAGCAGTGGTCCCATCCACTCCTTACAGTCCTCAGAAGGAGGCAGAGCTTCAGAGCTGCTGCCTGGTCAAGGGCTGATTGATCCTTCACGGTCTCTGGAGCTGGTCCCCTCATCCGTACCACAGGCTGCTGCGTGTTTTCTTGTCTCTGATTGTAAACAAATTTGACTAAAGAGGTAAATTAGAAGTTAATTAGAGAGAACATGATTGATGAGGCCGTTTGCTGTGATTGGGAGGTGTGGAAAGGATGGGGCTCTGTGTGGAGGCAAGGGATGAAAGAGAGGGGGTGAGGGAAAGGGAGATGAGGGAGAGGGGATGAGGGAGAAGAGGGTGAGGGAGAGGAAATGAGGGAGAGGAAGGTGAGGGAGAGGGAGTGAGGGAGAAGAGGTTGAGGGAGAGGAAGTGAGGGAGAGAGAATGAGGGAGAAGAGGGTGAGGGAGAGGGGATGAGGGAGAGAAGGGTGAGGGAGAGGGAATGAGGGAGAGGGGATGAGGGCGAGGGAGTGAGGGAGAAGGGATGAGTGAGAGGAAGGAGAGGGGATGAAGAAGAGCTAGGGGAAAGGTCACAGGAGATTCAGCAGGGGCAGTTGCAGTGAAAGTCTACTTAAGATTCTAGCCCTCAGGGTTTGAGGCAAGGCCCCAGACTGAGGCCCCAGGCAAAGCACTCCATGAAACCTGGTAACTGGGGCCAGGCATTCTGACCTCAGGATGCTGTAGCCATCCTGGGTCTGGTCAGACTGTCAACCTGGAGTGCGCCCTGACTGGAAGACAGTGCCAGCAAACATGCACCACACCAGGCTCTGAGCACTGTAGCCAGGTTGACCCTGACCCTCCATTTCTGACTGGGTTGTGGCTCTTTGGAGCTGAACCTACTCAGAGCCAGAGCCTCTCGGAGCCAGTGCCTCTCAGCTCTGACTGTGACTGGTCTTAGGGCTGACCTCCGGGCTCCCCTCCCCACACCGCTGATCGTGCTTGCGTGCCTCAGACCACAGGGGGCTCACTTCCCCATAAGCAAACCAGCTCACCCTGCCCATGGGGATGTTTGTCCTTGTCCTAGCTTAGCCCCTTAAGGCCACCTCTGGGCCTCGGCCCTGTCACTGGCCTTCCTCCTTCACAACCCAGAGTGAGAAAGAGGCCATCCTACCAACTGCTTTTGTTCTCCCAAGGGAAAAAAAGGGGGGTCCAGAAATCAGAGTGATATGGAATAGGACTTCCCTGAGTCTAGGCCCAGCCAGGCCCACGAGGTCCAGCCCCTGACATCAGGCCTAACATTCCATGTCTTCATTCAGCAGGATTTCCTGAGGCCCAACTGTGTGCAAAGCTCTGAGGAAGAGTGTGAGGCACTTGGGCTCAGAGCCCAGGAGCTGGAAGGCAGGATCTTGAAGGCCAGGGCTACTGAGGGAACTCGGAAGTTCTGCAAGACGGCCTGTCCCCCAGGAAGTGGTGCTGTAGGGACAAGGAATCAGAAGGGGCATGGAACAATCTAGAAGCCATCAGAAGGCCAAGGAGTGGGAGAATGGGGTTGGAAGATGAGCAGTAACGGAGGAAGCCCGGGGCATGGTGCACACACACACACGCGCGCGGGAGAATTTCATTCTAACTGGAGGGACCTGTTTCCCATTCCAGGAAGAGGAGAACACACTTGAACTTGCAGCTGGGTGGGGGCAGGGTTCCTCCGCAGTGCCAATGGGAGCTCAAAATGGAGAACTATAGATCCAGGCCTGTCCAGGTACAGTGTGACCTTGGAAATCTCTGCCCTTCGCTGGGCCCTGGTTTCCCCACATGTACCATGAGGTAGCGTGCTAACAACCGTAGTGCCTGCATCTAGAGAATGACCCAGAAGGAGCAAGGGCAGGCAAACCAATAGCTGGTGTGCTTGGCCTCTTGTGGCTGAGGCGGAACCATATTTCTCGTGTGCATCTCATCCTCGCAAAGCTAAGACAAGAGTCATTGTCTCCAGTCTAGAAAGGAAGAAACTGAGGGCTCAGAGAGGTGAACAACGGTCTCGGTGCTACACACAGGGCCTGGGCTGAGGCCGCATTCTGATCCTCACACGGGAGAATGTGTAACCCGATTAGAGCTTCACCCCTTAAGGGTGGGCAAGCAGGTCACGGTTTGAGGATGTTCGGCACTGGAGGACGTGCAGTGAATGTGAGTGCACACAGCAAGAAGAACCAGTTGTACAAGTCTGACCAAGCTTCTACCCTCTCCAGCCTCAGTTTGTCTGTCAGGGAAATGGGGATAATCACAGCCCCCTCAGGAGGTGTCAATTCATCTGAAGCCAAGGATGCACTCTTGATCACTGGGAACCTTCAATCAAGTGTATCTGTTCATCTAAACAGCCCTGGTTGGGGGGGGGGGACAGGGAAAAGGGGGCATCTCCTACGCTAGGAAACAGAAGCAAGAGACAAGCTACGTCAGTGGTACGCCCTGTCACTTACCACAGTGGCAGAACAGTGATGGAGAATTTGGACCTATGGATGACAACAAAATGAAAATATGGATGTAGACCCAAAGACTGTTCTCCTAACTGCCTCAGAGCTCTTGGCCAGGCATCTTGAAGGGTCTTTTGGGATGGAGAGGTTCAGAAAGGTCCCTGTGCTGAGCTGCATTTGGGGCCGTGACTGCAGCTGGTCTAGATGACAGAAGGAGACCACAGGCCACCAGGAGTACATGGAACAGGGCTAGAAGGTTCAGGCTACAAAAACAGAGGGCAAGACTTGGGATAAGAAGGTAACTCTTCCGCCTTTCATCCTCTGTGACTTGATTTAGTCATGTGTGTTGGCAAAGACTGAAGCCTGTTCTAGTCATCTAGTCACTGGACAGCAGTGTCTGTGTCTCTGAAATGGAAGGGGACACTAACAGGTGGGCTGAGGGCCCTTTCCAGCCTTGAGGCACACAAAAGAATGAGGGGACATTGGCTTGAACCAGTGCCTGTACCAGAACCGTCAGGGACTGTTGACACCTGCAGAGGGGGACTTGGAGCCCAGAGGAAGTGGAGACAGGGCCTGCGCCTGCTGGATCCCAGGGCCACCTAGTAGGGAGGCCTGAACCCCAAGCACTGGAAGAGGACAACCTGGTCACCTTCCTCACCAAGCTGAGGTCTTGACCTCAAACCCACTTCCTGTCTGTAATCCTTTGCTCTGCAACAGAAAGTCACAGAAATGGATTGTCCTTAGTGTGGACAACCCTTCTGGACCAACACTCACAAGGTGATTTCGTTCCTTTCTGTCCCCCACCCCCACCCCCACCCCGAGACAGAGATCCTGCTTTCTGCTGGTCTCCACCTGAGGGTTCTGGTTACAGGACAGTGGACCTTGGCCAACACAGCCAGCTGAGGTGAACTGCCACACCCAAGGTGTGAGGGTTAAAAGTGGTGAGTCCTACACCTGGCACACAGAGCTCAACAGATGAGGCTTCTCTTCCATTCCTGAGTACATGGAGACCCTGGCCGTCTAGTCCCCTCTAGGCCCTGGTCTGTCTCTCATTGTCCATTAAAAAAAAATCAGGAGTCACACAAGACTACTGTGCCCTACATGAGATGTCCTGAGCGTGAGGCGTGCTCCTGTCAGCGAACTGCTGTGACCTGCCTCACTAGGAATGGTTTATATGATTGATTATGTGTTGAAATTACAGGTTTTAAAACTCCATATATTTTAAGATTGACTTTTATTTGTGCACAAGGAGCCCAAAAGAGGGTTGGTAGGTCCCCTGGAGCTGAGCTGGAGGCCCCATCCCCCCTTCCTTTCCCCTTCTCTTTCTCACTCCCTGTCGGCATGCAGAAAGCAGCGGCTATCTGAGAACACACAAGATGGATCCCACCGCCAAGCCAACAGGCTGCAAAAGAAACCTATCTTGCCGGCACCTTGAGTTGGGACTCAAGGCTTGTGGAACTGTGCAGTGTAAGCCACCCTGTCCGTGGTATTTTGTTACTGAACACTCTAAAACAAAGGGTCCTGGGGAAGCTTTGCAGGTATCTTTTGGGAAGTCTCAGAGTCGGACGTCTTTGGATGAGCTCCCTGGCTGCAAGGGTGACAGTGGCTGTCTGCCCGGTCAGGCCGTGATATGGAGGAAAGACCCTGGCACGGCTGGGAGATCTTGACTTCCATCCCGGCTCTGGTTTCCACCTGTGGGGTGCCACACCCATGTCACCTCTCCTCTCTGGGCCTCAGTTTCCCAGTCTATACAAGGTCCAAATGGAGCTATATTTGATTTCAATTTTAGCGATTATCCCTGTCAGCTAGGAGCTGGACTCTTCATGAGGCTTCTAGCTTAACAAGTCAGCGCCATATTGGACACTCTCTCTCCACCCCTGCCTGGCATTGGCCTTAAACTCGGGAATGACCAGGGCCTTCCTGGGTGGCCAGGTACCCTAGCAGAGGCAGAGTACACATGAAGGGTAGGCTCCAGCCTGGTGGGAGGGTGTCATAGAGGCAGAAGGCCGCAAACCTGGAAGCTCATGTGAACTATCTGTGGAGGCTTCTAGCTTTTGATGGACCAGGGAAGGACAGCGGTCACCAGAGAGGGTCTGTCATAGTGCAACCCCTACGCTGACCTCCAGGAGAGCAAGAGCAGACAGAGCCATGATCACAAGTCAGAGATAGGAGCTGAGGACCCTCTACCCTAGCTGTGCTGCATGACACGTGTTAGACACACTGGGGGGGGGGTGCAGGTTTTAAGTTGGTAGATTGTCAAATGTCTCCCCCACTCCAATATCTAGGCTGTACAAGAACCCCCCCAGGATGAGGCCCAGACTTCAGTGGGCTCAGCATCCTTTCCAGAGAGTCTAAAGATACAGACATCTCAAAACTCTGTCTCAGGGATGGAGAGATGGCTCAGCAGGTAAGAGCACTACAGAGGATCTCAGCACCTACGTGGAATAGCTTGTAACAGCCTGCAGCCCCAGTTCTCAGGGAGCCTTCTCTACCCTCATGCAGGTACATAAGCCCGCACACAGGCACATAATTTAAAAATAAAAACAAATCTTAAAAAAATAGAAGATCTGTTCAGGTGTGATGATGAACACTCTTTTGTTTGTTTGTTTTTGTTTTTCAAGACAGGGTTTCTCTGTGTAGCCCTGGCTGTCCCGGAACTCACTCTGTAGACCAGGCTGGCCTCGAACTCAGAAATCTGCCTGCCTCTGCCTCCCAAGTGCTGGGATTAAAGGCGTACACCACCACTACCTGGCAATGATGAGCACTTTTAATCTCAGCACTAGGGAGGCAGAGAGAGGTAGATCTCTGTGAGTTCCAGGCCAACCGGGGAGTACCGAATGAAAATTGGTCTCAAAGAACAAAACAAAACAAAAATTGTTTGGTGGGTGTGATGGCGCACACCTTTAAATCCCTGCACTCGGGGCAGAGGGAGGCAGAGTCTTATTAGTTTGAGGCAGCCTGGTCCACGTAGTGAGTTCCTAGCAAGCCAGGGTTGTTGTAAAAAAAAAAAATCTATCTAAGCCAGTGGCTGTGCATTGGTGTAGTATGAGACACTAATGTTAACGTTTCTAGTTGTGGCCTGGGTGCTAATAGTTTACGTGATGTGTACTTGAGGTCCTGAGGGTCGCTGTAGCTTCTGATCAATCGTCAGAGATTTCAGATGAATGTGTATGTGTACAGTGTTGAGTGCATGGTGAAGGGGGGCTCACACAGGGAGAGATGACAGCCAAGGCAGGACTAGGCCTGGGCCTGGGCCAGCGTCTAACAAGAGGCTGCATCATCTTCTACAAACCAGAGCCCAGGAAGACAAGGCTTGCTGTATTTCACTTTAATAATGAAGGAACCTGGTACAGTCAGGGCCACTCCGGTGATGGGCCGGGAACCTCGATGGCCATTACTGGAGCTGTAAGTTATTCTTTTTATCCAAATCTTAGGCAGCAATTTAGGAAATTTAATTAAAGGGGGAGAAATGGGGACACCTTGAGTTCCCTGCCTCCTGTTAGAATGAGTGAAATACACAGGCTATAAAGAGGTGCTGTCGGAGACGCAGCTCTGATGTTTTATTGCCAAGTTTTATTCGCTGATGTAAACGTAATCGCTGGCAACTGGAGTTCTATTAATGCACATATTTCCACACGCCCAGGGCCCCGCCTGCCCCGCCTGCCCCGCCCCCACCTCTGGCTGTCTTATTCACCTCCCAGGTCAGCCCTGGTGCTGTTTTAGGCATGCCGGTGCCAAGTCTGGATCTTCCTGCTGGTTTCATACCCTCCCGTGGCAGATAAGGCTTTAATAGAATTCCATTGCTCCTCTGAGCTCAGTAATGCATTCTAGAAATTAGGCAGCAATATCCTAAAGCCATTGTTCCCCCTTACAAATGGGCTCCCTCAAAGCCAGTGACCGTGGGGTCTCGATAAGCTCCCATGAAGCCTCGCTCCTGTGTTACTGGGGTGTGCGAGGCGCAGCCCTGGCTTACACTGCTCATTGTTAGGTCCTGATACATTTAAGCCGTTTCCCCATGAATCAGGCAGCTCAGGTATTTCCCACCTCGTGACATTGATAGATGAGCGAGAGGAAGCCATTTAGACGGTGCTCTATAGGGCCCTGGCCCACACGGTGAATGATTTCCAATGCCTGGTTTAATTTATTTTTAAATGAAATTTGTTATTGATTCTGGATTAAAAGGACAAATCTTACGGCTGTTACCACTGACAGAGCCACAGTGCTCAAGTGACACCTTTCAAGGAGGGAAGGGGGGGCTTGGGCCTCCCAGAGTCAAGGGGAGGGTGGAGACTCTCCAGTGAGCTCTGACGACAACAACAACGAGGCGGTGAGAACAAGAGGTCCCCTGCTTGGAACGACTTTGAGATGAGCTCCTTTCCCAGCTAAAGACCCTGCTCCCCTTCCAAGCCTCACTTGCGTAGGGGAAACAGCAGTGATATTTGCCTCCCACCATCCACAGGGCTGCTGCATGTTTGCTTGGTTGCCTCCGGGGACAGGAGATTCACTCTCTCCTGAAGAGTTCCAGAGCCCTGTGAGTGATTGGGATGCTCTGCCCTGGTGGATTCCCAGAGACTTTGGGGGACAATGTGTGGTTACCCTCTGTCTCATCCGACTCAGTCGTTTCAGGGTCTGTGCTTTGCATGTGGATCAGGGATGCAGACGAGAGACTATTACACAAGGAAGGCATGCAGCCTGGAGAGTCACCGCATCTGCCTCTGCTACTCATACATGCGCTTTGCACAAGTGACTCCATCTCCTTGAGCCTCAGTCTTCTAGACTGTGAAAGGAGGATATTGGCCTCAGGGGTCATGAGTGTAAATGGTGGAACCCGGTGTAGTCTGGGGCCACTCCAGTGATGGGGCAGGAGCCTCGATGGCCATTACTAACACTGTAGTTCATTCTCTTTATCCAAATCTTAGGCAGCAATTTAGAAATTTTAATTAAAGAGGTAGGGGAGGAATGGCCTGGCACTGGTGGCACACACCTTTAATCCCAGCACTTGGGTGGCAGGCAGGTGGATTTCTGAGTTCGAGACCAGCTTGGTCTACAGAGTGAGTTCCATCCAGGACAGCCAGGGCTACACAGAGAAACCCTGTCTCAAAAAATAAAAAAAAAAAAAATTAAAAAAAAAAGGCAGGTCGGGGGAGGCTGGGGAATGGAAACATCTGAGGTTCCCCTGCCTCAGGAGTCACGGGTATGAATATGATGTGTGAACTGTACTGTGGTAGGGGATACAAGTGGAGCAGGAGGATGTAATGGGAGAGCTCTGAGATGGGAGACAGAGGACTTGGATCTTGTTCAGGGAAGCCCTCCCTGCTTCTTACCTTCCTAAGCTGTCATGAGGAGGACGGAGTTAAAGCTGCTCAGGTAGATGCCCGAGAGGCTGTCTCTGCCGCCCAGACCAGCACGCTCTTACTTAGCATTGCCCTGCTTTAGGCAACAGGTTCAACCTTTCTGAGCCTCCGCTTCCTGACAGTGATGATAGAACAGATATAGCACCTAGAGGCTGTTCTTGAAGGACCTGAGACTTCCTGTCCCTTTGCTGTGCCCTTCCCTCCAGTCTCACTCAGTCTCTGTCTCTCTGTCTGCCTCTCTTCATATTTTGAAATGTATTTCTTTGTTTCCAATCTGCGTTTGAAGAGAAGAACTCTTAGGTCCGAGCCCGGATTCTGCCACCACAGTATTCTGGAAAGGTCTTGGATAGGAGTTATTTAAAGAGCCTCTTGGGTGTCAGCCCTTGCACTGCTGGCTGATCGCGAAGAGGAGCTGTCTGTGGTGCTGGAAAACACTTGGCGGGGATGTCGGTGGTGCTGAAATTGTGTTTCTAAAGTGCAACACCCAGGCAGGGAGGGACACCTGAGTTGATCCTGGTGACAACAGTATGCTATCCACCATAATATTTGAAAGAGGCACGGGAAGACAGAATAAAGACAGCGAGCACGGTGTGTCACTCCACTTCTTAGATCTCTCAAACTTTAGGTACTGCGCGCTGTGCTGGCGGCTGGATCCCTGCGGTGCTGCGTGGGGGGGAGCCGGAGGTCTGTCCATGGTGCTGAACGCTCGCATCTAAGCGCCCCTGAGGCTCTGTCCGCGGTACTTAAAGGATGAAACGAAAAGGGTGCTGTCCTCAATGCTGAAATTATTCCTGCCGGAGGAGAAATGAGGCGGAGGAGAAATGGGGGCGGAAAGAATTCTTCCCGGGGTCAGAGACCTTGCTCCAGATCTTCGCAGGACCTCGAAGAAGGTCCCGATGAAATGGGCTTTTCTTTAAAATGACCCCCAACCCTCTTTTCCTGTCACAAAAGCCTCAGTTAAAGGGTCAAGGAAGGAATCAGAATTCAACTGCAGCTCTTGGGAATGGAAGAGGCTTCACGGTTTACACACACACACACACACACACACGCACGCACACTCCATCTAGACCTTTCGTCTAGGGAGAGCCTTACAATCCAGAAGAGGGCGATCCAGTTCACTGCGTAGAACCCCAACACCTCTAACCTAGGAGCCCCACTAACTGCTGAGTGCCAGAGACGGGAACCACAATGATAACTACATTGTGTGGCGCCGCGATGGTCCCCACTTTACCCACTTAACTCCAAAGACACCCCACACACACACTGCTTCTGGTGTTGGCGTCTGTCCCCATTTTTCAGACGAAGAACTCGAGGACAGACAGGAGAAACTACGCGTGATCACACGGGGACCCCTAGGCTGCCAGAGCTTAAACCTGCTCACCTTTGTCTCAGCCCGGGTGCGCCCCCCATCCCCATCCACCTGTCCTGCACCCCGCCTGGTCCTGGCCCCGGCACTACCCAGCTGACAAAGTTGAGCGGCCCCTCCAGCGCGCGGGTCTGGTGGCAGGTGGGATGCTTTGCCCCTTATCCCCAATGATCGGATTTCGACTCCCAACACCCGAGGGTTCCGGGGTGCGGGGACTTAGGTCCCCAGGTGGCCTTCCACCCCCGGGCCTGCCCCACCCCCGCTCCCGCGCGGGAGGCCAGTTGCGAGTACAGCTTTAAAAATCCCAGCCTGGGCAAAAACTTTGATGATAAATCAAGCTGCGGATCCCTCCGCCGCCGCCGGCTCAGGGCGGGGAGCGAGGGGGAGGGCGGGTGCGCGGCGGCGCGGAGTGGCCTTCCGCGCAAGCGAAGAGTCCCGCAGTCGGAGGCGGCGGGCTGGGCGTGCGCTCGCTGCCTGCAGCCGGGGCCGGGCTTGGGCCAGCGGGAGAGGGCGGCGGCGGCACCGGGCAGGGCAGGGCACGGCGGGCGCGGGCTCTGCGGGCTGCGGAGCCCCGATGTGAGGCGGCGGCGCCCCCCCGGCCGGAGCGCGCAGCATGGGGGCCCCGCTGGCCGCGGCGCTGGGCGCCCTCCACTACCTGGCACTTTTCCTGCAACTCGGCGGCGCCACGCGGCCCGCGGGCCATGCGCCCTGGGACAACCACGTCTCCGGACACGGTGAGTTCGCGCGCCGCCCCCACGGACTTCCCCCACTGAACCCCACCCGGGCTGCAGACGCTCCAACTTAGCGGTCGCGGTGCTCGAACCTGTGCCGACTGAGGCCACGGCCCAGAGTTCCGGGGCGCCCTCTGCTGGGACTGGGGACCCACCCTGGCTCCTATCCGGGCCAGCTCTGCAAAAAACGGGACTCCCAAGAGCACACTCGCTCTCGCCCGGGCTCTCGGAAGACCCCCTCCACGCGCGTACACGCTCACGCGGATACACACACCTCCACGACCATACAGATGTCTCCAGCCGCGGACACACTCAGCCATGCTCACTGCATTCCACACTCACAACTCTGCACACCCCCCTCCGAGCCTCTCCTCGCTGGTAAATAGACTTGTGCCCACTATGCATACACGAATCAGACACTGGCTGATGGCTCGCCCTGCCAGCTGGCACCCGGGCACACACGCTTCGCTTCGCCACAACTCTTGCCTGTCTGCCTGCAGACACGGATACACATGCACGCACGCACTTGTGCACACACTTTGCCCACCCACTTCTCTCTGCCCGGATGCCTTTCTCCTTTGTGGGTTTAACGCTGGAACTGCTCCTGCGTTCCCTTCCTCAGGATCCATCCCTTCCACCACTGGGAATGGTCCCGAGGGGCGCCAGATGCTGTTGCTTAAGACCTGCTAGTCTAGGAGGCAGCTTCCTTTGCCATGTGGGTGGCATTCCAGGGATGGAGACAGTATAGGGATGAGGAGGCAGGGACGGAGAGCTGGGATACACTGGAGTAGCTGAGGTCACTCCTTCCAGCCCGAGGCTGGGAGTGAAGAGGCATGTAGGGTGTTTTTCCCTGGGGGGTGATCATGAACCCTTGGCACCCCCATCTTGGGCACCCCACCTCAACCTTGCCCCTAGAGGACTGAAATGTTGGACCTCAACTCCAGCACTGTGGGAGTGGGAACAAGCAAGTGCTCGCAGTACTGCCTGCCTGAGTATCAGAAGCTCCTTTCCTCCCCACAGGAGCCCAAGTTGGCTGCAGAGTTGGGTGGTGTGTGGCAGGCAGCTGTGGAGGCTCCCTGCCCCTGAGCCATGCTGTGTTGCGGGACAGGGATGGATGAAACCAGGGGAGAGCCTGCTTCGATCCATCCCTTCCCTCCCTCAGCAGAGGCTACGGCGTGCATGCTGTGCTCTGTGTGCCCAGACTGGGGGAGGTTTGAACAAAGGGTTGAGAACAGGATGGTTTCTTTTGATGGGAGTGAGTTAGGGGTGTGTGCTGGAGCCTCAACACCCAGGGAAGGCCTTTTACAGGTAGGTGTGCTGCAGGTTGATCCAGAGGGAGGCGGTTTCAAAGCCATGCACAGAATCCCTGCTTCTAGGGAAGCCCGGATCCCCGTATCTACACATACCTCACTATGTTGGACAGAAACCCTCGCAGTTGTGTACCTTTGTGTCCGTCAGGATTTCTGCTGACCTGGCAGGAGAGGCAGGAGGCAGGGAAAGGACTATTTTGATGCTCTACTTACAGATGAGAAATCAAGGCTCAGAGAGGTGAAGGGAGTTGCCCAAGGTCACACAGTGAGTGCAGCTGAGCCAAGGCCGGCTCCAGGGTCTGTCAGGTGAAGCAGCACTTCGTCCAGGACATTTATCTCCCTGCCACATTCTTCTCACTCAGGGGAAACTGGGAATTCCTCCCTTCTCTCTCCAGCTCAGTTCCTTGGCACTGTCAAAACTTACACTGGGAGGCCTCTCCAAGAAGGACTTGTCTTTCCGAGTTTGAGATCCCTTGAGGTACGAACATGGAAGTCTGAGGCCTATGCACATTGTCTTTGGGGCACCAGACCCTCCGAATTTGGGTCACTCTTGAGCGAGCAGGCTCTTTCCTTTGTGTGACAGTCTCCTCCTGCCCCCTGGTGCCAGCTGCGCTGAGGGGTGCACAGTCCCACTAATCTTCCCATCCCCACTCTGGACCAATCCCTGAACTGGGAGTTCAGGGGAGGTGCTGGATACAAAGGGAACAGGACTGGTTTCTGGGAATCTGATCTCCTCCTGACTGTGTCTCTGGGTAAATGGGTCACCCCTTGGGACCTCCTCTGCTCTGTCCCTCAAGAGATGGTCCCGCTGCTCTGCAGGGGCCAGTTCTGCCTTCCCGACACTGCCAGGCTCAAAGTCACCAAGTACTGACTGCTAAGGAGCCCCCCAGCTGCCCCTCTGCCAGGCTCAGCACCCTGTCACCACAGGAAGGGTCTGGAGCCACTCACTTAATCACAAAAAGAAACAGTTATTAATGATAGTGAGACGCGGCGAATAAGTGGGTCATGTCTAATAAGCCATTTGTGTTCAGGAGGAGAATACCAATTTGATAAAAGCTGTGTGTGCTGAAAAAGCCCCGAAATTGCTGTTTAGCAGATTGGAGCTGATCGTTTCATTATTCCTGGGCTCCGCGTGTCCTCAGCTGATTCAGGAACGTGGCCAGGTCAGGATGGTGTCTGTGGGTTTGGGAGAAAGGGTCTGGGTTCAAAGCAGGGAGTCCTAGGGATGAGCCCATGAGCCTCGACTGCTTAGCTTGGTGTCAGCTCTCTCCGCTGCAATCCTGCCCAGCCACCAGCTCTTGCCTTGCACCTGTCTGTCCCCAGGGTTGTCACACGGAGTGCCTGTGACCAGGCAGGTCAGCAAGGATGTCTGTTGACTCTCCAACGCCCCTCCACCCCACAACATCCGCTTAACCTCCTTCAAAGGAAGCATCACGAAGGCTCGCAGGGTGGATGGTGCGTGGCTCTCAAAAAGGCACCGGAACCCCAACACTCAGAGACAGGATGGGGAGGCTCACACCTCATATGTCACAATGGCAGCTGCTCTGACTTTCCAACTAAGGAAAGGGCAGCTCACTGCTCTGCCCCCAGCAGGGCGGGAGGGCAGGGACCTACAGTGTACAGGATGCTGACTGTGTGTTCTAAGTGCCCAGACCTCTCCCCGCTGTGAACTCATGCAGGCCGGCATCATTTGTGTGAGGCTGGCATTAGATAGATACTCAAGGAAACTGAGTTGGGAGAGAGCCAACGACTCCCCCAAGGTCGCCTATGTAGAACTGGAGGACCACATTCAGAGTAAGGTGTGCCCGTGACTCTGGATCTGTCATCTTGAGGCCAGCCTTTGGGCAGACTCAGCTTAATCCTGTAATGAACATCTTTCTCTGCACAGCCCTAACTCCGGGGGGGGGGGGGGGGCGGCTGTTCCCCAGGGAACCAGTAAGGTAGCATGTCTCACCAAGAGGGACCACGCGCTCTGGAAGGCAGCAGATCTTACTGGAGTCCATAACTCAGCTTCCTGTGCTTTTTCTGGGTGTGGACAGGAAAGCAGGAGCTTTGTGAAGACGTTTATGGACCCCAGTCTGATCCCACCAGGCTATTTGTGATAATGTATATGCCCCCAGACCATAGACCTTCCTTCCCTCCCTCCTTCCCTCCCTTCCTTCTTTCCTTCCCCTTTTTTTTTTCTTTTTTCTTTTTTTCCATTTATTTATTTTGTTGAGGTGTCCCTGTGGAGGTCAGAAGAAATATGCCGGAATTGGGTCTCTCTCATCGCCATATGAGGCCTGGGGGTTTGAACTCAGTTTGTCAGGCTTGGTGGCAAACACCTCTACCTGCTGAGCCCTCTCATGCTCCCTTCTTTTAACTGAGCTGGGGATCAAGCCCAGGGCCTTGTACTCTCCCACCAAGCTCCACCCCCCACCCCACCCCCGTCCCCGCCTCCATCTGCATTTTAATGAGCTCCGCGGTGATTCTTGGCTTCTGGAGACTTGGAAACCCTGCCTCCCACAGGCACCCCTACCTGCTAGGGATGTAGAGTGGGAAACACCAAGCACTCAGACTTGCTTTGACTGCCTAAGGAGGAGTGATCTAGACAGAGAAGCCTCAAATACCCACTGCAGCATGCAGCCCCCAGCCCAGCCCAGCCCCTTCAATTATTAATGTCTCCCTAGTGCAGATGAAGCCCCCAGCTTGGCCTGGCTCTCGGTCCAGTGAGTGATTGCTGCTCTGAAGTGCTCGGCATTGGCAGGCAGAAGCAGCGGGGTGCCCTGGAGGAGGGGCTCCTGGCTTTGACATGCAGCTCATGCTCTGGAAAAGCTGTCTCTGGCCTTCCCAGGTTCCTTACCTTACTTGGTAGCTCACTATCGATAACCTGGCTCGTTTGGTGGCTGGATTACTAAAGGAAATCAAGTCCTGTCTCCAGAAGGTTCTGGTGTGTAAAATGTGTGCTCTCCTTTGTTTCTTACACTGGCGATGATGCCATCAATACTCTCATAAATACCCAGCCTGAGCCGAGGCCGCCCAGCCTCCTATGAGAAATTGGCCCTCAGAACTGGTTTACCTCAAGGCCTTCATGCCGGTCGCTTTTGACATCTTGCCCATCAGCAGGCTCCTGGGGCCAATTCTGCTAAACTGCAGCTACAGGTGGCCTTTCAGGCTCTACACCACGTTACACACGGGGACAGCAAGGGTGGTGGGGAATTTCCTTGTGGCCTGCAGGGCTACATAGCAAGACATCCTTAGGGGGGAAAAGCCACCAAATTTATCTTTTTTTTTTTTTAATGGAAAGAAGGAATAAGGAGAGAGAGAAAGGAAGAGAGGTGAAGAGAAGTAACCTGACCTCCAGGTACTCATCCACCCCTGAGACTTTAGGACCAAACTGACAGTTGATGAGGATTTGGGAAAAACTCTCAAGTCAGCTCTGGGAGGTGCAGAGAAGGAAGGAAGAAGGAAGGAAGGATAGGTGGACAGCAAGGTAAAGGTTTCAGATACAAATTCTCACACTTACTCTCTTCATATTAATATATTTTTAAAACACTAAGATTTCTGGGTGGTGGTGGTGCACGCCTGTAATCCCAGCACTCTGGGAAGCAGAGGCAGGCGGATTTCTGAGTTCGAGGTCAGCCTGGTCTACAGAGTGAGTTCCAGGACAGCCAGGGCTATACAGAGAAACCCTGTCTTGAAAAAACCAAAACTCCAAAAAAAAAAAAAAAAAAAAAAAAAAAACCAAACCAAAAAACAAAACAAAACACTGAGATAATTTAAGTATCACAAGTTTGCACTAAAAATCTTACAAAATTGGATTCTCCTCAAGGCTACTGCTCACAGCAGGGAGTGGGTAAGACTGACTTCACTGTGTGCTGGGCAGCCAGGGCCAGCCCCTGTGTGCTTGTGGAATGTGTTTGCCAGGTGGATGAGAGGGTACACGTGAGCTTCCTCCCGATCTGATGGCCCATCAGAAAAGAAGCAGAGGGTTAAACCAGAGAAGCCAGCCAGCCAGTGACCATCTGTGATACAGGATCAGTACCCACCTGCTGACTCCCCGTGGGAGAAGGAAGGTGGGAGGCAGAGCCAGCTATCCCTCAAGCTCCACCCCCACCACCAGATACACAGATGAATACTTCCTCTCCTCCTTGGAAGCCATCAGTGCCCTCTCTGGGGCCTTAGTTCTGGTTCACCCCAACTTCGGTTTCAATCCCTCCCAAAGCCTCCCCAGAGCCTCAGCAAACCTGAGTCCTCCCTGAGAAATGGTCTCAGGCAGAGCCCAGACAAACCTCTTACATTTTAATAGTTATGCATTTATTTTAATGTGGGCTGGAAAATATAGCCAGCACATCAAAACTGTGATTTCACAGATATGATTGCTTAGGATGAGACTAACCGGGTATTAAAAATAGTGGGTTTGTTTATAGGAAACCATTAAGAACATCATAGTGCAGGTGGTACTCAGGCCTGGCTGTGGGCATCCACACGGAGAATGGGCAGCTTTGGGGGCATGCCAGAGCTGTACCTTGGTGGGGGTGCTGCCAAGTGTTAGAAGCTGTTCATTCATTTACTCCACAGACACCAATTGAGCACCTGCCCCACGCCAGGCCATTCAGCTCCTGGAAACTATTAGTGAAGTGGACAGATAAGGTTCTTGTCACAGGGAGTTGTCGGGTTTGTAGGAAAGACAGACAACTGTACCCATAAGGAATATTTAGGTAGATTCTGTGAGGCTATTTAGGGAGCAGGGGGGCAGGATGTGACACTCAGCTCAGAGAAGGGAATTCACCCCTGCACCGTGACAGTGCATAGAGCGGGCTTCCTAGCCCAGAAAGTGTGCAAGCAGGTCCCGCTGCTCCTGAGCTGGGGACGTCATGGACACGTTCTACTTCAGTTCCTGAAGGTTCCTGTCCTGAGCCAGTGAAGGGTGGAGAAACCAGAACACCTCGAGCGTTCATAAAACTCTGACACACTGCCAGCTCGCCACGCCACGGGCTGATTAGGAGTAGGTGGGAGGGGAGATGAAGGGCTGTGTTGGGGCGGGGACATCAAGCCTGACGGGTTTTACTCCAGCTCAGAGTGAAATGTTAGCGTGAGAGAGGGGTGAGCAGACACACCAGTGGCTTTGCCCAGCTCTCCCTCTCCTCTGCCTTGCTGGGCGGCTTGTCTGCCTCTCTCCTGGCCTCAGTTTCCCCATCTGGACAATGCTGAGTTTGCTTCTAAATGCTAGGCATCTAAAAATCCCCCCAAAGCCCATGCTCTGCCTGAAGGAGCAAATGTGAATGGAGCTGGGGGTGCTGGGGGAGGACGGGCTGAGGATTTGCACAGCCTGAGGCTCATTCATTCATTCAGTCTCTTCTCCACACACTTCTCCATTTTTTTTTTTCTCTCACCATGTGGTCATCACCACAGAGTCAAGGGCAGCCCAGTTTCTCAGGATGCTGAGGGCAGGTCAGATATGACTGACCTAGAGACACACAGCTGTGGCAGAGCACAGCCAGGCTCAGCCTGGGCGGAGGAGCACACAGCCAAGCGCCGAGTTTTCAGCTGCCCGCTTGGCTGCCAGCAGAGTGTGTAGGCAGTCCCTGGTCCCGAACCTGACAGTGCCCTGGCTCGGTGCCCTGGCTTGTGAGGCTGTCATGGGGGAGGGAATGCCAGTACTGGGGGTGCTGTGTTCTGCCTGAAAGAACTCACAGCACACCCTGAGTCCCAGTCTGCCATTGTCAGGAGAATGCTGGGGGGTCTGTGAGTGTGTGTGCTGCACCGCGTGGCTCCCCCTGGGGTCCCCAGCCTAGGCAATGCTGGCTTTGCTTAAATGCATGCCTGCAGTGTGTTTGGGTGGCTGTCCCTGGAGAGAGGGCAGGCTGGGCGGGAGTCTGGCTTTCCTTTAGCTTCCCTGCCGAGGAGCCAGCCCAGGACCCTCTGCTCCATGGCCTTCATTTCAGGGTCGGCCTCCACTGCCCTTGGGAGATCAGCTCAGGAGCTGAAAGAGGCCTTGGAGAACGAACAGCTTGGGGTCAGCAGTGCCACCTGCCAGGCGCTGTGCCTGCCATCTGTCTGGTCTTTCTCCCTGGGCCCGCTTTCCCCTGATGGTCGGTCTCTCCCGAGCTTCGCCTCCCCTTCTCTGTTCTCCCCTCTCTGCCTTAGTATCTTTGTTGCTTTCTCTGTGTCTGCTATTCCGGTCTTCTCCCCAGTGTCCCTCACCTGCCCCCTACATTTCTCTTTTCTGTCTGTACACCACACACACGCCCCACATACCTCATCAATGACAACTCAGAACCACACACATATATTACTTATTTCAAAAACACCCACACAGAGAGGGTATTCAATAAATAACAACCAAATGAGTGAATAAGTGAATGAATGAATGAGAACGAATGAATGAATAAGTGAGTGAATGGATGAATGAGTGAATGAATGAATGAGGAGTGAATGAATGAATAAGCGAGCAATTATTGAGGCTTAAAGGATCACAATTTGCCCAAGACAGAGGCCCCCCACTCTTCTCAGTGACTGTGATCCCCTGAGTCTAATGAGAACTCCCACTGCTGTGTACAGGTGTGTACGTGCAGAGGATACCAGAGAAGAACCTTAGGCTTTCCTCCTTAGACCCAGCGCATCTTGTTTTTTGGGACAGGGCTTCTCATTGACCCAAGTCTTATCAATTAGACCAGGCTGGCTAGCCAGCAAGGTGGGTGCCCCAAGGACCGACCCGTCCCTGCCTCTCCAGCACTGTAACCGGAATACACCACCACCTCCACCTTGATGACATTGGGATCAAACTCAAGTCGCTGTGCTTGCAAGACAGGCACTGAACCGTGTCTCCACACGCCCCATCGGAGAGTAGGGAAAGCCTGGGTCAGGCTGCTGCGGTGTGGGGAGCAGGAGCTCAGGCTGCTGTGGGAGGGAGACTGGAGGGGATGCTGCCCACCAGAAGACCAGGGATAGTTGGTGGCTCACTGGGTGTGGGCTTGGGGGATGCTAGCTCAGTATCTGGGGAGGGCGGCAATGTCACCTGGGGAGGAGGTGGGAACCCGTGCGTATGCGTGCCTGCATGCCTGTATAGAGCATGTCCTCTCCTGTGCATGGAGTGTGCCCTCTCCCAGCTCATGTCTGTACCAGGCTCCGCCCCCATCGCAAACCTGTGCCCTTCCCTGCCTGCCTCACTCCTGTCGTCCTTTCCTCTAGCTGTCCTCCAGGTCGCCTGTGCTCCAAGCCACAGGTACCCTTGACATCATTCTACTGCCTAGCTTGTAGATAAGAAAACTGAGTCTCTGGGAGGCATGGTGGGCCTGGGCCCCTCCCCTCCCCCAGCCTGGATTCCTCAGTATACTCTTGGCCACCAGGAGTCTCTAGTACCCCTGTGCTCAGACCCTAAGGCTTGCTTCCTGGCTGAGGCGGGAGGGCTGAAGCATGCAGCCAGGTGTCTGTTTTGCTTTGTGGGGCTTTAAAAAAAATCATTTCCGGCCTTGGAGACAGCAGCAATTACTGCCGGCTCGCTGGGGAGCTGTTTGCCGCCTGTCATCGGCCCTGGGAAAGGGTCCCTAATGGAGGCCCTGCGGCCAGAGCTCTCGGTAGTGGAGACGGCACTCAAAACAAAGCCACGCTAATGGTCTCTGGGCACACAGACTCGGAGAGGGAGGGGCAGGCAGATGCCCAAGGAAGGCCTCGGGCAGGGCTGGTCACCCACTGCTCCCTTTATGTGCCTAGACTCCCTGCAGGCAGGGGTCCCCTGTCACTAACCCAGTTCTGGAGTCCTGCATGCTCCTCCTCCCTCCCTCTTTTCTCTGCTGTGCCTCTGGCCTAGGCAGAGGAACCCTAAGTGCAAAAGCCCCCAGGGCAGGGCAGATCCCCTTCTGTTCTTGATTCTGGAGTTGTCCTCGGGTTTAGAGAGGCTAGGCTAAGCCAGTTCTCTCCCAAGGAATGGAAGGAGAGGGAGGAGTCATACCAAGTCCACCCTGTGAGGGCGTGTGATCTGCAAAGGTGTCATCAGCCGCATGTCAGGACTCCTCGGAGCCAGTGTGGGCCTCCCATGCCCATTTCACAGGTGAAGAAACAGAGACACAGAGATGAGCCTGGGACTGGACTATGATGAGAAAGTGCAGTAGGAGTTACAATCCTGGTCTGTCTGTCTTCAGAGCCCTTGCTAGGTGGCACCTGGGGGGGGGGGAGGGTTCCCCACGTGCAGCGGGGCAGGATGAACAGGGGCTGTGACTTGGCAGATCTGAGGTTCTGAGTAGGGCCCGCGGGCAGCACCAGATCAAAGCCGTCCTTTCCCTGTCCCTGCTAACAGAGCTCCTGCTCCTGCACACCCTGGGTGTGTGCATCTGTCTGCAGCTTCTGCTGCCCTCATCTCTGCCTTTCCCCTTCCCTTCCCCTGAGGCTCCAGGGCACCGTTCTGGCCTCCCCACAGCTCTTTCCTCTCTCGCTGCATCTCCGCGCTCCCTCCTATGACCCAGGGTAGCTTCCATGCCTGTTCTTTGCTCTTACCTGTTAGGCGGCAGGTAGGCAGATGCCTGAGCTTCGAAGTCACAGCGTGGGGCCCAGATCTTGGCACTCATTCACACCAGTGAGCCCCACTAGCCATCAGGACAGGGTTCTACGGGTTCTCCTGCTTCGGCAGGACCGGCCAGGTTTAGAAGAAAGAGTGCCTGTAGCCAGCAGGGACTCCGGTCTTCTTGGCTCCCTCCCGCTGGCCCTGGCATTCTTCCCTGGGCCTCCCACACCTGTCTGCCTCTCCCTCCCTGTGGCCTGTGTGGGAGGAGGAGGAGGCAGGAATTCCACCGGGGAAGCCTGATCAACTCCCACAATCCTGCAAGTGCCAGAATATTTTTGCTCTCCTTAAATCTCCCTAGATGTGTAATTCCACTGCCGTCTCCCTGGGTGTGCTGGTGGCCTTGGGAAGATGCCTACCCCCGCTGAGGGATGACAGCATTGCCTGCTCAGCGGTGCAGGCCTAGTGTCTGAGGGGCCTGGCAGAACCGGAGCAGGCTGCTTCCTTCTCCGGGTCTGTTTCCCATAAGTAAAGAGGCTAGTGAGGACTTCTTACTGCATTAAAGGAATAATTGGGTGGCACACACCTTAATCCCAACACTTGGGAAGCAGAGGCAGGCAGATCTCTGTGAGTTCAAGTCCAGTCTAATCTACAAAGAAAGTTCCAGGCCAACCCAAGCTACAAAGTGAGAGAAACCCTGTTTCAAGCAAGTAAAAGAACAAGAAACACACAGCCCAGCTGATAGAGTGCCAGCCCAGCATATCTGAAGCCCCAGGTTTTATTCCCAGTACCATGGAACTGAGCATGGTATCCCACATCTATAATCTCAGCCCTTGGGAGGCAGAGGGAGGAGGGTCAAGGGTTCGAGGCTATTATCTGTGGCTGCTTAGCAATTTGGAGGTTGGCCTGGGACATATGTGACACCCTCTCTTGGAAAGGAGGAAGGAAGGAAAGAGGGAAGGACTGATTGATGTGTGTAAAGAGTAACTAGGGACAGTGAAGCGTCTTCATGGGTAAAGGTGCCAGGCGGGCCGGGCCACCTGAGTTTAATCCCTAGGACCCACATGCTGGAAGGACAGAACTGACTTCCAGAAGGGTCTTCTGACCATCTGAGTGCCAAGGTACAAGCCCCACCTGACTCTTTACAAAGTAAAATAGATAAAAATATAAAAACAAACAAACACCGCAAATGTCATGAGACACTGACGCTCCCCTCAAAGCCACTGTGCTCAGAGAAAGAAGTCAATCGTGGAACAGCACATCCGACCACACAGGAATGCCCAGCACAGGCCAATCGGGCAAGGCCGTGCAGATGTACCGCTGCCAGGGCTGGAGGAAAGTGGAGCAGGGGAGATTACCCACTGGTCCGGCGCTCCCTTTGGTGTGGTGAGACTGTGAGGGACTAGACAGCCGCAGCGAGGGTTGTACAGTACTGTGGGTCTCCGGGAAACTTCTTATCCTTCACTTTTTTGGGTTGGTTGATTTTAAGTCAGTTTCACCTGGGCTGAAAATAACTCCGGCTGCTGGGCATGGTGGCATAATGTCTTTGATCCCGGCACTGGGGAAGGAGAAGGAAATTGCTCCCCAAGTTGGAAACAGACCCCTTTATTAGGCAGTGATAGTATTATATCTCACAGCAACCTTCACACACACACACACACACACACGCACACACACACGCACACACACCAGGGTGGGCAGAGACCCCACCCCTGTGTGAACATGCTCATGTCTAAACCTCATCAGTGTATAATCCTACCAGAGAACAGAGGGTGTTGGCAGCCTATCGTGCAGTACACATCAGCAGCTACTTTGACTTCATTAATCTATCCCCTTCTCAAAATAAGCCTTCAGCCAGTGCAGTGGGTAGGAACTAGGAACCAGAGTTCAGAGATAGCCACACCTCCAGGCTATAGCTCACACCCTGACAGGGCACTCCTGGGCTCCTCTCCCTGGCCCCTCCCCTTCCCCTCTGCTTCTCTTCCTGCAGAGGCCAGCACAGCCGCACAGGGGCTGAGGAGCCTCAGCCTGCTGGGGTGAGTTGGGCCTTGGATCAGATGGGACAGGGAGACAGCCACTGGGTATCGCTCCTGTGAAGAAGGGGGGGCTGGTTCCCACAGGGAGAGACCCAGCTTGAGGTTCCCCATTTCATTCAAAATTCATGAATTTCTGTCTTCTGCTCCCTCCTGTGTCCGCACACACCTCATTCTTCTGTTCTGGAGGGAAGCCAGCTTTTTGAGCCCGTCGAGTGCCTGCTCGGAGCGGAACAGACTAGAGGTTCTCCCGCCTTGGTTTTTGCCTCACTTGTTCTGAGCACCCCAAGTATCACAAAGTGGAGAGGACTTTACAAAGTATGGATGGCAGCAGCAGGCGAAGGCTGGGGTCTGTGACACAGCACCGGCCCGGCCTCAGAGTTCTAAGTGTGACCAGTGAGACAGAACCAAGCCAGGAAACTAGGGGTACCCATGGGTACCCACACTTCAGAGGGACCTATGTCTTTTTGACAAGTCCTTTTGAGTGGAAAAGAATGTCTCTGTGTGGTGTCCCTCTGGATTTAGCAAAAACCCTATTGGCTCACCTCCCCTTCTCCCGCCTCCCTGTTTGTGGAGCAGACTGGAGGCAGAGGCAGGAGCCCGCAGCAGCCTTGTTGCCTGGGATTCACCAGGCTGCTTTGCCTGGTGTTGCTTTTTACAATTTCCCCCTATGGATGGCAAGCAATGCTGATTTTCCATTTATGGCAGTAATAAAAGTCTCCTTTTAAGCTGAATTTATTTAAGTAAAATGAGAAAGATGCTTTGAAAATAAATATTAAGTAAATAACAGCACCGAGAGTACAGGCGCCCTGTGCAGGAGTGGAGGCTGTCCTCCAAAGCCAGATGTGGAAATCTGCCTGTGGCAAGCCCTTGGCTGCTCCAGTGTCCCCCCCACCGTGCAGCATCAGTCGGCTTGAACTCCAAGCCTGTCCTCTCAGCCGAGAGCCTCCTCGGACTCTCCATGCTGATGCATACCTACCTTTCCTCAGGATCCTCCAGACCCCTTGCCTCTTTCCACAGTTCCCACAAACAGTCTGACAAGCCCAGAGGGGTGGGGGATGCTGTGCCTCAAGACCGCCAGAATCAGGACACGCCCTCAACAGCACCCACACTTTGTCTCAGCCTTTGTTCATACGGTGGCCCCTGGAGTGCCTGTCTGTATTCCTCGGTGTGCTCCTTGAAGGCCAGCTTTTTCTGAGACGGAGCCTTTCTTCAGGGATCAGGGGTCAGAGTTTGTCTTTCTCAGCCCTCCTGCATCGGGAAGCCATCTTTAGACACAGCCTTCAGCTGTCTGACAGGGATCCTCCCATCTGCCTCTCACACAGACAGTCCTTGGACTTTATACACCTCTCCTCCAAGTGCAGGCAATCTGTCAGGCTGAGAGAGGCCCAGGAAGAAACCTCCCCTGAGGGGATCCCAGTGGCATGTACAATCTGGGGGGGGGGAGCTCTGGCTGGGACTATCTCTGTTGCCCCTCTTTATCTGCCTTTCCTTCAGGGAGTTGCCCCTCTCCTAAGCAGTGCTAAGTGAGAGAATTGGATCCGTAAAGTAATCGGATCAGGAGAGCATCTATCCCCACAGGAATGGAGAGAGCACAGGGTGGGGGAGGGGATACTGCTTTGGTTTGGGCCCCAAGCAGCTTCCCTAGAATAGTCCCCAAGTGTCACACTTCCTACACTGAAATAAGAGGGGGCCTAGATAAAATGCCAGCTCTGGTGGGGGGATTGCCCGGCCAGCCATGGAGCTGTGAGCTGACAGCCTGCCTCCCTGCTCTGTGACCTCAGGCTCCGCCCCTCCCTCTCTGAGCACTGGGACTCTCCAATGAAGTAGACTGATAACTGTCCACCTAGCCAGGCCTGAAAGAAGGAGGGTCTCTTGTACAAAAACTGGGGTGCGAAATAGGTATCCTGCCTTTGATGCCACAACAGGGGGCTAGCCCTGAAGGCCCTGGGTCCTCTGAGCTTTGCCTTCTAGGGCAGCTCAGAAAGGCTCAGCCATGGATTTGTGCAGGGGGTGACAGGAGCTGTGGGGATTGCACTCCCAAACATAGTGGGATGCAATCCCCACTATGGGGGATTCCAGTGTACCTGCTGTGTACCTTGAACCATCCTGGTGGGTTGGGACCGAGCAGGAGACAGCCTGAATCCCTGCTTTTAGGAGAGTGTGCTTCCGTTTGACGATGGAACAGAGACAAGCCCAAAGACAGCAGGCTAGTGAAGAGCTCAGGAAAGCTCTGGGCACATGGAGGGGATGCAGTGTGGGGACATAGTCTGGTTACAAGCTATGAAATGTTCACTTAGGGGTGGCTGCTCTGACTTCAGGAAAGCCACTGCCGGCTTCTAAAAATGTGGTAAAACACTCAGAGCATATGCTTGTCATGCTGACTTTTTAAAATGTATTCATTTTTATTTTATGCACATCAATGTTTTGCCTGCATGTATGTCTGAAAGAGGGGTCAAATCTCCTGGAACAGGAGTTATAGACAGTTGCAGGCCACCACGTGGATGCTGGGAATTGAACCTGGATCCTCTGGAAGAGCAGCCAGTATTCTTAAGTACACTGAGCCATCTCTCTAGTCCCCCATATTGACTATTTTTAAGTGTGTGAAATACACAGTTAAAGTGTATTCAGTGTGCTGCACTGTTGTCAGAACCATCCAGAAATGTTCTCAGCGCAGGCAGAGGCTGCACCCTGACAGAAGCCCCTTTCCTACTAAACACAGCCATGTGAGAGGAGCTAAATGATGTGGTGTGTGTGTGTGCACGTGAACATGTGTGTGTATGTATGTGTGTGAATGCATGTACATGTGTGTATGTATGTGTGTGCACACGTGTGCATGTGTGTATGTGTGTGCACGCGCATGTGTATGTGCATGTGTGTATGTGTGTGCACGCGCATGTGTATGTGCATGTGTGTATGTGTGTGCATGCGTGTGTGTATGTGCATGTGTGCGCACGCGTGCACGCGCGCGCGTGTGTGTGTGTGTGTGTGTGTGTGTGTGTGTGAGAGAGAGAGAGAGAGAGAGAGAGAGAGAGATCTGGGCTCAGAGCAGGAAGACAGGCGTGGCTGCCCATTTGTGTGGCGATGAGTCCCTCAGGTGTGCAAGACCCTAATGGCTTCAGGAAGGAGTGCCTTTGGGGCAAAAAGGCCACAACTGGTGCATGAGTGGTCACAGGGCCAGAGATGCTCCTTTGTCATGTGACCTCACGAGGTGCTGAGGATGCGTCTCTAGGGAGCGAGGGTTGAGAGGTGTGGTTATTGAGTGAATACCTACACATGCTGCCTTATGCCATTTCTCTCAGCAGCCCCTGCCCTTTGGCAGATAAAGGAACCCGCTCAGAGAGGCAAAGGGGCTGGCCCAGGTCGAACAGTGAGGGGCACGAGCTGACAGGACTGAAGCCAAAGCCAAAGCCAAAGCTATGTGGGTAGGCCAGGAGCAGGCTTCGAGACGGCCCTGATGCTGGAGGACAGGACCGGCCTCAGCTGGTTTGTACCTGCCAGAAGCCGAAGCCTGGCTCAGCCAGGCGTCAGCACCAGTCCCTGCAGCCGATGCCCGATAGGGCCTAGGGTTAATGAGTGTATCGCTGCCCCAATTAACAGCAGAGAGGCAGCCGATGTCACGCTCAATCAAGCCCCTGTTCCTTCTCCTGCAGAATCCTAATTTGTGGATGCTGGATTTAATTGTCTCCTCTGAGTCTCCCAGGCGGGTTCAGGCCCTAGGGCTGGAGAACACATATACCCTTCCTCCAAAATCTATAACTACACCACCCGGGGGACACACTGTGGCCTCATGAGGAACCTAATCTGGAAGGAACCTGGAGGTGGTTAAAGAGGAGAGGGTTCACAGTTGAGCTCATATCTGAGATGCCCCTGGGAGGCTGAGGGCTGGTGGGAAGGAGAGGGGCTTGGGGCTTGGAAGGGGTGTTTAGAGATGATCTAGACGAGGGTCCCACTCTCAGGTCCTCTAAAATTGGGTTCAGTTTAACCAGTGACTCACTCTGTGGCCATGGGTAAGTTGCTTAACCTCTCTTAGTCCCAGCTTCATCGGGGGAAAACACAGGACAATTAGGATGACAGCTGGCTGCCCAGTAGGGGAACACAGGGGCAGCCATCTTGGGTACCTGGGCTGTCCAGATGTCTGTGCAGAGTGTGGTTCCGCGTGGGTGTGGTTCCCCGTGGGAGTGGTTCCGCGTGGGTGTGGGCAGCTCCTCGATCTTCTCAGCTCCCTTTCTAAAGCTGGGTGGGGAGATGAGGTCTGTGCAGCACTGGCTCATGGTGGATGGACAGTATGTGGCCTGCAGCCATGTATCCCCCCCAACACACACGCGCACACATACACACACACACACACACACACACACACGCACACACACATGCACGCACACACACACACACACATGCACGCACGCACGCACACGCACACGCACGCACACGCACGCACACACACACACACAAGACTCTGCAGAGCCCAGCAGGACCCCAACCCTTCCTTTGCTCCTAAAGCTGACTTGCTTTCCTAAGTTTGACCCCTGGCATCGGTCTGTACCCAGCTCCCCTCCTCTCGGAAGCTCTCCCCAATTGCTTCCTTCTTAAGGCCAGAGCCCAGCCTTTTGATATATACCATAGTCCTCTCCTTGGAGTGGCCTTGGGACTCAGCCCATCTTGCAGACAGACAAACTGGTGCTCAAGATGGGGAGACATTCTGAGCTGAGGATAGAACAGTCAGCTGAGCCAGGCTGCAAACTCACTGCCGGCTCCTGGCCCAGTGCGCTCAGGATTCCCGCATACACTGGACCCGGAGGCTGCATGGAGCGACACAGCACAGGTGTTTACTTGGCTGACTGGGGACAGGACGCTTGGATGCTCTGTCACATGCACAGAGCCTGCTTCCTTATATGTCTCTCAGTTACTCTGCCCCTTCACTGAGGCCAAAACTGAGGGGATCCAGGGAAGCCCTACCACACCCCACCATGCAGTTTCTGATAAGTCTTAGGGAACTCACTGTCCCTGTAGGAAGGGGAGCTGCTTGTGGTAGCCACAGTGATGGCCTTGTAGTCTTCCTCTGACAACCCTCTCCACCGTGTGCTCGGGCCGGTATGTGTACTGGGATTGAGACCAGGGCACACCGCCTCAAGGAAGTCTTCCTGATTGCCTCAGACTGGGCAAGCTGCCTCAGTGGCCTTTCCAGGCCTGTACACTGATGAAACCCCATCTGCACCTCCACCTGCCCTCCAGAGCTGCAGATTGGCCAGCAGGGACCACTCCCCCTTCTTTCTCGTTTTTGAGACAAAGTCTCATGTGTCCAAGGCTGGCCTTGAACCCACCATGCAGCTGAGAATGATCTTGAGTTCTAATCTCTCTGTCTCCACTTCCTGAATGCTGGAATTGCAGTTGTCTGCCACTGTGCCCTGAGTGTGTGGTTCCAGGGACCAAAGCCAGGGCCTCATGCCTGCTGGGCCAGCACTGACATGGCTTGGCCTCACTCCTGGCATAGGGCTGCCCCTTTATAGAACGAGCTCTACAAGAAAAGACAACAGATGCAGGAGTTCGGTGGCACAGTCTTCAATCCCAGCACGCAGGAGACAGAGGCAGGTGGATCTCTGAGTTCGAGACCAGCCCGGTCTACAAGTTCCAAGACATCCAGGGCCACACAATGACACCTTGTTTTAAATAAAACAAAAGGAAATGATCCCTGGCCCCAGAGCAGCTGAGTGTCCTAAGAAGTATGTTATAGAGCAGGGAGTGGGGGGGTCAGGCTGTCCTGGGTTCAAATTCTGACTCTACTGTAGTATAGGGGGGGTTGCACTTTGTGGGGGCCCCCTCTAAATCACAAGGACAGGCAAGGGAGTTCATTGCTTGCTAAGACATCTGCTCAGAGGCCACCAAACACTGAGCCTGAGGCCCAAACAGATATGCTCTGATTTCTACTACTTAGCAAAAAAAGAAAAAAGAAAAAAAAAGATGTAAAATATCCCATTAGTAACTTTATTAAATGTTGAAATAATATTTGTGGAATTGATTTAAGTAAAATATATTATTAAAATTAATTTTAGCTTTAAAAAAAAAAAAAAACTTCCTTCATGAGGAAACCAGAAAATGGAGTGTTCCTGTGACTCTCAGTGCTGTTTCAATCTTCCATGCCTATTTCCATTGGAAAGAGCTAGCTTAGACCAGCAGTGGGCTTTCAGGGAAGGAGGCCTGGGTTGGGCCCTGTCCCACGTTCTCCCACCCCAGGCCAGGGCAGGGCCATTTCAGAGTCTCAAAGACTGGGACCTGGCCTCATTGACCCTAACTGCTGGACTACTCGGCCTCTGCTCTGCCCTCTCTGAACCTCGAGAGAGAAACTGAAGGTTCTGGGGAGGAGGTGGGAAAGGGGCTGTGGCCAAGAGAGAGATTGAGCAGGGACAGACAGAAGCATGTCCCTTCCTTGGGCCCCCGTCACCCTTTCCCCTGTCTACCACTTGGAGCTACCACGTAGATGACCCTCTCCGCCCTGTCTGCCACGTGTGGCTGCTAGAATCTCACTTTTGGGAGGAGAGGAGCCTCCCGGGTCATGTGTCAGGCCTGATGTGGCCTCGATTGCCTAGATCCAGGATCTTCAGTGGAGCCTGCTCTGAAGGAGGGCCACTCTCTGGTTTCTGAGTCTTAGCAGTGGCATGTTGGGTAGGACACAGGTGCGTGCCCTACTGGTCACTTTCCTGGCCACCCAGATCTAAGACCCTGGACCCAGGGGCCACTTGTTCCAGGGCCACACTGGCTCCTCCTGGTGACAGGTTCTCTGTGACACCCTTGGAGTCTTTTCTACTTGGAAAATAAGATGTTGGCCACAACGGCTTGGCCCAGGATCGTCAGATGTGGATTCTGGAGACCATTTTCTAGCCATTTAGAAGTACGACTGACCTCCTACTGGGAACAAGGCTCTTTTCCCATTACTGATGACTGATGATAGATACACAGATGGATAGACGATAAAGAATAGTTAGATGATAGATAGACAGACAGAGACAGACAGACAGACGACAAGTCAGAAATGGCTATTACTTCCTGGAAGAACAGATAACACATTAGCTATGCCACCCAGGACAGTAACCATCCCTATACACAAATGGTTACATTTAAGTGAATTAATTAAATAAATAAAATCTAAAATCTAGGTCCCTGATCCTCTCAGCAAACTGTCCTTGGCGGGCACTATGTTAGCTTACATACAGACCAGCTTCCCCCTGTAAGGACTTTGGCTCCTACCCTAGGTCAGAAGATTCTAGAGGGGAGCAGGTGTGGGGTAGGCATGCTTTATGAAAACAGTCTTCAGGAAACAGGGAGGGAGGGAGGCAGGGAGGGAGGGAGGGAGGGAGAGAGGGAGGCCAGCACAGTAATGGCGGTTTAGCCCTACAGCAAGGGGCTGGGGTCTGGAGACCCTCTGGGCCAGCACCCCTAGAGTTTCCTGCAGACCCAGCTGGGAGAGTTGAGGTAGAGAGCCAAAGGCGGCTTGCCATGTAACCTGAGCTCCTGGCACAGGTCCTGAGCTGTGACAAAGAGGGGCATGCTCTGTTGGCCCCACCCCTGCAGGAGTCTGCCTTCCTCCTGCCCCCTAGGGGTGGACAAGGACAGCCCAGCACTTGGGATGGCCACACATAAAGGTAGCTCACAGCACCCCACACCCCCAGGGTTAAATCCATGTTCCTATCATCAAGCAGGCCTTGCTTAGGGACCCAGGCCCGGCTAGCCTTTCCACTCTGCAGAGAAACAGGAAAGCTTTTTTTCTTTCGTAAGAAGCTTTGTAAACCTTGGCCTCCTGGGCTTTGACCCAGAGGCATTGCAGAAACAACAGGCACCTTGTACACAGAAGAGAGAGAAGCCCCCAGGTGGGTGCCGGGTCAAACCTGATCACGCAAAACTCCCATTGTCCTGTGGAGGGGGGTAAGGCCTATGCCCCTTGAATTCAGGGTGCCACCTCCCATCTCATGGTTCCCTCTTTCCTGGGACAGGAGACCCTCTGGGGCTAGGAGTGTCTCCTCTGAGCTGGGCCTGAGGGACTGTATAGTCCAGGGGAGGGTGCTGACAGACATCACATTCTTGAGGTGACCTGCAGTTGCTAGGCATCTACCATCTCCCTTCTGTCTGAGATAATCTCTCCTGAGAGGAGGAAGGCATACTAATTGCTGCGTCTCAGACAGTTTGTTTGGGGAGAAAGAACCAGAGCATATGGAGGGAAGGGGTGCCGGGCCTGTGAAGTGGGGGCGGGCAGCATAGTGACCTGGGTGGAAGGGAGGGTTGGGGCAGGATTGCTGCTGCCTCCTGGAACTGGTTGTTCTGTGACTTGGTGGGCCCTGCAGGCAGGGTGGCTGCCTCTCTCTGTTTCTCTCTCGGCATATCTGCAGCAGCCAGGCTGCTGACCACTGAATAAAATGTTGCTGGGGCCCACAAAAGGATGACTTGAAACCTTGAAACCAGAGCTTTGATTGCTCACAGGAACCAGAGGTGAGGGAGCTGGAGAAGAGGTTGGAGAGGCAAGACCCCAGGCGGAGGGGAGGAGCCTGACAGGAGAGTCCCTCAGGAGGGCCAGAGTTTGTGCGCATGCTCCCCAAGGGACGTGGGATCCTCACGGCTG
Source organism: Apodemus sylvaticus (assembly GCF_947179515.1). Lineage (NCBI taxonomy): Eukaryota > Metazoa > Chordata > Mammalia > Rodentia > Muridae > Apodemus > Apodemus sylvaticus. The sequence continues at coordinate 143,400,055 of NC_067476.1, forward strand.
GGTTTGACTTAGGAGATGGTGAGGTTGCCACAACTTGGGGCAAGGCTACCAGGGCTGGGCACTGGGCGGGGTGAACGGAAGAATCTGGAAGAACAAAACTTGGCAGCTTCCCTGCCTCCCGGCCTCCCCACTCTCTTCCAAGTCAGCCGTCCTCCATCACTCCTCCGCCTACGTACCCCTCAGCCTCTGGAACAGTGTTTTCTCATTCAGAGCTGCCCCAGGGCCAGACTCCTGTTTCTGAGCCCTGGTCTGTTTGTTCCCCACACAGCCCTCTTCACAGAGACGCCCCATGACATGACGGCGCGGACAGGGGAGGACGTGGAGATGGCCTGCTCCTTCCGAGGTAGCGGCTCCCCGTCCTACTCTCTGGAAATCCAGTGGTGGTACCTGCGCAGCCACCGGGACTGGACTGACAAGCAGACTTGGGCCTCCAACCAGGTAAGACCTTGGGATAGGTTTCACTAGGGGGCGCTGCGGGGACCTTGGGGACTCTGCATCTGGCAGCCTGTCCTCTGCAACACCCTGCTGGCACTCCCTTCTTCCTGAGAGAGGTAGGGCAGGTGATGGTCATTTGAGGTCCTCCCCTAGTGTCAGGGAGCCTGAGGCCTGCGACATGACACCTCCTTCGGGTACAGATGAAGGGGGTCTCAGGACACCTCCTATCCCCTCCCCCTAGCACCTGCAATATTTTTGTAGAGAGCTCCCCCATAAGGCCACGTTGTCACACAGTGCATTCCAAGCACCATGCTTACATGCAGATAGGCTCCCTGCACTGGAGCACACACACTCAGCCTTCCTGAGTTCACACTGCCACCAGCCCATCACCTCCACCACTCTAAGAGTTTTCTCTGGGAATCCACACTTGCTATCTGTAGATTAAAGGGTGTGGTGGATTAGCAACCTGCCTCCTCTCCCTAAGGCTGAGACATTGATAAGACCTGTGTCCCCAAGGTGCCTCGGCAGGGTAGGGTGGCAGCTCAGGTGTCACTGGCCAGCTAAGCCATTGTCTGCCTCTTCCTAGCCTTCCCTCCCAAATGAGTCAAGTACACTTCCATTATGCATTCTGGGTCTGCTTTTAGGCATGCCTGAGAAACCTATCATATATATGTCTATATAGCATATAGTATACAATACATACACATACATATACACCCACATGAACAGATGTGTGCATACCTTCATGTACACACACACACACACTCCTCTGGTGAGGTGATGGGGCATCTGTGGCAAACTCTGTCTTGATTATGGGGATAACAAATTCCCAGTATGTCAGCCTGCCACATGCAGATGTGGAAGATTCCTGTGGTCAGAGGAAACCTTTATGAAAGGATTTTTGGGTGTTTGGGGGATGTTTAAGGGTATTCTTGGGGTATTTTTGAGGTGGAAGTATCTAGGACGTGGCCAAAGATGCAACTGCATATGCTGCAACATGTTTAGGTGAACTGAGCATACTCCCAGATGGAGAACACTTTTCCCTATCTATATATAGACATGGACACACCCCCTTGAGAGCCAAGCATCCTCATGAGCTCAGACACCTGGCTTTGTGGTTGGTATTTCCAGATTTCACTCATTTCCCATTGACTTCCCTCTCCTGTATTGCCAGGAAACACAGAACTGAGGGAACCAATGCCACACCTCACCATCTCTATTTTTCTTATATTTTTCTTAAGATTTATTTATTATTTTAGTTTCATGTGGGTGTATGTACACCATGTGAGTGCAAGTACCCAGGGGGGCCAGAAGAGGGCGCTGTATCCCTTGGAGCTGGGCATTGGGTACTAAGCTGGGTCCTCTAGAAGAGCCGCAGTGTTCTTACTGCTCAGCCACCGCTCCAGCCTTTATTTTATTATCATTTTAAATTTTGACTAGGATGTGTGTGAGTGTCTGTATGAACGGGGTTCAGGGTGACATTTCATGAGATAGATCCAGCATCTTTGACGGTGATTCTGCCTGTCCTCTGTCTCCGTGGTGCTTCTCCCCACCCCCACCCCTCACTAACACCTGTCTCTACTCTCTGTTCCTCCCTCCCCACCCCCAGCTAAAAGCTTCTCAGCAGGAGGACTCGGGGAAGGACGCCACCAAAATAAGTGTGAGTTTTGATAATGACTTTCCACAAATGGTCTAATGGAAGATACAGCTGTAGCCAAAAAAAAAAAAAAAAAAGCTGACTTTATTTTTGGTAGTGGGAAGAAGCCGGAGGAAGTGGGAGAAAGTGGGAGAGGGACGGGGTGGGGGGGGTGGTTAACCCCATCTTGGTGAGGTTTTTGTTTGTTTGTTTTTCTGGGTCTTTTAGCCAGAGATTTTTCAAGTCCGTTGAATGACAGGCAGGATAAATGACAAGAGAGAGAAGACGAATTCTCCCCTGGCGGGCCAAGGCCAGGTGTGCCTCTGTGGTATTCCATGCCTCACTCAGCCCCATTTGTCACTGGGAAGCTACAAGGTCTCAGGAGGCTGAGTGGGCTCTTTCTGGCCCGTCATTACTAAAGCTGAAGAAGCTCAGGGTCTCAGGGTGTGACTTCCAGGACAGGGACTCTAGGCCTGGCCAGCCTTAGGCATCCGCTCCTCTGTGACCCTGGGCAGGGAGGGCGGAGGTTTGTCCATTTTACAGGCTGGCCAGCTGAAGCAGTGGAACACTGGAGTGTGACTAGTGTTGTTGACCTTCCTGCCATCTGCCAGAGCCCAGGGAAGCCAGGGACACCAGGAGCTGGGGTGTGACAGTTACTGCAGGGTTTTGACTACCTAAAGTCCAACCTGGAAGAGATAGGAACTGTTAAGGAAAAAAAAAAAAAACAAAAACATACAATAGGAGAGAAAAAAAACACTGAGCAGAGAAGACTTTTCTGGGCACGCGCGCTGCCACAGAACCAGGCTGGATTACTGGAAGGTTGGCCAATATACATGCCACCATGTATATTGGGGCAACCTTCCCAAGTCCCCTTCCCAAGTCCCACAGCTTCTTAAGGAATATAGGGAAACTCAGGGCCCTGGGGCCAGCTGGATATGCCACACTGGAACCTGTGTCCCTGCACTGGGGGCTGCCACCAGGATAAGTAAAGGCGCTGAGGCCAGGAGGCCAGGGAGAAGGCTCCTACAGCTACTCAGGGGAGGGGACAGCAAGTCAGACCCTGGATGGATGGATGGTCACAGTCTCCCTGGTACCTTTTGGAAGGCTATGGAAATTACAGCCATCCATGGTTCAAGGTTGCCAACCCTGCCCTCCTGCCCTCAGCCAACAGCACGCTCTCTTCTTGCCTTTGCACCCATCAGCCTCTGGGGCAGAGGTCTGCGTAACTATTGATACAGCCCCTTGGAGGACACACCCTCTGCCTCTACTGTTTCATGAGCTTCTCTGGGCTCTGGCAAAGAAAGAATTATCTAATTGATTGAGAGGATTATAATTCCAGGCTGCTTGCCTCATGAGAGGGGAATGCGATGCTAATTAGTTAAATAAAATAAATGTTCTCCGTGGGAGTGTGAAGTCACCCCCAGCCATCTCTATAATCCTCCAACCAGCTGGGGCTTCCGGGTCTGGTACCAAGCCCAGCATTTTACATAGCCATGGAAGCCGGCATTCTTAAATACACAGGCAGAGCAGACCACACCCAAGGTGCATTACTGCCTGGGTTCTTGATGTCTTAGGAAATGGTACAAACTTTTCTTTTTAGCCTTCAAGGCTCTGTGACCATTCTGCCAGGCTTAGGGCCATCTGTTCCCTCCCAACCCTGGGCCTTTGCATAGGCCAGGCTCTCTGCCTAGAAATGTATTCCTATCTAGTCCCATCTCTCCCTTCGCCCTGATTTTTCCCTTCATGTTAGTCTCCTCCAGAGATAGTAAGCCCAGGAGGAGTCTGGTTCACGGTTGCATTTCTGCAGCCCAGCACAGAGCCCGGCACATATTAGGTATCCAGTTAACACTTACTGATTACTATATCTCTCACATACGCTCAGTCCAATGTACATGCCAACCTGTCTGTATATGTGGGTATTGCCATGGTGTGACTGACTCGATGCACCTGTTCACTTGTGTGTCCAGGTGATCGCGGAGGAACTCATGTGGGGACCACAGGGACCCAGAGGGGACCCACCTCAAATTCTCACATTATCCAAAGACCAGGTTTACTGGACTAACTTCCAAACTCAGGGTCAGCTCTACCAACAGTAGTTGAGGATCCTGATGACACCAGGGAACTGACACTTAGCATGCCGGGAGCTGAGTTCTGCGTCTGGCTTTGCGTACTCTCTAGCCCTCTTTCTGAAATAAGATGATATAAGAAAACACTAGAAACTGGAATGAGTGAGTGGTGCTTGCGCACACCTTTAATCCCAGCACTTGGGAGGCAGAGGCAGGTGGATTTCTGAGTTCGAGGCCAGCCTGGTCTACAGAGTGAGTTCCAGGACAGCCGGGACTACATAGAGAAACTCTGTCTCAGAAAATCAAAACAAAAAACAAAAACAAAAACAAAAAACAAAAAAACAACCAGAAACTGGAATGAGCTTGGGCTGAGGAACCCACCTCCAGTACTGACCTGTGGCCTTCAGACCCGCAGGCTGCCATCCTGCAGAGCTTAGGGTACCTGGGTTGCCAGCCTTGTTCAAGATCTGGGAGGGTTGCTGTGATTCCTATCTAGTCCCACCTCTCCCTTCACTGCTCAGTAAGCGAGGTACCCTGCGCCCAGATTTTTCTCTTCATATCAGTCTCCTTCAGAGACAGTAGGCCCAGGAGGAGTCTGGTCCACTGTTGCATTTCTGCAGCCCAGCACAGAGCCTGGCACATATTAGGTATCTAGGCTAAGGCTCTGTGCACTAGAGTTTACATTGATCATTCACTAGTCTTACAGGTAGAGATGGTGCTGACATCCTGACTTAAGAAGTTCCCTTTGGGGCAGGAAACACTGCTCGGTAGGTAGAGGTGCTTGTCCCCAAGTCTGATGGCCTAAGTTTGATCCTTGGGACCCACACAATAGAAGGAGAGAATCAACCCGGATAAGTTATCCTCTGACCTCCGCATATGTCTCAAAACAAGCACATACCCACACATTCACACACTCACAAAAATTAGTTAAAAGGAAAATGTTCCCCTTTCTCTGGGCCTGTCAGGTGATGACTGCTGTCACAGTAGGCAAGAGATGATTCCAGAAGGTCACAGTCACTTACGTCCAGTGGAAAATGGCCGGCCATGTATCCACTACTCCCAGGGGATAAAGGGAAACGTGACGCAGCCACCACCACAGGAGGAGAAGGGCTGGTCTCTGAGACCTCTGGCCTGAGCTGACACGGGGTTGGGGGCTCTCTAGAGGGCAGGGCTGAGACCTCCAGGGCTCTCAGCACTGTGCCAGCTGTGGGTGGGGCTTGCAGCCAGTCAAGGAAAAGCGAGGACTCAGCGGGTCTGCCCTAGCTCCTGCAGATGGTGGGGTCTCCATAGAAGGGTAGTGTCTCACATGTTCAGGGGCAGTGGCAGTGGCAGTCCAGCAAGGTGACCACAGTCTGACCAGCTAGAGGTACTCAGACCCACAGGGTTCCAACTTGGGCTTTAACCCTGCCCAGGGCCTGGTGAAATGGCAGAGTGGAGTAGAAACTAGCCCTGGCTAGACCCGCCCACTCCTCCCTCCCTCCCCAGGTCCCTCCGAGGTCTCCCGTGGGAGCCACACAGAGGAAAGGGTCACACCATGGGCACAGATGACTTGGCCTTTCTTCTTGGCCCAGCTGGGAGGACAGAGCCTGGGGTGTGTGGCTCTGGCCAGCAAGAGGCTGGCGGTCAGGGCCAACCTGGCCAGGCTTTTTCGGCGTGATTAGGTGCTTAATCGCTGAGGCCTGTCGATGCTGGGCTGTGATTATGATTTACAGCCAGGCTGCTCTCCCGGTGTGTCATTTGGCCTCTCTAGTCGCAGATTCCTGAATGAGGAAGCCCTGCGGTCTCTTCCCATTACCCCAAACAACTGAGGCAGAATAGAGAGCCCCTTCAAGGGAGCAGCTGCTGCTGAGTCTTACTAGGACAGGGCGTCGTCCCTAAGACAAAGGGCTAGGGCTGGTGAGGGAGGTGGGAGGGTTTTCTGCCCAAACGCCACGCCCCGAGCCTGGTCAAGCTTGCCTGATCTTGGGAGCCTGGGTTTTCTCCCTCGCGCGCCTTGGACAGCATGCTACTGTGAAGTGCTCCGACCACGGATTGGCTGCTGTTCGGGTCTTTGCCTTTTTGCACACCGTGCTGAGTGAGGGCCAAGTCTGGCCGCAGCCTCGCCTCCATCTGGCCTTGGATGGCCAGGGTACCCCTATGGCTGTACTGTAGCCTCTGTGCTAACCGAGGCCACCACCTGCCCTTCTGAAGGCCGCCAAGGTCGGTTGGCCTCTGGGAGGTGGCGGAGGGGCTTGGCACTCGGGGCAGAGGTCTCAGAGCCGGTCTCTGCCTGCGCCTGGAGGGCGGGGCGTAGGCCTCCCTCCCCAGGAGCGGCTGCTCCCAGTGCTGCGCATTATTACTCCATTAGCGCCTTGTAGGGTTGACAAATGAAGGATAATTAATATCCGTGAGGGAAACAGATGTTGAGGTAATTCGCTCCCGCTGCGCACTTGCGATGGCTTCTCCTAACTCACCAGAGAGAGTGGCGGGACCGCGGGGGTCTTTCTGTGCCCTTGGTCAGGGTGATGGAGTCGGTCAGAGTGGAGCCCCACAGAGAGGGAGCACCTATTTCTTGGCTCAGTTACCTGTTTTCCTTTGGGATGTTTCGTCTGGTCTGCGTCCCACCCCAGTGCTCCTTGCTCTACCACACCTCAGGCTTTCCTGCTTCCTGGGGGGGATGGGCTCCTCACCAGGAGCCTCTCCTGGGGCCTGTGCTGCCAACTCTGGAGTCCTCTGTGGGTCTGTCACATTGTTTCCAAGGTGAGCTTAGCCTGAAATCAATTCCTAGCCTGTCTACATACTGAGGTTGGCACCTGACCAGGCCAAAACTCCTTTTTTGGAGTTTCCCCCTCAGTAAATCCGCCACCTTATTTGTATGCACCATAAGGCAAAGGGACAGCATCAGGGCTCCACTCCAATTGGAAAAAGGAGATGGGGTGAGTCCTTCCACTCAAGAGACACTAGCTGCTGTTTGTGAGGTATCTACCATCCTGTGTTCCCCGATGTTGCGTCTCAGTGCAGGCTGGGAAATATGTCTACAAGCCACACCTGCCCTCTCGGGGACCATCATTTTTACCCTGGGCCCTCACTTGGGAGGTGGGAACAGCAGGGAATCACTCAGGTCCCAAAGCTGATCTGTGAGACTTGGCATAGCACAGATGATCCCGTCCAGAGATGGGGCTGGTGAGGTTAGCAGCCCGCTACCGTGATATCCAGAAGGGTGAGAATTGTGAGATGATAGCTGGGCTTTCAGCTCTAAACTGGGTCCTTACACCCCCAGGATCCTTCCTCTTTAACATTTCCTTTTGTTATTTTTAGTTATAGACATGTAGGAATTTACAAAAGGATAGATCAGAGTCCCCATACCCATCGCCCAGTCTCCCTAACGGTGCATTTGACTCCAGATGCTTCTTCTCTTGTAATGGAAAAAAAAGTTGCCAACAGAGTTATATTCAGAGCAGATTTAATTATGAGAGTGCCAATCTGGAAATTACCTGAATACCAGCCAACAGGAAACTGTGTAGGCAAGTATACAATAGAATACTACACAGCAATGAACAGAGCCAGCTGATTGTGTGAAAGAGAGTCAGATTTGGTACCCCCACCCACACCTCCCACCCACACCCGCATCTGCCTCCCCAAGAGAGGTCTGGAATATAGTTAAACTATGGCCCACAGACAGCAGGAATAGGCTGTCTATGAAGCTAGGTGTTCTTGACCCAGGAGAACAGGGCCCCAACTGTAAAATGAAAATTAAAAACTGTGTTAAGGGTCAGGTGAGGTGCTACAATCTAGTGTTTAGGAGGCAGAGGCAGGAGGGTCCTGACTTAGAGACCAGCCTGGACAACACAGTGAGATTTTTAGCTTTAAAATAATCAAATCAATAAAAAGCCAAACCTCCGGGGAGTGGACAGTTAAACTCTAGCATCCAACTGCAGTGCTCCGTCGTCAGCCTGTGTCTCTCTTTTTCTTAGATTTTACTTATTTTTATTTGATGTGTTTGCCTGGATACATGTCTGCACCACACGTGTACCTGGTACCCTTGCTAGAGGAGGGAATTGGATCCCCCGGAACTGAAGTTATAGACAATTGTGAGCAGCCCCGTGGGTGCTGAGAACTGAACCCCGGTCCTGTGCAGTGGCAGCCAGTGCGTTTAAGATCTGGACTTTCTTTCCAGTCCCTGGTTTTCAGGCCCAGTACTGGGTTGGTGAGCTGGTTTAGCAGGTAACAGGCGCTGACCATGAAGCCAAATACATGAGTTTGATTCTAGGGATCCAGACCATGGAAGGCGAGGGGATTCCTGAAGATTTTCCTCTGGCCACACATTCACTGTGGGACACACCTTCCCAACCCCCACCTCCCAAGCCTTCCTGAGTTCTACCGAAGCTCTGCTGTGAGGCTGCAGGCTTCGGTCCTATGCGGGGCAGCACAGCCTTTGCCAGGAGTCTGGTCCCCTGCTTGTCGGTGGAACTCTCAGTTCTGGCTCACCCTTCTTCATGCTGGGCGGTATTCCACTGACTGCACGCAACCCTCCGTGGATAGGGTTAGCGTTGCTTCTGTTTGTCCGTCTGCCATTCAACGGTTCGGATGCTGACCTTGGGGCCCCTCCCTGGCTGTATGTGGGATTGGGGACAGCCTGACGGCTCGGCTCGCGACCCCGGCCGGTTCTCACGGTGCCTCTGTCGCCCCCAGGTGGTCAAGGTGGTGGGCAGCAACATCTCCCACAAGCTTCGGCTGTCGCGGGTGAAGCCCACTGACGAAGGCACCTACGAGTGCCGCGTGATCGACTTCAGCGACGGCAAGGCCCGGCACCACAAGGTCAAAGCCTACCTGCGGGTGCAGCCCGGGGAGAACTCGGTGCTGCAGCTGCCTGATGCGCCCCCCGCCGCACCCGCGCCGCCGCCCAAGCCGGGCCGCGAGCTGCGCAAGCGCTCTCTGCCCGAGGCCTGCAGCCTGTAGCCCGCCCGCCCCGCATGCAGTCCTCCCGGCCCTGCGGCGACGGCGGCAGAGGAGTCCCGCGTGTGCTTTGCTTGCTTATCCCCGTCCCGGCTCCGCCTCGTGCACCCCGTCCTCGCGGCCACCCCCCTGGTGAGGAGCCGGGCCGGGGCCCCGCGCTCCTGTTCCTCCTCATTCTACCTGGAACCGGCTCCGGGACCCCCAGGGAGGCGGAGCCCCACCAGCCCCACGCGGGAGGCTGCCCCGCCAGGCAGAGTTAGCACCAGCAGGCTCGCTCAGGGCCCCCAGGCTCTCCCCGAGCCCCCCTCTGCCGGCAACCCCCACCCCACGCCCAGCCCCTTCTCGGGCCTGTGACGTCCACCCAAGGGACCCCCACCACCCATCCCATCCCCATTCCCGATCAGGGGACACTCACCCTGGTGGTTTGTAAATATTTCTATTGGGCCCACCCCGCCCCGGAACTGGCTCAAACCTCTGGCCACCCTCGGTGATGGAGGGGAGGTGGGAGGCCCAGGGCTTTGCCTAGGGGTGAGCGGGCCCTGTGTATACGACCCAACCTGTGAGTACCAGCCAACTCCAATAAAGCGGTTTAAACCAACCCGGACAGTGCCTTGCTGAGGCTGGGAGCTGAGCCACTGTGGGGAGGGAAGGAGGGAAGGAGGGAGGGCGGGAGGGAGGGAGGGCTTCTTCGTAGGTCACAGCACTGAGCAGAGGTGACCTGGTGCTGAGAGGAACCTGGCAGCTTTGCAGAGAGCAGGAGCTGCTGCTGCTGAGGAAGGGGTCCCCAAAGGGAGAGAAACAGTCTTTGTCGATCCCCTGCTGTGAATGCCTGAACCGAATTAGTCCTAGATTCTGAGATAATCACACACAGAGAATAATCTGTGAAGCATGTTTGCACGTGTGGATAAACATCTTTGTAGCTGCCACCCAACAAACCCATCACCCTATAGCGGACCCCCACTTTGGCCCTCAGTACCCTCTACTGTCCCAGGTGATTCCCAGTGATGATTCTTATGGTAATACCACCACCACCACCACCACCACCACCATCATCATCATCATCATCGGTTTGGCCATAGAGTCTTATATAGCCCTGGTGGGCCTGGGACCCCTGGTCCTGTTGTTTCAGTCTCCCAAGGACTGGGATTATAGATTAGCAGGTTTGTTTTTAGGGGTTTTTGTTTTTTGTTTTTTGTTTTCTTTTTGGTTTTTTTGGATTTTTTTTTTCCCCGAGACGGGATTTCTCTGTATAGCTCTGGCTGTCCTGGAACTCACTCTGTAGACCAGGCTGGCCTCGAACTCAGAAATCTGCCTGCCTCTGCCTCCAGAGTGCTGGGATTACAGGCATGCGCCACCACCGCCCAGCTGTTTTTAGTTTTAATGCCTATATGTACACCACTTTATTTTTTGTTACATTCATCTTTGAGTGGTGAGGTGGGGGATGTATACCGAGGCCAGAGAACAACCTGAGGCTATCAGGGATGTCAGTCCTCTCCTTCCCTCACGTGGGTCCTGGGACTCGAACTCAGGTCATCGGGCTTGGAGAGAAGCACCTTCGCCCACTGAGCTGTCTCACCCACTGTCGCTTTAAATGAGATATTTTAATTTCTTTTTCAGTGATGGGAATGGGGTTCCTTGCACATGTTAGGCAAGTGTTCTCCCACGGAGCTTTATCCCAGCCCCCACATATTTGAACTTTGTGGTTTTGTGTTTGAAACATGGTCGCACGTAGCTCAGGATGGCCTCACACTCTGTCTAATAGAGGATGACCTTGAGCTCCTGATCCTCCTGCCTCAACTTCTCCAGAACAGGGCCGACAGGGTGTGATCCTTCTGAGTGCTTTATCTAAGGCTGCTGCTCTGAGCTCCTCCTCTATGTCTGCTCTTGGTTGAACATGAGAGCCTTAGGAGCCTTTGCTAGGCCTGTGCTCTGGGCTGTCCACAAAGGGATCTCATATTCCCCTGGACAGTCTCCAAGCCTCTATTACACAGGAGGAAATGAGGGACAGGGACATAGTTCCCCCTAGCTTACACGATAGTTGAACCTTCCTTAGCCTAAAAGTGGGAGTGCTTGGCCCCTGCCAAGAATGGATGCTTTCAAACTGCTTCTCCCCCACTGCGTGCATGCCTGGGGTCTTCCCGACTGCCACGCCTCCACTGCGTGCATGCCTGGGGTCTTCCCGACTGCCACGCCTCCACTGAGATTTACCTGTGGATGAATTGACACGGATCTCTCTAGCCAGGATGGCCAGCAGGTCCTTTGTCTTTGCACCTTCAAAAACCAGTAGCATTACCCAGGGACCCCCAAGACTTTTGCAGCACCACGGTACCCCCAAGACAGGCCCTGGATCCTCAACTTTTGAAATGAGGACACAAGTTCAGAGGAGGACAGCTGAAGGCAGGTGGGCAGGCAGGGTGGATGGATAGATGAACAACAGGTGTGTGGATAGACAATGGATGGACTGGCAGGTGTATGGATGATGGGTAGATAGTGGGAGGATAGATGATGGATAGATGAGTGGTGGGTGGATGAATGGATGATGGATAGATGGGTGGATGAATAAATAAGAGGTGGACGCTGGATAGATGTGCTGATGGATGGATCGGTGGGTGGGTGGTCTGCTGTAGGATTGGAAGGACTGATGTATGCATATACTGACGTATATATGTGTGTGTGGAAGGGCTGATGGATGGGGGGGTAGATGGATGGCTGGTGGGTGGACAGATGAATGGATGGTTAGTTGAGACGTAACTAACCTAGCTATGGAGGCAGTAGGGCCTGCACCTGTTGCAGAATCTGGGTATCCAAGGGCCATCTTGTCTGCCCAGTGGTCATCTGGTCAGTGTCTAGCATTTATTCAGTGAATGTGATCCGTTTCAGAAGTGTCCAAAGGCAACGCTGGCCTCGGAAGGCCCAGGGCCCTGGGGAAGAAGAGTGCCTGGACTTGAGTCTTGCCTCTGCCCATCCTCGCTGACAGGCCTCCAGCAGGACCCGCCTCACCTTCCTGAACCTCAGTTTCCTTCTCTGTGTAGTGGTGATGTGGCTGGGGAAGTGAGACCTGAACCACAGTGAACCAACATCACATCCAAGGAGGGCTGTCATCCGAAGGACAGATGGGGAATGCTGGGAGCTTGCTGTGCAGAGCCCAAACACCCACACGGCTGAGGGGGATGGGAAGTGAGGCAGTCCCATTCGTGACAGACTCCACACCTCCCAGCAGGCCCGCTCTCAAGAGAAACACATGTCCGCATAAAAGCCTATGAATGAAAATTCATGGCCGTCACCAATCAGAAACAAACTTAGCGTCCACCCACCCACGAGTGACTGACGAAGACAATGTGGTCTATCCAGGCAGTGAAATATTATTTGGGGATGAAAAAGCACATTTTCCTGCATACTACATACATACAGGAACCTTGACAGCATTGCGATAAGGAAAGTGATAGAAATATTCTAAGATTGCTTGTCATGGGAGTTGTACAGCTGTGTAGATTTGCTGAATCAAGGAACAGATATTTTAAGTAGATGAATATACAGTATGTGGAACACTCGATAAAGCTGTTAAAAGGAATGGACTGCTCCTAGCTGCAGCCCTGTGCCCATATGCCAAAACCAGGCGCTCTGCAGGCGCTCGGGAAATGAGAGCTTCTATTTACTTATTACTGTGATTCTTGAAGTGAATGCTAGGGAGAGCAGGGCACAGCTGATGGTGGCGGCTGCGGGGAATGGAGACAATGAGGCTGGGAGACACCGTCCTAAGGTGGTGCCCAGGCCTGTCCTGAAGGTTCAAAACAACCCCAACATTCCCTAAGGGTATGCTGCAAGCCATTTTCCCCCTTTGTACCCAACACAGGAATAGCCTGTGGGTTGAGGAGATGGCCTAGCTGATAAATTGCTTGCTCTACAAGCATCAAGACCTGGATTTGATCCCCAGAACCAACATTTTTAAAAACATAGGCATGCTTACGAATTACGCCAAGGCTGGGGAGCTGGAGACAGACAGGATCCCAGAGCTTCTGGCCAGGCAGCTTGGCCTATAGAGTCCAGTCCGATGGCAGAACCCTGGCAGCCAAGGAAGGACCCTGAGATGCTGGCTTCCACAGGCAAGCACATACATTTGCATGTGCTTCAGAGAGTAACCTGAAAATTAAGTATGGTGGTATATGCCTGGGTCCCCAGTCACTCTAGCTGCTGAGGCAGGAGGATTGCTTGAACCCAGGAATTCCGGTATTTTTTTCAAGACATGGTTTCTCTGTGTAGCCCAGGCTGTCCTGGAACTCATTCTATAGACCAGGCTGGCCTTGAACACAGATATTGACCTGCCTCTGCCTCCCAAGTGCATGTGCTACCCCTGCCTAGCATCAGCCTGCTTTTTTGTAGAACCCAGGACCACCATTCCAGGGATGGCACCACCCTCCATGGACTGGGCCCTTCTGCATCTATCACTAATTAAGAAAATGCCTTATAGCCAGTGAAACCAGGAATTCAAGGCTGGACACACACACACACACACACCACAAAAAGAATCCAGTATGGAGTTTGTTCTAAATTCTTGGCCTTCAGACCGCATGAACATCTATAGCTACATAGCAACCCCAGGGTAACTACATTTCAATACATCTCCCATGCAGTTTGAGCAGCTGTAGGCTATGCCATTGTTGGACAGGGAATGATTTATTCAGAGGGTTCCTAGAAGCTGGTCCCTGGGATCTCCTGCTTCCAGTAACAAGGTTGTGTGGAGTGTTCCACCTGGCAAGCCAGAGCACAGGCAGAGCACTTCTGTAGGATGTCTCTATACCTTAGAACTGCAGGGTCAAAGCGCTGACACTGGTTTAATTCTTGTTAATTACTTTCCATGGACGTGGGAGCAATTTACACTGCTATAAATGGTGTGTGAGCGTGCGCCCAGCCCCTCATTCCTGTCTCCACAACCTTAGAATCAAAGGCATTGATCTCTGCGTCTGTGGAGTAAGCCAGATGCTTGCCCTTCACTGACCCAGCAGCTCTCTGCCGGTTGACCAGCCCCCTGCTCACCCTCCCTGGGATCTGACGGCTCAGTCTGGGCTGTCTCTCTATTGGCTGGGTCTCACTGTTGGCTGAGTCTCTGCCCCTCATCCTGTTGACTTGTGGCATCTCTGTGGAGTGAATTTCAATTTGGTTTTGTCTTGTTTTTCCTTTTGACATTTTGTTTGACAAATATTTTTTATTGTTAAGTGGTTTCAGTCTCTCTATTATGTTATCATTTCTGAGTTACCTTTCATTATATAAACATAAATTGGAGGCTCTGGGAATTTAAATTGTCTTAAGGTATGAGCTCACTTTTTAATCTTTCTAGAATGTCAGCAGCACCTCCATCCTCTCCCCCACCCCCAAACTGATCCAAGAGGCCATCAGCCAAGCTCCACCCCCACCCCAGGGTCACGTCCCCCATCTTCTGTCTATTCCTACGATGGCTCAGTATCACACCGTGTTAATTATTACAGCTTTGTGACACATTTCAATGTGTTCTGCGACTTTCTACTCCCCTCTCCATGTAGCATTTTTCTTGTTTTTTTGAAACAGGATCTTTCTACATAGCCCCGGTTGGCCTGGAACTCACTATGTCGACCAGGGTAGCTAGAAACTCATACTGATCTTCATGCCTCTGGCTCCCAAGTTCTGGTGTTAAAGGCATGCGCCACTGTGCACCTGGCTCTAGTGTAATATTCTGTCTCCAGAACTTAGTGCTTCGCTCTTTTAGAACTAGAATCGAGTCAGAAAGTCTTCCCTCTACATGCCCAAGGCTCTGCATCCAACCCTTGGCTCAGACAAAACCCAGTTGTTATTTTAGTTGGTGTCTTGGTTACAGTTCTTTTCTACTGCTGTGAAGAAACACCATGACCAAAGCCACTTATTTAAAAAGTATTTCATTAGGGGCTTGCTTACAGCGCCAGATGGTGAGTCCATGACCTTCATAGCAGAGAGCACGGCAGCAAGCAGGCATGGTGCTGGAGCAGTGGCTTAGAGCTTAGCATCTTATCCACAAGCAGGAGAGAGCGAGAGGGGAGAGAGGAGAGAGAATGGGGGGAGAATCAGAGAGGGAGAGAGAGACAGAGACAGAGACACAGAGAGAGTGAGAGAGAGGGAGGGAGGGAGGGAGAGGGAGAATCAGAGAGAGAGGAGAGAGGAGAGAGACAGAGAGAGAGAGAGGGAGGGAGAGGGAGAATCAGAGAGAGAGGAGAGGGGAAAGAGAGAGAAAGAGAATCAGAGAGAGAGGAGAGAGACAGAGACAGAGAGAGAGGGAGGGAGAGGGAGAATCAGAGAGAGAGGAGAGGAGAGAGAGAGAGAGAGAGAGAGAGAGAGAGAGAGAGAGAGAAAGCAAGAGAGATGGAGAAGGAGAATCAGAGAGAGAGAGACACACACACAGAGAGACAGAGACAGAGACAGAAAGAGACAGACAGAGAGAGAGAAACTTTTGAAACCTCAAGGCCCACTCCTACTGACACACGTCCTCTAACAAGGCCACGCCCCACCAATCCTTCCCAAAACAATTCTACTAACCAGGCACCAAACATTGAAATATATAAGCCTGTGGAGGCCATTCTCACCCAAGCCACCACTGTTGGAATTATGTTAAAACCGTAAGTTAAAGTAGCAAATGCTTACATAGCCATGTCTGCATGTGTCTCAGCATTCCCTTCCTGGTTTAGGCCTCTTTTCTGAACCTCTCCAAAAAAGTGTTTCGGGAATATGGTTGATTGAGAATGAAAATATCTGTGCTACTCCTGTGGATTGCCATAGATCATATTGTGAAATACAGAAAAAACTGACTGGAGAATCAAGGTGGTGGGTATGTGGGTGTGTTCTATATCATTAGATCAACTTTTATGCTTATTAAAACTTTTTTAAAATTTTTTAATGCTGAGGGCATTAGGGATCAAATCTAGGGCTCTGGCACACTAGGTCAGTGTTCCAGCACTGAGCTGCACTCTCAGTCCTGGACATCTAATAATAAGATGTTGAGGGAGGAGCTGGAGACACGGTTCAGCTGCTAAGAGCAGACCTGAGCTTGGTTGCCAAAACCCACATTGGGCAATTTGTTATCTTCTTTAACACCAAGTATCTGGGATCAAACAGCCCCTCCTGGCCTTCTCAGGCTCGGAACTCATGTGCATTCACATATAATTTATGAGCCTTTCTTTTTAGATTGATTAAATTTATTTTGTGTCTGAGAGTGTTTTACCTGAATGCATATATATGCACTTTGTGTGTGTGTGTGTGTGTGTGTGTATGCATGCCCTGATACCTTGGGTGTCAGAAAGAACATCAGATCCCCTGTAACTGGAGTTATGGATTGTAAACCACCATGTAGAGACTGGCAAACAAACCTCAGTCCTTGAAAAAAAACAAAAAACAGAACAACAAACAAACAAACAGCCAGTGCTCTTAACTGCTAAGCCATCTCTCCAGACCCTACATATACATATAGTTTAAAAGAAAAATCCTTCTCGGCTTGGTGGTGGTTGGCACACACCTTTAATTCCAGCACTTGGGAAGCAGACAGATCTCTATGAGTTTGAAGCCAGCTTGGTTTACATAGCAAGTTCCAGGACAGCCAGGGTTACACAGAAAAAACTCTGCTCCAAAGACTAAATACAAACATACATACATACGTACATACATACATACATACATAAAATAAAATCCTTCTCAAAAGAGATGCTGAGGGAAGAGAGAACATTTAGGTTTTCTTTTGAGCCTAACACAGTGGCAAATGCTTGTCCTCCTGGCCACTTGGGAGGCTGAAGCAGGAAGATTGCTTGAAACCAGGAGTTTGAGATCAGCAAAGGCAAGACCCTCATCCCATAGTAAAGATGCTGTCTTTTTATAGTCTGTGCATCATTTATTTATTTATTTTAAGATTTTATTTATTTTAGGTATGTAAGTACATGGTCACTGTCTCCAGACACACCAGAAGAGGGCACCAGATCCCATTACAGATGGTTGTGAGCCACCACGTGGTTGCTGGGAATTGAACTCAGGATCTCTGGAAGAAAAGTTAGTGCTCTTACCCACTGAGCCATCTCTCAGTCCCCCGTGTGTAGTTTTTAGTGAGTTAGCACACACTTTTCTTGCTGTTACCATTGCACTAAAATCCTTTGCTGTCTTCTTTTTTTTTTTTAAAGATTTATTTATTTATTATATGTAAGTACACCGTAGCTGTCTTCAGACACACCAGAAGAGGGGTCAGATCTCATTACAGATGGTTGTGAGCCACCATGTGGTTGCTGGGATTCGAACTCAGGACCTTCGGGAGAGCAGTCAGTGTTCTTAACCGCTGAGCCATCTCACCAGCCCCCTTTGCTGTCTTCTAATACATTGATCTTTGTATATGTGTGAAGGCTACCAGCTTCTGTAGGTCATATTTCTTTGGTGCTAGGGCTTGAATCCAAAGTGTTGCACCTGCAAAACACTCACTCCACCACTGGGCTACACCCCAATCTGTTTTCTGTGTCATTTTCCACTTTTGTATCCAGCCATTGTATTGGATTTTTAACATTGGCAGTGTTTTCCCACTTGGTGTCTATGCCCACCGCCCAGCCATGTAAACAACAATTGAATTCTTTCCAACCTATACACTTCTTATTCTTTTCTCTTCTCTAATTGCATTGGCCAGTGTCTTCTGTAAAATGAGAGGGCTAGTAGAGTGGTTTTTTTGGGAGGTGGAGGGAATAGCTCTGGCAAGTGTGCCACCTTTCCTCTTCCTCCCAAATGCTGGGATCTAAGGTCTACACCACCATGCCTGGCTTTAATGTGCTTTTAACTTCAATGCGAATGCTTAATTTCCCCCTAGCACTGTCCAATGTCCTGAAACTGTCTTAGTCACTGTTCTATTGTTGCAAAGAGACACCAAGACCAAGGCAACTCTCGTAAAATAAGGCATTTTACTGGGGGCTGGCCAACAGTCCCTTATCATTATGGCACAGAGCGCGGCTGTACATAGGCACACATGATGCTGGAGAAGAAGTTGAAAGCTACATCCTAATCCACAGGCATTAGGAAGAGACGAGAGCCTGGGCCTAATGTGGACTTTTGAAATCTCAAAGCCCACCACAGTGACACACCCCCTCCAACAAGGCCACACCCCCTCCAACAAGGCCACACCCCCTCCAACAAGGCCACACCCCCTCCAACAAGGCCACACCCCCTCCAACAAGGCCACGCCTCCTAATCCTTCTAATCCTTTCAAACAGTTCCACTTTTGCAGAATGTTTTAGGAGCCTCAACCTTATTAGCAAAGCTTCTAAACACTTTAGTGTGAGTGCTGTTTCAGGTAGGTCCCAGGGGCATGCCCCACCCTACTACCCAATATCCAGAAGGAAAACAATTACAGAGTTATGCTGAATGGCTTTATGGCTTTTGCTAGTCATCTCTAAGTACAACTCTGGAAGCCAACAGATAGGCATGGGTTCAAATCCAAGCTCTTGTCACCTTTGAGGTATGTGATGTTAGGTCCACTTCCTCTTCCTGAACTCCCAGGATTTCCTAGAGGATTTATGTAGGCACTGAAGTTGGCATCTGGTTCAATGAGGCTGTTCTCATTGACAAGCATAGGATGGTGACAGGGTAGGGCCTGGGAATCTGCATTGCTACTCTGCCTTTCTGCCCCACTGGGTAGGCGAGTTGCTGGGATATCCCTTGTGCAGAGTGAGGTGTTTGAGCAGACAGATGAAGCGAGAGCTTTCGTCATTTCTGATAAGTGGGAGAGAAAAGATGGAGCTCAGATGCCGGCTGCTTGTAAAGGGTAAGTATTACATCTGCACCTGAAACATAGATCAATATTTGAAGAAAACCAATCAGGACGCAAGAGTAAATAAAGTATGGGAGATGAAGGGATGCTGTGGCTGGCACGGATCCTGGGATACGCACCATCTGGTGTCTGAGTCCCCTTGACAACGTCTCTTCCCCGTGTGTTGCACCATGCTCTCCCCAAAGAGGCCCTTGCTGTCACTACTGAGGCAGACCCTGGAGCCATGTCCGCCCACACCTCCTCCAGCTGCTCCCACTCTCTCCCTAATCTTACAGGTTTTTTTCTTTTCTTGATTTAGTCCTAATTTGGTTTCATTTTCTACACTCCTTTTAGACCATTTTTCTCGGAAAAAGACTTGTCTAGTTTCAGCACGTTGGCCTTGATTAGACTGCGGGAAGGGGGAGAGAAGAGGGGGGAGGGGGTCCCCCAGCAGGAGGGATTGCATCACAGGATTCTATCACCTTGCATACATGAGACAAGCACTTGACCTCTGAGCTGCAATTCCCTGCCCTTTTTCTATTTGAAATATGGCCTTACTAAGTCGACCCAGCTGGACTTCAACTTCATAGACTAGGCAGGTCTTGAACCTGTGCACACCAACTCAGCTTGCCTCCTAGCTGGGACTACAGGCCTGTGCCCCAAGGTCTGGCTCACTCAGGAGTTCTTCCTATGAAGTCCAAGTGCTCCGGGGCTAGAACACAAGGTTTGCACATGGGGGTGGGAAAGGCTTACCCTCCATTCTCGCTAACCTCCTATAAAACTCAGCATCTCCTTCTCTCCAGAACAAAAGGGACGCCTGTTAGCTGTCACTGTCAAGTCGCCAGCTTGTGACTTTGTCACTATGGGAACTGCAGAGAGACTTTGTATCATCCTGAAGTGCTTTCTGCAGGTGGTCCAGGACACTGTGCGCGTGTACTGCGGCTTTCAAACTGGTTGTTATCAGGTCCGCTGCTGGGTCCCATTATTTACTGTTCTAGTAAAGAATCAGGCCTCGTGTCTTGGATGGGAAATGTCCCTCATGGACTGGTCATGTGTTTGGGCAGTTGGTCCTCAGCCAGTGGCACCATTTGGGAAGGTTGTGTGAACCTTTAGGAAACAGAGCCTTGGGTGGTTTCATATCATCTCGACACAGGCTAGAGTCACTGGAGAGGAGGGAGCCTCACTTGAGAAAATGTCTCCATCAGATTGGGCTGTGGGCAAGCCTGGAAGGCATTTTCTAAATTAGTGATTGATGTGGGAGGGAGGGCCCAGCTGCTTGTGGGTGGGGCCATGCGGGAGCTGGTGGTGCTGGGTTCTCTAAGAAAGCAGGGCTGAGCAAGCTGTGAGAAGCAGGCCGGTAAGCAGCACCCCCGCCATGGCCTCCGCGTCAGCTCCTGCCTCTGAGGTCCTGCTGTTTGAGTTCCTGTCCTGACTTCCTTCAAGGGTGGACAATTGTGGAAGTGTGAGTTGAATAAACCCTTTTCTTCCCAGTTTGCTTCAGCTGTGGTTTTTCGACATAGCAATGGAAACCATTTCCTAAGACACTGGAGGTTGCGTCCCTGGAGGTGGGCCTTCAAGTCTTATCAGACCAATCCCACTTCCTGTCCAGTTTCTCTGCTTCCTGAACGTGGATGCCGTATGACCAGCCAGTCTCCTGCTCCTCCCTCTCCCCCAATGCCTTCCTGCCTCCGGTCATGTCTTCTATGCTGTGATGGTCTGCATCCCTTGGAAATGTAAGACAAAATATGCCACTTCGCCCTTAGATTCCTTTCAGGGAGTCTTATCACATAACAAGAAAGTAACTAAGACACATATGGGGGGCCTGGTGGTGTGGCTGGTGGTAGTGTACTTACCTAGCATGTGGGAGCGCCTGGGCTCCATCCCTTAATCCTTTGGCCCCCCAAAAAACCAAAAAACCAAAAAACCAAAAAACCAAAAAAAAAACCAACCCAAAAACAAACAAACAAAAAACAAAAGAAAGAAAGAAAGAAAGAAAGAAAGAAAGAAAAGAAGAAAGCATATTTATTCTTATACCATGCTTTGACTATATTTTTAGAAACTGCACTTCAGTATAATGGGTTTTCTTTTGCCAATTTAAAAAATAATTAAAAAGTATTCTGATATATCTGTAGTTTTATACCATTACCAGATGGTCTGCCGTGTGTAACAGAGAGAGAGAGAAAGGAGGAGAGAGACAGAGTGAGGGGGGGAAGGGAGAGGCAGAGACAGAGACAGAGGCAGAGACCTGGTCTTCACATTCCATTGTCCTTCCCAAATACTGGCTCACTGTGTCCTATGACACTGATTCCTCGTGGGAAAGTTGCGGGTTTTGTTTGGTTTGGTTTTTTGTTTTTTAACTCTTCAAAGAAGGCAGAAGAAAGTATTCTTCCTTCCTCGGCTTGAAGTCTGAGCACCTCAGGCTACAGTTTCTTCCCTCATTGTGTTTCCCCTAGGAGAGCAGCAGAGCCACTTGCCAGGCAGAGATGACTGATGGGAAGCCCCTATGCCTTCAAGGGTTTGGGAGTTGGTGGCTTAGCCAGACGCAGAAGCTACTTACTCTGGACTCCCGTTGCCATCAGCAAATCCTTACAATCAAGGCCATTTAGATCAGCTGTCTCTTACATGTAGCCAAGAGAACCTTCTGGAGTCTACCCTAGAGTTTTGGCTTGACCACCTCCTCTCCTCCTTCTTTTTCTCCTTCTCTTCCTCCTTCTTCTCTTCCTCCTCCTTCTTTGTTCACGTGTGTTTAGTTATTTTATGTATTTTTGAGTATTTTTCCCTGTGTATATGTATGTGTACAACAGGCAACAGGCATGGCTGGTGCCTGTTGAGGTCAAAAGAAGTTACCAAATCCTCTGGAACTGGAATGCATTAGTCAAGACTGTCTAGGGACACTGAACTTATAGAATGAATATATACGGGATTTATTAGAATGACGTACACACTGTGGCCCAGCTAATCCAACAATGGCTGTCTACCAACAGACAATCCAAGAATCCTTGCTATTCAGTTCATGAAGCGGGTTTCCTCAGCTGGTCCTCAGTATATCCCCACAGAAGTTGGCTTTAATGCCAGTGAGGGGATGGACTTGCCAGCAAGGGTGAGGGCAAGCAGGCAAAGTGAAAGTTTCTTTACATAAGCTACCATGGAAGGCCTGGCCCAGATTCAAAATGGCTATTCTCATTTCATATGGATTTAATTAAGACAAACATCCCTCCCAGGTGTACCCGGCCACTTGGGTTTTAATTCCAGATGTCATCAAGCTGACAACCAAGAAGGGCGGACGCCTGCATGGTGTTACGGATGGCTGTGAGTCTTATGGGTGCTGAGAACCAAACCTGGATTCTCAGCAAGAGCAACACATGCTGTCAAACACTGAGCCATCTCTCCAGCCCCAAACCACCGTCTTTGAGTGTCTCTTTGCCCAGCTGACCCTGGTCTATATTCCAAACAGGAAACAGGGCCATTAAGAAAATCAGCTGAGGGGCTCAGTTTCCTAGTCCTAGATGAGCCAGAGACCTATTCCTAGCTGGTGTTTGACATATCCGTGGCTTATAGGAAGCCCAGGGACATGCTGATTGGTCAGAACTCACCCTTGTCCACCTGAGCATACAAACCCCTTCCTCCCGTGTAGAATGTGAGCTTGTTGTGTCACCTGTACCATTTCACTGACACTCTGCCTAGAGTGCCGTCCTGGATTGTCTTCCTCTGGTCTTTGGTCTCTCAGCACTGATCTGCCTGGGCTGCTGTTTCTATGACACCCCACACACTACTTTCCCTACATCAGAGCCTAACTCCCAGGCTGTGGTGAAAGAGAAACCAGCCAGCTCTTTTGTCATTTAGATTAGTACGATCTCTCCTCCACAACTCAGTAGACCTGGTTTGAAACCTTGATCCCTCCCTACCGTGTGTCAAGCTAGGTCACTGGTTCTCAAATTACAGCATGTGTCTGAATCAGGCTAACACTGGTGAACAGTAGCTTGTTAAAATGCAAATTACTGGGCTTCATCCAGCAGGATTGGAGCAGGTCATAAAAATTTGCATTTCTTTAAAAAAAAAAATCCTGTTGCAGCTGCTGATCCTGGTGCTGCCTGTGACCACCACCTTTTCAGAATCAGTGGTCTTAGGTCTAGGGCAGTCACACATGTGTGTACACACTCAGCTTCTAAAACAGCAATCACAACTTGAGGTAAGCCGAGTTATGGCCGCCCTCAACTTTGATAGAACGCTCCTATTACCACAGCCCCAAATCACCGACAGCTCATACTGTGGAACGAACGGGTCTCTCAACCAGAACTCTAAATCCCGTTTCGCTCTGTGGCTCCTGAGCCCTCTTCCTGTTCTATGGGTGGGAAGCACAAGCAACGCTTGGTGCTCACTGCGTGCCGAGTGTCTCTGTGATGGACGCCATTTAATCCACATAGTGCCTTGAAATAGGCAACTGCCTCTGTCTGGAGAGACTGAGAGCCAGACGAATAAAAAGTGGCAAGAGGAGGAAGAACTGGGTGGATGGTTCAGTGGTAAAGTGCTTGCCCTGCAAGCAGGGCCACCTGATTCTGGATCCCAGCACAGAGGGAAAGCTGTATGTGTCGTCTCAGTGCTTATATGGCAAGAGAGATGGCAGGCAGGGACAGAAAGCCTGGCAGGCAGTGAGCCTGGTCACAGTTGGCAGGCAAAACCAAGGAGGAAGGTAAGGACTCACACTCAAAGTAGTAGTTCTCTGATTTCCACACATGTGCCATAGCACACGCATGTCCACACTCAAAGACATGCACATGCATGCAGATGCACATACATACATACATACATACATAAATCACACAGACACCCATGCTTCATTCATGTTTCACTCATGCATCCCTGCATCACACACACACACACACACACATACTCAAGATATACATAAAAATAAGGCCATCTAGATGGCTCACAGATAAGGGAACTTGCTACCAAGCTTAATCTGAGTTTGAGCCCTCAAACCCACACAGCAGGAGAGAACTGACTCTGGCCTGGTGTCTGATGGCCTCCCCATGCACCCTGTGTCTGTGTGGGTAATGAGAGGAAAGACCTTATCAAGGTCATACGGTTAGTAAATAATTTCAGGCCTAGGATCGGGTCTGGTTTGAAGTGCTTCTGCTTAACAACATCTGCTGGAGGGTTCAGGACAGCCTGCAGACTCTCCTCTTCCTTGACAGCAAGGTCACTGTGTGTGGTTTTGCCCCACACCCTGGTTTCTGAGCCCAATTCCTCCCCTGTCCTTCACCCTGACTGTGCGGGAGGCTTCGCTTGTTCAGCTGCAGAGGTATCTGAAGTGTTAACTGTGGGCAGGTTTTAATAAAGGTCTTTTTCTAGGCTATGTCTATATAAATGTTCCAATTTAATATGCAAATGCACTGCTGGTGATTTCGGATGCACTGGGCCTGTTTTGTTCGAGTTGCAGTTATGTTGATTTAGTCCAAAGCTTGATGGTTAATAATTTAGTAAGCAACCTTATTTTTTAATCTCCTTGGTCCTCACATCCTATCCTTCTCCACATTAAGGGACTCAGGCCTGCGTGAAGTTTTGTTTTAATGAACAAACAATTCTTGGGTAAGAGCTCCATCCAAATGCTGGGGAACTATCCAGTTCCAGGTCTGCCACCATCATTGTGGGGTTGTTGATTTCATTGTGAATGTATCGGCTTACTTTAACCCAAGGTCTGCTTCCTGTTATATAATCTACTTGCCTGATATTATCATCAGCAGGCCAGATTGTTTTTGCCCCTCTCTCTCTCTCTCTCTCTCTCTCTCTCTGTGTGTGTGTGTGTGTGTGTGTGTGTGTGTCATATACATATATACATATATATATGACAGGTCTCTCTATGTAGCCCTGGCTGGCTTTTGCCTAGGGTATCTTCTATACCTGTTTTCAGTATGGCTCTGTCAGTACGTTGGATGTACTTTATAGGAAAGTTTTAGCTAGGCTCTGAGTTCTTTGTTTGGCTTTTTTGTTTTTGATTCTAGATTTGCTTGGCAATTGTTTTTGAGGTAGGGTTCTTTTTTGTTGTTGTTGTTGTTGTTTGCTTTTTGAGATAGGGTTTCTCTATGTAACCCTATCTCAGTGGGCAGTGAACCCTGGCTGCCCTGGAACTCACTCTGTAGGCCAGGCTAGCCTCGAAATAAGAAACCTGTCTGCCTCTGCCTCCTAAGTGCTGGGATTAAAGGTGTGTGCCACCACTGCCCTAGGCTCTGAGTTCTTAAGAAAACTTGCACTAGGCAGTGGCTGCACACCTTTAATCCTAGCACTTAGGAGGCAGAGGCAGGTGGATCTCTGAGTTCAAGGCCAGCCTGGTCTACAGAGCAAGTTCCAGGCTAGCTAGGGCTACACAGAGAAACCCTGTCTCAAAATAAACAACTCCAAAAGAAAAGAAATCTTGCTGGATGTGGTGGCATATACCTCCAAACCTCTAATTCCTACACTTGGGAAGCAGAGGTAGGCTGATCTCTGTGAGTTCAAGGCCAGCCTGGTTTACATAGTAAGTTCTGGGACAGACAGAGCTACATAGTGAGACCCTGTTTAAAACAAAAACAAAAGCAAAAATAGAAACAGAAACAAAACAAAAAAAGACTCTGTATTATTTCTGTGTATGTGTGTGTGCTGGCGTGTTAGTATGTGCATGTGCACACGCAGATGTGGCTTTGGAAATCATAAGGAGGCATTGGATCTTTTGGATCCGGAGTCATGGGCAGTTATGAACCACTTAGTGTGTGTAGGTTCTAGGAACCAAACTCGAGGTCTGTGCAAGAACAACAAGGGTTTTTAAGAACTAAGCCATCTCTCTAGACACTCATTTTAAAGAAAAATCATCATCATCACCATCATCATCATTATTATTTTATGTGCACAGCTGTTTCCCCTCTGTGTCTATACACTACTTTTGTGGCCTGCTCCCCACGGAGAGCAGCATAGGGGGTTGGATTCCCTTGAAACCAGAGTCACAAATAGTTGTGAGCCATCATGTAGACGGAAGGACGGCCAGTGCTCTTCCCCCGATCCCTCTGTCTAGCTTACTCATTTTCATTTTTAACATAGTTGCTTAAGTATAAATTTTCCTAACAGTGTATTGTTCCTCCAGAAGAGACAATCTCTTGAATATAATAAAACCACCGAATGAAGTCCCCCCTCCCCCATCCCATCTTCTTTATTGCTGCCTAGAGCTGTTCTCAACCTTCCTAATGCTTGGACCCTTTGATATAATTCCTCATGTTGCAGTGACCCCAACCATAACATTATTTTCTTTGCTACTTTATAACTGCAATTCTGCTACTGTTATGAATCATAATGTAAATGTCTGTGTTTCCCAATTGTCTTGGGCAACTCCTGTGAAAGGGTCATTCAACTCCAAAGGGCTTGTGACTCAAAGGTTGAGAACCAATGGTCTAGAATTTTAGTTCCAACATTTATCATTAAAATATTTTAATATGTTGTCAGGCATGGCGGCATATGACCTTAATATTAGCACTTGGGAGGGAGAGGCAGGCAGATCTCTGGGTTCAAAGTTAGTCTGGTCTACAGAACAAGTTCCCGTTAGTTAGGAGTACAGAAAAATCCTGTCTCAAAAAAAATTTTTTTTCTCTATGTGTACAACAGGGTCTCATGCAGCTCAGACTTGCCTTGCTGTGCAGCTGGAGATGACTTGAAACCCTTCTTTTTGCTTTTTTGTTTGTTTGTTTGTTTTGTTTCTTTTTGAGATTCTTTTAAAAAAGATTTATTTATTCACTTAATGTATGTAAGACTGTAGCTGTCTTCAGACACATCAGAAGAGGGATCAGATCCCATTACAGATGGTTGTGAGCCACCATATGGTTGCTGGGAATTTAGCTCAGGACCTCCAGAAGAACAGTCAGTGTTCTTAACCACTGAGCCATCTCTCCAGCCCCTTCTTTTTGAGATTTTGAGATAGGGTTTCTCTGTGTATCCCTGGCTGTCCTGGAACTCTCTTTGTAGACCAGGCTGGCCTCGAACTCACAGAGATTCATCTGCTTCAGCCTCTGGAGTGCCAGGACAAAGGTATGTGCTGCCACACCAGGCAACTTTGATCTCTGACCCTCTTGCCTGCTGCCCTTGGTTGTGAACCAGCACTCCTGGCTTATGCTGAACTGGAGATGAAGCCAAGGGCTTTGTGCATGCTTGATACTCTACCTCCTGAGCCTATACCCCTAGAACGTATTAGTCAGGAATATAGGTCTAGGGGGGGAGTGCATGTCTATAGTGCACAAGAGCCTGGCCCTAATCCCCAGCCTTATACAAATAAATAACAAATGAATTACAGAAGTTAGATTTACCAGTGGGTGATGAACTAGTCTACAGGCTGAAGATGCCTGTAACTGGTTTTCCTTCTGGAACGTTCATTTAGTGTAGAAAGAGTGGCTCTCCACACTGGGCCTGCTCAGAACATCACTTTTCTGCTCATCCAGTGCTGCTCAGGAAAACAACCTCCTGAGCCGTGAGTGCTGGTGCACACGTGTAATTCTAGCACTTGGGGAAACAGAAGCAGAAGAAACTTTGTGACTTCAAGGTCAGTCAGGGCTTGTAGTTGAGACCCTGTCTCAAAACCCAAAACATCAACAACAAAACACCTGTCACCTTTCTTGACACTGCTTTAGAGACTAGTGTGTATTCTCTTGTAGTCTTTGAGACTTATCTTCAAATGTGTGTGTGTGTCTGTCTGTCTGTCTGTCCACCTGTCCTTTATTTTTTCTCTCTGTAACACTTTCTAGGTGAATTCCTCTGGACTTTCAGTTCACTAATTGTTCCTTTGACTTTGTCTATGTGTTGTGAACTTGCCCATCTGAACCTACTTCAACAATCTTGTGTTTTGTCTTTTAGTGTCTCTTTCTTTTGCATGTAGACAGGTAATTATATCTGGTTTGTTTAATAACTTCTTTTACCTTTGTTAGGAACTTAAATCCATTCTAAAGTGACTTTCAGAATGCTTATTATGTATACTTACCACAAGTAGATTTATTGTTTGTGTTGAGTTTGTTGGCTTTGTGTATGTGTTTGCATGTATATGAGCGTGTGCTGTAGCATAGACATATTAGAGTCACCGTGCAGGAGTCTTTTCTCCTTCTACCACGAGGGTCTCAGGGACTGAACTCTGGTCCTCAGGCTAAGCTGCAGGCACCTTTACCCCTGGAGTCACCTTGCTCACCTGGATTTCCCTCAGTGTCAGGCATTTTTCAGGACCTTTAGAATCCTGTTTGCGGCTTGATTCTGGAGAATAGTTCTGTCCATGTTCTTTGACTGAACTCAGATAAAGCTGGTCCCTCGAGACCCCAGTTCCAAGCCAAGTTTCCTATCAACAGCTCAGGGTTCTTGGTCTTTGGTGAGGATGGACACGTCACAGGCCTGGTGACTAAGTATGGGTGGCTTGCCTCAGGTTGCCTGTCCCCTCTGGTGACCTAGTGTGGTTTCCAGCCCCGAGGCCAGGTTTATCCCAATCTGCTCTGTAGGACTTGGACTCCTAGTCATGGTCTCTGCCTACAGAGTCATAGCCTGTCCTGAGCCCCGTTTATGTTGTGTTCACTGTGTTTTTATTCCGAAGGAAATAATATCTTATTTCGGAGTGTGATTTTTTTTAACTTAAGATAAAATTAGTGGGACAGTGGTGGTGCATGCCTTTAATCAAAGCATTTGGGAGGCAGAGGCAGGTAAATCTGTGAGTTCAAGGCCAGCCTGGTCTACAGAGCTAGTTCTAGGACAGCCAGGGCTACACAGAGAAACCCTGTCTTTGATTTAAAAAAAAAAAAGAAGAAGAAGAAAAATTGTTATTTCAGTATATAAGTGGAGGATATTTTCCACATTTGTTCATGATGGTTTTTTCTTATCATAACTACTGAAGTATAACTTATATTCAATAAAACCACCAAGTGGAGTGTATACACCAATGGCTTTTGACGAGTCTATAGTCACATAACCATCACTTCAATGAGAAGTATTTTCTTTACTCCTGAAAGGTTTGCTTGTTCTGCTATAGCCCTTCCCCAGCCCTGGCCCAGACATCACTGGTGCCCACCCCTAGATTTCTCTGCCTTTGTCAGAATTCCCTGCCAGTGTGATCAGGCAGGATGGGCTCTGTGGGGCATCTTTCGATGAGTCCCTGGTGGGGACTTCCACACTTCCTGGCTTTGGAATGGTATTCTGTCACATGAGGATGTGGTCATCCATTCTTTCTCAATGAACATTTGAATTGTGTCCACTTTGGGGCTGGTAGACACATATAGACACACATATAATTTATATATACACACATACATATATATGTGTATTTGATATATATGCATATGTACATGATGTATGTTTGTTATATGATATATATCATATACACAAACATAAGTTAGGATATGGTGGAATTCACTGGTAATCCTAGCATTTGGGAGGTAGGTCGAGAGGATCAGGGGTTCAAGGCCAGCTTTGACTGTGTAGGAGTTTGAGACCAGTCTGAGCTACATGAGACCTTGTAGAAAGAAAGCATCAACAACAACAAAAGGGAAAGAAAAAAGAACTGTGGAGCTCCTCCCCAAAGCATCTGCTGCCTGTGCACCCTGGCCTTCTGAGTGAGGAGCAGAGGGTATATTTAAAGCATGAGCTCAGTGCCATCGTCACTGCAGGTGACTTTAGAAACACTTTTGAATGAAATGTCAGGGATGGCGATGAAGGCATTGAGGACAGTCTCCAAGCAACCACTTCCTGCTGCTGCGTCCCCAGCATCCCTCCCCTCCCCCATCCCAGCCCTGACCCGAGGTGCTCAGCTTCTGGTCCCCACTCTATGAAGCCCATGAATAAAAGATGTGCCACTCAGGCATGAACAGCTGAGAGCAGTCCAAACTTTGGATCTCCTGCATTTTATCCTATCGAAGGAAGTTCGGGGCCCTGCCTGCTCCTTCCCAAATGTCACAAGGTGCTTTGTTGGGAGCTAGTGGCATTTCTATCCTGTTACTACAGTGTCTACCCTGACTCTTTGCAGGATGGTTGCTATGCTCTCCAAGGGGCCTGTTTCAGCCAGCAGGGGGAGGATAAGAGAGAGAAGCACACAGTCTCTTTCAGTTTACCTGCCTGATGCTGGGTGGTGGTAGCAGACTCCCTTGATCCCAGCACTTAAGGGGTAGATGCAGATAATCTCTGAGTTTGAGGCCAACCTGGTTTACTGAGTGAATTCCAGGACACCCAGGGTTACATAGAGAAACCAAAACTCAAAAAACCAAACCAAACAAACAAACAAAAACCACCACTAACAAAAAATAAAGCCAAAAGCCCAAACCAAAGCATATCTTCTTGAAGCTACAGGTCATTTGTTCTTTCTCCCATTGCTACACCTAGCTGCAAGGGAAGCTGAGAGATGAGGCCTTCATTTGGACCAATAGAATGCAGGGATAGATACCAGGACTCTTTCATTTAGATAAAGGTTAGGGATAGAGTCCTGATAACTTACCTCAAGCCTGATTCTGATGTGAACACTTCTGTGCACACTGAGAAAGCCAGGATGATGGAGAGATCTGCCAGCACCTCCTGCCCTAACCATCTGTGCCCTGTAGGTGACTCCTTGGAGGTTGCCTGCTACAGAGTATGCACAACTGAAGGACTGAATTTAAAGAAGAGGATTGGTGGCCGAGTCACTCTGCTAGTTGGGGTGGGGTGGAGCACAGATCTGGGTCCACCACCCTTCCCGGAGTTCACCAAGCTTGATCTTTGTGAAACTTTGAAGCCTCTAGGGTTAGGGTGTATCCTAGAGCTATGTGTCCAAAATGTTATCACATCCCATGTATATCAATTTAAGTTCAAATCAATAAAATACTCAATCCCTACCCTACATGAGAAAGCAAACGGAGATGACAATGTCTCATCTCATCATGCAAGGCTGATGAGAACGGGGAGGTCAGAGGTATGAGTGTGTCTTGTGTCAAGGGCATCTCAGTGTGGGTTCCTCCTGAAACAGAATGGGGACAAAAGATTGGAGAAGTGTCCCAGACAGGAAGCAACCAGCTTCCTTAGCAGGGAGTAACCCAGAAAATGGGCAGTAGGCAGATAGTTTAAACACAATACACAAGTGGGGTTCAGTCCTTCCAGGAACCCTGGGAAGTTGTTCAGAACTTGAAACTCAAAACTATTCTCCCCGAGAAGGTGGGGGATAGAGCTTACAGATATGAATAGTCTTCGTTCCCAATTCTTGCTTAATTCATTAAGCATTCTGGCCTGTTGCTATTGCAGATGAGAGGCCTCCCCCTCTGCAGGATGTCCTCAGGCAAAGAAACCAACGGGAGGCAGTTGGAAAGTGGCTGGTACATCTACCTGAACGAGTAAGGCCTGAGGGCTGCGAGCAGGCACCTTGTGGTGTGTGTTCCAAATGGTGAAGATCAACACCCTTGTGACACAGGTTTTACACACACACACACACACACACACACACACACACATTTTCAGACTCACCTTGTTCCCTCTTTTTTTTTTTAAACTTTTGATTGATTCTTTGTGAATTTCACATCATCATCTCCCCGTTCCTCCATATCCGCGCCTGCAACCTCCCACTCAAAGCAAACAAAAATCTAAACCAAACCAGACAACTCACTATGGAAACTGTGTTGTGTCACAATGTGTCACACAGTACACCCTTTGCCCAGCCTTTCTTGCAAATGCTTATGGCAGTGAGTCCTTGGTCTGGTTGGAGGCCTCTGGCTTCTTTCTGCTATGCTGTCAGCACTGGACCCTCATTGGGTCCTGTTGTTGGCTGTGTCATTCCTTCAGGACCTGCAGGAATCTTTGGATCTGCAGGACCAGCCCCTTCTCATACTCCAGCAGTTCATAGATGGGGTGGATGTTGGGCTGGGCCAACTCAAAGCCCTGGACCTGGGCCTGGGTGGTAGCTGAGCTGATCAGCCTGATAGCTCTCCCATGCTCACACCACCAGAGCCAGCGCTCTCATATTGTCCAGGCAAGGGATGGGGCCAGCACTGCCCAGCCTACAGACATCAACATGGCCCCAGGCAGCAGCCCAGACCATGACCATCTGCATGGGTCACGGACATCAACACAGACGCACACTGCTGCAGAGCCACAGACCCAGACATGGCCCTGGAAGGTGTCACGGGCCAGGACCTCACCGTGGCCTCAGGAGTCTTCACAGGCTCCTCACATCAGGCTCCCCCTCCGCTCTCCCCTGGAGGCTCACTTCCACCCCTCCTTGTGCACACACACCCTTCTGCTTCTCCTCTTCTATCTCTCCACCACTTACTTGTTCATCTTAGTGGCTCCCGGGGCCTCTGTGGTGCCGGGCAGAGGTCCCCCTGTTCCCTCTTACTGCAAGGCCTTTATGTAGACTATTCTGGAAATCTGGACTCTCTCTTGCCCCACTGCATCGAGTTGTCTACGCAATCTTTAGCTACTGGCTCAATTATTCCTTGTACCTTTCCCTTGTTAGGCTCCTCTGAGAGATGCTCCCAGCCCAGCCCAGGACAAGATCAAGTCTTCCCTATGGATACTGGTGTCTACTGCTCCAGCCCTGTTCCTCAGCGTGCCATCTCTCTGTGACTAGTGGATGAATGCAGTCTTCTCCCATCGAGCTGTGAGGAAGAGATCTTGGTTGTCATGTTCAGTATCACATAGTAGGTGTTCAACAAATGTAGATTGACCGGGTGTGTGTGAATGTGTATGTGAGTGTGAACAGACCCAGGTCTAGCTGAATTAAGGCTCCAGTGGCCAGAGACAGACTCTACCAGCTAAAGAGCCTGGGAAGAGGAGGAGGCTAATTAGCAATTCATTAGGATCCATTTCCAAGTCTATAGTCAATGCTAATGACTTGTTTGTTTAAAACAGGAAGTTCTGTTCTCATTAAACCCATTAGTAAGTGAAAATGTTTCTGGGGAAGTCTGGCCTCCCACACTGGAGAGTGATATCAAGGCTGTAGCCCCTCTTGTGTAGACTTTCCTGGATTCGGCAAAACAGGTGCTGCAGGCGGGAAACACCTTAGGCTCATCTCCAGCTTCCCCAGCCTTCTGCCTCAGAGGGATGTGAAGACCCAGAATCCTAGCTCATCAGAGGACATCGTGAGGCAGGATTGCCAGAAAGGAGAGAGGCCGTGCTTGGCCATAGATGCTTAGGCCTTAAGTGTGGTTCATTGACTTTTTCAGACCTGGCTGTCCTGGGACGTTCTATGTAGACCAGGCTGGCTTCACATTCATGGCGTTCTGCCTGCTGGGCAAGCCTGAGGTTCATTGCTGTCTTAACATTTGTCTTTATATTAAAAGAATACTGTCTTCACATAGGCAGACTCCACATAAAAGCTAATTTTGCTGTGATTCCTACCTAATTCATAACTGGTTAGGGATCTCAAGGAGCAAAGGGCCCTCATTCCCCCCCCCCCCCCCCCCCGCCCCAGTAGCCTTGTTTGTTGTTTGTTTGTTTTTCCAGAAAGGGTTTCTCTGTATAGCCCTGGCCATCCTAGAACTCACTTTGTAGACCAGGCTAGCCTCGAACTCATAGAGATCCACCTGCCTCTGCCTCCCTAGTGCTGGAATTAAAGACGTGCCCTACCACCACCTGGCTAATTGTCAATCTTTTGAAAAGAAATTATTAATCTATTCATATTCTCCCCCATTTCTCCCTCCCCCTCATTTGCATGCCAGGACACACGTGGTGAGGTTACAAGACACTCTGAGGGAGCAGGTTCTCTCCTCCCACCATAGGGGTCCTAGGGCTCAGTGCAAGTGCCTTTACCCACTGAGCCACCTTGCCTGCCCAGTTTTCTAACTGCTCCCTGTTACCTCACGCCTCTGCATGCTGAGTTATGCCCAGGAAGCTGTGTCTCATTTGTCTCCTGGAAGCTGAGCATCATCGGGGGACGAGGGTGCCCTTCCTGGGCCTTACACACCTCCTGCTCACAGGGACCTTAAGCTGTCTCTGAATGCTACTGGCCTCAGACTTTGCACCCATTATATCCAGTCCTTGAGGCTGTGTGGGGTTCTGTGTACCTTTAATTCCAACACTTGGGAGGCAAAGGCAGGCTGATCTCTTAGTTCGAGGCCAGTCTGGTGTGCAGAGTGAGGTCCGGGCTATGTAGAAAAAAAATTCAAGTTATTGAGTTCTGCTGGGAAAAGCCACTGATCATTCTACTGAGGAGAAAGCTGATTCATCAAGGTTGCAGTGCTGGAGACGCATAGCTACCAGAGTGCAGACAATAAGCGACAGTCGAAAGCCCAGCCTTAAATGGGGCATCTATACCGCATGCGTGCAAGCAGGCAGGTACCACACATACATATGCATGATCTCACACACATACACACACACACACACACACACACACATATATATACACACACTTGAATACACACACGCATCCCCTCACACATAGCATAATACGTGTATTCATATGCAACCTCACACACATGCTCACACATGTATGCACACACAACCTCACACACATACACATACTTGTATGCATGCTTACACACACACACTTACATGTACACATACACATATGCATGCATGGCTAAAAACACACATAGCATGCATAGAGGTGGAAAGGGGACACGGTGGAGAGGATATGGGGGGGAATAGAAAGGGAAATCAGCTAGGGGTGGATATGATTAAGATACAATGCTACACGTATGGAATTGTCAAAGAATAAATAAAAGATTGTTTTAAAAGGGTGCATGTCTGGCCTGTACAGTAAATAACAATGCCAGGGCTCTAAGCCAGAGCCAAACAGAGCCTGGAGAAGAGATCCAAAATCAACCTGTCTGAGGCAGTGCAAGCCGCCATTCCTCAGGGAGCCCTCGAGTGGCAGCCAGCTGTCTCCAGGCTCGCCCTGCCCTGTCACACTTCCGCTGCCCGCTGCTCTCAGGCCTGTCCCATGGTGTACTGAATGCTGTACCGGATGCTGAAGGGCTTCGCTCTCCCTCTGCTTCAGGCTCCTCCTGCTTGCCAGCCGCAAGGTCTCCCCGGGTCTCCCATCCACTTCAGCCCCACCGTTGCTCCACGAAAGCATCCCAGCTCCGTGGTCTTCACTGTGGCTTCAAACCCCAGCTGCAGGCCTGCAGAGCCCTCGTGGGGAGATGCTGCTACCCTGCCTGCTGCTACCCTGCCTGCTGCTACCCTGCCTGCTGCAACCCTGCCTGCTGCTACCCTGCCTGCTGCTACCCTGCCTGCTGCAACCCTGCCTGCTGCTACCGTGCCTGCTGCTGAGCTACTGTGTCTTCCCACACTAGCTGGTCGGTCAGTTAGCCCTCCTCTGGGCCGAGCCCCTGGGAGGCAGCATTTTGAATCTTTGTCTCTGGGCCTCAAATGCTTCTGATGTTTCAAACCAGCAGCTTTAGGGTCCTGTTATATGAGCCCTGATGTATCTGATCATGTGATATTAGCAGCTTTGGGTTCAAATCCAGTGGTTGCTCTTCAGTTCTTTGGGTTAACGGGTGTTGAGCTATGTGTGAGGTTATCTATAGAATGAAGCTGTGTTTCTGTCCATGGTGCTGAAGACGAGGGCCCAGCTATAGTCCCTCAGAGAGGAAAGGGGGATTAGGATCTGGAAACATAGCGCAGATGGTGACAGGCAATGTCCCAAGAGTGTGTCCCCAGAGCCCTGAATTCAGCCTGGGCAGTCAGGAAACCCTAAGAGGCCTGGTCTGCCTCGTCTGTGCACAGAGGAACTAGATACAGTGCTTTATATAGTGTTTATAGTATTTATTTAACCATCCCACCTGCAGAGAGGGGTCCACATGATGGGACACCCCCTCCCCACATAACCATATCAGTGTGAGCTAACTATAGAACTATAAATCCACAGAACCTTCCATTTAAAAAATTGTGTGTGTGTGTGTGTGTGTGTGTGTGTGTGTGCCATGTGTGTGCAGTTGCTTTGAGAGGCCAGAAGATGTAATCTCCTAGCAGGGGTATTGGAGATGATTGTGAACCAGCTCAAGTGGGCGCTGGAAGCTGACTGATTCATCTGGAAGAGCAGCCAGCTCTCCAGGTCAGGGACATTCTGTTTTAATGATGAATGTTTTTGTAGGTTATACATGCATTTGAAAAATAAAATAAAATAGGGGGCTGGAGAGATAGCTCAGTGGTTAAGAGCACTGACTGTTCATTCAGAGGTCCTGAGTTCAATTCCCAGCACCACATGGTGGCTCACAGCCATCTATAATGGGATCCGATGCCCTCCTCTGGTGTGTCTGAAGACAGTGTACTCATAGAAAATAAATAGATCTTTAAAAAATAAACTGTAAAGAGTACTTTCTTTTTTAAAAAAAACCTAATATTTATTTATTTGCTTATTTATTTATGTTTGGTTTTCCAAGACAAGATTTCTCTGTGTAGCCCCAGCTGTCCCGGTGCTCACTTTGTAGACCAGGCTGGCCTCAAATTCACAGAGACCTGCCTGCCTCTGCCTGAAATTAAAGGAGTGTGCCACCACACCTGGATAAGAACACTTTCTGAGGATATCTTATCAGCCACCCTGTTCTGCTCTTTAGAGGCTGCGCTTGAGAACCCTCTAAGAAAGCTGCCTTGAGCCAGGGTCTCCCCTACTTGGAACAGCAGCTGTGTTCTTCATCTCGGAGCTATACATGAGCTGTCTCCTTCTGGAAGGCCGTGAGACACTCCACACATATCCACCAGGCACTCATTAGCCGGTGATTCTGGCTAGACTTTTTAGGTTACTATAAATCTTTTATTAATGCAAACATGTACCAGTGAATATGCCCCTTGTCACCCCTAAAAATGGGGTAGAAAAATTCTGAGGGCTGGAGAGCTAGCTCGGTAGTTAAGAGCAGTTGTTCCTTCAGAGGACCTGGGTTCATTCCCAGTACCCACGTGGCAGCTCACAACCATCTGTAGTTCCGGTCTCAGGGTATCCAAAGCCTTCTCCTGACGTCTGTGAGGACCATGCATGCCCGGAATGCACAGATGTATGCAGGAAGAACACTCACACCCATAAAATAAATCTAAAAAACATAAAAGAAAATTATGGAAAAGCAGTCAGTCGTTCTGCTTATATGTCTATGTGAGAGTGTCAGATCTTGGAGTTACATACAGGTGTGAACTGCCGTGTGGGTGCTGGGATTTGAACCTGGGTCCTCTGGAAGAACAGCCAGTGCTCTAACTGCTGAGCCATCTCCCTAGCTCTAAAAGACAATTCTGAATAACTGGATTGCTAAATCAAAGGGTACATAAGCTTACAACTCAAGAGTTCTAGGGGGCAGGAGGGTGACTCAGCTATTAAAGAACATATATCAGAAAATCAGGGCTCAATCCCAGCAGCCATGAGACTGTGTGGCTCACAGCTGCCTGCACCTTAACTCCAAAGGATGCAATGTGTGTGTGTGTGTGTGTGTGTGTGTGTGTCGCCAACAACCATGTGTACCCAAACACACATACATACACACACACACATGCATGACATACATGTTATTGAAAACAAATCTAGCCGGGCAGTGGTGGCACACGCCTGTAATCCCAGCACTCTGGGAGGCAGAGGCAGGAGGATTTCTGAGTTTGAGGCCAGCCTGGTCTACAGAGTGAGTTCCAGGACAGCCAGGGCTACACAGAGAAACCCTGTCTCGAAGAAACCAAATCCAAAAAAAAAAAAAAAAGAAAAGAAAAGAAAACAAATCTAAAATACACCTCTACTGTTTGTTTTTAAATATGTGGCCTAGCATTGTTCTAAAGAAGTGCACAGTCCAGTGTGTGTTTGTACTACACATGTACAGTACCCACAGAGGCTAGCAGACAGCACTGGGTCCCTTGTAAGTGGAGTTACAGTTGTGAGTGCCCATGTGGGTCCCAGGAACTAAACCCAGGTCGGTCCTCCACAGGAGCAGTAAGCACTCTTAACTGCAGACTCGTCTCCAGCCCTCTCATTCTGTTTGCTTTAGGAAATAAAAGAACAGTAACATTGGCATGACTGTGTGGTAGAATTTCTGTGCTGGGCAGGGATGTGGAGTGTCTCATCTGCTCCAGATGGCTTGATTCCATGATTGTGTTGCTTTTTGTCTTTTGCTTCAACACACAGAGCATCTGATATGTGGTTGTTTTTGTAAATAAGGAAAGTCAACACACAAACACACCTCAAAGATGATTTTAAAAAAATGAGTCTGAAGCAAAATGAGTGCCCGTGGCCTGGGAGCACACTATATTACCCCAATACCGTGTTCCAATGTGGTAAGCGTTATGAATACTTCAGTGCCACACAGGAAGGGAAGGGCCGAGCAGGGACACCTTTGCTGTCAGCCTCAGTCTTTGTGATTAGCCCTTGGGCTGCTGGAAGCTAAGGGTCTCTGAAAGAATTGATCTAATAGGCTGGAGGATATCAGCTCAGACACAGTAGGCAAAGAAAGCCTATTAAGGGGCTAAAAATAGCTCAAGATAACCCGGCTCCCGAGCAGCAACATTCCAACGCTCCACAGTCAGGTAGGTTCAAGTCAGTCAGTGAGCTTTGCAGAATCCCTAAAAACAACGCTACCCCAGGGAATGGTCTGTGCACCAGTTCATGTGTTGTGTATGCTGCCCAGCCAACCTCCAAGGAACTTGTGCCAGTTACAAACCCATCTTCCGTAGTGTCAACACTGTCTCAAAGCAGATGTTTTAAGAGGTGGGATTGGGCTGGAGAGATGGCTCAGTGGTTAATAGCACTGACTGCTCTTCCAAAGGTTCTGAGTTCAAATCCCAGCAACTACATGGTGGCTCACAACCATCCGTAATGAGATCTGATGCCCTCTTCTGGGGTGTCTGAAGACAGCTACAGTGCACGTACACATAATGATAAATAAATCTTTAAGAAAAAAAAAAAAAGAGGTGGGACAATGCTCGGAAACGGATCCAAACCCTTCTTCACAGAGCAGATGGGACACCAGGCTCATGAAGATGGAAGGAACACCCAGGGTCACCTACAGCTGGTACCAGTTTGGTTCCTGTCTCTGGTGCCCTGGGACAGATTGAGAACTCACACAGGTGAGGTCCCTGTGTGAGATGGGCCATTGTGAGGTGGGGCAGTGCCAGGTCTCCCTCTACTGCACACCAGCTCACTGGGAGATGTGACGGATTTTATATTTCCAGAAGAAACTCGTGGTTCTCTCTATTCCCGTCCCGCTTCTTGCCCCACCCCCACCTCCCCTCTTTTCCCTTAGAAGCAGCCTTAGATTCTGAAGATGCTTTCTTTACTTCTGAAGCCTGTGTGGGAGGAAACTGAAGACGTGAGGGTACTGACTGAGAGAAGGGTGAGACCTAGCGCTGTTGTGCAGGAAGAATAGCAAATTACCCAAGGACTGGGACCAGAAGTGGGTGGTGCGGTGCCGGCAGGCAGCCATCCATCGGCGCCGTTTAACCCTTTCCTGCAGCAGGAGCTCCTTGGTGCCCGGCCACGGCTGCCTCAGGGGGCATTTCCACAAATGGTAGGTGCTGAAGGCTTTGAAGTGAGGAGGGCCCACTCCCTCTTTGGACTTTGCAGTCAGGCTTTGGCTCTGGGTAAAACTGTAGGAAAAGGTAGAGGAGCTCCTAATGTCACAGATGATTCCTGTGGGAAATCAGGCTGCTTTTCAGGCATGATTTGAAAAGCCGCTGCCTCCCAAAGTCAGCGGTGGTGGGGTGGGGGTGGGGGGCGATGCCATTTATAAAGCAATCAGCGCTTCGTGAGAGTCCCCCATCACTCAGAATTATTTTCTGAAATTTGGCCTCTGTTCCTCACTCCGGAGGAAAGGCAATCCGGGCGCACGGCGCGCAATCAGGCGGATGGGGAGGACTGGGGCGAGCCACACAATGGGAGTGGGGCTCCTGCATTGTTCTGCACAGCTGGAGCTCAGGAAAATCATTTCCAGGGCTCCTCCAGGCCGCTCGGATGGAACCCGAGGAGGCCTCATCAGAAGCCCCATTCATCTCACTCCGTACTTTTAAACTTTAAAGCATATATTTATGTGCCTCAAGTCGCTCGTGAACCACCACGCGTCAAACAGTTCGGAGCTGATGGAAGAGGTGCACGCTCTCGTCCTGGGACTTTCAGAAACACAATTTCATTGCTGGCCCCTCTCCCTCCCCGTTTCTTCCGTGTGCTGCCAGGAGATGGAGATCCCAAGGATGCTCTCGACACATTCTGGATGGAGCATTTTCCAGGATGAAGGGGTGGAGCCCTCAAGGCTGGACCCTGGGTTTGGCATTCAAAGCTCTCTGTAGGTGTGGCCTCAGCTTGGCCACACACCCCTTCCCAGCCCCCCTTCCAGAAGGTTGTCTCTGTGACAGGCTGTAAATGCAAGGTGATAAATGGCTGTCATTTTCCTCCTCTCCATCTCGGTGTCTGCAGGCAACTAAACACAGCTCTAGCTTTAAGGGAAACGACACTACCTTAATCTCTTCTCCACATGGTAGGGTGAACTAACCCGGAACTTGTGCTCCACCCTGTCTGTGAAGATGGAGATCAGGGGTTGTTCAATTGTGGTTAGAAGGGGATAAACCAACCCATTTGCTTATTTTTATGAGACCTTTGATCTAAAATGATCTTCATATTCTCTAAGAGGATGTGAAGGAGCTGGAACAAGAAGCACAAGGGATGGTAAAATGCTTGTGTTAGGATTCTAAGCTCCACCCCACAATTACCTGGCAACGGCCAGGTATGCCCCACCCCATAGACCTGACCCACTATAAAAGGGGCTGCTTGCCCCTCCTCTCTCTCTCTCTCTCTCTCTCTCATCTCTCTTGCCTCTTGGCACTCTCACTTCTTTGCCCCTCTTGGGCTCTCCTCCCCTCTCCCCTCTCCACGTGGTCATGGCCTCCTTCTCTCTCTCTCTCTCTCTTTCTCTCTCTCTTTCTCTCTCTCTGCCTCTCTCTGTCTCTCTCCACTTCCCATTAACTCCCATCCTCTGCCCTGAATAAACTCTATTCTCTACCATGTCTGTGTGCATCTGGTTCCTCATGGGGGGAAGAGGTGCCTGGGCATGGGCCCGCCTAGGCACCCCCTTCCCCCACACTGCCGTGCCACACTCTCTAAACCCTTTTCTCTCTTTTTATGACCCCATCAGCTTGTCTTGTAAGGATGAGGATGGAGTTCAATGCCCAGCACTGGCAGGAAAGCCAGGTGCAGTGGCACAGCTGGGAGGTGGAGACAAGTAGACCCCTGGGGCCCTCTGTCCAGCCTGCTGTGCTTACTAGGTTGAGATCCAGGCCAAGCAAGAGACCTTGTTTGAACAAATCAGGTTGAGTGGCTCCTAAGGAAGGACACCATGGTTGACCTCTGGCCTCCCCACCATACACGTGTGCATTTACATGTACATCTGCATGCATGTGCCTTTCTCCCACACATATGTGCACCCACAACTAACAGACATGCACATACACATAAATCTAAAAAAAAATTTTTTTTTTTTTTTTGGATTTTTTGGTTTTTTTGAGACAGGGTTTCTCTGTACAGCCCTGGCTGTCCTGGAACTCACTCTGTAGACCAGGCTGGCCTCAGAAATCCACCTGCCTCTGCCTCCCAGAGTGCTAGGATTACAGGCGTGCGCCACCACCACCTGGCCTCTAAAATATTTTTAGGGGTGGTTAGAAACAGGGTTTCTCTATGTAGCAGCTGTGGCTGTTCTGGAACTCACTCTTCAGAGCAGGCTAGGTTCACAAAGAGATTCACCTGCCTCTGCCTCCTCTGCCCAGCACAAATTAACATTATAAAAGGGTATTAAAAAAAATCAGGCCTCCCAGTGCTTGAGAGGTAGAGGCCGGCAGAACTCTGAGTTCAAGGCTAGACTGCTCTACAGAGTGAGTTCCAGGACAGTCAAGGGTGGTTACCCAGAAACCCTGTGTGTGAGTGTGTGAGTGAGTCTCAGGCTGGGCAGTGGTGGCACACGCCTTTAATCCCAGTGGACTAAACTGAACAGCAGGAAGCCTGGACTTCAGTGGCCACCTGGAAAGGCTGCAGACAGACATTTCTGATGGATAGAGGCTGCAGGAGAACAAAGGTCACACCAGGGAAACAGGAGCCAAAGGCTGGAGAAGGCATGTGGAGTCTTCCGGCCTCGGTGCACATGCTAGCTTAAGGCTCTTAGCACTCCCACAGCAGGCAGCATGGTTGTAGACAAAGGCAGGGAAGCCTCTGCCTGCGAACACAGCTTTCACTCCCCTTCTGAGAAGTCACCGCATTCCCCAGGCCCTGGCTGGGACCCTCTGCTCTCCCTAGTCCTCACCTTCCTGGAGCTCTTCTCTGCAGTGGAAACAGCCAGCAGCAGCCGCCCCAGGCAAGCCCTTTCCCAGGTTAACACCGCCCGGATACTGCATGTCTCCTTCCTACAGGTCCGACAGAAGTCCCAGTGTTTGCACTCTTGAATTAGCTTTTGTCTAGCCCCAACCTGCAGTTCCCTTCAGCTCAAAGGCTGGTCATGCTGAGGGCTAACCAGGGTCTGTCTGTCTCAGCCAGCAGTGTGCTGGAGGACCATGCAATAGCCATGGCAGCAGGTTAGAAAGCAGGAAGCCCTGGTGGAGGCCCAGTCACAGCGAATGATACCAGTTTACAGAACGGATTCCTCTTCACACAGCTTTTGGAAGAGGCTAAGGCAGAAAGTGCACGTGAGTGATGGGAAGTGGGGCTTGGAAGTATAAACGACCATCCCAAGATCGTAGTCACTTGGAGGCGAACGCCCCCAGCTCTGATGTTCTTTCTACAATGTGGCGCCTCCAGCCACCTTCCCAGGATGCTCTAGGTCAAGTTCTACGTCTCCCTGCTCAACAGAACCCTTTACCACCTCTAGTAGCTCAAATACACTCAGAACATTGCTGTTTTATTTTTCTTCATGTGTGTTCGTGCACATGTAGAGGCAAGAGCTCATCCTCCAGTGTTTTTCCTCAGGAGCCACCCACTGTTTATTTATTTATTTAATGGACATTGCTATTTTGTCTGCATGTATGTCTGTGTGAAGGTGTCAGATCCCCTGGAACTAGTGTTACAGACAGTTGTGAGCTGCCATGTGTGTGCTGGGAATTGAACCTGGATTCTCCAGAAGAACAGCCAGGATTCTCAATCACTGAGCCATCTCTAACTCCAGTTTTAAAATCTGCCATCCACCTTTTTCTTTTCTTTTTCTTTTTTGGTTTTTTGAGACAGGGTTTCTCTGTGTAGCCCTGGCTGTTCTGGAACTCAGTGTGTAGACCAGGCCGAACTCAGAAATCCACCTGCCTCTGCCTCCCAAGTGTTGGGATTAAAGGTGTGTGCCACCACTGCCCAGCCCATCCACCTTTTTGTAAAAATAATAAAAATTATGTGTATAAGTGTTTTGCTTACATGTATGTATGTGCACTATGTGAATCCCTTGGGGGGGGGGTCAAAAGGCATGGTCAAAAGACACCACTAGAGTTCGTGGTGATGGTGAGCCACCACCCCAGCCTCTACCTTGAGACAGGCTGGTGGAACTTACCAAGTAGGCCAAGCCTGTCTCCAGTTACAGTGTGCCAAGCCTGGCTTCTCTGCGTGGGTTCTGGGGATTGGATTTGGTTCCTTATGCTTAGAAGGCAAGCATTTTATTAGTTCATTTGTCTGCCCAATCCTTCATTTCTTTCTTTCCTAAGACAGGGTTTCTCTGTGTAGTTCTGGCTGTCCTAGAACTCCATCTGTAGACCAGGTGCTTTCCAACTCAGAGGTGTGCCTGTTCTTCTTCAGAGAGCTGCGATCAGAGGAATGCACCACTGCTGCCCGGCATCAATTCCTCATTCTTGTCCTTGGTTTTATTGTTGTGTGAGTGTAGGAGTATGTGCCTGTGCCTGTGTGCCGTTTTCTCCTTCTACCCTTACATGGGATCTGGGGTAGAATTCAAATTGCCAGGCTTGTGTGGCCTTTAATAGCTGGACCATCTCACCAGTCCTTTTCCTGTTTTTGAGATAGGGTCTTACGTATCTCAGGCTGGCCTCAAAACTCAACATAGCCAAGGATGACCTCGCTCTTCTGAACCTGCCTCTCTCTAGGCCTGGCATCACCCCGTCTGTCTACAGTGTATTGGTGCTATTGCATACTGAAAGGAAGGAGAAGCTCTTCCGCTTCAGCAAGCTGGAAGTGGGGGAAGGCCCACTGTGGGACACCCATGCTAACAAGGGCTACCCTGAGTCAGATGGGCAGGCTCAAAATTAAAGTTGTCTGAATATAATAACAGAGGCACACTAATTAGTTTTTTAAATCAAGTATAACATTCTGCCTGCTGGACTCTGAAAGCAGCTTAGTCTATTTTAACTATTTGTGGAGCAAGAGTGGGTTTGGAGCACAATGACAATCCCTCCTGTGCTGTCACCTGTGCCCCCATCAAGTCACCCTGGGAACATAAGCCACACATTAACCAGCTGTAATTCTCCATAAGGTGTGCCACCTTGCTGACCTGTTTTCTCATTTGCCAGAGGCTAGA
Organism: Apodemus sylvaticus; assembly: GCF_947179515.1. Lineage (NCBI taxonomy): Eukaryota > Metazoa > Chordata > Mammalia > Rodentia > Muridae > Apodemus > Apodemus sylvaticus. Next base: position 143,444,290 of record NC_067476.1, read on the forward strand.
GAGTGAATTAGCCGATCATTTTGTTTTGGTAGAGTTGGGAACAAAGCCACCCCAGAACTCAGTTGGAAGAGAGCCCATGATACCACATGCTGCCCTGGGCTCTCAGCTTGGGGGCCCAGGTGAAGTCTTGGGGGTTGTCTAGAGTTCGGTGACATCAGCTAACTGACATGGGGGCTGATGCTCTCCATGGTGGCAGAGGAGGGGCCCAGAACTCAGACTCAGAGCCTGCCTCTCTGGCCTGACCCCTGGCACCTTTCAGCCTTGCATGGGCTGTTGAGGTCAGAGAGGAAGCCCATGAGGACTCGTCTGCCGAGTCGTAGCCACCAAGACCCGAGGGGGCTGGACACCCCCTGCCCAGGCAGTGATCAGTGGAACTAGTCCAGTGTCCCTCATGTCAGTGAGGGGCTGATGCTTGGGGATCAACATCTGTCTGGTGCCGGATTCCTCAGATGGGAAAGAAAAAAGAATTTGCTTTCCTGACTTTTCTACAATAACGGTAGCTACAAGCTATACACGCTTGAGGAAGGTTCCCGGCACTCAGGCACCCCAGGCAAAGGCAAGCCTGAATGGGGACTTGGCAAAGCAATATTTGGCAACCTAATGAGTGAGTGGTGACAGCTGGGCACACCATTGACGGCTGCTACAAGGAAAGTCATAGCTGCTGATGGAAGTGAGTAACATACCTACGGGGGGGGGGGGGCAAAGCCAGGAACCTGCCCCCCCCCACCTCCATACCAGAAAAAGGGTCACGCCTGGCTCAGCACTACGGCTGTTTCCCAGTTTACAGAAGTCCTGGAAGGGTCTGAGCTGGCCCTGTGTGAATGCAACTAGTAAATCCACGCAGCAGAAGTAGGAGGCCATGGAGGATGTAGACCAGCGGCTACATTCTAACGGCGGGTTCCCTGGAGGGAGAGATGGGTATGGGAACGGGGGGGGGGGGGGGGAGCAAGAGAAAACACGTGGAGACAAAGCATGGCTTCCGGTTCAAGGCTCCATCTTTAATTCCTCTCTCCCAAGACACAAAGGCAGGCCAAGCCCCTCCCCTAAAGGCTGGAAACAGGCTCTTCCTCTTCTTCAGAAGGCGGTACAGGCTGCTATTCTTGAGAACAGTGGGCTGGGGGAGGTCACAGAGGAGACAGCAAACCCTCCAAGGAAAGAGAGGTGCAGGGGAAGCTGTAAAGTAAGAAGTATTCGGGGACACAACAGTACCCCAGTGTATACAGCTCACCTTCACTCTGATGTGACGGGGAAATGAAGACACTGAGCATCTGAAATCACTAAAGGACCCCTCCTGGGCTTTTTCCATATGGCACAGCAGGCATTTGAAAGCTTATGTCAGACACCTGGGATCTGAGAGTCACCCCCCCCCCCCCATCAGTGAGCTGGGCAAGCGAGCAGGGCTGTGTGTGAAGCAAAACTGGCCAGAGATTGAGGACCCTAGCTTACGCTGGTGAGTACATTCTGTGTGTGGTGCTAGACTCAAACCCAAGGCCTTGGGCACATTTTACTACTTAGCCAAATCCATCCCAGCCTTTACCAGGGCTCGTATGCTAGTACCAAGAGTTAAAACAACAACAACAACAACAACAACAACAACAACAAGCCCCAAGCTGATAGGAGTAGAGAGACTGCTCAGCAGGCAGTTACGAGCACTCGGCTGCTAGTCCAGTGGACCCAAGTTTGATTCTTAGTATCTACATGGTGGCTCACAAGCACCCAACAACCATCCATACTCTAGTTCCAGGGAGACCAACCTTTTCCAGCACCCAGCACACACATGGTACCCGTACATACATAATACATGTTGGCAAAACACTAACACCTGAAAAAAATGAATTCAAGCTGGATGTGATAGTTTATGTCTGTAAGCAGAGTACTCAGCAAGTTCAAGCCAGCCTTAGCCATGTTGTAAGTTCCAGGACAGCCAAGGCTATAGAGTAACACTGCCTTACAATAAATGGGGTGTGAGGCAGCTGGAAAGATGTCTCAACAGGTAATGGTGCTTCCGCCAAGCCTGTCAACTTGCGTTCAATCCCTGGGAACCACACGATGGAAGGAGAGAGGCAATTCCTACAAGTTCATTTGAGCGACATGGCATGCGACATGGCGTGCCCCATATCCCAAAGCAAAGAAATGTAAGAAAAAAACCCTCTCTTCCAAATATGAAGAAATCAATCTCTCACCAAGACATTTTTGAAAAGATTTATTTATCTTATAAGAGGCTCATGAGCGTGTCTGCACCATGTGCAAGTCAGGTGCTTGAGGTCAGAAGAGGGGGTTGGAGCCCTTGAAGCTGGAGTTACAGATGGTTGTCAGCTACTAATGGGTGATGAGAATCGAACTTGGGTGTGGAGCACAAGGGATGTGTGTGTGTGTGTTTGTGTGTGTGTGTTTAGGGGACCTGTGAGGCAGAGGGGCTGTGCAGAACAGTAGGCTAAGGAGTTAAACTCTTAGAGCCACCAGACAATGTCATCTGAAAACACAAAGAGTGAAATATAAATAACAGTAAGCTACTTTTCCTTCAGTCCAACTTCTTTTTTTTTTAAGATTTATTTATTATTGTATGCAAGTACACTGTAGCTGTCTGCAGACACACCAGAAGAGCGTATCAGATCTCATTACAGATGGTTATGAGCCACCGTGTGGTTGCTGGGATTTGAACTCAGAACTTCCGGGAGAGCAGTTAGTGTTAACTGCTGAGCCATCTCACCAGCCCTTTCAGTCCAATTTCTAAGCAGTTGTGTGATTGATCACTTTATACACGGATCGCCGTCTAATCCACCTTCACCGCTGTGCTGCTGCAACTATATCCAGCAGGGGCGGCTCAGCTCAACTTCTGGCTGGCATGGCTGGCAAAGTCTGGCAGGATCACTGCAGTTGAAGAAGCAGGTGGCACACATTGGTGGCATAGGGGTTCTGTGGCTTAGTGGCCCCCTGCAGCTGTACTGGGTGAAGGCTGGGGTGCGGGGCTGTGAATTGCTGCACAGGACAGTACAGTTCGTGCAGGAGAAGCCAGGTGGAGTCTGGGTCTACTTTTATCAGGTGGAGGAAGACGCTGTGGAGAGAGGATTTCATGAGTAAGGGAGACAGGAGGGGAAAGGGATGGGAGGAGGGCTACTGCTCATCCGAGGGCTGTTTACTGGGCTGAGAAGTCACTTCAAACAGCAGAGGCACCACACTTTAGATCCTAAGACGGCCATTAGAATGGTTCCAAAGCCTAAAAACCATGCAAACAGCTCCTGACCCACTGACCCGGAGTGAAACAGTAGAGTCCACAGAGAGCAGTGCTGTCACGAGAGGCTCCTAAGTGTATGGCTGGAGTCTGAAGGAACGACAGGCCTGGCCCTGCACCATCTCTGCCTGGGGACCTGGGCCAGCCCTCAACTTTTAAGGTCCTTGTGTGCCTTGGGGAAACACATTCTGGTCACTCAGAGCCATGGTTTCTTAGCGGTCTGGGTCCAAGAGCCAACAGAATCTGTGCTCATCAAAGGTTGGCCAAGGACTCTTGAGGCAGTATTGATGTCCCGAACAAACATAACCCAGAGCTCAAGGGCCAGGGCCATGGTATGTTGCCAGAAATGAAATTCTCCATCTTGATCTGAACTCTTGGCTACTGTCTGCTCAGCTCCTATTTCTGAACCAGGGCCACCGGAGTAGACAACGCCTCATCCCTGGCTGTTCACTCCCAGGGTGAGTGAAGCCCTCCCCATGCTGGCCCCATCAGCCCACACATGGAACCGCCTGCTGGAGGGGCTGCCTGCCCAGTCTGTCAGGCGATCCCCATACTTATGTCTCCCGGTCTGTTTCTCAGTAGCATGGGTGTGGCTCAGCATACTGCAGTCAGTGGATACCCGCTCACTAACAGCCTCTCATTTGTTTGAGGACTGAGTGGCTCATCTGGAGGCTGGCTAATGACTTCGAGGGACACCCTTCCAGGAATCTCTACAGTCTGTGAAAGGTCCTGGAGTCATCAAGGAAGAACAGGCACAGACTTTGTTACTATGCGTGACAGCTATGTGGCCTTGGAACATGTATACGTGGTCTTGCCTCACTTTTCCAAGTGCTTTGCTTTATTCCCTTTGAGACAGGGTCTCACGTAGCCCAGCCCGGCTTCATATTTGCTAAGTAGCCAGTACTGACCTTGACCTCCTGCCTCCACACCCCACATGCTGCTGAGTATAACCAGTCATACCTGGTTTTCACTTTTCTCATTTTTTAGGGTTTTGCTAAGGTTTAAAGAACATATCAGCCGGGCAGTGGTGGCACACACCTTTAATCCCAGCACTTGGGAGGCAGAGACAGGTGGATTTCTGAGTTTGAGACCAGCCTGGTCTACAGAGTGAGTTCCAGAACAGCCAGGGCTACACAGAGAAACCCTGACTCGAAAAACCAAAAAAACAAAAACAAAACAAAAAACAAACAAAAACAATAAACTACATATCAGTCCCTACTAACTCTATTTAAACATTTTAAAAAACATGTTTATAGATTATTTTGTGTGTGCTTGAACACGTGCCTGCCATGGCATGTGTGTGTGTGTGTGTGTGTGTGTGTGTGTGTGTGGGTGGGGTGGGGCGAGACCTGCAGGAATGGCTTCTCTTTCTGCCATCGAGATCCTGGGATGGGACTTAGGACAGCAGGCCTCACGGGGAGCCTTTACAAGCGCTCTCTACCCTCCACACATGTTTTAAATTCATTTTTGAAATCAGCACACACAGTAATGGGTTTATTACAAAGTTTCACACATATATGCCAGTATATGTTTGCTGCTCATGCCCATCTCCACGCGATCCCCATTTACCAGCTACAAATACCATCAGCCCTCTGTATTAGTGACTCTGCCCCAGAATTAACTAGTGAATTCAAATATCCGAAAACCAAATTCCATTTGCACTGCTCACACACAGCTTTGTCCTTGTCCCTGTGTGTTCCCATCTGTCAGGCAATCACCACGGGCCCCGGCTTCGCAGACATGCTGCCTTTCACAAAGGACTTGGCACCAATGGGCTCCGAGCTGACTCTCCTGGGAACCAAGAAAGGGCAGACAAGACAGTGTACAACACAGTGCCTATCTGATGATCAGAGCTCCTTCATGACAGTTACTTGTAGGCCTGTTAGTGCACTTTTGTGTGTCAAGTGGGAATAAAATGATTGCTAACTAAAACTTAATTTTTGATTTTTAGTTTTATTAATCTGAAAAACCAGTGCTCTTGGAAGAGCTGGGCCTTATTCTTTGAAGGCAGTTTTGCTGTCTTCTTTGTGTGTGGTGGGATTATGCTGGGGGAGGGGACAGGTGGAGGTGGGTACATGTGTGTAGGGAGGCTCTGGGAAATGTACTGGGCCTAAGCTGCTTGCCTAAACTATTTTAAGTTTCTTAGCTTAGAATAATCTTGTGTTTATAACCTATGCAGTGGTTGCTGAAGAAGTGATTAGAATATTCTAATTCATCGTTTCCACTTCACTGCAGAAAAGCGATGGGGCTTGTGTGGGAGGCAATTTTTGTTTAAAAACAAAAATATCTTTGATAATTAGAGTGGTGAGGGAATGATAAACCACCAAACCCAGGAAGCACACTTGTGTTTGCATGGAACACTGTTGACAGTTTTTCCTTGGTGCCAAAGACTGTTAGAATGCAAATGATTTCATTTGATTTTTTTCCCTCTACTTCAAGAACTGGAACAATTTCTCCAGCTGCAGCTGTTCTTCCTTCAAGGAATACTTGTATCTGGGCAGCAGTCAGCAGGAGGTACCATGGCCCAAAGCCCTGCTTTGACTGTAGGCCAAGCACAGCAGGCCGAATGGGAGCGGTGTTCACCCTCAGAGATCTCCAGATACAATGCTAACAGGGAAGAAAGCAAGCCCTGCGAAGAGTTCACGCTTTTGTTAAGCGGAGTCAGGCTCCCCGGAATCATTTTGGGTGTCTGTCAGTGTTCCGCTCCTGAGAGGGCAGATACCCGAGCAAGGCAGGCAGCAAACAAGTTCCTCCTGCCTCAGCTGCTGGAAGCAAGTCATCTCCTGCCCGAGACTGCTTCTACTTTCTCCTGAAGATGATCCCAGGCAGCCCAGCCTCCCCACTGGGACTGTTCTGAGGTAGGGTGGAGAGGCAGGAGGAAGCATTCTCCCTGAGTGTCTAATCACAGCACTGTTCCAGAGACTGAGTGATACAGAGAAGGAGGGGAGAGGGAGAGACACACAGAGACACAGAGAGGGGGTGGAGGGAGAACAGAGCTGGCGCCTAAGGAATGATGACTCCCATCTCTAGCAACATGGCCACCATGGATGTGCTCAGTCTGAGAAGGACAAGACATTTGTCTTTTGTCTGACTCCGTTCCACGGTGCCTTGATGGGGCCCAGTTCTCAGCCACAGGCTTCTAGTTTTGGCTGTTGTATCGGGGACAACAAAATGCAGTGCATTTTACCTTCTGCATGCCTGAGGTGCCATGTAAGCAGATGGCTGGCAGGCGCAGCCGCACTCTTGCTGGGTGGGAGGCATGCGGTCTGCTGAACCCTAAACACTGACAAATTCTTAATCCGAGCCCTGTTGTCTTTGTCACTGGAGCTGAGCCTGAGGCCTGGTAGGTTGTGCCTAAGGGCTCCAGAGCCCGTGGCTTTGATCTCCAGCTCTGGAGAACCTTGCTGGGGGCCATTTCCCACCCAGCCTTTTTACAAAATCTAGCCAGAAGACAAAGCCCTCTGCTTTGAGTGACCAAGGCAAGTGCTTGGAACGCGTCCCTAGTCTATCTTCAGACGTGGCAGGACGGTTGTCAAACATGCCAAATGGCCAGTTTCATCTTTTTTCAAATCCAAAGAAAAACAATTTCTGAAAAATATACATACACTATTTAATTCCTAAACAAAACTCCTTTCTCCTTCCCCCAGGCCCAAATTGGTGGCTCCAGGGAGCACAGCTATCAAGAGATTACCTGGTCCTCAGAGCACAGGAGGCACTCAGCTGTGCCTCATGCCTCCACATGTCCTGAGGCAGGTGATTATCTCTCAATAACCTGTAGGGCTGTGTAGCTTAAATGATAACTTGACTTTAAAAAATTTAGAACTCGCCGTTAGGCAGTTTCTAAGCAACCTCTGTTTCCATGGCAAAGAAGCCTGGTGTTTATACTGATTTTTCACTTAAAATGCGGTTTTATTGAATTTTCCTTCATGCAGGCAGCCATTTCCCTGCACTTCAGCCCTATCTACAGTTGACGGTATCAGTAAGTACCTAATAAACTCCAGAAGCCAAGCCAACAGAAGAAAAGCATCCCTTCAGGATCAGCACTGTGGTGTGGTAGCCTGGGGAGGCAGGAAGTGTGTGAATGGCAGGGTCTTATCTTTGTGGCTGAGACATTTACAAGTATCCCATCAGCCCAGACACTGTGCTAGGTCTCTGGGATGCTATAAAGGTAGTGGAGGAAGGCTGTGGTTTCAGGGTCTCATCTGCTGGGAAAGGCGGACTCATTAAGGTGTAGTATGGCTAGGCCATCCTAGAGGCCCTCTGTGGATGCAGCCAGGGAAGGGTTCCTAAGGAGAGCACATGGCTAGTGGTGACTGGGGGGGGGGGGGCAGACAGTTGTAATGTGCTGACTGGCTTCCACAGGCCACCACAGATCTACAGCATGAGCACTGGATTATCAACCCCCATCCTCAGTAGCAAAACCTAGAAGAAATACCTGTGCCACAGCTACAGAGCATGTCTTCAGCATCTGTCTAGACAACATCTGCTCAAACTAGACTCTAGAAAACCCTCAGCCAATCGGGGCCCGGCATAGCTAAATAAACTGTAGCTGAAGTGCAGGGCTCCCAGCCCTCCTAGTGACAGGCTAGTCTTTCTCTTGTCAATTATTTGCTGGAAGGATCTGATGTTCCTTTTCTCTTTCCGGACCTACAAAATGCTCTCAGGAGTTGTCAGGGCGAATGTCGGACGGAGGTAAAGAACTGTGGCTTTGTAATCTGTTTATTTTGGACGTCTAAGGAAGTGGCTTTGGGATATCTCCTTAGTAGCATGTTACATACTCTTTCCACATGCGCCTCGCAAAGGTTACCAAAAAGCAAGCCTACTTACTGGGCAGCAGGCTTGCTGTTCCCTCTCTGGCAGAACAGCCTCCATACTCCTCTTTCTCTGGCCATCTCTCTTCTATTACTCCAAGCATGCCAATACTGCAAAGGAGGCTGTGTGCTGCCTTTTAAACAAATGGATGCCGGGGCGTCAGATTGTCCCAGCCAGCAAGCAGTGGGGCTGTGTTCCCATACTCAGTAATTTACTCTAATGGCTCTCGGTTCATTGGTTAACCAGTATTTCAAGCCTGTCCTTTTCTGCTATTCAATTTCGCTATCTTCCTCTGCACCGAGGCTGTTTTTTGTTTTTAAATGCTGGGAATGGGGGATTATGACTGGAAGCAACAATTTACTCTCCAAATACATGCTACCAATTACCTTTGCAGCTACACTTACTTGTTAGACCTAACTATATTTACCTGTTCAAAACCATTCATCCATCGATCGACCTCCAACACGCACACTCAGAGATTCCTATTAAAAATATTTAAATGTAGCAAGGATAGGATTTAAAACCATAAGCACTAGTAGCAGCGTATGATGCTAATCATGCCCCTAAAGTACCACAAGACAGAGTATCATAAATGCAGTAGAATCCTCCCATTGCCTCATGCATATTTAGAAGGCCTGACATGGAGAGGCCCAATCTGTTAGAGACAATTCAAAAGGGTTTAACTCCTACTGGGTGGGTTCTAAACGCAGCCCCTTCCACCTGGCTGGCTCTTCCACCTCTAGGCTAAGGTCCCAGGACAGTGCTGCTGGCCACTGGCTTCAAAGCTCATCTGAGCATTTGCCTGCATACTCAGAGGTCACTAGCAGTATTTCCTGCCCCTACCAGAAAGACAATATTTTTTGTGACAAACTATATGACTTGCCCTCTTCTACTCAAATTACTTTTCTATAACTCATTCTTTGGCCCTAGGCCAGCAGCTCCCACTGATGGGAAACATAAGAAACAAGTCTTAGAAGTGTATTTCTGGTGGGGTATGATGGTACATGCGTGTGATCTTGGCACTTGGCCTCTGCATCACACACAATGGCAAACAAGCAGGCTAGCAATCTCATGACATACTACAGCATCAGGGAAGTGTGCACTACAGGCAACACATGGTTTCAGTGGTGCAATATCCCTGCCTTCATTTCAGAAACCCAGAAACCTGCTTTGTTTGTAATCTGCATGGCAGATGTCTCTTATCTCTGACACCATAAAATCATGCCTCTCTGTGCACAGTGAGCAGCTTCAGATCTGAGTGTATTTTTAGAACAATGGGCCTTGAAAAGAAAAGCAGCAGTGGCTGTCAAAGATGGATAATAGGAAAGCTAACTACTTGGGTCTGGATTTGTCAACTATTAATCAAATGTCAAAAGGAAAAATATGAGGAGTGCCCTCATTTTCATGCCGTGTGCAATCCAGGGGAAACAGCTTTGTAGGCAGGCTTCAAATGAGCTGCCCCTCATCCCCATTCAGGGGACCAGATATTCATTTTGAGCTAGCCTAACTAGTGGATCACCTCTGTGGCTCCTGATCTGTTCAAACAGACAGGCCTGTGTGTGGCGTAGAGAGGAGTCAGGCCCTGGCAGGGATGAAATGAAGGAGCCTGTGCTAGTCGGCATTGTCCAGGGTTTGAAGGCACCGGCTGGTTCTTTGATGGGCTGGGATCCCACTGCTAGAGAGAGAGCAGGGAAGTCAGTTGATAAATGAACCTTCAAACCTGCTCCTGACTTCCTCCACAAATGGAGGTGGGGAGGGGTGCCCCAATTAACATAAAAAAGACTCTTTTAAGAAGAAAGCCCTGTTCAGACATCAGTGACAAGTAGATTTAGAAGGAAGGATGCATTCAATATATACAGCACACCATACATTTGGTCAGTATATATACACATGCACATGAGGGCAGAGGCCTCCTGTCCACTTTCGTCCATTTTCAGTACCCAGACAGTCCTTGTCACACAGAGTTCAACTGCACAAATTTCAGAGTTGACTTTCTGGCTACATAAAAAGAACTCATCTGTACAAAGACCCTGTGAGGAGGGTATTACCATCAACTGGAGAAGGAGGAATGAACACCATGCCGCCCTCCCTCTCCCACCCAGGACTAGGGGATAACAGCATCAACACTTGCCCAGCCGGAAGGTATGCCAGCATCCCTGGCTAGGGGCTGGGGTTGACGGATGGGGCAGGAGTTGACAGAGACCAAGCAGTCTGGGAGCTTTGTCTATCATGAAACTTATTGGGCATGGGCTTCATGTTTTTACCAGTAGATTTTGCTTAGTTTTATTTGCTTTTGGTCCAGAGTGAAGGTGCATATAAGACCTCACTGCAGGACAGAGAGCCCCAGAGGCTAGGAGGAGATTGGCCCACTGAGTACACAGACTCAAGAGAAAACTAAAATTGGGGTGGGGTGGTGAGTGTGGGCAGGGGTTGCTCTCCTCTGGAATTCTTTTCAGTATGAAATTGCAAAGTCCCAGTGGTCAAAAGGGCACAGAATTGCATGCTGGGAGATATCCTGGAGGTTTCTGGGCTACCTGGGAATTTAAATCAGTTAAGTTTGCTCCTGCTTTCTGCTTAGGTGGGCCCCAGCTGATCCAGGACTTACTCTTACTGACACTGTCTTCTTTACAGGTTTGTTGGCCATTCTTCCCACACCCTTAAATATGATTTACTTATCTGTCATCCATTAAAGTTACTTAACTGCGTGGGATCTGAAGGAGCGCCCCACCCCCATCACCAGTTAACAGTGACACCTGGTGGTAATAAGCAGCAAGGTTATCTCCTGCCCCTACCCATCCCCCAAGTGGAAAGATTTATGCCCCTCCTTACAAGGCACATTTGCCAGATAAAAGCATTAAACTGGAATGGCATCTCCACTCTTAGCATTTACAGCCTTGGTTATATCAACCATCCCCTGATCAATTTCCATTTCCAGAGTTTACGACCTAGACGTAAGCACCTGCCACGAAGGCTATATTTAATATGACAAATTAAAATCACAAACAGAGGCTTGGTCATCCTTTGAAGCTAGGGAAAGCAAACTAGAGGAAGGAAGGAAAACCCAGCTATGATGTGATGACAGCACTCTTCCTTCGCTGCCAGCTTGGTATTCCACATCATGCTGCTCTGGGGCCCACGGAAACACCCACTCCCAGGCATGCTGCTTACCGTGCTGCAGAAGGCAGGGCGCTCAGAGCAGTCCCTGGCCCTCGAAGCTTCCCTCACTAGCTCTCTGGCAGGGTGGGGAGCTCACCTGTTCTGAAGGGAGTTGGGCCATCCGTGGACTCTTCTGACTTACCCTGTTATTTCTGGAGTCTAAACCGAGGTTTGTCTTTATAAAACCTGCTACAAGCTCTTTACACACACAGTTCTTCCTTCTCCCATGAGAGTGTTGTGCTGTGTGACTCTGCTATGTGGCGAATACTGAGGGGCGGGGATAGAGGCTTCTGTGGTGGCTCAGGTCATGGGTCATGGTGCCCTGACTACATGGTACTTGGAGTAGAAGAGGAACAGTGAGTTTTCCAAGAGGGCAGATAGGTGTTATCTTGGTGTGGAAGAGAGGGGTTAAGGAAAGAGAACAAGGACAAATCAGCTGGAATGGGGCCTCCATCTTACTCTCTCCTCAGGACCACCATGACTGCTTCTGTACAGTCAGCCCCACCAGGCCACTCACCCACATGGCGTGTGGACATGACACCAGGCCTGTCCTGTCTATTGCCTTGGGTGAGTCCTATTTAGAAAGCTCATTCATTTCTGAATCAAGATGCCAAATCAGCTCCTGATCAAGCACAACACTAATTCCCACATCTCTCACTCCTTCACAGTCAGTCTGCAGATGAGCTGTGGGTGAAGCAATCAGCCTTGTACTTCCTCTCCCTCCCATAAGGCAGAAACAGGCCATCTGACTAAACCCAATCTCCGGTGGAAAAGAAGGTGCTGAAGCAAACAGAGGGAACTGTAGCCGAGCGGCCTAGCTGCATCCCCCGCTTCCAGCTACCTTGAACACCAGCTGAAGATTCAGCAAGGTCTCATTCTGGGTTTAATTGCTTTCAGAGGCAAAAACAAACAAACAAACAAAACAAAAAACAAAAAAAACCAACCCACAACCAACCATACAAAACAAAAAACACCTGAGAGCCGGGTAGTAGTGTTGCCCGCCTGTAATCCCAGCACTCGGGAGGCAGAGGCAGGCGGATTTCTGAGTTCGAGGCCAGCCTGGTCTACATAGTGAGTTCCAGGACAGCCAGGGCTACACAGAGAAACCCTGTCTTGAAAAACAAAACAAAACAAAACAAAAAAGAAGAATGAGAAATGAAAAGATAAATGTATTATGAATATTAGCTGATTTGATGGCTCTAAACTTGAAGGATGGGATGCAGTGAATGAAGGGAAAGCAGACTGGGATGGGAAGTGTGAAAATCAGATTTTCATAAGACAAAGCCATCATATGCTGGGGTTGCACCTTACGTCATAGTGCAACCAGCTATGGCTTGGCCCAGGAAGGAACACTTTCATCTGAAGCTGGTTCTTTAAGAAACGGGGGTGCTAGGGATAAGAAGCTCCTTGGGATGTACCCATATGCTCCAGAAACCATGATTGAGTCTGGGTCTAAGAGAGTTGATGGTAAAGGGACAGAAGGAAATAAAACTACCAAGGAAATCAAAAGCAAAGAACTGAAAGACAACCAATTCCAAAAGATATTTCCACCACTTATAGGGAGTGCAAGGCTTATGATACTCTCCTATTCCAGTCAGAGTGGCATTCCCAGCTCCTTCATCTGACTCCTACCCCAGCAAGGGTGATCAGAGCTAACTCCAGATAGCTGGGGAGAAGGGGCTCTGCCCAGATGAGGCTGGCAGGGCAGGCAGCCCTGGCAGCAGATGTCTAGGGGCAGGCAGCTGCACAGCACAGCCTGTTCCCAGTAGGCAGGAGTGCTGGGCAGAGGAGGCCAGGGCGCACTCTGGGTCTCAAGGTAAGGACACTGCTGTGCTTAGTTTCAACTTATACGAAAAATCACTTAGTCCTCGAGGAACCAAAACAGCTTGCATCAGAGGCACTGCTATTCTCTAACAGGCATGGCCAAAACTCTGGGGCATTAGGTTAGTGTAATTTTGGAACCCAAAGGTCTCACTAGTTGTTCTTTGGGTCAGCTTATTGCCAGAAGTAGTTGAGTGGTGTAGGCCCTGGACATGGGCACGCATCTGCCTGCACTACACCCAGTTTTACAGTCTTCTACCATGTAAGACTTTCTGTAGAGTGAGTCACGGCACACCTAGTGCTTTCCTTTGGCTTTGCTATGGGGGGAGCAGAGGCACAGTAAGGTGTTGGGTCACTGATCACAAGGAGCAGAGCCGAGAGCTGGAAGCCCAGCACCCAACCTTTGTGCTCTGTGCCCTTCTAGAATTGTTGCTGACATTGCAGCGCAGGAAAAGGTCTCCTGCAAAAAGAAAGCATCTAGTCAAAATACCATCTTTGGAGTTGGCACAGCTAAAGAAATCATCTTAATTCTCTCTCATCTGGTGAGGAGAGAGAAAAGGGAGCAGAGATCGCCTCAGCTCTGCCCACCATTAGCAAATCCTCTATAATTTAGAGTAGACGTAAGGAGATGCAGTGGTGAAGCAGACCTACCTCCGGGCGGCCTCTTGTAATCTCATGGGCTGTTTGGTGCTGAGGTAAATCAAGCAGGCATCAGCCACTTTATTCAGGTCACCCTCACCTGTAGGGTAGAAAAACAAAACAAGCCTCAGGCTCTCAGACTGCATTTGGGACAAGGGATAACCAATCACTGTCTAGGGACCTAAGATTAGCCATGCAAAGCCCTTAGAAGTTTTTTACAATTTCCAGCACACCAGGAATACCCTAAAGTAAAAGGCAAGGTGGGGGGCCAGGGTAGAATGAAGGAGGTGTCCAAGAAGGGAGGTGAGGGACACAAGCCCCACAGAGGATGCGAAGAAGGGGCATGGAGTCTCGTGCAGGCTCTGTGGCTGGGAGACCACGTGGTACCTACCCAAGTCCAGACTTTCACAGAGGGGGCCCAGGCCCTGCAAGACAGCCAGCTGTAGCTTGAAGGCCAGTGTGTGAGAATAAACTGGTCCAGCCCTGGCACTGATGGGGGCCTGGGTGATTAAGGAGCTGGCCAATTTTGGCAGGACATCTTTGCAGAACCTGCTCCGTAGAAAATCTCCACATCTGCTTCCAAGTGTCTGTAAAACCTGCAGAAACAGTTCCCAACCTGGTGACTGCACACTGCTAAAGCAGCAAGAGGGCTGGAACATGTTTGGTAATTCAATTCTATCTAGGTCTCCACTTAGAAAAAAAAATAGAACTACTGCTGTTAATTCCTTGCACACGGTTTGTGATTCTGACAGTTATGAATTCAAAGGTCTCTGCTTCCAAGGCATAGATGCTTCTATCCATAAATACAGATTACATGGGGAGTAATTCCGAGGGAGCTTTGTTGATGAATAATATGATTAATACCTTGATTTCCTTTCCTTTTTTTGGAGAGAGAGAGAAAGAGAGAGAGAGAGAGAACTTAAAGCAGTCCACGTAGATCTAGATCATCTCTAGAATCTCCCTAATACCCCCTGAGAAGACTGGGGCTTTTAACACTTGCTAGCTGAACAAACTCACTCTCCAGGCTCAGCAGCTGCCATGTGAGGACATCAGGGGATGGCACCAGACTGCAGTCCCTGGTTAAGCCAAGGCTGGCCCTTGTGGCTGGAGCCATCACTGTGTTCTGTGTGTTTGACTGCATAATCTCTCATGTACATCAGCCTTTTTCTATCTTTCACAACAGGCAGTCTCTTTGCATGTGTCGTTTAAACTTCCTGTAGCAGAACATATTGAAATGTTTTGCCCTGCTGCACAAGACTGAGCAAACAGGAGGATAGGAATTTCTTTAAGAACCAGTAAGCAAGGCATAATGGGCACTGTACAGCACCCGTCCAGTCTGCAGAGTAAGGGCCTCCTCTCAGGACCTGAGCTGTATCACATGGCTTCAGGTAAAGCACTATTAATGTGTCTGCAGTGGAGAGAGCAGCCGTGCTCACAGTGCACACAGCTTTGGATCCTTCCATTTTTCTACACTGCCTGTCATTTTAAATAACCTATTAATTTTCATAAGGGAAACAGTGCATCTGAGTAAGATTTAGTAATCCCTCCTTCCCACTCTGCCTCCCCCAGGCTCTTTTCTCTCTCCTCCCTTCCTCTTAACACAGACAGACAGACAGAGACAGACACATACACACATACGCATTTTTTCTTTGGAATTAACATTATCAATTACGTCCTTCAAATATAAGCTGGTGTTCTGGCTGCTGGAGATGCCGGGCATCCAGACTGTGTTCCAGCTCCCACCTGCCACCCCTCCCATCTCTTCCCTCTGCCTCATCTTGCTCATCCACTTCCAGTGTATGCTGTCTTGTCTTGCATGGTAAACATATCTCTGTAGGATGCTGTTTAGTGCTTTTTAGAACACGGAAGGATATAAATAAATAAGTAAAAATTCATGTGCTAATCTAAGCCAAACTAACCAGGGAGAATGACATCTGTGCAGGCTGTAGCTTTTCAAAGGCCTTCCCCAGAGTTCTAGGTCATCCCTGACGCAACTGTACCTAAGCCCCACCTGAAAGTAGGTGACTGTGGGCTTGGGCTGGGCAGGTGGGCCCATCACCTTGACTCTCCTGCAGTTCAGGAAGCATGAGCCTAACCTGGGCTCTGTCCCTTACTGGCTGTACAGTCTCAATGTTATTATCTCTGAACTTGGCCAAAAGTAGAGGTAGCAAGCACCTTACAGGTTACTATGAAGTAAGCGTCCATGTGGGCAGTGCCAAGCTTACTGCCTGGCACACAAGAGATGCTCAGTGAACACTAGTGGCCTTCCCTTTACAAGTTCACTCAGCTTTAAAGTCTAAAGACTGTCATAGAGTCTCTCCTGTGCTTTTCTTATTTTTCTGCACTTCTTCAAGCTCTTTGTCCAGAGGGCAGAGAAATTAAAGTGATGCAGAAGATGGGGGCACCTTCCGTGCTTCAGACCTGCATCCCATGACAGACAGGGGCGTCAGTACCTTGAATGCTCTGAGCACTGCCAGGGGGTCATCACTTGTGAGTCGGTGCACGAGTGAAGGCCAGGCCCGATGAGCCAGGGGAAGGAGCTGGTTCTTATGGGTCTGTAGAACCTCCACACACAAACCCAGCACATCCAAGACCTGAAAGAAAAGACAGGATTTCAACAGGCAGTAGAGCTTGAAACCAGATGCCTGGGACCAAATCACAGTTTAACAGAGTGAGTCTGGGAAATGCATTAAGATAGTAATAGAAACTTGATAGACCTTTTGGTTCCAAAATGAACCTAATCCCCCAGTTTTGGCTACTGTTTACCTCAGTCCAGGCCAGATATTAAGAGACACCCAGAATATACAGACAGACTATATACACTTCCTTGCTTTCATGGAATTTACAGTCAGCTGGGAAAGACCTTAGATAAATAGAGAAATCGCTAGTTACTGTGCCAGGAATGACTGTAAAGGGTGTAATGTAAAGAAACAAACAGAAACCTTTAAAGCACAGACTTGGGAAGGCGTCTCTAAGGAATGGCTTCTAAAAGGAGATACAAACGGTGAGCAAGCAGGCACTAGCTCAGCTCACAGTGAGGGTCTCTACAGCTGAATCAAAACAGAGAAGAGCCTGAGGCTGGGATGGACCTCAGGGATAAAGTACTTACTGAGCATGTGCAGTGCTGTGGGTTCCATACCTAGCACCAACAAAACAGCAAACCAAAAGAGACCCAGAGCATGTCCTGCTTAAGAAACGATGGCAGCCACAATAGGAGAAGCATGAGGCCGAGCTGGACCATAGAAGGGCATGTTAGGAAGCTTTCATTGTGTGCTATGTATACTGGGGCATTTCCAAGTGTCTTAGCAGAGGAATGAACCAACATAGACATGTTTCAAGATAGACTAGGTGCTGAGTGAAGAAGGCATGTGAATTGTGTTGGGAAGAAGTGATGAGACCTTTAGGAGATTGCAGCAGAGATGTGTGATCACATGATCTTGGCAGAACCATGAAAGGACTTGAACCTGTTCTGGAAAGCATTTGAACTGTTTGACTTCAGCAGTACTGTGGGACATCATGAGAGCTGCAGTCAGGTGTAGGAGATGAGCAGCAGAGCCACTGAAGGAGACAGGAAGCAGGAAGGTGGAGCAGGCTGGGAAGCTGCTGGGGTCCAGTCTTGCCACTGTTATCCAAAGTGAGCAGGAAGCTGAGGGCCAGCCAATCTCACAGAAGGGTGGGTTAGCTTGGGTGCACACTGCCCTTTTAGCCTACTACTCATCATCATTTGTGTGTGTGTGTGTGTGTGTGTGTGTGTGTGTGTGTGTGTGTGTGGTATCTGTGTACCAGAGTATGTGTACCACAACATTATTGTAGAGGTCTTGGAAATTAGTTGTAATGTGTGGCTAGCCCAACTGACACTCATTCATTCATTCATTCATTCATTCATTCATTCATTCTTGAAACAGGGTTTCTTTATGTAGTATTAGCAGTCCCAGAAGTTGCTTTGTAGATAGTAGATGAGGCTGGCCTTGAACTTCTGTAGATATACCTGCCCCTGCCTCCCAAGTGCTAGGACTACACCTTGCACCAACTGACACTGTTAATAACTGCAGTGTGTACATAGCCATCTCAAAGATGAAGAGTATTCAGAAGGCTCCCAAACACTAAAACTGAATCCTTGCAAGTCATAAGTACCCAGCTCCAAATGCTTGTGGAATGAGGATGAGCTGTCTCATGAAGACCGAAAAGGCTCCACAACACAGACCCTGACACTGGCCATAGCGTGCAGATCAGGTTCCCTGCCTGTACCCCATCATTTAATAAGGCTACTGATGCAGAGCAAGAAGGCAGGTGTTCTTCCTCTTGCTAGGTCAGGGGAGGTTGATGCTTTTCTTTGGCTTCAGAACTTTTCTAGAGTGATTACGAGGGCCCCCCTTCCCTTTGTCCTTTTACTGAGTCACCCGTGTGGCTCAGTCCTCATGATGGGGGCTTGCCTGGGAACTGCTGACATATGAGGGAGTGAAATTGCAGAAAGTGTTAGATTTTTTTCCTATGATGAAAAGAGAAATAGAAATAAGCGCCAAGTTTTAACCACTTTAAGTTACTAGAAACTGCAACCTGTATCAAGTCAGCACAGAAACGATAGCCTTCGGAGCACATGCTATTCTTTGCCTTGGGGACTCAGTGAACCCACCAGGCTCCACAGTTTTCAAGGTAGGGGACTCAGCTCCCTCTTGGCATTTGAGCTGACAGAGAGAGATGTTAAAACTGTCATCCCACAGAAACACTCCTCTTGATGCTTCTTATAAACATCAATCATGGACCAGGAAATGAGGAAATGTGCTTGCTTATCTAGTCACCACTGACCATAACACATCTCAGACTTGCTGCTCTACACATGAAGAGAAGGGCCGCACACTGACCTTCAGGCGGATTTTCAGATTTCTATCTGATAACAAGTGGATGCAGCGCTCCATCACGTCCTTGGCTATCTGGATGTGCACTGGCAGTGGTGGCTCCACATCTGGAAGGGTGTCATTCTCATCCACTTTGGGAGGGGCTGACTGCTCCTCTGAAAGAACCAAATTGGTGAGAATGCTTTAGAAAGGTGCTCCACCCAAAGTGACTGCCAGCTTTAGACTCCAGAATAGGACTTAAGAGGAAAATGACCACAGAAGCACTGTAAGAAATTTAGGCTAAGTTACATAAGAAGTTTGCTAGGTGTAGAGGCACACACCTATAATCCCAAGAGGCTAAGAGGCAGCGGCAGGTAGATATCAGAGTCTAAGGTGAGCCAAGGCTACTCAGTAGGTGACAACCCATCTCCATGCTGGCCAAATACAACACAGGCTCTATGATATGATTTTCTGCATGAGAGGAAGAATAATAAAGTATTGGGAGGAATAGGAAATGGGGTAATAGACAACTTAAAACTTTTTTTATGGCACAGTTCTAATTTGAAGCCCCAGGCTGGGCAGTGTCTGGTGCAGCCTTTTCTCTGTTTTCTTCTTCCTTTTGATTCATTTTTTGACCACACAGGGCCAAAGCTTATTATTTCTACTAGGATCTTTGGATGGCCAGTACCAACACTTCCTTATCTTTGTTCGAGAGCTGACATTATAAGGCAGCCTGGTGCAATACACAGATATGGGGCTTGGACAGGGAGACTCCACAACCTGTTAATGGCCTCTTCTATTATACATTACCTCACCTGCACCAAAGGGATAAGGCCTATATCCATTTGCTGACAAGGAGTGACTGAGGAGGATGTCACATCTCTCATCATCTCCCTACCTGAAATCCAGGCCCCATCTCCACCCTACAGGACTGTTCTGTCTACTTAGAGGCCCCACCTTGCCCCACTATCCCATCAGCAGCTGTGAGTGAGCATTCTCACTGGGCTGGGCATTGCTTCCTTAACTTTTCCTGGGTTCAGATTCCTCTGCTGGAAAACCTGAACCTTATAATACAGCTGTACTAGTCTCCATGGAAGCTGAGAAGATGAATGGAAATGTATCTCACAGAAAGAGACTTTGGATGTATAAGGTGCCTTTATGTGGTTAAACAGAATATTCTTGTCAAACTTGTATCAAGACCAACAATCTTATGAAGTCAAGGAAATCAAATACCCATGAAGAGTGGGAATTGCAAGAGGGACAGGGCTAGCCTGCTTCTCTTTGAAGTAGGGTAGGGTAAGATCTGCTGTTTAAAACTTCACTGTTGTGGAGTGCTACTTCAGGAGTGAGCTTCTGCTTTGGAGGAAGGTTTGATTCATTCCAACTGATCCCAGCAACTATTCACTAGAACCAGAGCCTTGTGTGATTGTGTGTGCATGTGGGTATGTGTGTGTGTGTGTGTTCATGAATATAAAGGCTGGAAGTCAAACTTGGGCATTGTTCCTCAAAATTTCTTTACCTTGCACCTTGTTTTTTGAAACAGTATTTCTCACTTGATCTGGAGCTCACTGAATAGACTAGGCTAGCTGGAGAGAGCTCAGGGACCTGCCCGTCTTCACATCCTCAGTGCTGGGATTACAAACCCATGCCAGGCTTTTTAGGTGAATTCTGAGGATCAAACCTAGGTCCTTATGCTTGCACAGCAAGCATTTTACTGACTGAATTATCTTACCAGTCCAAGATCCAAAGATCTTAGTCACAGAAGAAGAGATTATTGATGGGACTTGAATTTTGCATCAGAATGACAACTTTGATCATGATAGACCCAGTCACTCCCTACCCCTTTCAGAGCTGTAGGCTCAGGTAAGGTTGGAGTATGGTTCATAGAAAGGTTTGGGCTGGGCTGGAGAGATGGCTCAGCGGTTAAGAGCACTGACTGCTCTTCTGAAGTTCAAATCCCAGCAACCACATGGTGGCTTACAACCATCTGTAATGAGATCTGACACCCTCTTCTGGGGCATCTGAAGATAGCCACAGTGTACTTGCATATAATAAATAAATCTTAAAAAAAAAAAAAAGAAAGGTTTAGGTTGGCTCAGCAAAAAAGCAGAAGACAAAGCCTGGCAGGCTACAACAGAGCAAGCACTCTGTCCGTGGGAGCCATACCTGCTCTACTCTGCATGAGCCTCGCTTGGACCTGGGCCACTTCCCACTGCTCAGAAGACAATCTGCTGCATTCACTGTGATGAGCTCTACTCTCCTGTTATCCTGGACAGTATACTCTCCTGTTATCCTGGATGGATATGTTGGCTCCAACTTAACTAGAATCAGAGCACAGCTGGGAAAATGAAAAAGAAAAATAGAAATCTGCTCACTTCCAACCTAACAAACTAATTTGGGACTCAGCTCGATTTAGGATAGTCCTGGGACCATCGAGCTCATTATGACTTGGCATTTTATATTTGCAGAGGCGATTCTAATAATTTATTAATCCTTCCGTGACCTGAAGCTCCAGATTGAGTTTGTGAATAAAACAAGAGGCCAGAGCTGATACTGGCTTGAACTCTCTTTTTCCCTCCTCTCATATAAATAGGTAAGAAAAACACTGCAATCTTTCTCTACCAATAAAGATGAAGCTTATGAATAGACAATGGACCTATAGGGGGATAATAAGAAGAGGCATTAAGAAATATGTCCAGCCAGGCGGTGGTGGCGCACGCCTGTAATCCCAGCCCTCTGGGAGGCAGAGGCAGGCGGATTTCTGAGTTCGAGGTCAACCTGGTCTACAGAGTGAGTTCCAGGACAGCCAGGGCAATACAGAGAAACCCTGTCTCGAAAAAACCAAATCACAAAACCCAAAAAACCAAAAAAAAAGAAGAAGAAGAAAAGAAGTATGTCCAATTTGGGCACTAATCAAAGGCATGCAAAGAGCAATAATAAGCCATTTTTAACTTGTCAACATAGAAAAAAAATGAAACAAGTAATTTTTGTACCCCTGCCATTGTTTAGAAGGTGTAGATTGATCTGGCTCTCTGGAAGGCAATCTGGTCAGCATCAGATGATGTTCTTATCTTAGATGGAGAAATCCCACTTGTAGGATTTATAGAGGTGTATGTAGTGGAAAAGATCACTTAGAATCACCCCTTGCCACACGATTTATCACAGCAAGGCTAGAGGCAACTTCAACTTCATATGGGAGATGGACACTTGGTAGCTGCCACCCCAACACTGAGTATAAAAACCTGGAGTGTCCTTTTAATGAAAACTAGAAAGGATGTGGTACATTTAGACTCTGGTGCAGTGGACACATGGGCCTGGCAGTAATAAGTCCTAGGTTTAGTCCGCATCAGTATAAAACAAAAACAAAAGCAACCATGTAAAACAAAAGCAACCATGTAAAAAACTTTGTTTAAAAAAAAAAAAAAGGAATGGCTGGGCGGTGGTGGCGCACGCCTGTAATCCCAACACTCTAGGAGGCAGAGGCAGAGGCAGAGGCAGAGGCAGAGGCAGAGGCAGAGGCAGAGGCAGAGGCAGAGGCAGAGGCAGGGGGATTTCTGAGTTCGAGGCCAGCCTGGTCTACAGAGTGAGTTCCAGGTCAGCCAGGGCTATACAGAGAAACCCTGTCTCGAAAACACCAAATCCAAAAAACCAAAAAAAAAAAAAGAAAAAAGAAAAAAAAAAAAAGGAATGGAAACTGGAAACACTTTACACACACAGATGTGTGCACAGCATAAGTTTTGGGGCAACTTCTCTTCTACTTTCTGCAATGATTTTGTTGTTTCCACAGTGATCTGTTTCAAGATGGACACCAATGAAAGCAAAATAAATAGCAATTACCTTCTTCAGCTTCAAGGTCAGCAACATTCCCTTCCGCCACGTCCTTCTCTTGGAGGTAGCTCAGCACAAACTGCTCGATGTCCTGAGCTGTGGCGCTAGCCTCGCCAGCTGCTGCCAGTTGCTGCCCCTCCTCTTTTAAACTGCGCTGCTGGAATTGCCCAGTGGAACCCGCATCTGGGAACCAATGTGCTGAAAGAAAACATTATCATGATGACCCTGCTCTTTGGTGACAGGCACTGCCACTTTGTAAGTAGATTAAGCTCTTTGTCAAGATTGGCATGGCTCTGAACTATCCAGACACTGACTACTTCCTGGTGCCCCAACCCCACTCCAGTCAGGTGCCTGACAACTTTTTCAGTGGCTTTAGTAGGTGAGGCATTTTCCTGCCTTAGAACAACTCTTATATACATTGCTCTCGAATGTCCAGAACACTTTCTTTACATCTGGCTAATCTGGATGTAACACATTTTAGAACAACCAGAAAGTTCCCAGTAAAGCTATCCCTTACACAGCACAATTTTCTTCCCCACGTATTTTGTACTGTATTTATTTTGTGTGCACTGTTTGGTTTGTGAATCTTTACCATGGAACTCTTGACCCTAATATGCCCACAGCACTGGGTGGGAACTCAAACAGTGTAGAATGAAAACCCATAAGACTGGAGAAGAAATACAAATAATGTAACTCTGAGAACAAGATATGACCATATCTTATTAGAAGATGTCTCTCTTCTCACTTAGGACTCTAACAGAAAAGGCTCCAAAGCCTCTGACATGTCACCAAAGAATAAACTTTAAGCCATTTCAGTGGTTTTCAGTTGTGCCCTGAGGGGCTATAGATCTCTGCAGAGACCATGACAGGGAACCAGGAGGTAGCAGGTCAGAGTGACTGTGCAGTGTCCACCAAGGGCTAAATTCCTTATTTGACTACAGCAGTTCTAATCTGAGCCATTCTGTGGTATTGAGGCCCTTCAAAGTCTTTAATTAAAAAAGATTCTAAAAAAAAAAAAAGATTCTGAATACTTAAAAAGAAAAAAGCAGCACCTCCAATCTTACAGCCACTGGTCAGTACCCTCCCTTCTGCAGATAAGACGACAAAGACCTGTCCCTTTTAGCAACCAATAATCTCCTTTTCATTAGGAGCCATTGCCCAGAACCAGAAGAGCAAAAGGGAGGTGACAGGTTCAGGCACCTGAGACTCTCACAGAGGAGTCAAGATGTTTGCGAGGGGCAGTGTCCTGGCCACTAGGTGGACATTCTTATTATACATAGAGTTAAACATCCTCTTAAAATTTAATTTAATTTTGAAGACAAGGCAGAGACCCATTTGCCTCTACCTCCTGAATGCAGGGAGTTAAAACTGTGCTAAGTGAGGCGTTTCTTCAGTGTCCCACTCCCAGGTATAACTTAGGCTCTGGGTACACTCTAAGGTGCTGGTCCCAAACGGTTAAAGTCCAGCCACAGCACTTCTGCTGTTGGAGTCCACACTGCAGATTATTCTACATTCAGAGCTGGTGTCAGATTGGAAAATGTCTTTGCTCACAAATGGGTTTTAAGCATATGAAAAGAAGCTCAACTTCATTCTTAATGCAAATTACAACTATAATAAGGTGCTATTTTTCTCCTATTGGATTAACAAAGATCAAAAGCTCAGTAATAAGAAAGTATGGGTGAAGGTGTGGCAAAATTGGCACTTTTACATTGCTGAAGGAGCTTAAATTGGTACAACCTCTTAGGAGAACAATTTGATATTCTCAATCAAAAATTTAAATGTAAAACTCTTGAACAAGTTTTTTTTTTTTTTTTTTAGGGAATTTATACTACTGATATACTGAAGGCAAAAGAAGTGCAGCAAATGTAATCTGAGACAAAGGCTGAGAAAGGACTGAAATGCTAACCAAGAAGGGCTGGTTAGACTCAGTGCTGTGACCCAGTAAGGTGTGGTGCAGCCTTGTGTGCATGGGGTAGCCCCCACACCCCAGGGTGGATGGATCGGGACAGGAAGACCTCCTGGTTCATTCTTGCTGTGAATGGTTCTGCTCTCACCGGGGCTCCTGCTGCTTTTCAGTCAGTGCATATGAAGCATGCATGTTCAGAAGCTCAATGCATATGAAGCATGCATGTTCAGAAGCTCAATGCATATGAAGCATGCATGTTCAGAAGCTCAATGCCCTAAACCATGTATCTGGCTCTTTCGTGACTTTTCAGAAATTCTTTGAAAGCAACTTCCATTATCATCTTAAAAGAAAGGCCATCTGTTGAGCAATTTGATGACAATTGCAATGCTAGCATCAAGTGTTGCTGTGATCTGTGAGTGAGCATTAATTTTACGACTTACTATTCAAAATGCAATTACATAGTGAGTTGTTTCAAAACTTGTGGAAAATCCATCTCCAATTTTGTCTTACACCCCCACCCCAACACACAATGTTCCAGACACCTCAACTGTCCAATTTTCCTTTCTGTAATGTGGACCTCACTCTTCTACTTCAATTTTAGAAAGTCCTACACAGGATGTTTTGACATTTCTCTTTCAGATTACCAAAGACATCAGAAATCTAAGAAAATTCAAATTCCAAAATCCAAATCTGCTACCTCGTGAAAAGACACATTTCCTATGCTTTAATTTTTTTAATTATTTTATGTATATGAATGTACTGCTTGCATGTATGTGTCTGTGCACCACTTGGGTGCCTGCATTAGTAAGAGGAGGGCATCAGATACCCTGGGACTGGAGTTACAGATGTTTGTGACCCATCATGTGGGTGATGGGAGCTGAACTTGGTTCTTCTGCAAGAGCGAAAGTGCTCTTAACCGCTGAAAATCCCTCCAGCTTCCTAAGCCTTTTTATAAAATGCTTAAATTTTAAACTGAACTATAATCTAGCCCCCAGTGTAGCAGAGATGGGACATCTAGGCCACAGAAGCTGGTCCCAGACTGTAATGTCTAAGTAGTTAGCTGCCTGAGTCAGAGGTTCAGGCCAGTCTACTGTGTGGGTTTTGTTCATGGCTGCTTTGCTAGTAACTTTTAGCATAGACAGGAGTTATGGTTAGGATCTGAAACACCTCCCAAAGGCCATGTCCCTTAGCTAGTGAAGCTATTTGAGAGCTGGTGGCAACTGTAAGAGCTGGGACTTAGGTGGAAGAAGTAATGACTGTAGGTATACCCAGGAAGTCCTGATTGACACGATGCAAACAGCCTTCCTCCACCATGGCCCTTGACTAAAATGCTTCTACCTTACCACAGCGCTAAAAAGCAACAGAACTGGCTGACTCTGGACTAAACTTCTGAGACCACAAGTTAGATAAACCTTCCCTCTTTCAGGGTGTTTGAGCCTCAGCACTTTGTCATGGTTTTGAGTGACTGCAGTCTAGACTAAACTTTATCCCTTGGCCTGTGTGCCCAGCAGGACTGCCCTATTTGCTGTGTAATTATATTCTCTACAGTATCTTCTTCAAACACTTCATCCCCGTGTATGAATAGTAGTCACACCACTCTGCTGACAGTGTTCTTAGAATCACAGAGAAAGTGCCACCACCATGCACAGCCTGGCAGCCTCCTCCACCTTCAGGTCACAGTCTTAGTGGTACTTCCCAGAGAGGCCCTCCCTGACCATTTTTCCCTTGCATAAGGTTTTCATTTCCTTCAAAGCACTTATCAGCAGTTTCCTGAGCTTGCTTAATGCTTTCATTACTTGTTTATCATTTCTCTCAGTAGCAGGAAAGCTCCTCGAGTCTGTTTATCTTGTTCACGCCGTAGCCTCACTACTTAGAGTAGCCTCTGACACACAGCAGGCATCCTTTATGAGCAAAGCAAGTATTCACACTCTGTGAACGCTCATGAATGAACGAGTGAACACTGCAAATGTCACCTCAGAGCAGAGCTAGTCCTTGTCCCAGTCGCTTCTCCTAAGAAAGTTTCTCACATGATCTTGTCCTTTTAACCTGGTAGAACGAGGTCAAGGGTCTTTCCTCTGCCCCTTTCCTTGGGGGCTATTAACAGCACTGGAGATATGTTCTTTGGATTAAGGCACCAGAATATAGCTCTATGTTTTTCATTCAATGATTAACTGTCCAGCTGAGGGATTTATTTCTTGATTAGCCATGGTCTTGCTATACAGCTCAGGCTCGCCTTGAATTCATGATCCTCCTGCTTGGGTTTCCTGGCAGCTGGCATTACAGGTATAAATCTTCCAAGTCTGGCTTTTTTTTTTTTTTTTTTTTTTGTGGTACAAATTGTGCCTTGTTAATGGCACAATAGGGTAGCTTACAGATACCTGTAATACCAGTTCCAGGGGATCTGATGCCCTCTTCTGGCCTCTGAGGACACTGCATGTATGTGATGCATACCCCCAAACCCCTCACCCAAAAATCAAACAAATCTTAAAAAAAAAGTTAAAGATGGTCATAGTGGCACATTTAATCCCAGCACTTAGGAGACAGAGATGGCACAGCAGTTAAGAACACTGGCTGCTCTTCCAGAAGGTTCAGGTCTAATTCTCAGCACCTACATGGTATCTCGCAAGCTAACTTCAGTGCTAGGAGATATAGAGCCCTCTCCTGGCCTCTTCAGTTACCAAGTACACAGTATGGTCCACATGGCTATAAAAACCAGACAATTAAAATTTCAATTCCCTACTGGATCTAATGGTTCATACCTGTAATTTCAGCACTAGGAAGGCTGAGGCAGGAGGGACGCTGCCAGTTCCAAGTTTAGAATACATAATGAGTTCCAGGGCAGTCTGGGTTGCAGAGTGAAACCCTGTCTTTAAAAAGGCACCAAACCAAAATATTCAATTCCCTAGTAGTTTTAGCCACACACGGCTACTGGCTATTGTAATGGGCAGAAGAGACATAGATCATTACCATCATCAGAGAATTCTATTAGAGGGTTAGGGATGGGGTTCAGTGGTAGCATACCTGCTTAGCACATGTAGGTTCTGAGTTCAATTCCCAGAGCCAACCACTACCCAAAGAAAGAAAGAAAGAAAGAAAGGAGAAGAAAGGTTTTACGTGTGGCTATAGCTCTCTGTGGTGGAGCATTTCTGCCGCTCCTGGTCTCTACTAGCACAGATACTGCCGGTTCTAAGAAGCATCAGTAGCAGCATAGTATATTGGGAAGAATAAACTTGCCACAAATCCAACTTTAACCCCTATTAATAATGTGACCCTGGCTAAGCAGGTTCTCACTGAGCCTTGGTTTTTCTTATTTGTAAAATAAAAAAATGCTAGCCTTTTTGGTTTATATCCTTGCTATAAAGCAAGGCTCAATAAATGGTAGAGATATTCAAAGTATAAAAAATAAAGGATGGAGCTCAACAATCCCCTGTGGGGTTGGTGAGACTACCTTTCCAATGTTCTCTATAGCACATTCGTGAACATGGACTAAAACAAGAACAGGAAAATAGGATCCTGGCTATCTCAATTGGAGTCAAAAAGGGCTTTCAACGTACCTAATGCTGCCAGCAGAGCATGCAGAACGCTGACAAAGGAAGCAGCTCTCTTATCATAAAATTGGTCCAGAGTGGCCAAGACATCTTGAATCACATCTGCTACCAAAGGAAGTAGGCTAGCATCTGAGTTCCGGAGCATGACTTCTAGGACTTTAGGGGTATGAGGGTGCAGAGTGAGGTGGCGCAGATTTAAGGAGATTCCATTCACCAAATAGTCTGAGTTCTGATTGATGAGGTGCTGTACAGAGTTATAGCCACAAGCGTGGCAAATATCTACCATGGTGCTAGTAGCCACTTGACTAATGAGCAAGGTTTGGTCTCCCGCCTTCTCCAGGACTGGATAGAGAGCTGACATCAAAAGCAAACGAAAGTCTTTTCCTAATGCATGAGCAAACTGGCCGATGCCTTCCAACTGAATGCATATCTGCCAGATGTTACTGTTCATGGAGCAGATAGTGGGACTCGACTTTGACAGGGCTGGAAAAGATACAACTTGGCAGGTGTGGACACCAGATGTGACAGCCTGGAGGCCTTGCTGCTTCATCACCATCCCCTCCTCCTCCTCAGCTTCAATACAGGTAATCAGATACCAGTTTTCTTGGCTTGTGTATTCCTCTAGGATAGATTTCACAATCTCTCTCAATTCCTCTAGGCTCGTGCTTGTACATTTGTTATGAATATCTTCTACATCCAGTCCAGCAGCCCCTACCACCAGTTCATTCACAATCATGGCAGCTTGCTTCCGGAAAACTACAGATGTACGGTACAGTTCCAGAAAGTGGTCTACAAGTAGATACAGGTCCCCATAGTAACCCAGGAGCTGACAGATTTTCCGGAGGAGCAGGAAGACTCTTTCATCAGTGAAGCATCGGAAGTATCGCCTCTGGATTCTGCTCCATGGCCGAGCAGCTGAAGCCTCTGCAGAAGCACTCAGGTTGTCAGAGTTCCAGCGCCGCTCTTCCACCATCTTGACATCAGCCACCTCTAGCTCCAGTACTTGGATGAGGGCCCTGGAAAGGCGCTGCACATGGGCCACAGAATTGAGAATCACATGTACTTTGGGGCCCAACAGTTTCAGATACCCAAGTAACAGAGAAAGGGTAGAGAATTTTCCCTGATCATCCTGTGTGTTCATCAGGCGGGGAAGAGACGTGGCCAGTGAATGCAGGCTTTCTGACAAGATGTCAGCCAAGGCTCTGCTGCCCACTACTACTTTCCGATCTGCAAGACGCCTTAGCACTGTATTGCACTGGGCCTGGACTTCAGGACTTTCATCATTCACTAGGCCAACTAACACCTTCAAGAGGGGACCTGTGGATTCAACCAGGGACTGAGTACACTTCAAAAGCAGGACCTCCACAAACTCTACCAGTTCCAGCCTCACCTTCCAGTGTGGGTGAACAGAGACACAGTCAATTATCTTTTTAATAAGAATCGCCAACTTGTCACCAGTACTTTTTACCCAGTCTGCTTCTCTGTGAATCATCAGGGCTGCCACTTTGTGCTCAACTGCAGGCTTTGCTCGGACCTTTGGGATCCTTGTGAGCTGTTCATCAGCCATGATGAAGCTCACAGTCTTGTAAAAGACCTTGAGAGAAGACACAACAATGCTGTGACCTTGTTTAAAGTCTCCTGTGATGACTCTGGTCAGTGCAGTTGAGATTCCAGGTAGGAAAGATGCCAACAAATCCCCCAGCTGCTGCTGCTCCAGGTCATCCAAGGGCCTCGGATGGTCCTGACATTCACACTGAAGGAGGAGAACCTGTAGACACTGTAAGGCAGCAATTTTAATCTGTTTTGACTTCTCCTGCTCTGCCAAGCCCAACAGTAAAGACACAGCAAATCCTAAACGAGGCAGAATGGAGGGCTCATAAAAAGTCAGAATGATGTCCCTGTAAGCTGAGTGCATTAAGGTGCTAAGTCCCTGGATCACAGCCAATTTCAACTCCTCTGACAAGGCTGCGGGTTTCTGGGAGCTGGGAGAGTACAGACAGACGGAAAGTTCCGAGAAGAGCTCCTGGAGAAGCTCCTGCTCTCTCACACATGTTGAGGACAGGACAAAGGTGAGGCATTCCACCACGCTCTGCACTAAACGCTCTTTTTTGGGCCCTGGGGTCTTCAGGGCAAATCGCAAGGGGAAGAGAATGTACTGCTGTAGTTCCTGGAGGGCAGTGTCACTTATGGCTTGTAACTGTGTCTGCAGATGCTCCACATTCTCCACTGTCTGGGTCTTTGTGAGCTGAACACAGACTGGACGTAAGACGCCAAAAGCCTCCTCAGGAGTGTCAAACACCGCCATTGTACAACCACCTTCCCTTCACCGAGGAAACATCCTGCAGGCTAGAGGAGAGAATCATCTCAGTAAAACGGGTCAAACTCAAAGCAAATACAAAGTGAAGGTCCATCGGTCCGACACTGGGATGGGGGCCCAAGTGCTAGCCCTTGCAAAGGGGGACAAGGAAACTGCAAAGAACTAACTCCTCTTACTGGAGTGTCCCCAGCTTAGTGAGAGATGTAAGCAGACGCCAGTCTCTAGGGATTAGGATAGACCTAAATTTAGGTTCTAAGTGAGCAGGGAGGAGTCACATCCCAGGGAAAGCCAGAACTGAGTTTCACAGTAGCATGCCTGACCAATGACCTAGGCCAGGCCGACTTTGGGTTTTAATTCCTGGACTGCTAATAGAGGCAATATACAGAGTAAAGCACACTTGGTAAGTCAGTGTACATTTTCATGTGTGTACAGACCTACAGACGATGTTTTTAGCACCTGAGAAGGCTTTCTCGTGTCCTTTACAACTGATTCCTCTCTCCTCTACAACTCTCTCCTCTTCTCCCCCTACCCCTGGAGATTTCTTTTGCCTGTTCTTGTCACTGAGAGATTTTAAGTGAAGTTGGGAGGCTATGATCATCTTTATGTGGACGGAGGAAGGATCAGAGCTGGGTGAGGCTGACAGCCACACACAGGGAAAAAGAGCACGCCAGAGAGAAGGACTCAGGAGCGCATACTGCCCTGGACATGGTGGGGAAGAGATTCCAGCAGCACCGGAGGCCGGGTGGAATTCAGGAAAGCAAAGGAGACAGGTTTAGAGGCAATAAAGAGGCTCAACAGCGGGAACGCTTTTCTTTTCTGTGAGGAAAGATTCAAATTCAGAGACAGATGTTGAACAAAAAAGAGAATAAACACTGAGCTTGAGGAGAGAAATAAAAGTCCCAAACACGCCCTTAGGGAAAACAGAGCAACATGCTGGGAGGACACTAACCTATGGCCCAAGGGCACTAAGGATAGAGCGGAAGTTGAACTATAAATGTATAGCACTGTGAGATGCTGGCACTGGGTGAAGTGATCACCCCTCACTGGATTAGGGTCATCCAGTCTGGTGGGCAGGCTTGCACTTTTCTCCTCAGGTGTCCATCTCTATCTGCATGAGTGAGTACTCCTAAATCCAGTGGCCATAGGGTTGGCAGGCCAGAGGAGCATGGTGCGTGTGGGCCGAGACTCAGCCATTTCAGAGCTGTGCTGGACGGTACCTGAGAACCAGGAGAGGGCTCCCACACACAATCAGATACCTAGAGCCTGGCATCTGGAGTTCCACAGACGCTGTGAGGAAGGGTATTTCTGGCATCTGTGACTTTTTTTTTTTTCCTTTTGATTTGGTTTTTCTGAGACAGGGTTTCTCTGTATAGCCCTGGCTATCCTGGAACTCACTCTGTAGACCAGGCTGGCCTCAAACTCAGAAATCCGCCTGCCTCTGCCTCCCAGAGTGCTGGGATTACAGGCGTGCACCACCACCGCCCAGCCTATCTGGCCTATCTGTGGCTTTCATGAAGCCAAAGAAAGGATTCTAAGCTTCATCTAGATCAGGAAAATGCCAAATGTGGATGCCACAAGCTTGGCTAAAGACCAATACCACTCCCCTGGGTTGTGGTTTACACATTAACTGTGGCATCTTCTGCCTGAGGTACTCGTAACTGGACTAGTGAGTAAGAAAGGAAGCTGACTTCAGTCAGAGACAAGAAACGCATTTCAGACTCTGGAAGGTAGTGAAGCTTACTTGTAGAACTACTACTAGAGGCAGATGAGAAGTTAAATAAAAGGACCAGTTAAAAAAGTTCAAGTGCACAACAAAAGATATTTCTTACCATTAAAACTATGATTTTCAGGCTGGAGAGATGGCTCAGTGGTTAAGAGCACTGACTACTTTTCCAGAGGTCCTGAGTTCAATTCCCAGTAACCACATGGTGGCTCACAACCATCTGTAATGAGATCCAATGCCTTCTCATGTGTCTGAAGGCAGCTACACAGTGTACACATAGAATAAATAGTTCTTTAAAAAAAAAAAAAAAACAAAACTATGAGCCGGGCGGGCGGTGGCACACCACACGCCTGTAATCCCAGAACTCTGGGAGGCAGAGGCAGGTGAATTTCTGAGTTCTAGGCCAGCCTGGTCTACAGAGTGAGTTCCAGGACAGCCAAGGCTATACAGAGAAACCCTGTCTCGGGGGGGGGGGGGGGGGGGAACCAAATTCAAAAAACCAAAAACCAAAACAAAACAAAACAAAAAACCCAAACAAACTATGATTTTCCATATCCAAGAAGTCCCTTGATGAAATAATAATGAATAGATAATAGCTAATCCCTGAGACCCAGTGAGTGGTCTGGAACGTCAAGCAGTATTAGCTTAAACCTGAGCAAGGGACTCTGCAGGTAAGGCGCTTGTTGTGCAATACAACAATCTCAGTTCAATTTTCTCTGAGAACGACATGAAGACAGGTGTGACGGCATGCATGTGGGGTAGAGAAAGGATCGGGACTGGCTGACTAGTCAGTCTAGCCTAATTGGTGAGCTTGAGGTCCCAATGAGAGTTTTTGTCTAAACAAACCACGCCGAATAGGTGGATGGTTCCTGAGAAATGATACCCAAGACCTCCACACACTTGTGCACCCATGTGCACAAGCACCTCCCCTCATATATGCAACCATAAACACAGACATACAAAAACAAACAAAAAGCCACAATAGAGACCTAAGAAAAAGGAATAAAAAAATAAAACAATGGCATTTTTTTCCTTTTGGTATAGAAATTTTCTTCAAATAAAATGCTCAAGTGGATATCTAGTATATAACACATAAAACTCAGCAAAGGCTGAGTTTAGGGCAATGGCCTGGGGGCTCTGTATCTCTCTTAATTCACCTTAGGAATTTCAGAAAAATAGCTAGGTGGTAGGAATCCCTCAGGGCAGCAGATCCCAAGCTCAGACTGTGTATGGACACGGGCCTAACGGCCTAACGGAAAGAATGGCGTGTTTGGAATGGCTTTCCTTTGTCATTTATGACCCTCATTCAAAATAGAAGCCTTGAGATCTCTGCTTGCTTTCATTCTTAATTCCACTATTCCTTCAATTTCACTTCTTCCACTCTATCAGTGCGTCCCTAAACCAACTTCATGTTGGGCAAGCTCTAACAGCCCCACCTCACCCTTGCTCCCTTGTCTGTGTGCTGGTCCTTCTTGAATCCACACTTTAACTGACAGTGTTCTCTTCTCCTACTACCTCCAGCACACACCTCTAGCACAGTGCTGAGAGGCTACAGTTGAGCACCTGTGTCTTACTACTTTAGAGCAGGGCACTGGGAGGATAAGGGCAATCCCATAATCTCCTACCTAGAAGTAGGCCCCGGCAGACGGTCAGCATCTCTACAGATCCTTACAAATCCTGCTCTCAAGTAGGGTAGAGTAGGATATGACAGACTAACCCCCTTACTGATGGCTGAAAGTCAAATTACAAATTTTGTGTGTGTGTGTGTGTGTGTGTGTCCTCAAATTCATGGCAAACCTTCTGCCTCAGCCTCTGAAGTGTTTGGATTAGAGGAGTCATTACATCCACCCAAAAGTAATTTCTTAAAGCATCCAATACCTGAGGAACAAAGACAAGTAAACTAACAGTGCAGAGCAGGGGGTGCTCAAAGTGAGCGGGTCCCCGGCTCCCACTCAACTCGGTATCCTGAGGGCTGCACAGGTTAGAGCTGTCACTGGAGAAAAGAGAAAACATGATGGTCTAGAGACAAATCTAGTCTAGAGAAATGTCAAAATACAAGATTCTGGAAAGGCTGTTGCTGAGACAGAAACCAAGAGATGTTCTGGTATTCTTCAAAGCTAGAGTAACAAAACTAGAGGTTTGCCCTCAAACTTTAAACGCATGGTTGGTGACTCATCAGTCCCTCTTTAAGCTTAGTTTTGGCTCCTATGTGTGATGAGTCTCTGAGAAGACAATATTATATGGAACCACTAATAGTCTTTACATACTCTTTATATGTAAGACTCCCTGAACAAGTGAAGAAACAAGACCATATAACTGACACTCCACAGAAAAGACAAAAAAAAAAAAAAAAAAAAAAAAAAAAAAAAAAAATTGCAGACCTACGGATAACTGAAACAGCCAAAGTTTTTAAAAAACAAGATTAGCCCGGCAGTGGTGACACACACCTTTAGTACCAGCACTTGGGAGGCAGAGGCAGATTAGTCTAGTCTGTATTGTGAATTCCAGGGCAATCAAGGGTTCTCAGAGAAACCCTGTCTTGAAAAAAACCAGAAGTAAAAAAAAAAAAACAAAACCAAAAAGCCAAAAAACCAAAATAAATGAATAAAATAATTAAAGATTAACACAGTAAACAAACAAAAAACCCCACTCTTTTCCTTTCTCCCTTTTTTAATTAAAAAGTTATGTAGGTAGGTAGCTGGACAGACAGACTGTGCAGGTCTGGCTTCTCCCTCTCAGGGCAAGCACCTTTACCCACTAAGCCATCTTACTGGACCTGTTTTTCTTGAGGCAGCTTCTCTGTTTATCTGAAGGTATTACTTACTTATTGCTGCCATCTTTTTAGTAAGTGAATTATAGATGTTAAAGCTAAAATTAGAATCAGGAATTGAATTCTTTTTTTGTTTTTGTTTTTCGAGACAGGGTTTCAAAACCCAGAGCCAGGGCTCTGTGTAACCCTGGCTGTCCTGGAACTCACTCTGTAGACCAGGCTGGCCTCGAACTCACAAATCCACCTGCCTCTGCCTCCCAAGTGCTGGGATTAAAGGCTACCACCACCTGGATAGGTAGACTTTTAAAATTCTTTTCTTTCTTTTTTTTTTTTTAAAGATGTATTTATTTATTATATGTAAGTACACTGTACCTGTCTTCAGACACTTTTTCTTCTTGCTCTGTCCCCACTGGCTCGCTGTAGCTGTCTTCAGACGCCCCAGAAAAGGGTATCAGATCTCATTACAGATAGTTGTGAGCCATCATGTGGTTGCTGGGATTTGAACTCACGACCTTCGGAAGAGCAGTCAGCACTCTTAACCTCTGAGCCATCTCTCCAGCCTGAATTTTAAAATTCTTAATAAGAACTTTTTGGCTCTTAATTCACACATCTTGACTCCATTTTATTTTTTATAAAATGTCCTCTAAATACAAATATTCTTTGTTTGTTTTGAAAAGGGGTTTCACTATGTAGCCCTGGCTGTCCTGGAACTCACTATGTAAATCAGGCTGCCCTTGAACTCACAAAAATCCACCTGCCTCTGCCTCCCAAGTGTTGGGATTAAAGATTATGCTTGGCTAAAATACTATTGTTTTTACTAAAAATAATTATCTGCCGGCATATCCTTATAGGACTGCAATCCTATCACTTGGAAGTAGGAACAATTATGCGTTCAAGTCTAGCCTTGGCCACATGGTGAGACCTCATAAACATAACCAAAACTTTAATTTTAAAATCTTTTTTGAGTAAATGTCTCCTTCCTCCATCAAATAGTCACACAGAGCTAAGAAATACAGTATCATTAAGAACACACTGTAAGGCTTAGCAGCAAACGAATTTAGCAGTAGACAAGATTGATGTGGAAGACAAATCAATAAAAACTGCCCAAACTCAAGCAAAAAAAAAAAAAAAAAGAATGGTAAGTCAGGTGATAAAGGAACCTGGGAGATCCCAGAAGGAAGAACATTAAACAAAGCACGACAGAAAGGTCCGAAACAAAGCAATCAACACACTGATCAAGATACTAGCAAATTGGCTGGAGAGATGGCTCAGCGATTAAGAACACTGACTGCTCTTCCAGAGGTCCCCAGTTCAATTCCCAGCTAGCCACATGTTGGCTCACAACCATCTGTAACGGGATCCAGTGCCCTCTTCTGGTATGTGTCTGAAGACAGCTACAGTGTACTCATGCACCTTTAAAAACCAAACCAAACCAAACCAAAAACAAAACAAAAAACCCAACTAGGCCAGGCCTATAATCCCAGCACTCTGGGAAGCAGAGGCAGGCGGATTTCTGAGTTCGAGGCCAGCCTGGTCTACAGAGTGAGTTCCAGGCGGATTTCTGAGTTCGAGGCCAGCCTGGTCTACAGAGTGAGTTCCAGAATAGCCAGGGCTACACAGAGAAACCCTGTCTCGAAAAAACCAAATCCAAAACCAAACCAAACCAAACAAAACAAACAACAACAACAACAACAAAAGATACTAGCAAATCCCAAGTTGATTAGGGCAAGAACTTATACAAACCGATCACAGTTGTTCTGCTGAAAACCAAAGGGAAAAAACAAACTTTTTCTTGCAGTGGCATGGGAACAAGAGACAGTCTCCCTTTGTAGCTTAGTCAGGCTTCTTATGTTCCTGCTGCTTCTGCCTCTTAGTGCTGGGGTTACAGATGTATACTACCATGCCTAGCCAACATGGAAAATCTTAAAAGCAGTAGAATAAGATTGACAGATGGCTTCTCAACAGCATGACCAAAATCACAAATGACTAGGGCAATCTCTTTAATGGGCCTGCTAACAACTAACAACTTTGAATTTTATGCCATACAAAAATGCTTTTAGAAATGAAGACATGCCTTGGGGTATAGCTTGGTGGCAGAGTGCCTGCCTAGCAGGCTGAAGGCCCTGGGTTTTAGACTAAAATCTGAGGGGTTCATTGCTATCAGGATGCAGTACAGGAAAAAGTAAGATTGGAAAAATGAACCTAGATAGAAGCATGGAAAGTAGGGAGAATGAAGAAAATGGAGCTGTTAAGTGGCATGTCAGTTATCATCTAGTAGTTTACACGGTAGGAAACTAAGATGCAATGGAGTTCAGTGTTCTGGGAGTCTTCAAGTGCCAGGAAGTGGCAGATAATTTGTATCAGATACATGGTATCGAGATGTCAAATACATGTCAAAATCTAGAGGATGTGCTCTT